>NC_059161.1:79351921-80798932 GCF_019923935.1 Bubalus bubalis
AGATCATATATACAGTATGTGTCTGTGTATGTTTAAGTACATATTTGTAATTAGTTATCAAAATTTAAAAATCAAGAGATAGCACATAAAAATCTGGGCTTGAACACTCTTGAATTTAGCCTTGGGCAATAACTGGGATTGAGTAGCAGTTACTCTTTATGAAGAGGCCAGATTGTTTCCCTCTCCACCACTCACCAGGGGCTTCCCTGGTGGCTCACACGGTAAAGAATCCATCTGCAATACGGGAGACATGGATTCAATCCCTGGGTTGGGAAGTTCCCCTGCAGAAGGGAATGGCAACCCACTCCAGTATTCTTGCCTGGAGAATCCCATGGACAGAGGAGCCTGGAGGGCTACGGTCCACCGAGTCACAGACAGTCGGACACGACTGAGCGACTTTCACTTTCACACTCCCTCCTACTCCGCTAAAGCGAAACCAAGTATTGACTAGCCTATACACTTGTTCTTTGTTTTCTTTATAGTAGAGGCAAGATAAAAGTGAACTATTTGCAACTATTCCTTGAACCCATCTATCTATTTACCAAAAGTGAGGTGAGTTGAAGTGACCTAAGAGATGAGTAGCTTTCCGAGAAATATTTTCTTGTATCGGGTTAGTCTCTCAATTAGAGTCTGGCCCCCTCTGGGCCTCTGCAATCCCCAGTGTAATGAAAGCAGAGACTGAATCTCCTACTTCTGTTGCTGACACCATGCCATGTGGGATCACCAAGTAGTTGAGCAGGATCCTGGGAGTCGTTTTCGGTGGTCACGCCAGGCTCAAGGCCAGAGCAGCAGATGCCCAGAGCTCACCTGCTCCCCCTCCAAAGTCACAGAGACAAGACCAGCTGAGACACACAGCAGGTTCCAAGAAGGCATGGGTCTTGCCTCAGCTACTCCAGGAGCTGCTGAGTAATCTTGGGCAAGTTACTTAACCTTTCCATACCTGTTTTCTCATCTGTAAAGTGGACAGTGTGAAGTGATGAATTGATATTTACAAGGTGTTCAGAAGAGTGCTTGGTGCCTTTGTTAAAGCACAGCCGGTTGGAATGCAGCAAAGGGAGGCAGGCGGCATAGCCTGAGGGCTAGTTTGAAAGGTGAAGTCATGGGTCAGGCACAAATCAGGATTTCTGTGGGTGAGGCCATGAATCTGTTTTAACAAGCCCTCCTGGTGATTCTGATACATAGTAGTTTGAAAAGCTGTGTTAAATAAAACTTAAAAAAAAAAAAAAAAACTGTTTACACGGGCATTACATTTTTAGGAGGGGAATGTAAGGCAAGAATTATATATAGTAAAACATCCCTCAAATTAAATTGCAGGTGCAGTATAATATTTGTATATTACATCACCATTATACAAAATGCTTCTTATAAGGAATGACGCGATGTGCTACATACGACAGATGTACACATGCACAGTATTTCACTTCAAATAACTGAAAGCATTCCAGTCGAATAAGATGTATCTGCTCGATTTGATGCCATCCTGCAGACCAGACCAGACTCTCTTGCCACTTTCAAAGGGCAAGGTGCCCTGGGGGCTTGGTGTGGGGTCCAGGAGGGGCAGGGTGAGGAGAGAGGAGAAGAGACCCCCGCGCGGCCCAGCAGGGCTCTGGGGTGCGCCTGGGTCCCGCCCCGCGCGGGCCCGGCCAGCAGCCAGGAAGCCGGCGCGCGGCCCACCCGGGCGGGGAGGGGTGCGGGGGAGGGGCGCGATCCTGAAGCCGAGGGCCGCAATTACATAACAAACAACCCGGGGCTCAAGCTGTGAATTAATCAAACCGCTGAAAATAAAACCTTCCTCTCAGGAACTTCAGACAAAAGAAATGAAAACAACCAGGCTGGCTGGAAAATAAAAGACAGCAGCGCTGAAAGGGGGACAAAAGGAAATCAGACAATAGGGTGTTGGACAAAGGCAATAAAGCCAAAGGAAGTGTGACAGGCGAACAATGCGGGGCCGCGGGCTTCTGATCCCCGGCCGGCTCCGCGCCCCCTGCGCCCCGCCCGGGCCGGGGTCCTGGGGGGTTCTCCTCCGGGCACCCTCAGGGTGCTGCCCCACGCGGCCCAGCTTCCCGGCGGCACCCGGGGGGCCCCCAGCGCCCGCCGCCCCCCAGAGCTCGGTCCCGCTGTGGACCACCCTCCCCCCGCCCCCGCCGCTGAAGGCCGAGGCAGAGGAGGTGATGCTCGGTCCTAAGGAACCCCAGGGCCGCGCGGGCCGGTACCCCGGCCACCCCCCTGCTGAGCACCTGAACCGCGGCCGGTCCCGGTGGAAACATGCAGAGTACAAACTACACCCTCGTTTTGGAAGGGCTAGGACGAAAACATAATGTAAAACAGCTCATTGGTTATTGATTACTCGTTCAAATATAACAGTTTGGACACTTTGGGGTTAAATGAAACACATCGTTAAAATTCGTTTCACCTGTTTCTTTTTGCACTTCTTATTGTAGCTAGGAAAAAACGTGTATAAGTGTGGCTCACATTATATTTCTGTTGGACCGTGCTGCACTAAGACAGCTCTTCCCTTTGACCTTGATGGCCTTTTCTACCCACTCTTAACTCCCAAGAGTACACCCAACTGGGTACTGGGATTATTTTTGTTTTGGGGGGGGGGGCTCCCAACAGTCCGTCCCAGCTTCTGACACAGAGCCTGGTAACAAAGAAAATGGCTCTTGGCGACCAGTCAAGCTAGCTTGGAGGTGTCAGTCTGTTCACCAGGGCATGGTACTCCCCCACCCCAACCCCCTATTACCTGCCAGATCCTGCTAGCAGCCCAGAAAAGGGCCCTTCATTCCCACAGGCGTCTGTCTCCACTGCAGGCACTGGCCCTGGCTCTCCATTGGTCCCCTCCATGGATTCATTGGTTTATGGAGAAGCAACAGCCCAGGGTTGATGCAGAGTGCAGCCTTTGGGGTTTAACAATCTGGATTCAAATCTCTGCCCTGCCACCAACTGACTTGTGTTACCTTTGGAAACTAACGAACTCTGAGCCTCCGCCTCCTAATCCATATAATGGGTATAATAATCCATCTCTCACAGGTGTCCATGGACATTAAATAATACAGGCTGAGCATCCATTAGGTGCCATATAGCCCAGGATGCTCCTAGAGCCAGGTGGTTGAGAGAGAAGGCTCTGGGTCAGACACACCTGAGTCCATTTGAATCCTAAATTTGCTTAATTGATTGCTGTGTAACCATGGGCAACCGACGTAACCTCTCTAAATCTCAATTTCCTCCTCAGTGAAATGGGAATAAAACTCCCAACATGAAGAGATTGAAGTGAAAGCCGCTCAGTTGTGTCCGACTTTGCAACCCTGGAAGGGAAGGCAGAGCAGGAATGCTTTTCCGTGTTGAAACCCCATGGACTGTAGTCCATGGAATTCTCCAGGCCAGAACTCTGGAGTGGGTAGCCTTTCCCTTTTTCAGGGGATCTTCCCAACTCGGAGATCGAACCCAGGTCTCCTGCATTGCAGGCAGATCCTTCACCAGCTGAGCCACAAGGAAAGACCAAAGATGAAGAGATTAGCCTTCCATTAACACTCCAGACCCTATAAGATATGCCTGTTTTACATTCTCTTGGCACCTTGAACTTGCGACTTCAAAGTACTTTTCACAATTGGGAATGATACCTTCACATGTTTTATTTCTGACTGGCCCAGTAGCCTGAGAACCCATCCAACCCCACACTGTGAAAATAAGCTCAGTTTTGCTCATCAGTATAGCCGCAGTCTAGCACAGTGCCTGGTACGTATAGGTGCTCAACAAACATTTGCACAACACTCAGAGTATAATACAGCTCAGCAGCATAAGACAAGGCAGATCTGAATGCCTAAGTGGCAACTACTATATCATCACCATCAGATGGATGCTGCTGTCTGTGGCTAATTTCCCACACCCCCACCTCCCACAGCCAGTTATCCTCAGCTGCATCTTTCTTACATCTAAGCTCTTCCTGTGAATGACCCCAATCCCCCAGTAGCAAGGCAACTCCACTTCCTTTTGTTCCTACCTTGGGACAGTAAGAAACATTTTCCAAACGTTATGAATTTAAAGACCCTGTGGAGTCTTCCCTTAAGTCTTTTCCAGAGACTTAAAAAAAAAAAATTCCCTTATTACCCCTTCCCTACAAAGCATGCTCCATGCTTCAATCATATATACATGATTTTTCAGGAGGTTTTAAGGTCAGCTGTCACAGCCTCCCCTCTCCCCAGACGCCCAGAAGTCAGACTCTTCTGGTGCTCAGGAGATGTGGATTACTGGCCTCCCCCAGTTCCCATCCAGGTCCTGGTCAGAGGCCACCCGGTGAGGTGGGGCTCTCACTCGGGTAGAAGCGCTTCTGTGTTCCCAATCTCTTCCCTCTCGCCCAGTCTTACTCATATTTTATAAATGGAGAAACTGAGGCCCAGAAACGTCAGGTTCACCTGGCTTGTTTGGGCATACTGATTTAGGAATACAGTCAGAGGACCTTCAACCAGCTGGGGCACGGAGCAGCATTCCTGCTCTGCCTTCCCTTCCCTTCCGGGGAACCTATCCCACAGGCCCTCCGCCACCTTCTCCTGGGTTTAACCTCACCTGAGCATCTTGAGAAGTGAAGGCCCCTAGGGGGAGAGGGCTCTGGCCAGCCCCACCCTGGATGCAGCAGAGTCTTGAGTCTCTGAGCTGACTTCAAATCCAGCGCCCAGGACAAGGCAGCGGAAGCCTGCCCCCCACAGAGGGACGAGGGCGCAGAGCCCAGTTCTGGAGTCTGCAACCAGGCAGACTCCAGGGGCTAAGCTCCTCTTTCTCCTGCCTACAGTCAACCCTCTCCCAGCCCCTCTGACCCCCTCCCACCCTAGGCACACAAAAACTAAGCCCCTTTCTACCCCTAAACAAATCACCAGCCACTTCCTCTCCCAATCAGACAACAACCAGCCCAGCCAGATTGGAATCAAAGGACTTTTTACTCTCAGACCTTCCTCCCTCCCTCCATAACAACAGCCCTCCCCTCCCCACATCTAGATACAGATAAAGATAGAGATAAATTCCAGTCATCGGAGCATGACGGGTGACTCAGACCCAGGGCCTCAGGAAGGCGGACCCTCCTAGGAGGGCCAGTGACGACACTTCCCCGCTGGGCACACACCTGACCCTCTACTGAGACCCCCGCCCCTGCGTGGGTGGTGCAGAGGGCACTGCCAGGGAGGAAGCATGTGGCCGGGAGTGGCAGGGCCAGGGGAACGGGTCCCAGAGGAACATCACTTCCTTTCAGGGCCCCTGAGAGTTGAGAGCCCCGGGCAGCCCTGAACAATGGCTCGAGGCGTGGGTGCCCAGCACGGTGCCCAGTGCCACATCCTGCCATTCTTCTCCCAGGCCGCACCCTGCCACCCTTCCTGGCTACGCCCGATCCTATCTCTGCTGTTTACTCAGAGCTGGGGGCTGGGCTGGCCACAGGCTTGAAACAAAGCTTTCCTGAGAGGCTCTCTCCCTCTCTTCGGCCTCTGTGGGCCCTGGGGGTCAACAGGTCCATGGTGTGGCCCCGTCTAGCCCAGACCAGGTGGAGACAATGGCCAATACCCCCCGTCCCTGGGCTGTTTCCAGGCTGATCAAGGTAATACATTACCTAGCAGAGCAGCCAAGACTAGCTAGACTGAGGCGCGCCGAGCTCCCGGGAGCCCCTGTCCTAGCCTGTAAGAGGAGGCAGCCCCCTGCATCGCCAGCACAGAAATCCTGCTCCAGACGGAGCTTTGGCAGCTGCCAAGATTCAGCTGACCCCCAAAGGACTTAAAAAGCTGGGAGAAACGGGCGGTGCTGTTCCCACCCAGAGCCTCCTCTTCCTGAAGAATCCAGCAGAGACAGAAGAGGCAGCGTGGAAGGGCCGCTGAGATTCCTAGGAGGAAGGGGCTGCCCCACCAGCCTGGGTAAAGCCAAGGAAGTAGACAGTGTTTCCTGGAGGCCCTCCTCTGGGGCCCTCCTGCTTCGGGACCTGAGGCTGTCTCCAGCCCCTCCCGAGCCCCGTCAGCAGCTGGGCCACAGGGCTGGGGCAGCTGCAGCGCTGACCTCCCTTCCCAGCGCCAGGTCCAGGCCCCCAGCCTGGATGAGGGCATGCACGTCTGCTCCTTCGCACAAGCAGGTCCCTTCCAGGGCCCGCGCGCGGCCCGGGCCAACCGGCCTCGGCAGAGACCTGCCTTGTGGGGTAGCCCCAAGTGTTAACCACAGGGACAGGAGGAAAAAGAGCAAGCTGTGCCAGAACACCACCCGGCTGAGGGCACTGGGCAAGGCCTCGTCTCTCCTTCTCCTGACCCACCCAAGGCCCAGCGGAGGCATCTGAACTCAGCCATTACTAATGCCCAGATCCATGTCTTCCCATCTGCTGGCTGTGCCCTGGCTCCCTCTAACCCAGGTAACAGGATCCGGTCCAGCAAAGATCAAGCCGCCACTGTCTTTGCCGCTTACAGGATTCCAGTCGTTTCTTGAGTCATGGCCAAGGAAGAATTAATCAAAAAAACCCAAAGTCACTTTGGAAACTTGGGGGGAAGATTCAGTCTTTAGAATAGTTTCTTTACACGTAAAACAGAGATTCCAATACCTACTTTGTAATTAGAAGGTAATCATAAGCTTCGAGAATCTGGTACAGAATATATGTCCAGGGAAGTGTTGACAGGATACCGTCTTGACCCAGAAAGTTGGCATGCAAATAATCAGAAAATACACGTGGCCTCATCCTCTCCTCCCTGGGATGTACCTCCCTATAAAAAACTGAAAGTTGCTCAGTTTCTCCTTGCGACCCCGTGGACAATATAACCCAACAGGCTCCTCTGTCCATGGGATTCTCCAGGCAAGAGTACTGAAGCAGGTTGCCATTTCCTTCTCCAGGGGATCTTCCCGACCCAGGGATCGAACCGGAGTCTCCTGCATTGCAGGCTGATTCTTTACCATTTGCGCCACCATGGAAGCCCCTCTACCTCCCTAAGGCTCCATAAAAAGATATACTTTGAGAAAAGGTTCGGGGGCTTCCAGAGGGATTTGCACACCCCGCTCCTCGGCTTGGGCAGACAACGGAGGGACAGAGTGGCTGGCGGCGCTGCAGTCAGCGGCCAGGGCCCATGAGCTGCACTGGGATGCACTGGCCTCACCTTTGGGCACCCTGCTCAGGTCTGTGGCTTCCCCCACCCCAGGGTTTCTGGGTGGGACCCCACCTGCGCCTTGAGAAAACCTAATCGCCATCATCTCCCCAAAGACAAGCTCATCATCGGAAACCCCGACTGAGCGGCTCTTACTCAACCAGCGTTCATTCTTCCAGTGAACAAAGTGTTCCGTTCTATTTCTCTGCAAAGGCCATGTTTCCTCTCCCATTATCTACCCCATCGGCCCACCGGCAGCCAAGACTGCTGCGGAAGATTTCTCCTGTCTGTCACGTTCATGGTCCCCTTTATATTTGTGAATCGTTGCTTTTTCTTGGCTTTGGCTCCTTCTCAAAAGGGCAGGGGAGCAAGGGGAGGAGAACAGCTTCAAGTCTCCAATTTCATTTAAAATGCTCATCAAGCAATCCCCAAAGCAGCCAGCCTGTACCCCAGTCTGCCTGGGACCCCAACTTCCAGCACCAGCACCCTTTGGAAACTGAGCAGGACCATTTCAACTAAGAAAAGAGAAATCTGGCAAAGCGGTGGGATGAGATAGGAATCTTGACATCTGGAGCCTGAGTTGGTAATAATAGTGCGGGCATTCAAAGTATTTAACAACTGAATGATGGGCACTAACCTGTGAGATGGGACTCCTGGGACAATCAGATGAGTTGGCGGGTGCCCCCCACACATAACTGGTTTCCACTCCAGTGTGTGTCCCTCTGATCATAGTTAACATTTCCTAAGTATTTACTATGTATTATTTCAGTCACTTTTATTTATAGTAATTTATTTCATTTTCACAATAACCATCTGAGATAGTTGGTATTATGATCTCCATTTTACAGATGGAGAAACTGGGGCACAGAGGTGGTTTGGGTCCAGGAGGTCTAGCATCAGAATCTTCCTCTCAACCAGACAACAGGAATCAGGCACACAATAAGCTAGGGGCCATCAGTAGGCATTAATTAGCTCTTTTAATACTTTCCTGAGCCCTGTGAAATAGTTACTGTTATCATCTCTGTTTTAACTACTGAGGACACAAAGCCTTAAGGAGGCTGCCAAAGGTCATGGCCAATGAGTGGTGAGCAAAACACTGGCCCAGAGACTGGCTGTCGAGCACTTTCTTTAAAGCGCTGGATTATGCTGGTTTCTCTCCCACATGCTTGAGGTCCTAAGAGCCATGGGAAATCACCCACCGGAAGCTGAGTCGCCTGCCCCTCGACCCTAACCTCTGCAGGGCCACCGCTGCTCTCATGACGGGGGTCAAGGGGTCCAGGCAGGTCCCAGCTCAGCTGAAGTGAGAAAAGTCAAAGGCAAATGCCACATGCAGACATCAAATGATTCAAAACCAGGGTCCTAATGTCGGGAGTTCAGGGCGGCATCGGAGGGCGCAGAGATACGCCCGTCCCTGACCTCCCCCAGCGATCACCTCGCCGGGTCCTGACCTTCCTTCCTTGCCCTCTGTCCCCACACCTCCACACCTTAGCGTCCCACCGTCAGCCTGAGCAGAGCTGTATACTTCACAGACCACTCAACACATGTGCCAAACGAAGAGCGGCCATCATCTTATTATCAATCTTTTTTCTGACTATAAAAGGAATATGTACTCATTGTACAATAGATAATCTGAAAAATTTAGACTAACATAAAGACAAAAAAATTAAAGTCACCCACTTCACATTAATCCAGAGGTGGCAGCAGCTGATAACGCTTTGGCATATTTCCATTAAATCTTTTTCCTGTGTCTAGTTTTCTTTTTCATCATTAAGCTCATAAAGAAGTTTTACACTATTCCCCTCCATATACACGTAATACCAGAGGAAGCTTTCATGTTACTAAAAACTGGAAATTATTTAAAATTCTTCAGGGAATTCCATGGTAGTCCAGTGGTTAGGACTCTGCGCTTTCACTGTGAGGGCCTGCCTTGGACCCCTGGTTGGGGAACTAAAATCCCACAGGCCATGCAGTGTAGCAAAATAGAAAGAAAATTAGTTATGAAGTCATTTGTAATTGTTGCACATCTCTGCAGTGGCTGTACCGTAATCTACCCAATGCTGTTGCTGCTGCTAAGTCGCGTCAGTCGTGTCCGACTCTGTGCGACCCCAGAGACGGCAGCCCACCAGGCTCCGCCCTCCCTGGGATTCTCCAGGCAAGAACACTGGAGTGTGCCCAGGGTTAAAACAATCCAACTCTTTAAATCTCAATATCACTGAAAGCCCCTTCTCCCCCTGAAGGTCATTCACCCTCCAGACACTTCTGATGGGCCAGGGCCGTTCTGCTCCTATGACAGAAGGCAGGGAAAGGGCCCTGACAATCGGCAGGAAGAGCAAGGTAGGAGAAGGGCCTCACCTGCTTCCTCTTTTTCTTTACTTTTCTTTTTTTCCTGAAGTCTAGTTGGTTTGCGATGTTGTGTTAGCTCCGGGTGTTCAGCAGCGTGATTCAGTTACACATACACATATACATTCTTTTTCAGATTCTTTTCCCTTATAGGTTATTACAAAATACTGAGCAGAGTTCTCTGTGGTACACAGTAGGTTCTTACTGGCTTTATTTTATATACAGTTGAGTGTATCCGTTAATCCCAACCTCCTAATCTATAAACCCTCCCCTCGTCTGCCTCCTCTTGCGTAGCAGAAGTACAGGATGGAACCTGTGACACAGACCCAGAAACGTGGGCCCGGGCCTAGCTGCTCTGCAATGCGGAGGACATGTCTTAGTGCTTCCTGGGGCCTGACTTCCCCTTCAAAAGATGGAGAATCAAAGTGAGATGCCACGTCACACCCATTATGATGGCTACTATTTTTAAAAAAATTAAAAAAAGTGTTGGCAAGGATGCAGACAATTGCTGGTGGGAATGTAAAATTTTACAGCTGCTACGGAAAACAGTACGGTGGTTTCTTAAGAGCTGAAGCATAGAATAAACCTACGATCCAGCAATTCTCCTTCTGGGTGTATAACCAAAGGATGTGAGGCAGGGCCGCGAAGGGACGGTGCTCACCCGTGCTTTTACACTATTCACAACAGCCAAAAGGTGGAAACAACCCAAGTGTCTGTGGAAGAGTGAATGGATACAATAGAACGTGGTATAGATAAGAACAGAATATCATCATCCTTAAAAAGGAGATCTGACACATGCTACAATGTGGAGGAAACTTGAAAATGTTAAATGTAATAAGCCTAAGTGAAATACAAAACGACTAATATTTCTTGATTCTGCTTGTATGAGGTACTTACAATAGTAAATTTATAGAGACAGAAAGTAAAATAGAGGTTATTAGGGGCTGGGGAGAGGGGCTAAGGGGGAGTTATTATTTAACAAGTACAGAGTTTTAGTTTGGGGGAGGCAAACTTCTGGAGATAGACAGCAGGGGCAGTTGCACAATGCAAATGTACTTAACGCTTCCAAACTATGCAATTAAAAATTATTAAAACAGTCAATTTCATTAATATGTATGTTACCACACACACACACACACACACAAAAGATGGAGAACATGAAACTGCTAATAATTTACAGTTTCATGGCACCTTTAATCTTGCAGACAGGCATAAAACAGACTCACGGACTGGGGACTCAGGTCTGGCCAGGTATCGAGGCTGTGCAGCCGGGAGACCAGCTGCCTTGGAGAGCCCCTTGCGCGCAAAGCCATCATTAACATCATTAATTGAAGTGTCCAAAAGGGCCAGAGCCAGACAGATTGGGACCTGCCCCACCAGTGAGCAGGCTTTCCCTTCAGTGCCTCCCTCGCCTCTGGGTACAATTAAAGGCTTTTCCCTGTCACTCAGAGACAGGTGTATTAAGAATTCCCCAGTGGGCTGCCGTCTATGGGATCACACAGAGTCGGACACGACTGAAGTGACTTAGCAGCAGCAGCAGTGGGGAGGGGAAGGGTCTGGGGGCAGGAAGGCGGGGATGGAGGAAGAGATTTTGCTCACTTCCTTTAAGTCAGCTCCTTGCTTTCCTGGAAATCCTTTCCTCAATTGGCCTTCTTGGGGTGGCAGTCTCAAGGAAAGTGCTGGGTGACGCCTGGCTTCCAGAACAGCTCTCCCCATCCCCGACTTGCTGAGCAGCCCTGGGCAGTCTACTCTACAGCTCTCGACCTCCTTGAGGTCCATCTAGGGAGGACACAGGGACAATAATTCAAACACATGCTTTCAAGTAGGTCTGAGCTAACAGAGGGGGTGACTGGGGTGGGGCCACCTGGGGAGAGGAGGGAATGGAGAAGCCTTCCCAGGGTTCAGAGTTACCACTTATGTCAGAGACGCTGGCTTCTGTGGGCCACCCAGATCTTCCTTCTCCTCTTTAGTGAATGACAGGCGGGGACCAAAGTCCCATCCAGCCAGAAGGGTCATTTGATAGTTTCATTCTCTATTACTGGTGCCTTTACAGGTAAAAAAACTAGCCCAGCTCCCACTTACCCAAGAACACATCACATGGCTTCCAATGTCTCTAAGCGCTGCCGGGGCCCCAGGGCCTGAGTGAGAGGGTAGGCCCTGCTGATGGCCGTGCACCACAGGGGAACCTTAGGGACTGTCTATGGAGACTGGGAAGAGCCACTGGCACGTGTCTGTCTTTGTCCAGAGAAGAAGGGAGATGAGCGTCCCCACCCAGCCCTTAGAGCTGCTTTCCTTCCCTTCCCCCACAGCCCGCGCCCTGACCCGGGGTGAGGGTCAGTGACGGGGTCACTAGAGGTGCCCAGCTCAAAACCTGCCCTCGCTTAGGAAGGAATTTAACCCTCTCCCTGCTGGCTCATGACTAGTCACCCTAACAGATCTACCTGCGCGGAGGGGAAAAGTCACTGCAGAGAGGATCACACAGACCCATGTGATAACTCTGAGTGCACGGTGGTGAACCCTGGATTTGGAGGCCGGAGGTCTGAGTTGGAGCCCCGGCTCTGCCACAAAAATCAAGGTTCAATCCTAGGTAAGTCCTAATTTTCTGAGCCTCAGTTTTCCTATCTATAAATTGGAAGTCAACATACACATTGTGTGGCTTGGAGCCTCAGCACAGTGATTTTCTAAATGTCAAAATGCTTCACACACTTGATGGTTTAGAAACCTCCCTACAACTGCTAGGGGTTTGGACACCTGGAACTCACTGTGGGGCCTGGCACACACCACCCAAACTTGCAAGGTCTCAGTTTTTCCATTTGCTCATGGGATAAATGATTATTTCTTCTCTCAGAGATAAAACTTTAAGTCGGGGAGGGCTCCAGGGTCTTTGATGCTGCAGAAATACAAGTGCTGCTAAGGCCCTGGTTCCCACCTTCAGGCCACAGCCCGCATCAGCAGAAAGACAGTGGCAGAAAGACAGCCTGCCACGTTTTTGAATGAGCACCAGCTAAGCACCTCACAGGTATTTTTGGTAGCAACAAAACCCATTTTATAATTGAGGCACCTGAAGCTAAAGGGTGGAAGCAAAATCGCACAGAAGGTCCACCTGCCTCCTATCCAAAACCACAGCACAAGGGCTCTGGAGAAAAGGCAGCTTCCCCGCAGGTGCACCCAAACCAATCAGCCCTGTCTGCTGCAGGGTGCTGGGGGACAGCCTCCACTTCCTGCTGGGTTCCTGCAGGAGCTCTGGAGTGCCCAGAGTCCAAAGGTTAGTTAAAGGCGGTCTGTTACTATGAATTATAAAAATTCACCAGCAGTTGGGTCTGGTGAATGCAGTGGTTTCATGCTTTCAAGCGATTCAGACTTACAAGCGAATTTCACCAGTTTTGCAAAAGTCCATTCTACTTGGTGTGGAACTGTCGCCCTTAGTGACCCGATTAAGGGACAACACCGGGTAAAGGACAAGAGGCAGTACACGCTGAGCCAAACTGTCATTTATGCTCCACCTGGCGACACCCTGCCTGCAGCTGGTGGGTGAGAAGGTTCATCGTCTCTTCTGGGCTGCCCTCCAGCGCCGGCACAGTGAGGGCCACACACGGGGGTCCACACTCGAGCCCACCTCCACCCCACACCCTACCCCTGCTCCAAGGTCCAGGTTGAGTGTATGGGCCACTCCTGTAGCAGAATAATCACAGCAATAGTAACAGCAGCAAATGCCTGGATAAGAACTCCACCCCCACCGCCCCCCATGGCAGACAGTGTCTGAATTTTCCAGGTAACCCTTTTTATTCAATCTTGTAAGTACCAGGTATGATTGCCAGCAGCAATTTATAATTCCTGAAGCTGAAGCACAGAGTGGCTGAGTAACGTGGCCAGGGTCACGCAGCACTCTGTACACGTCTGAAGGAAGAATTTGATGGGGGGCCGAGACAGGTGTCACAGCTCACGGAGTCCGCTCACCACACTCTCCCTTCCCCAAATCGCATGTAAGCCATGCTCATGACCCAAGGGAGGAGCTGCCCCCACATCCAGACAGGCTCCAGGAGAGCTGCACCACCGTCCCAACACCACCACCATGATGGCCATGATACTAACATCAGCTCCCACTAACTGGAATCGAGTATACTCCAGACCCTGTAATATATAACATCACTTCATTGAATCCTTTTAAACTTGGGAGGTAGGTATTATTCTTTTCCCACTTTGTAGGTGAAAAAACTAAACTCAAAGAAAGTTCTAGTATTTGCCAGAAATCTTCCACCTCAGAAGAAGCAGAGATAGGATGCAAAGAGGGATCTGTCTAACTCCACCTTGCACCCAGCCTCTGAAACCAAGCCCATGGAGACAAAAATGTCTTCAAGAGTCCTGACATGGGACTTCTCTGGTCGTCTGGTGGCTAAGACTCCGAGCTCCCAATGCAGGGGGCCCAAGTTCAATTCCTGGTCAGGAAGCTAGATCCCACATGCCACAACTAAGACCCAGAGTAGCCACATAAATAAATAAAAATTTAAAACAAATATTAAAAAAAAAAGAGTTCTGGGGCCCTGGCCCACTCAGCTAAAAGCTCTGTTCTCACAACGCAGCTGGTTCCAGTGATCCTGTCTCACCTCCTCAGACAGATTACTGCTTCCTTGTGGGCAGGGTTTGGTCTCCTCCCGACCCCACCCAGTGGCTTCACATGATGAGATATGGGGTAAAGCTTATGCAGGTCAAGAAGCAACGGTTAGAACTGGACAAGGAACAACAGACTGGTTCCAAATTGGGAAAGGAGTACGTCAAGGCTGTATATTGTCATCCTGCTTTATTAACTTATATGCAGAGTACATCATGCAAAATGCCAGACTGATGAAGCACAAACTGGAATCAAGATTGCCGGGAGGAATATCAATAACCTCTGATACGCAGATAACACCACCATTATGGCAGAAAGTGAAGAAGAACTAAAGAGCCTCTTGATGAAAGTGAAAGAGGAGAGTGAAAAAGCTGGCTTAAAACTCAACATTCAGAAAACTAAGATCATGGCATCCAGTCCCATCACTTCAAGGCAAATAGATGGGGAAACAATGGAAACAGTGATAGACTTTATTTTCTTGGGCTCCAAAATCACTGCAGATGGTGACTGCAGCCATGAAATTAAAGGACGCTTGATTCTTGGAAGGAAAGCTATGGGCAACCTAGAGAACATATTAAAAAGCAGAGACATTACTTTGCCAACAAAGGTCTAGTCAAAGCTATGGTTTCTCCAGTAGTCATGTATGGATGTGAGAGTTGGACCATAAAGAAAGCTAAGAGCTGAAGAATTGATGCTTTTGAATTGTGGTGTTGGAGAAGACTCTTGAGAGTCCCTTGGACTGCAAGGAGATCAAACCAGTCAATCCTAAAGGAAATCAGTCCTGAATATTCATTGGAAGGACTGATGCTGAAGCTGAAGCTCCAATACTTTGGCCACCTGATGGGAAGAACTGACTCATTTGAAAAGACCCTGATGCTGGGAAAGGTTGAAGGTGAGAGGAGAAGGGGACAACAGAGGATGAGATGGTTGGATGGCATCAGTGACTCAATGGACATGAGTTTGAGCAAGCTCTGAGAGTTGGTGATGGACAGGGAAGCCACAAGACTGAGCGACTGAACTGAATTGAAAACTTATCCATCCTCTGAATATCTTAGTTGTTAAAAAATATATCAAACCATTGCCTTTAAAAAAGACATCTAGAGATTAACGTTCATCAAGCCTGAACAAAATGAGTTTGCTCATTTATGGAGAAATGGCACATCTCAGAAAGTTGGCTGCACTCACTCCCTCGGGCCCCCGTGGGAGCGAAGCCCGGTTGAGTGTGGTCATGAGACCAGGAGAAGGAACATACCCTCCGCAGGCTGCCAGGCTTGGTCCCGATCCTGGGAGCCCAGAGCCCTGCGGGGGAAGGAAAGTTGTCTCTATTACCAGGTGGTTCAGCACAATTTGAAAGCAGCAAAAATGTCTTTGAATGGAAAGAAAAAGCACAGGGTTCTGCTGGAATTTTGTTGCAGAACAGAGAGAAGTTTTGGCTTCAATGAATGAGCCACCCATTCTGAAAGTTCTCTGAGACGTTCTTTGGTTCCTCACTGTCAAGCAAGTCTTGGCTCCTTGGCCTCCATTCAAGACTCCCTCTGACCTTGAAGATCTCTTCCTAACTGCTCTCTAAGCTCACCCCCTCCATCACCCTGTTTCTACCCCAGCAGGGTTCCTCAGCCTCTTGGCTGGTAGCTTAGTCACCGTTGTTCCACGGCACTCGGCACAGAGGCGCCCTACTAACATCTGTCTTAGCAGGGGACAGGGATGCTTAGTGGAGCCCCGAGTCTCGTGCTGGGCCCAGAGCGTGTGTTCCACATCTAACAAACCTAACCATGCTGGATCAGACCTGAGTTCACCCTTTCATGGACTCCTGGCAAGAGCCTTGAGCTAGCAGGAGAAAAGGATGTCAACCCACAGAAGAGAAGACAGGGAATCTGCCTCGGGACTGAGTGGCCGTCAGCTGTGTGAGGATAATAATAAGATAACAGTGAATCCTCACAGCTGGAAACCAGGCCAGTTCTCTCACTGCCCAGCATCTCTCTCCCCCACTACCCAACGCATTACGTTCTCACCCTTGGCTCTTTCCGGAGTCCCACAAAAGCTTCTTATCCTTCCAATGAGTCTGCCTTTCAACAACCGTCTGACGGCAGCAAGCTTGGAGACACGCTTGGGATGCAAGAAATGGCTACTTGAGAGATTCGCTCTTCCGGAAGCAGACGAGGCTCCTCCCAGGCATGAAGCAGAGGCCGGGGATCAGGCAGCACTGTACTTGACCCTGAGAAGCCCCCCGCCAACCAAAGCTCTCTGCCCTTTGGCACTTTGGCCACCTGGGGGATGCGGACCCCTTGAAGAATGGCTAATGTGGCTGCTTCTAGTCAAAGCCAAACAGTTGGGAACAGAATGAAGGGAAATCACAGAAAGAATGAAAGCGACTTACATGAGGAGTGGATGGAGAAAGGGGGCTTGCTTCCAGGAACGGGGACTGGTGAGGAATCCAGGGACGCGCGGAGGCCAGCCTGGAGGAGGGGGCGCTGCAGCTGCTGCTCTTGGCCTCTCCATGGTCTTCCGGGACGCCACACAACAACCTGCACACACACGGGCCCGGCGCCCGCAGAGCTCTATCTACTGCCCTGATCTTGCGGCCGCTGAGCTAAATTCCACCAGCTCAGCTCTTTTGCAGAAAGGGGGTTGCTTTGCTTGTGCACCATTCTTTCCACAAGGGTGGTCATCTCGCCCGCTGCCCCTCTTCCGGGGTCTTCTCTCACACAGCCGCTCTTCTTTCTCTGTAGGAGTGTTCCCAGGCCCTGCCGTCTCAAGAAACTACAGTGACTCTGCTCTCATCACTGTCCTAACCCCGTTTCACAGAAAGCAATCAGCAACCCAAGACCCAGTGGGCCGACGTGGGAGGGGGCTCCTTCCACTTACAGGAGCCATTTGCGGTCCCTTGGGGAGGCCGTGCCACCCAGAAGGGCATCTCCCCACGCGGGGCTGGGCTCAAACTGGCCCTGCGCTGAAGCTGCCGCCAGCACAGGCCGAGGCCCTGCATGGTCGGTCCTGAAATTAGCGACCCGGGTGTTTTTCCTGTTGAGCCTCTTGCTAAGGCCCTGCAAGTCTCCCCTCAACACTGGAGAACAGAATGTGCTTGGTTGCAGACCTGGCCGTCATAAATTGCTAATAACAGACTCTCAATCTGAAAAACAACATCATAGAAGGCCTGGCCCTTCTTTTCTGCTCCTCTCATCCGCACCACAGAGGAGGCAATGGCACCCCACTCCAGAACTCTTGCCTGGAAAATCCCATGGACGGAGGAGCCTGGTAGGCTGCAGTCCATGGGGTCGCTGAGGGTTGGGCACAACCGAGCGGCTTCACTTTCACTTTTCCCTTTTATGCATCGGAGACGGAAATGGCAACCCACTCCAGTGTTCTTGCCTGGAGAATCCCTGGGACGGGGGAGCCTGGTGGGCTGCCGTCTATGGGGTCGCACAGAGTCGGACATGACTGAAGCAACTTAGCAGCAGCAGCAGCAGCATCCGCACCACTATTTCCGCAAGACCAAGAAGAGAAAGATATGCCTCCTCTGGCCACAGGGGAGAAAGCTGCTCCCCAGAGGCTCACTTCCACCTGTCTTCAGGGACAAAAGCTGGGCCCCGAGGAGTCTGAACAGGAAACGTCTGTTTTCCAAGGTCCCTCCTCGTCGCTAACCTCGATTTATCCTTGGATTTATTGAGCACCTGCTAAGTGCTGAGCTCTGTGCACCTAACACGAAGGTGTAGAGTCCCACTCACAGGTGGGGGTCACTGGGGACCACCTCCTGTGCTCACCCCGGGGAGGGCAATCGACAGCAGGCCGCCGTGAAGCCGGCTCTCTGTCCCTCCCCGCAAGTGTTCCCTGCCCTCTGCGAAGGGGCTGGGAGAACAGAGCAGGAATGAGGCTGGACAAGAGCAAAGAGCCAGGAGCGGACATCTTTGAAAAGAGCAACAGTAAAAGGCAAATGTGAGTGTGGCTAGGTATACATTATAGAAATCGTGTTCAGTGTACTGGTTATATGCAAATTATATGTAAATATGTACACAGCCCTGAGAAGAATCCAAGTGTCGCCTCTACTTTTTCTGCCTGTCTCTTGCTCAAGCTGTTTCCAGGGTTACCTAGGAAGCTACTATCTGACCACCTGGCCAGGGTACTGCAGAGTACCTTCCCAGTCCATCTTCCCACCTTCCCCTTCGTATCAACGTCTCTCCTTGACCTCACCTCTCCAGGAAGGCTACCTGAGAAAGGTTGAGTACAGAGGAGGGAGACAAAACGGGGCTATGCCCATGCGGAGCATGGCCAAGGTAGCAAATGAAGGAGGGGAGGAGGATGGTGGCCTCTGCCAAGGCAACTATCCTTCCAGATCTGGGCCCAGGATGGGCTCTCTGCAGCTGTCAAGAGGCCCTCAGACCCCAGGCATTCCCTGATGCCCTTAGCCCTTTCCCATCACCAGTTCTCCCAAACCAGGGGCAGCAGGCCAGGGGCTCTTGCAAAGACCCCACCATGCTTCCCATGGGTGCTGCCACGTGGCCGCACCGGCCCCGTGGACCAGCCTCATCTCTTCAGACCCACAGTCAGTGTCGAACTAAGAGGCCCCACCACCCTGCCTGTAAGTCTCAGTCTCCCAACCCATAAAGCCAGGGATGAGGTACTCTCTGCCCTTCCTAACTGACAAGGTTTCACGAGGCATCCCTGAGATGAGCCACGTGGCAGGACCTGTGCGTGGAAGGCACCACCAAGAACAGATGCAGAATTGTGACTAAGTGTCTGACTTCACAACCGGATTTTGAAACTTCAACAAAAATCACCAGGGTAGCTGTCTTCATCCTCATCTGACTCTACTGCTCCAGCAACACAGCATTCACAGTTTTTCCCAGGAGGGGTACAAGTGGTCCTTCCCGAGTTGCTGATGGGAAAAGCGAGGTTCCTAGCGGTGGCGCGACAGGCCCGAGGACAGTCTAGAGCAGGCCTTGGTCTCCTCTGGGGTCCACGGGCCTTCAGCGCCCACTGGCCCCACAAGCACTCGCAGAGCGACGGCTAGAGGAACCTGGAGGGCCTGTGGGAGCTGCGAGAAAGGCAGGACGAGGAACCCACTGCTGCCTAGGGGGCAGCACCTGGGCTGGACTATGGGAGGTCGGCCCCTGCACTTGGTCCAGCAGGCCCAGCTAGCGCTCTGGGAAGGCTGCGGCTGATCCTTCTGGCCCTGGGTGTTGGGTCTGACCCAGAAAGTGGGCAGCCTGGCCCATTACCAGCTGGAAAATCAAGGAAGGAAGTAAACGAGCACCGTTTCCCCCTTACAGATATAGAAACCTAGGCACAGGAAGGGTGATGGCACTGGCAAGAGCAAGCAGAGAGCAGCCCCAACAGCCCCCATGAGGCAAATCCCGGGCAACTGCTGCGTCTCAGCACTTCCCACCAATGGCTACAATAACTCTGCCAGAAAGGACAACCCACTGCCTCAGTTTATGGATAAGGAAAATGCAGCTCAGAGAATTTGGGTAAATGGCCCAACCTCAAGATTCAAAATCCAAAAGCTTCCAGTCCAGAACTTTCTGACTCTAAGAGTCCACGGTGTTTTTACCAAACCATCCTGCTTCTCTGTAAGTTGAAGAGCATTCCAGAGTGAGACTGAGTGGTTCATAAGGTATTGGCGTGGGAGGAGAAAGAAAGATACCGGACCGTGGAGCAGGCTATGGATGAGTTCAAACCCCTTCACCCACGGCCAGGGCCCTCTGGAGCCTGGCCTGGCCTCCAGCGTTGAGGCTCACAGACCCTAATGCAGGTGCGAAGAGGCGCCTTCACACCTCAGGGCTGCAGCTCACAGGGTGCCCATGCCTGAAAAGCTTACATTCTTGAGCAGAAAACACCCAGACCTCACTCCAAGCCCAGTTCAAATGTTGCCCCTCCTTGGACTTCCCTGGTGGCACAGTGGCTAAGAATCCACCTGCCAGTGCAGGGAACACAGGTCCGACCCCTGCTCTGCAAAGATTCCACATGCCGAGAGGCCACTGAGCCGGTGCCGCGCAGCCACCAAGCCGGAGCTACAGCGCCTGTGCTCTGCTCTGCAGCAAGAGAAGCACCCTCAGCAAGAAGCCCGCGCACCACAGGAAAAAGAGCAGCCCTGCTCGCTGCAGCTAGAGAAAGTCTGCGCAGACAACGAAGCCCCAGCGCAGTCAAAACGGAAGAAATTAATGAGTTAAACGAGGCTGCTCCTCCTTTATGAATCACTCCCTAAAGATCCTAGAAGAGCCGATTGCTCCTCCAGGGCATTCCAGAGCCCTTGGACACCCCTGGCCTCTAGTACTTGACTGGACTGCAATTATTCATTTACCTGTCTGCAGTGGTTCCTGTCACCCTATGTTACAGATGAGGAAACTGAGACTCTGAGAGCTTTTGTTACTTGCCCAAGGCCACACAAGCCGTCTGGCTCCAGAATCCTCCTGTCCGCGAGGGCGCTGCTATTCTTCCTTGCCTCCCCCATCCTAAGTGCAGTGCCTGGCCCCTGGCATTGTCCAGTAAAGGTTTGCTTCATTAAAGATATGGAGGGACGGGGTGTTGCTGCTTCCAGCCACCTCCACTCCGAAGCCCACCTGCAGCCCTGGTCCCAGGACGCCCTACTTGTCACTCCACCTTCCACCACTCCTGACCGGCTGCCCTTCTCCCGAAAAGCTCCAGGGCCTTTGCCTCGCTCCCGTCCACTCCTTCCTGCAGTGCCCCAGCCGCTGCAAGGGTCTTTCTGTCTTTCCAACGAGAAACTGAGACTCACAGAGGCCTCACGGACAGTGGATCTGTTCAGAGTCAGGTGTCCTGCCCCCAAGGTAGCGCCCAATAGGGACTGGTTTTACCTCTGCCTCAAGCGAAAAATTTTAAAAAAGCAAGCCCCAGGATAGGGGAGTCTGGAGGTCAGCAGCGGCCCTCCCCTCAGCCCAGCACCCTCTGGCTGACCTGGCCACTGGTCTGGGGCGGGCCTGCGGGGAGCGGCTGCTCCCTGGGCCAGGGCGGAGGAGACAAGCGGCCTTTGTGTCTGCAGCCTCCTGAGACACCTGTTCCCCCTCCTGCCCGGCTGCGGGTGCCCTCCCTCAAGACCGGCCTGTGCGCGGCCTTGTTTACCCCACGGCCCTGGCAGCCAGAGCGGCCTGCTCCCAGCATGGGGCTGGGCGGCCCTGCCAGCACCTGCCCGGCCCTGCCGCCGGCCAAGCACAATCGCCCTGCTGTTGACACAGTTGCTGATTTTCGGGAGGGACGGGAGGGCAGAAGCAGCAAAGGCATTTAGCGCCCGCCTGGCTAATTTGCAGTTGGCCCGAGCAATCCTGCACCCCACCCCTCGTCCAGCTCCCCCCACTCCTGGCCACCCGGCTGCCTAGGAGAGATTTGGGCTTCCCGTCCCTGGGTCACTTGGGTTTCCCACCACAGGCAGCCCCACACATCTCATGCATATCAGTGCACCCCAAAACCCACCCTCCCCATGCTGCCACACACAATCCATAGCCAAACAAGGCTGCCAGGAGCCCCCAGCTACCCAATCTTTGAGCGCTCACCAATCGCCCTCCCCTGCAAAGTCACGATGCTCCAGGTCTTTGGTGAGGGACAGGATATCTGAAATGCCCTTGGAGACCCCAGTGGGGCCCTGGGAGATGTGTGGAGACCTGCCCTTACAACCTTCTCCCTGACTTGCTCTCGACAAGCTGTCTCCTCACCTTCCAGGTCACTATGCTTCCCCTTAAAAGAAAGAAAGAAAGAAAGTGAAGATGCTCAGTCATGTCCAACTCTTTGCGACGCCATGGACTGTAGCCCACCAGGCTTCTCCATCCATGGGATTATCCAGGCAAGAATACTGGAGTGGGTTGCCATTTCCTTCTCCAGGGGTCTTCCCGACCTAGGGATCGAACCTGGGTCTCCCTCATTGCAGGCAGATGCTTTACCCTCTGAGCCACCAGGGGGCCTTCCCTGACTGCCCAGATCTGGCTGTGGTGCCCTCCCAGATGCTTGGACGCTCTGCAGCCCTCCCCCCGCACCTCCCAACCTTCACTTCATCAGTCAGTACCTAGCCTTTACCTTCCTCAAAACTGTGAGGGCCTCACTGGTCTCTCAGCCCGTATGCAGGGCACAGCTTTGAGGCCGCTCCCCTCCCGCCTGCTGGATGGATGCATGATGGAGCAGTGCCCTTAGGCCAACCCCACGTCCACCCCAGATTCCCACTTGGACAGTCACCTCTTGGATTGATAGGGCCTGGTGGCCAGTTAAAAGGTCAGTTGAAAGAGCTTCAGGAATTACCTGTTGACTTGCCACCAGCACATGAATTTAGATGGGTAAATCCGATTAGCCAGTCATCTCCTAAGAGATCTAAAAGCAGGATCTTGAAGGACAAGGGATGAATGAGTCTGATGATGGGAGAGGGAGTGGGGAAGGCAGGGACACAAACACTCAGTGGGCCAAAGGCCAGGGAAGGTGCCTGGGGAGAGCTTACTGTTGGGGGCAGGGACTGTCCCTCTGCCCACTTCCTGCCCTATCTGAGGGCCTTGACTCAGGACTCGGGAAATTCGCTTCACCCTTTGGTGAACTGTCGGAATAGGATGCTGACCCCACAGGAGGGTGGCCGGAGTCAGACTCTCCAGACCCCCTAAAACTGCCGGGTACACACACACCCATGCTCTCGTACAGCACTTTCCTCAATTCTGGTTCCCCAAACTCCAAGTCAATCAACACCTAGAGAGAGGAAACAAATACCTAAATATCATCTCCAAATTGCCAGTCTCAAGTTGAGGAGTATGGATCTCAGGGCAGGGAGATCTGGTAGCAGAGAAAGGAGCTTACCTTGTGAAAACCACAGGTGCCTGATGCTCTACATGCATCAGTTCCAAAAGGGCCAGCATGCATAGCTGTGCAGGGTGTGCGCTGCACAACTCCAAGAGCCCCGCTCACCCAGACGCGAGAGTCAGGTTCATCCCCGACTTCCTCAGACACCAAAGAGAAAAATCTCCCCTGCCACCTACCTCTACCGCAAGCAAGATGCCCTTTCTCTGTTCTCTGCCCTGTTTCTTGGCTTGGGGACCTGGGACAGCTGAGCCCTTCACCCCCACTAAGGGGAGAAGCCTTGATCTCCTGGCCTCACCAGCCCAAACGAGGGGACCCCACTGATCTCCCCAACCCTAGTCTTCTGGTGGGGAGGTGGGGCTACACTCCCCGCCCCCCCTCCAAAAATGACACAGGAGGAGACTGCGTCCCTGCAGAGAGGAGAGTGGTGGGTGATCGCCTCCCTGGTAGGCTAGAACTGAGCCCCCAGTGTTGGGGTGGGGGGAGGGGAGGCCTCACTCTGGCTCCTGAGCACTGGCCCTGCTGGAGTCTCTCTCCCCATGCCTCCCTGACACCGGTCTAATGTCCCCACTGCCTTCCAGGGGCTGTTAGAGGTACTGCCTGGTTCCGCAGGGCTAGCAGGCACGGGCTTACACGCGTTTACACGCTCTTTCACACACCCTCCCTCTCCACCAGCTACGGACAGGGGAGCCAAGCAAGTCAGAGAAATGGCAGGTGCTGGAGGGCCCCTCCCTTTTGCTTTCAGCGGCTCCCCACTCACTCCCCACTGGCCCCAGACCGCCTGGTTGTACCTGGAAACAAGCGTCCTTCTAGCCCCTCCCCACTAGCCTTTTATTCGTGCTTCCTTCCCCACCCCACCCCACCCTACCTTTCAAGGGATGGGCCTGGAACCAGAGCCTCGCAGGAATGGGTGAATGACTTCAGGCTCCTTACTTGGGCTGGGGTGAGGGTGCTGAAGCAAGGCTGGGTCAGAGCGGCACACCCGGGGTTGCACGGGCCAGCCTGTGTGGCCAGGTAGGACTTGATTCTTTTGAGTCAGCAGGAGGGCAGCTTTAGCCAGAGCTCACTCCCTTTCCTGCCTCCTCCCAGGTGCCAGAAGTAGGAGGCCTACGGGCCAGCCACTGGGCAGCCCACCCCAGCCCACAGCCCACCGGGGAGGGGAGGGGCGCGTGGGGCGGGGCCTGCTCAGCGGTCATCCCGAAAGGGTATCAGCCCAGTGTTACAGGCCTCTTATATTTCCAACTATTGCTCCTCCTACCATTCTCTTTCAGCAGACTATTCTACTGTTGGTCAAGCCTTGATTTCCAGTCTTCCAGAGAAGAAACACGGACCACTTTTTCTGTTTCACCGTCTGGCAATTCCACATATATTTTAAATCCTTTCCGTTCTGATTATAACACCTATTGTTGTACTACCTTTGGAAACTACAGAAATATAGGAATAAGAAAATACAAGCCACAATTAAAACAGAAGTCAAAAAAACAAAAACAAAACAGAAGTCAAAAAAGGATGGAGGTCTGGGGTGGGCTACTCCCAGCTACTGGCGCTTGGCTCGCTGTGCGCTTTGACTCTGACTGGTCACTGACCCTCCTCTTGGCTTTACAAGGAAATCCCCCCACCCTGGCTGCTCCTTCAAAAGGCTGCACCTGGATCCCCAGGGCACGCACCTTGTGCCCACTCAGCGCAGGCCCTGAGGCTGGAGTGGGGCACCTTCAGCCCTGCCAAGGAGCAAGTAGGACCCAACCCTGAGGCCCCTGCCCCTCCGTGGGAGAGGACGGGACCAGGCCCTCTGGCTCCCACCCCTTCCTGTTGCACAGGCGGCACATTCCATTCCGAGCCAAGCGAGGGGCGGGCCTAGCAGAGGTGAGGCCGGGGAGATCAGTCTGGCCTCCTCTGGGGTGGGGCCCCCAGAGAGCTCCGGGTCTGGCAGGGATTACAGACCCAAGCCACCAGAGAAGGAAGCCTGAGTGGGCGTGCCCTATCTGTGGCTCCTTCGCATTCCCCTCTCTTCAAGCCAAAGCACTGACTCTCTACCTCTGACATGTCCCCAGAAGACACAGGGGGACAAGACGGGGAGTAACGCTAAACCATCCCCCCTCAACCAGGCCGCGATCGCCTGGGCTGCTCATGTATGGGGCTTCATGCCAAGGCCATTTAAATGCTAAGGCCACTGATGATGGGACGGGAGTCTGCTGCGTGTATCAAGAGAACTGAATTAAGATTTGATGGCATGTGTCAGGCTTCCCAGAGGGACCAAGCGGGCCTAGGCAGTGATGCTATTTAAGAAAAAAACGTGGCAGCTAGAGATACTGTCTTCACTTCTTCCTTCCTCTCCTCTACAGCCCCAACATCCCTCCCCCATAAAAACACTCCTGGCTAGTATCGTCAGCCTTTGGATGAGATCCCAGCCCCTGCTGCTCCTCTAGCTGGTCCTCCTGTGCACACCTGAGATGCTAGGCCCCACACGGCGTATCCTGGGCTGTGCCCAGGCCTTGGATTCACCCCCTGATGACCCTGAGAGAAGGCAGGGGATACTCTGGCCACTTCACTCTGGATAGAGATGTGTTCCTAGGGTAACCACAAGGGTCTTCACCATCACAAGGCCTGAGCAGGGTCGGTCTTAGGGCTCTCTGGCTAGGCCTGTGGATGCAACAGGTCCTAGAGCTGAACCGAATGTCCCATCCACCCCATTCTACCCCTCTTAGGAGGGAACTACCATATCACTGCTGCTTAGAGGAAGTATTTGAATTTTTAGAAGGAAGAGTCACTCCTGATCAGAGAAGCTGGCAGAGGTAAATATGGTGCTACTCAGCTGGTTTATAACAAATCTCCTACCTGAATCATCCCAAGGAGCTGGAAGGCAGGCCAAGGAAAGGGCAGTCAAAACAGGGGTAACCCAGGGCATGCTTTCCTGCTGGGAAGTGGGGAGACAGGCAGATGACAGGGTATGTGAAAGCAATCTTCCATGTGTCCTGGTCCCCGAGTGGTGACAAGCACCGTGACAGCCTTCCTGGCTAACATACCTGAGTTCCAGGAAGAGGACTAGCAGAGGGTGAGGATCGCAGCGAGTTCAGGCAGGAGTGAGCCCTCTTAAGCAAACACAGAACACAAAAATAATTCCCATTCAAAGCACAATTTACTGTGGGCCTGGCCAGGCCTTCCCAGCACAGAGCCCTTTACAAACACTCAGCTTCACCCCTGAATGAGGCTGAGGAAGGGGGTGTATGGGCACAGTTGCATTTGAATTCCCCTTTTTCCAGTTGCCTCAGCTTCCTAGTGACCTACTCAGGGAGCTGCCCAATAAGGGCCAGACTCAAAGCAGCCCCAGAGAGCAGAAAACCCGCATAGAATCAGGTGTTAGCCCTCAAGGACGGGACACCTAGATCCTCTGGAGGAGCAGGCCTTGCTCAAACGAACACTTGTCTGACAACAGCAAACCCAGATCCTTACCATTCATGGACCACCTACAGACTCAAACAGATGTGAGCCTCCCAAATTCTAACAGGGAAATATTGCTGTCATGCAACTTCATAGATGGGGAAATGGAGGTTCAGAGATGTTATGTGATGAACAGCTCTCCTGGCTCTAAATCCTTCTTACCGTATATATCATGTTGCCCTGAGGCTGCTAAGTATCACAGCAAAATGTTCAAATGTTCAGGATGGGGCCCTCCCTACTAGGAGGAAAGATGGGAATAAGGATGTAGATGAAACCCAAGATATTTCCACAGCCAAGGCAGCACTGGAAATTGTCAGCATTACGGATCCCAGCATTCGTGATTACCAAATCTGAGCTGGAGGTGGAATGCCCTCTCAAAGCAAGAGCAGAGCATTGTGTTAGGCAATGGTCTGCTAATGAGACTCACTGGCTTTGCCTCCAGAATGACCGCCACCAGGCCGCCTTATCCAAGTCACCTCGACTCAGAAATAGTCTGCTAGACAGCCTCTCTTCTTCAGTTCCTGCTCCCCTTCAAACTACTCCTTACTTAGTAACCGAAGTGATACCTTTTCCCCACATTTTCCCCCACTTGTAAAAGTAATTTGTGACCATTGTAGAAGGCTGGAAAAATTAACAGAAGCTAAAGGAGAAAATAAAATTCACCCATATGTCTGGTGTCCAGAATTAACCTCTGCAAACATTAAGGTAGTCATCTAGTCTTCTATGTATGTGTGTGATGTACATACCATTATCTTTACAAAATTGGAACTAAAATATACGGTTTTAGATTTTTTTTTTTATTATATACCTTTTCCAGGCTTACACTATACTTTTTTTAACTATGCTCTCTGGTTTTGGGTATTTTTTTGGCATAGTGGACACATACAGATGGTACTATTGATACACTCAGAAAGGACAAAAGAGTCTACAGAGAAAACACCATCTTTCCTTCATCCCACCCCTCAGCCACCATTTCCCTCTCCTGGGGCAACTCTGACTACCAAGTAACCTTTTTTTATGTTCCAAATAATCTGTTAAAATCATAAATCAGAATGTCACTCCTCTCCTGAAAACTCTTCAGTGGCTTCAACGATGAGGCCATTTCAGACCTGGTCCTGAATGCAGGCTCCTCACCAGGCCCAGGACCAGCCCCGGCCCTCCTGGCTTCTCTGGGCTCCTCTCCAGCTGCAGTGCTGCTGAAAACCCTGTTCTGGCTGCAGGGGTCCTTCTGTTGCTGCTCCCTCTGCCTGAGTCCCCTTCCTTCAGGTCTTTGTGCAGCGAGCTCCTTCTCATCCTTTAGGCCTGGACTGAGCTAGTCTTTCCCCAGGTCAGCTTTCACTGGCCTCCCCACCCAGGACCTCCGCTGACGGTCCCCACACATACACTGTCTATCACACCACCGTGTTGTATTTCTGAACATCACACAGGATCTAATACTGCTTTGGCTACTTATTTCAAGAGATTTATTGCCTCCCTCCAGAAAGAAGGCTCTCAGAAGGCAGGCACACTACCTGTCTTGTTCAACCCTGAAGCCCTGATGCCTAGCACAGGCCTGGCATACAACAGGAGCTCAACACATTTCTTTTAAAGGGATGAATGAGGAGACTAAAATGCTGGTTCTCATCATTGAGAGCCCACTTGCAGGATCTCCAAGGACCAACTTCCTGGCCATCTTCTCCCAGGACTGGGGAGGGGGTTAGGGGGTCAGAGAAATAAGAGAGAGGAACCTATTGTCCAAGGTAGGGTGGGCGGACAGCAGCTGCCTTCCTCTTCCTGTTGCCCAGGTCCCCCTTACTTGTGCGGTGCATTTGCAGGGTCCAGAATCAGACAAGGAGCTTATGACAAACCCAGATTCCTAGTAACCACTCCAACTGCAAGTGGAAAATTGAAGGTGGAATCTTTGCCCCTTATTTATCCCAAACCCTACATCCAGTCTGCCCAGGCAGCTGGGATATTCCAAGTTCCCAAGTGAGCCCCAGCAGCAGGCAACACAGATGGCACCTTGGGAGCAGAGCTCCCCCAGGAACAGCCTCAGCCCATCCCACTTGACTCTTCCCTGGGGCCTCAGACACCTGGGCTCCGCTCTCCAGAAATTCACCCGGCCCCAGAGACAGAAATGGGCATCCAATCCTGAGCCAGGAGCCCAGGCCAGAGCACTCTTGGGGATGCTCCCTTCCTGGGGCCTGATTTCCACTGAGAGAACACTGCCTCGAGCCAAGATTGATTTTTAAGAATGAGGAAAAGGAGGGAATAAAATGCCTTTCACAAAAATTGTGAAGGGACGGAGGAGGGGAAGAAGAGAGGAAGGAGAAAAAGAAAGAAAAAGGCAAAAAGACTTCACAAGATACAACGAGTGTTGTTGTTCAATCACTATGTTGTGTCCGACTCTTTGTGACCCCATGGACTGTAGCCCTTCAGGCTCCTCTGTCCATGGGATTTCCCAGGCAAGAATACTGGAGTGGGTTGCCATTTCCTTCTCCAGGGGATCTTTCCAGGGACTGATCCTGCATCTCCTGTGCTGGCAGGCAACTTCTTTATCACCCAGCCGCTAGGGAAGCTCACACAAGGAGTAGGGAGGTGCTAAAATCAGAAAAGGGTGGGAAGAAGTGTGAGGTTTTTTCCTTCCCAGAAATGGACAATAATTATAATTGATTAAATGAGCACAATCCCAGAATGCTCTTCTGAGCTATGTACAAAGTCCGCGGCTGCTACCGCTGCTAAGTCGCTTCAGTCGTGTCCGATTCTGTGGGACCCCATAGACGGCAGTCCACCAGGCTCCCCCGTCCCTGGGATTCTCCAGGCAAGAACACTGGAGTGGGTTGCCATTTCCTTCTCCAATGCATGAAAGTGAAAAGTGAAAGTGAAGTCGCTCAGTCATGTCCAACCCTCAGCGACCCCATGGACTGCAGCCTACCAGGCTCCTCTATCCATGGGATTTTCCAGGCAGGAGTACTGGAGTGGGGTGCCATTGCCTTCTCCATGTACAAAGTCAGTTGAGTAATAATGGCAATAATAATAAGTCACATTTCTCCAGCACTTACCATGTGCCAGGTACTATTGTATAAGCTTCACTAAGACAGCCCCAAGAAGTAGGTGCTGTCCATATTAAACCTATTTTACAGATGAGCAAACAGATACAGGTTTAACTTCTCAAGATCATGTCTCCAGTAGCAGTATCTGGGATCCAACTCTACAGCCCTGTCTCTTAATCACTAAGCTAGGCTTTCAATGCTCCAACTACCCTCTTGGAGTTCATACCTTCCAAACCTGTATTCTTTACCTGATCATTAGACCCCAGTTTCAAAGATGTGTGCATAACTCTGCCCATTTTGCATGGGGGGAAATCTGGAAACGTTAAGGGACTTGACCAAGCACAGGCTATCCATAGGTGGGGAATTATACCCCAGCATCTCCAGCCCCACTTCCCAAGGGAGCACAGTAGAAAGCAGGGTCTCTGGAAACTCCGCCCAGAGCAGCAGCATCTTCTCTGGCTGTCTTTCGCCAGATCCTTTCACCAGCGCCAAGGCGCCCTGCCCGGAAATTCCCACAGAGTCAAAGCAAACTTCCCAGGAAAACTCTTGGGCTTCCTCCTAGCCCCTGTCACGGAGGAGGCTGCCAAGAGCGCCGTTGGAGTCCTTGCAGCTGCCGTCGGCCCTCCAGGGCGGGAAGCCGCGGCTTGTGCGCTCGGGGTCCTCCTAGAAAGGTCTAGGGCTGAAGTTCAAAATTCACTTCCCGCCCTGGGCCCGCTCTCGGCTCTGACCTGGACTCTCCGGCAACCCCCACGTGTCTTGCCCTCCCCAGCTCCGGTTAAGTAATGGGGCACCTCCAGCCCGAAGACCAGGCGGGCAGATGGGAGAGTCCCGCGGGCGATCCCCGCGCGTCTGGGGACTCGGGCAGCCGGCGCGCACACGTGCGTGTGTGAGTGTGTGTGCATGTGTGTGACTCGAAGCAGCCGGCGCGCACACGTGTGTGTGTGTGTGTGTGTGTTTACGTACAGAACGCGCGGGGTGGGAAAACAATGGCGAGCCGCTGGGAACAGAGCGTCTAGACCCCCTTCCCACCCCCCGCCCCCAGGCACGATTTGCTTTTGCAGAGAAATGGGGATGAAAAGATTCTCCTTCCACATGCAGAGGCGGGAGGTTGGGGGTGGCAAGAAGGCTAGGGTGGGAGGGGAAAGGGGGGTGAAACTGGAGCAGCCGGAGCAGAAAACAAACAGGATGCAGAGCCCAGCTGGTCCGCTGGGAAACAAACCTGGACGGGTGAGAGAGGCTGCGTGGCCGGCCCCCCGCACCCAACATAAGCAGGACAGGGGCAGATCTGCGCTGCGGGGCGGGCACCGGAGCCCAAAGCCGGGCGCTCACTGGTAGCCCCGGCTTCTCGCTAGGAAATCCTCGAACTGGACGTACAAGTGAGAAAAACCCAGTGCCCCTGAGCAGTGAGTGAGAAGCGGGGGGCGGTGCACCCCAAGCCCGGCTCGTGTGGTGCGCACAGACAGACACACAGCCACCCACGGCCTTCCCAGGCTTCCAGCCCTCTCCACACCAGCCCAAGTCTGCCCGCGGGTATCCGCCAGTGCCCGCGTAGTGCGGGGGAAGTGGGGACCCGTTCCTTTGTGAAAAACTTTGCCGAGGATGGAAACTCGCAGAGAAAAGACCCAGCGTGTGCTCAGAAACGTCGGGTCGCGAGTGTCAAAACTTCGGAGGGCGGGCGAGAGAGACGCGACGGCGCGCTCCGGGCACGGAGGGGCGCACTTACGACTCAGCCGGGCGCCGGGCTCGCGGCTCGGCGCTCCCGCTCCTCCTCCGTCCGGGTCCTCGAGGCCGGCAGCCCGGGCTTCCCGTTCACATGCCCCCGCGGCGCGGCGGCCGGGAGCGCCGGGCCGGGGCGGCCGCGCTGGGAGGAGGCACGCCCCCCGCCGTCGGCCGGGCAGTCGGCCGGGACTCGCGGCCACCCCGGGTCCGCGCCCTGCCGCGCGCCGCCGTTGCGGGCGGAGAGCTCGGTTCCGGCCGGGCGGCGCCCTCGGCCGGGCCAGGCCGCTCCCTGCACTCTGCCCTCTGGCCCCGGCGCGCGGCCGGCTCCCGGCCTTCCGCGGTCCTGCGCTCGGACTCGCGGGCTTCGGCGCCGGCCCGCCCGGCTCTCCCGCTCCGCGATCCGCGCCTCGGCTCGGTCCCCAGTCACGGCCTCGGAGGCTGATCGCGGCGCCCCAGGCTCAGACCCGGGCTCACCGCTCCCGGGCCGGGCTTCCAAGACCCGCACTTAACACAGTTCAGTTCCAAGCCGGGACTGGGAGCGGGGCGCTCGCTGCCGGTTGCTTGCTGCTGCGAGCCGACTCCACAGCCTCAGAGGAGAAAGAGGGAGGGAGACCGAGAGCGGGCTGGGGTTGGAGGAGGAGGAAGGGTGGGGAGATGGAGGAGGAGGGAGGGACAGAGAGTTCCCTCCTCCTCCCTGCGGCCAGGTCCCTCCAGGCAGCAACAGCTGGAAACCTCTGCTGCCCAGGGAAGAGCGAGGGTTCCTGGGCGGCGCACGCGGGTGGAGGTGGGTGAAGGGATGGAGAGAATGGAAGAGGTGGATTCCTCTCACTCTCACTGCCCAGGTATGAGGTCATTCCAGGGGATCTTCGCTCCTTAGAGCAAGACCCAAGAAGTTGTCGATCCAACTCCCAGCCTCCCAACCCCTCCAGACAGATAATCTGGACTTCAAAACCCTGTTTCAGAACCTCCCTTAGGAACATGATCCCACCTGCAGCTGGACGGCTTCCTAACGTGGCAGACCACTCCCCAGCCCTGTCATTTTGCACTCTCTCAAGTCCTTTTATTTTTTCCCTGACCTGTTTGATACTGTGGGGGAGGGGAGGATGGATTCATTTGAATCAGTGTACTTATTAAATGCCTATGCCTGACCCAACTGAGTGCAAGGGACACCAGGATGAATGAGAAAGTGCCCTGTCCTTTCTGGAGGAGACAGAGGAGTGAGCATATGATTACAGTGCTGTGGAAAGGTGCTCAGCCAGGCACGTGGAGCATGGGGGCCACCAAGAGTGCTAGGGCCTGGGACAGACCAGGCTTCCTGGGGGAGGTGCCATCTGAACTGCATCTTGGAAAACAGAGCAGATTAAAGGTGTGGCCATCTTGGATCTGCAAATAACACTCACAGTGCAGGTGGCCGGGATCTCAGCTGATGGTCAGCCGGGCTCTAAGACTTTCTGAGGTTTTGGATTTCATCATTCCTCACCACCTTCCTTGGCTAACTTCTCTTATTCATCTTTTATGTCTCAGCCCAGATATCTACTTTCCCAGAGCCTCTCTTGGTGGCCAATCTGGCTCAGAAAGCGCCCCCTGCCCCCAGTCACAGATAGTATGGTGACTGTTCATTTGTCTGACTCCTCTGTAAGCGCTGCAGGGGCAGGAATGTGTCTCTCGGGCTCACTGTTAGACTCCTTGTGTTTAGCCAGGTCTTGGCAAAGAGCAGCCCCATGATAAATATTCATTGATCAGTTGGTTGATTAAAAGGAAATAGGAGGTCAGTGAGGAATTCTAAGCAGGCCTCTACTGAGATCAGTCCAACTGAAGGCAGGGAGGCCAGTGACCAGTGGTGGTAACCAGGTAAAAATAATGTGGGCCTGAGCTAGGTATGCGTGAGGAGAGTGGAAAGGAAGAAATGGGTGGGGTTGAGGAGGTGAGAAAAGTCAAAATTCATTCTTCAGGGACTGGCGTTTGGATGAAGCCAACTGTGGGTGAAGCCATTTCAGAGATGATGGAAGCCTCTTAGGTGCCACCAAGCTTTTCCTCCTCCCAGCCAACATGCCAGGGTTTCCCACGTATCAGGCTGTCTTCTCTGGCCGCTGATCAGCTTCAGTGGGTAACCTCATTATGGATCCCTCCTTGTAGGGATCCTTAGTTTTGGCAAATGAGATGGGAAGAAAGGAGAGCTTAGGAAGCAGACTTTCCTCTCTCCAGTACCCCCACCCACGATATCTCACATCACTGGTGTCCACTCTTCCCAATCACCGACACTTGAATTAGGATCTTCATCGTATCTGCCTACTGTGTCTTAGGCATGGTACTATTTTCACGTACACTATCTGTTTGTACCTCATGCCAGTTCCATGAGGGTGGTATCACTATCCCCATTTAGGTAAGAAAAAATGAAGCTCAAGGTCATAGCTAGAAAGTGATGGGAGGAAGTAATCTGACTTTGAAGATTCTAGGACTTTCTATGCCTACTGCACTATTTCCTGGCAATACCAGACTTACAGGTTTAACCCCATGTGACCACTCCCTCCTTAAAACACTCACTCCAAGATCCCACACTCTTCTGAGCTCGCAGGTCGCCCTTTCTCAGCCTCCTCTGTTTACATTTCTCCCGCCACTGTTGTCTCCAGGTGGGAGTGTCTAAGGGCTCGCCTGCATCCTGCATCCCGTTTTTCTTTCTCTCTACTTTCTCTCCCTAGATGAAATTTTAACTGTTTCCATGACTTTAAGTACCAATGAAGCACTGATGATTCTTCCAATTTTTTATTTAAATCTCTAGGACTGCCTAATGTACTCTGGATTCATGTATTCAACCACATGCTTGTCATTTCTACCCAAGAACTGACAGACAGCCTAAACTTAACATGTTCAAAATTGAGCCTTTAACCACTCCCCTAAGACTGTTTATACCCTGTACCACCTTTCCTATCTCAGTAAATGGTACCCAGCACTTACTCAGTGGCTTGAGCCTAAAACTTAGGAGTCATCTTTGATTCCCTCTGTCTGATCTAATCTGATTACTGGGTACTGTTGATCTGTCTCCAAAAGTATATCCCAATCCATCTACTTCTCTATCTCCACTGTCCCCACCCTAGCCCAGGCCACTGTGGTAGTCTCTCAGCTAGACTACCACAAACTCACTGCTTCTGAGACTGAGAAACCGAGAATTCTTATAGGCCACAGAACTTAAATAAGGCTGCTTACAATGACATGACTTTAATATTTGTTCCAGAAATTTCTTGCCTGGGAAGATAAGACTGCAAACCAGTAAATAACTTCATTATTTGCTTCAGGAGCTTGCTAAAAATCAATTTATCTGAACAATAGACTGCTCAGACAGCCCCCTTCTCAGGACAATAGTTTGTTTAACCTGGCAAACCACTAGCTTATCAAACAATTGTTTATTTTTAAAGACTCTCCCCTTGCTGTGTGCTCCAATCCTGAACTGTTATCTTGCAAAATTTGCCCAATCCCAGTCAGATCTCCTTATTAAAGGATCAGTCTTAAACCAGACCTCAAACTCTATAAATATCTCTTTACCTGGAAAGTGCCTCCCCAAACTCTGTCCTTCCCAGAGTGGCTCCTTTTCATTCTCTGGTCTCAACACAAATGTCCCTTCCTCCATCTTTCCTCCTCCCCCACCTACAATCATCTCCCACCTTTATTCCTTTAGACCCCATTTGCCTCCTTCATATCACAACAAGTGATACTTATTTTATTAGTTTTCTGTTTTCTTGCACTCTTCTGTCTACCCTTAGACTGTAGGATCTGTGAGAAAAGAAACTTGTCTGCTGTACTTTCCATTTAATTTCCAGAGCCTATAGGAGATGCTTAAAAAATATTTGCTGAAGGAATATAAATATTCCCTATTTATGGAGAAGTCATAAAAGGATTAGATTCACAGATTGGTGTGAATTACTCTCTTCACTGTTGTAGGAGCAGGGCCTGGAGAGAAGCTCCAGGAGAGGAAGTGAGTTGAGAGCAGGAAAAGCCCTGGCTCACTGCTTTGCCTGAAGCCCCTCCTGCTTCCGGCAGACCACCGAGACCTCCCGAGCACCACTTTCTCTGTGAAGCCTTGAGGAGGGAGCTTGTGTCTTGGGCCAGGTCAGGTAGGCCCAGGGTAGCAGGGCTAGTTTGGGCACCAGCTCTTCCTCCCGCTGACCAAGGAAGTGCTTGTCTCGATCCCTATAGTCAGACACTGGAGTCAGGAGTAAGTCAGGAGTGCCCCCGTGGTGCGTGGGTGGGCCTCAGCTTTCATAGAGGCACTCCCTTCTGGCTGATGCTGGTGGGCCTCTACTTGGTTCTGAGTTCTTCCAGAGAGTCATCCTCAGTCTTAATTACTATGGAAGCTAATCAAGAAGATAACAAATGGATTCATAGAATGTTTCATTTGCCTATCAGAATCTGAGAATATAAGGTCTGGAAGGAATCAGCCTTCTAGAACCATCTCCTCCAGCTCCTCTTTTTGTGCAGAGAAAGGAGAGGTATCTTGCCCAACTCTGGTACCTTATACGCATAATCTCCTTTAATCTCTCAACAGCTCTGTGAAGATAGGAACAGTTGCATTTTACAGATGAGGAAAATGATACTCAGAGATGGGAAGGGAAGCTTCCGAGACCACATAGTGAAGGGGCAAGAGGTGACATTTGAATCCAGGTTTATGGCCCTCAAATCCATGCTTTTTCTTCTGTAACCACCCTGCTCCACTTCTCATGGGGTCCTTAGACTCCAAACCATATAAACTAACACTTGAGTAGTATTTAACAGCCTAGATTCTAGCTTAGACCCCAGAAGTAGAAACAACTCTGCTTCTTATGTGAAAGTCAACCTCCTGTCACCCAACAGGAGGACTTTCTCCCATGTAAGGATAGACCCATATCACTCTCAACCCGTCACTGTCACTCGGCACACGAGCATATGCCTGCAAAGACAGGGAGCCCACTCAGTTGCATGTGCTCTGGAGTGTGCTAATGCTGACTTGGGTCCTTTTTATACACAAACACACGCACACATACACTCCTGCATGCTTCTAAATCTTCTTTGCTCCATTCTTCATAGTAGTGTAGCTACTATGGGGACTCACGCAGGGGGAAGAGAGCTGACGTAGTCATTCTCACCTCCCGAGCTAGCACGCATTCTCTCTGTAAGTCTAATCACTGGTAATCCTAAAAGTTGGGGATAAAACCAAGTCGCACGTCTCACTGGTCGACTGGAATGGGTGCACTGCCAAGACAGCCATCTCCCTCTGAGAGGGCACCTGCCAGACACACAGACATGAACATGCACACGCAGCACATATGCACAACGGCTGCTTTTTTTCTTTTCTCTTTCTGTTCTTTCCTACCCCTTCCCATAGAGAGGGGTCACTGGGTCCCACCTCAAAAGGCACTTGATTGAGGGACAGAGGGACAGAGGTGAAGAGGGTGTTCGTTTCCTAGAAGCCGGGATGATTCAGAAAAGCCCGCGGCAGCCTCCTCCCTGCATCCCCACCCCCACCACCTGGCTTGCCCTGCCCCACCCCCACCACCTAACTTTTTTCCGCTCTTTCCTGTCTTGAGGAGACCTAGATCCTCATCCTGGGAGGGACTGGCAACAATTAACAAAGGCACCATGGAGTAAAGACAATTAACAATCCAGAAAAGAGGGGAAAGAGAGGCTTTGTTCTGGTCTCCATGGCAACGGCAGGGGGGCAGGGGGAGGGGGGAGGAGGAGAAGGGCCATCCAGAGAGGCTGAGACTTTCACTTTCCTTTCATCCCTCCCCTCTCCCGCCCCCTTGGGTTTCTGCCAGGGAGACTGAGGGGCTTTGGAAAGGAACAGGGCTGGGACGGGCCATCTTGGCAGGCCAGAGATCTGATGGGAGTGACTGAGGCTCATGCCCCAGCTGAGGACTCACTGAGGAGCCGAGGCCAGAGCCACAGCCTTGGGCCTGAAGCAAAGGCATCCTCCCTTCCTCCGCCTTCTCTGAAGGGCTTATCTTGTGCTAAGAACAGTACCCAAAGTCTCTGCCCCAGCTCGTGGCCAAGAAGAGCTTGGATGGCCTGTGCTTCCTTCTTCATCAGAACGCAGTGGGAAGTGGGGGTGAGGGGCAGGACCCGCTGCCACAACTTGCAGGGCCCACTGCAAAATGACACGTGGTGCCTTTGTTTCAAATGATTAAGAATTCAAGATGGTGGCAGCAGAGCGTTCAGTCAAGCCCAGGGCCCTTCTGAGCGCAAGGCCCCGCACAGCCATGCAAGCCGAAGGCCCAGGAAGCTGTCCCTGTCAGAAGGCTGCCTGGGGCCTGGGTGCCGGCCTGCAGGGTGCCTGTGTGCGCCTGCGTGTGGGAGACGGAGAGAGCACTTGGGAGCAAGTCTTTCCTTCCTGAATTTCTATTTGCTCAACTATTAACAAGGAAATTGCATTAGGTGATCTGTGGGTCAGGGCTTCCTCCTCTCCAGGAGGAGGATGTTCTAGTCTTTTCTCACTGCACGCAGTCCTGAGCTCTACCTCAGAGAGAAACCAAGAACAGAACACTCATTCCTAAGAGTGAGGTGCTCCAGTGCCCAGCTCTCCCTGGCTTTCCTGCTTGGAAAAGGCAGAAGAAAATGACTTACAAGCGCCAAAACCTGGCTGGCGATCATGCTGTGGGTTTGCAGAGAATTAGAAGGCACCGTTGATCTCACAAGGTGTTTGTAGCCAGAGCAGAAGTGTCTTGGCAGGAGAAGCCAGGCGCACCAGCCCAGCCTCGTGTGTGGGCCTCTCTGTTGGCCACCGGACAGTGACTGCCAGGACGATACTTGCTCCCAGCTGCCCTAAAGTCATGAGAGAAAATGGGTCAGACTGCAGAGGCTTATCCTTCTGGGACTCAGCTTTGCTGCCTTGTGGATCCAAGAGAAATGAAGAATATTAATCAGAAATCCAAAAGAAAAAAAAAATCAGCTCCATCAAGGGCCCCAAACTAGGCAAAAGGTTGAAGAATCTGCTCTCTGCTTGTATCTCTCTGCCTAGAGGGTATCCTCCCAGGAACAACTTGTAGGGATGCTGTTTTGGGCCCTTCCCCCAAATTCATATATCCTAACCCCTAATACTTCAGAATGTGACTATATTTGGAGACATGGTCTTTACAGAGGCAATTAAATGAAAATGAAGTAATTAGGGTGAGCTCGAATCCAACAGAACTGTAGTCTTGATCAGAAGGGAACATTTGCCTGCAGACACACATGGAGGAAAGACACCAGGAGAAGACGGGCATCCCCAGCCAGGGAGAGCGGGCCAAGGTGGATTCTCCCTTTGGGCCCTCACAAGGAGCCCACCCTGCCAACACTGTGATCGCGGACCTCTAGGCTCTGCTGTTTAAGCCACCCAGTTTGTGGCACTTGGTTAGAGCAGCTCTAGCAAGTTACTCCAGATGCTATGTAGTGCTGTGAATGCTAATTACTATGTTGGGAGGTCTGCACAGCCTTGAGATGCCTGGACTCAGAAGAATGAGTCTGCATGAGGGGAAGGGTTTTGCCCTTGCAGTACAGCCTTATTTTAACTTGAAACAAAATTGATCTATTGTTCTCTTCCCTCAGAGCCTAGTCTTTTAAATTTTTTATTTCTTTTGGTATTGGTTTAACACGTTTTATTGTTTTAATCCCTTTAGTCTTTTCTTTTGGTGAGTTTAATGATTTTACTTATCTCAGTCATTTTTTAATCCCGTTTTTTCTTTCTTCTAGCTATTTTATACTATGTCTTTTATCTCATCTTATCTTCTAGATTTTTTGTTATTATATTTTTATTTTCCATCTGTTATTTCTAACCCTTTGCCTTATCGTGCCTTTGTTCCATCTTTTAATTTCTTTTTAGCTCATTTTTTTTTATTTTTAGTTCATATTGTCATTTTGCCTGCTGCCTTTTTTTTTAAACGACTCTTACTATCTTTTTATTTCTTCTTAGTTTATCTTTCTATTGACTGTTGTATTATCTTCCATATTTTACTGTTTTTTATTTTCTCAGCTTATTAAATGCTGGATCTGAAAACATAGGCCCCAGGGGAGAGCTGGGAGGCTAACCCAGCCCCCAAGCTGAGGCTGGATCACCTCCTTGAGCTGATCCCTCCCAGCAACTCCCAGAAGATGTCCCATTTGCTCCAAGGCTGGCCCCTCCCATCTACAAGAATTAATCTGTGTAATATAGAAGAACTTGGGATAAAATCCTCCCAGGAACACATCAAGTTTGCTTATAGTAACAGCACATTAAAACTGCTGGAAGAGCCTAATTTTCTCCTATCACATGCCGTCAGCCTGCTCCGTGTGCACCATGTCAGCCAACACTTGACATCACTAGATGTTAGACCAGAGTTATAAAAAAACCACATTATTTATAAAGATGGCTATGCTGGGTGGGAAATTTTGCTTTGTGAAGGAATTCTAGCATACTTTCTCATGTTTAAATTTGACAAGAAATCAAGTATTCTGGATCCTTGCAACAACGGTCTTTGGGAAGAGGCATAGTGGAAGTTCTTCTGAATACTTACCTCCTAGCTGCCTCTCATTCATTCATGTATTTGATAAATATTGAGAACCTACTGTGTGCATGAATTGTGCTAGGCAATGATGACAAAGTGAAGAGCAAAAAGAGCTAGGCTCCTTGTTGTCATAAGTTTATAATCTAATAAAAGGATCTTTATCTATGACTAATCTGATTTGCCCTCCTTCCATGCAGGGTTACAGAAGATTTTTGTGACAGGGACTGCTAGTTGTTCCACAACATCTGTTCTTCTCTTCAAGAGTAATACAAGTTTTAGCTGAAAAACTGACCACCAATCAAACAACTGCCATTTCCTAGCCTCTCTTGCAGCTAAACACAGCCACGTGCCTAGGTTCTACCCTATAGGACGTAAGCAGAAGTGATAATACAACTTCCTGGTTCTGCCCTATAAGACTTACACAAAGTGTTAATAATACATGCAACTCCCTGGTCACGTTTTTAACAAGAAAGGATGTATTCTGTCCATTCTTTCTCCCTTTTCCTAGCTAGAATGTGCGTATGGTGGCAGGAACTGTATTAAGTATTTCAGGCCATGACTTGGGGCATTAAAAAAGGATACTCTGATACTACAGAGCCCCCATAAAGCTCTATGCAACTTAGGTTTGAACAATTACAGGAGACACTAATAAACTGATATGTCGGGTAAGCCACTGTGACATTGGCCTTTGTTATAGCAGCTGAATCAGTTCTCTTTAGTATGTACATCTCCCCCCAAACTTTCCCTTCTTTTGAGGTGAGCCCAGAATGATGTTCTTCTGAGCAGTTTCAGAGAAGAGTTAGATATATCCCTGCTGGGTTGCTCCTGTAGGTAAGAAAGAGAACCCTTCCTTGTCACCAGGTGCATGAAGGTGGATGAGCTGCTGCATTTCATGACTATACAAGCCTCCTGGCTGCATCTTCTTCTCTTGAATCTGGAAAAGTAAGCTAGGTCTTAGCGCTTGTTCCCACTTTAAAAATCTTTTTCATGACAAAATGATTTATGCAAACAGAAGAACCTATTCTGTTAAAAACAATCTTTGATCAGAGGAATCCACACCAATGACTATACTGATCCCACCCCTCCAACCAGCAATGTGATTTCTCTCCAGATTTTCTACTGTTGGCATAGAAGTCCAAGTTGGCCCTTAAAATGTTTACTTTTGTGCTCCCTAGTCACATTTTCAGTTACTTCCTCAGCTGTTGGAACTCCCTGCCATCAGCCCAGCCCCTCTGCAGACAGAGGCTGCTGTGAAAACCTGCAGATTCTTCCAGCACTGGAAGTTCAGTAGAATCCTAACACTGTGAATTTAGTCTTGCTTCTACTCAATCAGACGACAGTAACCCCTTATAATTGTTTGCTTGGGCTACTGTACCAAGATGCCATAGACTGGGTGGCCTGAACAACAGAAATTCACTTCTCACAGTTTGGGAAACTGGAAGTCCAAGATCTAGGTGCCAGATGATTGAATTCCTGATGAAAACGCTCTCCCTGGCTTGAAAGCTGTTGAATTCTTCCTCTATCTGAACTTGGTGAAGAGAGAGCACCCTCATTTCCCCTTATAAGAACACTAATTCCCATCATGGGGGCCCTACCCTCATGAGCTCATCTATTCTAGACCTAATTTCCTTCCAAAGGTCTCCTATCAAGATGCCATCACACTGAGCAGTTAGGGCTTCACCTTGGATTGGGGGAAGACACAAACATTCAGTCCATAATACCCCTCATGCCCATTCCCGTCTATCTTCAGCCCTTACAATAAACAAATTGAGTCATAATCCTGCATAATTCTAAACCAACAAAGGATAATAGTTACATCCTTCCAAAACATTCCTTGAAGTTGCCTCCTGATAGGTCGTTCTCTATAGATAAGTATCTAAGGTAGCTCTCCCAACACAGAGCTGGACAGGGTTCTCAGTAAAAACTCCTACTACTTTTTTTTCCCCTTCCAGTATTATTGAGATACAATTGACTTACAGCCCTTGTAAGTTTAAGATGTACAGCATGATGATTTGGCTTACATATGACATGAAATGATTGCCACAAAGTTCAGTGAACATCCAACATCTCATTTAGGTACAAAATTAAAGAAACAGAAAAAAATATATATTTTTTCTTGTGATGAGAAGTTTTAGGATTTACTCTTAATAATTTCATATGTAACATACAGCAATGCCGGATGCCTTTATCATGCTGTACATTACATCCATCATATTTATTGATCTTACAAGTGAAAGTTCATACCTTTTGACTGCTTTCATTCAATTCTCCCTCCAGCCTTTGTGTGTGTGTGTGAGCTTAGTCGCTTAGTTGTGTCTGACTCTTGAGACCCCCTGTAGACTGTAGCCCACCAGGCTCCTCTGCCCATGGGAGTCTCCAGGCAAGAACTCTGGAGTGGGTTGCCATTTCCTTCTCCAGGGGATCTTCCCGACCCAGAGACTGAACCCAGGTCTCCTGCATTGCAGGGCAGACTCTACCAACAAGCTACAAGGGAAGCCTTGGTAACCACAAATCTGACCTCTTTTCTTATGAATGTGCTTACTTAAAAAAATTTTTTTATTGGAATATAGTTGATTTACAATGTTGTCTTGGTTTCAGATGTACAGCAAAGTACTCATATACATGTATTCACTGTATTTTTAGATTCTTTTCTCATATAGGTTGTTAAAGAATATTTGGTCAACTTCCCTGTGCTATGATACCTCCGTCCATGGGATTTTTTCAGGCAAGAATACTGGAGTGGGTTGCCATTTTCTCCTCCAGGGGATCTTTCTGACCCAGGGATGGAACATGTAGATTCTGGATCCCCTGCACTGCAGGCAGATCCTTTACTACTGAGCCATCGAGGAAGTTCCTGTACAGTGGGTTCTTATTAGTTTCCTATTTTATATATAGTAGTGCGCATATGTGGAGAAGGCAATGGCAACCCACTCCAGTGCCCTTGCCTGGAAAATCCCATGGATGGAGGAGCCTGGTAGGCCGCAATCCATGGGGTTGCGAAGAGTCGGACACGACTGAACGACTTCACTTTCACCTTTCACTTTCACGCATTGGAAAAGGAAATGGCAACCCACTCCAGTGTTCTTGCCTGGAGAATCCCAGGGACGGTGGAGACTTATGGGGTTTCACAGAATCAGACACAACTGAAGCGACTTAGCAGCAGCAGCAGTGTGCATATGTGCGTGCATGCTAAGTCACTTCAGTCGTATCCAACTCTGCGACCCTATGGACTATAGCCCATCCGGCTCCTCTGTCCATGAGATTCTCCAGGCAAGAATACTGGAGTGGGTTGCCATGCCTTCCTCCAGGGGATTTTCCCTACCCAAGGATCAAACCTATATCTCCCAAATCTCCTGCATTGGCAGGTGGGCTCTTTTTGGGAAGCCCAGTAATGTACATATGTCAATCTCCCAGTTTATCCTCTACCCCTGCATTTTTTTTTAAGTTTAATTGACTTTCAGTACTACGTTAGTTCCTGTGACATAACATAGTGATTTAGCATTTCTATACATTTCAAAATGATCACCACAATAAGTCTAGTTATGACACGTCACCATACAAAGATAGGGTATAGTTATGCAACATAGTCCCCACAACATACATGGCAGTCTATATATATGCATGTGTGTGTGTTGTTAAGTCGCTAATCTCTTAAATTCAAATGCATTTCAACAAATCTGCATTTTTACTCCTCCCACACTCATCACATTTAATGTTTTTGACATCATTTTTTATATCTTTTTGTTCTGTGTATCCCTTAACTACTTATTGCTGATTTGACTGCTTTTGTCTTTTAACCTTCCTACTAGCTTTATACATGGCTGATTTACTCCATTTACTGTATATTAGCCTTTACCAATGAGATGTTCCATTTGTGATTTTCATGTTTCTTGACCACTCCCTTCTGGCCTGCAGAATTTCTGCTAAAAAGTCAGCTGGTAGTCACCCTTGTATGTAACTTGTTGCTTTTCTCTTGCCACATTTAATATTCTCTTTTATCTTTTTTTTTTCATTTAAATTATGGTGTGTCTTGGTGTGGTCCTCTGATCCTATTTGAGACACTGTGTGTCTTCCTGGACCTGGATATCTGTTTCTTTTCCCGAATTAGGGAAGTTTTCAGCTACTATGTCTTCAAATATGCTCTCTGAGCCTTTCTCTCTCTCTTCTCTTTCTGGGATCCCTGTAATGTGAATGTTAGTTTGCATGATGTTGTTCCAGAGGTGTCTTAAACTCTCCTCGTTTCTTTTTATTCTTTTTTCTTTTTTGTCTTCAACTTCAATGATTTCCACTGCTGTGTCTTCCAGCTTGTTGATCTGTTCCTCTGTATCATTTAATCTACTGTTGATTCCTTCTAGTGTATTTTTAAAAAATATTTGTTTGTTTATTTACTTGGTTGCATCGGGTCTTAGCTGTGGCGTGCAGGATGAGCTCAGTAGTTGAGGTGCTGGCTTAGATGCCCTCTGGTATGTGGGATTTTAGTTCCCAGACCAGGGATGGAACCTATGTCCCTTGCATTAGAAGGCAGACTCTGAACCATGGGACCACCAGGGAAGTCTTGTATTTTTAATTTCAGTTGTTGTATTCTTCATCTCTGTTTGGTTCTTTTTATATTTTCTGTTAAAAACTTCTAACTTCTCGCTCTGTTCATCTTCATCCATTCTCTCCCAAGTTCTTTGAACATCTTTGTGATATCATTACCTCAAACTCTCTATTGAGTAGATTGCTATTTCCACAACACTTAGTTCTTCTGGGGTTTTATCTTGTTCTTTCATTTGGAAAATATTCCTCGGTCACCTCTAATTCACTATTTTTATTTCTATGTATCTGGTAGGTTGGTTACACTCCTCAGCCTTGGAGAAATGGCCTTTGAAGATCCATATGTCCCAGCAGTGCTTCTTCCCTTACGCTCACCAGAGCTGTATGTCCTACGGGTACCCCCTGTTTGTGCTGCATAGGTCTTCCTGTGGTGTCTGGCTGACTACTATGGGCCGTTTGATAAGCATGGCTGGACCCTGGTCTTGTTGGTTGCCAGGCCCTTTTTGTGCAGAGCCTGCAGGCCACTGTTTGGCAGGGCCAGGTCACGGGGCTGTTAGCTGCAGGGCCTGGAAGGACCCTGGGGCTGGTGCTGGACCACTGGTGCATAGAGCTGGGCTCTGCGGTGGAAGGTTGCAAGTGCTGAGGGTCCCGGATCTAATGTCAATCTGCTGGTAGGCAGGGCCAATTGCTGACCTGGCTGACTGCAGGGTCTGGGGTGTTGGCCTGCTGGTGACGGTGAGTGGGGCTGGACCCTGGGGCAGCTGGCTGAGGTCCAAGGTGTCTGGCCTGCTGATGAGAGGGGCTGGAGTCTAGGGGGTCCTGGAGTTGGTGCTGGCCTGCTTATGGGTGGGCTGCATCCTGGACCCTGGGGCAGCTGGCTGAGGTCCAAGGTGTCTGGCCTGCTGGTGAGTGGGGCTGGAGTCTGGGGGTCCTGGAGTTGGTGCTGGCCTGCTTATGGGTGGGCTGCATCCTGGACCCTGGGGCAGCTGGCTGAGGTTCAAGGTGTCTGGCCTGCTGGTGAGGAGAGCCAGGGTCCATGGGATCCCAGGGCTGGTGGCTTTCCACTGAAGAGTGAGGCTGGGTCCTGGGGTCTCTGACTATAGGACTGTAGTGATCCCAGGACTAGTGCCAGTGAACTGGTATTTGGGGCTGGGCCCTGGGCCCTCTGGGGCCCTCTCAGTGCTGCTACAGGCTCAGGGGGTCTTAAGGCATTAGGTCTGTTGGTAGGTGGGGCTGTGAGTCTGCCCAGGTATTTGCATGGCCTAAAACATCCCAGTACTAGGGCCCATAGGGTGGTGGGCAGCGCTGAGTCCCAGCCCTAGTAGGCTAGAGGGAGGATTCCAAAGTGGCGCCTATAAGAGCCAGTGTCCTCATGGTGGAATGAACTCCCCAAATGGCTATTGCCAGTGTCTTTGTCCTCAGCTTGAGCTCCTCTTCATAGATATTATACTATTACATCCTAAAATAAAACATAATAGTTTAGGGCCAAGATGGTGGCATAGAAAGACCTTGAGCTCACCTCCTGCCATGAGGCACACCAAAATTACCACCATTTTCAGAGAAACTATTGTTGAGAAGAACTGGAAGACTAGCAGAAAACAGTTTCTGCAACTAAAGAGATAAAGAAAAACTACAACATGATGGGTAAGAGAGCAGCGATGTGGTATCATCAAGACCCACACCCACACAGTTTCCTCCTGCGTCTCCAGGAGGCTTTGCAAGATCAGCAGGTGGTTCTGATCAGTTCCTTTCAATCACTGCTCCTGCCCTGGGTCCCGGAGCAGGTGAGATTTTGTGTGTGCCTTTTAAGAGTGAAGTTTTCATTTTCCACAGTCCCCTGGCTATCCCCCTAAAATGAGTCCCATTCGCTTTCAATGCCAAACAGTCTGGGGGCCCATCCTCCTGGTGCAGGAAACCCCAAGACTGGGGAGCCTGATGTGGGGCTCAGATCACTCACTCCTCAGGGAGAACCTCTGCAATTGTGATCATCCTCCTGCATGTAACCCTGGGGTGTGGGTCTTGATGATACCACATCTCTGCTCTCCTGCCCATCATGTTGTAGTTTTTCTTTATCTCTTTAGTTGCAGAAACTGTTTTCTGCTAGTTTTCCAGTTCTTCTCAACAATAGTTTCTCTGAAAATGGTGGTAATTTTGGTGTGCCCCGTGGCAGGAGGTGAGCTCAAGGTCTTTCTATGCCACCATCTTGGCTCTAAACTCCTATTATGTTTTATTTTAGGATGTAATAGTATAATATCTATAAAGAGGAGATTTATAAAATAATTTCATTTCTAAGAGTTAGGCTCTATGTGGAAAATAAGACAAAAGTGAATTGGCCATTTCATCCTCAATGTCACTAAGCTTCCAAACCCTTAAAATTGTAGTCAGTCTGTGAGGGTATCTGTGGGAGTAAGTCTCCAAGATGGATTTCCAATGATCCCCATCTCTGGGCCTGCATGCCCTTGTCTTATTGTAATCCCTTTCCACCGAGTGTGAGCTGAGCCGGACTTAGTGACTCATTTCTGATGGACAGATTAAGGAGGAAGTGACAACATATAATTTGGAGATCATGTCATAACAGATTGGCATTTGGGTCATTCACTCTGGGAGAAGTCACTTGCCACGTCAAGCAGCATTTTGGAAAGGCCCATGTGGTGAGGAACCACGCCTCTTGCCGGCAGGCATGTGAAGGGACTTAGAAGCCAACCCTTCAGCCCAGTCAAGTCTTCAGAGACTACAGCTCCAGCTGATAACTACTGAAGAGATCTCCTAAGAGAATCTGAGCCAGAATCACTCAGCTAAGCCACCTGGATTCCTAAAATTCAGAAACTGTGTGAGGTAACACTGTTCGTTATTTTGAGATGCAAAGTTTGGGGGTGATTTTTTATGCAGCAATAGGTAAGGAGATAAGAGATAAGATGTCAGTACTAGTAAGATACTGCCACAGCTTCTACATATATTTACCTTCTCTGGAGGGGATCAGCCACCTGCAAAAAAGGAAGTCAGAATGTAAATGAGAATCTGAGAGAATATTTATCCTCTGGAAAGCATAATTGAATCATCTGATTCAATCATGATTGAATACATAATTTTTATTCTCCCAAACCTCCTGTCATGACTAGACAGAAAATTAGCTAATTAATTGATGACTGCTTATTGAGATTTGCATTGCTTTCTATTTGCCTTATTTAAAACAAACATTTAGTAGATTCACAAAACTTCTTCTGAAGCAAAGAAGAGTTATTTTGCCTGGTGAATCCATTTAGTCTCGTCTGGGCTTCCAGTTGGCTGGGCACTAAGGGGTCCCGTAGACTAGAGACTTAACTCCAAGGGTCATAGCAAAACATCTGAAGTCCATTCAGGACTATGATGGCACAGGAAGGGAATGTGGAAGATGCACACAGGACCCTAAACAGAATCTGTACCGTGGATGGGCTCATTGAGGATATAAATCAATGGCGGTATTAGGAGAAGCCTTGCGATAAGAGATAGAGAGAGAGCTATGAAACTTGACAGTGAATCTACAACATGGGAATGGCTCACAAGAACAACTTATTGATGTGAAAGAATCAGACAGATCCATGGCAGAGCGCCTGAGGCCTTTGGATAGGAGGCCCATGATGGAAACCCTTATTCATTTGACTTCACCTCTTTTCTTTCTCTAACCCCCTTTTATACCTTTCTTAAAATAAACTCAATTACATATATTTGTTCAGTTGCTCAGTCATGTCCACCTCTTTGTGACCCCATGGACTGCAGCAGACCAGGCTTCCCTGTTCTTTACCATCTCCAGGAGCTTGATCAAACTCATGTCCATTGAGTTGGTGATGCCATCCAACCATCTCGTCCTCCATTATCCCCTTTTCCTCCTGCCTTCATGTCTTGTCTGAAGTCTTTACTGACCAGCCTCCACCCTTATCTTCATATAAGCCATCCATAGCACCCTGAGAACACCTCTGTTACAGCATTTGGGACTGTTTTATAATTGTCTAATTACTTGTTATCTCCATCATTAGGCTGGGAGATTTTTGAACCTAGAGACGGACTTATTCAACTTTGTTCTTAGAACAGTCTCTGACTCATAGTACAAGATCAACAAATATATTTTACATGAATAAGATATTTGATTTTTACTTACAAGGAGTGATATGCTTATTTTTAAAATTTATTTCTTGATTTATGGCTGCACTGGGCCTTTGGTGCTGCGTGTGGGCTTTCTCTAGTTGTGCAAAGCAAGGGCTACTCTCTAGGTGCAGTGCAGAGGCGTCTCATTACAGTGGCGTCTACTGTTGCAGAGCGTGGGTTCTAGGCACACCGGCTCAGTAGTTGTGGTGCGTGGGCTTAGTTGCCCCTCAGCATGTGGAATCTTCCAGGACCAGAGATCAAACCTGTGTCCTTTGCTTTGGGAGGCAGATTCTTAACCACTGGACCACCAGGGAAGTCCTGAATAAGAATATAGTAATGGGGATTTCCCTGGTGGGCCAGCGGTTAAGACTTCACCTTCCAATGCAGGAGGCACAGGTTCAATCCTTGGTTGAAGAACTAGGATCCCACATGCTTTGCAGCCAAAAACTAAAGCAATATTACAATAAATTCAATAAAGGCTTAAAAAATTTTTAAAAGAATATGTTAATGAAGGAATGAATAAGCAAATGAATAAATGAGTTGGCCTTGGAAGAAAACTAAGTGGCCTGAGGAAAATTACTGCCCCTTCAGATTTCTGTTCACCAATAAAACTGAAGGGGCTGGACAAGTTTATGACTAAAATCCCTTTCCATTCAGACATCTTATGACAGAAGATGAGAGTGGGAACTTATGCCCTTCTATGACCTTCAAAAAGCAATGTTGGAAAGAAAATAATAAAGATAAGAGTTGAAATTAGTGAAATAAGAAACAGACCAACAGTAAAGAAAATCAATGAAAGCAAAGCCTGATTCTTTGAAAAGATCAATATAATTGATAAACTCCTAGCTAGATTGATTGAAAAAAAAAAGAGGAAAGACACAACACTTAAAAGGAAGTGAAGACACACAAATATCAACATCAGGATGAAAGGGAGGGCTCATCACTTCAAGCTCTGTAGATATTAAAAGGATAAAAGGGAGTATTATTAACAACTTTTTAGAATAAATTTGGCAAGTTACATAAAATGAACAAATTACTTGAAATACACATTAGGAAAACTGGCCCAAGAAGATATAGAAAATCCGAGTAGCCCTCTATTAAAGACTTGAGTTCATAATTTTTTAAGAAACTGACAAAATTCTATCAATTATTTAAGGGTGAAATAATACTAATACTACATTAATTGTTTCAGAAAACAGAGGGAAAAGAAACATTTCCCAACTCATTTTATGAGTCCAGAATTACCCTGATGCCACAATAAAAGATATTACAAGGAAAGAAAACTGCAGAGTAATATCCCTTGAACATAGACACAAAGCCTTAACAACGTTTTTGCAAATAGAACCCAGCAATATAAATAAGGATAACACACAGGACCAAGTGGGATAGTCCAGGTGTCCAGGGCATAAAAGATGTAAAAGAAGAAATAAAACTGACTTTATTCACAATTAAAATGATATGTGTGTAGAAAACTAACGGATTTACCAAAAATTGTTAGAACTAATAAGCCAATTGATCAGAGTTGCAGAATACAAGATCAGAATACAAAAGTAAGTCATATTTCTATATACTTGTAACAAACTATCGGAATATAAAATGAAAAGATACCACTTACAGTAGTATCAACAAATACGTAATACCTAGAGATCAGTTTAATGAAAGTTGTCTAAGACATTTACATGGAAAACTGCAAAACATTGCTGAGAGAAGTTAAAGATCTAAATGAAGAGATACACAATTGTCATGGATGGGGAGACTCAATATTGTAAAAACATTAATGCTCCCCAGATCAACCTAGAGATTCTACACAATCCCAATCAAATCACTGCTACGGACTGAATGTGTCCCCCCCTCTCCAAATTCATGCATTGAAACCCTAAACCCAGTGTGATTGCATTAGGAGGTGAGGCCTTTGGGAGGTGATTAGGTCATGAGGGCAAAGCCTTCACAAAAGGGTTTAGTGCCCTTATAAGAAATTCCCAGAGAGAACCCTTGCCCCTTCTGCTATGTCAGGACACAATGAGAAGATGGCATCTATGAACCAGGAAGCAGGCTCTCACAGACCCTGAATCTGCTAGTCTGCTGATCTTGGACTGCCCAGCTTTCAGAACTGAGAAATAAATTTCTGTTGTTTAAGCCTATGGTATTCTGTTATAGCAGGCCAAGGGACTAAGATAACCATCCAGTAATTTTTGCAGAAATTGACAAGCTTACCCTAAAATTTACATGGAGGGACTGCCCTGGTGGTCCAGGGGTTAAGAATCGCCTGCCAGTGTGGCGGACACAAGTTCAATCCCTACTCTGGGAAGATTCCACATGTTGTGCGGCAACTAAGACCATGCACCACAACTACTGAAGGCCGGGTGCCCTAGAGTCCACAGGAGAAGCCACCAATTAGATGCCCGCACTGCAACGAAGAGTGGCCTCTGCTTGCCACAACCAGCGAAAGCCTGAGGGCAGCAACGGAGACCCATCAGAGCCAAAAACAAGGAAACAAAAATTTTACAAAACAATGAGAACCTGACTTTAAAATTCACATGGAAATTCAAAAGACCTGGAATATTCAAAACTATCTTGAAAAAGAAGAGCAAAGTAGGATGTATTACTTGACTTCAAGACATACTCTAAAGCCATAGTAATGAAGTCAATGTGGTATTGGTGTAAAGATGGACATATAGATAGTCCATAAATAGATCTACACATATTTCCTCAATTGATTTTGACAAAAGGGCCACAGTAATTTAAAGAGGAAAGGGTATCTTTTCAACAAATGAAACTAGACCAACTTTCTGTTGTTGTGTTAGTCACTCAGTCATATCCAACTCTTTACAACCCCATGTATGGACTGTAGCCCACCAGGCTCCTCTGTCCATGGAATTCTCCAGGTGCCATTTCCTGCTTGGGGGAACTTCCCGAACCAGGAATCAAACTCTGGTCTCCTGCATCACAGGCAAATGGCTTACTGTCTGAGTCACCAGGGAAACCCAGAACAACTGTATGCTGCTGCTGCTGCTAAGTTGCTTCAGTCGTGTCCGACTCTGTGTGACCCCGTAGACGGCAGCCCACCAGGCTCCCCCATCACTGGGATTCTCCAGGCAAGAACACTGGAGTGGGTTGCCATTTCCTTCTCCAATGCATGAAAGTGAAAAGTGAAAGTGAAGTCGCTCAGTCATGTCCGACCCTCAGCGACCCCATGGACTGCAGCCTACCAGGCTCCTCTGTCCATGGGATTTTCCAGGAAAGAGTACTGGAGTGGGGTGCCATTGCCTTCTCCGGAACAACTGTATAGTCTCATGGAAAAAAAATATACCTTGACCACAACCTGATAACACATACAAAAATAAACTAGAAACATAAAAGGGACAATAATAAAAATTCTAAAATAAAACATAAAAGAAAATCTTTGTGACCTTAGAGTTATTAAAGATTTCTAAGAACATAATAAAAAAAAAAGAGTAAATTTGACTCCACTGAAATTAGAAACCTCTGCTTTTCCAAGGACACTTGTGGAAAACAAACAAGGAAGTCACAGGCCAAAAAAGAAAGTAAATGCTATTGAAAAAAGTATTTACAATACATATATCTGACAAAGGTCTTGTATTCAGAGTATGTAAAGGATTCATACGTTTCAATAAGAAGGCAAACAATCCAATTAAAAAAAAAATGAACAAAATATTTGAACAATCACTTCACTGAGGAAAATCTGTGAATGGCCAATAAGGCGTATTCAACATCATTGGTCGTCAAGGAAATGAAAATGAAAAATGCAATGAGATTTTATTATACTCCTATTGGAATGACTAAGAGAAAAAAGATGAACAATGCAATGTGAGCAAGGATGCAGAGCAACTGGAACATTCATATTGTTGATGGGCACATAAAATGCTATCATGACTTTGGAAAAGATTTTGACAATTTCTCATAAAATTAACATACACTCACCATATGACCCTACCGGATATATACCCAATTCACTACTAGATAAATACCCAAGAGAAATGAAAATATATACCCACAAAGACTTTTATACTAATGTTGAAGGAAATTTTATTTATAACAGCCCCAAAGTGGAAATAACTCAGATGTCCATGAACAAGCATAAATAAATAAACTGTGGTAAAGTCACACAGTGAAATACTACTCAGCAACAAAAAGAGAAAGTACAGGTTTGTGCAACAACTGAGAGAGGCCAGGCACAAGAGTCATGCTCCATAGTTCTGTTTATATGAAAATCTTGAATTTGCAAAGCTAGTCTATGGTGACAGAAAACAAGTCAGTTGTTCCCTGGGGCCAGTGGTTGGAGGGAACCTTTTGGGGACAACGGAAGTGTTCTATATCTTAATTGTGGTGGTGGTCACATAGGTTTGAAAATTTGTCAAAACACTTAAAAATGGTATGTTTTACTTTCAGTAAATTATACCTCAATAAAATTAATTTAAAAAGAAAAAAAAAGAAATGCTGGCCAAATCCTACATTGAAGGAGTGGAGTTTGAGGCTGATCTCAGTCTCCATCTTCGCATTCCCTTCATCGTATTGCCAACATCTTTACCCCAAGCCATCTCACAACGGTGACTCCTTTCTTTGGGAAAGATCTCTTTCCCAGCAGGTCCTCCCCACCTGTCACCTCCAGCCAAGCCTTTGCTCATCCGCCTCCACAATCCAGAACCTCCTGCACCCCCGACCAGCTGGCTTTAAGGATAAGTGGTGTGTTTCTTCCCAGGTAAGGGCTTGGGGCCAAAGCTGAGCAGTCTTAGCAAATTATGTTCAGCTGAGGCAGAGTTGGCCCTTGACTAAACACATCAGCCTCACCAGCTCTTCCGGGTCTTGGCAAGGGTAAGACATTGCACACAGAGTCTCTGGCACCTCTGCCTCCAGACCTCAACACTTCTTATCCTGTGGACTGTAAGGGCCAGGCTCTCTGGCCTCTGTATGAAGTTCCTTGCCTAGGCTTCTCGGTCTCTTCCCCACCTGAGTCTCATCCTCTTTTCAGATCCTAGCTCCCTCTGTCCCAGGTCCTCTCCTGTTCCTGAGACATCATTCTACCTAGGAAATCCCAAATAGAAGTGTTTAAAACAATCCAGGTTGGCAGTGATTGTGTCTTAGGGCACCACTGGTGATCTGTTGGAATCACTTGCGAAAGAACAGCCTGAGCTGTTCCTCCCCACCAGGCGAAGGACTCTCTGGAAGACTGGATAAGCTTGCTGCTCACAATATTCATGGACCCTGCCCTCCCCTGGGGAGATATATATACAAATCATTTGGGGACAGAGGAAACAATCCTAGCTAAACGTGTAGAAAGGTGCCAGGAGGGTTGGGAAGCTTGGCTAGGGCTTCTGCCCTGCATTTGTTTCTAGAGTCTTCTTTACACCCCTGTTCCAGGGAAAGGCTAAAGCATGGAATTCAGGTAGGCAGTGGGGACCACAGACCTCCTGGCCAGAGACTGTGGGGATCTGGGCAATAGCATTCTTAAGGGAGTTATGGCTCTCTGCCCCCAGCCCCGTATTTCCCCCTACTTTTGGACGGCAAAGAGCATACAATTACCCTGGTCATGGGAATGGCTGGACCTGTCCGACTTGAAGACAATGACTTGGCCAGAGCACGTGGGCGAGCCCAGGAGACTGGCTCGGGTCTGCGGCTTCCTGGGAGGAAGTGAGCCATTGTTTCGGGGGCTGTGTGGGCCCGCTGGAACTCTGCACAATGCAGGGATCAGTGGGTGCCAGGTTCAGCCCACCAACAATCGGGAACTTGTTTATTGCTTTAATGACCCCACAGTGGATCCACCTGGAAACAGACCTGCTAATGAGCGGAGACAGAGCTGGCACAGCCCCAAGGGAAGCCTGTCGGGCCAGCTCCCCTGGAGGCACGGAGGGTGTGTGGTCTGAGACTGGGAGAGCTGGGAAGTAGAGACCTGGGTTCTGTCTGGGAAAACCACAGGGAGAGGTCATGCTTTTCCTCCCCATCTGCCTCCTGCTGTGGGGTCATGAGAAGGCAGGGTGGGGGGAGGGCTGCGGCGTTGAGACTGGGAGGCCTAATTGGGCTTCCCACTCTAACCTCTGATCCAAGGCTGGTGGCCTTGACCAAGCTAAGCTCTCTGGACCTCAGTGTCCCATCTTTCAGGAAGGGATACCAGAATTCTTCCTGCTGTGTCTCTACTTTCCCAGAGTTTTTGGGAGGTTAATGTCAGATCCAACACAGCAACTGCTTTGAACTCCTTGGAAGAAAAAACCCTTTTAGACATCAAGGCTTTATACTGTTTGCTTCTTTCCCCTGTGGTCTGGGACCCAGTTTTCCTAGGTTATTTGTCAGACACCTGTCAGAGACTGAGACAAAATTAAACTGTCCCTGCATCAAGGACATCTGGGAGCCATGGGTGAGCAGCATAAGAAGGGGTAATGGTGTGCTGGGACAGCCCATGGCAACTCACCAAGACAGCCAAGTGTTCAAAGTTCAGGAGTATTAAATCCATTCAGTTCAGTTCAGTAGCTCAGTCGTGTCTGACTCTTTGAGGCCCCATGGACTGCAGCATGCCAGGCTTCCCTGTCCATCACCAACACCCGGAGTTTACTCAAACTCATGTTCATCGAGTTGGTGATGCCATCCAACCATCTCATCCTCTGTCATCCCCTTCTCCTCCTGCCTTCAATCTTTCCCAGCATCAGGGTCTTTTCAGATGAGTCAGTTCTTCACATCAGGTGACCAAAGTATTGGAGCTTCAGCTTCAGTCCTTCCAATGAATATTCAGGACTGATTTCCTTTAGGATGGACTGCTTTGATTTCCTTGCACTCCAAGGAACTCTCAAGAGTCTTCCCCAACACCGCAGTTCAAAAGCATCAATTCTTTGCTCTCAGCTTTCTTTATAGTCCAACTCTCATATCCATACATGACTACTGGAAAAACCATAGCTTTGACTAGACGGACCTTTGTTGGCCGAGTACTGTCTCTGCTTTTTAATATGCTGTCTAGGTTGGTCATAGCTTTTATTCCAAGTAGCAAGTGCCTTTTAATTTCATGGCTGCAGTCACCAGCTGCAGTGATTTTGGAGCCCCCTAAAATAAAGTCTGTCACTGTTTCCATTGTTTCTCCATTTATTTGCCATGAAGTGATGGGACTGGATGCCATGATCTTAGTTTCTGAATATTGTTTTAAGCCAACGTTTTTACTCTCCTTTTTCACTTTCATCAAGAGGTTCTTTAGTTCTTCACTTTCTGCCATAAGGGTCTGCGTATCTGAGTTTATTGATATTTCTCCAGGCAATCTTGATTTCAGCTTGTGCTTCATCCAGCCCAGCATTTCTCATGATGTACTCTGGATATAAGTTAAATGAACAGGGTGACAATATACAGCCTTGACATATTCCTTTCCCGGTTTGGAACCAGTCCTTTGTTCCATGTCCAATTCTAACTTTTGCTTCTTGACCTGCATACAGATTTCTCAGGAGAATAAATCAATTGGTACCTTGCAATTAGCTGCTGTAGTGGTTTTTGTACTGCAGAAATCTCTACAGATCAGGGTTTTTTTTTTCTTTTTTCTTTTTTAGAACTGGTTTCTCAAGACAGGGTCTGTGGAAGGCTCAGTCAGTGCTATTCTGACCCCACTGCACTCCCCATCCAGGTCTCACCAAGCAGATATGGCCCGTTTGCCTTCTGGACAGAGGCCCCTGGAGACTGGAATCCTGAGCAGTTAATGTGCCCCTTCCAGGCAGTGGTGGGGCAGGAGTGGCCACTGAGGTGTAGGTTATTGGACTCACTGCTGGAACTAGGAGAAGAGTTGTCTCTTCTGTACCATACTGAGCTCTGAGGGTCTGGGAGCCAAACCAAAACTCCAGCTGGGTGCTAAGGACAACTTCTGCTCCAGGTGTTTCTTTGGCCTATTCAAACACATAAGGATTAGGGATGAGGTTGGGAGACCACATGAGTTGAACATATCCGGCATCTACAAGAAGACTTATACAAGGATAACTCAGAGATCTCATTAATTGTTTGAGGAAGACTTCCCTGGTGGTACAGTGGATAAAAATCCAGCTGGTAACGTAGGGGACAAGAGTTTGATCCCGGGTGCAGGAAGATTACATGTGCTGCAGGGTAACTGAGCCCGTGTGGCACGGTTGCTGAGCTGGAGCTCTAACGCGGCTGTGAGCCACGGATGCTGAACTGGTGCTGCGCCCTGCTGCGGTCTGCAGCACAGGAGCCTGTGTGCCTTGGGACCATGCTCCACGACAGGAGGAGCCACCACGATGAGAAGCCCGTGCACTGCAGTTAGAGAAAGCCTGCACATCGAAACGAAGACCCATCCAAAAAAATTATTGGAGGAATTGTTTGCTTGACTTTGGGATTTTTTAAAAATTTACTTTTAATCAGAGTGTAATTGCTTTCAATACTGTTGGCTTCTGCCATGCAACCACGTGAATCAGCCATAAGTATACAAATGTCCCCTCCCACTTGAAGCCTTCCCAACCCCCCTTGACCCATCCCACCCCTCTAGGTTATCACAGGGTACCGAGTTGAACTTCCTGTGTTATACAGCAACTTTCCGTAAGCGCTCTGTTTTACATATGGTAACGTATATGTTTCAACGCTCCTTTCTCAGTTGGTCCCACCCTCTCCTTCCCCAACTGTGTCCAAAGTCTGCTCTCTATGTCTGTGTCTCTATTCCTGCCCTGCAAATAGGTTCATCCATACCATTTTTCCATATTCCATATATAGGCATTAATATATGAAATTTGCTTTCTCTTTCTGACTTTCTTCACCATGTATAACAGGCTCTAGGTTCATCCACCTCACTAGAACTGACTCAAATGCGTTTCTTTTTATGGCTGAGTAATGTTCCTTTGTGTATATGTACCATAACTTCTTTATCCACTCGTCTGTTGATGGAATCCAGGTTTCTTCCGTATTCTGTCTACTGTGAACAGTGCTTCCATGAACAGTGGGTTACACCTGCTTTTTCAATTGTGGCTTTCTCAGGCTATATGCCTGCTGGTGGGATTGATGGGTGATATGGTAGCTTTATTCCTAGTTTTTTATGGAATCTCCATACGCCTCCAGAGTAGCCATATCAGTTTACATTCCCACCACCAGTACAGTGGAGTTCTCTTTTCTCCACACCCTCTCCAGCATTTATTGTTTGTAGGTTTTGATGATGGCCATTCTGATTGGTGAGCAGTGACACCTCATTGTAGTTTTGATTTGCATTTCTCTAGTAAGGAGTGATGTTGAGCATCTTTTCATGTGTTTGTTGGCCATCTGTATGTCTTTTTTGGAGAAATGTCTGTTTAGATCTTCCTCCCACTTTTTGATTGAGTTTGTTGTTTTCCTGGTACTGAGCTGAATGACCTGCTCGGTATATTTTGGACATTAATCCTTTGTCAGTTGCTTCATTTCCAATTATTTTTTCCCATTCTGAGGGTTGTCTTTTCATCTTGTTTATAGTTTCCTTTGCTGAGCAAAAACCTTTAAGTTTGATTAAGTCTCACTTATTGATTTTGTTTTTATTTCCATTACTCTAGGAGGTGGATCAAAGAGGATATCACTGTGGTTTATGTCAAAGAGTGTTTTGCCTCTGTTTTTCTCTAAGAGTTTTATAATTTCTGGCCTTACATTTAGGTCTTTAATTTATTTTGAGCTCATTTTTGTGTGTGGTGTTAGGAAGAATTCTAAGTTGATTCTTTTACACGTAGCTGTCCAGTTTTCCCCACACCACTTACTGAAGCGTCTGTCTTTTCTCCATTGTATATTCTTGCCTCCTTTGTCAAAGATAAGGTCCCCGTAAGTGCGTGGGTTTATCTCTGGGTTTTCTATCTTTCTATCTTGTTCCATCGATCTATATTTCTATTTTTGTGCCGCTGTTACAGTGTCTTGATTACTGTAGCTTTGTAGGATAGTCTGAAGTCAGGAAGGTTGATTCCTCCAGTTCCGTTTTTCTTCCTCAAGATTGCCTTGGCTACTTGGGATCTTTTTTGTTTCCATACAAATTGTGAAATTTTTGTTCTAGTTCTGTGAAAAATGCCACTAGTAATTTGATAGGGATTGCACTGAATCTGTAGATTGTTTTGGGTAGTATAGTCATTTTCATAATATTGATTCTTCAAGTCAAAAAACATGACATATCTCTCCATCTGTGCCAGCTTTCTTTCTCTCGTTTGTGTCTGACAGTTTTCTGTACACAGGTCCTTTTTCTCCTTAGGTAGGTTGATTCCTAGGTATTTTATTCTTTTTATTGCAATGGTGAATGGGACTGTTTCCCTAATTTCTCTGTCTTATTTTTCATTGTTAGTGTATAGGAATGCCAGGGATTTCAGTGTATTAATTTTATATCCTGAAACTTTACTAAATTCATTGATTAGCTCTGATAATTTTCTGGTGGTATCTTAGGGTTTTTTATGTATTGTATCAAACAGTGAGAGAGACACCTCTTTTCCAATCTGAATTCCTTTCTTTTTCTTCTCTGACTGCTGTGGCTAGGACTTCCAAAGCTACATTGAATAATAGTGGTGAAAGAGGTCACCCTTGTCTCGATCCTGGTCTGAGAGGAAATGCTTTCAGTTTTTCATCACTGAGAATAATGTTTGCTGTGGGTTTGTCATATATGGCCTTTATTATGTTGAGATAGGTTCCTTCTATGTCCATTTTCTGGAGAGTTCCTATCGTAATTCAGTGTTGAATTTTGTCAAAAGCTTTTCCTGCAGGTATTGAAATTATCGTATTATTTTTATCTTTCAATTTGTTTATATGGTGTATCACATTGATTGATTTGCATATATTGAAGAATCCTTGCATCCCTGGGATAAACCCCACTTGATCATGGTGTATGATCCTTTTAATGTGTTTTTGAGTTCTGTTTGCTAGTATTTTGTTCAGAATTTTTACATCTATGTTCATCAGTAATACTGGCCCATAATTTTATTTTTTGTGGCATCTTTGTTTGGTTTGGGTCACAGGGTGATGGTGGCTTTGTAGAATGAGTTTGGGAGTAGTCTTACTGCTGCAATTTCTGAAAGAGTTTGAGAAGGATAGGTGTTAGTTCATTGCTAAACCTTTGATAGAATTCACCTGGGAAGTTATCTGGCCCTGGGCTTTTGTTTGTTGGAAAATATTTGATTGCGTTTTCGATTTGGGTGGTTATGATTGGTCATGATTTCTGTTTCTTCCTGGTTCAGTCTTGGAAGGTTGTACTTTTCTAAGAACTTGTCCATTAGTCCAGGTTCCATTTTATTGGCTCTAGTTTCTCGTGGTAGTCTCCTGTGAGCCTTTGTATCTCTGTGTTGTCTCTTGTAACTTCTTTTTCATTTCTAATTTTATTAATTTGAGTCTTCTTTTTTTTTCTTGATGAGTCTGGCTAGTGGTTTGTTAATTTTGTTTATTTTCTCAAATGTTCAGCTTTTCATTTTATTGGTCTTTGCTATTATTTCCTTCATTTCTTTTTCATTCTGATCTTTATGATTTCCTTCTACTAAATTTGAGGATTTTTTATTATTTTTTTTTCAATTTGCTTTAGGTGTAAGGTTAGTTTTTTTAATATAATGTTTTCCTTGTTTCTTGCAGTAGGCTTGTATTGCTATAAACTTCCATCTTAGAACTGCTTTTGCAGCATCCCATAGATTTTGGGTCATTGTGTTTTTGTTGTCATTTATTTCTAGGTATTTTTTAATTTTCATTTTGATGTCTTCAGTGACATCTTGTTTATTTAGAAGCTTATTGCTTAGTCTCTGTGTTTGTGCTTTTTACATTTTTTTCCCCTGTAGTTCATGTCTAGTCTCATAGCATTGTGGTCAGGAAAGATATGATTTCAATTTTCTTAAATTTACTGAGGCTTGATTTGTGACACAAGATGTGATCTATCCTGGAGACTGTTCCATATGGAGTTGAGAAAGTTTATTCTGCTGTTTTGAGGTGGAATGTCCTGAAGATATCAATTAGGTCCACCTGGTCTGATATGTGATTTAAGGCTTGTGTCTCCTTATTAATTTTCTGTGTGGATGATCTGTCCATTGGTGTAAATGGGATGTTAAAGTCCCTACTACTATTGTGTCGCTGTCGATTTCCCTTTTATGGTTGTTAGCGTTTTCCTTCTGCATTGAGGTGGGCTTCTTAGGTGGCACTAGTCGTAAAGAACCCTCCTGCCAATGCAGGAGACACAAGAGATGCAGGTTTGATTCCTGGGTTAGGAAGATATCCTGAAGGAGGGCATGGCAACCCACTCCGGTATTCTTGGCTGGAGAATCCCACAGATAGAGGAAGCTGGAGGGCTGCAGTCCACAGGGTCACAGAGAGTCAGACACGAATGAAGCAACTAGCAGGCACACAAGCATGTTGGGTGCATAAATGTTTAGAATTGTTATATCTTCTTCTTGGATTGAGCCCTTGATCATTAAGTAGTGTCTTTCTTTATCCCTTGTAACAGTTTTTATCTTAAAGTCTATTTTATCTGATATGAGTATTGCTATTCCCACTTTCTTTTGATTCCTGTTTGATGGAATATCTTTTTCCATCCCCTGATGCTCAGTGTGTATATATTCTAAGGTCTGAAATTAGTCTATTTTCAATATTTTGAAACTTTACTATCATTACTCTAAATTTTTTTTTCAGATAGGTTGCTTTTTACTCTTCATTTATTTAGTCTTGTAGCTTTTTATTTGCTCCTTAATCTGTAACATATTTTTCTGTTGTTTCATATTTTATTTTTGGATGGTTGGGACTGTGTTCCTGTCTTACTAGTTGTTTGGCCTGAGGTTTCCAGCAGTGGAGTTTGCAGGCAGTTGGGTAGAGCTGAGTCTTGGCGTTGAGATGTGGACATCTGTGATACTTCACTCTGATTAATATTCCCTGGGGCCTGGTGTTTTTTGTTATTCCAGCATTTTGGACCCAGTGATCTGGCCACAGGGACTCTCAGGCCTGATCTCTGGTCTGTGAACTAGGATTCAAGCTATGAGGTGACAGAAAACAAATTTTTTTAAGGAAAAAAGGAGAGAAAAGAAAAAAAATACAGAATAATAAAAAAGAATAAAAAAGATAATAAATTTAGAATAGGTACAGATATATTAGAAAAAATAAGAGTATATTTGAAACAACTGCTGGAGAGTAAAAATGGACTCCAATTGCAAAGAGAGAGAAGAAAAAAATGTATATTTATGTAGATTACTAGAAATGAAAAAATAAAAGAGGGAGCAGAATAATAACAAAAGTAAAAAATAAAATAAATTTAGAAAACTAACAGAAATGGTAGAAAAAATAATAGGTATGAAACAATCACTGGGGGGCAAAACCAAACTTCATTGGCAAACAGTAAACAAAACAAAACAAATTACACCCTCCCACCCCCTCCAAAAGCCCAAAACAACCAACAACAAAAAAGGCAGAAAAAAACATTGACTGTGAAGGACAGGGTTTAGGTGGTGTCTGTGTATGGAGAAAGTTGTGATTTAGGCAGGGGTGGGGTATTGAGTCAAGACACATGTCTCTAGAAAAGGCCTTAGGTGGGGGTAGGGGGTGGCCCAGGCTCCACCCCACCAAGGGGGCCTCTGCAGTGCCTCTTGCTTCAGGGTGCAGAGGATCATGCCAGGGTCCCCAGGAGACTCCCTGGGACCAGAAAGTTTCCCTGCTCCTCCACACCCAGAGTGACCCTCCCCTGTCAGCCCTGCTCGGTCTCACCCCCATCCTCACCCGCAGGACACAGCTGGGCAGAGGGTGCCCTGGGAGGGGGCCCTGGAGGACAGAGGGGGTCCCAGAGAGCAGAGATGGGTCCCTGAAGGGTGGAGGGCTTCCCTTAGAGAGCAGAGGTGGCCCCTGGAAGGAGGAGGGAACTGGAGGGCAGAGGAACGTCCTGGAGGTTGGAGGGCCCAGTCCAGTGGGCAGAAGGGCCCCCGGGAGGGGTGAAGGTGGCCCCAAAGGACAGGGTTCTGGAGGGAGGAGCAAAGCAGAGAGTGGAGGGATACCCCAGAATGTGGAGGGGGCCTCCAGATGGTGGAGGGCTTGGCCTGAAGGGTTGAGGGCGACCCCGAGGGGGCCTCAGAAGACTCCCCAGGGCCAAGTGGGCCAGTGAACACCAGGCCTTTCCCTACTGCCGGAACTCCACAGGAGCCTCCCACAACCAGCCCGCCTTTTTCCACTGCCTCAGGAGCTCCCCCTCCCAGGCTGAGTGGGCACCAAGGATGAGGGGGCTCTGAATGCGGAGGAGGTCCTGAAGGGCAGAGGGCTTGGCCCAGGGCCTCGGGGAGCTCCTCAGGGCCTACCGGGCGGGGGAACACCAGGCATACCCTCAAAGGATGCTCCCTTGCCGGCCTGGCGTTTTTTCCTACCCCCTCCCTCTCATGCTCTCAGGGCCCATGGTGGGGGCGGGGTCCCTGAAGAGTGGAGGGCGCCTTGGAGGGCAGAGGGCTCAGCCAGGAGGGTAGAGAGAGCCCCAGAGGGCAGCGGGGGCCCCAGCAGACTTCCTGGGGCCAAGTGTAAGTGGAGGCTCAGAGGCTTTCCCTGATGGATCCTCTGATCCTCTAAAGAATCCTCCAACCTCCAAGAGTTCCTCCCACCGCGCTGAGCAACCTGCTGCTCTGGGTCCCCAGAGTGCTCCCGCTTCCCCAGACCGGGGGTCTGCACAGGTCCCTTCCCCCAGCCTCCCCTCCCCGGTATCTGGAGGCCCCCGGGGCTCCTCCCCCCAGCCTGTCTGCCAGCCTGTCTGCTGCGGTCCCCCACTAGCACCTGGTGAGTGTTTTAGCATGGGGATATGCGGACTCCATGTCTTCCCTCTCCGCGTCCTGGCTCCTCCTGGGGATTTGTTTTTAATGCAAGAGTTTTCTTTATAAACTGAAAATGGGTGATGATCATAGGTCATCTGACACGGCAGGCAGCGGCAGATAAAGTTATGACGCTGAAGGAGGAAGCGGCAGGTGACCTGGATGAGTCAAAGGCACACTCTGCAGCTGGAAGCCAGGACACCCAGGTCTCCTTCCGGCACGTCTCCCTTTGGACCTCCACTTTCACATCTGTCCTCTGCAGTACGTCTTTCACAGGTAAAGGCATGTGTTCAGAGTCCATGAGGTTCTGGCTTAAATCTCAGCTCTTGTCTCTTACTAGCTGTGTGACCTAGGGAAGATTGACATCTCTGATCCCATGAGAGTTACCCAGAGTTACTGGAAGAATTAAGTGGGATGATTTGTGTGACCTCATGGATAGACCTTGTCACATGGTGGGAATGCAGGAATGAACAATAGCTGTGGTCAGTCCTTCATCCTGAGGGGTTGTGTGCTTGCTCCCTGTTACTTCAGTCATGTCCGACTCTTTGCTACCCTATGGATGGTAGCCCGCCAGGCTCCTCTGTCCACAGGATTCTCCAGGCAAGACTACTGGAGTGGGTTGCCATGACCTTCATCAGAGGATCTTCCCGAGCCAGGGATCCAACCCACGTCTCTTATGTCTCCGGCATCGACAGGTGGGTTCTCTACCTTTAGAGCCACTTGGGAAGCCCTTTGAGGGGTTACCAGTCTCTAAAGATGACATGGGGCAGGGGTGGGGGCCCAGGAAGGACCGGACACTTAAAAGAAGCAGGAGACCCTGAATCCCCTGTCTGTGTCTCCTACCTAAAGCTCTGTGTCTCCTACCAGGAGATTTCAACCCAGCAAGTGAAAGTCACAACCTTCCAGGGGGGACCCCCATATTGCCACAAGGAAATTGCATAACTGATCTGAGGCAGAGAGGGAACTCGAATTCTGGTGTTGACTTGAGCAAGTCACTTAGCTGTTCTTGTTCCCAGTTCTCTCCTTTAGAACACAGAGCTCCTCTCTGCCTGTCTCATCACTCTAGACAAATGAGGTCATGCTGATGAGCAGAATGAAATCAGTGAAAATATTTTAGAGTACTCTATGAAGTGTATTATTGTCACAAATAATAATATACTTAATCTCCATGGCCAAGAACGTCCCTAGGAAATTTATTTGTGGGTAGAAGAATTTTTTCTTTTTCCATTGTTTACCAGGGAGGATTTTTTTTTTTTTTTCTTCTTCCCAGTAGGAAACTCTGACCCTCGGATTCAGAGTGGATCTGAAACAGTTCATGGTCCTGTCTTCCACCCTCTCACTCATCTCTGCACTGGGGAATCTAAATATGGTTTTAGGGAAACTCATTCCTTCTGCCCTGGTTTTCTTTCCAGGGCATGCCTGGGAAGGCTCCTGAACTTGGGCTTGGAGGCCGCTGCCGGGATGCGCTTGAACAGTTCTTCTCTCTGACCCTGGGCTGTAGTCCCCAGGAGGACTGAGCAGGGTAGGAGGCCCAGGGCTGAGATGGCCAGAAAGACAAAAGGGGTGGCAGTGACAAGGAGAGTGAGAAATGCAGTCAAGTCTGGGGCAGGGGCAGGGACACAAGAGAGTCCCCCAAGGAGAGAAAATGAGGAAACAGGCCAGCCCCTGGCCCTGGTTCTCAGTGCAGGCCCAGGGCAGGACTCCAAGCCCAAGGCAGGACTCCAAGCCCAAGGCAGGACTCCAAGCCCAAGGCAGGTCAGCTTCAGCTTCGCAGAGCTGCAGGTGCGGCAGGCAGGTAACAACGCAAGCTCCTCTGGAAGTGGAATAAATACTCTTCAGCTGCAACAATAAAGACCAGTTATGACCTAATCGCCCAGTCCATTCCAAGAGCGTGGGGGTGGGTGTCTTCCTCTTGTCCTTCCAGGTTTAATTATCTGAAAAGGCTTTGGACTTTGAGAGACTCAAAAGAGAAAGAAGGTCTGCAAATAATTAAGCCGAGGAATAGGCTTCACAAAAGAGGTGTCTGTGAGTATGGGGTTGGGGGGCAGGGTGGGAAGAGGACAATGTAGGTCCTGCTTGTTGCATCTGTGTGGCTCGGGTGTGGGGTGGGGACAGAGGCTGGAGAAGGGGAAGCGAGGTGGTTGAGGCCATCAAGAGCTCCAGGGCCAGGAAGAAAATGAGAGTGGAGTCTTACTTCTCTGCCTGGTAAGGCAGGTACTTGGGGATAACTGCCGTTTGTGGAACCCTCATACCCAGGCAGTTCATGGCTCCTTTTCAAATACTTCAGTTGTTGGCAGGGTCCTTGAAAGGACTGAAAGAACTCAAGCAGCACTAAACAAGTCAGCCTGATTACTGAATCGCTACTTCAGGCCATGTTGTGAGGAGCATCTGCACTTGTCTCCTTCTCACCCCAGTTTGTCACCATTGGGGTAGCCTCTCTTTCTCTCTCTGACACCATCCTGGCCAAGTTCTCCATATGTTCAACAAAGCCTCTCGCCTCTTCCTGGCGATCGGCCTGGTACCATCTCACACAACTTGCCCAGATCCACATTCTATATGACGTAGATCACTGTACGACATACATATATAGCCCAGCAGGGGCAGAGATCAGTTTCAAACAGGACTGAAAGCTATGATGGAATCACCGCACACAAGTTACATGCTCTTGCTGGATTTGGGCTGGGCCCACTGGTTTTCCTTAAAGGAGTTCTGGGGTTGCAATTCACTTGGCCTGGGTCTTGGTTTCTAATAGAGGTAACTACAAGGGCCATAATGGGATTTTTGTATCTCCTCCACCATATTTGCCCCTAGATTTCTGAGAAACCCCTTGAGAATCACAGTCCATTAGCACCTGAAGGAACAGTAGAAGTCTCCAAATCCATTTTATAGATAAGGAAGCTGTTCTTTCCTAACCCAAAGCTGTCTGGACTCTCACTTGCTTTCTGAAGGGCTTGTCCAGTGGCTTTTGAGAGCTAGGGCTGCCGTGCTAGCTTTACGTACGCCCTATGCCATGTGGTCTATTAACGTGATGATGGTGTCTCACCCTGGATTAAACTGTATCCCCAAGCAGCCCACCGGGCAGTCGGGACACAGGTTGCCTCTGCACGTGAGACCCACTCCCTACTCAAGAGTGGAGGCTCCACTGTGTTTTAAAATTATCTTGGTATATTTATATATTAGAGTTCTTTCCTATTTAAAAATGCGTTCCCATTGTGCTTTGGCTCACTGGGGCAATGTTGTTCTCCTGGTTGTACTTTTCAATCAAAAATAAGAAAAAAAAAATCCACATTTTTCTATTTCTTTATATATCTCTGCTTTTTCAGGAAAATAAATATTTGTTGAATTGAAGTGGAAAAATTTTTTGAGAAAAATGTTTTTGTACCTTGTGTGTTTTGCTGTTATTGTTCTTAAATAAGTGCTTTCGGTGACAGGGCTTTTGTTCTGAGAAAGGGCTTTTTATGTTGGGGTTGAGAGGAGTGTTGTGCATGCGCGGGGCTATTAGAAGTTTCAAAGTGGGAGAGTCTTAAATCATCCAAGTCAGCAATGGCCCTTGTTCTCTCCCACTTTGTTTCTGCCTAAATCATCCCTTCCCTCCTATCACCAATGCCATCAACCACTTGGCTTTCCAGTCTTTATGTGGTGGTACAGCAGGGAAGATGGTAATGCAGTTAGTCTGCTGAGGTCCCAGGACCACTGGAAGCTCCCCAGAACCCATCTGATCCAGAGCGGGGCTTGGGGGCTAGGTGAAGCAGCAACATCCCCCCTTGGGGTTTGCGTGCCTGGCCACCGAGGTCGCTCCTTTGCCCACCCCCAGGGATATTTCCATTGCCCACAATTCACCTGGCTCCCTCAGGAATCATTTCACCCAGTGAGCCTCACTCAGGCGGAGTGAGGCCCTCGGGGCAAGGATGCAATGTGGGTAAACAGCAATGCCAGCCACCTCTGGCAGAGATTTTCCCTCTCTTTTGATCCATCTTTCCTCTTGTCAAATGCGCGCTGAGTACGGCCACAGGCTCAGCACTTTGCTGGGCCCCTGGGGATGCGATGGTGAAGGAGACACAGGGCAGACCCTTCAAAGTTCAGCATCTGGCAGGGAACAGACACAGACGTCTGGTCACCCCTGATGGATGGATGATGGATGATAAATGTTCGGTAGGGAAAGCTCTGAATGCTATGGGGGCACTCAGGTGGGACACCTGAGTCAGGTGGCTGGACTTTCTTAAAAGATTTGTAGATTTTCATCAATTGAAGAGGAAGGGAAAAAGCATTCTAGGAGAAAGAACAATGTGTGAAACAGAATGACTGAAAAGAAACTTCAGTTCAGTCAGACAGGAGGGATAGCTGTAGGGAGGTGCTGGCAGGAAATGAAAGCAGGCAGGGGTCATTTGGCCTTCCCTGGTGGCTCAGCTGCTAAAGAATGCACCTGCAATGCGGGAGACCTGGATTCGATCCCTGGGTTGGGAAGATCCCCTGGAGCAGGGAAAGGCTACCCACTCCAGTACTCTGGCCTGGAGAATTCCATGGACTGTATAGTCCATGGGGTCACAGAGTTGGACACGACTGAGCAACTTTCACTTTCATTTTCTTTCAGGGTTCATTCATTTATGCCAAGCACTATTTGTGACTGGCTCCCTACTCTCATGGGGCTTCTATTCTAGTGGGGGAGACAGACAGTAAAAATCAAGCAAACAAACCTATCAGAGTGATAAACGGCAAGCAGAGAGTCACTGCAGGAAGGCGAGCAACAGAGGCACTACTCTGGCTTGGGCAGCCAGAAGAGCCTTTCTAACCAGAGCCGAATAAGAAAGTTGGCCTTGTGGAAAGAAGTCATCCAGGGCAGCAGAAACAGCTTCCGAAGGAGGCTGCGGTCAGCAGAGCTGTCTGCAGACATGAGAGCAGGGGAATCGCATTAAAGGATCCCTTCACGCCTACCTCTCTAGCTGCTTGAAATAGTTATTGCTCATAACAGATTACCCCCAATCTTAGGGATGTAAAACAATGAGCACATTATCTTATATAGTGTCTTAGGACCAGGATTCTGGAAGCAACTTAGCTGGGTGCTTCTGGCTCAGGTCTCTCTTCCTCACCCGTGGGCCTCTTCTTAGGGCTGCTCACAACAGCTTGCTTTGCCCAGATGAGTAATCCGAGACAGAGACAGAGACAGAGGGAAAGATAGCACACCCAAACAGTGGCCGTAGCCTTTGATAAGCTATCTCAGAAGTGGCATGCCGTCACTTTTATGCTAGTGGTACAGCGTGCAAGAAACTACACGAAGGTGTGACCATCAGGAAACCAGGATCACTGGCGGCCATCGCGGAGGCTGGCTACCTCTGCCCTCTGGCCACTATTGTGCACATCCCTCCCACACACAAAAGGCACTCACCCCACCCCTCAAGGGTGTCCCTGGTGGCTCAGACGGTAAAGAATCTGTGTGCAATGCAGGAGACTCAGCTTCACTCCCTGGGTGGGGAAGATCCCCTGGAGAAGGGAATGACAACCCACTCCAATGTTCTTGCCTGGAGAATCCCGTGGACAGAGGAACCTTGTGGGCTACAGTCCATGGGGTCGCAAAGAGTCGGACATGACTGAGTGATGACGCTTCATTTCACCCCTCAAGACCCTAGACCCACCCCATTACAGCATCAGTTGTATTCCATCTTCCAAATCAAGTCCCAGTGCTGAGGAGGTGCCTCAGGTGTGGTTCCTTCACTACAGCTCCCATGAAATGTTCCTCTTGACCAGTTAAACAAAGAGATGACCACCACCCTTCCCCCCACATTACACCCAATAAAAACGGGGGAAAGGCATAAAATAGTTATTCAAAAAGGGAGAAAGGAGTCCACAGCAAGTCTGAAATCCAGCAAGAGTAATTCTTCATGGCTCATGGCTTTCCCCTCTGAGCACTTGGTTTTGACTTCTGTGTCATCCTTCCTTTTTCATGAAAGCTAGCATGTATTTGCTGGAGAAGGCAATGGCAGCCCACTCCAGTACTCTTGCCTGGAAAATCCCATGGATGGAGGAGCCTGGTAGGCTGCAGTCCATGGGGTCACTGAGGGTCAGACACAACTGAGCGACTTCACTTTCACTTTTCCCTTTCATGCACTGGAGAAGGAAATGGCAACCCACTCCAGTGTTCTTGCCTGGAGAATCCCAGGGACGGGGGAGCCTGGTGGGCTGCCGTCTATGGGGTCACACAGAGTCAGACACGACTGAAGCGACTTAGCAGCAGCAGCATGTATTTGCAGCTGAATAGTTTTCTCAGCCTGCTTCCTACCAGTAGAATTTTAGGAGTTCAAAGACCTCTTTTCATTTCATATTATCTCTATCAGTTTGGTTCAGTTCAGTTCAGTCGCTCAGTTGTGTCCGACTCTTTGCGACCCCATGAACCACAGCATACCAGGTCTCCCTGTCCATCATCAACTCCCAGAGTTCACTCAAACTCATGTCCATTGAGTCAGTGATGCCATCCAACCATCTCATCCTCTGGCGTCCCCTTCTCCTCCTGCCCTCAATCTTTCCCAGCATCAGGGTCTTTTCAAATGAGTCAGTTCTTTGCATCAGGTGCCCAAAGTATTGGCGTTTCAGCTTCAGCATCAGTCCTTCCAACAAATGTTCAGGACTGATTTCCTTTAGGATGGATTGGTTGGATATCCTTGCAGTCCAAGGGACTCTCAAGAGTCTTCTCCAATACCACAGTTAAAAATCATCAATTCTTTGGTGCTCAGCTTTCTTTATAGTCCAACTCGCATATCCATACATGACTACTGGAAAAACCATAGCTTTGACTAGATGGACCTTTGTTGGCAAAATAATGTCTCTGCTTTTTATTATGCTCTCTAGGTTGGTCATAGCTTTTCTTCCAAGGAGCAAGTGTCTTTTAATTTCATGGCTGCAGTCACCATCTGCAGTGATTTTGGAGCCCAAAAAAATGAAGTCAGCCCCTGTTTCGACTGTTTCCCCATCTATTTGCCATGAAGTGATGGGACTGGATGCCATGATCTTAGTTTTCTGAATGTTGAGGTTTAAGCCAACTTTTTCACTCTCCTCTTTCACTTTCATCAAGAGTCTCTTTAGTTCTTCTTCACTTTCTGCCATAAGGGTGGTGTCATCTGCATATCTGAGGTTATTGATATAATCTGTTACAGTAGCAACAGGAAATTAATTTAGTGGGTATTGCCACCATTAAGATATGAAGGGGTAGGAGAAGATTTGGGGACAAGAAAAATTTATGTTTTGAATATGTTAAGTTTATAGAGCCCAAGTGCAGATGTAAAAGAAATAGCTGGGTATTTGAGGCTGCAGCTTAGGAGGGACATCTGGGCTGGGGAAAGAGACCTGGGGTTTCAGGAGATTTGGAAGCCATAAAATTGAATGAAGGATGAGAGTGAGAAGAATAGAAGATGGAGGATTCTTGGAAGGCAGGCCAAGAAAGAAAAGCAGAGGAACTCTTGAAGGAGAGAGAAGGAGTGATTGGCAAGGATTAACCAAAGGATTGACATCCCCTCACAAAGGCGGGAAAGGAATAACATAGGAAGATTATTTCACTGCTTACTCCCTGGGGCTTGCTCTCTATTTTCTGCCTTGCCTGAATCCCCAGTTTGTCTGGGCAGCCTCGGGAGGTGGGGTCTCATCACTCCCAGGAGCCCTGAGAGGAGCGCTGAGGGAGCGCAGATGGAAGCGTGCCTCCAGAGCATATGCGCCGTCACCCGGGAGCGGAGCAGTGACCTGGCCCCCGTCTCAGGAGAACGTGTGGGGTCCTCAGGGGACAGAGGGCAGCGGAACGGTAGGTCAAAGCTGTTTTTTTTCACTTCTTTGGCATTCAGCCCGGGGGCCTAGACTTATCCTGTGCTGAGTAAACAGTATCAGGCCATTCACCTGGGGGTTGATGAGGCAAGTGTGGGCCCCAATGCAGAGCTGCAAGGTCCAGGTCACGCTGGGAAGTTGCAGGACCAAGCTGACTCATCTCCTCGGCTCAGCGGTAAAGGCTGAGGGGCTCCTTTAAGCGTCCTTCCTTTGAAAACATTCATAAATAAATGTATCACTTAGGAATGCTCTTCAATAACAAGAAACAGAAAAGCTAACTTACAAGGGCTTAAACAAATTGGGATTTATTTTCCTTACTGGAGGTTGTCAGTAGCTGGCATTGGTTTGCTGCTGCTGCTGCTACTAAGTTGCTTCAGTCGTGTCCGACTCTGTGCGACCCCATAGACGGCAGCCCACCAGGCTCCCCCGTCCCTGGGATTCTCCAGGCAAGAACACTGGAGTGGGTTGCCATTTCCTTCTCCAATGCATGAAAGTGAAAAGTGAAAGTGAAGTCGCTCAGTCGTGTCCGGCTCTTAGCGACCCCATGGACTGCAGCCTACCAAGCTCCTCCATCCATGGGATTTTCCAGGCAAGAGTACTGGAGTGGGGTGCCATTGCCTTCTCCGGGCATTGGTTTAGGGCACTATAATATTAGAGATAACAATCTTGTATTTTTCTTGACCTTTTCCTCAGGGTCGCAATAGTTTTGCCATAGCTCCAAGTATTACATCCCTATTCAGGGTGGACAACAGAGGGGAAGAGTTATAACTATCCTATTTATTAAAAACAAAGGTTTCCCAAAATCCAAACAGGTTTTTGCTATCTCTAATGGGCCAGGACATTGTCAAAAGTCACCTACAGCTACCGACGATAAAAAGGTGGTTTTAGTTTTTCCAGCCTCTAGAGTGAAGACTTGGAGAAGGCAATGGCAACCCACTCCAGTACTCTTGTCTGGAAACTCCCATGGATGGAGGAGCTGGTAGGCTGCAGCCCATGGGGTAGTGAAGAGTCGGACATGACTGAGCGACTTCACTTTTCACTTTCATGCATTGGAGAAGGAAATGGCAACCCACTCCAGTATTCTTGCCTGGAGAATCCCAGGAACAGAGGATCCTGGTAGGCTGCCGTCTATGGGGTCGCACAGAGTCGGACACGACTGAAGTGACTTAGCAGCAGCAGCAGAGTGAAGACTGGCCTGAGAATGAGGTTTGGAGTGGATATGGGATAAGCTACTCAAATTGCCTCTTTTTTAAATTAATTAATTAATTTAAAGTAAATTTTTGGCCGCTCTGGGTCTTCCTTGCTCATGGCTTCCTCCAGTTGCAGCAAGCGTGGGCTATGCCCCAGTTGAGGTGTGTGGGCATTGCGGTGGCCCCTCTTGCCAGGGAGCGCCGGCGCTAGGGTGTGAGGGCTTCAGTAGCTGTGGCGCATGGGCTTGTCTGCTCTGCGGCATGTGGAATCTTTCCAGAGCAGGGATGGAACCTGTGTCCCTTGTATCGGCAGGTGGATTCTCAACCACTGGACCACCAGGGAAGTCCTCAGATTGCCTCTTTCTAAAGGTCTTTTGATCCTTTTGAGGGCAGCTGGGGTATAATGGGCCTCTTGCCCTGTCAAGGACCCCATCACCCACCACAACAGGCAGACCCTAGATGATTTATCAAGGCACCTGGCACCATGGCCCACTAACATCTCCCTCTGTGGGGGTTCCTGTCTCACAGAGCCACACCATCTGAAGAAGAGGGTGAAGTCTGTCTTAACTTTCAAGTAATGAAACTTAGCACCGTTTTGGTTTGTTATTGTTTTTGACCACGCCGCCTTGCATGCAGGATTTTAGTTCCCTGACCAGGGATTCAACCTGTGCCCGCTGCGGTAAGAAGCAGGACTCTTAACCACAGGACCACCAGGGAAATCCCAGGACTATTTTTTTGGTCAAAGATACATAGTCAGTTAACTCAGAGAGGAAGTAGTCAAACCAGTTTTCTGGGATGGCTGCTAGTTCTCATCTTTCAACCAGCCGCTGGGCCCCGACGAGGTAGCTGGTGGCCAGGTCTGAGGGTACCTGAGGGCCTCGTGCCAGCTGGCTCCGCCCTCTCCTCCTCTCCTCATCTCTGGCTGTGCTGCCACCTCGTCCCACCTGACAGCTACACCTTAGTTTGAGCTACCTTCTCATTTATCTCTCTCGCTTGCAGATGCAGTATCTCTGAAATGGACAATGTCGACAGCCTGATCACCCACCTACTGTCTGCTCCACTGTGGCAGGCTGGCAGGGAGAGCCAGGATCCTAACCACAGTCCCAGGCTGGGTGCACACACACTGCTGGGAATAGTCCCCAGATTAGTGCAGTGTTATCAGATGTGGCGGGAGAGTGTGGAGGAGACGGCTCTGCCTGCTCCCGCTGGGAGAGGATTCGGGAAAAACCCAGATGGACCTTCATATGTGACTTGGACTTGGTGCTCAGTGGGTGCTTGCCCATGTAAACAAGAAGGCACGCGCCCATTCTCAAGCATGCCTGGGAGTCTCCTGCTTGAGTGGGTAAGTTACTGCTTGTGCTGAGCTAAAGGGCACATGCTGCAGAAGCTGCAGAAGCTGGACTTGCTAGGTGACAGCCTGCAGCCTGCCTGGGGGTGCACCCAGAGCAGGAGCTTCACCCAGCAAGGACGTGCAGTTCCTGTGCTTAATGGACAAGCACTCACCTCAACCCTATTTCCTGAATCCAAACAACCTGAGAAGGGATGATGAGGGGTGCAGGGCAGGGGCAGGCTGATACAGACAGAATTTCAAAAGGTCTGGCTTAGACTCCCTGCTGTGCTGATAAGGGTGTGGATGAAGCTGTTGGTAGGAATACAAACTGGCCTAGCGGTTTGGTGACGTTATCTACCAAATTTTAAATGGGTATGTCCCTATGCCACAGATACATTTCCACACATATGTTAACAAAGTTACTCTGAGTCTGGAGCAGAATTTGAGGGAGTTGGGGGACATACATTTTAAAAATTCATACCCTTTTATATTTGCATTTCTTGATAATGAGCAACCATTACCTTTCTATTAATAATTATAAACATAGTAAGTGCGACTATCGTCTCCTGGGTTCAGAGGTGTTATCAGTGTAGCTATTATTATCACCCTGGAAGGAATTCTGGCCTGAAGGCTTCTGAATTCCACAGGTAGAAATTTTTCAGAGTCAGGAGGGGTCACTGGGGACAAGACGCATCTGGTAAGGAGACTTGGGGGTCCAATTGGAGAGGGCAGAGCATCCAGCCTTCTTTGCTTGGGCTGCCTCACAGCTCTTAGCTGGGACCTGGGGCCCCAGCACCCAGTTTATTAAACTGAAGAAATAGAAAAGAAACTATATGAACAGCAGTTCATGAAAAAATAAAGTACATTCTTAAAAGAAAGAAAAAGGTTATTAAAATGGTGTAGAAAGCAGTATGCAGGTAAATGATGAAAGGAACTAAAAATAACTCCCTAGTTGGCCCGCAGATCTCCAGTAAGTGTCAGGCCTGAGGCTGCTGAGTGGACCACGGGAACCCCGGAGGTTCCCAAAGGCACTGACCTGGAGGGTGGGCTGAGGTTGCGGGTCTGCCTTCTACTGCTCTGTCCTCTGTGAGGACACGGGCGGCACCCTAGGACTGCTCACAGCTGAGCTGGAGGCTGGTGGGACCATCCAGATAAAACCTGTGTGAAGGACTGGGCCCCTCAGAAAGACACTGGGATGTGGAGAAATGCACGACATAAACCAGTTATGAGCAGGCACATTCTCTAAGCGTTCCCAGCCTCATTCTCGGCCTTCCTCTGCTCCCTAGGGCTGCCTTCACCTTCCTGCAGTGGGAGGATACCTTATCCTTGGAACCCCAAAGCACTCTCAGGCCTGCTTTTCCCAGGTCTCCCTCTTGGGGTAGCTAACAGAATGTGCACCCCTTCAAGACAAAAGAGCTAGTCTAGGACTTGGACTGGCTCTGAGTAAAGGGTTTAACCAGCCTCTCTCCCCATTTCCTACATTTCCCAGAGTTGGATTCTTCAGTGTGGCCTAACCCCTTGAGAAGACTTCAGCATTCTCCCTGGAGGGGTCTAAATTTATCAGACTGGCTGTTCAAGGGCATCTCTGCCAGGTGAGGAGAATATAATGCCCAGCTCTCCTTCTGGTAGCTTCTCTCTGGGCCCCCCTGTAGCAATAGCTGAAAAGGGCCACATCTTCACTCATCCCTGAGTTACAGGAACAATGCCTTCCACAACCCTATAGAAAAGAAATATAGGCAACTTGGGAAAAGATTAAAAACATATTGCTGCATCCTCAGCTCATGAAAGGATGACAAGTACCTGTATGTGGAGACGGTGAAAGGTATTTATGCTGGCTTATTGAATTCCAGGGTTTGGTCTCCCAGAGCAAAGAAATATCTGCCCAGAAAAAGATCTCCACCACTTAGAATGGTTTCCTGCTTTGAGACCAGGGGTTTTCCAAGGCTTCAAAAGTCCTACGACCAATTCTTTGTTAAGTCTTGTGTTTGAATTTTGAGGGCTCCTCACCAGCTAGAAATCCGAAGGAAAGAAATTTTCTCTGGTACAGAGCAATCTGGCTTCAGGGGAGGGAAGGGATAAATTATCTCTGCTTGCTCTTCCAAACCCCAGGGGTCTTTTCCCTATCACTAAAAAAATAGCACAATAAGAATAAAAATGAGAAGATAAGATGAGATCAAAGAATGTGATATAAAATTATAAAGGACAAAATAGAGATGAGGAATGATCAAAATAAGTAAAACAGAAATAGAGGACTAACAGATTAAAAGAATAAAAAAGAAATGAGCTTTAAAATTACATACAAAATATAATCAGCAATTTATAAGATTAGGAGCTGTTATAAAAACAAAGAAGGTTTATGGTGTTCAACAGATCAGGGCAATCAGAGATGTACACAGTCAGCAGGAGTCTTCCTTGTCTCTCACACAGAGTCAGTGTTTAAACCACATTTAGCCACTGACAACCCTTCTAAATCACATCTATCGATATCATTGGAACTTTGCCCTGATTTTTGTTGATATCTGTAGGGTGGTATCCTCTTTATTTTTCTGCCAGGGTTTCCCAAAGCAAATTTTATTTGAAACTAGTAAAGTATAAGTTCACAATGCCCAAGTCTCAATTCTAAAATTCAAAAAGCCCTAAAAACAAGAATTTGCCTTCTCTTATCTGGAGACATAACCTGATCCGGCCAGAATTCACTCAGTGGCAAAACCCAACTGAATGGAAGTGAAGCTATCTCTATGAGGAATATTCATGTATTTCCTTGCAGAAATATTGATATGTTTGATTACTGGAGAATGCTGGTGCTTGCATGGAGGGTTGCGTAATATAGATTGTATGTACCTTATTGTCTTTCTAGAATCCTGAAACACATCTGGCCCCAAAGTTTCAGGTAAGAGATTGTGGACCAGAATCGAAATCCTCCATCAGAGGACAGAAGAATGGATGTATAAGCAGTGGTGTGTTTACACAGTGGGATTACACAGCAATGACAATGACGTATCCACACTACGTGCTTGTTGATAGAATGAAGCCAGACACAAAAACATATCTGCTGAAAGCCTCAAGACCATGTTGCTTTTCTTTATTCACTTCAGGTAAGGAATTCGCCTGCAATCCTTGGGTTTGATCTTTGGGTCAGGAAGATCCTCTGGAGGAGGAAATGGCAACCTACTCCAGTATTCTTGCCTGGGAAATCCCATGGACAGAGGAGCCTGGTAGGTTACAGTCCATGGGGGTTGGAAAGAGTCAGACATGCCTGAGCACGTGCGCGTACACACACATACACACACACACACACACACACACACAGAAGTCGCTCAGTCGTGTCCGACTCTTTGTGACCCCATGGATTGTAGCCCACCAGGCTCCTCGGTCCATGAGATTTTCCAGGCATGAATACTGGAGTGAGTTGCCGTTATGATTCAAATGCAAGACATACAACCAGGTAGGATTTCTTGCAGCAAATACAGGCCAGGACCCTGATGACCTCTTCACCTCGGTTGACCTCCACGGGTAATGCACACCGTTGTCCCCCCACGCTTTCAGTCCTGCCACCAGCGCTGAGCTCCCTCCCTTTCTACCTTCCTCTCTCAGCCTTTATCTCCAGCGCCTCTGTGCCTTCCCTAGGGTGGAGTAGCTCATGGATGGTGGCAATCTTGTCTTTTCATGCTTTTGTCCCGACTCCATCTGGGGTCCCTCCCCACCCTCTTCCCTGGCCATTCACATAATTCACATAGGTATTTTATCTTCCTTCATTTCCTCTCCTTGGCTTGACAGGGCTGCTGATCCCACGCAGCCTGCTCTCTTCCTGTCCTGTGTCTCCACTGTCTGATCCTTGGGATCGGCTGGGTTTAGGCTTTTGTTTGGGCCGCAGGGCTTTCTCTCTGCCTCTGCCTCTCTTTCCCACCACCCTCCCTTCTTTCCCCCTCATCTTGATGTCTTTTGTGGGACGTGCACTTTTATCTTCTTTTGATTCGCTCTCTCCTCTTTGTAGAGGGAGAATGAAAGGCTCGGCTAATTGTAGCAGGAGGGCAGGGACGCCGTGTTCCCCTTCCCAGCATCTTCCCCACCAGGCTGAGCAGGAAGGGAAATGAGGGCAATTCAGACTCTCACCTGCTCCCCGGTCAGCTCCAGATCTCTCTCCCACGTGGGTTTTTCTTCCCCAGTTTTCTAAGTGGAAATGAAACAGTCCTGGAGCCCCTCAGCACCACCTCCACTAAGACTCCCTGGACCCGCCACGCTCTCATTTATGTATCACTGCACTCTGGCGTGTGCCAGCCATCATGGCAAGTGCACAGAGTGGTGAACCAGACGGATGTATACTTTCTGCTTTCACAAGTCACAGCCATTAAGTGGGTCAAGGATATGATAAGGGAATTACAGTAATGTCTCCAACAGAGGACCTGAGCTCAGAATGGGGGTAGTGATCATCACTGATGAAGCGATGTCTAAGCTGGGAACTGACTTGGAGGAGTTCAGTGAGAGAGGGGAGGAAAATAGGTCCTAAATAGAGGCAGCATTCAGTCTAATAGGGAGAAAGCATGCTGATTTAAATTTATTATATGAATTTATAGAGCATAAACTGCTGAGGGGCTGGAGATAGAGTCTTGTAAGCAGCCTGGAGTTTATCCTAAGGATGCAGGGAAGTCATGGAAGTGTTTTGAATGAGGATGTTGGACAGATGATATCTGTGTTTGGGGTGTATGCAGAATAGAATACAGTGAGACTGGAAGAAGGATTAGGATGTATATTCACTTCCTACCACTTCAGTAAGTTGCCACAAATCTGGTGGCTTAAAACACAACTGTATTATCTTACAGTTCTGGAGGTCAGAAGTCTAAAGTCAGACTCACTGGGCTAAAGCTAAGATGGTGGGTAGGATGTTTCCTTCTGGAGGTTTAAGAAGAAAGTCCATTTTCTTTTCTTTTTCAGCTTCCAGAGGGTGCATCCTTTGGGTTCTGGTCCCTTCCTCCATATTCAAGGAGTTTCATGCCAGTCTCTGCCTCCATTGTCAGGTGCCCTCTCCATGCCTGACCTTCATGCCTCTCTCTTATAAGGACTCTCGTGAATACTTTGGGGCCACTCAGATAATCCCATCTCCAGATCCTAATTTAGTCACATTTGCAAAGTCCCTTTTGTCATGTAAGGTGGCACTTTTGCAGGTTCTGAGGATTAGGACATGGATGTCTTTGGGGGCCCTTCTTCTGCCCATCATAGGAGGCTATGGTGGAATTTCAGGCAGGACATAATGATAGCTTAAATTGAGTAGGAGCAATGGAGATGGAGCCAAGAAGACTGATTTGAGATAACTTTAGGAGGTATACTAATTGTTGACTAATTTGATGTGGGAGATGAAGGAGGATGAGCAGGGATCACTTCTCACTTTTGGATTCCAGGAACTGACCAGATAGGGATATCTGTGATATACAAGATAGAGAAAAGAAGAGAAATCCCAGGTGTGGTGGATGGAAAAAACAGGGAGAGATGAGTGTCTGCTACCCCTGAGACATGTAAGAAGGAAGAGCCAGAGGGCAGGTGGGCGTGTATTTGAAGCCCAGAAGGGTCTGAAGAGGGTGATATAAATTAGTCTGAGGTGACTCTATTTTAGTTGAGTAGACCTGAAAAACCCAGCATTCAAGGAACGGGAATAATACAAGGAACCATAGAAGGACATTCGGAGTAAATAGCCAGAGACATAAGGAGACAACCGGGAGAGTTGTCTTGTTGCAGAAGACAAGTATGACAGTTTTAAAACATGTCCACTAATTCACTGATACAATAGGAGGTCAGACTATGTCACCCCAAAAGATGCCATTTAGGCATAAAGAATGTTGTTGTTCAGTCACTAAGTGGTGTCTGATTCTTTGTGACCACATGAAATGCAGCACATCAGGCTTCCCTGTCCTTCACTATCTCCTGGAGTTTGTTTAGACTCATGTCTATTGAGTCAGTGATGTCATCTAACTGTCTAATGCTCTGTTGCCTACTTCTCCTGCCCTCAGTCTTTCGCAGCATCAGGGTCTTTTCCAGTAAGGTGGCTCTTTGCTTCAGGTGGCCAAAGTATTAGAGCTTCAGCTTCAGCATCAGTCCTTTTAATGAATATTCTTGCTGTCCAAGGGACTCTCAAGAGTCTTCTCCAGCACCAGGCATAAAGATTATGTTGAACTAAAGACAACTGATAAACAGCAAACACCAGGGAAAAAAAAATTCTCTGTCCTCTCCAGTTCAGTTCAGTTCAGTCACTCAGTCATGTCCGACTCTTTCCGACCCCATGAATTGCAGCACGCCAGGCCTCCCTGTCCATCACCAACTCCTGGAGTTCACTCAAACTCATGTCCATCGAGTCAGTGATGCCATCCAGCCATCTCATCCTCTGTCATCCCCTTCTCCTCCTGCCCCCAATCCCTCCCAGCATCAGAGTCTTTTCCAATGAGTCAACTCTTCACATCAGATGGCCAAAGTACTGGAGTTTCAGCTTTAACATCATTCCTTCCAAAGAAATCCCAGGGCTGATTTCCTTCAGAATGGACCGATTGGATCTCCTTGCAGTCCAAGGGACTCTCAAGAGTCTTCTCCAACACCACAGTTCAAAAGCATCAATTCTTTGGCGCTCAGCTTTCTTCACAGTCCAACTCTCACATCCATACATGACTACTGGAAAAACCATAGCCTTGACTAGACAGACCTTTCTTGGCAAAGTAATGTCTCTGCTTTTGAATATGCTATCTAGGTTGGTCATAACTTTCCTTCCAAGGAGGAAGCGTCTTTTAGTTTCATGGCTACAGTCACCATCTGCAGTGATTTTGGAGCCCCCCAAAATAAAGTCTGACACTGTTTCCCCATCTATTTGCCATGAAGTGATGGGACCGAATGCCATGATCTTAATTTTCTGAATGTTGAGCTTTAAGCCAACGTTTTCACTCTCCTCTTTCACTTTCATCTGAGATTATTGATATTTCTCCTGGCAATCTTGATTTCAGCTTATGCTTCTTCCAGCCCAGCGTTTCTCATGATGTACTCTGCATATAAGTTAAATAGGCAGGGTGACAATATACAGCCTTGACGTACTCCTTTTCCTATTTGGAACCAGTCTGTTGTTCCATGTCCAGTTCTAACTGTTGCTTCCTGACCTGCATATAGGTTTCTCAAAAGGCAGGTCAGGTGGTCTGGTATTTCCATCACTTTAAGAATTTTCCAGTTTATTGTGATCCACACAGTCAAAGGCTTTGGCATAGTCAATAAAGCAAAAATAATGTTTTTCTGGAACTCTCTTGCTTTTTCCTTGACCCAGCGGATGTTGGCAATTTGATCTCTGGTGCCTCTGCCTTTTCTAAAACCAGCTTGAACATCTGGAAGTTCACGGTTCACGTATTGCTGAAGCCTGGCTTGGAGAATTTTGAGCATTACTTTACTAGTGTGTGAGATGAGTGTAATTGTGCGGTAGTTTGAGCATTCTTTGGCATTGCCTTTATTTGGGATTGGAATGAAAACTGACCTTTTCCAGTCCTGTGGCCACTGCTGAGTTTTCCAAATTTGCTGGCATATTGAGTGCAGCACTTTCACAGCATCATCTTTCAGGATTTGAAATAGCTCAACTGGAATTCCATCACCTCCACTAGCTTTGTTTGTAGTGATGCTTTCTAAGGCCCACTTGACTTCACATTCCAGGATGTCTGGCTCTAGGTGAGTGATCACACCATCGTGATTATCTTGGTCATGAAGATCTTTTTTGTACAGTTCTTCTGTGTATTCCTGCCACCTCTTCCTAATATCTTCTGCTTCTGTTAGGTCCATACCATTCCTGTCCTTTATTGACCCCATCTTTGCATGAAATGTTGCCTTGGTATCTCTAATTTTCTTGAAGAGATCTCTAGTCTTTCCCATTCTGTTGTTTTCCTCTTTCTTTGCATTGATCGCTGAGGAAGGCTTTCTTATCTCTCCTTGCTCTTCTTTGGAACTCTGCATTCAGATGCTTATATCTTTCCTTTTCTCCTTTGCTTTTCGCTTCTCTTCTTTTCACAGCTATTTGTAAGGCCTTCCCAGACAGCCATTTTGCTTTTTTGCATTTCTTTTCCATGGGGATGGTCTTGATCCCTGTCTCCTGTACAATGTCACGAACCTCATTCCATAGTTCATCAGGCGGTCTATCTATCAGATCTAGTCCCTTAAATCTATTTCTCACTTCCACTGTGTAATCATAAGGGATTTGATTTAGGTCATACCTGAAGGGTCTAGTGGTTTTCCCTACTTTCTTCAATTTACATCTGAATTTGGCAATAAGGAGCTCATGATCTGAGCCACAGTCAGCTCCCAGTCTTGTTTTTGTTGACTGTATAGAGCTTCTCCATCTTTGGCTGCAAAGAATATAATCAATCTGATTTCAATTTTGACCATCTGGTGATGTCCATGTGTAGAGTCTTCTCTTGTGTTGTTGGAAGAGGGTGTTTGCTATGACCAGTGTATTCTCTTGGCAAGACTCTATTAGCCTTTGCCTTGCTTCATTCCGTATTCCAAGGCCAAATTTGCCTGTTACTCCAGGTGTTTCTTGACTTCCTACTTTTGCATTCCAGTCCCCTATAATGAAAAGGACGTCTTTTTTGGGTGTTAGTTCTAAAAGGTCTTATAGGTCTTCATAGAACTGTTCAACTTCAGCTTCTTCAGCGTTACTGGTTGGGGCATAGACTTGGATTACTGTGATATTGAATGGTTTGCCTTGGAAATGAACAGAGATCATTCTGTCATTTTTGAGATTGCATCCAAGTAGTGCATTTCAGACTCTTTTGTTGACCGTGATGGCTACTCCATTTCTTCTAAGGGATTCTTGCCCACAGTAGTAGATATAATGGTCATCTGAGTTAAATTCACCCATTCCAGTCCATTTTAGTTTGCGGATTCCTAGAATGTTGACATTCACTCTTGCCATCTCCTGTTTGACCACTTCCAATTTGCCTTGATTCATGGACCTGACATTCCAGGTTCCTATGCAATATTGCTGTTTACAGCATCGGACCTTGCTTCTATCACCAGTCACATCCACAACTGGGTATTGTTTTTGCTTTGGCTCCATCCCTTCATTCTTTCTGTAGTTATTTCTCCACTGATCTCCAGTAGCAATCTGGGCACCTACCAACCTGGGGAGTTCCTCTTTCAGTATCCTATCATTTTGCCTTTTCATACTGTTCATGGGGTTCTCAAGGCAAGAATACTGAAGTGGTTTGCCATTCCCTTCTCTAGTGGACCACATTCTGTCCTCCCCGACTGTTTGTCTAAAAGGAGGCTTGAATTCTTAATCACCAGAGACTCTTATTATTAATTACCAGAGACTTAGTGTTGTCTCTTCATTGCCTAGAGACAACACCAAAAGGACTGCATAACAAACCTGAAATAACTCTTTCTTCCTTTAATTTTCTGGATATATTTACTTTGCACAATTTGCCATTCCTGGAAGCCTGAAACCCTTTTTCTTTGTCTTATTGCTTCTCTACAAATTTAATTTATTTATTTTTGTTGAGATGCTATAAGCCCAAGTTCTAACCACCCCTTTGAGTTACTCATCATCCTTTTCCTGAATATATGAGCTCTGCAAGTCATAATAAATTCTGTCTCTTGTTAAAGTCTTTTGTCAGTCTAATTTTCAGGGCTTCAGCAATCAACCTAAAAGTGTAGAGAAAGAAAGTTTTATTTCTTCCTTTATCATACTCCTTCCTTTAAAAGATGGACTTTAGGAACTCCCCTGGCTGTCTAGTGATTGGCACTCCACATTTCCACTTCAGGGAGCAGGGGTTTGATTCCTGATTGGGAAACTAAGATCCTGCAACCCACATGCTGCATCTTGAATGCTGTCCAGTGTGGCCAAAAAATTAAAAAATTTGAAAAGTAAAAGGTCGAGTTTAATTCTGATCCCTTTGAATGTGGGCTACACTTATTGACTCGCTTTTAAGAAATAGAATAAAGCAAAAGTGACAGTGTGTGAATTTAGAGGTGAGGTCATCAAAGGACGGCAAATTCCTGCTCTTTCTTTCTGGGAGAAGTTATGCCATGTTGTAAGGTCACACAAACCGCTTATGGAGACATCCTCATGATAAAGGACTAAACCTTCTAGCTGAGAACCAGAGAGGAACTGGGTCCTCTGCCAAAAACCAGAGGAATGAGCCCCCATGGTGTACCCCCGGCCCTAGTCTAGCCTTCAGATGACTGCAGCCTTGGCCAACATCCTAACCATAATTATACGAGAGACTTTGAACAAAATCACCCAGAATATACTCTGGAATTTCTGACTTACAGAAAGCATGAAATAATAAATATATGATGTTTTAGGTGACTAAAGTTTTGGAGTAATTTGTTACATGACAACAGATAACTAATACAACCAAGAAAATGTATTTCAAGGGAAGAGCGATCAAGCATGGCCATGCAACTAAGAAGTCAAGTAGAAATTAGTAGGTTGTACTGTTAGGGGAAACACACAGACTGAAACTGCCCACCCTGGCCAGGCACCATGGTAACCATTTGTGTGAGTTATTTTATGATAGGAGGTCCTCGTAAGGAACACAGAACTAACAAGCCACCACCAACCAGAAGAATTCAGGAAAGGCCCAAAGGTCACTTGTCCTACCACCTTCCAGAATCCTTCTCACTGGCACCCATCTTGGCTGAGCAATGTGTACGCACCACTCTGAGTCAGAGGGATTGGCCAGAGACAACCTGGAAACTAATCCCATCATCATGAGACTGAGAGCCATGTGGCAGAGCAGTCCTCCTGGGTTCCCTTACCCCACTGCTCTGTGCTCAGGCATCCCCTTCACAATAAAGTTTCTTGCTTTGCCAACATGTGTGTCTCCTTGGGGCTTGCCTCAAAGCTCAGTTGGTAAATAATCCATCTGTGATGCAGGAGACCTCAGTTCAATTCCTGGGTCGGGAAGATCCACTGGAGAAGGGATAGGTTACCCACTCTAGTATTCTTGGGGTTCCCTTGTGGCTCAGCTGGTAAAGAATCTGCCTGCAATGCAGGAGATCTGGGTTTGATTCCTGGGTTGGGAAGATCCCCTGGAGAAGGGAAAGGCTACCCACTCTAGTATTCTGGCCTGGAGAATTCCATGAACTGTATAGATAATTCATTTCTGAATGTTAGACAAGAACCCCCTTTTGGGTCCTGAAAGGACCCTTTCCTACAACAGTACCAATAGTAACTTTCTGGTACTAAAATCCAGAGTTGAGGAAAGGACTAAATAAATTTTGTAGGAGTCCCTTTGTTCCCAAACTCAAGTTTAGCTACTCTAAAGCTAAAGCTAATACCTGAGAGACGAGTGTTGGTTGGAAGGAAATGTTGCTTTATTCAGGAGGCTGGCAACATGGGGAGAAGAAGGACTTGTGTCCAAGAACCAACTCTGAAGATTCTGCTGGACTATGAAAGTTTTTAAAGGGATAAAGGGGAAGTTAACCACAGTAAATCATTTGAGGAGAGGGTCAGAGTCTTCATTATTTTCCACTGCGGACAGACTCTTTTGATTGGTCGGTGGTAAGGTAACAGGGTGGTGTTCCAGGAAACTTGCACTCAGCCTGAAGTTACCATCCTCTTCCTGGGTGGGGGCTCTAATTCCTGCAGAAGAACTCAGAGGTATTTTTATGTGTATACTTTGAGGAAGAACCAGGACCCTGCTTTATGGTGCTCTATTGTTTCTTGATTGCTTCCCTTTTGTTTTTGTAATCCCTCCCTTTCCTGATTAGCAACCGTTTGAATCTGCCCTTTGGAACACAGGGATAGTCTAGGAGGCTGAATGAAGCCTTTTTCCTACAAATGCAAAACAAGAGATGCAGAAAGGATTTATACCTGGGACAGCCTCACAGAGTTCTATTCAGTTTTAGCTTGGCCAGAATGAGTGCACCCTGGTTATTTAACTTATACGCAGAATACATCATGCAAAAGGCTGGGCTGGATGAATCACAAGCTGGAATCAAGACTGCTGGGAGAAATTTCAACAACCTCAGATATGCAGATGATACCACTCTAATGGCAGAAAGCGAAGAGGAACTAAAGAGCCTCTTGTTGAGAGTGAAAGAAGAGAGTGAAAAAGCTGGCTTAAAACTCATCATTCAAAAAACAAAGATCTGGTCCCATCATATCATGGCAAAAAGATGGGGAAAAATGGAAACAGTGACAGACTTTATTTTCTTGGGCTCCAAAATCTCTGCAGACGGTGACTGCAGCCATGAAATGAAAAGACTCTTGCTCCATGGAAGAAAAGCTGTGACAAACCTAGACAGCGTCTAAAAAGCAGACACGTCACTTTGCTGACAAGGGACTATAGAGTCAAAGTTATGGTTTTTCCAGTAGTCATGTTATGGATGTGAGAGTTGGACCATAAAGAAGGCTGAGTGCCAAAGAATTGATGCTTTCAAGCTGTGGTGCTGGAAAAGACTCTTGAGAGTCCCTTGGACAGCGAATAGATCAAACTAGTGAATCCTAAAGGATCCTAAAGGATCAGCCCTGGACTGATGCTGAAGCTAAAACTCTACTACTTTGACCACCTGATGCAAAGAACTGACTAATTGGAAAAGACTCTGATGCTGATAAAGATTGAGGGCAGGAAGGAGAAGGTGGCAACAGATCATGAGATGGTTAGATGGCATCACTGAATCAATGGATATGAGTTTGATCAAATTCCAAGAGATAGTGAAGGACAGGGAAGCCTGGTGGGCTGCAGTTCATGGGATCACAGTCAGATAGGACTTAGTGACCACACAACAATAGAATGAGTTCAACTATGTGAAACTAACAGTCATTTGTTTTTTTCACTGATGTATTGCTGGAAAGAAAGAAAAGAAAGGAGCATCTGGAAGCTGATCTAGCATCAGTCCTACTTATAAGCTGGTTTTGGTGCATCACAATGTGAATTTCGAAGAGCCTTATTTTTTTTTAAATGGTACCAAGGACTTTTAAGCTTTGGACAGGAAGCTTATAGAGTAAAATCAAATAAGTGTTCTCTGTTACTTCTCTGAATTCCTCTGGGTGAAGTCAAGACATCTGTTGATGGCTTTATTATTTTCAGTAAGTGATCCAAAATGATCACTTAGTCAGTCATCACGTGACTGAACAACTCTTGAGGAGAAAATGTCCCAGGAATCTGACTTCAGCTTCTACTTCTCAAGTAAAACTTGTTCCTCAAACCATCACAGGACTCTATGCCTAATGGACTGATCTTTTCTCAGTTGCATACTTTTGGACACAGATTAGCCAGTTTGGTGAAAGAATTAAGCCCCAGTGCTCGAGGCACCCACTGTGTGTAATGAATTAACTTCTCTTCTTTGCATTTAAATTGTACTAGTTGTGTACCATCCTTGGGAGAACTGAGAAAAATCATTACTCAGTTTTCTGTGTTCCGGAGTTCAGACGGGGTAGCTAGTTGAGAAGGATATTCATATAGGTATGCTGAAATTTATGGTTGCTTTAGCTTAAAGAATTATGGTTGACTTAGTAAGCTTGAGATTGCTAACTAAGTTGTGAGTACTTCATGTTTAGACACATTTACTATGGGGTCCTTCTTTCCTTTTTACATTTTGTTTATTTTCATCATTTTTTCTTTTAAAAGTTATTTAGTCCTTTTAATCTTTCAGTCTTTAACTTGAACTGATTTGCCACAGTTTAATTGTTCTGAATGTGCCTTGTCTTTTCTTAAACTTTGTATTCTCAATTACATTTTTAGTTTCTCTTTATCACTATTACCTTTATGGTTATCCTCTCTTTACCTTATCTTTTATTGCAATTTTAATTTTTCATTTGAAAAGTGAAAGTAAAAGTCACTCAGTCATGTCTGAGTCTTGGAAACCCCATGGACTATACAGTCCATGGAATTCTCCAGGCCAGAATAGTGGAATGGGTAGCCTATCCCTTCTCCAGCAGATCTTCCCAACCCAGGAATCCAACTGGGGTCTCCTGCACAGCAGGCGGATTCTTTACCAACTGAGTGATCAGGAAAGCCGGTACTTTTTTCTTTTTTTAAAAGATATAATTTTTCATTTGTTTACATCTTTTTTCTTTATTTTATCTCTTCATTAATTGCTCTTATTTAAAAATATTTTTATTTGTTCTTTTGTTTTTGCTGCACCATGCAGCTTGAGGGATCTTAGTTCCCCAGCTAAGGTTTAAACTGGTACGTCCTGCCTAGGGACCATGGAGTCTTAACCACTGGACTGCCAAATGGGAGTTACAAACACAGTTCTAAAATAAGTGGGTTATATATGACCCACTCCATAAACGAAGGAAGCTAAAGTATTTTCCCCCTCTAGTTTATCTTTCTAGATTCCTTCAATGGGCCCAACATTCCCTTCCTGATGAATATATAGGATATATATATATTCATCCTATATCCTGATTGACATAGGCTGCCTACCAGCCAGAAGTTCCCCCATGATCAGGTAGAATTCTAAGATGGTCCCTAAGGTTCCCAGCCCCCAGAATATAGGTCCTGTATAATCCCCAGCCATGAGTGTATGGGACCTTGGAGGAGGATAGATTTCATTTTCAAGATTAGATTATGTCATATTACAAAGATGAAGGGATTCTGCAGATATAGTTAAGGTTCTAGTCTTTGAATTAATCAGAAGGGAGATTATTCCAGATGGGATGGGCGTGACCTAATCATGTAAGCTCTTAAAAGGGACAGGGCCCATCTTAAAATTCAGGAATTTGAAGTATGAAAGAGATCCTGCTGCTGGCCTTGAAGAGGTAGGCTGCCGTGTTTAAACAGCCTATGGTCCAAATTGCAAAGGACTTGTGTGTAATCTCTAGTTGCTAAATGCAGTGCCCAGCCAACTGCTAGCCAAAATGTGGATATCTCAGTTATACAACTGCAAGGAAATAAACTTTGCCAATGACCTGAGGGAGCTTGAGACTGGACCTTCCTATAGTTGAGCCTCCAGATAAGGACAGGCTAGCTGACATTTTGATTTAAGTCTGTGACACTGTGAGCAGAGGACGCAGCTAAAACATGCCAGGCTTCTCACCCACAGAAACTATGAGATGACAACTGAGTGTTGTTTTAAGCCACTAAACGTGTGGTCATTTGATTCATATCAATAAAAACTAGTATATTGTGTGATGTCATAATGGTAATTTTTTTAACTGCTTAATGGAGCAGTTTATTCATATTATGTTGTCAAGTTTCTCTCTAAGGAGGTACAGCTTACAACCTCCACCCTCTGTTCTGGTATTATGCAAACCATTTACACACATTACCACATATCAAGAGGGGGGGCTAGATGAGAAGTTTCATTAGGGGAAGCAACCTAGACAATTGCTGTTGTTGCTTAGTCGTGTCTGACTCTTTTCGACCCCAAGGACTGCAGCATGCCAGACTTCCCTGTCCTTCACTGTATCTTGGAGTGATGCCATCCAACCATCTCATCCTCTGCTTCCCCTTCTCCTCCTGCCCTCAGTCTTTCCCAGCACCAGGGTCTTTCCCAATGAGTGGGCTCTTTGCATCAGGTGGCCAAAGAATTGGAGCATCAGCATCAATCCTTCCAATTTATATTCAGGGCTGATTTCCTTCAGGACTGACTAGTTTGATCTACTTGCTGTTCAAGAGACTCCAAACAGTCTTCTGTAGTACCACAGTTCGAGTTTGAAAGCATCAGTTCTTCAGTGCTCAGCCTTATTTATGGTCCAAGTCTCACATCTGTACATGACTTCTGGAAAAACTATGGTCCTTTGTCAGCAAAGTGATGTGTCTGCTTTTTAACATGCTGTCTAGGTTTGTCATAGTTTTTCTTCTAAGGAGCAAAGTGAAGGTTGTTCAGTCATGTCCGACTCATTGCCACCCCATGGATTAGTCCACGGAATTCTCCAGGCCAGAGTACTGGAGTGGGTAGTCATTCCGTTCTCCAGGGGATCTTCCCAACCCTGGTGGTTCAGCTGGTCAAGAAACCACCTGCAATGCAGGAGATCTGGATTCGATCCCTGGGTTGGGAAGATCCCTTGGAGAAGGGAACGGCTATCCACTCCAGGATTCTGTCCTGGAGAATTCTATGGACTGTATGGGGTTGCAGAGTCAGACACAACTGAGTGACTTTCTAAGGAGCAAGCGTCTTTTAATTCCATGGTTGGAGTCACCATCTCAGTAATTTTGGAGCCCAAGAAAATAAAGTCTGTCACTGTTTCCATTGTTTCTCCATCTATTTGCCATGAAGTGATGGGACCGGATGCCATGATATTTGTTTTTTGAATGTTGAGTTTTAAGCCAGCGCTTCACTCTCCTCTTTCACTTTCATCAGGAGGTTCTTTAGTTCCTCTTTGCTTTCTGCCATAAGGGTGGTGTCATCTGCATATCTGACGTTGTTGATATTTCTCCCGGCAATCTTGATTCCAGCTTGTGCTACATCCAGCCCAGCGTTTCTCATGATGCACTCTGCATATAAATTAAATAGGCAGGGTGACAGTATGCAGCCTTGTCAATACTGCTTTCCTGATTTTGAAGTAGTTTTTCCAAGTTCAGTTCTAACTGTTGCTTCTTGATCTGCATACAGGTTTCTCAGGAGGCAGGTAAGGTGGTCTGGTATTCCCATCTCTTTAAGAATTTTCCATAGTTTGTTGTGATCCACACAGTCAAAGGATTTAGCAGAAGTCAATGAAGTTTTTAGTAGTCAATGAAGCAGAAGTAGATGTTTTTCTGCAATTCCCTTGCTTTTCTACGATCCAGTGGATGTTGGCAGTTTAATCTCTGGTTCCTCTGCCTTTTCTAAATCCAGTTTGTACATTGGGAAGTTCTTGGTTCACCTACTGTGGAATCTAGCTTGAAGTATTTTGAGCATTACCTTGCTAGCATGTGAAATGAGAGCAATTGTGTGGTAGCTTGAACATTTTTTGATATTGCCCTTCTTTGAGATTGAAATGACAACTGACATTTTCCAGTCCTGTGGCCACTGCTGAGTTTTCCAAATTCACTGACATTAAAAAAAAAACAACAAACAATTTATGTATTTATTTGGCTGCACTAGGTCTTACTGTTGGTTGCAAGATGTTCAATCTTTGCAACATGTGGAATCTAGTTCCCTGACCAGGGATCGAACCAAAGCCCCCTGTGTTGGGAGCTTGGAGTCTTAGCCACTGGACCACCAGGGAAGTCCCTTGCTGACCTATTGCGTGCAGCACTTTAATAGCATCATCTTTTAGGATTCAAAATAGCTCAGCTCGAATTCCATCACCTCCTCTAGCTTTGTTCATCATAATGGTTCCTAAGGCTCACTTGTCTTCACACTCCAGAATGTCTGGCTCTGGGTCAGCTAGCATACCATTGTGGTTACCTGGGTCATTAAGATGTTTTTTTGTATAGTTCTTCTCTGTATTTGTGCCACCTCTTCTCAATCTCTTCTGCTTCTGTTAGGTCCATACTGTTTATCTCCTTTATTGTATCCATCTTTGCATGAAATGTTCCCTTGGTATCTCTAATTTTCTTGAAGAGATCTCTAGCCTTTCCCATTCTATTGTTTTCCTCTATTTCTCTGCATTGTTCACTTAAGGAGGCTTTCTTATCTCTCCTTGCTATTCTTTGGAACTCTGCATGCAGTTGGGTATATCTTTCCTTTTCTCCTTTGCCTTTCACCTCTCTTCTTCTCTCAGCTATTTGTAAGGCCTCCTCAGACAACCATTTCCCATTTTTGCATCTATTTCTTTGGGATGGTTTTGGTTATTGCTTTCTGTATAATGTTATGAACTTCCGGTCTGTAGTTCTTCAGGTATTCTATCTATCTGCTTAAATCTATTTGTCACTTCCACTGTATAATCATAAGTGATTTGATTTAGGTTATACCTGAATGGTGTAGTGGTTTTCCCTACTTTCTTCATTTTAAGTCTGAATTTTGCAATAAGGAGCTCATGATCTGAGCCACAATCAGCTCCAGATCTTGTTTTTGCTAACTATATAGAGCTTCTCCATCTTCACCTGCAAAAAGTATAATCAATCTGATTTCAGTATTGACCATCTGGTGATGTCCATGGGTAGAGTCATCTCTTGTGTTGTTGGAAGAGGGTGTTTGCTATGAGCAGTGTGTTCTCTTGGCAAAACTCTGTTAGCTTTTGCCATACTTCATTTTGTACTCCAAGGCCAAACTTGCCTGTTACTTCAGATATCTCTTGACTTCCTACTTTTGCATTCCAGTCCCCTATGATGAAAGTACATATTTTTTTTGGCTTTAGTTCTAGAAGGTCTTGTAGGTCTTCATAGAACTGATCAGCTTCTTTGACATCAGTGGTTGGGGCGTAGACTTAGATTACTGTGATGTTGAATGGTTTGCCTTGGAAAGGAAGTGAGATCTGTCATTTTTGAGATTGCACACAAATATTGTGCTTCTCTTTTGTTGACTATGAGGGCTACTCCATTTCTTCTAAGAGATTCTTGCCCACAGTAGTAGATGTATGATCATCTGAATTAAATTCACTCATTCCGGTCCATTTAAATTCACTGCTTCCTAAGATGTCAGTGTTCACTCTTGCCATCTCCTGTTTGACCACTTCCAATTCACCTTGGTTCATGGACCTAACGAAGTGGTTCAGTCATTTCAGTCACTCAGTCGTGTCTGACTCTTTGTGACCCCATGGACTGCAGCATGCCAGGCTTCCTGTCCATCCCCAACTCCTGCAGCTTGTTCAAACTCATGTCCATCGAGCTGGTGATGCCATCCAAGCATTGCATCCTCTGTCATCCCCTTTTCCTCCTGCCTGCAATCTTTCCCAGCATCAGGGTCTTTTCCAATGAGTCAGTCTTTCGCATCAGGTGAATGAGTCAATGAGTCACTACTTCTCAAAGTATTGGAGCTTCAGCTTCAGCATCAGTCCTTCCAATGAATATTCAGGACTGTTTTCCTTTAGGATTGACTGGTTTGATTTCCTTGCAGTCCAAGGGACTCTCAAGAGTCTTCTCCAACACCACAGTTCAAAAGCATCAATTCTTCGGCACTCTGCTTTCTTTATAGTCCAACTCTCACATCCATACATGACTACTGGAAAAAACAGCTTTGACTAGACAGACCTTTGTCAGCAAAGTAATGTCTCTGCTTTATAATATGCTGTCTAGGTTGGTCATAACTTTTCTTCCAAGGAGCAAGCATCTTTTAATTTCATGGCTGCAGTCACCATCTGCAGTGATTTTGGAGCCCCTAAAATAAAGTCTGTCACTGTTTTCATTGTTTCCCCATCTATTTGCCATGAAGTGATGGGACCAGGTGCCATGATCTTAGTTTTCTGAATGTTGAGTTTTAATTCAGCTTTGTCACTTTCACTTTCATTAAGAGGCTCTTTAGTTCTTCGCTTTCTGCCTTAAGGGTGGTGTCATCTGCATATTTGAAGTTATTGATATTTTCTCCTGGCAATCTTGATTTCATCTTGGGCTTCATCCAGCCCAGCGTTTCACATGATGTATTCTGCATATAAGTTAAATAAGCAGGGTGACAATATACAGCCTTGACACACTCCTTTCCCAATTTGGAACTGGTTTGTTGTTCCATGTCCAGTTCTAACTGTTGCTTCCTGACGTGCATACAGATTTCTCAGGAGGCAGGTCAGGTGGTTTGATATTCCCATCTCTTTAAGTACTTTCCATAGTTTGTGGTGATCCACACAGACAAAGGCTTTGGCATAGTCAGTAAAGCAGAAGTATATGTATTTCTGGAACTCTTTTGCTTTTTCAATGATCCAGTGGATGTCGACAATTTGATCTCTGGTTCCTCTGCCTTTTCTAAATCCAGCTTGAACATCTGGAAGTTCATGATTCATGTACTGTTGAAGCCTGACTTAGAGAATTTTGAGCATTACTTTACTAGCGTGTGAGATGAGTGTGGTAGTTTGAACATTCTTTGGTATTGCCTTTCTTTGGGATTGAAATGCAAACTGACCTTCCCAGTCCTGTGGCCACTGCTGAGTTTTCCAAATTTGCTGGCATATTGAGTGCAGCACTTTCACAGCATCATCTTTTAGAATTTGAAATAGCTCAACTGGAATTCCATCGGTTCCATTAGCTTTGTTCATAGTGGTACTTCTTAAGGCCCACTTGACTTCCCATTCCAGGATGTTTGGTTCTAGGTGAGTGATCACACCATCATGGTTATCTGGTGTGATTAACAAAGTGGTTAAAGTTACAAATTAAAAGAATGGGATCTTGAGTCTTCCAATAAGACTCTTTGAAAGGAAGTAAGGTGTATGTACCCAAACTTGATATCACAATTATACTTTTCCCAAATGTTCAAAACAATGTGGTTTATCTCACATGATCAGCTTAGAAAGTGACTTTGACCCTTCTCTCATTCAAGAGTAGTTTCCATGTCTTCTTTATCTGCAGTAGGCAGACTTGTGACAGAAATAACACTCTGACTTCCAAGGCAAAATCACCAGCATATTCATTCTAGAAGTTTTCACCCACCATGTAAATAGTCTGATTTACAACCACCGAGCTGGGAGCAACCTAAAATCAACCCAAGTAAGGAGGCCACATGGAAAGGCCCTGTGACTCCATGAAGAGAGTGAGATGCCTTGCCAGTTCCAAACTGTTCAGATCTCCAGTGTATCAGCTCTAACCAGTTGACTGCAATTGGCTAAGACTTTATCCTAAGCCACCATTGCCCAGCCAAACTTTACTCAAATTCCTGACCCAACAGAGATCATGAGAGATAACAGAGCAATTGCTGTGGTTTTAACTCTTTACGTTTTAGGATGATTTGTCACACAGCAACAGATAAGCAGAACATATGAGTTTGAAATCCTTCCTTTAGCCAGCCTGTTCCCTGCATGGTTCTAAGTCCTCAATGGCCTCCCTTCTACTCTTACCTACTCAAGACTTTGCCCTCATAATCTTCTTCAGCAGGATTATGAACAGTCCTCTTCGTGTGTAAATAAGTTGACGGGATCCTCTTCCTTTGTTTTGTGATTTAGGAGAGTTTGGCTAACGTTGGCATTATCCTCAATGGCTCTTCTAGCTCTGAATCAATTGTGCCTTTGCTGGGTTAACTGAGAGATGAGAAGACCACGTATAAAAGATATGCTAGAATTGGGATGAGATGTATGAAATGTGACATTGATTTCAAGGAATTTACAATCTATTTAGTGTTTTTAAAATGTCAGTGATGAACGCTCTGTTCAGGAAACTTCAGTGACTCCACGTGGCTCTAGGTAGAATGATCATTTCATTTATTACCCAAATCAGTAGTGTTGAAAGTGAAAGGGGCCACTATTACTAGCTGCCTTGAAACACCAGGCATACATTTAGGAGGATTCTGGAAAGCAGCACATGTGGCCCTCACAGCTGTGGAACCTCTCGAAGGAGAGGCATGACGTCTCTTATTCATTGTGCTCAGCCAAACCTCAGGTTCATTTGAAGCCAACTCTCTTCCCCCTCTGTGCCTATCCCCGTGGACCTGCTCCACCTCTTCCTCTGCTGTTCTATATTCACTATCTATCCTTCTTGACGAGGACAACCCCTGCAAACATATGCCAGTTTCTATCGACTCTCTCTTACCCACTCAAGATTTTGCCTCTGTAATTCTCCCCTTTGAATCCCTGGTTTGATTAGTGTTTCCCTATCATTTTCTCAGCCCATGAACATGCTGTTATATCTCCCATCTTTAAAAAAGCCTCTCTTGACTCCATTTCCCCCGTCAGTTATGACCCTAATTCCCTTCTTCCTTTCACACAAAATTATTTGAAAGACTATTCTGTCTCTAATTTCTCTTCTTTTATTCTATTTTCAACCCACTTCAAAAAGGATTTTGCCTCCACCAGTCCATCAGAACTGCTCTGGTAGCTAATGCCTTCTACATGCTACATCCAGTGGTCATGTCTCATCCTTTCAGCAGCATTTGACAAAGGGGATCTCTCTAAGTCTTCTCTAAAAAACCTCTTCATGTGACTTCTGTATCACTACAATCACCTGGCTTGATTCCTACCTCTCTGGCCACCCTTTCGGAATCCTCGTTGCTGGTCCACACAATCCCCACCTTCCGTGCTAAAGGTTCCAATGCCCCAAGTTTAATCCTTGGGTCTGACAGCTTTTTGGCTGCACTCACTGCTTAGGGGATTTTATCCAACCTCAGCGTTTTAAACTCTCTCTACACCTGACGGTTCCCCAACTTGCACCCCTAACCTGAACCTCTTTCCAGAGCTCCGGTCTTGATGATCTGGTTGTGTACTTTGTGTCTCCACTTGAAAGCCTAACAGGCATGTCAAACTTAGTGTGTCCAAAGGCGAACACTTGCTGTTTACCTTAACACTCTTCCTTCCTTAGCCTTGCCAAGCAGATAAATGGCAACTCCATTTTTTGACAAAGTGGTGTCATCTTTGACTTTTCTTCATAGCCAAACCGTCAGCAAATTCTGTCTGTTCTACCTTCAGCATGTTTCCAGAATTAGACTATCATTATTTCTCAAGCTCCTAACTTGTCTTCCTGTTCCTGCCTTTGCTTTTTGTTGGTCTATTCTTAACACTGCAACCAGACTTGATTTGTTAAGTCCTAAGTCAGATTATGTCACTTCTTGACTTAAAACGTGTATCTCACTGAGAGTAAAGATGAAAGCATTCCTCTCCCCATCCCCTCTTTGACGTCTTCTCTTTCTCTCCCTCTCATTCACTCTGCCCCAGCTCACTGCACATGGCTGTCCTTCAAACAAACTAGGCATGTATATTTGTTCATCTGTTCCATCTCCATAGGAGACAGACATCCCCCACAGACATCTTAATGGACATCTCCTCCACTTCCTTCAAAAGGAATCCAGTGATTTCCCTGTGGTCCAGTGGTTAAGACTCCACACTTCTGATGCAGGGGATGGGTTTTGATTCCTGGTTGGGGAACTAAGATCCCTCATGCTGTGGGGCAAATAAGCCTGCATGCCACAGCTAAAGAGTTCATTGCTCTGCAATGAAGACCCAGTGGAGCCAAAATAAAAATAAATAAAGTAATCCAAAGGTCATCATGTTAGATGACCTTCCTTGGTCACTGTGGTGGCCAGCCTCCAGCATGGCCCCAGTGATTTCCGTATCCTGATATTCATACCCTTGTGTCCCCTCCCACATTGTACCAGGGTTGGTTTGTGTGATGGCAGAAGTAATGATGAGCCGCTTGAGATTAGGTGATCAAGGCCTGCAGCTTCTTGAGCATGTGATCTCCTCCTTGAATCATTCTCTATGCATTTGAGAGAGCAAGCCACTATGTCCCGAGCAGTCCTATGGAGAGGCAAGGAACCAAGGCCTCTTGCCAATAGCCATGTGAGTTGAGCATGGAAGCTCATAGTCAATATCTTGTTTGCAAGTTCATCAGAGATCCTGAGCCAGAACCATTCCTGTTAAGTCATTCTTGACTTCCCAACCTTAGAAGTGTGTGAAATAGTAAATGTTTATGATTTCAGCTGTTAAGTTTTGGAGTAGTTTGTCATACAGCAATAAATAATCCAGACACGCTGTATCCAAACTCATCCCCTGACATCACATTGACTTTTTGCTTTGTGTTTTCTTCTTAGCATTAATTATGCTATTTGTTTATCTTGTTTTGGTCTTCCTCCTTAACTAGGATGTAAACTTCTGAAGGGCAGGTATTTTTGTCTGTTTTGCTCACTGTCATGTCCCTGGCACTTAGAACAGTCTGACAGATAGCTTGCACTCAACCAGTATTTGTTAAGTAAGTGCATAAGTAAATGAATGAATCTAATTCCAGCCTTCCGTGTGAAAATTCTCCTACATAAATTTACTTATAATTCTAATCTTTCTCACAGTTCTCCAAGAATCCCTTTTATTCCAAAGCCTGTGGGGTCACTTCTGCTATAACACAATGTGCTGCTGCTGCTGCTGCTAAGTCACTTCAGTTGTGTCCGACTCTGTGTGACCCCATAGACGGCAGCCCACCAGGCTCCCCCATCCCTGGGATTCTCCAGGCAAGAACACTGGAGTGGGTTGCCATTTCCTTCTCCAATGCACGAAAGTAAAAAGTGAAAGTGAAGTCGCTCAGTCATGCCCGACTTTTAGCGACCGCATGGACTGCAGCCTACCAGGCTCCTCCATCCATGGGATTTTCCAGGCAAGAGTACTGGAGGGGGTGCCATTGCCTTCTCCGATAACATAATGTATGTGCTCCTAAAAATCATCTTATTATGCAAACACCATACAATAAAAACCACGTGGGGAAAATGGGATTCGAGGTCACAAAACTTAAATACACTTTAACTTTGTCAGCCACAGCAACAAAAAGCACAAGAACCTAATAAAAGGGCAGCACAATTTATGCTATTAAATGGTTAAGAAATACATGAATATTACAATAAATAAGGCGCATACCTTGAAACAGACTTGAATTTTGCACATGGAACTGGGTGTCAGAAGGGGAGCAGCTTATGAGTTGTCAGGGGTGGAAGGGGTTATCTAAAATTGGAAAGAAAGATATAACACAGTTTGTGAGCTTAGCTAGGTGGTAGAAATTTGAGGGGTGCGCTTGTATACATTCTGTGTGTTCCTACCTTGCTTAGTGCAGTTAAGGGCACTTTTGTCCATTCGCCTAGTGTTTCTCAGGGTAAGATCAAGCGTAAGCAAATCCAAGATTTGCATTGTGCTCAAATTTCTCTTTAATATATGAACCAGGTCGGAACAAATGCATGTTTTCAAAATAAGCCTTAGAGCAAAACTGACTGTATCTTTGTTTATATAATTTCCTAAGGCCATAATGGTCTGCTTTCTCCTTTTTGCCTGGCCAATTCCATCTTTACTTCAAGGTTTATTTTTCATTACCCATCTTATTACCTACATAGACTTTATCTTTTTTGAACATTCTTATGCTTCCCTCTCACTTTTATTTTATTATCTTCTTGAAACCTCATATCAGTTCACTCCACTTGTGATTAAGTCTCTCTCTCTAACTAGCTATAAACTACTTAAAGGCTGGAGTAGCCCCAACTCATTGTATCTCTTTCTCATCTTCCAGTACTCATCCTAGGACTGTGTCTTACATTTGATGGCTATTGAAAATTATTTGCAGGTTTAATTTTGATCCTGAGGCGGGCTTAGATGAGGCCTTTCATCTCAGCTTAACCCCTAATGTTAACAGCAGGGTCACTCAGGGGGAAACTCAGACCAGGAACGAGGACCAGAAACCAAAACCTCAGAGTCAAGATGAATGCAACAATGATGAGCCCCGAAAGGGGCTGTGTTCACTGACCACAGTCTGGCTGGTTTAATCAGGATTTGACCCTAGAATGAATGAAGTTTGAAGAAAAGAAGGATAATTTTGATTCAGAATTTAAAATTCTTTTCCTGGAAGGAAAGTAGTTCTTATATTAGACATCTAGTTCACCATCACAGCCTAAATGAATAGTTCCTGAAAAGTCAAGGGTGGGCTGACATTGCATCTCTCTCAAGGATAGCAGGGAAAGCCACAAAAGCTCTATCTATCTGGGTGATAGAGCAATCTCGGCACCAAAGGCTATGGTTTGGTAAAGGGAATGGAGTGACTTTGGGGCTTTACAGAGGGGGCATCAATTTGTGAAGAAAAATGGGTCAGGCCACATCATTGCTCATTCCAGGAAGCATCATTCAGATGGCAGTCTCTGTGAACCTCCTGTGTGCCAACTTCAAATGAGTCTTTGAAAGGGAGACTGACTGACAACCCTCTTGCTTCCAGATGTATTTCAGGTGTGTGGAGCTCATGGGGGCCACGGGTGTTGTAGCTAGTACATAATGCTAGCTTTACCCGAACTCGCTTTACGGGTCTAATTAGGGTTTATGGCAAAACAAACAACAAACAAAACCCTGCATTATTAACTCAAAAATAAGAGCTCAAGTTACAGTTATTTTACATGTGCCTTACGTATCCACCAGCAGAAGCTAAAATCCCTTCTTCACTTTCTACAACTCAAAAGGTTATTTATTTTTGGAGATTCACCCTCTCATCAACAACAACAATAAAAAGAGCTTAAGAAGAGGTGGCAAGAATACACAGAGGGACTATACAAAAATGACCTTTTATACAAAAATGAACTATACTTAATGACCCAGGTAACTGCGATGGTGTGGTCACTCACCTAGAGCCAGACATCCTGGAGTGTGAAGTCATCCTTAGGAAGCATTACTATGAACAAAGCTAGTGGAGGTGATGGAATTCCAGCTGAACTGTTGCAAATCCTAAAAGATAATGCTGTTAAAGTGCTGCACTCAATATGTCAGCAAATTTGGAAAACTCAGCAGTGGCCACAGGACTGGAAAAGGTCAGTTTTCATTCCAATCCCAAGGAAGGGCAATGCCAAAGAATGTTCAGACTATTGTACGATTGTAGTTCTTTCACATGCTAGCAAGATAATGCTCAAAAGCCTTCAAGTTAGGTTTCAACAGTATGTGAACCAAAGACTTCCAGATATACAACCTAGGTTTAAGAAAGGCAGAGGAACAAGAGATCAAATTGACAACATTTGTTGGATCCCAGCAAAAGCAAGGGAATTCCAGAAAACTATCTACTTCTGCTTCACTGACCACATGAAAGACTTTGGTGGATCACAACAAACTGTGGAAAATTCTTAAAGAGATGGGAGTACCAGATCACCTAACCTGCCTCCTGTGAAACCTGTATGCAGGTCAAGAAGCAACAGTTAGAACCAGACATGGAACAACAGACTAGTTCAAAATTGGGAAAGGAGTATGACAAGGCTGTATATTGTCACCCTGTTTATTCAACTTATATGCAGAATACATCATGTGAAATGTTAGGCTGGATAATTTACAAGCTGGAATTAAGATTGCCAGGAGAAACATCAACAACCTCAGATACACAGATGATGTAACTCTTAGTATAAAGTGAAGAGAAACTAAAGAGCCTCTTGATGAAAGTGAAAGAGGAGAGTGGAAAAGCTGGCTTGAAACTCAACATTCAAAAAATGAAGATCATAGCATCTGTTCCCATTACTTCATGGCAAATAGATGGGGAAACAATGGAAACAGTGGCAGATTTTATTTTCTTGGGCTCCCAAATCACAGTAACTGCTGCCATGAAATTAAAAGATGCTTGGAAGAATAGCTATGACAAATCTAGACAACATATTAAAAAGCAGACACATCACTTTGCTGACAAAGGTCCATAGAGTCAAAGCTATGGTTTTTCCAGTAGTCATGTATGGATGTGAGAGTTGGACCATAAAGAAGGCTGAGCGCTGAAGAATTGATACTTTGAACTGTGGTGCTGGAGAAGACTCTCGAGAGTTCCTTGGGCAGGAAGGAGATCAAACCAGTTAATGCTAAAGGAAATCAAACCTGAATATTCATTGGAAGGGCTGATCTGAAGCTAAAACCCCAATACTTTAATCACCAGATGCAAAGACCTGACTCACTGGAGAAGACCCTGATGCTGGGAAAGACTGAGGGCAGAAGGAGGAGATGCAGAGGATGAGATGATTGGATAGCATTACCCATTCAATGGACAAGAATTTGAGCAAACTCCTGGAGAAGGAAATGGCACCCTACTCCAGTGTTCTTGCCTGGAGAATCCCATGGCAGAGGAGCCTGGTGGGCCTCTGAGGTCCATGCGGTTGCACAGAGCTGGATACGACTGAGCGACTGACACTTTCACTTTCACCAGGAGATAGTGAAGGACAGGAGATTCTGGCGTGCTGTAGTCCATGGGGTTGCAAAGGGTCATTCCTGACTTAGGGACTGAACAAGAACCACATCAGCAACAACAACCCTCCCATCATTTCTCTAAGGGCCCCAGAGGCCCTGGCATTCCCCTGATATAGGAGAGGAAAAACTGTTTTCCTCTCCCCAATTTAGGTTCACTGCCTGGGGCCCTGTAAATTAGATTGATAAAGGACAGATTAACAAGAGAAAACAAAGGCAAGTTTATTAACATGTGAATGGTACATATACAGAAGAGCCCTCAATGATGAGTAACTCAAATTGGTGGTTAGAACTTGGGCTTATATAGTATCTTCAAAGTAAATTTTTGGAAAAGTGACAGTTCAATTCAGTTCAGTTCAGTCACTCGTCGTGTCCGACTCTTTGCGACCCCATGAATCGCAGCATGCCAGGCCTCCCTGTCCATCACTAACTCCCAGAGTTCACTCAGACTCACGTCCATCGAGTCAGTGATGCCATCCAGCCATCATGACAAGACAAAGGAAAAGGACTTTGAGCTACTAAGGGAGCAGTTGGAGGGAAGGTGAATATTAATATATGGATGAACTAATGGGGGATAGGGATCATTTCAGTAAAGTTTGCGATGTAGATCCCTCTGGTGACATTTCTGGGCTAATAAGGGCCCAGAGTTGTGATTTACCTCTGTCCTTCTTGAACAGGGAATGTGGACACCTTTACGCATTTATGTCCTGCAAGTAGGGAGAGGAGGGCAGAGAGCTTTTTTGTGTCTGCTTCTCCTCAGTTGCCTTCAGCTCAAAATCATTCTTATGCCAAGGTGGCATATTTGGGGGCAGTGCATTCTGCTACCCTCATAGCTCTATGAGTAGGCTCCCAGCTGCCCATCCTAGGTCACCACTGCAGTAACTTAATTTCCACTTCACTGAGCTTCTTTGGGGACTGTGAACCATCACCTAGTACCAGCTGCCTTGATCACACAGGATTCTCAGACTCTGGAAGGTGATGTCACCCTCTGTACCCATACTCGGGTATACCGGAGGTAGTCAGTCTGGGATGATCAGATCATGTCAAAAGACACGTGAACAGGCAGAAGGAGAGAACCCCTGAGGCTCACCGCAGTCCTCCTGATGGCCGTGTGTGTGGACTAGGGGCGCTAGGTCATGCCTCTAGTCCGGTCCTCTGTTGCTGAGAATTCAGAACTAATTATAAATACGATCAATGATCGTTTATCCCAAACCTTAATATTTGTTCTCTTCTCTGCCCTACCCTAATCTGGGGAGTGGGAGTGGAGGATATCTGAGATAAATGGGCTGGGAGGAGTCAAGAGGAAACTGCTGAAAAGCCGATTTTCCAGTTTGGCTGGCCAGTAGATTGCCAGCCCCAGCTACTCTCCCCTCCTCCCAAAACTTGACTGCCCATAGATCAGAAATTACACTGTTACTTATTTCATTGGAGGGAATTGACTGGTTTGGTGGAGGAAGACTGTCAAATAAATGCTCAGCAATTGTTTATAAATTCGTTTAGATTGCTTGACTACATAGGAGTCATGATGATCTTTATAGAAGGTGATGAAATTATATACTAGGATTAAAACAACCACATGAATAAAGCTGTTTATAAGCAGACACCAACAAAGGTGTTTTTTTTCCCAGCCTATGGGAGAAAAAAAAATTATAATTCTAAAAATTTAACCTTTATTCCTTTGTAACTTTCCACAGATTGAGAAGATAGGGCGTTGCCTGAACAACAGCAACAAAATTTTTCAATCTAAGAACAGAGTTTTGAATTGAGATAATCATAAGGGTTTTGAATGCTCCCTGAATAGGAACTGCTTTGAGCTATAAGACATGCAGCAGCTCCAAGTGGCTCACTTTGCCGTGGTTTTGTTTGCACTGAAGACAGCAGAGGAGAGGAGGAGATGTTGCCATGTCGCCCTGGAGGAGTGAAGAGACTCAGCGTGTCCTCTGCTGCGTCCTTCGTTCTGCCCTGTGCAGGCCTTGGGACCTCTCCTTTCTCCCACCAGTAGGGACTGCATTAACCAGCTCAAGCTGCATCACAAAATACTAATGAACGGGTGACTTAGACAAATGTATTTTCTCACGGTTCTGAAGACTGAGAAGTCCCAGATCAAGGTCCAGCAGGGTCGGTTTCTGATAAAGACTCTCCTCCTGGCTGCCTTCTCCCTGTGTCCTCACAGGGTGGGGAGAGAGAATAAGCTCTCTGGTGTCTCCTGTTACATAAACTTATCAGGGTCCCACCCTTATGACTTCATTTAACCTTAATTACTTTATTACTCCAAATGCAGTCACAGTGGAAGGTAGGGCTTCAACATATGAATTTAGAGGGGCACAATTTGACTCATAGCAGTCCACTCTTAGCCCCCCAGATTCATGTCTTATTGCCTGCAAAATACATTAACTGGAGTGGGTTGCCATTTCCTTCTCCAATGCATGAAAATGAAAAGTGAAAATGAAGTCTCTCAGTCGTTTCCGACTCTTAGCGACCCCATGGACTGCAGCCTACCAGGCTCCTCCATCCATGGGATTTTCCAGGCAAGAGTACTGGAGTGGGGTGCTATTGCCTTCTCTGAACTCCATCCCAACAGCCCCCAAAGTCAGCTTATTCCAGTATCAACTCTGAAGTTTAAAGTCTCAGATAAATGTCATCGAAAGCAGGTATGCATGATGCCTGAGGGGTAAAATCATCCTAAGGCAAAATTCTTCAGCTGTGATCCTGGTGCGTGCGTGCTATGTAGCTTCAGTCCTGTCTGACTCAGTGCGACCCTGTGGACTGTAGCCCACCAGGTGCCTCTGTCCATGGGGATTCCCCAGGCAAGAATGAATACTGGAATGTGTTGCCATTCTCTTCTCCAGAGGAACTTCTGACCCAGAGATCAAACCTGCATGTCTTATGTCTCCTGCATTGGCAGGTGGGTTCTTTACCGTTAATGCCACCAAACCAGACAATTTATGTGCTTCCAAACTACAATGGTGGGCAGGCATAGGAGAGACATTCCCATTCCAAATGGGAGGAATCTAAAGGAAGAAATCTGGGTCCCAAGCAAGGTAAAGTTCATTAGCTCTTAAGGTTTGCAATGATCCACTTTTGCTCAGTGCCCTGTCTGCTAGACCCACTGGGGTGGCTGTCCTGCCTTCGGGACCCATGGCAGCGTAGTTCCACCTTCACAGCTCTGGTACTGGGGCTCCTGCCCCCAAGGCTCTGGGCAGCTCCACCCTGGAGGCTGTCTGTCCTGTTGGAACCAAGACAATAGCCTCACCCTTTGAAACCAAGGAGGCAGCCCTAAAGATCTCTGAATTACCTGAGCAGTTATTCTTCCCTTTTTTTTTTTTTTGAAGACTAGGAGACATTTACAGTCTAACAGCCCTATGGTCCTCTTCTTAAAACCTAAAAAGTCCAGTAGCCTTCCTTCATTTTACTTCATTTTCTCTGTCTCCTTTAGTTCACATTGACCGTGTCTTTCCAGGTATAAGTGAAAATAACTGAAACTTGCTCAGTCATGTCCAACTCTTCATGACTTCTTGGAATGCAGCCCGTCAGGCTCCTCTGTTCATGGAATTCTCCAGGCAAGAATACTGGAGTGGGTTGCCATTTCCTTCTCCAGGGGATCTTCCCGACCCAGGGATTGAACCGGGGTCTCCTGCATTGCAGCTGGACTCTTTACCATCTGAGCCACCAAGGAAGTCAGGTATAATCAGGTACAATCACATCTATATTCCTGGCTTCTGCTGAGATGAACTGATTAAGTCCAGGAATTACATCCATGATCTCTTTATCAAATGGTTGTTCATGTACCCTTAGGATTCTCCTGGCAACAAAGGTTCTCTTTCTCTCTTTGTACAACATGAATAGGATAACTTTTCAAATCTTGAAGTTCTGGTTCCTTTTTGCTTAAGAGGTAGAGCAGTGGTCCCACCTCTACAGCTCTGATACTGGGGTTCTTCAATTCATCTGTCTCCTTTCACATTTTACTATGAGTTAGGAGGCATCAAGCCACTCCTTCAATATTTTGCTTGAAATTCTCCTCAGTTAAATATCCAATTTTATAGTTCATAAATTCTACCTTCCACAAAACATCAAGACTTAAGTGTGGCCATGCTTTTTGCCACTTTGTGACAAGGATAACCTTTCCTCTATAATTTCCAACATGTTCCTTATTTCCATCTGAAATCTCACCAGAATCACCTTTAAGTTCTAATTCAAGTCAAAAGGCCTGAGAATCCAGAGAACTGATGACGTAAATTTCAGTTGAAAAGTTGGCAGGCTTGAGATCAAAGAAGGGCTGATATTTCAGTTCAAGTTCAAAGACAGGAGAAGACCAACGTCCCAACTGAAGGCTGACAGGCCTGAGGAGTTTCCTCTTATTCAGCATTTTGTTCTATTCAGGTCTTCAACTGATTGGATGAGGCCCATTCACATTAGGGAGGGCAATCTGCTTTACTTAGTCTATCAATTCAAATGTTTACCTCATCCAGAAACACCCTCACAGACACAATCAGAATAATGTTTTACCAAATGTCTGGGTACCCATGTCCCAGTCAAGTTGGTCCATAAAAGTCCCTACCACAGAGATCATCCAAGGAGGTCATAATAGAATTTTAAAGCCTTTCCCTTAGCAAGCTTTCCCTGAGGGACTTCCCTGGTGGTCCAGTGGTTGCAGCTACTGAGCCCATGCACTCTGGAGCCCTTGCACCACAACCAGAGAGCCTGCATGCTGCAACAAAGTTCCCTTGTGCTGCAAGTAAGACCTGATGTAGCCAAAAATAAATAATAAGTGAATATCTTAAACACTCACACACACACACACACACACACAGCCTTTGATGGGGTATATGCTAGGTAAAAGGTCCCATTTCTTAAGACTTGATTCCAAGCAGATTAGATTGTTACCACAGATACTAAGCTCTTCTCTACTGGATGGTGTGGTACAGCTCGCGGTTTCAGTGACTGCAGGCTCTGAATGGCAGTACTGCCATGAAATGGGCAGCAATTGCGAGGAGGCAAGGCGGGAGAAGCTCTGCTAGGTCAGTGCTTCTCAAGGAGTATATGAAGTACTTGGGTAGCTCATCAAAATGCAGATTCTGATTCAGCAGTTCGGAGGTACAGTTTGAGATTCTTCATTTCTAATAAACCCCCAGGTGATGCTAATCCTGCTGGTCTAGGGGTCACATTTTGAAGAGTAAGGTACTAGATGAGTTTTAAGCTCCCTTCTGATTCTCAAATTTTGGTGCAATTCAGCAATTCTCAATGAATTTATTCGGTGCCATGATAGTATGAAGTAGCCAATAGAGGTGTAAAAATACCTGCCTTCAAAGTGCTAACTTACATTGAGAAATCTGAACAAATAGCTACAAATTAAGTGATGGCTCGAATTTCTTGGTCCACCTCTGAGTGTCTGGACTCTTAGGAAGGCATTCTTTTGGAAGCTTTTTTATCAATGCCTTGTCTTCCCAAGAAGTTTGGGCTCATTTGTGTAGGGGGGAAGCCATGAATCTGAAATATGGTATTTTAACCACCTAGAAAACTAACCCAAACAGAAGAATAAGAACAAGAAGAAAATCAGTTCAATGAGAAAGTGTAGTGTTCTTTCTAGTCACACAACGTCAAATGTATTGGGCTGCATCCCGGAGAAAACTAGGAGTACACAGCCTTATGCACAACGTAGCTCTGAGTTCCCCCAAGAAGGAATGCAGGAGATACTCAGCAGGAAATGGCTAACACTGTGGATAGGGATCGAGTGCTCGGAGGGGAATGGTCATGGGGCCTGCAGAAGGGCCAGTATTATCAAGCAGTCTTTCAAGCTAAGGACCTTGATCCCTTAGGTGCAACTCAGAGTGGCAAAGGTTAGGGAGGGAGGAGTTGAGAGGTAGTCAAAAAACCGGTAAAACTATAAACAAAAATGGGAGAGCGATGGCATGAGGGATGGAGTGGGGAACCTCGCTGGCCCAGAGGAAGGTGGCAGAAGGACCAGGTGATTCCCCTTATGGCGTTAGCTATGAAATGAATAGCTGGCCGCAACAAGCAAAACGCTTGCTGAGTAGGCCTTTTCACAGTGAATAGCTCAGGCTAGACTCATGATTGTTGGGCAGAAACCACTTTCCTGAACAGTCCTCCCGCCACAATCCAGTTCTCCAGTCCCTGCTTGCCCAGCCCTAATCCCCACTCTCTACCCTCCGCGGTGGCCCTGCTAAGGCGGAGGGCGACTGGAGAGCCTGACAGAGGGCCTCCCCCAGGCCCCTTGGTCCTCACACACGCGCACACACACACACTCACACACACTCCCTTACCAGGCCAGTTGATTGAGCTCAGAATGCCTGAGCTGGTGGGGGTTGGAAGAGGGGGAAGGGGGAGGGAAGGAAGAGGAGAATCAAACAGAAACCTTCTCATCTTTCTATCAGCAGCCATGCAAGGAATATTGTTCAGCATGGCACAAAAGCGGCCCTGAAAATAGCTGCAGCCAGAGCGGGGCTGCCAACCACTGCCTGAGATAACGTCTACTTGGAGACACTGGTGTCTTTGTGGCGCTGTCAGTGTCCCCATTGTTCCCAGCCTATTGCCTGGGGAATATTGTTCCCAGCTTTTGTCTCCCCCGGTTCACTTTTGTTTGCCTTTACTTACCCTTTCATTCCTTGCTGCCTTTGTGCTCTTCCATTTTCTCCTTTGTCTCTCCTTCTCTAAGCCTGCCTGTGGCTGTGGACTGGTGCCCGGGAAGACAATAGGCCCTACCCACTCCCAACCTGTGGCCCCACCCTGAGCCGCACACACTCCATAGTTCTCGCTCTCCTAAGTAGCACCCAAAATGTCCCAAAGGCGGGAGAGCCTGGAGGGAGGGTGGGGTGCAAACTACCCATTCCCCTCCTGGTAACAGCGAGGAAGGCCAATGGGGTATTTGGTTCCAGGGGGAAGTCTGAAATGCCTAAAGTGGGTCCCTGTCTCTTTCTGGATCTCCTTCTCTTTTTTTAAAAAAGTAGGTTTAGGGTCCAGTCAAAGGGATAGGACATGCTCACACTCCACCTCCCCCAAACCCTCTCTCAAGTGCCCAGCAAGCACGTCTCTGACCAGGGCACTCATTTTTCTTCCCCCTCCCTTACAGCCTCCTGGATCAAAGCGACTTCTGTTTATTTGCACATTCAAATCCAGACTGCCTCCAGTAATCCGATCCTGTCAGGCGCCAGGATGGTGCAAGAAAAGCCCCGCCCGCACCCCTCCCCCTATCTAAGGGCTCTTTTGGCAGAACTGGGTAAGGCAGGGGACAGGGGTCTCCTAGGGTCAGGAGAAGAGAGGCTGGAAGAGAGGCTGGCAGTAACATAAAACTGCCAATTCCTTTAGAATGGCCTGTGGTTCTGTCATTTCAATGACAGGGGACATTAAGTCATCACAAAAGACTTAGAAAATATAGGAGTAAGGCCTTGGGTTTGCCTGCCACCCCCCAGTATGCTCAGGTGTCCAGTGGACACCCTGCCCTGCAGACAGACTCCTTAGTTCCAGCTAAGAGAGGACAGGCCCCAGGCTGTACTTAAGGGGCTGGCATTGACTTTAAGCCTCAGAAGCCGTTGATAGAAAGTGCTTTTTGTCTACCTCCCCCAACTTCCGGCCTCTGTACAGAAGAGGACAGTGATTGGAGAGTTGAGGAAGTTTTTACTTTGGGGGGAGGCTAAGAGTAGGGACTTAGCCTGAAGCCGGAGAGGAGCCTCTACTCTCTCATTGTTCTAGTTCCAAGGACAATGGGAATAGTCTCCAGAGGGTCATTGTTTCAAAAGCTGGAGATTGGGTAGGGGATTTCCGGAAACTTTGAATGGAAGCCAGGCTTGGCTGGGAGGAGACAGGAGGAGGAGGAAGAGGAGGAGGAAGGGGAAAAGGAACGGGAGGGGGCAGTCTGGGGTTAGGGGAAGCTGCTACGGGCCCTCAGGACGAAATTGCCCTCCTGATTTCATTCCTCTCAATTCAACCCTGCTCCTTTCTGTTCTGATTTTGCCCTGCCTTTCTCCCCATTCCTCTTTTCCAGCCAAAATTAACTCTAAAGTCTTAATACTCTTAAGCATAAAGAGATGCAAAAATAATTTTCCCTGCCTTAAGAGAAAGAGATGAGTCTGTTCCACCATTGTAAGCTAAGGTACAATGTAGAGCCATCAAAGGTGATTGTGTACCAGGCAATATTTTCAATTTATTTGAGACTAAAATATTTCCCTTGTAGCTAGGGATGACCAATGAAACATAAATGGAATAGGTGATGCTACCCCCGAAATCTTAGCTTTCTCTGCCACTGAAGACAAATTAAAAAAATACAGAGACAGAGTTTGGAGGAAATAGAAAGATGGTTTTAATCCTTATCCAGCAGAGGGGGAAACCACGCTAGGTTCATGCCTCAAAACTATGCCCCCCTCTCCATGAGGAATCTGGGGGATTATATAAGAAGAGGGCTTGCAGTCCAGGGTAAGAGTTGAGGAACAAAGGTATGAGGAGCTTATTCTTTCTTTGCTTTGTTTCAAAAACAGTGGTAGGCTGGCATCCAGCAATTGGGCCTGGCAGTCTGGTAGCCCAGTAGTTGGGTCCACTGTCTTTTGTGTGGCATTTTTTCTGTTTTCAAAAAGAGAAGAACTACTACAAGGGGTGGTTTGCAAAGACAGTGTATAAAGGTGAGCACCAGATACAGGATGTAATTTGCATAGTCAAAGGATAATAGGTGCAAAATGTCAGAAAAGCAAACTTAGTTACAGACTTCAGATTAGGAACAGTTAAAGCACAAACTAGGAGTGACCAGTCCTGTTTACTGTTCTCTATCTTCTTTGCTCTCAGGAAAGAAAAGAAAAACTCATTCCTCTATTTTTTTTCATCGCAACAGTGTGGTATATGGGAACTTCACCTAAAGGGGCATAACTTTTTGCCCTTTCCCACTTTCCTCTTTTTTTTTTGAATCGTACACATCTTGTTTTTAATTTTAAAGTAATTATGTATTTATTTATTTTTGGCTGTGCTGGGTCTTCACTGCTGCAGGTTTTTCCTAGTTGCAGAAAGTGGTCAGGGGCCACTTTCTAGTAGCATGCAGGCTTCTCATAGCAATGGCTTGTCTTGCTGAGGAGCACCCTGGCTGCAAGGGCTTCCGTGGTTGTGGCATGTAGACTTGAGAGCACAGGTTCAACAGTTGTGGCACACAGGCCTGGTTGCTCCAGTCTTGTGAGATCCTCCTGGACCAGAAATCAAGCCCATGTCTCCTGCACTGTGCCACCAGGGAAGCCCCTCACTTCCTTCTTTGACCTGGCTGGAATATGGTTGTGATGGCTGGAGATCTAGCAACCATCTTGAGACCACAAAGAGACAATGAAGGGAGTTTGAAAGTTTTCTGTTAAGGAAAGCCAAACAGAAAAAATAGAAAGTACTTGGATCCCTGATGACTGGAGAACTACGATTTTAGCTTAAAACTTCCTACTATGAGGCTTATTTATGTGGGAGTAGAAAAGCATTTATTTGATTAAGCCCTCTAATTTGGGCCTTTATTATTAGGACTCAGACACAAATCCCACTAATACAGTGGCATAATTTACATCAACAAGAGAAGAAATTTCTATACCATTTCTTTCTGTTTGTTGAACTGCTAGAAAAAAGAAAAGTCAAAAGAGATATCCCATTGTGTACTAGAGCATGTGAATAATACTGTAAGTTTTCAAAGTGAAGTCGCAAGCTGAGTTTGGAGGCAGGGGCTAGAGAGAACACAATTGTTCTATACAATAAGGTAGAAGAAATCATTCTGAACTGACTGGGAGAAGTGAAGAGGCCAAACAACACGTAGAAGATTGCTATGGCTAGTTATATGGACATTAGAGTGAAGTGGCAGCTGATAGCTGGAAAGAAGAGAAGGGTGAAATCTCTAAAAGAAGACACAAGAACTAAAAAGACACCATTTATTAATATTAATCAGGCTTCTGCAACATCATATAAAAATAGACAATTCAAAATGATGAGTATGTGTCATCAAAATAAATTCACTCCATTTAATAGAGCAAGAGCCAAGTTCTGGGTCAAGAGAGCAGGGGAAACAATTGCTGAAACCTTCTCTTTCTTCTCTAAACACAGAAAATGAGGGAGAAAATAGATTTAAAAGCCAAACTTGAGAACTAGAAAAGGAAATATTAAAAGCTACCAAAGAGGTAAAACAGATTACTTAGCAAGAAATAAGAATCAGATTGATACCAGACTTTCTCATATTTAACAGCAGATGCCAAATAACAATGGAATAAAATCATCAAAATAGTGAAATAAAACAATGTTAAATATAAAATCCTATGCCCAATGAGACTATTATTCCAGAGTAAAGGTAAAGACATCTTTAGGCATGAAATATCTCAGAAACCTTAGTAATCACAGACTCCCACTGAAAGAACTACTTCAACAAGAAGAAAAATGAATCCTAAAAAAGAAAATGTGGGATGTAAAGTTTAACAGATTTTCATATAGCATGTGTAATTTTTTGTACTTTTCTTTTTTTTGGATTCCACGAATAATATGATGCTTAACTTCCTCTGTCTGACTTACTTCACTCAGTATGCCCATCTTTAGGTACACTCATATTGCTGTAAATGTAATTATTTTGTTCTTTTTATGGCTGAGTAATATTCCATTACTGAATGGATGACGAAGCTGAATCTCCATTGTTTTTGTCATCTGATGAGAACAGCTGATTTATTGGAAAAGTTCCTGATGTTGGGAAAAATTAAGGGCAGAAGAAGAAGAGGGCATCAGAGGATAAGATGGCTGGATGGCTTCCCCAATGCAATGGACATGAACTTGGGCAAACTTCGGGAGGCGGTAAAGGACAGGGAGGACTGGTGTGCTGCAGTTCATGGGGTCTCAAAGAGTTGGACACGACTGGGTGACTGAACAACAACAACAACAATATTCTATTGTGTAGATGTTCCACACCTTCACCCATTCCTCTTTCGATGAAGGGTTAGGCTGCTGCCATGTCTTGGCTGTTGTAAATAGTGCTCCAGTGAACACTGGAGTGCAAGTGCGTGTGTCTTTTTAAATTATTTTCTCCAGTATATGCCCAAGAGTGGGACTGCTAAATCATGTGGGAGTTCTATATTTAGTTTTTTTATGGAACCTCCATACTGTTCTCCATAATGGTTGTACCAATTTATGTTCCCTCCAACAGTGTAAGCAGGTTCCTTTTTCTCCTCACTCTCTGCAGTGTTTATTGCTTGTGGAGTGTTTGATGGGTATTCTGACCAGTGTGAAGTGATATCTCAATGTGGTTTTGACTTGCATTTCTTTAAGAGTTAGTGATGTCGAGCACCTTTTAATGTGCTTTTTGGCCATCGGTGTGTCTTCTTTGGGGAAATGTCTATTTAGATCTTCTGCCCATTTAAAATTTTTATTTATTTTTATTTTTGGCTACACTGGTTTCCACTGCTGCATGTTTCTAGTCGCAGCAGGTGGGAGTGCTCTCTTGTTGTGATATGTGTGCCCCTCATCGCAGTGGCTCCTCAGGCTCTAGAGCGCGCATGCTTTTAAGCAGGGGCACACAGGCTTAGTTGCCCACAGCATGTAGAATCTTCCCAGATCAGGGATTGAACCAGTGTTCCCTGCATTGGCAGATGGATTCTTAGCCACTGGACCACCCTGGAAAGTCTCTTATGCCTGTATTTTGAGTTGTTTGTTGTTTTGATATTGAGCTGCATGAGCTGTTTTTATATTTGGGGGATTAATCTCTTATCAGTCACTTCATTTGCAAATATCTTCTCCCATTCTGTGGGCTGTTTATCATTTTGTTGATGGTTTCCTTTGCTTTGCAAAAGCTTTTAAGTTTAATTAGACCCCCATTTGTTTATTTTTGCTTTTATTTTCATTACTCTAGGAGGTGGATCCAAAAAGATATTGCTGTGGTATATGTCTGAAAGTGTTCTGGTTATATTATGCTCTAAGAGTTTTAAAGTATCCAGTTTTATATTTAGGTCTTTAATGCATTTTGAGTTTATTTTTGTGTATACTGTTAGAGAATGTTCTAATTTCATTCTTTTTCAAGTAGCTATCTACTTTTCCTAGAACCACTTATTGAAAAGATTATATTGTATATTCGTGCCTCCTTTGTCATAGATTAGTTGAGCATAGGTTCATGGGTTTATCTCTGGACTTTTAAAAATCCTGTTCCATTCATCTGTATTTTTGTTTTTGTGCCAGTACCAAATTCTTTTCATTACTGTAGCTTTGTTGTATAATCTGAAGTCAAGGAAACTGATTCCTCCAGCTCTATTTTCATTTCTTAAGATTGCTTTGGGCTTCTGGTTCAAGATGGCACAGCAGAAGGACATGTGCTCATCTTCTCCTGTCAGAGCACCAAAATCACATCTAGCTGTTGAACACCCATCAACAGGAGGATGCTGGAACCTACCAAAAAAACAAAACAAAACAAAACAAACCCCATGTCCGAAGACAAAGAAGACGCCTCAGCAAGATGGTAGAAGGGGCACAATCACAATAAAATCAAATCCCATACCCACCAGGTGGGTGACCCACAAACTGGAGAGCAAAGTTCCAAAGGAGTTCTCCCACTGTTGTGAAGGTTCTGAACCCCACGGCAGGCTTCACAGCCTGGGACAAAGGGACTGGGAATTCCCAAGGAATCTGACCTTGAAGCCCAGTGAGATTTGATTACAAAACTTCCACAGGACTGGGGGAAACAGAAACTCCAGTCTTGGAGGGCACAACAAAACCTTGCATGCACCAAGACTCAGAGGAAAGGAGCAGTGACCCCACAGGAGACTGAACCAAAACCACCTGCTAGTGTTGGAAGGCCTCCTGTGGAGGCGTGAGTCGGCAGGGGCTCACTACAGGGACGGGGGTCTAGACTGGGAAGGTCCCCCTTGGTATACATGCTCTTGGTGTCGTGTGTGCTAGTCGCTCAGTTGTGTCTGACTCTTTGTGACCCCATGGACTGGGGCCTGCCAGGCTCCTTTGTCCATGGAATTCTCCAGGCAAGAATACTGGAGTGTGTTGCCATGCCCTTCTCCAGGGGATCTTCCCAACCCAGGGATCAAACCTGGGTCTCCTGCTTTGCAGGCAGATTCTTTACCGTCTGAGCCACCAACACTCTTGAAGATCACCACTAACCCGACCAAGGGCTAGTCAATTCAGTTCAGTTCAGTCGCTCAGTCATGTCTGACTCTTTGCAACCCCATGGATTGTGGGCTGGGTTACCTCAGGCCAAAAAACTACCAAGGAGGGAGTGCCACCCCACCCATCAGCAGATAATTGGATTAAAGCTTTACTGAGCAAGGCCCTACCCACCAGAGCAAGACCCAGTTTTTCCCACTACCAGTCCCTCCCGTCAGGAAGCTTACACAAGCCTCTTAGCCTCCTCCTTCAGAGGGCAGAAGCAAGAAGAACCACAGTGTCACAGTGACTAAAACAAAAACCACATTACAGAAAGTTAACAGCATGAAAAAGCAAAAAGTTATGTCCCAGATGAAGGGACAAAATAAAATGCCAGAAAAACAACTAAAAGATATGGTGATAAGCAATCTTAAAGAAAAAGAATTGAGAATAATGATAGTGATGATGATTCAGGATCTTGGAAAAAGAATGGAGGCAAAGATTGAGAAGATGCAAGAAAAGTTTACCAAAGACCTAGAAGAACTAAAGAACAAGCAGAGATGAATAATATATGGAAAGGAATCAACACCAGAATAACTGAGGCAGAAGAACAGATAAATGATCTGGAGACAGAATGGTAGAAATCACTGCTGCAGAACAGATGAAAACAGCCTAAGAGACCTCTGGGACAACGTTAAGTGCACCAATATGCACATTATAGGGATCTCAGAAGGAGAAGAAAGAAAGGACCTTAGAAAATATTTGAAGACATAATAGCTGAAAACTTATTTAACATGAGAAAGGAAAGAGTCAACCAAGTCCAGGAACCACAGAGGGTCCCAGACAGAATAAACCTAAGGAGGAACACACCAAGACACATAATAATCAAACTGACAAAAATTAAAGAGAGATAAATATTAAAAGCAACAAGGGATAAAAGACAAATAACATACAAGGGAACTCCCATCAGGCTATCAGCTGAATTCTCAACAGAAACTCTATAAGCCAGAAGGGAATGGCATGATACATGTAAAGTGATGAACGGGAAGAACCTACAACCAAGAATACTCTACCCAGCAACACTGTCATTCAGATTTGATGGAGAAATCATAAGATTTCCAGAGAAGCAAAAGTTAAGAGAATTCAGCACCACCAGATCAGCTTTACAACAAATGCTAAAGGAACTTCTCTAGGCAGGAAACAAGAGAAGGTAAAGACCTACCTACAAAAAACAAACCTAAAACAATTAAGAAAATGATAATATGATCATACATATCAATAATTACCTTAAATGTAAATAGATTAAATGCACCAACCAAAAGACACAGAGTGGCCAAGCAGATGAAAACATCTGCATGTATGCATTTCCACTTACCACATCACTCTGCTTGACCACTCCTCCAAATTGTATGTAATTATTTTATACTGTTAGGTTAACCATGTTCCCATTATGGCTTGCAGTTGTAATTATCTTTTATTTTTTGTTTGGCTATTGATTGTGAAAACTGATAAACATCTTTCACTATTGTGATTATGTAACTATTACTCAATACCATTCTATCATGATTAGTCAACAGAAACATAATAGAATTCCATATCACCAAAACTACATTTAATAGAAAACCTGTAATCACTTTTTAAAATACAGATGTATATCAGAATTATCTTGGAAGTTTTTGAAAAATACAAATGCTCAGGTATTGCTTTTTTTTTTTTTTGCCAGAGCTCCAGGTATGTTTCTAATGAGCAGCTGTGTTTAGAAACAACTGGACTATATGAGGTCTTTTACTTTTATTTAGCTTGTTTCATGTTTTCTATTTCATGTTCAGTGCTCTCATTTCATTTAGTTTATGTGTTCCAATTTCTCCATCTCTTTTTTTTTTTATTTTTTATGTCCTTTCTCAAGTCTTTATCAAGCATAGTAGAAAAGCTCTTGCAAATATATATAAATAATATGTATAATATATATATTTATAAAACATGAATTTTTGCCTAACTAAAAATAATTATGACATTTTGATTCCACTTGTTTGACTTAGTATGAATAGAATGCTAGATTTCTAATAAAAAAATAGATATGTAACAAGCAACAAAGGTTTGTTATATAGCACAGGTAAATATAGTCAATATTTTGTAATAATCTATAATGCAAAATAATTTCAAAAATAATAACTGAATCACACAAAAAATAATTCTACTTTTTGAAATCTAGTAGTGTTTATCTTATCCCATGAACAGTATGAAAAGGCAAAATGATAGGATACTGAAAGAGAAACTCCCCAGGTCAGTAGGTGCCCAATATGCTACTGGAGATCAGTGGAGAAATAACTCCAGAAAGAATGAAGGGATGGAGCCAAAGCAAAAACAATACCCAGTTGTGGATGTGACTGGTGATAGAAGCAAGGTCCGATGATGTAAAGAGCAATATTGCATAGGAACCTGGAATGTCAGGTCCATGAATCAAGGCAAATTGGAAGTGGTCAAACAGGAGATGGCAAGAGTGAACGTCGACATTCTAGGAATCAGCGAACTGAAATGGATTGGAATGGGTGAATTTAACTCAGATGACCATTATATCTACCACTGCGGGCAGGAATCCCTCAGAAGAAATGGAGTGGCCATCATGGTCAACAAAAGAATCCGAAATGTAGTACTTGGATGCAATCTCAAAAACGACAGAATGATCTCTGTTCATTTCCAAGGCAAACCATTCAATATCACAGTAGTCCAAGTCTATGCCCCAACCAGTAACGCTGAAGAAGCTGAAGTTGAACGGTACTATGAAGACCTACAAGACCTTTTAGAACTAACACCAAAAAAAGATGTCCTTTTCATTATAGGGGACTGGAATGCAAAAGTAGGAAGTCAAGAAACACCTGGAGTAACAGGCAAATTTGGCCTTGGAATACGGAATGAAGCAGGGCAAAGACTAACAGAGTTTTGCCAAGAAAACGCACTGGTAATAACAAAAACCCTCTTCCAACAACACAAGAGAAGACTATACATGGACATCACCAGATGGTCAACACCGAAATCAGATTGATTATATTCTTTGCAGCCAAAGATGGAGAAGCTCTATACAGTCAGCAAAAACAAGACCAGGAGCTGACTGTGGCTCAGATCATGAACTCCTTATTGCCAAATTCAGACTTCAATTGAAGAAAGTAGGGAAAACCACTAGACCGAATCAGGTATGACCTAAATCAAATCCCTTATGATTATACAGTGGAAGTGAGAAATAGATTTAAGGGCCTAGATCTGATAGATAGAGTGCCTGATGAATTATGGAATGAGGTTCGTGACATTGTACAGGAGACAGGGATCAAGACCATTCCCATAGAAAAGAAATGCAAAAAAGCAAAATGGCTGTCTGGGGAGGCCTTACAAATAGCTGTGAAAAGAAGAGAGGTGAAAAGCAAAGGAGAAAAGGAAAGATATAAACATCTGAATGCAGAGTTCCAAAGAATAGCAAGAAGAGATAAGAAAGCCTTCTTCAGCGATCAATGCAAAGAAATAGAGGAAAACAACAGAATGGGAAAGACTAGGGATCTCTTCAAGAAAATCAGAGATACCAAAGGAACATTTCATGCAAAGATGAGCTCGATAAAGGACAGAAATGGTATGGACCTAACAGAAGCAGAAGATATTAAGAAGAGATGGCAAGAATACACAGAAGAACTGTACAAAAAAGATATTCACGACCCAGATAATCACGATGGTGTGATCACTGACCTAGAGCCAGACATCCTGGAATGTGAAGTCAAATGGGCCTTAGAAAGCATCACTACGAACAAAGCTAGTGGAGGTGATGGAATTCCAGTTGAGCTATTCCAAATCCTGAAAGATGATGCTGTGAAACTGCTGTACTCAATGTGCCAGCAAATTTGGAAAACTCAGCAGTGGCCACAGGACTGGAAAAGGTCAGTTTTCATTCCAATCCCAAAGAAAGGCAATGCCAAAGAATGCTCAAACTACCACACAATTGCACTCATCTCACTCACTAGTAAAATAATGCTCAAAATTCTCCAAGCCAGGCTTCAGCAATACGTGAACCATGAACTTCTTGATGTTCAAGCTGGTTTTAGAAAAGGCAGAGGAACCAGAGATCATATTGCCAACATCCGCTGGATCATAGAAAAAGCAAGAGAGTTCCAGAAAAACATCTATTTCTGCTTTATTGACTATGCCAAAGCCTTTGACTGTGTGGATCACAATAAACTTTGGAAAATTCTGAAAGAGATGGGAATACCAGACCACCTGACCTGCCTCTTGAGAAATTTGTATGCAGGTCAGGAAGCAACAGTTAGAACTGGACATGGAACAACAGACTGGTTCCAAATAGGAAAAGGAGTTCATCAAGGCTGTATATTGTCACCCTGTTTATTTAACTTATATGCAGAGTACATCATGAGAAACGGTGGACTGGAAGAAACACAAGCTGGAATCAAGATTGCTGGGAGAAATATCAATAATCTCAGATATGCAGATGACGCCACCCTTATGGCAGAAAGTGAAGAGGAACTCAAAAGCCTCTTGATGAAAGTGACAGTGGAGAGTGAAAAAGTTGGCTTAAAGCTCAACATTCAGAAAACGAAGATCATGGCATCTGGTCCTATCACTTCATGGGAAATAGATGGGGCAACAGTGGAAACAATGTCAGACTTTATTTTTCTGGGCTCCAAAATCACTGCAGATGGTGACTGCAGCCATGAAATTAAAAGACGCTTACTCCTTGGAAGGAAAGTTATGACCAACCTAGATAGCATATTCAAAAGCAGAGACATTACTTTGCCAACAAAGGTCTGTCTAGTCAAGGCTATGGTTTCTCCTATGGTCATGTATGGATGTGAGAGTTGGACTGTGAAGAAGGCTGAGTGCCGAAGAATTGATGCTTTTGAACTGTGGTGTTGGAGAAGACTCTTGAGAGTCCCTTGGACTGCAAGGAGATCCAACCAGTCCATTCTGAAGGAGATCAGCCCTGGGATTTCTTTGGAAGGAATGATGCTAAAGCTGAAAGTCCAGTACTTTGGCCACCTGATGCGAAGAGTTGACTCATTGGAAAAGACTCTGATGCTGGGAGGGATTGGGGGCAGGAGAAGGGGATGACAGAGGATGAGATGGCTGGATGGCATCACTGACTTGATGGACGTGAGTCTGAGTGAACTCCAGGAGTTGGTGATGGACAGGGAGGCCTGGCGTGCCGCGATTCATGGGGGTGGCAAAGAGTCGGACACGACTGAGCGACTGATCTGATCTGAATGTTTATCTTTTGGCAGTTTTTCTAAATGTCCTACGAGCATCTAATAACAATGTAGGAGAAACAAAATTTTAAATACATTTGTGTAGGATATTAGAGTAATATAATAGAAATCTATTATATTTAAATTATTAATGACATCATTCAAGATGCTCCTATTCTTATTTTTTCTGTACTTGATAAAATATTCTCAGAGAAAGGTTAATATGTCTCACTATGATGACATATATTTTTCTTTCCTTTTATATTTCTTCTGATTTTTGCCTTATGTATCTTTGTCTGTCTGTTGTTAGGTGTCTAATGGTTTTTGATGTTTATCTTCTTTGTGAATGGTAGCTTTTACCATTAAAAGTATTCATCTTTGTTTCATTTAAAAATAAATAAATTAATTTAATTAAAAAAAAAAAAGATTGCTTTGTCTACTCCAGGTCTTTTATGTTTTCATGCTCTGTGGAAATATCCTCTCCAGGAGCCTTGGCACTTGCGCTGGTGAAGGGGCCTGGCAAAAGACAGTCAGAGAAGATGCTGTTGCTTGGAGTGGAGTTTCCAGAGACCCTGCTTTCTACTGCGCTCCACTGGGAAAGGCCACAGGGGTTTCTGCAGTCCTAATTCCCCATCTATGGACAGCATGAGCTTGGTCAAGTCCCTTAACTTTTCTAGATTTTCCCCCATGCAAAATGAGCAGAGTTATGCACATGTCTTTGAAACTGGTGTCTAATGATCAGTTTAGGGATACTGTTTGAAAGGTATAAACTCCAGAAGGGTCGTCGGACCACTGGAAGCCTAGTTTAGTGGTTAAGAGACAGGACTCTGGAGTTGAATCCCAGATACTGCCAATGGAGATAAGATATTGAGAAGTTTATCTGTATCTGTTTGCTCATCTGTAAAATAGGTTTAATATGGACATTACCTACTTCATGGGGTTGTCTTGAGGATTAAGTCTTACAAAAGTAAAGCTCATACAATAGTACCTGGCACATAGTAAGTGCTGGAGAAACGTGACTTATTATTGCTGTTATTATTTACCTGACTTTGTACATAGCCCAGAGAGCATTTTGTGATTGTGCTCATTTAATCAATTATAATAATTGTCCATTTCTGGGAAGGAAAAAACCTCACACTTCTTCCCATCCTTTCCTGGTTTTAGCACCTCCCTACTTCTTGTGTGAGCTTCCCTGGTGGCTCAGTGGTAGAGAATTTGCCTGTCAGTGCAGGAGATGCAGGATCAATCCCTAGTCCAGGAAGATCCCCTGGAGAAGGTAACCCAGGGGATGGTAACCCTGGAGAATGGTAACCTGCTCCAGTATTCTGCCTGGGAAATCCCATGGACAGAGGGGCCTTGTGGGCTACAGTCCATGGGATCACAAAGAATCAGACACAACTTAGCAGCTGAACAACTACAGCATCCTGTAAATTTTTTGTTCTAATTCTTTGAAAAATGCCATTGGTAGTTTGACGGGTATTACATTGAAGCTGTAGATTGCTTTGGATAGTATAGTCATTTTGACAATATCGATTCTTTCAATCTAAGAGCATGGTATATCTCTCCATCTGTTTGTGTCATCTTTTATTTCTTTCATCAGTATCTTGTCTGAGTACAAGTCTTTTGCCTCCTTAGGTAGGTTTGGGTGTATGTGTGTTCAGTTACTCAGTTGTGTCAAACTCTGTGCAACTCATGGACTGTAGCCTGCCAGGCTCTTCTGTCCATGGAATTTTCTGGGCAAGAATACTGGAGTGGGTTGCCATTTCCTACTCCAGGGAAGATTCCTGACCCTGAGACAGAAAGAAGCCTTGTCTTCTGGATCTCCTGCATTGACAGGCAGATTCTTTACCACTGTGCCACCTGGAAAGCCTTTAGGCTGGATCTTCATTGCTGCAGTTCATTCCCAGGTATTTCATTCTTTTTGTTGCAATGGTAAATGGGATTGCTTCCTTAACATCTCTTTCTGATATTTTGTTGTTAGTGTATAGGGATGCAAGAGATTTCTGGGTGTTAATTTTGTATTCTGAAACTTTACCAAGTTCATTGATTAATGCTAGTAGTTTTCTGGTGGCAGCATATGATTTTCTATGTATAGCATCATGTTGTTTGCAAGCAGTAACAGTTTTATTTCTTCTTTTCCAGTTTGGAATTTTTTTATTTCTTTTTCTTCTTTGATTGCCATGTCTAGAACTTCTAAAACCGTGTTGAATAAAAGTGGTGAGAGTGAACATCCTCGTCCTCTGATCTTAGAGGAAACGCTTTCAGTTTTTCATGTTGAGAATTATGTTAGCTATGGGTTTGTCGTAAACGGCCTTTATTTTGTTGAGGTAGGTTCCCTCTATGCTCACTTTCTGGAGAGTTTTTACCATAAGTGAGTGTTGAATTTTGTCAAAGCTTTTTTTAGCAACTTTTGGGATAATCATATGATTTTTATTTTTCAGGGTTTTAAAAAAAATAACTTTAGCTATTTATTGATTATTTTTGGCTGTGCTGGATCTTCATTGCTGCGTGAACTTTTCTCTAGTTGTGGCCACATCCTGCTACTGTCAGCCTGTGGGTGTCTCACTGTGGTGGTGTCTCTCGTTGCCGAGGACAGGCTCTAGGGTATGCAGGCTTCAGCTGTTGTGATGCAAGGGCTCAGTAGTTGTGGTTCCTGGTGCTAGAGTACAGACTCAATAGTCATGGTGCATGGGCTTAGTTGCTCCTCTGCACGTGGGATCTTCCTGGTCCACGGATTTAACCCATGTCTCCAGTGGGCTTCTTCACCACTGAGCCACCAAGGAAACCCTATTTTTCAGTTTGTTGATGTGGTATATAGATTTATTTGTGTATATTGAAGAATGCGTGCATACCTGGGAGAACATGTGTAATTTTTTATACAGGAAATGCATAGGTAGGTGATGCTACAGGAATGAACAGTATTCCCAAATCCCAAATTCCAAATGTGTATTTCTTGTTCAGGTCAGTTCAACTGCAGGTTAGCTAGGGCTCTGCTCCATATGGCTTCTTTATTCTGAGATTTAAATGGTAGCAAAAATTTCTACTGGGAATGTCAGGCCGGTTCTTCAAAATGTCAGGTTGGTTCTTCTTCCTCAGTTCTTGTCTCATCGTAGCAAAAAACTGAAATGACAGACCAGATATAAGTCAAGCAGGCAAGATTTATGGGGTAAATAGCAAGCAGTACACTCTTGGAGATATGAGAGTGGACAAGTTCCTATAGGAATGGTCCTGTCCCATTTTGGCTTTCCTCTTTTATATCCCTTGTTCCCTCTCCTGAGCAGATTCCTGGGGCCTGATTGGTTACAGCCTCTACAACAGAGGACTGTACCTGGTTACACCCAAGACCAGCCAGGGAAGGGGGCGTATTTTCCCACCAGAGGTTCCCACTCCAGCCCATGGCTTTTTGTGGGCTTTTTTTTTTTTTTTTTCCTAGTCATGGCTTCCTCTGACCACCATCTTGGACCCTGTTTCCCTATTATAAATGCCTAACTTTTCCCTTCTCAAGAGATAGGAGGCCCAGTTCTTTGGGAATAGGTGTGTCAAAGTCTCTCTGGCTACTTCCTGCTGAGCTGGGACTGAGAGGGGTTTTGGGCTCTCTTGTTATCTTTAGACCTCAGGATCCTTAAGGCAGTGTCTGTCTAAGGCCAAGCAGTAGATTTCATCAGTAGTTTTCCAACCTTGCCAAACTGTCGTGGGTTTTTGTTGTTCCTCTAGAACTGATACTGTCACTTTCCATCCTTGTTGAATCATCAGCAAGATATTTAGTACTGACCTCTGTAGGAGGGCAATTCCCACAAACCAAAAGAGCCCTCAAGCTGTAGAATGTCCTATCCCCCAACTTTCCAGGATGGAATTATCATGGGCATGTCCTCCTATATCCGATGGTAATTGGTAAGAGGGGAAGGAGTGCCTGTGCCGATATGTGACTTTTTCCACTGCCTGTCTAGAAATGAAACCAAACTGCAGATCACCTCTGAGGTTGCTCCAAGTTGTTTAGCTTTGAGGAACTAGACTCTTGAACAGTCAGTTCTATTGCACAGACCCCATACCATTAGGCTGGTAGGACGAGGCATATAATCTTCCCATAAAGGAAATAATATCCCATTCCCACCAAGGAGATTTCCCCTTGATGTGGGCTGACCTAAGATGTCAGATTTAGCCCTGGTTGGATGAAACTTCACCCTGTACATTGGATGGGGGCCTGGGGTGGGTAAGCATACCCCTATTGGGTATATTGGGAATGGTTTTTTGCATGCAGGATGCGTTGTTGTCTTTGGAAAAATGGTGTTTTGGAAGACAAGTTAAATAATATTTCTGGAGTGGTGTATGGACTGGTTAGAGTCTCAGTGTTTTGCTGTGTGCCCAACTCCACGATCTTGATCAGGATTGCAGGGATTAGCTTTCACACATCCCCAGATCCTTCCCGAGTCTCAACTCGGACAAACCTGCATAGCTGTATGTGGACATCTGCGAACCAGGTTCCATCATTATTGTTCAGTTCAGTTCAGTTCAGTTCAGTCGCTCAGTTGTGTCTGACTCTTTGTGACTCCATGAATTGCAGCACGCCAGGCCTCCCTGTCTATCACCAACTCCCTGAGTTCATTCAAACTAACGTCCATCGAGTCGGTGATGCCATCAAGCCATCTCATTCTCTGTCGTCTCTGTCTCCTCCTGCCCCCAATCCCTCCCAGCATCAGAGTCTTTTCCAATGAGTCAACTCTTCGCATGAGGTGGCCAAAGTATTGGAGTTTCAGCCTCAGCATCAGTCCTTCCAAAGAACACCCAGGACTGATCTCCTTCAGAATGGACTGGTTGGATCTCCTTGCAGTCCAAGGGACTCTCAAGAGTCTTCTCCAACACCACAGTTCAAAAGCATCAATTCTTTGGCGCTCAGCTTTCTTCACAGTCCAACTTTCACATCCATACATGACCACTGGAAAAACCATAGCCTTAACTAGACGGACCTTTGTTAGCAAAGTAATGTCTCTGCTTTTGAATATGCTATCTAGGTTGGTCATAACTTTCCTTCCAAGGAGTAAGCGTCTTTTAATTTCATGGCTGCAGTCACCATCTGCAGTGATTTTGGAGCCCAGAAAAATAAAGTCTGACACTGTTTCCATTGTTGCCCCATCTATTTCCCATGAAGTGATGGGACCAGATGCCATGATCTTCATTTTCTGAATGTTGAGCTTTAAGCCAACTTTTTCACTCTCCTCTTTCACCTTCATCAAGAGGCTTTTGAGTTCCTCTTCACTTTCTGCCATAAGGGTGGTGTCATCTGCATATCTGAGGTTATTGATATTTCTCCCGGCAATCTTGATTCCAGCTTGTGCTTCTTCCAGTCCAGTGTTTCTCATGATGTACTCTGCATATAAGTTAAATAAGCAGGGTGACAATATACAGCCTTGACGAACTCCTTTTCCTATTTGGAACCAGTCTGTTGTTCCATGTCCAGTTCTAACTGTTGCTTCCTGACCTGCATATAGGTTTCTCAAAAGGCAGGTCAGGTGGTCTGGTATTCCCATCTCTTTCAGAATTTTCCACAGTTTATTGTGATCCACACAGTCAAAGGCTTTGGCATAGTCAATAAAGCAGAAGTAGGTGTTTTTCTGGGACTCTCTTCCTTTTTCCATGATCCAGCGGATGTTGGCAATTTGATCTCTGGTTCCTCTGCCTTTTCTAAAACCAGCTTGAACATCTGGAAGTTCACGGTTCACGTATTGCTCAACATCTGAGAACCAGGTTCCATCATTATTGTTAGGGAAGCTATTAGAGTTGTTATGGGTCACAAAATCATATGTATATGATCAATTTTTTACATCTCCACCAACAAGGGGTGCCCATTCCCAGCCCCAGGGGTTGGTGGTCTGGTTTTGATACCAACTGATTCCTTTGATGTCTATCCATCCATCTGAGGTGAACAATTGAGGGTTTGGGTCCTTGTTTTGGTGTTTCTGAACCTCGAGTCCCAGAGCTGGGAGGAGTTCCGTATCTCCATAGTCCAGTTACAGTGGGTTCAGAAGCTAAGTGCCCCAGTGAAGAGATCACAAGCACCTTCATGCATGGTTTTCCATTTTTCCAGGGGTGACTCATAAAGCATACTGGGGCAACACCAGACATGGTTTCAACTTTTCTGACCTCTAGGATATTATCTCCTTATGAGCGAGTAGAATTTAGCCAGCTCCTATTGACCTGTGCCAGGTCAGCAAAGGGTATAGGATGGCCACTAAAGGATATTCAAGTAAGTCACCATGTTATATCATCACGTTTTGGATGGCTGGATCAGGGCACACCGAACAGCCAGACTTGTTGAGGGACTTGGCAACCTCTGAGATGGCCAAGCTCAAAGGGTGTAGTCTTTGTTTGAGTAGTCTAAACCAGCAAGGCAGACCAGAAAGAGGTACCACATCATGGCATCTAGGGTATAGGGCTTATGGAATTTGGATATAACAAACATAGAAAGAGTTTCCTTGGAATAAACAACCTAAAAAGGTGAGAGTAATGAAGTATAGGCAGAACATAAGGTTTAACCTGAGAGATTCAGGTCCCTGGATATTCATCAGAATGGTGCTGATCCATAGTTTTGAATAGGTATCAAAGGTCTCCCAGGGGCTCACAGGTATGCTGGGCATCCTCTCCTATCTCCTTCCACAGCTTGACTTGAGACTAGTGTATCCCAGAGTTGTGTCCTGGTACCTTGACTGCTGTCAAGGAAAGTTATGACCAACCTAGATAGCATGTTAAAAAGCAGAGATATTACTTTGCCAACAAAGGTCCGTCTAGTCAAGGCTATCGTTCTTCCAGTGGTCATGTATGGATGTGAGAGTTGGACTGTGAAGAAGGCTGAGCGCCAAAGAAATGATGCTTTTGAACTGTGGTGTTGGAGAAGACTCTTGAGAGTCCCTTGGACTGCAAGGAGATCCAACCAGTCCATCCTAAAGGAGATCAGTCCTGGGTGTTCATTGGAAGGACTGATGCTGAGGCTGAGACTCCAATACTTTGGCCACCTCACGCAGAGTTGACTCATTGGAAAAAGACCCTGATGCTGGGAGGGATTGGGGGCAGGAGGAGAAGGGGATGACAGAGGATGAGATGGCTGGATGGCATCACTGACTTGATGGACATAGTTTGGGTGAACTCCGGGAGTTGGTAATAGGCAGGGAGGCCTGGCATACTGCGATTCATGGGGTCGCAAAGAGTCGGACATGACTGAGCGACTGAACTGACCTGAACTGAGCTGAACCTTGACTGCTGTAGGGGTAGAAAGTATTACAGGGTATGGGCCTGTCTGTTTAGGCTGGAATTGAGCCCTCAAGACCCATCTTTCCATATCTTGGGTGTCCGGGGCATATAGTGGCAGTCCCTCAGAGTTCGTTGTGTCCTGGTTGACACCCCACAAGGGCATTTCTTGTTGGAATTGTTCAATGGCCATAGTGTAAGATTGGAGGGCCTGAGGCTCTTGATCTAAAAAGAGGCCATGACATAAACAAAAGATCTCCCATATAGCATCTCATAGGATCTGAGACATCTGTTTTATAGGAGTTATGCGAGTGAAAGTGAAAGTCGCTCAGTTGCATCCAACTCTTTGCAACCGAATGGACTCTCTCCATGGAATTCTCCAGGCCGAAAATACTGGAGTGGTAGCCATTCCCATCTCTAGGGGATCTTCCTAATGCAGGGATTGAACCCAGTCTCCCACATTGCAGGTACGTTCTTCACCAACAGAGCTATCAGGGAAACCTGTAATATGAGTGAGGAGGAAGGCTATTGGCAGAGCCTCTTTCCATCTGAGGTAGATTTCCTGGGTTATTTTTTTAATTGTTGATTTTAAAATTGATTGACTCTTTCTACTTTTCCTAAAGACTGAGGCCTCCATGCACAGCGAAGGTGGTAGGTAATGCCCAATGCTTTGGAAACCCCTTGCGTGACTTTAGAAGCAAATGATGTCCCATTGTTGCTTTGTAGTACCCTGTGTAGACCACATCTTGGAATAATTTCATGGAGCGGCTTTTTCACTACCTCTTCAGCCCTTTCAGTCTGGGTGGGAAAGCCTTCAATCCAGCCTGTAAAGGGATCTACCATGACCAGTAGGTACTTATATTCTTGACAGGCCAGCATCTGGGTGAAGTCTATCTGCCACTCCTCCCCTGCCTGAGTATGTTCCCCGATGCTGGATGGGTTGGGCCAACTGTAGTTTTTGAGCTCTTTAGGGGTTATTTAGTTGGCAAGTGGGACACGAGGGACCACCTGCCTTATGGTCATTTGGAGGCCTATTCCCCTGAAGGACCTTTCCAGTAATCTTTGGAGGCTTTTGTCCCCTAGATGAGTGGTGGCATGTAGGGGGTTAACCAACTTCCAGTGGAGGTATCCGGGCAGAAAGAGCTGACCCTCCTTTCAAAACCATATGGTCTTGTTGGAAGCCCTCACTTGAAGCCTTGAGGGTTGCACCTTCAGTATATGAAAGAGTTTCTGGCGAGTTAGCCTGTGGAACTAGGGTGGCAACCCCTATTAGGTCACTGCTCTGCAGTGCTGCTCTGCAGTGCTATTCAGCAGCTTGGTTCCCTCATGCCACTTCTGTATTCCCCTTTTGGTGTCCTCTACAGTCCCACTCCAGAATTCTTGCCTGGAGAATTCCATAGACAGAGGAACGTGGCAGGCTACAGTCCATGAGGTTGCAAAGAGTCAGACATGACTGAGTGACTAACGCTTTCACTTTCATGGTGAGAGAACAAAACCTCAGTGGGCAGATGGACTACCTCCAAGAGCCTAAGAATTTAGTCACCATACTTGATTGGGGACCCTTGAGTGGTCAGGTGGCCCCTCACTTTCCAAGTGGCAGCATGTGTGTGTGGCACCAGAAAGGCATACTTGGAGTCGGTGTAAATAGTTACTCTCTTCCTTTTACCCAGGTCTAAAACCCAAGTCAGAGCTATGGACTCAGTGAATTGGGCTGAAGTTCCTAGTGGTAGAGGTTTAACCCCTATGGTCTCATGACTGGAGACTACATCATACCCTGCTCTCCTTTCCCCATCTAAGACAAAGCTGCTCCCATCAGTGTACCAAATTTTCTCAGGATTGGTCAGAGGTTCTTCCAATAATCCCTCCCAAGGCTTTGTCCAATGGTCTAAAATTTCTACACAAGAGTGAAAAGGGAGAGACTCTTCTGTCAGGGGAAGGAGAGTAGCAGGATTGAGTGTCCCACAGCAGACTATGGTCAAGCCCAGGCTTTCCATTAGCATTACTTGATATCTGTCTAGTCAAAAGCTATGGTTTTTCCAGTGGTCATGTATGGATGTGAGAGTTGGACTATAGAGAAAGCTGAGCACTGAAGAATTGATGCTTTTGAACTGTGGTGTTGGAGAAGAGTCTTGAGAGTCCCTTGGACTGCAAGAAGATCCAACCAGTCCATCCTAAAGGAAATCAGTCCTGAATATTCATTGGAAGGACTGATGGTGAAGCTGAAACTCCAATACTTTGGCCACCTCATGCAAAGAACTGACTCATTGGAAAAGACCCTGATGCTGGGAAAGATTGAAGGCAGGAGGAGAAGGGGACGACAGAGGATGAGATGGTTGGATGGCATCACTGACTCAATGGACATGAGTTTGAACAAGCTCTGGGAGTTGGTGATGGACAGGGAGGCCTGGTGTGCTGCAGTCCATGGAGTCGCAGAGAGTTGGACACGACTGAGTGACTGAAATAATCACTGAACTCATCACTGATATCTGAGAATCCTTTGTTCTGACATCCATAAGTGGCCTTTTCCACTTAAAAGTTGTTTCACTTGGTAGCTGGTAAAAATAGTTAGCTCACCTCCTAGTGAGAGCTTTAGGGCATCTTTTATTAGAACTACTATGGCCTCTAGGTTTTGAAAGCAGGGAGGCTAGCCTCAGACAGTTGGGGTTGAGCCTCTTAGATATGTAAGCCACTGCCTGGGGTTCAGGTCCCAGCCTTTGAGTTTGCAATCCCAAGGCTATCCCTTCCCTCTCATGACCATACAGTTGGAATGGTTTCTCTGGGCCCAGCAACTTTAAAGCAGGTGCCTGGATTAAGGCCTGCTTTAGAGCAGCTTCAGCCTTCTTTTGAGGACATCATCACGCCATTGGAATTGAATCATCCTGTCTTTTCAAGCTTTCATGTAAGGGCTGAGTGATTCGGCCATAGCTGGGTATCCAGATTCTGCAACACTTGGTTAACCACAAGAAGGCCCACAATTGCTCTCAAGTCAGAGGGGCAGGCAACTGGAGAATCCCTTGCACTCAGTCGGAAGACAGTCATAATTGGATCTCCCATGCATAATTTGAAATCTGAGTTAAGTGACCTGTGTCTGGACCATCTGTGCTTTGGCGTGAGAGACTGCCAAAAAGTTTAGGAACTGAATTACACACCTCAGGGTTAATTCTGTCCTCCCAAGGTCTCTGGTCCCTTCTCATGGGGGAGCTGTTGTGGGCTCCTCAACTATAATTAGGACTTGTAGAGCCCTGGGGGCTGGAAAGTTCCCCAGCATAAGGGTGCTTCCCAGTTTGGTAAATATGCCCCTTCCTAACAGAGGAGTGGGACACTCAGGAACCACAGGGGCTGGTGGGAAAATATCTGACCACCCCAGCAACAAAGAAGTGCCTGGGTGAATTCTTTTGTAAATGTTTTTCCTATGGCACCCAAAATGGCACAGGTCTGGGGGGGAGATGGCTCTTGAGTAGGAGGTCAGTACAGAGTAGGCAGCCTGGTGTTGATGAAAAAATTTTCAGACCTAATTGCCACAACCAGTTGCACCCTTGGATCCAGCTCTGTGATGGTTATCTGAGATATGGGGCTGGCTGGAGTGGGCTGCTTCAGTCCTGAGGGACCATTACAGAGGATGGCTTGGAGTCTGACCCCAGGACTCTCGGGCCCCAGGGGCAGGGCGCTGTCCAATGCCCCAGTTGGTGGCATTTGTGACAGGCTGTTATAGGAGGCGTGCTTGGCCCAATGTCCTGCCTGTCTACAGACTTGGCATTTGTCTCGTGCCTTGTCCTTCAGGACTCTGAGTTGGCTGCTGGGTGGCCAGCATTTTGGCATGCCTTGTCTCCTTCCTTCTTTCCCTTTCCTGGGCCTTGGCCTCCCTCTCCTCTTCTCTATTATAAAAGTTATTGGTTGCCATCTGGACTACCTCATCCAGGAAGGCCATAGTGTCTTGTTGTTATAACTTTTGTAACTTTATTCTTATATCTGAGGCACATTGGGACAGAATTTGTCCTTAATATCACCTTTACCTCATAAGAGTCTAAGTCCAGATTGATGAAATTTTGGAGGGCCTCTTTTAGTCTTTCTAAAAAGATGATGGGTTTTCATTGAGCTCCTGAGTTACTGCTGAGACTTGGGCATAGCTGATCACTTTCTGTTGAGCTGCTTTTAATCATGACTTTATACAGAATAAAGGATGGTCTCTTTTCCAAATTTGACCAGGGCTATTATAATTCCAACTGAGAACTGAGGAGGGAACTGCTCTTCCCCCACTGAATATTTACTGCTTGACATATGAAGCCCCAAAGCATATTTTCAGGCCTCCCTTATGACCCTATCATTCTCAGGGTCAGATAAGGTTCAATTAAATATGACCATGACATCTTTTCATGTTAGGTCAAAGGCCAAGGTGATATGCTGAATTGCATCTATATATTTACCTGGGTCATTCATGTAGCCTCCCAAATCCTGTTTATTTGCCTTAGTTCTAGGGGAGAGAAGGGCTTACGCATTCAGTTTGGTCCAAATTCCCCTCCAGTTTCAGCTAAAGGTCATACTTGAGCCAGTGGAAAGGGCACTCTGGGTTATGGGGCTAATTCTGGATATATTGAGGGTGGAGTGGCGGGAGGCAGACTTTCAAGGGGGGCCTCTTTTACTTGGTCGTCTTTCTAACACCATCTGTCTAGCAGGTCTGCACTCAAAGCATACATTAATCTTACACTCAAGGCAGAGTTCCTTCATGTCTCTTAATTGGAAGAAAATTTGATCATAGGGGATCTCTACCCATTTCCCTTGTCTCTTATAGAACAGATCCAATTGTAGAATGGTATTGTAATTTAAGCTCCCAATTTTGGGCCAGCGTTCCCCATCCCCCAGGCTATATTACAGCCATACAGAATTACAAAAGAATTTTAAGGATCTTGGCCTCAGAGTCTGAGGGTCAATAGCTCCCAGTTACTAAGGATACATCATAAGGGCATCTTCAGATGAGTTGGTGGTTGTTTCCCATCTAGAAAGACAGCCAAGACAGAGAAAAACTGGTAGACCTCTTGGCCCTGGTACGGGTCCCAGGGTGAGCCTCCCCTGACACACATTAAGGTGTGCAGGCTGAGAGCCACGCGTCCCTGGGTCTAGGTGCAGAGCCCAAGGCAGCTCATGAGACTCCTGGAACCCCAACTAGAGCCAAGCATAGCTGGGATTTCTAGCGTGGCCAATGTTGGTAAGTCTGAATGGGAGGCTTGGGAGGCCTTCCCAGTCACGTGCACCGACTGAGAGGCATCCCTTGACTCTCTGGTCAGCGAGTGTACCATTTTGGTTGCAGACTGACAGCCGGTGTCCAGAGTCAGAATGTGGGTCTCAAGGCAGACTGGGCTCCTTGAGGCCTCCTTTACTGGAGCAGAGCATGCCCACCATCCCTGGTGGTGATGAGCTCTGGGTTGGGTAAGAAGTGGGAACTTCCAGCCGTGGTATTATAAATGGCGTGGTGTGGACCCAAGCAAGATAGCATGCATAACCTGGGAGGCGGGCCCGGAGGGCCCCTCTTCACTGCATTATGTTGCTGTTTTTCAGTCTCTCAGTCGTGTCTGACTCTTTGTGACTCCATGGACTGCAGCACGCCAGGCTTCCCTGTCATTCCCACCTTCTGGAGTTTGTTCAAACTCATGTCTGTTGAGTCAGTGATACCATTCAACCATCTCATCTTCTGTCATCCCCTTCTCCTCCTGCCTTCAATCTTTCCCAGCAACAGGGTCTTTTCTAATGAGTCAGCTCTTTGCATAAGGTGGCCAAATTGGAGTTTCAGATTCAACATCAGTCCTTCCAATGAACATTCAGGAATGATTTCCTTTAGGATGGACTGGTTGGATCTCCTTGCAGTCCAAGGGACTCTCAAGAGTCTTCTCCAACTCCACAGTTCAAAAGCATCAATTCTTCTGCGCTCAGCTTTCTTTATACTCCAACTCTCACATCCATACATGACCACTGGGAAAACCATAGCATGGACTATGCAGACTTTGTTGACAAAGTAACGTCTCTGCTTTTTAATATGCTGTCTAGGTTGATCATAGCCTTTCTTCCAAGAAACAAACATCTTTTAATTTCATGGCTGAAGTCACCATCTGCAGTGATTTTGGAGCCCAAGAAAACAGTCTGTCACTCTTTCCATTGTTTCCCCATCTCTTTACAATAAAGTGATGGGACCAGATGCCATATTTGTTTTTGGAATGTTTAGTTTTAAGCCAGCTTTTTCACTCTCCTCTTTCACTTTCGTCAAGAGAATCTTTAGTTCCTCTTCACTTTCTGCCATAAGGGTGGTGTCATCTGCATATCTGAGGTTATTGATATTTCTCCCAACATCTTGATTCCAGCTTGTGCTTCATCCAGCCCAGCATTTTACATGATGTACTCTGCATATAAGTTAAATAAGCAGGATGACAATATACCTCCTTGATGTACTCCTTTCTCAATTTGGAACCAGTCTGCTGTTTCATGTCCAGTTCCAACTGTTACTTCTTGACATGCATACAGATTTCTCAGGAGGCAGGTAAGGTGGTCTGGTCTTCCCATCACTTTAAGAATTTTCCACAATTTGTTGTGATCCACACAGTCAAAGGCTTTAGCGTAGTCAATGAAGCAGAAGTAGATGTTTTTCTGGAACTCTCTTGCTTTTTCTATGATCCAACAGATGTTGGCAATTTGATCTCTGGTTCTTCTGCCTTTTTTAAATCCAGCTTGAACATCTGGAAGTTCTCGGTTCTTGTACTGTTAAAGCTTAACTTGGAGAATTTTGAGCATTACTTTGCTAGCGTGTGAGATGAGTGCCAACTGTGTGGTAATTGGAACATTCTTTGGCATTGCCTTTCTTTGGGATTGGAATGAAAAATGACCTTTTCCCATCCTGTGGCCACTGCTGAGTTTTCCAAATTTGCTGAGATATTGAGTGCAGCACTTTCACAGCATTATCTTTCAGAATTTGAAACAGCTCAGCTAGAATTCCATCACCTCCACTAGTTTTGTTCATAGTGATGTTTCTTAAGGCCCACTTGACTTCACACTCCAGGATGTTTGGCTCTAGGTGAGTAATCATACCCTCATGGTTATCTGGGTCATTAAGATCTCTTTTGTATAGTTCTTCTGTGTATTCTTGCCACCTCTTCTTAATATCTTCTGCTTCTGTCAGGTCCATACCATTTCTGTCCTTTATTGAGCCCATCTTTGCATGAAATGTTCCCTTGGTATCTCTAATTTTCTTGAAGAGATCTCTAGTCTTTTCCATTCTATTGTTTTCCTCTATTTCTTTTCACTGATCACTGAAGAGGGCTTTCTTATCTCTTGCCTGTTCTTTGGAACTCTGCACTGAGGTGGGTATATCTTTCCTTTTTTCCTTTGCCTTTTGCTTCTCTTCTTTTTTTGGCTATGTGTAAGGCCTCCTCAGACAACCATTTTGCCTTTTTGCATTTCTTCTTGGGGATGATTTTGATCCCCACTTCCTGTACAGTGTTATGAATCTCCATCCATAGTTTTTCAGGCACTCTGTCTATCAGATCTGATCCCTTGAATATATTTGTCATTTCCACTGTACAATCATAAGGGATTTGATTTAGGTCATACCTGAAAGGCCTAGTGATTTTCCATATTTTCTTCAATTTAAGTTTGAATTTGGCAGTAAGGAGTTCTTGATCTGAGCCACAGTCATCTCCCAGTCTTGTTTTTGTTGACTGTATAGGGCTTCTCCATCTTCACCTGCAAAGAATATAATCAATCTGATTTCAGTGTTGACCATCTGGTGATGTCCATGCGTAGAGTCATCTCTTCTGTTGTTGGAAGAGGGAGTTTGCTATGACCAGCGTGTTCTCTTGGCAAAACTCTGTTAGCCTTTGCCTTGCTTTATCTTGTGCTCCAAGGCCAAACTTGCCTGTTATTCCAGGTTTCTCTTGACTTCCTACTTTTGCATTCCTGTCCCCTGTGATGAAAAGGACATCTTTTTTTTTTTTTTTTTGGTGTTAACTCTAGAAGGTTTTGTAGGTCTTCATAGAATCATCCAACTTCAGCTTCTTTGGCATTAGTGGTTGGGGCATAGACTTGGATTACTGTGATATTAAATGGTTTGCCTCTTAAACAAACAGATCATTCTGTCATTTTTGAGACTGCATCCAAGTACTGTGTTTTGGGCTCTTTTGTTGACTATGAGGGCTGTTCCTTTTCTTCTAAGGGATTCTTGCCCACAGTAATAAATATAATGGTCATTTGAATTAAAGTCACCCATTCCAGTCCATTTTAGTTCCCTGATTCCTAAAATTTCGATGTTCACTCTTGTCATCTCCTGTTTGACCACTTCCAATTTACCTTGATTCATGGACCTAACATTCCACTTTCCCATGCACTGTTGCTCTTTACAGCATTGGACTTTACTTTCACCAGACACATCCACAGCTGGGTGTTGTTTTCACTTTGACTCAGCCTCTTCATTCCTTCTGGAGCTTTTTCTCTGCTTTTCTTGTATAGCATATTGGGCACCTACCAACCTGGAAGTTCATCTTTCAGTATCATATCTTTTTGCCTTTTCATACTATTCATGGAGTTCTCAAGGCAAGAATGCTAAAGTGGTTTGCCATTCCTTTCTCCAGTGGACCACTTTTTGTCAGAACTCTCCACCATGAGCTGTTGGCCTTGGTTGGCTGTACATGGGGCATGGCTCATAGTTTCATTGAGTTAGACAAGGCAGTGGTCCACGTGATCAGTTTGGTTAATTTTCTGTGATTGTGGTTCCCTTTCTATCTGCCTTCTGATGGATAAGGTTAAGAGGCTTATCATGGGAATTCCAAAACCCACCATAGTGGCAGAGGAAAGTATTTCTTATAGTGGGATTATCCCATTTTTCAGTTCAGTTCCATTCAGTCGCTCAGTCATGTCTGACTCTTTGCAACCCCAGCATGCAAGGCCTCCCCGTCCAACACCAACTCCTGGCGTTTACTCAAACTCATGTCCATTGAGTTGGTGATGCCATCCAATCATCTCATCCTCTGTCCCCTTCTCCTCCTGTCCTCAATCTTTCCCAGCATCAGAGTCATTTCAGATGAGTCAGTTCTTCGCATCAGGTGGCCAAATATTGGAGTTTCAGCTTCAGAATCTGTCCTTCCAATGAATATTCAGGACTGATTTCCTTTAGGATGGACTGCTTGGATCTCCTTGCAGTCCAAGGGACTCTCAAAAGCCTTCTCCAACACCACAATTCAAAAGCATCAATTCTTTGGCACTCAGCTTTCTTTATAGTCCAACTGTCACATCCATACATGACTACTGGAAAAATCATAGCTTTGATTAGACTGACCTTTGTTGGCAAAGTAACGTCTCTGCTTTTTAATATGCTATCTAGGTTGGTCATAGTTTTTCTTCCAAGAAGCAAGCATCTTTTAATTTCATGGCTGCAGTCACCATCTGCTGTAATTTTGGAGCCCATAAAAGTAAAGTCTGTCACTATTTCCATTGCTTCCCTATCTATTAGCCATGAAGTGATGGGACCAGATCCAATGATCTTAGTTTTATGAATGTTGAGGTTTAAGCCAACTTTTTCACTCTCCTCTTTCACTTTCATTAAGAGGCTCTTTAGTTCTTCTTCACTTTCTGCCATAAGGATGGTGTCATCTGCATATCTGAGGTTATTGATATTTCTCCGGGCAATCTTGATTCCAGCTTGTGCTTCATCCAGCCCAGCATTTCTCATGATGTACTCTGCATATAAGTTAAATAAGCAGGGTGACAATATACAGCTTTGACGTACTCCTTTCCCCAATTTGGAACCAGTCTGTTGTTCCATGTCCAGTTGTAACTGTTGCTTCCTCACCTGCATACAGATTTCTCAGGAGGCAGGTCAGGCCTGGTATTCCCATCTCTTCTAAGAATTTTCCACAATTTGTTGTGATCCAAGCAGTCAAAGGCTTTGGTGTAGTCAATAAAGTAGAAGTAGATGTTTTTCTGGAACTCTCTTGCTTTTTTGATGATCCAGCAGATGTTGGCAATTTGATCTCTGGTCTCTCTGCTTTTTCTAAATCCAGCTTAAACATCTGGACGTTCACGGTTCACATACTGTTGAAGCCTGGCTTGGAGAATTTTGAGCATTACTTTGCTAGCATGTGAATGAGTGCACTTGTGCAGTAGTTGGAACATTCTTTGGCATTGCCTTTCTTTGGGTTTGGAATGAAACTGACCTTTTCCAGTTCTGGATCCATGCTACTTGATAACAGAAATAATGATAAATGAGCAGATCTGTTGATCCACCTAAAGATATGAGAATTGCTTCCACCCTTGGTTGGTTAAAGTGTACCCGTGTGCAAAGGGTGAATGTCCAGGGCCACAAAGGCGGTGGCAGTAGGACCCTTAGAGACCAAGGAGAAAGGAATTTATTGAAAAGGAATATGGGGAGTGCTCTGGAGGCTTGAAGTATAGGGGCACCATTCCTGTTTGGGTGAATTTCCTCAGGTATGAGATATGCCTGCAAAACTTGGACCCAGATGGTAAGTAGGCACAACCCCCAAAGTGATTGGGGGCACTCAGATGATCAGACTTGGCCTGAGGGAGGCTGTCTTGGAGGAATTCCTAGGCTGGCTTGTGGCCTGTGGACTGTTTGGACTTATGCAGTGGCTTATGTCGTGCTCTCAGGTGTCTTGAGACATGAGAGGTGGAGGAGGGAGTCTCTCAGCCCTTGGAGGGTGGTAGAGACCATGCTGCCTGGAGGAATTTTCTCAGATGAGGTTCCGCAAGGCCACCTGTCCAACCAGCTTCCAAGGAAATCATGAAAGCAACATGCATTTCCACAGCCCTCCCGGAATATACAGGTCTTTAGGAACAGAGTAAGTGTTAATCTTCCCCAAAGTCATTTGCAACATAGCATAGAGGGAAGAAGGAACAAGAGAAGCAGGGGGCTGAGACATGTTATACAGCAAGTCAGACTAGGTAGGAAAAAGAAAATGAAGACTCCACCTCATAGTGTGGCAGCCAAGGAGAAGTGGGCTCAGTGTTTTGCTTGTATGAATATGTGCCTGAGTTGCATGGAAGTTGTTTTGCTGGGGGCAGACATTAAATGGGCCCATTCCATGACCCCCTTATCCTGTCATGGGAGTCTTCAAGTGGCAGGTGCCCTGCTGCTGCTGCTGCTAAGTCTCTTCAGTCGTGTCCGACTCTGTGCGACCCCATAGATGACAGCCCACCAGGCTCCCCCGTCCCTGGGGGAGATTCTCCAGGCAAGAACACTGGAGCGGGTTGCCATTTCCTTCTCCAATGCATGAAAGTGAAAAGTGAAAGTGAAGTCGCTCAGTCATGTCTGACTCTTTAGCGACCCCATGGACTGCAGCCTACCAGGCTCCTCTGCCCATGGGATTTTCCAGGCAAGAGTACTGGAGTCCAGTGCCATTGCCAGGGCTTTTAAATGCCTGACCTAGGCCCACACAATTTCAATAGCCCTTAACCTCAGTTTAAAGGAGAAAGAGGAAAGGAGAGCCCCCACCCACTTGAGCAGCGGCTACTGGAGCACAGAAGGCAGCGGGGCCTTTGGAACACACCAGAGTATAACCCTGGCTGGGGTTCCTTAATTGCTTCCATTACCACATGCCTGTTCACAAAGGATTCGAGAAGACAAGAAACTTTGGAGAAGGCCTTAGAGGCAGCAGCCTTCCCTGTACATTGTATAGAGCAGCATAGAGGGGAGCAGCAGGAAAGGAGGTTAAGGTCTTTCCAGCCATAGGGGCAAAGACCCTTACCTTTGCTGATAAGAAGTAGGAGACCCAAGTCACAGCAACAAAATGTCAGATCAGTTCTTCTTTAAGATGTCGGGCTCGTTCTTCTTCCTCAGTTCTTGTCTTGTCATAGCAAAGAATCGAAATAACAGACCAGTAACAGCTCAAACAGGCAAATATATTGGGTAAGCAGTTATCAGCACACTCTTAAGGTGTAAGAGTGGACCCACCCCCACAGGAATGGCCCTTTCTTATTTTGGCTTCCCTCTTTTATATCCCTTGTTCCCTCCCCTGAGCAGGTTCCTGGGGCCTGGTTGGTTATGCACTATGCAAATAGGAGATTGTACTTTCATAGGCCCAAGACAAGTCAAGGAAGGGGACATATTTTCCCATCAGAGGTTCCCACTCCAGTCTGTGACTTCTACTTTTTGTGAGCTTTTTTTTCCCCCCTCTAGCTGTGGCTTCCTCTGACCCCCATTCCTATTCTAACTGCCTAACAAGAAGAAACTAATTTCTTAGCAGAGGGAAAAGAAAAGTGGAGTATCATGGTTATTTAAGCATCAGCTAGGAATTAGCACATAGGCTTTAACCCACGAAAGAAGTCAAGTGGCCAAGCCTGACATACATGGGATGTGTTCTGAAACTCATGTGGCAATGGGAGGGGGTACACATAATTCTCTCAGGAAAGGGGGCAACAGGAATATAATCCACCACAACAGACAAAAAGATTAGAAAAATATGATTGCTAATAACCATGAATTCTGCAGAGAGGAATATAGGTAATTGTATTCTGCACATTCTAGGTTCTCAAAATGAAGAAAGAAGACAAAGGAAAACGTTTGGCTCCACTAGAATAAACACTTGTACCTTACTCTTTAATGTTTAATGTTCATTTTGTGGGTAGAGGGGAAAAGAAAAACCTTTCTCCTGCTAGAGCCCTGGGAATTAAACTGACAAAAGACAGATTAACAATAGAAACAGTTTATTAACATGTGCAGAGTGCATACACATGGGGAAACTCAGTGGTGAGTAACTTGCAGGAGTGGTTAGAACTTGGGGCTTGCATAGCATTTTAACAAAGAATAATAACTTTGTAGAGAAGGGACAAGACAGAGGAAAATTGGTTTAGGCTTTTAGGGTGGCAAACTGTGGGATGGCAAGTACACATGGAAAGGAAATGGAAGACAAGGGTTATTTCAATAAGCCTTGTTTGCAGATCTGTCTCAGTGCTGACTTTTCATCTTCTTTACGCTTTAAAATTCTCCCAGAAGAGATTTACAGCAGTCCTCATGTCTCAGAAGTATCTGCTTTTAGTCAGTAGGGGAAGTTCTAAGAAGGCTTTTTCTCTGATTGTCACTTGCCTCCAGTTCAAAATAATCCTATGCCAAAGAGCCATATCTTGGGGTGGCATTTTCTGATCTCCTGCAAGAGTATTTGCTCATATCATTAACAGTCTTCCCCCTTTATGTGAATAGATTTTTAGATGCAGAGATCCACTGTGGTTTAGAAAAACCAAAATAAATGAGATGATAGAACTTTGGGACTTACAGGGATGCAATTTATGCACATTTTCTGAGGAATCTGGATATCTGATGTTTTATTATGTGTAATTGTGATTCTAAATGCTATATAACTTTAAATAATGAAATGTAAAACTTTATTTTTAAAAATAAAAAGGCACCAAAATAATATTAAGCACATAAAAATATTGGACAGTGAAAGAATCATGAAAAAATGTGTTTACCAACAATTTGGGTATTTTCAGTTGCAGAAAAAATTGTGAAAAATTTTTAAATGGATAAAGAATTACTGGATGTATTCAATTGAAAATGATGTTTTAGGGACTTCCCTGGTGGTCCAGTGGCTAAGACTCTGCACTTTCAGTTCAGGGAGCCTGGGTTCAGTCCCTGGTCAGGGAACTAGATCCTACATGCCAAAACCAAGATCTGGCACAGCCATAAATAAATAAATAGGTAAATAAGAAAGAAAGAAAATGAAGCCTTATCTAGAGCACATTCTTCTAGGTTATCTGATTCTTTGAAAGGAGTTTGCACTTTTCATTGTCTTTGAGCTCTTTTATGACAAGTTGAACATAACATAGCAATGCAAATAATTCTGTTTAAACGCAGGCAAATGAATCTTGTCTAGTGAAGGGACAACTGGTCTCCCTCTCCCCCCCCCCCCCCCCCACAAAAAATCTAATTTTGTATTTTTTTGTAGATTGATTTTAGGGCCTATGTATATGTCTGGTCTTTGAATTCTCCTTTGGACTGGTTGAAACCCTGCATCATTACTTGAGTTAAATAAAATCTTTGATATATGTTCATTTTATATTTGTAAGAGCATCATGATTTTATCTTAAAAAAAATCTATCTTGTAACAGTGAATATTCCACAAAAATTTCTTTGTTATGAATATTTACTAGGAGTCAGTCTCTGATGCTGTATGTTTTTATAAATGTATAATATAAGATATTATTTTGAATTTAACTGTTGCATATCCCCCATAACTTTTCTTGACTTACACCTCATTTGGTCTAAGCTTGTTCCATCAGATTCTCTCTCTTAGCAATGCAAATTCAAAGATATCTGTGAGTTCTGAGGCTGGTGGTGAAGTGGTATCCTCTTGATACTGGTGGGGCCAGCATCTCTGTGGGATCACTCTGTGGGATCAGCAAGAATGGAGGCATGGATTAGGCATGTTGTGGTCCACTGGAGAAGGGAATGGCAAACCACTTCAGTATTCTTGCCTTGAGAACCCCATGAACAGTATGAAAAGGCAAAATGATAAGATACTGAAAGAGGAACTCCCCAGGTCAGTAGGTGCCCAATATGCTACTGGAGGCCAGCGGAGAAATAACTCCAGAAAGAATGAAGGGATGGAGCCAAAGCAAAAACAATACCCAGTTGTGGATGTGACTGGTGATAGAAGCAAGGTCCGATACTGTAAAGAGCAATATTGCATAGGAACCTGGAATGTCAGGTCCATGAATCAAGGCAAATTGGAAGTGGTCAAACAGGAGATGGCAAGAGTGAACGTCAACATTCTAGGAATCAGCGAACTAAAATGGACTGGAATGGGTGAATTTAACTCAGATGACCATTATATCTACTACTGCGGGCAGGAATCCCTCAGAAGAAATGGAGTAGCCATCGTGGTCAACAAAAGAGTCCGAAATGCAGTACTTGGATGCAATCTCAAAAACGACAGAATGATCTCTGTTCATTTCCAAGGCAAACCATTCAATATCACAGTAATCCAAGTCTATGCCCCAACCAGTAACACTGAAGAAGTTGAAGTTGAACAGTTCTATGAAGACCTATAAGACCTTTTAGAACTAACACCCAAAAAAGATGTCTTTTTCATTATAGGTGACTGGAATGCAAAAGTAGGAAGTCAAAAAACACCTGGAGTAACAGGCAAATTTGGCCTTGGAATACAGAATGAAGCAGGGCAAAGACTAATAGAGCTTTGCCAAGAAAATGCACTGGTCATAGCAAACACCCTCTTCCAACAACACAAGAAAAGACTCTACACATGGACATCACCAAAAATCAGGTCAATACCAAAATCAGATTGATGATATTCTTTGCAGCCAAAGATGGAGAAGCTCTATACAGTCAGCAAAAACAAGACCAGGAGCTGACTGTGGCTCAGATCATGAACTCCTTATTGCCAAATTCAGACTGAAATTGAAGAAAGTAGGGAAAACCACTAGACCATTCAGGTATGACCTACATCAAATCTCTTATGATTATACAGTGGAAGTGAGAAATAGATTTAAGGGACTAGATCTGATAGATAGACTGCCTGATGAACTATGGACTGATGTTTGTGACATTGTACAGGAGACAGGGATCAAGACCATCTCCATGGAAAAGAAATGCAAAAAAGCAAAATGGCTGTCTGGGGAGGGCTTACAAATAGCTGTGAAAAGAAGAGAAGTGAAAAGCAAAGGAGAAAAGGAAAGATATAAACATCTGAATGCAGAGTTCCAAAGAATAGCAAGAAGAGATAAGAAAGCCTTCCTCAGCGATCAATGCAAAGAAATAGAGGAAAACAACAGAATGGGAAAGGCTAGAGATCTCTTCAAGAAAATTAGAGATACCAAGGGAACATTTCATGCAAAGATGGGCTCAATAAAGGACAGAAATGGTATGGACCTAATAGAAACAGAAGATATTAAGAAGAGGTGGCAAAAATACACAGAAGAACTATACAAAAAAGATCTTCACGACCCAGATAATTATGATGGTGTGATCACTGACCTAGAGCCAGACATCCTGGAATGTGAAGTCAAGTGGGCCTTAGGAAGCATCACTATGAACAAAGCTAGTGGAGGTGATGGAATTCCATTTGAGCTGTTCCAAATCCTGAAAGATGATGCTGTGAAAGTGCTGTACTCAATGTGCCAGCAAATTTGGAAAACTCAGCAGTGGCCACAGGACTGGAAGAGGTTAGTTTTCATTCCAATCCCAAAGAAAGTCAATGCCCAAGAATGCTCAAACTACCACACAATTGCACTCATCTCACACATTAGTAAAGTAATGCTCAAAATTCTCCAAGCCAGGCTTCAGCAATACGTGAACCGTGTGAACTTCCAGATGTTCAAGCTGGTTTTAGAAAAGGCAGAGGAACCAGAGATCAAATTGCCAGCATCTGCTGGATCATCAAAAGAGCAAGAGAGTTCCAGAAAAACATCCATTTCTGCTTTATTGACTATGCCAAAGCCTTTGACTGTGTGGATCACAATAAACTGTGGAAAATTCTTAGAAGAGATGGGAATACCAGACCACCTGACCTACCTCTTGAGAAATTTGTATGCAGGTCAGGAAGCAATAGTTAGAACTGGACATGGAACAACAGACTGGTTCCAAACAGGAAAAGGAGTCCATGTCAAGGCTGTATATTGTCACCCTACTTATTTAACTTATATGCAGAGTACATCATGAGAAATGCTGGGCTGGAAGAAGCACAAGCTGGAATCAAGATTGCCGGGAGAAATATCAATAACCTCAGATATGCAGATGACACCACCCTTATGGCAGAAAGTGAAGAGGAACTCAAAAGCCTCTTAATGAAGGTGAAAGAGGAGAGTGAAAAAGTTGGCTTAAAGGTCAACCTTCAGAAAACTAAGATCATGGCATCTGGTCCCATCACTTCATGGCAAATGGATGGGGAAACAGTGAGAGACTTTATTTTTTGGGGGGTCCAAAATCACTGCAGATGGTGACTGCAGCCATGAAATTAAAAGACGCTTAGTCCTTGGAAGAAAAGTTATGACCAACCTAGATAGCATATTGAAAAGCAGAGACATTACTTTGCCAACAAAGGTCCGTCTAGTCAAGGCTATGGTTTTTCCAGTGGTCATGTATGGATGTGAGGGTTCGACTGTGAAGGAAGCTGAGTCCCGAAGAATTGATGCTTTTGAACTGTGGTGTTGGAGAAGACTCTTGAGAGTCCCTTGGACTGCAAGGAGATCCAACCAGTCCATTCTGAAGGAGATCAGCCCTGGGGTTTCTTTGGAAGGAATGATGCTAAAGCTGAAACTCCAGTCTTTGGCCACCTCATGCGAAGAGTTGACTCATTGGAAAAAACTCTGATGCTGGGAGGGATTGGAGGCAGGAGAAGGGGACGACAGAGAATGAGATGCACTGACTCGATGGACGTGAGTCTGGGTGAACTCCAGGAGTTGGTGATGGACAGGGAGGCCTGGCGTGCTGCGATTCATGGGGTTGCGAAGAGTCGGACACGACTGAACGACTGGATTGACTGAGCCATGCCCAGAGCATGATTCTGACTGCTGCCTTTTTCTTGACTCTCCTGGAAGCCTTTGACTTCTGAAAATTATCCAGAATCCTTCCAACAAATTTTCTGTTTTGATCTACCTAATGTGAGATGATTTAAGTTATTTGCAATCTGAATAGCTTTAATCAAAATGAAGTAGCATCAAGAAGGAGGGCATAAAACCATTACCCTGGTTAAATCCAAGTCCCTGCCTATATTGCCTGAATTTTTGTGGCTAGAGAAAAACACCCAACTTCACAGACTTATTCTCACTTTAAATTCATGATTACCAATCTCAGTGAGTCTAGCTGTCCAGCAGTCATCCTTTACTCTCTTAGTCTGTTTCCTCTCTCACACTCTCCTCTTATATCCTCATGCTCCCCATACATCCTCTCACCTTTTCTCTCTGGGCAGTGAACCTAGCTTGCTTCCTCATCAAGAAAATGGAAACTATCATGAAAGGAATTCTACAGATTATCACCACTTCTACTCGCCTGGCTTCCAGGAAGCCATGGTGTATTAGCTTCCTTTTATCTCACAGATTCCTCCTTCTCAGTTTCTTTAGCTAGTCTCTCTTCTCCCAAACTTCTAAATCTACGTTGTCGGACACCATAGCCTCTAGCCTCGAGGGGCTCTTTTGAGCACTAGAAGCGTGGCCAGCCTAAATGGAGACTGCTGTAAGCATGCACACGTAAGATTTCAAAGACTTATCAGGATAAAAGGTGGTATAAAATATTTCATTAATAATTTTTATAGTGACCACATTTATAGTATTGAAATGATAACATTATGGATATCTTAAAGTTATAATACTTCCACCTGTTTCTTTTTCTTTTTCTAAGTGTGGGCTACTGGAAAACTTAAAAGTGATGTTACCCATGTTGTATTTCTGTCGTCAGTACTGCTCTAAATGTCGGAGTGCCTAAGCCTTAGTCTTTGGTCCCCTAGTCTTTCTCTACTCTCACCCTCTCATTCAGTTTCAGGGCTTCGAATACTTTATTTTTATGCCAACAGCTGTCCAATCTCTCTCCTGAGCTCCTGGCTGTATATCCAACTGCTTGCTCAGCTTCTCCACCTGGAAAATCTAATATACATCTCAAACCTGACTTTCCTATCTCAGCTGATGGCAACTCTGTTGAATTGTTGAAGAGAAACCTAGGAGTCATCTTTGACTTCTTTCTTTCTCTCAAATGCCATATTTATTTCTTTCCGTGGGCTTATATTCAGAGTGTATCCAGAATCTAACCATCTACACTGTGATGGGGTTTATATACTGGACATACAGCTCAAAGTCCACAGTCTGGCCCAAGATGGAGTCCTGCTTGGGCATTATGGTATCTGGGCATATTGAATATTTTAAGCTGAAGGAGTTTGAGAAAACAGCAGAAGCAGGAAGGTCCCTCTGACTTCTTCAGCCCTTTCCCCCTGAAGCAGGTGCCAAGGCCGTCATGTAAAGAAATGCTCTTACATGAAATAGGAAATGATAAAGAAAGGAATATCCTTATATCCAAGAAAAGGCACTTGGACATGAAGAGGAATCTGAATGAATGAGGCTTGCTGAATTTTCTCCAGGTTATTATGCATATCTCAATCTCTTTGTCCTAGCATATTGTTCCATGACTTTGAACTGCTCATCAAACCTAGCTTTAAAAGCACTCAGGTTTAATCTTTTTTTTGTTGTTCTTTCAGGTCTTTATTTCCTTATGAAGATTCTTATATTATGTAAAATAAATATGTATGATTTTCTCCTGTTAATCTTTATCAGTTTAACTTTCAGACTCAACCAAGGGACCCTAAAAGAGTCAAGGAAAACTTTTTCCTCCCCTACAACTACTTCCCTGCCCAGCTTCCACCATCTTTTTTTTGCCTAGAATACTGGGATAGTAAGAAATAGATCTTGTTTCTGTTGTGTCTTTACAGTCTGTTCTTAATGCAATACCTGAGGGATTCTTTAACTCCTCTGTTAAAAATCCTGTCAGAGTGCAGGAGGAAACAGACAGAAAAGGCTGCATCTTGAAAGCAGGACTCCATCTTGGGTGGGACTGTGGACTTTGAGCTATATGCCCAGTATCTATGGAAATGACATACCAACTGGAAAACCAGACCCCCGGATGGAAGAGCCCAAGGGCTTATACCTAGACTCTCCAACGCCTAAAAGAATACCCTAATTATCTGTGTAACTGAATAGAATCATAAATTCTATTATGCTTATTGAGGTATGACCACAGGCCTATTGATAATTGTCCACTGTTAACTACCTAGGCTTAAGGCATGTGAATCACGGGTTAACTTTGATTGTATCTTTCTTTTCCTTTGTTCAGACTAGTTTCAGGGAATCTGGGGATGTGGGTTTGGGCATGTACACTTACAGTACATAAGGTTTTCACAACAACTGGTTGGGGTCCTTGGCTAGGAGGAGCCTCTGTCTTGGGCCCGCCGGTGTAATACACTGCACTCCAGTATCTGCATTGTCCTTCTGAGTGAGCTTGTTTCCCACAATGCGTGGCTACAAGAGTAAAGACCAATCCTTAGAGCAGCTAACTGCCCTGGATGATATGGTTCCTATCACATCCCTGGCCTTGTCCCCTAACAACTCCCATTCACCCTTTCCAATCACACAGCTATTCCTTAACAGGCCATGCATGATCCTGCCTTAAGGCCTTAGTATTTGTTGCTCTGTCTGCCTGAAATCCTCTGCTCTAAGATATTTACATGGTTGAACATCTTAGATAGTCACATGACTGAATATCTAATTCAATGCCTTCAGCTTTTTGTTGAGATGTCCCATTCTAAAGGAGATTTCTCTGTTTAAAATTGTAATCTACCTCCCCTCACCCCAGTCTCTTTATTCCCACCTACTTTTTTTCAAAATATTGCAGGAAGGGGGCCCCCTTCCAGGGCTTGAAACTGGGTTCTTGTCTAACTCGGAAATGAATTGTCTGAGGAGACACATGTGCTGACAAAGCAAGAGATTTTATTGGGAAAGGGCACCCGGATGGAGAGCAGTGGGGTAAGGGAACCCAGGAGAACAGCTCTGCCACGTGGCTCGCAGTCTCGGGTTTTATGGTGATGGGGTTGGTTTCCGGGTTGCCCTTGGCCAATCATTCTGACTCAGAGTCCTTCCTGGTGGTGCACATCTTGTTCAGCCAAGATGGATGCCAGAGAGAAGGATTCTGGGAGGTGGTCGGACAGGTGGTGTCTCCTTTTGACCTTTCTCGAACTCTTCTGGTTGGTGGAGGCTTATTACTTCCCTGTTCCTTACCAGGACCTCCTGTCATAAAATAACTCACGGAAATGGTTACTATGGTGCCTGGCCAGGGCGGGCGGTTTCAATCAGTGAGCTTCCCCTAACAAAAGTACTCAGCCTCCAATATTCTATAAGCTAACTTATTTATGATGTTTATTTTTTACTGTTATCCCACACACCATCCTTGCCTTGAGAGTAGAAGCTCCTGTAGGACAAAGAACTTATATCTCATTTGTTTTCTGATGCATTCCAAGTGCTTACAGCAGCGTCTGATACATGGAAGACATATCAACATGCATCTGTTAAATGAACATTAGGCTAATCAGAGGAGGCTGATTATTCTTACAAGGTGCAATAAGACAAAGTCCAGTTCAGTGTGGCCAAGCCCAAAGTAGAAAAGGAAAGCAAAACCAGAAATCAGATTCTGAAATCCAGACCAATGAAACAATTACTTGCCTGGTCCAAATGCAGCCAACCAAATGGTCTGAATTGCTTTTTTTTCCCCCCTTAGATTGGTTGACACAATGAAGGGTGGGCGGCGGCGGGGTGGGGGGGCAGATGGGAACTTTCAGGATCTCAATGATTTTCAGATCTCACTGGGAATGTGGAGAAAACATCAATAATTGCTGGAACCCTGACCCTGGTCCCCTAAACATCCTCTTTTCTTGCATACCTTTGCTGAAAGAGGGATCCCATTCCAAGGCAAGGAATGGAATGCACTTGCGGGGCAAGGGCAACATTCCTGTGGAGATCAGAGAAGATAGGTTCAGCGCAGCCTCCTTTGTACCTCTTTGTCTGGGTCTAAGCCTGAAGGCTAAGGCCATTAAGCAGAAAACAATTGGGGATCCTAAGAAATGGAAAGTCCACACTTGGTTTTTCTGTTCAGTAGGAATGCAAGTACATGTGAGGAGACCCAACAATGTTACTAACTTTCTTTCATTCATAAACAAATATTTATTGAGTTCCTATTGTGTTCCAGGTGGGCTTCCCTGGTGGCTCAGTAAATCTGCCTGCCAATGCAAGAGATATGGCTTCAATCACTCCAGTATCCTTGCCTGGGAATTCCCATGAACAGAGGAGCCTGGTGGGCTACAGTCCATGAGGTCACAAAAGAATTGGACGTGACTGAGCGACTAAAACCAACAATTACGTGCCAGACACATTCTTGGCCTTGAGGAAACTGGTCACCGTTTAATTAATATAAGGTAGCTGCCTTCATGAAGCTTATGTTGTGTCTGATGTTGACTTTTAAAAAAAATTCACAACCTAAAAGTTGAGACTTAAGTTTTATTCAGTGGAAATTTTTAGGACTTTAAGCCTGGGAGGCAGCATCTCAAGTGATCCTGAGAGAACTACTTTGAGAATTCTAGGGAGAGAGCCAAGATATACAGTTTATCAATAAAGGGCAAGTAGTAAGAAGTCAAAAGATAGTTATTAATTAAAGAAAACCAGATATCTCAAGTTAAGTAATTTAGTGCTCTTCTATATATGGTAAGATGCAAGAGCCTCAGCTCACTGAAGCCATTCCTTTGATACGCACCTCAGCCCTCTGGGGCCAGTATTGTTTCCTCATCCTGAGCCCACTCAGGGCTCACCAGCTCACCATGTTGGCAGTGGATGCAATCACCGGTGACTATGACATCATTTGTTTACTGATACGGCAGGCGATATTCCATTTCTCAGTTCCTCCTCTCGGTCTGAAATTTGACCAATATTTGGGAGACATTTAATGACCAATTTCTGTCCCATGGTGCTGGGAGGTTTGTCCCGATATGGCAAAAATTCTTGTGGACATGCCACTCTAGGTGATATTTCCCAATTAGGCTCTGTAGATACTTAAAGATTCTCCAGTCTCTCTGACATAATTTCCCTTGTTGCTTCTTCTCATACCTAGAATCACAATATTACAACCATGCTATGTGGGGTTATACATGGCATATATTTCTTCAAGATGGGTACTGTTGAGATAGGAGATAGATGGGTTCCAAACTAGGCATTTACAACTAACCTCTTATTTATATTTCCTGAGGAAGGAGACAAGTGGGCTTGAGGCTAGGTAATTACAACAGCCTCCTATTTGCACTTCAAAATAGAAATTACAACAGGAATCAGGGTAAATAGCCAGGCTCTGTCTCTTAAGGACACTTTCATATAACAGCTATGGCAGGGACTGAGAGGGGCTACACCTTGCTTGAGTAAAAGATTAAGAGACCACATATTTCCCATCCTAGCAGAAAAGGAGACACTACACATATACAGAAAGGCTCCTTGGGGGTCAGAAGAAGGGGGACTGCCCCATATTATGTGATGCCAAGGCCCTCTCCACAGGCCTCTGGGCTGGAATCCATCTTGGAAAAAAGTTGCACACACATGCTGGGGAAAGTCCCAGGACAAGTCAGGTGAGGAAAAAGACAGCAGATAACTGGCCAAAAGTAAACAAAGACCCCTAAGAACTGCACTATGTAAATGGGTCAATGGCCTTTTTACTGTTCTCCTCCTTCTGAGGGGGAACACCCACGCCCTTTCTCTCCAGGTGTGTATCTCTGCTTGTTGCTTCTGTCTTCACTGAACAAGCTGTTTCTCCGTGTGCTCGCCCACTTGTTGTGTTGTATCTCTAATAATAAACTTCATACCTATTTTTTACATTTTGCATCTTTGACAAATGCATTTTTCAGTAGGGGCAAGGGCCCAAGGAATTTTGCTTCTAGCCTCTAGCCCCTGATGGATTAGAGGCTAAGATCCCTGATTTTTATCCAGGTTTCAGTTCAGTTCAGTTCAGTTCAGTCACTCAGTCATGTCCAACTCTTTGTGACCCCATGGACTGCAGCACGCCAGGCCTCCCTGTCCATCACCAACTCCCGGAGTTTACCTAAACTCATGTCCATTGAGTCGGTGATACCATCCAACCATCTCATCCTCTGTCATCCCCTTCTCCTCCCGCCCTCAATCTTTCCCAGCAGCAGGGTCTTTTCAAATGAGTCATCTCTTCACATCAGGTGGCCAAAGTATTGGAGTTTCAGCTTCAACATCAGTCCTTCCAATGAACACCCAGGACTGATCTCCTTTAGGATGGACTGGTTGGATCTCCTTGCAGTTCAAGGGACTCTCAAGAGTCTTCTCCAGCACCACAGTTGAGAAGCATCAGTTCTTCAGTGCTCAGCATTCCTTATAGTCCAGCTCTCACATGCGTGCTACCCAGGTTCAGTTCCTGGGTAGGGAACTAAGATTTTGCTTCAGCTACTGCTGCCTTTCTGAGATCACTCTTTTATAAGAGACAACAATCTTATAAAATAGATAAGATATAAGTAATTCAGTTAATAATATTGACAAAGTCATAGTGCAGCAGGGCAACATGAATCATAAACAATTTGAAAACAAAGAACACATTAAAACAATGATTAGTATAAAGTAGTTGCAATCCAGTTGTACTAAACCATCAAGTCCATGCAAGAGCCAGCTGGAGAAGCCAAATTCTGGAAGGATCAGGTAGAGAGAAAGAGATACACATGTCATCTTTGTTTGCAAAAATATTCTTTATCAACTTGTTGTAGGTGGCATAATAGGAAAAACTTTTCTGGAAAACAAAAATTAAAGTTAGTGTATTTTCCAAAAAGTCATAGAATTATAATCATATTGGCTCATTCAGTCCTTTAATTAATTCCTGCTAATCTGGAGGAAGTCATCAGGTTGTTCACTAGGGTTTTGTCATTTGTTACTCAGTTCCGTGTTATTATCTACTAATAAAAGCTATCAGAAACTTGTTGTTCAGTTGCCAAATCGTGTCCAACTCTTCGTGACCCCATAGACTGTAGCACGCCAGGCCTCCCTGTCCCTCACTGTCTCCCAAAATTTGCCCAAGCTCTTGTCCATTGCATTAGTGATGCCATCTAACTATCTCATCCTATGTCGCCCTCTTCTCCTTCTGCCTTCAATCTTTCCCGGCATCAGGATCTTTTCCAGTGAGTCAGCTGTTTGCATCAGGTGGCCAAAGCATTGGAGCTTCAATTTCAACATCAGTCCTTCCACTGAGTATTCAGGGTTGATTTCCTTTAAAATTGACTTGCTTGTTTAATCTCCTTGCTGAAACTTATATTTGTTTTAAAAGTCCTTTTTAAGAGTCTTCTTGAAAATCTTCATATTGTAAAAGCATTAGTGTAAAATAATGATTATTTATATAGGACAAAACTTAGAACAGCATGGTTGAAGATTTGAGTACAATGCAATTAGCAAGAAACTTGGATATTTCTTTGACATATAACATTTTAGCGTACTAGCTAGAATTATGACTGATATCATATCAGAACATACTAGAGGCTAAGGATTTCATATAAATTTTGGAATAGCTATATTAATGATGTTTATTCATACACTACAACCTAACCTAAGGGTTTTCCTGGTGACTCAGATGGTAAAGCATGTGCCTGCAATGTAGGTGACCCGAGTTCAATCCCTGGGTTGGGAAGATGCCCTGGAGAGGGAAATGGTAACCCACTCCAGTACTCTTGCCTGGAAAATCCCATGGATGGAGGAGCCTGGTAGGCTGCAGTCCATGGGGTCGCAAAGAGTTGGACATGACTGAGCGACTTTACTTTTCACTTTTTTCAACCTAAGGTCCATCTCCAATCACTTGACAATGTTTTTAAGTAATTAAACATACCAAATAAACTTAGTTTAGCATTCCTCTCTGAGATCCACTCTCCACAACTAGATACAGCCCACAGGCAACAGCAAAGACCCAGCACAGCCAAAAATAATAAATAAATACCAGTGATAATTTCTAAAAACATTTGTTTTCTAATAGAGAACATCTCAGGGTGGCATGAAACATATTCATAAGTAGTCTTAAATACCTTTAGTTTCTTTGTTTAGTAATTCATGTCTCAGTATCTTATTTGTGTGTGTGTGAATGACCTAGCTATTCAATAACTTCTGCCACTTAAACTAGTACAACTCTAGAACTTTAAGTTACAAAATTATCTGGTAAGATCATTTTAAGTGGACATTTCTAAAACATAATTAATTTTAAAGAGTTAACCCCAAAACTCTTATCTTATTTACATTTCAAGTTTCTTCATATCAAATTATTTTCCTTGCAACATATAAAAGGTCTTATTTGACTTTTATTAGAAGGCAATGGCACCCCACTCCAGGACTCTTGCCTGGAAAATCCCATGGATGGAGGAGCCTGGTAGGCTGCAGTCCATGGGGTCGCTGAGGGTCGGACACGACTGAGCAATTTCACTTTCACTTTTCACTTTCATGCACTGGAGAAGGAAATGGCAACCCACTCCAGTGTTCTTGCCTGGAGAATCCCAGGCACAGGGGAGCCTGGTGGGCTGCCGTCTATGGGGTTGCACAGAATTGGACACGACTGAAGTGACTTAGCAGACCTAGGTACAATAAAGTATTATACTTAATATTGATGGCTCTAAAGACATGTCTATATTAATTATATCAATAAACTTTAACACTACATAGCAACTTAATATTAAATATTCCCCAGTTCACATGAATCTTAAAGTCAAATTTTGGCCAGTTTCTTTTATATTTAATTTGCAAGCACTTACATTTAAATTGAGCTCTGTAAATTCAATTTTGACAATACTTTCTAAAAGTAGAGGTTATAGATATATAATTATTTATACATATTTTATATACTATATATAATTATGGAAGCTTCCCAGGTGGCTCAGTTGGTAAAGAATCTGCTTGAAATGCAGGAGGTACAGGAAACATGAGTTTGATCCCTGGGTTGGGACGATCCCCTGGAGGAGGGCTTGGCAACCCTCTTACACATTATATATTAATATATAATTACATATGTGTGCTGTGTGCTCAGTCACTTCAGTCATGTCTGATGTGAGCCTATGGACTGTAGCCTGCCAGGCTCCTCTGTCCATGGTATTCTCCAGGCAAGAATACTTGAGTGAGTTGCCATGCCCTCCTCCAGGGGATCTTCCTGACCCAGGGTTTGCACTCGAATTTCCTGCATTGCAGGCAGATTCTTTAGTTGCTGGTAAATGAATCATCAGGTATTATAAAGTTATTAGTTTACACAGAACAATTGAAATACATTAAAGTTGCTTGCTCAAATGACTAAGGCTTTACGATTTGTAAAGTTTGGCTGAGGGAGCATCCCAAGAAGCTTGAATTTTAAAACTGCCACTCTGTCATTTTTCCCCGTGGTTTCAAGTCTTGCCTGACTGGGCTTCATTTCAGGTCATTGTGGCCTAGGTTTACATTTTCTGATTTGAAGAGATTTAGAAGAAAATGACAGTTGCTTTAGTTCCCCTAAAGAACGAGTTTGTCACCTAAATGACACTAAACAACTGATTTGTCCTACTATATATTATATTGATCAGAAGTGTAGGAGTTCTATGTTCTAAACTGAAGTTTAAGAGTTCTATGTTTTGCAACTTTAGAGTTGAATTTATCATGCCTTCAGAAGCTTGTATAAGGCATTTGGCAATGACTTTTATTTTTAAAAGATTTTTTATTTATTTAGTTGCTCTATGAAGCATGCAGGGCCTTAGTTCCCCAACCAGGAACTGAACCTGTGCCTCCCGCAGTGGAAGCATGCCGTCTTAACCACTGAACAACCAGGGAAGTCTCAACAAAGATCTTCTTTCTGAGTTTACAAGTTAAACCCAGAGCAAAATCACTAATTTAATTTTTATTAGCCCTTGAATATTAGTTTCCAGTTTTTACTTATTTGTATGGCTCATATAACTCAATTGACTTCCTTCAGTATGTTTAATTAATATTTTCTGAGGGGCAGATGCATATTTCTTCACAGGGAAACCTTCCCCAGTGAAACATGTCTACCTTATAATATAATTAAACAAAAGAGTTGTAACCATCTTATATAAAGTCCATTTAAATATATATAAATTTTATTCTCAATTCTGTCAATATTTTATACCTTTAACTTGAGCCTTCATTAGGATACAATCAGCAAGTTTTGATCTTACAGGAGGAATTCTAGAAGGTTTTCTTTCTTTTTATTCTCTCATTTCATTCTTATTTTATTCTTTTTATTCTTTCATTTCATTTTGTCTTTTTTTATGGAAAAGGCTCTGGCTTCCAAAGAGTGGAGTTTGAACCAAGGAACTCAGGCCCTTTGGCCTAACTGTTGCCCCAAATAATTGCTGGTCAGGCACCTCAGTGTAATTTTTTTAAGTCGTACACACACACACACACACACACACATATAAGGTAAATAGAGAAGACTTGTTTGGATTTTTAATGTTGAGGACCAGTAGGAAGGTCACTTTTGGCCCATTTAACTTTGCTGCTGCTGCTGCTAAGTCGCTTCAGCTGTGTCCGACTCTGTGTGACATGGTATAATATCAAAACTTTCTGTTCTAATCACATAAATGTCCATTTTATTCATCCTATTTTAAACAACCATCTAAATATTTCCTTATTCATTTGAAATAAGTACTTTGTACAATTTCTACATTGTTGGAAAAAGTATCTAGACTTTACTTACAACATTTTTTTCTGTTATCATTAATTATTCTAATGTTTTGGGATTTCTCTGGTGATCCAGTGGTCAAGAATTCACCTTCCAATATAGGGAATGTGGGTTTGACCTCTGGTCATGGAACTAAGGTCCCACATGCTGTGGGGCAACTAAGCCCACACACTGCAACTAGAGAGCTCATGCGCCTCAACTAGAGAAGCCTGCACACTGCAACGAGGAGTCCGTGTGCTACAACAAAGACGCAGCATAACCAAACAATTTTAAAAATATATGCTGATCTTTTTATTAGCATTAGACAAATGAAACTATAAGACCCATTGAGAGAAAGCAAACACCACAAATAAAGCTTCCTAAGCTGTTTTTTTGGTTTGTTTGTTTGTTTTAAAACTAAAGAAATTCTTAGGTTAGCCATTAGATATATTTCTTTTTTCCACCTTTAATTTTATTTTTATAGGTACCAAAAAAACAGCTGTTTATAATGAGAGTGCTCTAGAACTCACCAATTTAGATGCTTTTTCAATTTAAAAGTATCCATCATTTGCCCATTAATAAAATATATATTAGTAGTGATTCCAACCAATAAGATACAAGAGGTTTCCCCATAAAAGAGTGGGAGAGGATGTCACCAAAGTGAAATCCAGAGAGTTTACTTCAAACAGCAGAATGGCAGAAGTCAGGTTTTCAAAACACACATACACACACACACACACAGAATGCCCTAGGAAGATCAGGTAGAACATTTAGCTCTCAAAGACACATAGAAGTGTAAGTTTCCCCTTGAAGGCCTATGTTTAAAATCAGACTTTTGGACCAAGACAGTGGAGGAATAAGACAGGGAGATCACCTTCTCCCCTGACAAATATATCAAAAACTGCATGCGGAACAACTACAGAACATCTTCTGAATGCTGGCAGAGGGACCCAGACCTCCAAAAAGGCAAGTCAATCTCTTCAGAATGAGGTAGGGCAAAAGATAAAAAAGAAGACAAAAGATTTTGAGGAAGGGATCTGCACCTCAGGGAGGAAGTAGTGAAGGAGGAAGTATCTGCACACTAGGAAACCCCCTCGCAAGCAGGATCAGGAGGTAGCTTTGAAACCTGAGGGGGAGCACAGTGATGAGTGAAGTTACAGGGGCCTCAAAGGCAAAATAGAGAAAATTCACCACAGAGATCATTGCCGAACAGCACTTTCCAGCTGAGAAGCAGCTCATGTGCCCACAGCAAGTGGGGGCTGGGTTCTCAGGCTCAGGCTTTGGGGGTCAGACCTCAGGGAGAGGACCAGGTTTGGCAGCCATGAAGATACTCTGAGACGGCTTGTACGACACAGCTGAGGGAGTCCAGGGAATAGCCTGCAACCTCCAGAGAGACAAAATATCATTCCCCAAAAAACATTCTGACCCTGCACTCACAGAACACTGGGTCCTGCATCAGTGGATATCGAAGAGGGGCAAAACAGCTGCAGTCTCCAGCTGCAGAGGTAGAGAAGCTGGAGCACGTGCCAGAGACTGAAAGTGAGGGGCTGCTGCAGTCTTGGCCCCAGGGATTGCAGCTACCACCAAGCTGTGAGCAGCTGTGGGTTGCTACCCATGTCTTGCTGGAACCCTTAGCAGCTTGGCTCTGCCAGGCATCCCACAAGCCCGGGCCAACACCCCTAGGGAGGCGGATGACAAGCCTCAGACTATGGTGACCCCCTGCAGGTCCCCACCATGGCATGTGCTCCCCACAGACTCAACTGTGTCTGATGTGCTTCTCCCTCTCCCCAACCCAACTAAGAGAGACCTAGAAAGTGACTACTTTCAGCCCCTTGTGTCTGGGAGGAGAACAGATGCTGGAGAGTGACCGAAAGCAGAGGCAGACCCCAAACCAAAGCAGAACACCAGGGGCTGCATGAGTAAAGGAGAGAAGGGGAAATTCGCGCCTGCAGCAGCAGATGCAGCAGATTAAATCCCCATAATCAGACCAAGACCGTGGATTTTAGAGGCAACTGTAGACTTTGAGAGCAAGTACAAGCTGGAGTAAGGCAAGATCTGAGTCTGAGCTGACCCCACCCTGCCCACAACAGGTCCAGAGATCTTTCTAGAAATATTGGAGGATTTTCTCCATAGGCAAATGGACTGGAGCAGGAAAATAGAGGAATCACAAGGACAGTCTTCTCATTACTGCTCTCTATACATTAAATATATTAATATTTCTCTCTTTTTTCTTTTTCATATTGTTCTAATGTTATTATTCCTTTAATTTTTATTTTTTATAACCTACTTTTTCCTTTTTAAAAAACATCCTATTTAAAAATAAATTCATTTCATTTTATTTTCCTATTTTTACATCACTTATTAGTTATACTGCAATCTTTTCCATGTTTTTGATTTTGTGCTGTTTCACCATTAGTCTTAGAGTTTTGTCTTCTGTGCTGTGTGGCCTGTGAAGTCTTGGTGCTACAATAAGGGGTTGGGCCTGAACTCCTGAGGTGAGAGACCCAAGTCTAAGACTTTGGACCACCAGAGAACTCCCAACTACATGGAATACTAGCAAGGCAAGAGCCTTCCCAGAGGCCTCCATATCAACACTGACACCAACTCCTACCCAAAGGCCATCAAACTCCAGTGGCAGATGCCTCATACCAAACCTTTAGCAAAATGGTAACACAACCATGCCCAGAAAGGCTGAAAGTTTGCCCAAAGCCATAGTGAGCCTATAGACACCCGCAAACATGCTACTGGACATGGCACTGCTTTTCAGAGAGACAAAAATCCAGCTCCAACCACCAGAACACAGGCACAAGACCCACCAATCAGGAAACCTTCACAAGGCACTGGTCCAACCCCACCCTTGGTGGGCAGACATCACAATTAAGAGGAAATATGGCCTTCCAGCCTGCAGACAAGAGATCCCAAACACAGTAAATTAAACAAAATGCAAAGACAGAGAAACTTGCAGCAGGTGAAGGAACATGGTAAAAATCCACAAGACCAAACAAATGATGAGAAAATAAGCAGTCTACACGAAAAGGGATTCAGAGTAGTAATATCAAAGTTGATCTAAAATCTTGGAAATAATATGGAGGCACAGATAAATAGACTGGAGGCATGGATCAAGAAGATACAAGAAATGTTTAACAAGGAACTAGAAGAATTTAAGGAGAAGGCAATGGCACCCCACTCCAGTACTCTTGCCTGGAAAGTCCCATGGACAGAGGAGCCTGGTGGGCTGCAGTCCATGGGGTGGCTAAGAGTCCGACGACTTCACGTTCACTTTCCACTTTCATGCATTGGAGAAGGAAATGGCAACCCACTCCAGTGTTCTTGCCTGGAGAATCCCAGGGATGGGGGAGCCTGGTGGGCTGCCGTCTATGGGGTCACACAGAGTCAGACACAACTGAAGCGATTTAGCAGCAGAAGAAGAAAAATTTAAAAATAGACAATCAGTAATGAACAACAAAATAACAGATTAAAATATATTAGAGGGGACCAAAAGCAGAATAACTGAAGCAGAAGAACAGATAAGTGAGCTGGAAGATAGAATGGTGGAAATAACTGAAGCAGAGCAGAACAAAGAAAAAGGAATAAAAAGAAATGAGGACAATCTCAGAGACCTCTGGAGCAACACTAAGTGCCCCAACATTCAAATCATAGGGCTCCCAGAAGAAGATAAAAACAAAGGATATGAGAAAATTTTTGAGGAGATTATAGTTGAAAACTTCCCTAAAATGGAAAAGGAAATAGCCACCCAAGTCTAGGAAGCCCAGAGAGTCCCATACAGGATAAACCCAAGGAGAAGCACACCAAGACACATATTAATCAAACTAACAAAATTAAACACAAAGAACAGGTATTAAAATCAGCAAGGAAAAAAAACAAAATATAACATACAAGTCTATCTGCCTAAGGCTAACAGCTGATCTTTCAACAGATACTCTGCAGACCAGAAGGGAGTAACAGGATACACTTAAAGTGATGAAAGGAAAAAAAATTAAAACCAAGATTACTCTGTCCATCAAGAATTGCATTCAGATTTGAAGGAGAAATCAAAAGCTTTACAGACAAGCGAAAATTAAGGGAATTCAGCACCAGCATTACAATAAATACTGAAATAACTTCTCTAGACAAGGAACATTATAGAAAAAAAAAGGCCTACAAAAAGAAACCCAAAGCAATAAAGTAAATGGCAATAAGATCATACATATCAAAAAGTACCTTGGATGTAACTGGACTAAATGCTCCAACCAAAAGACACAGATTGGCTGAATGGATACAAAATCAAGACCCCTATATATGCTGTTTACAAGAGACCCACCTCAGATTGAGGAACACATACAGACTGAAAATGAGGGGCTGGAAAAGATATTCCATGTGAATGGAAATCAAAAGAAAGTGGAAACAAAAATACTTTTATCAGATAGACTTTAAAATAAAGAGAGACAGTGAAGAACAATGCATAATGATCAAGGGATGAATCCAAGAAGAAGACATAACAATATAACAATTTATATATATATAAATAAAATATAACAATTATATAACAAATACAACAATATAACAAATATAACAATTATAAATATATATGCACCTCAATACATAAGGCAAATACCAACAGACATGAAAGGGGAAATTGATAGTAACATGGTAAAAGTGCAGCACTTTTAATATCTCACTCACACCAGTGGACAGGTCAACCAGACAGAAAATTAATAAGGAAACACAAGCTTTAAATGATACATTGGACCAGTTGTACCGAAATGATATCTACAGGACATTTCATTCAAAAAAGATTTCAGCTTTTTTCTCAAGTTCTTCAGGATAGATCACATCTTGAGTCACAAATCAAGCTTTAAGAAACTGAAATCATTTCAAGCATTTTTTTCTGACCACAATGCTATATGATTAGGTATAAATTACAGGAGAAATGATAAAAAACACAAACCCATGGAGGCTAAACAACACGCTTCTGAATAACCAACAGATCACTGAAGAAATCAGAAAAGGAACCAAAATACACCCAGAAACAAATGACAAAGAAACATGACAACTCAAAACCTGTGGGGCTGTGGGATGCAGTAAGAGCAGTGATAAAAGGGAAGTTTACAGCAATACAAACCTACCTAAAGAAGCAAGAGAAGCAACCTAACCTTACACCTAAAGCAACCAGAAAGAAAACAGCAAAGAACCCCACAGCTAGTAGAAGGAAAGAAATCACAAAGAGCAGAAATAAATGAAAAAGAAATGAAGGAGACAATAGCAAAGATCGATAAAACTAAAAGTTGCTTCTTTGAGAAAATGAACAAAATTGACAAACCATTAACAAGACTCACCAAGAAAAAAAGGGAGAAGACTCAAATCAATAAAATTAGAAATAAAAAAAGACGTTAAACAGACAACACAGAAATACAAAGGATCATAAGAGACTATGAGCGACTATATGCCAATACAATGGACAACTTGGAAGAAAGGGACAAATTCTTAGAAAAGTATAACCTTCCAAAACTGAATCAGGAAGAAATAGAAAATATGAACAGACCAATCACAAGCACGAAAACAAAGTATAATCAAAAATCTTCCAACAAACAAAAGTTCAGGGCCAGATAACTTCACAGGTGAATGCTACCAAAAATGAGAGAAGAGCTAACACCTATTCTGCTCAAACTCATCCAGAAAATTGCAGAGAGGGGAGACTGCCAAACACTTTCTACAAGGCCACCAACACCCTGATGCCAAAACCAGAGAAAGATGCCACAAAAAAAGAAAATTGCAGGCCAATATCACTGATGGAGATAAACACAAAAATCTTCAACAAAATTCTAGCAAACAATCCAACAACACATGAAAAAGATCATACATCACGATCAAGTCAGTTTTATCCCAGGGATGCAAGGATTCTTCAATATATGCAAATGAATCAATGTGATACACCAAATTAACAAATTGAAAGATGAAAACTATATGATGTGTCAATAGATGCAGAGAAAGTGTTTGACAAAATTCAACACCAGTTTATAGTAATTTTTAAAAAGTCTCCAGAAAATAGACATAGAAGGAACATAACTCAACATAATAAAGGCCATATATGACAAAGCCACAGAAAACATTATTCCCAATGGTGAAAAACTGAAAGCATTTCCTCTAAAATCAGAAACAAGACAAGGAAGCCCACTCTCTCCACTACTATTTGACATAGTTTTGGAAGTCCTAGCCATAACAGTCACAGAATAAAAAGAAATAAAAGGAATCTAAATTGGAAAAGAAGATGTAAAATTCACTGTTTGCAGATGACATGATATTATACATAGAAAACCCTAAGGATCCCACCAGAAAATTACTAGAGCTGAGCAAAGAATATAGTAAAGTCACAGGATATAAAATTAATACACAGAAATGCCTTGTATTCCTATATACTAACAAAGAAAAATCAGAAAGAGAAATTAAGGAAACAATCCCATTCACCATTGCAATGAAAAGAATAAAATATCTAGGAATGAATCTACCTAAAGAGATAAAAGATCTGTATGTAGAAAACTGCAAGATATGTATGAAAGAAATCAGATGAAGTAATTTAATTCAGATAGCTATTACATCTACTACTGTGAGCAAGAATCTCTTAGAAGAAATGGAGTGGCCCTCATAGTCAACAAAAGAGTCTGAAATGCAGTATTTGGGCATAATCTCAAAAACAATAGAATGTTCTCAGTATTCAATATCACAGGAATGCAAATCTATGTCCCAACCACTAATGCTGAAGAAGCTAAAGTTGCATAGTTCTACGAAGACCTACAAGACCTTTTAGAACTAACACACAAAAAAGATGTCCTTTACATCATAAGGGCCTGGAATGCAAAAGTAAAAAGTCAAGTGATACCTAGAGTAACAGGCAAGTTTGGCTTTGGAGTACAAAACGAAACAGGGCAAAGGCTAACAGAGTTTTGTCAAGACAACACACTGGTCATAGCAAGTATCCTCTTCAAACAACGCTAGAGATGACTCTACACAAGGACATCACCGGATGGTCAACACCGAAATCAGGTTGATTTGCAGCCAAAGTTGGCAAAGCTCTGTACAGTCAGCAAAAACAAGACCTGAAGCTGAATATGGCTCAGATCATGAGGTCCTTATTGCAGAAATTAAAGAGAGTAGAGAAAATCACTAGGCCATTCAGGTATGACTGAAGTCAAATCCCTTATGCCTGTACAGTGGAAGTAACAAATAGATTCAAGGGATTAGATCTAATGGAGATCCTGAAGAACTATGGAAAGAGGTTTGTAACATTGTACAGGACGAGGTGATCAAAACCATCCCTAAGAAAAAGAAATGTTAAGAGGTTGTCAGAGGAGGCCTTACAAATAGCTGAGCAAAGAAGAGAAGCAAAAAGAAAAAGGGAAAAGGAAAGATACACTCACCTGAATGCAGAGTTTCAAAGAATAGCAAGGAGAGATAAGAAATGCTTCCTAAGTGAACAATGAAAAGAAATAGAGGAAAACAATAGAGTGGTAAAGATTAGAGATTGCTCTAATAAGGGATACTAAGGGAATATTTCATTGAAAGATGGGTACAATAAAGGACAGAAACGGTATGGACCTAAAAGAAGCAGAAGATATAAGAAGAGCTGGCAGGAATACACAGAACAACTGTATAAAAAAAGTATTATTGGATAACCATGAGGTATGATCACTCACCTGGAGTCAGTCATCCTGGAGTACCAAGTCAAGTGGGCCTTAGTTAGTTTCTTGACAAACAAAGCTGCTGGAGGTGATGGAATTCCAGCTGAGCTATTTCAAAACCTAAAAGATGATGCTGTTAAAGTGCTTCACTCAATATACCAGCAAATTTGGGAAATTCAACAATGGCCACAGAACTGGAAGAGGTCAATTTTCATTCCAGTCCCAAAGAAGGACGATGTCAAAGAATGTTGAAACTACCGTACAATTGCACCATTTCACAAGGCAGGTAAGGTGGTCTGGTGTTCCAGACCTGAATACACAAAAATAAATTCACAGTGGATTAAAGACTTAAATATAAGGCCAGAAACTATAGAGCACCTAGAGGAAAACATAGGCAAAACACTCTTTGACAAAAATCACAGCAAGATCCTCTTTGACCCATCTCCTAGAGTAATGGAAATAAAAACAAAAATAAACAAATGAGACCAAATTAAACTTAAAAGCTTTGGGACAGTGAAGGAAATTATAAACAAGGTGAAAAGACAACCCTTTGAATGGGAGAAAATAATTGCAAACAATGCAACTGACAATGTATTAATTTCCAAAATATATAAGCAGGTCATACAGCTCTATATCAGAAAACAAATAGCCAAAACTAAAAAATGAGCAGAAGACCTAAACAGACATTTCTTCAAAGAAGTCATACAGATGGCCAATAAACACATGAAGAGATGCTCAACATAACTCATTATTAGAGAAATGAAAATTGAACTACAATAAGATATCACCTTACACCAATCAGAAAGGCCATCATCAAAAAAACTACCAACAGCAAATCCTGACAAGGATGTGGAATGTGGAGAAAAGGGAACCCTACCACACTGTTGATGGGAATGTAAATTGGTACAGACACTACAGAGAACAGTATGAAGATTCTTTTTCAAATTAGGAATAAAACTATCATATGACCCAGCAATCCCACTACTGGGCATATACACTGAGAAAGCCAAAATTCAAAAAGGCACATGTAGCCCAATGTTCATTGAAGTACTATTCACAATAGCTAGGACATGGAAACAATCTGGATGTCCATCTGCAGATGAACAGATAAAGAAGATACGTACATATATACAATGGAATATCAGTCATAAAGAGTAACACATTTGAGTCAGTTCTATTGAGCTGGATGAACCTAGAGCCAATTATACAGAATGAAGTATGTCAGAAAGAGAAAAACAAATATCATATATTAAGACATATATGGGCTTCCCTGATGGCTCAGATGATAAGGAATCCACCTGCAATGCAAGAGATCAAATTGCCAACATCCGCTGGATCACGGAAAAAGCAAGAGAGTTCCAGAAAACATCTATTTCTGCTTTATTGACTATGCCAAAGCCTTTGACTGTGTGGATCACAATAAACTGTGGTTGGATCCTTGGGTCGAGAAGATCCTCTGGAGAAGGGAATGGCTACCCACTCCAGTACTCTTGCCTGGAGAATCCCTGAGAAACCTGGCAGGCTACAGTCCATGGGGTCTCAAAGAACATGGAATCTAGAAAAATAGCAGTGATGGAACAGTTTTACAGAGAAGAAATGGAGATGCAGACATAAAGAATGGACTTGTGGACATAGCAGGAAAAAGAGAGGCTAGGAGAACTTGAGAAAGTAACATTGATGTACATATACCATGTATAAAATAAATAGCTGGAGCTGCTATATAACACAGGGAGCCCAGGCTGGTTCTCTGTGCTGACCTAGAGGGGTGGAATGGTAGAGGGAGGGAGGCTTCAGAAGGAGGGGATATGTATTCCAAATCCTGAAAGATGATACTGTGAAAGTGCTGCACTCAATATGCCAGCAAATTTGGAAAACTCAGCAGTGGCCACAGGACTGGAAAAGGTTCGTATTCATTCCAATCCCAAAGAAAGGCAATGCAAAGAATGCTCAAACTATTGCACAATTGCACTCATCTCACAGGCTAGTAAAGTAATGCTCAACGTTCTCCAGGCCAGGCTTCAGCAATATGTGAACCGTGAACTTCCTGATGTTCAAGCTGGTTTTAGAAAAGGCAGAGGAACCAGAGATCAAATTGCCAACATCTGCTGGATCACGGAAAAAGCAAGAGAGTTCCAGAAAAACATCTATTTCCGCTTTATTGACTAGGCCAAAGCCTTTGACTGTGTGGATCACAATAAACTGTGGAAAATTCTGAAAGAGATGGGAATACCAGACCACCTGACCTGACTCTTGAGAAATTTGTATGCAGATCAGGAAGCAACAGTTAGAACTGGACATGGAACAACAGACTGGTTCCAAATAGGAAAAGGAGTATGTCAAGGCTGTATATTGTCACCCTGTTTATTTAACTTATATGCAGAGTACATCATGAGAAACGCTGGACTGGAAGAAACACAAGCTGGAATCAAGATTGCCGGGAGAAATATCAATAACCTCAGATATGCAGATGACACCACCCTTATGGCAGAAAGTGAAGAGGAACTCAAAAGCCTCTTGATGAAAGTGCAAGTGGAGAGTGAAAAAGTTGGCTTAAAGCTCAACATTCAGAAAACAAAGATCATGGCATCCGGTCCCATCACTTCATGGGAAATAGATGGGGAAACAGTGGAAACAGTGTCAGACTTTATTTTTCTGGGCTCCAAAATCACTACAGATGGTGACTGCAGCCATGAAATTAAAAGACTCTTACTCCTTGGAAGGAAAGTTATGACCAACCTAGATAGCATATTCAAAAGCAGAGACATTACTTTGCCAACAAAGGTTCATCTAGTCAAGGCTATGGTTTTTCCTGTGGTCATGTATGGATGTGAGAGTTGGACTGTGAAGAAGGCTGAGCGCCGAAGAATTGATGCTTTTGAACTGTGGCATTGGAGAAGACTCTTGAGAGTCCCTTGGACTGCAAGGAGATCCAACCAGTCCATTCTGAAGGAGATCAGCCCTGGGATTTCTTTGGAGGGAATAATGCTAAAGCTGAAAGTCCAGTACTTTGGCCACCTCATGCGAAGAGTTGACTCATTGGAAAAGATTCTGATGCTGGGAGGGATTGGGGGCAGGAGGAGAAGGGGACGACAGAGGATGAGATGGCTGGATGGCATCACTGACTCAATGGAAGTGAGTCTGAGTGAACTCCGGGAGTTGGTGATGGACAGGGAGGCCTGGCGTGCTGCAATTCATGGGGTCGCAAAGAGTCGGACATGACTGAGCGACTGATCTGATCTGATCTGATCTGATATAATGAGAGAAAATATTTGCAAACAAAGCAATTGAGACAGGATTATTTTCAAAATATACAAACAGTTCATGCAACTCCAAAAAAAAAAAAAAAAAAAAAGAACAACCCAATCCAAAAACTGGTAGAAGATCTAAATAGTCATTTCTCCAAAGAAGACATATCAGGTCAGATCAGTCGCTCTGTTGTGTCCGACTCTTTGTGACCCCATGAATCGCAGCACGCCAGGCCTCCCTGTCCATCACCAACTCCTGGAGTTCACTCAAACTCACGTCCATCGAGTCAGGGATGCCATCCAGCCATCTCATCCTCTGTCGTCCCCTTCTCCTCCTGCCCCCAATCCCTCCCAGCATCAGAGTCTTTTCCAATGAGTCAACCCTTCGCATGAGGTGGCCAAAGTACTGGACTTTCAGCTTTAGCATCATTCCCTCCAAAGAAATCCCAGGGCTGATCTCCTTCAGAATGGACTGGTCGGATCTCCTTGCAGTCCAAGGGACTCTCAAGAGTCTTCTCCAACACCACAGTTCAAAAGCATCAATTCTTCGGTGCTCAGTTTTCTTCACAGTCCAACTCTCACATCCATACTTGACTACTGGAAAAACCATAGCCTTGACTAGACGGACCTTTGTTGGCAAATTAATGTCTCTGTTTTACAATATACTATCTATGTTGGTCATAACTTTCCTTCCAAGGAGTAAGCGTATTTTAATTTCATGGCTGCAGTCACCATCTGTAGTGATTTTGGAGCCCAGAAAAATAAAGTCTGACACTGTTTCCACTGTTTCCCCACCTATTTCCCATGAAGTGGTGGGACCGGATGCCATGATCTTCGTTTTCTGAATATTGAGCTTTAAGCCAACTTTTTCACTCTCCACTTTCACTTTCATCAAGAGGCTTTTGAGTTCCTCTTCACTTTCTGCCATAAGGGTGGTGTCATCTGCATATCTGAGGAAGAAGACATATATATGGCCAAAAAAGACATTAAAAGGTACTCAACATCACTAATTCTTAGAGAAATGCAAATCAAAAGTACAATGAGGTATCACCACACACTGGTCAGAATGGCCATCATCAAAAAATTTACAAGCAATAAATGCCAGAGAGGATGTAGATCAAAGGGAACCTTCCAACACTGCTGGAATGTAAAAATACAACTACTATGAAAAACAGTTTAGAGGTTTCTTTAAAAATTAAATAAATATCATAGGATCTAAGAATCCCACTCCTGGACAGATATCCAAAGAAAACCATACTTTAAAAAGATACATGCACTCCAGTGTTTACTGCAGAACCATTTTCAATAGCCAAGTCATAGCAGTAACTTAAATGTCCATCAACAGAGGAATGTATAAAGAAGATGTGGTACACCTAAACAATGGACTATTACTCAACCACAAAAAAGAATGAAATAAAGGCATTAGCAGCAACATGGATGAACCTAGAGTTTGCCATATTGAATGAAGTATGTCAGACAGAAAAAGATAATTATCATATAATTACATTTATATGCAGAATCTTAAAAAAATGATACAAATGAACTTATTTAGAAAACAGAAACAAGCTCACAGGCTTCAAAGTCAAACTTATGGTTGCCAAAGGGGAAAAGTTAGGGGAAGGAGGTATAAATTAGGAGTTTGGGATCCACATATACACAGTACTATATGTAAAATAGATAATCAACAAGGACCCACTGTATAGCACAGAGAACTCTACTCAATGTTCTACAATAGCCTATATTGGAAAAGAATCTCAGAAAGAATGGATATATGATTATTTATAACTGAACCTCTTTGCTGTACACCTGAAGCTAGCACAACATTGTAAATCAAGTATGCCTCAAAATAAAATAAAGACCAAATTAAAAAAAAAAAAAAACTGTTCTGTCTTATAACAGTATAGCCACCTCAGCTGTCCTCAGTTACTATTTGCATAGAATATATATTTCCATCTTTTTAATTTCAACTTTTTTATCTTGGAATCTAGAGTCTATCTCTTGTAAACAGGTGGAGCATGTCTTTTTTATCCTTCCTGCCAACATCTGACTTTCCTTGGAATCTTTTGTTGTTGTTGTTCGGTCACAAAGTCATGTCCAGTTCTTTGTGCCTCTATGGCCTGCAGCACGCCAAGCTTCCCAGTCCTTCGCTCTCTCCCAGAGCTTGCTCAAACTCATGTCCATTGAGTCGGTGATACCATCCAACCATCTCATCCTCTGTCGTCCCCTTCTCCTCCTGCCCTCAGTCTTTCCCAGCATCAGGGTCTTTCCCAGTGAGTTGGCACTTCACATCAGGTGGCCAAAGTTGGAGCTTCAGCTTCAGCATCAGTCCTTCCAATGAATATTCAGGGTTGATTTTGTTTAGGATTGACTGGTTTGATCTCCTTATTGTCCAAGGGGCTCTCAAGAGTCTTCACCAGTACCACAATTTGAAAGCATTGTAAATCAAGTGTACCCCAATATAAAATAAAAACTAAATTTAAAAAATTGTTTTGTCTGATAATATTTACTGTAGCAATTAATGAAATAGGATTTATGTTTTCCATTTTGCACAATGGACTCCCTTTGGTATTTTTTGTAGATCAGGTATGCTAGTGATGAATTATCTCAATCTCTGTTTATCTGGGAATATTTTAATTTCTCCCTTTTTTGAAGGACAGTTTTGCTGGATATAGAATTCTTGATTGACAGTCTGTTTCTATTAGGACTTTGAATATTCCATTTTACTGTTAATTTTATTGAAGATCTCTTATATGTGATGAGTTCATTTTTCTTTTCTGCTTTCAAAATGCTCACTTGTCTTTTGACAGTTTTTCTATGACATGTCAAGATGTGGAACCCACTAAGTGTATTTTGAACACTCATTGAGATTCTTGGATGTGCAGTCACTAAGTCAATTTAGTGGCTATTTCTTTGACTATTCTTTCTGCTCATTTCCCTCGCCTCTCCTTCTGAGACTTTAGTTATGCTTATGTTGTTTCACCTAATGGTGTTCCACAGGTCTGGGACTCAGTTCATTTTCTTCATTTTCTTTTAATTTAAATTCCTTTGGATGGATAATCTTAATTGACGTTTCTTCAAGTTCTCTGATTCTTCTACATGTTAGAATGTGCTGTTGAATCCATCTAGTGAACTTTTCATTTCAGTAATTGTACTTTTCAACTACAGAATTTCTGTTTATTTTGTATAATTTCTTTATTTACTTTCTCTCTTTAGTAAGACAAGATTTCATATTCCTTTAATTCTTTAGGCACACAATTCCTTTACTTCTTTGAGCATATTTATAATAGTAAGTTTGAGGTATTTGTCTTGCAAGCCCAACATGTGGACTTCCTCAGATAATATTTCTATTGACTCTTTTTTCCTACATAGGGGACATATTCTCAGTTTCTTTTCATATCTCAATTTTTTTTTTTTGTTGAACTGGACAGTTAAAATGATATAATGTGGCAACATTTTGGACCATAAAGAAAACTGAATGCCAAAGAACTGATGCTTTTGAACTGTGGTGTTGGAGAAGACTCTTGAGAGTCCCTTGGACTATAAGGAGACTAAACCAGTCAATCCTAAAGGAAATCAATCCTGAATATTCATTGGAAGGACTGATGCTGAAGCTGAAACTCCAACACTTTGGCCACCTGATGGGAAGAACTGATTCATTGGAAAAGACCCTGATGCTAGGAAAGATTGAAGGCAGGAGGAGAAGGGGATGACAGAAGATGAGATGGCTTGATGGCATCACTGACTCGATGGACATGAGTTTGAGCAAGCTCTGAGAGTTGGTTATGGACAGGGAAGCCTGGCGTGCTGCAGTCCCTGGGGTCACAAAGAGCTGGACATGACTGAGCGACTGAACTGAACTGAACTGAATGTGGTAACTCTGTGAATTATATCCACACTCCCTTAGGAATTGTTTAGTGACTTTCTTGGACTAATTTTACAAAGTCTGTATCTTTATCATATGAAATTTCTACTCAGTTTAGCATCCAGATAGTGATTGAACAGAAATTTCCCCAAACATCTTGAACCAGCTTTTGTTTAATGACTCTATGTGTGTATTGGAATACAGCTTCAATGATGTCAGGCAGTTTACACCACTCATTGCCTTCACTTCTTAACTGGGCAAAGTCTAAAGGTCTGCCAGCCGTGAGACATTAGGGCCTTCCCAGGTCTTTAATGGGCATGCATATAGCATGCACACGGCCTCATGGATTGCCAGGACTATTTTTTCCTGTCTCTCTATGGACATCTTATTCTCCAATTTTCTATTTTAAGATTTTAAAATCAATTTATTGTTAACCCCAGCTGTTAACACCTCAGGAAGCTTTGATGTTAAACAACTGCCACTGATTGTTTTTGAGAAATGCCCTGTGGATAAGGCTATTTGCAGAGGTTGAGTTCAGATTCAGGTCAAATTAAAAAAAAAAAAAAAAAAATGAGAGACAGTAATTTTCATTGGGCTGCCAGACAAATAAGGTAGTGAAAATTATCTGGTACTGGGGACTTGGGGAATTTCCAAACCCATTTCCCCCTGCTTCAATAGCTACTAGTCTGCTGGTTTTCACGGCTACTATAGTAGCTGTGAATATATACTACACTATAGTAGCTACTACTATATTGGCTTTTAATAACACTTTGAAGCTGGAAAGGGAGGTATTGGGTTAAGGAAAGTTAAAATGCCCTGAACCTTATTGTTCTTACTGAGATTCAGTCATTGTTTTCTGACAAAAATTGCTCAGATTATTGAAATCCTATGTTTAATTTCGATAGTCTGAAAACATTGATTTTAACAGTTTTTTCCAGACTTCTCATTGCCTTTATTGAGAAACAGATTTTTGCAAGTCCTTAATGTCATTGTGAAAGTTTGGAAGCTTTCCAGCTTTCTTTGCTTTTGTATTAGCATGATATATCATTTTAATTTTTTTTTGGTTTTATCCTATTTGTGTCTTTGTTAAAGTCAGTTCTTGAAGACTGTATGTAGATAGATATTCAAAGATTGTCAAATTGCTGGCTTATCCAATTAGACAATCTTTGTTTTTCAATTGGGATGTTAAAAAATTTAACTTTAAACTGTTTATTGATTTTTTTAGATTAAAAGCTACTTATTTGCTCTTTTCTATTTGTTTCATCTATTCATTGTTCTCTTTTTTTACCTTCTTTTGGATTGAGCATTTTTTATTATTTTATTTTATCTTTTACTGCCTTTTTGGCTCTAGCGCTTTGAGTTTCTGCTTTGTTTTGTTTTCAGCAGGCCTACTTGTGGCCTACAGTATACACATTTAACTTATCATAGTCTACTCTGAAACAACATTATTTCACAAATAGCATAAGAACCACAATTGTATACTTCTCTCATTTCTCCACTTCTGGTCTTTGTTCTATTGCTATCATATAATTTATTTCTACATATGTTATAAATTCTATATTACATTTGTTATGCTTGCTTTAAAAGTCAATTATCTTTTAAAGAAATTTTAAGAAAAAAATTAAAGCTTTTTTATATTCACCCACATAGTTATTATTTCCCACGCTTTTCAATTTTTGGTGTAGATTCAGATTTCCATTTGATTATAGGTTCCTTCTTCCTGGAGACTTCCTTCCTTTAAATTCTTGTAGTTCAAATGTGCTGGTATAATTTGTTTTCAGCTTTTGTATACTGAAAAAATTGTTTTCAAATTTCTTCTCTAGGTGTAGAATTCTAGATTGATAGTTTTTTCTTGCAGTACTGTAAAGCTATTGCTTCACCCTCTTCTGATTTGCATTGTTTCAGATAATAAATCTGCTCCCACTATCATCTTTATATTCTATATACAAGTTGTCTTTTTTAATCTGATTGATTTTTAAGATTTAAGGTTTTGTCTTGAAAAGTGAAGGTGCTAATCACTCAGTCGTCTCTGACTCTTTGTGATCTCATGGACAGTGGCCCACGAGGCTCCTCTGTGCACGGAATTCTCCAGGAAGAAAATACTGGAGCTCCATTCCTTTCTCCGGGGGATCTTCCCAACCCAGGGATTGAATTCAGGTCTCCTGAATTTGCATTGCAGGCAAATTCTTTAAGGTCTTCTCTTAAATCTTATCAATAGTTCTAAGCAATTTGACTATGATGTATTTTTGCCCCTGTTTCTTGGATTTAGGATTTGTTGAGACTCTTGAATTTATTGTTTTCACCAATTTAGAAAATTTTTTATTCATTAGGCTTTCTTTCTTCCTGGTCATGCTACATAGCTTGCAGAATCTTAGTTTCCCAATCAGGGATTGAAACCAGGCCTTAGCAGTAAAAGCATCGAGTCCTAACCACTGAACTGTGAGGGAAGTCCCTCATTAGTCTTTCAAATATTTCTTCTGCCTGCCCTTCATTTCTTTAGGGACTCTAATTATGCATATTGGGTCACTTGAAGTTTGGCCACACCTCACTGATGTTTTGTTTTTTTCAGTATTCTTTTTCTTTCTGTATGTTTCCTTCTGTATAGTTTTCATTGCTGTATCTTCAAATTTTCTAATTATTTTTCTGTTGTGTCTAATCTGCTATTAATCTTGCTGTGGACTGAATTGTGTCCCCCTCAAAGTTAATATTGCAAAGCCCTAATCTCCAGTGCTACTTTATTTGGAGATAGGGCCTTTTAAGGAAGTAATTAAGGTTAAAGGAGACTATAAGAGTAGGGCCTTAATCTAAGAGGACTGGTGTCATTATAGGAAGAGTTAGAAGGACTGCCTTGGTGGTTCAGTGGTTAAGAATCCATCTGCCAATGCAGGGGACTTGGGTTCAATCCCCAGTCTGGGAAGGTTCCACGTGCCATGGAGCAACTAAGCCTGTGCACAGTAACTACTGATCCCACACTCCAGAGCCCATGAGCAGCAACTCCTGAGCCTCACACTGCAACTGCTGAAGCCTGCATGCCTACAGCCTGCACTCCACAAGAGGAGCCACTGCAGCGGGAAGCCCACCACAATTAAGGGTATCCCCCTGTGCCACAACTGGAGAAGGACTGTGTGCAGCAATGAAATCCCAGTGCAGCCAGAAATAAAATAAAGCAACAAAAAGAGTAGTTAGATATACCAGGAGTACATGAATTCAGAGAAAAGGCCATGTGAGGACACAGCAATAAGGTGGCCATGTGCAACTGGTAGGAGAGTCCTTACCAGAAGCCAACTCTGCTGAGTGCTTCATCTTAACTTCAGCCTCCAGAACAGTGAGAGAATAAACTTCTGTTGTTTAAGTGATCTAGTCTGTGGCATTCTGGTATGGCAGCCCTAGCCAACAAATACAAATCCCATCCAGTCTATTTTCATCCCTAAAACTTCTATGTGAAGTTTTAAAAAAGGCTTCCATGTCTTTCAACATGCTTTTAGAAATAATGAAGTATATGCCTATCGCTTGTGTCATTTCTGAGTATGTTTCCATTGACTGACTTTTCTCCTCATTATGGTTTTTATTTTGCTGCTTATTTGCATATCTGGTCATTTTTTATTTAATGATAGATATTACATGGCAACCCACTCCAGTACTCTTGCCTGGAAAATCCCATGGACGGAGGAGCCTGGTAGGCTGCAGTCCATGGGGTCGCTAAGAGTTGGACATGACTGAAGCGACTTAGCAGCAGCAGCAGCATTACAAATTTTACATTATTGGATGCTGATTTTGGGGGGCAGTCCTTAAATATTGTTGAGTTTATTCTGATATGCTGTTAAGTTACTAGGAAACAGTTTGGTACTTTCAAGGATTGCTTTTAGCTTTGTTAGGTAAAATCAGAACTGTTTGATTCTAGAGTTAAATTGGTCCCTCTACTGAGTTAATACTTACTAGTATTCTATCTCAGAGAAGGCAATGGCAACCCACTCCAGTCTTCTTGCCTGGAGAATCCCAGGGATGGGGCAGCCTGGTGGGCTGCCGGCTGTGGGGTCGCACAGAGTCGGACACTACTGAAGCGACTTAGCAGCAGCAGCAGCAGCAGCAGCAGCAGCATTATTCTATCTAAGCCTTGTGTATCACAAGTTTGTTCCACTCTGATTTGTTGGGAATATGAACTGTTTTTAATCCTGTGTATTTAATTATCCTGCTGCTTCTGCCCAGTTGTTTTTTCACTGGTTTATGACTTTTTCACACCCATACGTTGATCAGCATTCAACTGAAGACTAAAGAGAACTCCTCTGTAGATTGCTGCAGTTCTCTCCTCTCCAATAATTTACCCTATGAATTAAAGATGCCTTGACTTTTTCAAATTCTCACCTATAGCTCTTCAACTCAAGGAGACCCTGGGCTCTTCTCTTCACTTCATTGAGGTCTAGAAAGTATGTGTGGTCAGTCGCTCAGTCATGTCTGACTATTTGTGACCCTGTGAACTGCAGTCTCTGTTACAAACCTCCATTCATAGTTCTTCAGGCACTCTGTCTATCAGATCTAATCCCTTGAATCTATTTGCCACTTCCACTGTGTAATCGTAAGGGATTTGATTCGGTTCATACCTGAATGGCCTAATGGTTTTCCCTACTTTCTTCAACTTAAGTCTTAATTTCACAATAAGGAGTTCGTGATCTGAGCCCCACTCAGCTCCTGGTCTTGTTTTTGCTGACTGTATAGAGCTTCTCCATCTTCAGCTGCAAAGAATATAATCAGTTTTCAGTATTGACCATCTGGTGATGTCCATGTGTGGAGTCATCTCTTGTATTGTTGGAAGAGGGTTTTGCCATGACCTGTGTGTTCTCTTGGCAAAACTCTGTTAGTCTTTGCTCTGCTTCATTTTGTACTCCAAGGCCAAACTTGCCTGTTATCCAGATATCTCTTGACTTCCTACTTTGATGATTAAGCTTTAAATTATTCCTGCCAAAATGAAGTTTCTGTATTTTTATCTGGGTGTTGATTACTTGAATGTGTGCACTTTGTGAAAAATACATTGAGTTGTGCACTTGATTTAGCCACTGTGTACTTTGAATTATGCACTTTTCTGTATGAATGTTTTATCTCAAACAAGTTTATTTAAAAAGCGATTTATTCCAAGCCTATGTAGAAAGCATTCTTATCTGCCCCCAATCTATTCTAAATTATAATTAAATATATCCTAATATGCAGTCCATTTCATTTACTAATTTATTGACATAGTTTTTCATAATAATCTCCTATAATATTTAGACTTTAATGTAAAATAAATTGTCCCCCTTTTCATTTCTGATATTATTCATATGTAAACTTATTTATTAAGTTTTATTATTTTTATGTTTGTCTATTTTAATGTCTGCTTTGTTTATATAGATCCCTCAATGGTGTCATTTTTTCCCTCTATTTCACTAATTTATGTTTAAAAATTTTTTCCTTTGTTATGCTTTGATTTTACTCTGCTTTTTAAGATCATCTCTTATTCTTTTCTGATTTGCATTTAAGTTGTAATATGTTTCCATTGAATTTCTTTTTATTTATCCTCCCTGAATTTTGTTGGACTTTCTGGATCTGAGGATTGATATCTCTCAACAATCCTGAAAATTCTTGATCATTTTCCTTGAAATTTATCCTCAGTAACCCTGGAGGCTTTGGTTGAAAATATGCTGTTCCTAAGATAGCTTGCAGAGAAGGCAATGGCAACCCACTCCAGTACTCTTGCCTGGAAAATCCCATGGACAGAGGAGCCTGGTGGGCTGCAGTCCATGGGCTCGCTAAGAGTCAGATATGACTGAGTGTCTTCACTTTCACTTTTCACTTTCATGCATTGGAGAAGGAAATGGCAACCCACTCCAGTGTTCTTGCCTGGAGAATCCCAGGGATGGAGGAGCCTGGTGGGCTGCCGTCTATGGGGTCGCACAGAGTCGGACACGACTGAAGCAACTTAGCAGCAGCAGCAGCAGCAAGATAGCTTGTATTTGTTTCTGTCAGTTGTCACATTTCTACTTGAATTTTTTCTAACTACACCAGCAACAGAAATTCAGACCAAAAATCTTTTGAGGACTGTGTTTTGGTTATCGATTGTGTAACAAATTATATAACTTAGCAGCTTAAAATAATAAGCATTTATTATTTCTCCAAGGTCTTTGTAAATCTGAGAGTAGCTCTATCTCACTGTCTCACCTGAGGTTGCATTCAAGATGTCAGCAAGGACTCCAGTCACCTAAAAGTTAAGTAACTGGGGCTGGAGGATATATTAATACTTCCAAGGTGGCTGACTCACAGGCCTGGCAAACTAGTGCTAGCTTCTAGGACGAGGCCTCAGTTTTTTGCCTCTCTGTAAGATTGGTTGAGAGTCTTCATTACATGGAGCTAATTTCTCCCAGCATGAGTTTTCCAAGAAAAAAACAAAGTAGGAGCCACAATATTTTATGTGATCTAGACTCAGAGATCATACGCAGTCATTTCTGTAACCTTCTATTACTGAAGTAAGTCTATTCAATGTAGGAGGTGACTATATACAAGAGTGTAAATGTCAGAAGGCAGAGATCACTGGGAAAATCTTAGATGACATGAAAAGGCAAAAAGATATAACACCGAAAGATGAGTCCCCTAAGTCAATAGGTGTCCAGTATGCTACTGAGGAAGAGCAAAGAAATAGCTCCAGAAAGAATGAATACGATGAGCCAGGCAGAAACGACACCCAGTTGTGGATGTGTCTGGCAGTGAAAGTAAAGTCCAACGCTATAAAGAAGAATAGGAACCTGCAATATTAGATCCATGAACCAAGGTAAACTGGATGTGGTCAAACTGGAGATGGGAAGAATAAACATTGACATTTTAGGAATCAGTGAACTAAAGTGGATGGGAATGGGTGAATTTAATTCAGATGACCATTATATCTACTACTGTGGGCAAGAATCCCTTAGAAGAAATAAGTAGCCCTCATAGTCAACAAAAGAGTCCAAAACATTGTAATTGGGTGCAGTCTCAAAAATGACAGAATCATCTTGGTTCCTTTCTCAGGCAAACCATTCAATATCACAGTAATACAAGTCTATGCCCCAACCACTAATGCCAAAGAAGCTGAAGTTGAAACAGTTCTATGAAGACTTAAAAGACCTTCTAGAACTAACACCAAAAAAAGATGTTCTTTTCATCATAGGGGTTTGGGATGCAAAAGTAGGAAGTCAAGAGGTACCTAGAGTAACAGGCAAGTTTGGCCTTGGAGTACAGAATGAAGCAGGGCAAAGGCTAGTAGCGTTCTGCAAGAGAATGAACTGGTCATAGCAAAAACCCTCTTCCAACAACACAAGAGATGACTCTACACAGGCACATCACCAGAAGGCCAATACCAAAATCAGATTGGTTATACCCTTTGTAGGCACTATACACAGTTGGGGAGGCACTATACAGTCAACAACAACAAAAAAAGACCTGGAGCTGACTGTGGCTTAGATCGTGAGCTCCTTACAGCAAAATTCAGACTTAAAATGAATTAAGTAGGGAAACCACTAGGCCATTCAGTATGAATGGAATCAAATCTTTATGATTGTACAGTGGAAGTGACAAATAGATTCAGGAGATTAGATCTGATAGAGTGACTGAAGAACTATGAATGGAGGTTCGTAAGATTGTATTGGAGGTGGTGACCAAAACCATGCCCAAGAAAAAGAGATGCAGGAAAGCAAAATGGCTGTCTGAGGAGGCCTTACAAATAGCTGAGAAAGGAAGAGAAGTGAAAGGCAAAGGAGAAAAGGAAAGATATACCCATTTGAATGCAGAGATCCAAAGAGTAGAAAGGAGAGATAAGAAAGCCTTCTTCCGTGATCAATGCAAAGAAATAGAGGAAAACAATAGAATGGGAAAGGCTAGAGATCTCTCCTAGAAAATTAGAGATACCAAGGGAACATGTCATGCAAAGATGGGCTCGATAAAGGACAGAAATGGTAAAGCCCTAACAGAAGCAAAAGATACTAAGAAGAGATGGCAAGAATACACAGAAGAACTATACAAAAAAGACCTTAATGACCTGAATAACCATGATGGTGTAGTCACTCACCTAGAACAAGATGTCCTGGAATGTGAGGCAAGTGGGCCTTAAGAAGCATCACTACGAACAAAACTAGTGGAGGTGATAGAATTCCAGCTGAGCTATTTCAAATCCTAAAAGATGATGCTGTTAATGGGCTGCACTCAATATGTCAGCAAAATTGGAAAACTCAGCAGTGGCCACAGGACGGGAAAAGGTCAGTTTTCTTTCCAATCCCAAGGAAAGGCAATGCCAAAGAATGTTCAAACTACCATACAATTGCTGTCATTTGAGCAAGGTAATCCTCAAAATACTTCAAGCTAGGCTTTAGTACTACCTGAACCAAGAACTTTCAGATGTACAAGCCAGATTTAGAAAAGGCAGAGGAATCAGAGGTCAAATTGCCAACATCCGTTGGATCACAGAAATGCAAGAGAATTCCAGAAGAACTTCTACTTCTGCTTCACTGACTATGCTAAAGTCTTTGACTGTGTGGATCACAACAAACTGTGGAAAATTCTTAAAGAGATGGGAATACCAGACCACCTGACCTGCCTCTTGTGAAACCAGTATGCAGGTCAAGAAGCAAGTTAGAACTGGACATGAAACAACACACTGGTTCCAAATTGGGAAAGGAGTACATCAAGGCTGTATATCATCACCCTGCTTATTTAACTTCTATGTAGAGCATATCGTGTGAAATGCTTGTCTGGATGAAGCACAGTTGGAGTCAAGATTGTAGGGAGAGATATCAATAATCTCAGATATGCAGATGATACCATTCTAAATGCGGAAAGCAAAGAGGAACTAAAGAACCTCCTGATGAAAGTGAAAGAGAGAGTGCAAAAGCTGGCTTAAAACTCAACATTCAGAAAACTAAGATTATGGCATCTGGTCCCATCACTTCATGGCAAATAGATGGGGAAACAGTGGAAACAGTGACAGACTTTATTTTCTTGGGCTCCAAAATCACTGCAGATGGTGACTGCAGCTTTGAAATTAAAAGGTGCTTGCTCCTTGGAAGAAAAACTATGACAAACCTAGATAGCATATTAAAATGCAAAAAAATCATTTTGCCAACAAAGTCTGAATAGTCCAAGCTATGGCTTTTCCAGTAGTCATGTATGGATGTTAGAGTTGGACCATAAAGAAGGTTGAGAACCAAGGAGTTGATTCTTTCAAAATGTGATGCTGGAGAGGACTCTTTAAGAGTCCCTTGGACAGCAAGGAGATAAAACCAGTCAATCCTAAAGAAAATCAATCCTGAATATTCATAGGAAGGACTGATGCTGAAGCTGAAACTCCAGTACTCTGGCTATCTGATGCAAAGGGCTGACTCATTGGAAAAGATCCTGATCCTGGGAAAGATTGAGAGCAGGAAGTGAAAGGGGTGACAGAGGATGAGATGGTTGGATGGCATCATCAACTCATTGGACATGAGTTTGAGGTAACTCTGAGTAACAGTGAAGGACAGGGAAGCCTTGTGTGCTGCAGTCCATGGGTTGGGAAGAGTTGGACATGACTTAGTGACTGAGCTACAACCGTAGGTGGCTTTTTCATGTAAATTATCCAGAGAGATTTTCTTCTCTTTCTTTCCAGCATTTAGGAAGTACTGGTATGCTTCAAACTGGGTATGCTTCCTTGTCACCTGTTTTTTTTTTTTTTTTTTTTTAACAACATAATTTGATTTCTGTTTACTCTACCACTGAGGGTTCTCTCCTTTGAGTCCTAACTGTAAGAAAGCATCTTCTATTAACTTGGGCCTTCCCTGTGGCTCAAATGGTAAAGAGTTTGCCTGCAATTCAGGAGACCCAGGTTTGATCCTGGTGTCAAGAAGATCCCCTGGAGAAAGAATGACTTCCCACTTCATTATTCTTGCCTGGAGAATCCCATGGATGGAGTAGCCTGGTGGGCTACAGTCCATGGGGTCACAAAGAGTTGGGCACAAGTGAGTGACTCTCACTCACTCATCCCTAGTAAATTATCTTTAATTTACTATTGAGAGGCCCTTTGTTCCATAGAGCTATCAAAATGGAAGTCAGGGGGAGCTCCCTGGTGGCCGAGTGGCTAAGATTCTGGGCTTTCGTAGCCATATCTCAAGTTTAATCCCTTTTCAGAAAACCTCAGCTGATGCTAGAACATTGAACTTCTAGAATTTCTTTTGCAACTCATTATGGGAATTTCTTTTATGCAACTCATTATGGTGATTTCTTTTATGCCAGTCTGATAACACATTGAAAAGATTTTTAAAGATAATATTTCACTCAGAATTTTAATTGAAACAGTAGATTTGTTCAGATTAACTCTATTATATAGTCAGAAATAGAATATAATTAAAGTGTTTCCTTGAATTTGAATTATTATTATTTGCTAATTTTTTTAAAGGAGATTTTTTTTTTCCTCTTTAACCTCAATCTATCTTGTGTCCTAGTATATGTAGACTATCAAAGTTCTTTTTGGTTTCAGCTACTTCTTACAAATTTCAAAATGTACAAATTTTTTATTTTCATTCAGTTCTAAATGTATTTTAACTTATTATATTTTCTTTTTTGGCTCAGGAATTGTTAAAAATGTTTTATAAATAATTTTAAGCACTTAATTTTTGGTCAATTTAATATAGTCACAGAAATAAAAAATGAAAAACGCCAAATGGCATTCTATTCAAAGTTTCCATCCTACTACTGATCGTGTCCACATGGTTTTATATATTCCCTTAATACAAGTATTCACTATTAGATTTGGGAGGATGTATTTCCAAATAATTTTTATATATACATACAAATATATATTTTCTTCTTTTACACAAATAGTATTCAGTTCAGTTCAGTCACTCAGTCGTGTCCGACTCTTTGTAACCCCATGAATTACAGCATGCCAGGCCTCCCTGTCCATCACCAACTCCTGGAGTTCACTCAAACTCACGTCCATTGAGTCAGTGATGCCATCCAGCCATCTCATCCTCTGTCGTCCCCTTCTCCTCCTGCCCCCAATCCCTCGCAGCATCAGAATTTTTTCCAATGAGTCAACTCTTCGCATCAGGTGGCCAAAGTACTGGAGTTTCAGCTTTAGCATCATTTTTTTCCAAAGAACACCCAGGACTGATTTCCTCTAGAACGGACTGGTTGGATCTCCTTGCAGTCCAAGGGACTCTCAAGAGTCTTCTCCAACACCATGGTTCAAAAGCATCAATTCTTCAGCGCTCAGCCTTCTTCACAGCCCAACTCTCACATCCATGCATGACTACTGGAAAAACCATAGCCTTCACTAGACGGACCTTTGTTGGTAAAGTAATGTCTCTGCTTTTGAATATGCTATCTAGGTTGATCATAACTTTCCTTCCAAGGAGTAAGCGTCTTTTAATTTCATGGCCGCAATCACCATCTGCAGTGATTTTGGAGCCCAGAAAAACAAAGTCTGACACTGTTTCCACAGTTTCCCCATCTATTTCCCATGAAGTGATGGGACCAGATGCCATGATCTTCGTTTTCTGAAGGTTGACCTTTAAGCCAACTTTTTCACTCTCACTTTCATCAAGAGGCTTTTTAGTTCCTCTTCACTTTCTACCTTAAGGGTGGTGTCATCTGCTTATCTGAGGTTATTGATATTCCCCCGGCAATCTTGATTACAGCTTGTGCTTCTTCCAGCCCAGCGTTTCTCATGATGTATTCTGCATATAAGTTAAATAAGCAGGGTGACAATATACAGCCTTGACGTACTCCTTTTCCTATTTGGAACCAGTCTGTTGTTCCATATCCAGTTCTAACTGTTGCTTCCTGACCTGCATACAGGTTTCTCAAGGGGCAGGTCAGGTGGTCTGGTATTCCCATCTCTTTCAGAATTTTCCAGTTTGCTGTGATCCACACAGTCAAAGGCTTTGGCATAGTCAATAAAGCAAAAATAGATGTTTTTCTGGAACTCTCTTGCTTTTTCCACGATCCAGCGGATGTTGGCAACTTGATCTCTGGTTCCTCTGCCTTTTCTAAAACCAGCTTGAACATCTGGAAGTTCACAGTTCACGTATTGCTGAAGCCTGCCTTGGAGAATTTTGATCATTACTTTGCTAGTGTGTGAGATGAGTGCAATCGTGTGGTCGTTTGAGCATTTTTGGCATTGCCTTTCTTTGGGGTTGGAATGAAAACTGACCTTTTCCAGTCCTGTGGCCACTGCTGAGTTTTCCAAATTTGCTGGCATATTGAGTGCAGCACTTTCACAGCATTTCAGGATTTGAAATAGCTCAACTGGAATTCCATCACCTCCACTAGCTTTGTTCATAGTGATGCTTTCTAAGGCCCACTTGACTTCACATTCCAGGATGTCTGGCTCTAGGTGAGTGATCACATCATCATGATTATCTTGGTTGTGAAGATCTTTTTTGTACAGTTCTTCTATGTATTCTTGCCACCTCAAATACTATCTTGATTTATTTACTTCAACTATATATCTTGATCTTTCCATTTAAGTCTATAGAGAGAGGTGTGTTTTAAAATTTTCAAATGTGTGCTTTTAAAATTATCTTTTTATTATTAATTTCTAATTTTATCTCATTATGACCAGAAAATGTAGCCCACACAAGAATATTTTTTCTCCTTGATTCCTAGCTTTGTATGTGCAGGGATGTTGCTATGTAAAATATCCCCATGCAACACATCTGTTTAGCTTGTGATCCTGGAGAATGATTGTGGGTCATAAAATTTATCAGATAGTGTATTCCAATTATAGATATCAGTGTAGACAAGATATACTGCTTCAGTTCAGTTCAGTCACTCAGTTGTGTCCGACTCTTTGTGACCCCATGGACTGCAGCATGCCAGGCTTCCCTCTTCATTGCTAACTCCCGGAGCTTACTCAAAGTCATGTCCATTGAGTCGGTGATGCCATCCAACCATCTCATTCTCTGTCATCCCTTCTGCTCCTGCCTTCAATCTTTCCCAGCATTAGGATCTTTTTCAATGAGTCAGTTCTTCGAATCGGGTGGCCAAATATTGGATTTTCAGCTTCAGCATCGGTCCTTCCAATGAATATTCAGGACTGATTTCGTTTAGGATGGACTGGTTGGATGTCCTTGCAGTCCAAGAGACTCTCAAGAGTTTTCTCCAACACCATAGTTCAAAAGCATCAATTTTTCGGTGCTCAGCTTTCTTTATAGTCCAACTCTCACATCCATACATGACTACTGGAAAAACCATAGCTTTGACTAGATGGACCTTTGTTGGCAAAGTAATGTCTCTGCTTTTTAATATGCTGTCTAGGATGGTCATAACTTTTTGTCCAAGGAGCAAGGACCTTTTAATTTTATGGCTGCAGTCACCATCTGCAGTCATTTTGGAGCCCCCAAAAATAAAGTCTGTCACTATTTCCACTGTTTCCCCATCTATTTGTCATGAATTGATGGGACCAGATGCCATGATCTTAGTTTTCTGAATGTTGAGTTTTAAGCCAACTTTTTCACTCTCCTCTTTCACTTTCATCAAGAGGCTCTTTAATTCTTCTTCATTTTCTGCCATAAGGGTGGGATCATCTGCATATTTGAAGCTATTGATATTTCCCCTGGCAATCTTGATTCCAGCTTGTGCTTCCTCCAGCCCAGCATTTCTCATGATGTACTCTGCATATAAGTTAAATAAGCAGGGTTACAATATTCAGCCTTGATGTACTCCTTTCCCAATTTGGAACCAGTCTGTTGTTCCATATCCAGTTCTAACTGTTGCTTCCTGGCTTGGATACAGATTTCTCAGGAGGCAGGTCAGGTAGTCTGGTACTCCCATCTCTTGAAGAATTTTCCACAGTTTGTGGTGATCCACACAGTCAAAGGCTTTGGTGTAGTCAAAAAAGCAGAAGGAGATGTTTTTCTGGAACTCTCACGCTTTTTCAATGACCCAGTGGATGTTGGCAATTTGATGTCTGGTTCCTCTGCCTTTTCTAAATCCAGCTTGAACATTTGGAAGTTCACGGTTCATGTACTGTTGAAGTATATTGCTTGGGCCAAATCAAAATAGCTTTTATGCCCCTATTGATTTTGCAAGGGAGTTTTTGAAAAATTTATATCAGTTTGCAATGATCACCAGATGCCATTTGCTTTGACCTAGAAGAATCTAAATATTAAATAAGTATTTAAAATAATATTAAATAGTTAAATAATATTTAAAACTAAATATTACAAAACAAAGATCATGGTATCTGGTCCCATTGCTTCATGGCAAACAAGAAGGGAAAAGGTGGAAGTAGTGACAGATTTCGTCTTCTTGGGCTCTAAAATCTCTGTGGATGGTGACTGCAGCCGTGAAATCAGAAGATGATTGCTGTTCAGCAGGAAAGCTATGACAAACCTAGACAGTGTGTTGAAAAGAGAGACATCACTCTGCTGACGTAGGTCTGTATAGTCAAGGAATGGTCTTCCCAGTGGTCACGCACTGTTGTTCAGAGCTGGACTGTAAAGAAGGCAGAGCGCCAAAGAATCAACGCCTTCAAACTGGTGTTGGAGAAGACTCTGGAGAGTCCCTGGGACTACATGGAGATGAAACCAGTCAATCCTAAAGGAAATCAGTCCTGAGAATTCAATGGCAGGACAGATGCTGAAGCTGAAGCTCCAATACTCTGGTCACCTGATATGAAGACCTGACTCATTAGAAAAGAACCTGATGCTGGCAAGATCGAAGGCAAGAGGGTAAGGGGATGACAGAGGATGAGATGTTTGGATGGCATCGCCGACTCAGTGGACACGAGTTTGAGCAAGCTCTGGGAGACTGTGAAGGACAGGGAAGCCTGGCATGCTGTAGTCCATGGGGTCGCAGAGTTGAACGTGACTGAGCCACTGAACAACAACAAATGATCACAAGTGTTTTGTAGTTCACACAGATTTGACTGGCTTGTATTTTAAAAGCACAAACATTTTTCTGCCCACCAATCAGTTCCTTAAAGAACTACATAATGAAATATTCATTTTCTTCTAGAATTTGAATTCTTACCCCAGTTATACCTGCTCACTAAATCCTCTAGATCTACCAGTTCTGCTGATGTCTCCAAGGGTTCCACATATGTGGACTTCAATCAATGCCATAGTTAAATGTTCAGGATGCAGCAACAGTGTATGCCCGGAGGCCACCTGAGGCCTGCGAAGCGGCATCGCTGAGGAATGTGTCTCGACAGAGTGCATATCTCTGCTTAAGGCCCAAGGTGTGCAAGTGTGCAGCTTTGCTTTGTAGAAGAATAAGCTGCCATGTCCTGACGTAAGCTGTAGTTGCCTGCCAAAGTCAAAATATGAGACAAAATATGAAGACTTAAAGCCTCTTGCAGAAGTTAAAAGCTGTGAAAACCCTCCTGGCATAATACAACCTCTTAAATAGCTAAGGTTAAAACATGTTCAGTATACTCTAAAGTTCAAAGATACACAGTTTACTTCACCAAAAGCCTCTTTGTGTATATATTTTGTCATCCAGAATTTAACTCCCTATTTATTTACCGATAGTTGCGGCTCAGTCACTCAGTCATGTCTGAGTCTTTGCAACCCCATGGACATTTCAGATGTTGGGGTCTTTGATGTTACACCTCTTAAATGTGGGCCTCCTTATAATGCAGGAGACACAAGAGATGTGGGTTTGACCCCTGGGTCAGGAAGACCCCTTGGAGTAGCAGCCTGCTCCAGAATTCTTGCCTGGAAAATTCCATGGACAAAGGAGCCGGCTGACTACAGTTCATGGTGTTGAAAAGAGTCTGACATGACCGCACAAGTGAGGACACGCACAGATGGCTACAGAGGCAAGGCCTGGCCCTGCATCTTACATCATCGAAGAGAATAACCAGCAGTTTCTTCTCTCTAAAAGCCAGCCCCCTTCCAAGATGAAGAGATGAAACTACTCATGCCCATTTTTTCAAACTCATCACTGAAGTAGCCCCCATGAGTGGGGGTACCTGAATCTTAAGTGCACATTTAAAAAATATTCTACGTGGCACATAGGAAATAAACACAATGCACTTTGCTGGTGAAGTACTGTTGTCAAGTCCAATCTCACGCTGCTCGCCAAATGACAGGAGAATAAACCGAAACGCAAGAAGAGTGACTGTCAACAAAGCAGGCAGACTGAGAAGACAGTGGGCGAGTGTTCCACATAACTATCTTACCTGAATTATGATTCAGTGTTTTCCTATACTAAAAGGGGAGGGTGTTTGGCTGGTTGTTGCAGGCCTCTTGGTGCTGGCCAGCTCCCAGAGGGCGTGCGATAATCCTTTGCACTTGCAGTTATTCACGTGTGTCTGGTCATGATGGTCTTGTAAACCTCCAACAAGATAAATTATTTTCTGCTCTGCAACTTTTTATCTCTATATGAATGAAAAATATTGTGGCTTTAAAGATCAAGCTTGGGAGGGAGAGGCTCGTGAATGGAGGCTAGGCAACATTCTTTTACAAAGGTGCAGAGCCAGTATGACTAAGCGCAGCAGCAGAGCACGAAGGTGCTGGGGGGACAGACCCAGTATGGCGTTGGGTTTGTTCTCCCCTCTTAGGGTGTGAAAATTGTCTCAACCAAAAAGCACTTATGGGACTGAGTCACAAGCTGAACTAGCCACCTTTTTCATGTATTACCTTTTACTGGAAAACATGACTGACAAACCATTGTTACAGAGACTGGAGTACTGGCAGACATTTTCTTGAAAATGAACAAAATGAGCCTATTGAAAGTATTTGTTGCTAGTAAAAACTTTGAGATTTCAAGTGAAAATGAAAATGTTAGAAAAGTTGTGAGTGCCTCTTTGAGCTCAGATCCTTAATACTTTTACTGATATCAGTGCCAATGTAAATTAAAGTGATTCTTTTTCCTATATTGTTTAATGAAGTATGTTAACAGTTAGAAGATACACATAACTCAGCGAGCCAATAATTTCTAAATGACAAAATGCATTATGATGTTACAAAATTATGACAGATAAAAATTCATTCAAAGTGAAAGATAGGTCAATAGATCCTTCTTTAACAGAGTATGAATTGAAATCATTGAAATGGTTTTCGGTTTCATGATGCAATTAACCTTTAGGAAACTATCATTCATTGAATTTTGATATAATATCAAAGAAGAATATCTTGAATTATCTTAAAATATTAAAATACTTCTCCACTTTCGATATTTTCATAATTGTGTGAGGCCAAATTTTCTTTATGTATACTAACCACTACAACATATCACAACAGATTGAATGCAGAAATGAATGAGTTATCGTCTATTAAGCTAGACATTAAACAGATTTGCAAAACAGTATTTTATATCCAAAGAATGTTCCTGGGTAAAGACAACAAAAAAGTATTCTCGGATATGCAAGGGCTCCATAAATAGAATACTTACTTGCCTCATCAAAGAAATTACTTGAAGATTTACTTCTGCCATTCAAGGTATGAATAATTATGACTATAAGAATGGAGAAATTGGGTGATAAAAGGATTGTTTTGTGACTTATAAATTGCCTCCAAATTACTTGTACTATGGTTGGAAAAGGAGCAGTACTTTAAAAAGGAGAAGGAAAGTTGGACAAAAATGAGAGATTAACACATCACCTTGTCAGTCTCTCTGTTCAGAATGTTCTCTCCCTCTGTGCTCATCTTGAGTGAAAGTCACTCAGTCGTGTCCAACTCTTTGCGACCCCATGGACTATACTGCCCATGGAATTCTCCAGACCAGAATACTGGAGTGGGTAACCTTTCCTTTCTCCAGGGGATCTTCCCAATCCATGGATAGAACCCAGGTCTCCTGCATTGCCGGCGGATTCTTTACCAGCTAAGCCACAAGAGAAGCCCGTGCTCATCTTAATCCTCTTTATGTTTCAAAACAAGGGTCAGATCCCATATAGGATCTTGGTACTGGAAAGGAACAGGAGGAGAGGAAAATAATTTATATTGAGATCTATTATTATGCACCTATCTGCATATTTTAAACCCATTCACAGTTAATCCTTATGGAAAACCAGAAGACTCAGTCTTGTTGTCCTCATTTTATAAAGGAAATAGAAGTTCAGAGAAGTTAAACCATTTGCCCGCTGCCGTTTTACTAGCTAGAAGTATAATGGGGACTCAGTCCCAGATCTATTTTACTCTGAAGTCCATGTCCTCTGTGTTTCACTATACTTAAAGTTCATTTAATCTAAATAAACCCTACTGAACTGTTGCTTAAATTCTCCTTAAGACATACTCATGAATGGTTATCGGTTCAATTACCTCCAGGCACAAATAATTCCACACATTTAAATACTGTCCATCATATCTATTGACTGCATTAAAGTTTCTCTCAGTATTAGGCTGATGTAACTTTTCTGAAACCCTTACCCATAAATCCAAGTAATACCCTATAGGGTTATGCATAATGAACTGATGGGAGAGATTGTTAGTGGGATATCTATTCTTTTCTTTTTGAAAGGGAGTAGAACTTTACCTCAGCACAGAGGCAGATATACCATGAGGCCAGTGAAGCCACAGATTGAAGCTTCACCTGCCTGAAGCTTGGTGAGTTCTGGCAGCTGCTCAGAGTTGTGAAGTGCTCTAAAAAGAACATTGCAATTACGAAGCAAGTCTGGCAAATTGGCTAAAGAGATCTCAGAAGAAAGAGACCTGAAATTCCAAGTTCAGTTCAGTCCAGTTCAGTAGCTCAGTCATGTCCTACTCTTGGCAACCCCATGGACTGCAGCACACCAGGCCTCCCTGTCCATCACCAACTCCCGGAGTTTACTCAAACTCATGTCCATTGAGTCAGTACCATCCAACCATCTCATCCTCTGTCGTTCCCTTCTCTCCCTGCCCTCAATCTTTCCCAGCATCAGGGTCTTTTCCAACAAGTCAGTTTTTCACTTCAGGGCACCAAAGTATTGGAGCTTCAGCTTCAGCATCAGTTCTTCCAATGAATATTCAGGGTTGATCTCCTTTAGGATGGACTGGTTTGATCTCCTTACAGTTCAAGGGACTCTCAAGAGTCTTCTCCAACACCACAGTTTAAAAGCATTAATTCTTTGGCACTTAGCTTGCTTTATAGTCCAACTCTCACATCCGTACATTACCACTGGAAAAGCCATAGCTTGGACTAGACAGACCTTTGTTGGCAAAGTAGTGCCCTGCTTTTTAATGCACATAACTTTTCATCCAAGAAGCAAGCAGCTTTTAATTTCACGGCATCTTTTTAATTTCAGTCACCATCTGCAGTGATTTTGGCACCCCCCAAAATTAAGTCTGTCACTGTTTCCATTGTTTCCCCATCTATTTGCCATGAAGTGATGAGACCAGATGCCATGATCTTAGTTTTCTGAATGTTGAGCTTTAAGCCAACTTTTTCACTTTCTTCTTTCACTTTCTTCAAGAGGCTCTTTAGTTCCTCTTCACTTTCTACCCTAAGGGTGGTGTCATCTGCATATCTGAGGTTATTGATTCCAGCTTGTGCTTCCTCCAGCCCAGTGTTTCTCATGATGTACTCTGCATATAAGTTAAATAAGCAGAGTGACAATATACAGCCTTGACACACTCCTTTCCCGATTTGGAACCAGTCTGTTTTTCCATGTCCAGTTCTAACTGTTGCTTCCTGACCTGCATACAGATTTCTCCGGAGGCAGGTCAGGCGGTCTGGTATTCCCATCTCTTTAAGAATATTCCACAGTTTGTGGTGATCCACACAGTCAAAGGCTTTGGTGTAGTCAATAAAGCAGAAGGAGATGTTTTTCTGGAACTCTCATGCTTTTTCAATGATCCAGTGGATGTTGGCAATTTGATGTTTGATTCCTCTGCTTTTTCTAAATCCAGCTTGAACATCTGAAAGTTCACGGTTCACATACTGTTGAAGCCTGGCTTGGAGACTTTTGAGCATTACTTTCCTAGTGTGTGAAAGGAGTGCAATTGTGTTTTAACATTCTCTGGTATTGCCTTTCTTTGGGATTGGAATGAAAAATGTCCTTTTCCAGTCCTGCGGCTACTGCTGAGGTTTCTAAATTTGATGACATATTGAGTGCAGCACTTTAACAGGATCATCCCTTAGGATTTGAAATAGCTCACCTGGAATTCCATCACGTCCACTAGCTTTGTTCATAGTGATGCTCCCTAAGGCCCACTTGACTTCGAATTCTAGGATGTCTGGCTCTAGGTGAGTTATCACACCATCATGGTTATCTGGGTCATTAAGATCTTTTTTGTACAGTTCTTCTGTGTATCCTTGCCACCACTTCTTAATATCTTCTGCTTCTGTTAGGTCCACACCATTTCTGTCCTTTATTGAGCCCATCTTTGCATGAAATATTCCCTTGGTATCTCTAATTTTCTTGAAGAGATCTCTAGTCTTACCCATTCTATTGTTTTCCTCTATTTCTTTGCATTGATCGCTGAAGAAGGCTTTCTTATCTCTCCTTGCTATTCTTTGGAACTCTGCATTCAAATAGGTATATCTTTCCATTTCTCCTTTGCCTTTAGCTTCTCTTCTTTTCTCAGCTATTTGTAAGGCCTCCTCAGACAACCATTTTGCCTTTTTGCAGTTCCTGTACAATGTCACCAACCTCTGTCCGTAGTTCTTCAGGGACTCTGTCTATCAGATCTAATCCCTTGAATCTATTTGTCACTTCCACTGAATAATCATAAGAGACTTGATTTAAGTCATACCTGAGTGGTGTAGTGGTTTTCCCTACTTTCTTCCATTGAAGTCTGAATTTGGCAATGAGGAGCTCATGATCTGAGCCACAGCAGCTCCTGGTCTTGTTTTTGCTGCCTGTATAGAGCTTTACCATCTTTGCCTGTAAAGATTTTGGTATTGATCATCTGGTGATGTCCATGTGTAAAAACGCCAAAGGTCCAGTAATTTGTTGTGATTTTTTTCCCTCATATTTAACAAATATTTGCTTTTGTACTGTACAATTTTGTACCATAAAATTTATATCAGTCGTACCCAATTCTTTGAGACATATGGACTGTGGCCTGCCAGGATCCTCTGTTCGTGGAATTTTCCAGGCAAGGATATTGGAGTGGGTTGCCATTTCCTCCTCCACGTGGACTTTCCAACCCAGGGTTCAAACATTGCAGGCAGATTTTTTACCACTTGAGCCACTGGGGAAGTCTGGTATTTACATGCGAAAACTTAATTTCTATTTCAATTAACCCATTGTTATTCTGGATCTTTATCACAGTAGCTAGACCAAAATCATGATACAGAATGTTTAATTTTTATTCTGCCATATGATACACCACCACCACCTGTTAGGGAAATTAAATGAATAGTCTTGTTTAGGCTTCAGAGACAAAGCAAAGCAGCCCTCAGACCTTGCTTCTAACCTCCCTGGATGCTGCCCTGAATTGGAGTGACTGTGAGTGACTGCTTGCTGTGAGTGCCAGACTTGCAGAACCACAGATAAGATGGGGCAGAAATCTTGAGATTGTTGAGCTCCTGGAGGGGGCCTAGTCAACCAAGCCCCAGGCTTAACTACATTCCAAGTTTTACACAACAAAACAAATAGCATTAACATGAAACTAGAGCAGCAATTTGGTCACAGATTGATGATGATATCAGTTTGTGACCGTCCTGGGACTATAAGCGGGAAGCCTGAACTGAGCAGATGTGCTGCCTGGGACCTTTTCCCAGTTGGGACTCCAGATGAGCGGTGACATGGGCCTTCCTAGAGCTGACTAAATCTGGATGTTGGTCAAAACCCAGTTTGGTGGTGTATCCTCTGCTGTTTCTATTTCTCTTTTCTTTTGATGTTAGTATATTGAAATTGAGCTCTATAATTCTCTAATAAATATTTGTATTATTTATTTGTATATGACAAGTGGCTTATTTTGTTAACAAATCCTTTGACCCTAAGACCAAAGTGAAAACTTTCAGCAAAACACCACCTCACCACACTCCACAATCAGCTGGTCCAGGGAGAGGTGTGACCCAGGCCAGGCTAGAAATTTCTTGTCCATGATTTTCAAGCTGTGTCTGTTAAGAGAGTCAGTCTCTTTGTTTACGTGCATTTAAAGCCATGTCAAAAAACTAAGATCATGGCATACAGTCCCATCACTTCAGGGCAAATAGATGGGGAAAAAATGGAAGCAGTGACAGGCTTTGTTTCCTTGGACTCTTTTCTTGGGCTTACTGTGGAGGGGGACTGCAGCCATGGCATTCAAAGACTCGCTCCTTGGATGAAAAGCTATGATAAACCCTGGCAGCGTATTAAAAAGCAGAGACATCACTTTGCCAACAAAAGTCCATAAGTCAAAGCCATGGTTTTTCCAGTAGTCATGTACAGATGGGAGAATTGGACCATAAAGAAGGCTGAGCGTCAAAGAACTGATGCTTTTGAACTGTGGTGTTGGAGAAGTCTCTTGAGAGTCTCTTGGACTGCAAAGACATCAAACCAGTCAATCCTAAAGGAAATCAGCCTTGAAAATTCATTGGAAGGACTGATGCTGAAGCTAAAGTTCCAATACTTTGGCCACCTGATGCAAAGAGCTGACTCATTGGAAAAGACCCTGATGCTGGGAAAGATTGAGGGCAGGGGGAGAAGGGGATGACAGAGGATGAGATGATTGGATGACATCACCGACTTGATGAACATGAGTTACAGCCAACTCTGGGAGATAGTGAAGTACAGGGAAGCCTGGCATGCTGCAGTCCATGGGATGCAAAGAGTTGGACACGACTGAGCAACTGAACAGCAACGAAAACTGTGTTGCATGGGACCAGCTGACATGTGTGTCGCTTTATAGCTGTGTCTTATGACTTCCATATGGGGGAAGCCAGTGAGCTTTAAGAGAGCATGAGGAAAAGAGAAGAAATTATAAAAACTATCAAAGTTCACCATTTCAGTTGTTACATTAGCATAGATGCATTTCTGCTGTTTTTGTAGTTTGGTTCATCAAATCTTCCTTGACCACACAATTATACCAATATCTTTCTAATAAATTCTTGGTTTTCTCCAAGGTAGTTAAATAGGATTTCTGTCTCTTGCAACCAAGAAGCCTACCTGTCAAACTCATTATACACTCTCATACGGCATATATAAAGCAAGCCAGGAAATCCCCACCCTGTGCCTTTTCATGTTAACAATTTGCTATGACTATATCTTCTGAGCTTCTATATCCATAGATCCAATTGCCTAACTGACAGGATATTGCAGTCACCCCGAATTCACTATCAGCTCTCTCCTCTCAACCTCTGCCTCCAGGGTTTCCTGTCAGAGTAAGTGGCATCACTACTCACACTCAAGTCACAAGGTTGAATGAGGTACATGCCTTATAAAACCTAACATGCCCTGGGCTCTGCTTACCTCTCTAGTTCAAACATATGCTGTTCCTGCCTCCATTTCCTAACCTCCAGCCACACTGGTTTATCTAAAATTAATGAGGTGGTTGGTGGTGGTAATGGTTTAGTCACTAAGCCATATTTGAATCTGGCGACCCCATGGACTGTAGCCCACCAAGCTTTTCTGTCCGTGGGATTTCCCAGACAAGAATACTGGAGTGGGTTGCCATTTCCTTCTCCAATTAATGAGGTAACATCTCCTTTTCTCCCAGTATTCCTCCACCATCCCCGTTTTGCATGGAACTTTCCTATGCAAAATCTTACCTCTAATGTAAAGTAATACTTAAAATGGAGAGCCAGGGAAGTCCCTAACCCCACAGGTTCCCTCCACCTTCCCTAGATCTTCTCTCAGAGATAGAAGCATCCTAATCCTCACACGTCTAGGAGTCTGAAACAAGTGAGGTAGAAACAGGAACATCCACAGAGGTCATAGCTTTATAGTTCTATGAGTCAAGGGTCTTACTGACTTAGTTTTACATGGATTGACTTCGTTAGGGCCCAATCCCACTTGACAAATTAATGATTGGACCTCTGCTGCCGCCTTATTAAGAAATTTTTTAAAAATTAATTAATCTATTTATTTTGGGCTGTGCTGGGTCTTCACTGCTGCGCACGCTTTTCTCTAGTTGCGGTGAGTGGGCTCTACTCTCTGTTGCGATGCATGGCTTCTCACTGTGGTGGCTTCTCCTGTTGCAGAGCAAGGGCTTAGTAGTTGTGGCACAAGGGCTAATTGCTCTATGGCATGTGGGGTCTTCCCAGACCAGGGATCAAACCTGTGTCCCCTCTACTGGCAAGTGGATTCACAACCACTGGACCACCAGGGAAGTCCCTAGTAAGAAAACTGATCCCTCATGTTCCTTGCTTTCTCATCCTGCTCTCTTTACAAGCAAAATATCTCACAGAAGCATCTGAATAGTGAGCCCACTTTCGTGCCTGTGCCATAACCACAAGGGCCACTGAAACAGTGAGACACTGGCTTCTCTTTGGAGGAGATAGTGCTCATAGTGGCAGAAAATCCCCTACAAGGAAAAGGTGATCAAAAGACGCTGGGAGGCCTCAAGGCATAAGTTTGCCCTCCACATTGCTTAACCCAGTCAGCTCACAACATTCCTTTGGCCATGGCGATTACTTCATGATAAGCACCTGACCCATTTCAGGCCAAGGAGACACGCGGAGTTTTGTGGGGTTATTGTTAAAGAAGACCTCTCATTCTTAAGCTAGCCCTCCCTCTTTCTGGACAGTGTGGTTTAGGGATGTGAGGTCCGGAATTACTGCAGCAATTTTGCCACCATCAGAAAAGCTATGCCTAAGATAAAGCCAGCACAGCAGGCTGCAGGTGCAGAGAAAGGAAAATAACGAGAAACTGGATTTTACTGATCCTGAAGTCTGAATCTTACAATTAATTGTGTGAGCTGATTTGTCATTTAAGCCAGCTTGAAATTTTAATTTTCTAAAAAAAACACACATCTGACAAAGGACTTGTATCCATAATATATAAACAACTTTCAAAGCTCAATAATAAAACAAGCTGATTAAGAAAATGCACAAAACATTTGAAGAGATACTTCACCAGAGAAGCTATGTAGAGGGCAAATAAACACAAGAAAGGATGATCAACATTAGTTATCAGAAGCAAATTAAACCACAATGAGGAACTACCACACATCTATCAGAATGGATACAATTAAAAATCAGACAGTAACAAGTGCTGACAAAGATACATAGCAAGCAGAATCTCACACACGCTGGTGGGAACAGAAAATGGAACAGCTACTATGGGAAAATTTGACACCTTCTTTATCTTTTTTTCTTATTAAAGGCTTTATATTTTTAGAACAACTTCAGGTTCATAGACAGTTACTTTTCAAGTTAAACATACAGTTCCTATATGACTCATCAATCCCATGCCTATGTATGTAACCAAGAGAATCGAAAATTTATGTGCATACAAAACTTGTACATAAATGTTCATGATGGCTTTATTCATTGTCACGAAAAACTGGAAACAACCCAAACGTCCTTTAGTTGTTGAAAGAATAATCAAACTATGACATATACATTAAATGGAACACTACTCAGCAAAAAAAGGAACAGACTCCTCACACAGGCAATAGCATGGAAGGATCTCAAAGGCATCATGATAACGGAAAGAACCAAAAGGCTACATATGTGTGATTCCACTTATATGACATCGGAAACAAACAAAATTATAGGGACAGAAGACAGATCAGGGGTTGAGGGTGGAGGTGGGCTGGGAGAGACTGACTGTAAAAGGGCGGCATGAAAGGATTTGTCAGGGGGTAGAACCTGTTCCATGTCTTGATCGTGGTGGTGTTAACGTAACTGCATACATTTGTCAAAGCTCATAGAACTATACTCACAAAAACAGTGACTTTTATTATATGTAAAGTTTTTTAAGTGAGTAAGTTTTCTTAAGTTCTGCCTCTGTGTGTGTATGCTCAGCTGCTTCAGTACTGTCTGACTCTTTGCCACCCCATTGACTGTAGCCTGCCAGGCTCCTCTGTCTACGGAATTTTCCCAGGAAGATACTGGAGCGTGTTGCCATGCCCTCCTCCAGGGGATCTTCTCAACCCAGGGATTGAGACTGTGTCTCCTGCATCTGCTGTGCTGTGGGAGGATTCCTTACTGCTGAGCTCCCAGGGAGCCCCTGTCTCCACTGTGCCTCTCAATCTATTGGATCAGATCAGATCAGTTGCTCAGTCCTGTCCGACTCTTTGTGACCCCATGAATCACAGCACGCCAGGCCTCCCTGTCCATCACCAACTCCCGGAGTTCACTCAGACTCACGTCCATCGAGTCACTGATACCATCCAGTCATCTCATCCTCTGTCGTTCCCTTCTCCTCCTGCCCCCAATCCCTCCCAGCATCAGAATCTTTTCCAATGAGTCAACTCTTCGCATGAGGTGGCCAAAGTACTGGAGTTTCAGCTTTAGTATCATTCCTTCCAAAGAAATCCCAGGGCTGATCTCCTTCAGAATGGACTGGTTGGATCTCCTTGCAGTCCAAGGGACTCTCAAGAGTCTTCTCCAACACCACAGTTCAAAAGCATCAATTCTTCGGCACTCAGCCTTCTTCACAGTCCAACTCTCACATCCATACATGACCGCAGGAGAAACCATAGCCTTGACTAGACGAAACTTTGTTGGCAAAGTAATGTCTCTGCTTTTCAATATGCTATCTAGGTTGGTCATAACTTTCCTTCCAAGGAGTAAGCGTCTTTTAATTTCATGGCTGCAGTCACCATCTGCAGTGATTTTGGAGCCCAGAAAAATAAAGTCTGACACTGTTTCCACTGTTTCCATCTATTTCCCATGAAGTGGTGGGACCAGATGCCATGATCTTCGTTTTCTGAATGTTGAGCTTTAAGCCAACTTTTTCACTCTCCACTTTCACTTTCATCAAGAGGCTTTTGAGCTCCTCTTCACTTTCTGCCATAAGGATGGTGTCATCTGCATATCTGAGGTTATTGATATTTCTCTCGGCAATCTTGATTCCAGCTTGTGCTTCTTCCAGTCCACCGTTTCTCATGATGTACTCTGCATATAAGTTAAATAAACAGGGTGACAATATACAGCCTTGATGAACTCCTTTTCCTATTTGGAACCAGTCTGTTGTTCCATGTCCTGTTCTAACTGTTGCTTCCTGACCTGCATACAAATTTCTCAAGAGGCAGATCAGGTGGTCTGGAATTCCCATCTCTTTCAGAATTTTCCACAGTTTATTGTGATCCACACAGTCAAAGGCTTTGGCATAGTCAATAAAGCAGAAATAGATGTTTTTCTGGAACTCTCTTGCTTTTTCCATGATCCAGCAGATGTTGGCAATTTGATCTCTGGTTCCTCTTCCTTTTCTAAAACCAGCTTGAACATCAGGAAGTTCACAGTTGACATATTGCTGAAGCCTGGCTTGGAGAATTTTGAGCATTACTTTACTAGTGTGTGAGATGAGTGCAATTGTGTGGTAGTTTGAGCATTCTTTGGCATTGCCTTTCTTTGGGATTGGAATGAAAACTGGCCTTTAGTTCCAATCCTCAGGAAACTTTTAGGGCAACTGGTTAATAAAGGTACCTGCTCTAAGAATCAGTCTAACATAAGATGCATACACCTAAACATATATCAAAGATAGAGAGACAAGTACAAATGCATGCAACTTCAAAACTTCATACATATAAATATTGAAATAAATATAACAAGGTAAAGTTAGTATGAGAACACTCCCTGGACAGGATAAGCAGAAGTTATAAGGATAAAATCTTGCAAGGATCTGAAAACACTTTGGAAAGTATACATATGTATAAAAATGCAGATTTCATAATTTTTTAAACAGTCCTTACATGGTCTAGAATAATGTTGTACATATTGCTGGTGTCTGGTAAATAATTTTTGTTTAGTCTTATTTTTACATGAGTCATAAATCAAATGGATTGTTCAAAGCAGTATAAAGTCAAAGGGAAGTGTCCAGAAAAAGTTCCTATGTATCAGCTCCAGAGTTGGCTCCAATTCCAAGTGCTCTTTTCTTTGTTAAGGGCAAAGTTTAGAGTTGGCCACCTTGTGATGTCTTTATTCAGGATAATTGAGGTCCTGCATCATCTTCAGTTTGAGTGACGGGTATAAACTTGTGGTCTCTGCTCCACACAAAGATGTAGATTCTGATGGGTGTAAGAACGTAAGCGCCCCCCTGCCTGGGTGGCATCCTTCCTGTGCAGCCCCCTGCTCGCCTTCCTTTCTCCTGCTTGATGGCAAGGCTCAGTGTTCTGCACAAACCAGCCTTGATGGTATCTTGTTTCCCAGATCTGCAAGGGCCCTTCCAGCTGCAGATTGGTGATGTGACAATTAACCTTCAAAGTGACCTAATCCCAGGTCTGAGGCACATAGCAGAAACCACCTCCAGAAAGTCAGCATCTTGTGAGCCCACTAGTACCCCACAAATCCGGTGCTGCTGTGATTTGTCAGAGTGAAAGAGAACTGTTTAATTAACCGTCTTTACTCACCCCACCAGGGCCCTAAAAGCCCTTGACACCTCCCTATCAAAACAGTCTCTTTCCCAAACTAGAGGCTAGACAGTATAAAGAATTAATTTTATTCAAATAGATCTTGTAATTCCCTCTCCTTTAGGACAGGAAATGGCTACCCTCTCCAGTACTCTTGCCTGGAGAACTCCATGGACAGAGGATCCTGGTGGGCTACAGTTCATGGGGTAGCAAGGAGTTGGACACAACTGAAGCGACTAACACCAGGACACCTCTTAGCTGACACTTCCCCTGGACACTGAACTCTTAATATTTTTTGTCAAGTTTTTCTTCATTCTCAACTCTAAAATCTTTTTCATGAAAACATCTTACTCCTCAGTTCAGTTCAATTCAGTTATGTTGCTCAGTCGTGTCCGACTCTTTGTGAACCCATGAATTGCAGCACGCCAGGCCTCCCTGTCCATCACCAACTCCCGGAGTTTACTCAAACTCACGTCCATCGAGTCAGTGATGCCGTCCAACCATCTCATCCTCTGTCGTCCCCTTCTCCTCCCACCTTTAATCTTTCCCAGCATAAGGGTCTTTTCCAATGAGTCAGCTCTTCACATCAGGTGGCCAAAGTATTGGAATTTCAGCTTCAACACCAGTCCTTCCAATGAATATCCAGGATTGAGTTCCTTTAGGATGGACTGGTTGGATCTCCTTGCAGTCCAAGAGACTCTCAAGAGTCTTCTCCAACACCACAGTTCAAAAGCATCAATTCTTCAGTGCTCAGCTTTCTTTATAGTCCAACTCTCACATCCATACATGACTACTGGAAAAACCATAGCTTTGACTAGATGGACCTTTGTTGGCAAAGTAATGTCTCTGCTTTTTAATATGCTGTCTAGGTTGGTCATAGCTTTTCCTCCAAGGAGCAAGCGTCTTTTAATTTCACGGCTGCAATCACCATCTGCAGTGATTTTGGAGCCCCCCAAAATAAAATCTGTCACTGTTTCCACTGTTTCCCCATCTATTTGCCATAAAGTGATCTTACTCCTACTTCACCGTTATTTTGGTTTGGGTTCTCTGTTATTGCAGGTTGGAACTTCATAAGTACACCTATTTTATAGATGTACTTAATGCCTTAGAAGACAGGCATTGTCTCTGACCTTATATAGCAGAACCTGGCTACACATGATTTTTAAAGTAATACGCATGTAACATAGATGGGAAAACAAAGTCTAGTGAAAAATATTCACAACTTTCCTTCTAGCAAATCCCTTCCTGTATATAAGACAAGAGAAGAGGATTCCATGAGTCACCATGAAGCTTAGAGACTGAAAGCCACCTGTTCTCTTCCAAAAGATTTTCTGGGTATTCATTTTTAAAATGCAGTCGGTCAAAAGGCTTGCTTTCATCTCTTTTCCCTGCTTCACATGTTCAGAACTATACGAGTCCCAAAAAAACAATTCATAAATAAGTCATTTCACATATATTATATATTTTAATTGTAAAATATTTTTCACATTCAATGCCAAAATATAGACACTGTAACCTTATTTGCTGCCTCATACACACAGACAACACTCTCCTCTCTTTTTCCCATTTTGAGCAGGCAGTGTCCAAGGCCTGCCTCCATTAACTTTTACTTTGCTCCAGGTCTTCAGCAGGGCTCAGATGCCCTGTAAGTTTCATCCTTCTTGTTGTGGTCAGACCTAAGAGAGCATTTCCCCACGGTAGGAAGTACCATGGAAACCTGGGGAAATGTCCGTGCCTAACTCACAGAAGAGAAATTTGGAGGAGCCCACAGAGCAATTTGTGGGCCTTAAGTGAGTCCTAAAACAAAGGCAACCACCCAAAGGAGGTCTCCCCAAGTGACTCAATCACAAAGCACAGAATGGCTCCTATGCTGCCAGAGAAGACTTGTGGGAATTTTCTAGCTAATCAGCTTTTACCCAGTGCTGGGGAAATGTCTCTGAAAGGGAGGCTTTAGGACCCAGTGGGGGAATTGACGGAGAAGGCAATGGTACCCCACTCCAGTACTCTTGCCTGGAAAATCCCATGGATGGAGGAGCCTGGTAGGCTGCAGTCCATGGGGTCACTAAGAGTTGGACACGACTGAGCTACTTCACTTTCACTTTTCACTTTCATGCATTGGAGAAGGACATGGCAACGCACTCCAGTGTTCTTGCCTGGAGAATGCCAGGGACGGGGGAACCTGGTAGGCTGCCGTCTATGGGGTCGCACAGAGTCGGACACGGCTGAAGCGACTTAGCAACAGCAGCAGGGGAAATTGAAAAGCAGTACCTGGATCTGCCAGGCGCAGGAAGAACAAGCAAGCCATCTCTGAGTAGAGCTAGGCGGGACTCCTCATGACAATGGTGTGCATAAGTTAACACCTCCACTTGGGAGCTCTCAGTTCACACCAGCTTAACATGTCAAGCCATTAAACAGGCCAGAGCACAGACAACCTATGGCCTGTTGAAAGTGATGGGGACAGGAAAGCTGCAAGTCGGGTCCTGTCACCAATGCTGTCGTAACATTCTTGAGGCAAGGTACCATGAGGGCCTCCATATCCTCCAGGACAACAGAAGTGTCCCAGGCAACGCAGGGATAGTACCTAAGTGCTTTCGGTTTAAAATGTTTGGTTCCCTGTGCCTGTGGAAAGTAAGTTATTTTAACTTCATAGGAAACTTGATTCACCCTTCAGATAGGTTTTACATGCATTCTCTTATTTAATCCTTATGATAGCACTGTGAAATGGTGCTTTTTTAAATTTTCAATTTTATAGAAGAAAAACTAGGGCTTACAGAGATGAAAGTTTATGGGGATGTAATAAATTAAGCCCAAGAGCACAGTGACAACTCCGGTCTTTCGATATTCCATCTGGTGTTCTTTGAATTATCCAGTGGTTTCAAACTTTGTTTTTCAAGGCCTTCAACAATTCCATGGAAGAGTTTGTGAGCTTTTGTGGAGGTTCTTAAAGCAAGTAGCGTTGACATATATACACTGCCACGTGTAAAATCGATAGCCAGTGGGAAGCTGCTGGATGACACAGGGAGCTCAGCCTGGTGCTCTGTGGCACCTAGACGGTGGGATGGGGTGCGGGTGGGTAGAAGTTCAGGAGGAAGGGGACCCGTGTGTACTTATGGCTGATCCACGTTGTCGTATGGCAGCAACCAACCCAATACTGTAAATCAATTATCCTCCAATTAAAAATAAATTAAAAAAAAACTTCTTAAAAACTACTGCTCAGTAATGCCTGACTTTGGTGCAACCCTTTGCTTTCAAGTACATTTGATTCTCTCAGCAATTATCACAGTGTTGTTAGGCTTCATTTTCCCCTGATGCTGCAATGATTAAGAAGGATAAATAATACATAGATAGGGCCCTGGGTGCCTTGAAAGCAAACCTCGCTTCTGTAAGAATCCCAGGCTCAGAGGGCTGTGGTGAAGCAAGTGGTCAAAGCAGAAGGAAGTCTGTTGCTGATACTTCATGCCATCAAGTGATAACGCAACCGTTCCTCTTCCTGTTGAAGAGTTTGAAGTGCTCTTAGTTATGAATGAAATTCTCTCAGATTGGTTTTTTAAAATTCCTTTAAAACACCCAGCTCTTAAATGAGTTACAGTAGCTTCCTTCCTCACTGACTGCTCAGACATAATTGCTCAGATGTTCCTTATGTTTGTGGCTGCCTACCATCTGAGCCTGGGGTTTTGACTCAGGAAACAATAATGCAGAGAAAGAAGCAGGGAAACAGAATTTATTTTAGAATATCTAGTTTCCATGCCAGGATGGCATACAATGTCCAGTGTTTGCAGCAAGAAAGGCTTCATCAGACTAGCTCCATGGTATGATTTTGCAGCCGTTGTGACTCCCTCCCCCCTCTTTAATTATATGCCCATTTTCAGAGCTTGAGTCTCCAGGAAATTCTATGAACTATCCAACTCTTCTTCTCAGGGTTTGGGTTTCCCAGGCTCAAACTTTGGAGATGTGTGTGAGTCTTCTCTGTAGCCCTGTATTTAATTCATCAGGAAATTCTGAAAGTGGCCCATCTCCTCCACTGGTACCACCAGGCCTGGGCCACCATTATCCCTCAGTGGATTACAGCCTCTAACTGGCCTTCCTGCTTTCATCTTTGTTCCCGTACAGTCCTGTCTCCACATAATAGTCAGTGGTCTTTTAACATCTTAAGGCAGGGAACTTCCTGGTTGTCCAGTGGCTAAGACTCTCAGTTCCCAGTGCAGGGGGCTGGGGTTCCATCCCTGGGCAGGGAACTAGATCCCACATGTCTCAACAAAGACTGAAGATCTTGTGTGCTGCCAACTAAGACCTGGCACAGCCAAATAAATAAATAGATATATTTTAAAAATAAAATCTTAAGTCAGATCCTGTTACTCCTCTGATTAAAACCAACCCATATTTCTGATTTTACTCAAAATAAATTTCAAAATACATATCGAGTCCTAGATGATTGGCCTGTTGCTTGCTACCTTTCTAATCTTATTTTCCTTCTCTCCCTCATTTGCTCTGCTTTGACCACACAAGCCTCCCTGCTGTACATCACAATGCCGAGCACACTCCTTATACTAAGCCTTCAGCCTTGCTGTTCCTTCTGCATGGAGCACTTTTCTCCAAGAGGTCACCGTGGCTTGCTTCCACACTCAATTAGGTCTCTAATTAAATCTTATTTATAAGACAGGCCTAGACAGCATATTGAAAAGCAGAGACATTACTTTGCCAACAAAGGTCCGTCTAGTTAAGCCTATGGTTTTTCCAGTGGTCATGTATGGATGTGAGAGTTGGACTGTGAAGAAGGCTGAGCGCCGAAGAATTGATGCTTTTGAACTGTGGTGTTGGAGAAGACTCTTGAGAGTCCCTTGGACTGCAAGGAGATCCAACCAGTCCATTCTGAAGGAGATCAGCCCTGGGATTTCTTTGGAAGGAATGATGCTGAAGCTGAAACTCCAGTACTTTGGCCACCTCATGCGAAGAGTTGACTCATTGGAAAAGACTCTGATGCTGGGAGGGATTGGGGGCAGGAGGAGAAGGGGATGACAGGGGTGAGATGGCTGGATGGCATCACTGACTCGATGGACGTGAGTCTGAGTGAACTCTGGGGGTTGGTGATGGACAGAGAGGCCTGGCGTGCTGCGATTCATGGGGTTGCAAAGAGTCGGACACGACTGAGCGACTGAACTGAACTGAACTGAACTGAAGACAGGCCACCTTGACCACCTTATTTAAGATAGCAATCTTTTTCTCTGCCAGATCCTTTCCTCTGCTGGAGCCCTCCATTTTTCTTTTCTAAATCATTTTCTTTTCTGAATCTGAATCATTCCTCTTTATTTTATTTCTTTGGTACATTTATGCACTGGTTTATTGTTTATCTTCCCTACAACAATGTAAATTCCTTGAGAATAGGACCTTTGTTTTTTATTATATCCCCTGGGCCTAAAAAAGTTCTTAGCACATAGTGAGCACTCAAGAAATATATATTAAGTAGATATGTTGACCAAATAAGTTCCATTTCTGCTTAGACCAGCTAAAGCTGGCTTCTAGTTCTTACAACCTAACCTCCTAAGAGCCTTATCTGATAGACATAGTGTAGGGCCTAGCACACCGCGGAATCAAATTGATCTTTTGTTTAGTGGTCTTGGGCAAAGTCACTTAACATACTGGGACTCAGTTTCTTTATATGTTGCCCCTTTATAAGATAATTTTACAAATTTTTTAAAAAGCCGAATTTCAAAGCAACAATAGAATAGTGATTTTTCCAAATTACTTCATTCTTTAACTTTTACAACTGGCACTGTATCTTCTTAGAAGTGAGTCACCTCTCCTCAAGATTTTCTCATTCTCAACTAATTCTTATATATTGCCACTGCCAATTGTCACTACTGCCACTCGTATCATCGTCACAATTATCATTAACTAAAAGCAACAATCTAAAAGATATAAGACTTGGGATGCGTGCTAAGTCATTTCAGTCGTGTCCAACTCTGTGCAACCCCATGGACTGTAGCCTGCCAGGCTCCTCTGTCCGTGGGATTCTCCAGGCAAGAATGCTGGAGTGGGTTGCCATTTCCTTCTCCAGGGATCTTCCCGACCCAGGAATCAATCCTGCGTCTCTTGTCTTCTGCACTGGCAGGCAGGTTCTTTACCACTATTGCCACCTGGGAAGCCAAGATTTAGAATAAGTAAATGTTAAGGAGGGGTTTCCCTGGTGGCTCAATGGTAAAGAATCTGCCTGACAATGCAGGAGATGCAGGTTTGATCCTTGGATCAGAAATATCCCCTGGAGAAGAAAATGGTAACCACTCCAATATTCTTGCCTGGGAAATCCCATGGACAGAAGAACCTGGTGGGCTACAGTCCATAGGGTCACAAAAGAGTGTGACATGACTTAGTGATTAAATAACAAAATAAAATGCTAAGAAGTTCAGAGCAAGAGAAAGTTTATCGTGAACAGAGTTGAAAGACGGGTGGGACTGAAGGTAGGCTTGAATGAAAGACAGAATTAAGGTGACCAGGGACTTCCCTGGTTGTCCAGTGGCCAGGACTCTGTGCTCCCAGTGCAGGGGACCCAGGTTCGATTCCTGGTCAGGTAACTAGATCTCACGTCACGACTAAAGATCCCACGCGCCATAACAAAGACAGAAGATGCCGTGTGCCACAACTAACACTGGGCACTGTCAAACAAATAATAATATTTTTGTAAAAAGAGGTGATCAGAGGGGAAAGGTGGTCTACAGACACTTTATGCATATGAAAACAGCACTGCAGCTACGTGAGGAGGAGGTGGAAGCATCTGCAGCAAGCAAGGGCTGGTTTAGTAGGGGCTCCCACAAGCTAGGCATTCGCTTCTCCTGATTTCCAGGAAAAGATTTAGAAATCATAGCTTAAAGCTGTGTCTCAGGTCTTTAAACTGTACAGTATCTACACCCTCGAACAAATGTTTCTTCTTCCATCTTATTTATTTATTTTTGGTTGCACTGGGTCTTTGCTGCTGTTCCAGGGCTTTCTCTCTTTGGGGCGAGTGGGGGCGACTCTCGCTGCAGCTGGCAGACCTCCCGGGCAGGTGGCTTCTCGCTGCGGAGCACAGGCTCTGGGGGCGGAGGCTTCAGTAGTGGCAGCGAGTGGGCTCAGTGGCTGTGGCTCGGGGGCACCAGAGCACGGGCACAGCAGTTGTGATGCACAGGCTTAGCTGCTTCGAGGCATGTGCAGTCTTTCTGGACCAGGGACCAAGCCTGTGTCCCCTGCTTTGGCAGGAGGATTCCCATCTACTGCACGACCAGGGAAGTCTCCTCCATCTTCTTACAACCAAAGATTGTATAAACATTTTTCTTTTTTAAGTTCCTTTGCATCATTCATTGGGCTTATAAAATGTTAGGCCCTTTTCTTTTGAACTGTTACCAAACTAAGTTTTTCCCTTCCTATGCTTATTATATATATTTAATGTATATGCCAGACTTTCTAATTACTTCTGTAAATTTACAGCTTGTTACTTAGCATTTGGAATCCTAACTGTGTTGGTCAATACAGTACAGTTTATGTTACCTGATGATTTCATACAAATATTTCTCATAGGTCTTTATCCAGGTTTCTGAAGAAACTGTTGTATGAAATAAGGCCTGGACCCTTAAAGATCTCTTATCAATTTGAAATTGATCTTATCAGTACTTGAGTTTAACTTTTCAATCAACAATAAATAAATTAAAAAAAAAAAAACAATAAATAAATTCACCCAACTATTTTTGCAGGGAAGAGACAGAGGTTTGTTTAGTAAGTAAATAATGGACTGAGATTTCTATGAACATGATTCTGATACAAACTGCCACTGACTTTGTCAAGTTAAATAACTCCTTTTGGCTCATTTGGAAAAAATTCAAACAGGTAATGCTCAAAATCCTTCAAGCTAGGCTTCAACGGTTTGTAAACCAAAGTGAAAGTGAAGTCGCTCAGTCATGTCTGACTCTTTGCGACCCCATGGACTGTAGCCTACCAGGCTCTTCTGTCCATGGGATTTTCCAGGCAATAGTACTGGAGTAGATTGCCATTTCCTTCTCCAGGGGATCTTCCCAATCCAGGGATCGAACCCAGGTCTCCCGCATTGTAGACAGATGCTTTACCGTCTGAGCCACCAGGGAAGTCCATGTGAACCAAAGGTTATGTTAAATTTATTTCCTATTCCAAAATTCAGAGATTTTATTATCCAGTCTGTATTTTCAGATGAAAAGAGACCATATTGTACTATCTCTTTAAGTATTCATTTTCTCTCTCAAACACAGGGCAATAATATTTCTCATTGGCCTAGTTAATGGTATTTTGGCAAAACCGAGTCTCACAATATTGCCAAGAATAGACAGTCTAATTTCAATTCATTTCAAAACACTTTGTTGAGAGCATGCATACTGTTCCAGGCATTATACTAAGGGGCTTCTAAAATAAATTACCAACAGTAAAAAACTAAGTTAACTACCAAATAAATCCTGCATTCCCAAATTGACTTCTGCTCATTGATTTTGGAGGTATGTCTCAAACTCTTTTCCATTGACATTAGCCACTGTAGTTTCCACAGTCTTTACTCATTTCATTACAAGAACTGTATCTGTCCCTGAATTCTTTAAGATGTTCTCTCAATCCCTCAGAGATGGTATGCAATTAATCATTTTCTTCATTCTATTTTCCAGTATTCCTTCTGGGACATTCATTTAGGGAAATGGAAATTATATCAGTTAGGATTTGATTAGAGGTGAATACTATTAGGAGTGAGATGGAATAAAGGATTTATTATGGGGGTTGGGTCTTTACAATCCTGGGGACCGTTAAGCTGTCTGTGTAAGTCTGTTGCTTTTGCATTGAGTGCTAGGCCTGATCAGTGAGGGCAGCAGTTGGAAAGAGGAGATAGATGTGATGTGGGAGACGTAAAAGACCAAGAACAACCTGCGAGGACAAATGGAACTGTGTGTGTCCTCCGTATCCCTACTCTAAAGGCTGGTTTTCCTTAGCATATATGAAAATTTCCTGTACTTGCACATGGCCCAGGGGTTAGAGAGAATGAAGAAGGATATCCAGTGGGAGATGGTTGGTACCGGCCTCAAACCAACAAAATGAGTCAGTAACTGATATATGATGTGTGAACTACATAACTGCTTGGCCCTACAGTGACCTTCATTTCTACCTTCAAAATGTCATGCAAACTTCTTTTGTGGGCAATACTACCCAAGAAGCTTGCAGGGAAGGAAATTATGGGAAATGTAGCTCTAGCTTAGCTACTGTTGACACAGTACAAAGCCATCATAAGAATCAACAACTGGACAGGTCTTACAAACTTTTTCTCCTTATTCTTCAGAATCTTTTGAATTATTCATTCCCAAGATCCACGCTACTGTACTTATTTCTGTACTTATTACCTCAGTAGGGGTGGGGAAGGGTACCTACAGGAAAAAATCTTCAAAAAATCTTACGGAAGAAATTCTAAAACATAAAATCAAATAAAAAACATACTATGTTCATAGAAAACTTCAATGTTAAAGTTAATAAGAAAGTAAGATGGCACTGAATTAATCTAAAAATTTTAAAAGATTCCAGACAAAATCCCAAAAGACTTATTTTGTAGAACTTATACTACAAACAAAGCTAGTGGATGTGATAGAATTCCAGCTCAGCTATTTCAGTTCCTAAAAGATGATGCTAAGTGCTACATTCAATATGCCAGCAAATTTGGAAAACTCAGCAGTGGCCACAGGAGTGGAAAAGGTTAGTTGTCATTCCAATTCCAAAAAAGGACAATGCCAAAGAATGTTCAAACTACTGTACAATTGCACTCACTTTGCAAGCTAGCAAAGTAAGGCTCAAAATATTTCAAGCTAGTCTTCAACAGTACATGAACCAAGAACTTCCAGACGTACAAGCTGGATTTAGAAAAGACAGCAAAACCAGAGATCAAATTGCCAACATCCACTGGATCATAGAAAAAGCAAGAGTGTTTCAGAAAAACACCTACTTATACTTCATTGACTACGCTAAAGCCTTTGACTGTGTGGATCACAATGAAGTCTGGAAAATTCTTAAAGAGATGGGAATACCAGACCACCTTTCTTACCTCCTAAGAAACCTGTATGCAGGTCAAGAAGCAAAAGTGAGAACTGGACATGAAACAATAGACTGGTTCAAAATTGGGAAAGAAGTATGACAAAGCTGTATATTGTCACCCTGCTTACTTAACTTTCATATGGAGTACATCCAGCAAAATGCCTGGCTGGATGAATCACAAGTTGGAATCAAGATAGCAGGAGAAATATCAATAATCTCAGATATGCAAATGATTACCACCCTTATGGCAGAATGTGAAGTGAAACTAAAGAGCCTGTTGATGAGGATGAAAGAGGAGAATGAAAAAGCTGGCTTAAAACTCAACATTCAAAAAACGAAGATCATGGCACCCAGTCCCATCATTTCATGGCAAATAGATGGAGAAACAATGGAAACAGTGACAGATTTTATTTTCTTGGGTTCCAAAATCTCTGCAGACTGTGACTGCAGCCATGAAATTCAAAGACACTTGCTCCTATGACAAATCTAGACAGCATATTAAAAAGTAGAGAATCACTTTGCCATCAAAGGTCCAGATAGTCCAAGCTATGGTTTTTCCAGTAGTCATGTATGGGTGTGAGAGTTGGACCATAAAGAAGGCTAAGAGCCAAAGAATTGATGCTTTCAAATTGTGCTGGAGAAGACCCTTGAGAGTCCCTTGGACTGCAAGGAGATCCAACCAGTCAATCCTAAAGGAAATCAATCCTGAATATTCACTGGAATGATTGATGCTGAAGCTGAAGCTTCAATATTTTGGCCACATGATGCAAGGAGCCAACTGATTGGAAAAGACCCTGATGCTGGGAAAGATTGAGGGCAGGAAGAGAAGCAGGCAACAGAGAATGAAATGGTTGGATGGCATCATTAACTCAATGCTCATGAGTTTGAACAAACTCCAGGAAACAGTAAGGGACAGAAAACCCTGGCGTCTTTTAGTCCACAGGGTCGCAAAGAGCTGGACACGACTTTGTGACTGAATAACAGCAATCCTTCACATGAAAGATTCAAAGGTGAAAAATAGCCAGGAGAATTATAAACAAGAATAAAGTAGAAGGACTTATTCATCAAATATCAAAACTTTTAGGTGGTTGCCAGAGGTGGGGGAAAGGGGGTGGGCAAAATGGGTGAGTGGGGTCAAAGTGTGTAAACTTCCACTTAAGTCATGGTGATGTTTAAAAAAAAAGACCTATAATAAAAACATAATACTGAACACCATGATAATAGTATAGGAATTGTCAAGGCTGCCAGTGAATCGGAAGAGAGAGATAGGTGTAGATACGTAAAATATGATCAAAGGGACACCACAAATTGTATAGCAAAAAATTAATTATTGGAAAATTAATGTTAGCAAAATCAATAATCCATAACTGAAAAAATTATAATACATCTGTATTACATCTGTAATACATCATGTACAGAAAGAAAAATCCAGGCAGATCAAGACCTAAATGCAAACAGAAAAATTTTAATATTTTTAGAAGAGAAAATTCTAGAATTTTTTTATTGGATGGAAGCCTTAAGGAAAAAAACAGCAATTTTTAAAGTACTATAATGTAAAAATTCTGTAAAATAAGTCACCATAAATAAAGTGAAAAATAAGCCAAGATGCTAAGGGAATATAATTGCAATAAACATAATTGACATGGGGTTGGTATTTAGAATATGTAAACAACTCCATAACACAGTAAGAAAACAAAAAACAGCTTAACAGAAAAATGAGCAAAAGATATGAACAAGGAATCTGCAAAAGGGAAAACACAGAAAAGAAATTCAATTTCTACTATGAGAAATACCCATTAAAACAACAGATCATTCATATTCATCAGATCAAAAAAATAATTTTTTTTAAGTCTACAAAAACAAGTAGTGGTGAGGCTGTGAAGAACTAGGATCCTGCATATCATTAACATCTATTCCTACGTATAAATAAATCTACTCTAGAAAACTCTTTGTGTGTGTACAATGAGAAGTGTATAAGAATATTCATTGCAGCATTGATGTAACATGGAAAATTGCTAACAATATAAATGTCCATCAATAGGTCCTTAAATAAATAAAAATTGACGTATAAATTCCATAAGAAATTCAGTAGTTAGAATGAATGTACTAGTTACATATGCCAGCATGAATAAATATTAATATATAAAAAATAATCTTGAATAGAAAAGCAATTTGCCTTTTGTGTGACACCATTTAAATAAAGTTTAGAAATAGGCAAAACACTAGCATATATTATAGTATATAGTAAATGTATAAAGACATGGAGGAAAATGATATATACTAACATAATGGACACCACTGAGGAGACAGAGAAAGGAATTTTACCATAGTGAGTGCAAAGTGGGTTCAACGATATATATATAGTTATATTCTCAGGCAGTAAAAAATTTGCCTGCAATTTGGGAGACCTGGATTTGATCCCTGAGTTGGGAAGATCCCTTGGAGAAGAGAATGGCTACCCACTCCAGTATTCTTGCCTGGAGAATTCCATGGACAGAGGAGCCTGATAGGCCCCAGTTCATGGGGTCTCAAAACATCGGACACAACCAAGCAACTAACACTTTCAAATCTATATAAATACATATATATATATATATACCAATGTTTAATTTCTTAAAAAAAAATCTGAAGCAAACATGGCCAAATGTTAAGATTTGACAAGCTGGGTGATGAATACCTTGCTTTTAAATAGTCACTGTATTTTCTGTTTGCCTGAAATAGTTTGTAATTTAAGTGGAAAGAAAAAAGACAAGGATGAATGGAGTAATTTCAATATGGGCACCCCATCTCCTACCAATGCCACAGTTTTGCTGCTGTGCCTTCTTCACAGTAGATCAACACTTTAGAGTGAAGAGGAAAAAATTCTATTTTTCAAAAATTTGAGTTCTGGTCCCACAATTCAAAAGGTAAAGAGTTGGGATTATTTGAATTACTATAGAGTTGGTTTCTTTACTGTAAAGTGAAAAAAAGTAAACCCAGTTTTCAAAGTGGTTGTGAGAATTATCTGAAACAGCTTATATAAAATAACTCCAAAAGTACCTGTCTTATAGACATATGATAAGCAAATGCAGAGTGAATGAGTGATTTCCTTTATATATTTCAAAATTCCTGCCCTCTTTTCCCAATCTCAATGCCCTGTCCTCAGCCTGAATTTGTTAAAAGGAATGAATATCTTTACTTTCTCATAAACCTTCACATTTTTCCTTACACTCTTAAAAGGCAACGGACAATTTGTTTTTCACATTTTGTAGATGACGAGATTAAAGCCAATAAAAATGAAGGAACTAGACCAAGTAATATATGGTATTTAGGAGAGTAGCTGGCAATGAAGTAGAATTCTCCTGACTCTTGGCCTACTATTCCAAACATTCTGCTATAATATTAACAAAAGTAAACAAAGTAAAATAAAAAAACTTAGGGCTTCCTAAAAAATGACAAAGAGTAACTGTGCCCAGACCCCAGGCTTCCAATAAACTAAGTTTCAGAAACAAATCATTGAAACAGTGAAATTTCAGTATCAACAATAACACTCAAGAAATTAAAGGCAGAAGTACACACAAAACTAACAGAGGCCCCATAAAAATAATAATACCCTGTTAGCTCGTAGTTAACCCAATCATTGAAATAGCTGAGCCATCAGAAACACAAAATTATGTTAAAGACGAGCTGAAAATTAATTCCCGAAGAAGATGCAAGGGAATATCCAGTCTAGAGAAGTCTTGTATGGGTTTGCAAAAGAGTTGGACACAACTGAGCGACTAACACTTTCTCCAAATCACAAGTTGTCTCTGGCGCTTCCCTGGTGGCTCAGATGGTAAAGAATCTGTCTGCAATGCAGGAGACCCAGGTCAGTCCCTGGGTTGAGAAGATACCCTGGAGAAGGGAATGGCTACCCAATCCAGTCTTCTTGCCTGGAGAATTCCATGGACAGAGGAGCCTGGGGCCACAAAGAGTCAGACACGACTGAGCAACTAACACACTCTCTGCATCTACACAGGGAAAGGCATCTGGAACCACCTTTGCTTAGCCTTATCTGCACAAGACCTTGACTTATCAACCCAGAGACTCGATTTGGGCTTCCCTGGTGGCTCAGACAGCAAAGAATGTGCCTGCAGTGTGGGAGACCCGGTTTGATGCCTGGGTCAGGAAGATCCCCTGGAGAAGGAAATGTCTACCCACTCCAGTATTCTTGCCTGGAGAATTTCATGGACAGCCAGACTACAGTCCATGGGGTCGCAAAGGCTCTGACAGGACTGAGTGACCAACACACACACACACATTTACCAATTCAACACCTGATTGGATTATCACATTACCAAGCCAGATAATTGTGCAAAACAGTGAAAAGCAAAATGGATCCAACAGGAAAAAGTAGAATCAGTGAAGCAAAAAGTAATTTAGAGAAATGCATTAGGAAATAAAAATATAAGTAGATTTTAAAAGAAAATGAAAGAGGAAGGCAGAACCAAACTGAATAATAGAAGTCTCAAAGAATACAGAAAAACAGTCACAGATGTGATCAATCAAGGTATAAAAGAATATTTTTTCACCCCCTAAAAGAACTGATATCAGACACAAAAAAGTTCAGAAGAAATCAAAGTTAACTAGCAGAGACCAAGACCATGGCTTTGGATAAATAAATTAAATTACTGATAAAAATGAAATATTCTAAACCTTCCAACCTGAAAAGAAAAGCAAGCTCTGTGTAAATTAGAGCAGCTTTCTATTTTGCCATTAAAACAAAACTTAAGGAAAGTGAGAGAAAAAAACACATTTATTTCAAATATAAGTTTCATTTGTAAATAAATGGACCAGGAAAGCAATATTAGTTTGGCAAAGTGTTAATAAAATCTATGAGGCCTTGTGTATTTGATGTCTTTGAAAGCACCAAAAGCTTTGAGAGCTACTATTTGAAGAAAAGTGATTTTGAGGAAAAGTGATATATTATGTGTCAACTTGGCTAGGCTTAACCCCATTATTCAATCAAACACTAAATTAGGTATTGTTCTGAAGGTATTTCATAGATATTGACTACAATATCTACAGGTAAAGGAGGTAAAGGTAAAGGAGATTATTCTAAATAATTTGAGTAGGTCTAATTCATCAGTGAAAAGCTCATAAGAGAAGAATTGAGACAAACTTCTACTCCAGGACTGAACATTGAGCTCACCAAGGGATTTCAGCCTGGCATTCCTGATGGCCTACCCTATGGATTTTAGACTTTTCATGCCTGTCCCTACAATCACAAAAGTTCATCTCTTGCAATGAGTTTACTAATACCTCTTTCCTACTGGTTCTCTTTCTCTAGTGGGAACTTGACTGACAGTGCTATTAACTACAGTGACAAGTCATCTTCATTGATATCAGGAAGTGATAATCAAAGAGAGATTGATTTTAGAAACTGTAAAGCCTCGTGTGTGTGTGAGTCACTCAGTCATGTCCAACTCTTTGCGACCCCACGGACTGTAGCCCACCAGGCTTCTTTGTCCATGGGATTCTCCAGGCAAGAATACTGGAGTGGGTTGCCATTCCCTTCTCTGAAAGATCTTCCCAACCCAGGGATCGAACCCTGGTCTCCTGCATCGCAGGGAGATTCCTTACCTTTTGAGCTACAGCGAAGTCCTGAAAAAGTGCTTCAGGACAGATAAAGCCTCATAGTAAATTAATAAACAATGAGAAAGCATGAGAGAGTTATAAGGTAAAGAAGCCAAATGTCCTAAACTGTTCATCCCATAATTTGGGAGGCAAATTCTTTTTTTATTAAAGTTAAAAGTAGGTAAATCCAGCATTAAGTATGTTTCTTCGCTTAAGATATTCACCAGTAGAATTAAAAAGAGGGTGCTTGAGGTAGGCAGCCTCCAAGATAGCTCCCAGTGCCTCTGCCTCCTGTACTTACACTGTTGTGCTGTTCTTTCCCACTTACCCTAGGATTGGTCTGCATGATTAATAGGATATATAGCAAAAGTGATAGTAAGTCATTTGGGAAATTAGGTTATCAAAGATATTGTGGTTTCCATCTTGAATCCTCAGTCTCTCTTGGATCATTTGCTCTGTGGAGAGCCAGCTGCCATGTCATGAACAGTCCTGCTAAGAGGTGTATGAGGTAAGGAGCAAGGCCTCCAACAACCAAGCCACCAAGGCCTTTTGACAACAGCCACTGAATGAACTTGAAGCCAACTTGCAGCACCTGCCCCTCTGTGTCAAGCTGTCGAAAGGCTAAAGCTACCAGGCGATAGTGGACTGCAGCCTCCTGACACAGCCTATGTAAGAAATGCCCAGCTGGACCACATCCAGATTCCGGACACGAAACTGGGTGATACAATAGCTGTTTGCTATTCAAGCTGCTAAATTTATCTTGCAAAATGATTTAAAAGACAAACATACACAAATCAAACTTAAAAGGCAAAACTGAAGAAACAATAATAAAGGTTAGGAACCATAAAATAGAAGAAAGAAAGATAGACCAAGCATAGCAATTAAAATTATTGTAAACAGTTGACATCCTGCATTAGAAGGCAAAACAGCATAAATTATTTAAAAATTAAAGAATATATTATTAATTGCTGCTGCTTAGTTGCTAAGTCATATCCAACTCTTCTTGTGACCCCACGGACTGTAGCCTGCCAGGCTCCTCTGTCCATGGGATTCTCCAGGCAAGAGTACTGGAGTGGGTTGTCATTTCCTTCTTCAAAGGATCTTCCCAACCCAGGGACTGAACCTGTATCTCTTGCATCTCTTGCATTGGCAAGTGGATTCCTTACCACTGAGCAACCAGGGTATTTAAAAGTCAAAAGGTCTAGGAAGGCTAAACATCAGCGAATGGCCAAAGATAAACTAAACTGATAAAATAGGAAAGCAATGATAGCAATATCCATGTCAGATAGAGTAGAACTTAGAGCAAAAAAAGCACTATGACAGGTGGAGTTATTGCATATCAAAAAAGGTAGTCAATAATGAAAATATAATAATAAATAATTGATATGGATCAACTTGGCATCTAAATATATTACATAGATTGATAGGTTTGTAATGAGAAAATAATAAAAACACAATTATAATGAGAGGTTTTAATACTTAAATATCATGGACAAGTTAAACAGATAATATATGCCTTTGCACGGACTATCTAAAATATTCATAATGTAGAACATTATTTCAGATTTTATTTTCTACAATAATACCTATACATGTTCATGAGTAGAAACTGAGCATCCTCGGTCATGGAGAAAGTTTTCATTAAAGGCAATAAAGTCAAATATTTTATGGGCTGTATTGTGTGTCCACTACTGAACAGTAGCAGCATATGTATTTTCTTATAAATAGCCCCTAACCACCTGTAAAATAGCCACAAATAAGAACGTGGACAAAAAGAAAGAGAAAACATAAAAAGAGAGTGCACTGTAGATTATAAAAGTGTGTGGCAAATATTAGCAATTTTTATTAGCTACTATTCTTTAAAAAACTAAAGAAAAGCCAACTATCTAAATCTTTGTAATAAATCAAAGCAGTATTTGAAGGAAAATGTAGTTTTAATATATTATTTTATCTTGACAGAGAAAAAAGATTTTAAAAAAGCAACAACAAACTCCTCAAAAATAAACGGAAAAATGGGAATAATTAAGACCAAAACAAAAATTATTAGAAAATAAAAATAATGTCATTATATAAACGCTATGAAACAGACAAGCCTCTGGCAAATCTAATCAAGGAGAGAGAAAATACATAAAGCACTAGAAACGAGGTAATGCACGAACAAGCCAAATTTTTCCCTGTCCTAAAGAAGAGACCCTTTCTTTTACTACACTTCTTTCTCTCTTCTTTTGTATGGGCATACATAAAAAGTAAAATGTTAATATTATATGTTAATATTATAATCACTGAAGTTATGTCTAAAACCTGCCAATTAGTCTTACTTTTCCACACAATCAATGCTCTGTGACATCAAGAACCTTGGTAATGTATTATCTCAGAGAATAATCCCTAAAAGAATGAAAAACCATTGATACTGGACTCTTAAGCTTGACTTTGCAATTATGCAGTAATAACTTATTTTTGAAGATTCCCAGTTGGCTCAGTGGTAAAAAATCCATCTGCCAAAGCAGGAGACACAGGAGACTCAGGTGATGCAGGTTCGATCCCTGGGTTGGGAAGATCCCCTGGAGGAGGAAATGGCAACCCACTCCAGTATTCTTGCTGGGAGAATCCCATGGACAGAAAGTCTGGTGGGCTACGGTCCACAGGGTCACAACGAGTCAGACATGACTGAACACGCAGACAACTTAACTTTTGACTTATGTTTCAGGAATGTTGCTGAATATGTCTAGTTCACTAAGAGGACAGCTTTTCTCTGTAGACACTGATCACTAGGGGTTAAAATATGTTTCACTATCAGCCTCAAGATTTTCTTCTAAGCCACTGATGTTTATCCTGCAAGTTTTGATGCTTCACTTTTGATATTCATACACACATAAAAAAATGTATTTATCTATGTTATGGCTGACCCTGGCTGCCCATGACTGTAGGGTGCCACCAATTTAAGCTGCACACTAATATCAGAGATTTTAAAATGTGAAAGAGGGTATATTTTGAATAATGAAATATTCAAATATAAAGTGAGAATGGAGAGAAATAAAATGTCTAGAAAAACTGGAAGAGCTTAAGGTTCAATATTTATAGTGTTGCATGGCATGCAAGTTAGAACTCAAAGCCCAGGAGCATCTAAAATAGGCAATCTCAATTTAGGAGATTCTTCTTCAATCACCCTCTCCACCCAGTACAAATGAGTCCTCAAAGTGTTACACTCTCAGTGTGAGACAAATCAGGAATTATGCGTTTCCCTACCAGGAGACTACAACAAAAATTACTCATCTCAATATCCTGTGCAAGTTGAGAAGAAGAGATTTTATCCTCTAAGAGTCAATAACCACAGAGAACTTGAATGCAAGTTTGCAGCCCAAACACCTACACCCTGGATACTTAAAAAATCTAAAGCCAGGTATTAGATTTAAAGTCGTCCTAGTACAACGATGCCCTCAGGTGCCCAAAAGAAGCAAAAGCAAATCCCTTTGAAGGAACTCATCTTTATCTCAGGCATTCAAACTTCCTAAACAGGTGTTTTTTAAAAAATCAGTTCACAGTAAAACAGCAATAACAAAACAAAACAAAAATTGAATCACAAAACTATCAGGAAACAAAGTACCATGAGCAAGAGTCAGCAGAAATGACAGAAAAGACATCAGATGTTGGAATTACCAGACACCAAATAGGAAAATTTTTAAAGTATACTTAATAAATTTCTAGAAATAAAAACGAAAATTGAAAATTTGGTTTAAAGCCAACATAGATGAAAAGAAACAAAAAAGAACTTTAAAAAAAGTAATAAATAAGTTTAAAAATTTCTGAATGGGTTTAAATTTTCTGGATGTATCTCTGAACGTGAAAGTCACTCAGTCATGTCTGACTCCTTGTGACCTCATGGACTATACACTCCGTGGAATTCTCCAGGCCAGAATACTGGAGTGTGTAGCCTTTCCCTTCTCCGGGGGATCTTCCCAACCCTGGGATTGAACCCAGGTGTCCCACATTGCAGGTGGATCCTTTACCAGCTGAGCCACCAGGGAAGCCCAAGAATACTGGAGTGGGTAGCCTATCCCTTCTCCGGAGGATCTTCCCGACCCAGGAATCAAACTGGGGTCTTCTGCATTGCAGGTGGATTCTTTATCAGCTGAGTTACCTTCAGTTCAGTTCAATAGCTCAGTCGTGTCCGACTCTTTGTGACCCCATGAACTGCAGCACGCCAGGCCTCCCTGTCCATCACCAACTCCCGGAGTTCACCCAGACTCACGTCCATCAAGTCAGTGATGCCATCCAGCCATCTCGTCCTCTGTCATCCCCTTTTCCTCCTGCCCCCAATCCCTCCCAGCATCAGAGTCTTTTCCAATGAGTCAACTCTTTACATGAGGTGGCCAAAGTACTGGAGTTTCAGCTTTAGCATCATTCCTTCCAAAGAAATCCCAGGGCTGATCTTCAGAATGGACTGGTTGGATCTCCTTGCAGTCCAAGGGACTCTCAAGAGTCTTCTCCAACACCACAGTTCAAAAGCATCAATTGTTTGGCGCTCAGCCTTCTTCACAGTCCAACTCTCACATCCATACATGACCACAGGAAAAACCATAGCCTTGACTAGACGAACCTTTGTTGGCAAAGTAATGTCTCTGCTTTTGAATATGAGGTACCTTAGACACAGTCAAAAATAGTAGACTAGAAGATAGATCTGAAAAAATTATATAGAAAAAAGGATAAAGATGATAAATACAAAAAAGATAATGGAGGCTGTATTGTAAGAATCTAACAATATATCTCAGGATATACTATAATGACTATTCAAATCTCCAGAAGGAGGAAAGAGAAAAATGGGGCAGAGGCAATAACTGAAGAAATAGTGGCTAACAATGTTTACAACTAAAGAAAGAAAAGAATTCATAGATCAAAGAAATCCAGTGAAAACTAAGTAAAACAAGTAAAAAGAAAGTTATGCCCAAACCTACAACAGGGAAACTACAGAATGAAAAACAAAAAAGGATATTTGGGGCAGTTATTAAAAAAGAGAGATTACTCTCACGTGTGTCAATAATTAGAATAATATACATATGATTTATCAACTGCAACAATGGAAGTTACTGAAGCTAGAAGATAGTGAAGCAATGTTTTTAAAGTATTCAGTGTGCTGAAAGGAATAACCGTCAACCTGAAATTCTATGATCAGTGAAAACATCTTTTAAGAATAAAGGTAAATAAAGATATTTTTCAAACAAAACAGGAAGTTAGTCACTATAGCTCTTCATTAAAGGAAATTCTAGAATGTTTGCTTTAGGTAGAAAGAAAGTGAGAACAGATGGGTGGCGTAAGATGAAAGAACATAATAAAGAATAAAATGGTGAATATATAGGACAATTTAAACATCAGCCACATAAAATAAAAATAACAATGCTTCCAGAATTTTTTTAAAAAATGAGATTAAAATTAAAATACATGGCAGTATTAGCACATAAGTTCAGAAGGAAATGGTTGGAGTTGAAATGTTCTGTAGTTTTTTGTAAGTATTTATATTGAAGAGGAGTTTAAAGATTCTGATTCACCTTAAATTTTCCATTTATCTATTCATATTAACTTCTTTTAAATTCTTGAGTATACTTAAAATAAATTTAAAATTCCTTGCTACTAATTCTGTCATTCCTGTCATTTCTGGTTCTGTTTCTATTGACCACCTTCTCCTAGTATGGGCCACCTTTTCTTCTCTGCAAACTAATATTTTTTAATTGAATGCTGGACACAGTGGATGTTTCAATGTGGAGCAATGGATTTTATTCCTTTTTTAAAAAAATGTTAATTTCTTTTTAGCTGACAGTCAAACTTCTGGATCCTTTCAAGATTTGTTTTGAAGCATCATTAGAGGGGGTCTATAGGACTTCCCTGGTGGCTCAGATGGTAAAACGTCTGTCTACAATGCGGGAGACCCGGGTTCGATCCCTGGGTTGGGAAGATCCCCTGGAGAAGGAAATGGCACCCCACTCCAGTACTATTGCCTGGAAAATCCCATGGACAGAAGAGCCTGGTAGGCTACAGTCCATGGGGTCGCAAAGAGTCCGACACGACTGAACAACTTCACTTCACTTCATAGTATTCATTACTCTGGAGTCTCTGCTAAATGCCTCAGGTATTTAAAAAGTTCTGCTCTCTCTGGCTGGTTGGAATTCAAATGCCTCCCAACTCCAAGTATTCTCTGGAACTGATCATGTTATTGCCTCTCATTAGTTCGTTGCCCAGTCTAAAAAGAGTTTTGTTCTCTGCATTCACAGATTGGTATTCAATTTAAAAAACCCACATCTCATGGTTATCTGGGTCATGAAGATCTTTTTTGTGCAGTTCTTCTGTGTATTCTTGCCACCTCTTCTTAATGTCTTCTGCTTCTGTTAGGTCCATACAATTTCTGTCCTTTATTGAGCCCATCTTTGCATGAAATGTTCCCTTGGTATCTCTAATTTTCTTGAAGAGATTTCTAGTCTTTCCCATTCTATTGTTTCCCTCTATTTCTTTGTTATTTGATTTGGACTTTAGCAAACAAGAAATAAGTGGAATAATGAAGTTTTTGTGTAGCGGAACTTATTTTGTGCTCTTTGAACTTCAAGCTGTCACTGAAAGACGACCAAATAAGACTGATGGGTGACAAGAGACAAGAGACCCTGTCCATAGTCACTTCTGTTGATCTGGCTAGCAGTCTGCAAACTCCTAGATATATGAGTGAGGTCGTCTTAGATCATCCAGCGGCCAACCAATGTGCCAAATGGCCACAGATTCAGAGATTCACCTAGACCAGGGCACTCCTCTTAAGTAACATGCCCAAGAGATACGACTAAGAGTTTGAATTTTTTCCTTCCAATTTTATTGAGATAAAATTGACATATAACACTGCATAATTTTAAGATGTACAACATAATGATCTGACATAAATCATGAATAATTGTCACAATAAGTTTAGTTAGCATTGTTAGTCACTCAGTTATGTCTGACTGTTTGCGAGCTCATGGGCTGTAGCCCACCAGGCTCCTCTGACCATGGAATTCTCCAGGCAAGAATACTAGAATGAGTAACCATTCCCTTCTTCAGAGGATTTTCCTGGATTATCCAGGTCTCCTGCGCAACAGGTGGATTCTTTACCATCTGAGCACCGGGGAAGCCCTGGTGAGCAGCCATCATCCCAAATAAACATAACATTAAAGAATAGAAAAAACATATTTTTCCTTGTGATGACAACTCAAGGTTTATTCTCTTAACAATTTTCTCATATAACATATGAACTCCTTATTGAAAAATTCAGACTTAAATTGAAGAAAGTAGAGAAAACCACTAGGCCATTCAGGTATTACCAAAATCAAATCCCTTATGATTATACTGTGGAAGTGACAAACAGCTCCAAGGGATTAGATGTGATAGAGTGCCTGAAGAACTATTGACAGAGGTTAGTAACTTGTATAGGAGATGGTGATCAAAACCATCCCCAAGAAAAAGAAATGTAACAAGGCAATAGGTTGTCTGAGGAGGCATTACAAATAGCTGAGGAAAGAAGAGAAGCTAAAGACAAAGGAGAAAAGGAAAGATATACCCACTGGAATGCAGAGTTCCAAAGAATAGCAAGAGAGATTAAAAAAATCTTCTTAAGTGAACAATGCAAAGAAAGAGAGGAAAAAAATAGAGTGAAGACTTGAGACTTCTTCAAGAAAATTAGAGATACCAAGGGAACATTTCATGCAAAGATGGACTCAATAAAGACAGAAATGGTATGGACCTAACAGAAGCAGAAGATATTAAGAAGAGGTGGCAAGAATACACAGAAGAACTATATTCAAAAGGTCTTAATGACCCAGATAACCACGATGGTGTGATCAGTCACCTAGAGCCAGACATCCTGGAGTGTGAAGTCAAATGGGCCTTAGGAAGCATCACTATGAACAAAGCTAGTGGAGGTGATGGAACTCCTCCAGTTGAACATTTCAAATTCTAAGGGATGTTAAAGTGCTGCACTCAACATGTCAGCAAATTTGGAAAACTCAGCAGTAGCCACAGGTCTAGAAAAGGTCAGTTTTCACTCCAATCCCAAAGAAAGGCAATGCCAAAGTGTTCAAACTACCGCACAATTGTATTCATTTTGCATGCTATCAAGGTAAGGCTCAAGCTAGGCTTTAGCAGTACGTGAATCTAGAACTTCCAGATGTATAGCCAGATTTAGAAAAGACAGAGGAACCAGAGATCAAGTTGTCAACCTCCAGTGGATCATAGAAAAAGCAAGAGAATTCCAGAAAAACATCTATTTCTGCTTCATTGCTAAAGTCTTTGACTGTGTGGATTACAATAAACTATGGAAAATTCTTGAGGAGCTGGGAATCCCAGACCACCTTACCTGCCTCCTGAGAAATCTGTATGCAGCTCAAGAAGCAACAGTTAGAACTGGACATGGAACGACAAACTAGTTCCAGATTGGGAAAGGAGTATGTCAAGGATGTATATTGTCACCATGCTTATTTAACTTATGTGCAGAGTACATCATGTGAAATGCCAAAATGTGTGAAGCTCAAGCTGGAAACAAGATTGCCAGGAGAAATATCAATAACCTCGGATATGTGATGACACCACCCTAATGGCAGAAAGCAAAGAGAAACTAAAGAGTCTGTTGATGAAGGTGAAAAAGAAGAATGGAAAAGCTGGCTTAAAACTCAACATTCAAAGCACTAAGATCATGGCATTCAGTTCCATCACTCTATGGCAAATAGATGGGGAAACAATGGAAACAGTGAGAGACTTTATTTTCTTGGGCTTCAAAACCCCTGCAGATGGTAACTTTTGCCATGAAATTAAAAGACACTTGCTCCTTGGAAGAAAAGCTATGACAAACCTAGACAGCATATTAAAAAGCAGAGACATTACTTTGCCAACAAAGGACGGTCTAGTCAAAGCTATGGTTTTTCCAGTAGGCATGTATGGATGTGAGAGTTGGACTATAAAGAAAGCTGAGCACCGAAGAATTGATGTTTTTGAACTGTGGTGTTGGAAAAGACTGTTGAGAGCCCCTTGGACTCCAAGGAGGTCAAACCAGTCAAACCTAAAGAAAATCAATCCTGAATATTCACTGGAAGGACTGATGCTGGAGCTGAAGCTCCAATATTCTGGTCACCTGATGCAAGGAGCAATCTCATCAGAAAAGACCCTGATGCTGGGAAAGAGAGGGCAACAGAGGATAAGATGGTTGAATTGCATCATCGTCTCAATGGACGTGAGTTTCAGCAAACTCTGGGGGATAGTGAAGAACAGGGAAGCCTGGCATGCTGCAGCCCATGGGGTCACAAAGAGTTGGACACAACTAAGTGACTGAACAACAACAGTATTAGTTTCGTTTATCATGTTCATTACCTCACAAGTACTTACCTATCTATATCTGGAAGTTTGTACCTTTGACTTGCTGTTGTTGTTTAGTCACCACTCGTGTCTGACTCTGCAGTCCCATGGACTATAGCCTGCCCGACTCCTCTGTGGGATTTCTGAGGCAAGGGTACTTAAGTTGCCAGTGGATCTTCCTTACCCAGTGGATTTTCCTTACCCAGAGATTGAACCAGTGTCTCCTGCATTGGCAGGTGGATTCTTTACCACTGAGCCGCCAGAGAAGTCCAACCTTGTGACTGCCTTTTTTCAATTCCCCCCTCCCCTCATCTGCCAATGCTGGTATCCACAAATCTGATCTCTTTTTCTATGAGTTGCTTGTTTGTTTTTGAAGTCTGATTGACATATAACACTATGTTAGTTGTTAGTGATTCAATATGTCTATGCATTTCGAAACAATCCCCATAATAAGTCTACTTATCATATGTCACTATACAAAGATATTAGACAGTTATTGACTGTATTCCCCACACTATATATTTTACACTCATGAATCAACTGTTTTGCAACTGGAAGGTTTGTACCTCTTTATCTCTGTCACCTACTTCTCTTCTTTCATTCCTTTTCCCTATGACAACCACCCATTTGTTCTCTGTATCTATAACTCTGTTTCTGCTTTGTTTTTTAATTTGTTTTTTAGAGTCCACATTTATGTGAAGTCATACAGTATTTGCCTTTCTGTTTTTGACTTGTTTCACATAGCATAATACCTCTGGGTCCAACCATTGTTGTTGCAAATAGCAAGATTTCATTCATTCAAAGAATGAATATCAAGGAGGAATATTCCATTTGATATATTAGCCACATATTCTTTAGCTGGTCACCTATTGAAGGGCATTAGGTTGCTTTCATATCTTTGTTGTATGTTGCAACATATCTCTGTTGCAATGGACATAGGTGTACATGTATCTTTTCTAATTATAATAGTATCTTCATTTTCTTCCAATAACTGCTGGATTATATGGAGTTCTATTTTTAATTTTAAAAGGAGTCTTCATATGTTTTCTATAATAACCACAACAATTTACATTCCCACCAACAACAGAAGGGATTCCTTTTCTCCACATCCTCCCCAACACTTGTTATTTGTTGATGATAGCCATTCTAACAGGTGTAAAGTGATATCTCATGGTGAGTTTGACTTGCTGATGTAAAGTGTCTTTTTACGTGCCTTTTGTACGTCTTCATAAAAGTCTATTCAAATTCTATACACTTTTAAAAAATCTGGTGGTTTGCTTTATTGATGTTGAGTTGTATGAATTCTTTGTATATTTTGAATATTAACCCCTTATTGGATATATTGCTTGCAAATACCCTCTCCCCTTCAATAGGTGGTCTTTTTCTTTTACTGTGCAAAAGCTTTTTATTTTGATGTAGTCCCACTTGTTTATTTTTGCTTTTGTTTCTCTCACGTGAGGAGTTATATCCAAAAAATATTACTAAGACCAATGTCAAATAGCTTACTGCCTGTGTTTTTTTCTAGAAGTGTTGTTTCAGGTCCTACATTTAAATCTTCAATCCATTTTGAACTTATTTTTGTTCATGGTATGAGAGTGCAGTTCAATCTGATTCTTTTGCATGTAGTTTTCCTGTTTTCCAAACATCATTTATTGAATAGGTTGTCTTTTCCCTATTGTATATTCTTGCCTCATTTGTCATAGATTAATTTCACATAGAAGTGTAGTTTTATTTCTGGGCTCTTTATTCTGTTCCATTGATCTATATATCTGGTTTTGTGTCAGTATGGCTTTGAGTTTATATATGTGTACTCATATACATGAGTATATATGAGTATAGCTTTGTAGTATGGTTTTACATCAAGGAGCGTGATGATACCTCCAGCTTTGTTCTTCTTTTCCCAAGATTGTGTTGGCTATTTAGGATCCTTTGTGTTTCCATGTTTGTTCTAGTGCTGTGAAAATGACATTGGTATCTTGACAGGGATTGCATTGTATTTGTGGATTGCCTGTGTATTATGGTCATTTCAAGAATGTTAGTTTTACCAATCATCTGCTTGCTTCATCTTTAATTTTTTTCCTCAGTGTTTTATAGTTCTCTGAGTACAGGTCTTTTATTCTTTCTGATGAAGCTTTAAGTGGGATTGTTTTCTTAATTTCTGATAGTTCACTGTTGATATATAGAAATGCAATAGACTTCTGTATATTAATTTTGTATCCTGCAATGTTGATGAACTCTAATACTTTTTGGTGGCATGTTTAGGATTTTCTATGTATAATACATCATCTGGAAACAGTGACAGCTTCGTTTCTTCCTTTCCACTTTTTTTCTTTTTTGTGTCTGATTGCTGTGGTTAGGACTTTGAGTATTGATAGACTAAAAGTGGTGAGAATGGGTGTACATGTCTTGTTCTTGATCTTGTTGTTGTTCAATTGTTCAGTCATGTCTGACTTTGCAACCTCATGGACTGCAGCACACCAGGCTTTCCTGTCCTTCACCATCACCCAGAGTTTGCTCAAACTCATGTCCATTGAGTTGATGATGTCACCCAACCATTTCACCCTGTGTCATCTCCTTCTCCTCCTGCCTTCAATCTTTCCCAGCATCAGGGTCTTTTCCAATGAGTTGGATCTTCCCAATACTTCTCCAAAGTTTTGGAGCTTCACCTTCAACATCAGCCCTTCCAATGAATATTCAGGGTTGATTTCCTTTAGGATTGACTGATTTGATCTCCTTGCAGTCCAAGGGATTCTCAAGAGTCTTCTCCAGCACTGCAGTACAAAACCATCACTTCTTTGGCATTCAGTCTTCTTTATGGTCTCTCACATCTGTACATGACTACTGGAAAAATCATAGCTTTGACTATATGGACCTTTGTCAGAAAACTAATGTCTCTGCTTTTTAATACACTATCTAGGTTTGTCATATCTTTTCTTTCAAGGAGCAAGCATCTTTTTAAATTTCATGGCTGCAGTCACCATCTGCAGTGATTTTGGAGCCCAAGAAAGTAAAGTCTGTCACTGTTTCCATTGTTTCACCATCTATTTGCCATGAAGTGATGAGACTGAATTCCAGGATCTCAGTTTTTTGAATGTTGATCTTAGAGGAACAAGTTCCTTAGCTTTTTGCTGTTGAGTATGATATTGGTCATATATGGCCTTTATTTTGTTGAGGTATGTTCCCTCTATACCCACTTTCTGGAGAGTTTTTATTATAAACAGATGCCAAATTTTGTCAAAAGCTCCTTCTGCATCCTAATATTTAGAGGATCAAATGATTTTTATACTTCAGTTTGTTAACATGGTGTGTTACATTGATTTGTGGATATTGAACTATCTTTGCATCCCTGGGATGAATCCCACTTGATCATGTGTTTGATCCTTTTAATGTATTGTTGAATTCAGTTTGCAAATATTTTGTTAAGGATTTTTGCATATGTGTTCATCAGTGATATTGCCCTTTAATTTTCTTTTGCATGATATCTTTGTCTGGTTTTGGTGTCAGGGTGATGCTGGCCTCATAGAATAAATTTGCAGTTTCTCGGAAAAGTTTGAGAAAGATGGGTCTTAACTCCAACTAAATGTTTGGTAGAATTTACCAGTGAAGTCATCTGGTCCTAGACTTTTTTTGTTGGGACTTTTAAATTTTATTGCTGATTCAGTTTCATTGCATGAAATTGATCTGTTCATATTTTTTATTTTTTCTGTTTCAGTCTTGGGAGACTGTACACTTCTAGGAATTTGTCCATTTCTTCTAAGTTGTCCATTTTATTGAATATAATTGATTTTAATCTCTTATGATCCTTTTTATTTCTTTGGTGTTGATTATAACTTCTTTTACATTTCTGATTTTATTGATTTGGGCCCCTCTCTCTTTTTCTTGATGAATCTTGCAAAAATGTTTATCAATTTTGTATATTTTTCTTCCAAAGAATCAGCTCTTCAGTGTCATTGATTGTTTATATGGTTTTTTAGTCTCTGTTTCATTTATTTCTGCTCTGAAGTAAATAAATAAAGCATGAAGATTTCTTTCCTTTTACCAAGTTTGGATTTTTGTTTGTTCTCCTCTTTTTAGTTCCTTTAAGTGTAAAGTTAGGTTGTTTGAGATTTTTCTTATTTCCTGAGGTAAGTGTGTATCACTATAAACTTTCCAATTAGAACTGCTTCTGCTTCATTCCATGGATTTTAGATCATTGTGCTTCCCTTTTCATTCATCTCCAGGTATTTTTAAAATTTCTTCTTTACTTTTTTTCAGTGATTTTTTGTTTAGTAGTGTATTGTTTAGACTCCACGTGTTTGTGATTTCTGCAGTTTTCCTCTTGTAGTTGATTTCTACTCTTGTAAGATTGTGGTTGGTAAGATGCTTGACATGGTTTTAGTTTTTTAAAATTTACCAAAACTTGCTTTGTGGCCTACCATGTGATCCATTCTGGAGACTGGTCTGTGTGCACTTGAAAATAATGTATATTCTGCTGCTTTTGGAAAGAATGTTTTTTATGTATAATGTATTATATATATTTAATGTTTTATATGTATAATGTTTATGTACCATTTAAAGGCAATGTTTCTTTATCAGTTTCTATCTAGATAATCTGTCCATTGATGTATGTGAGATGTTAATGTCCTCCAATACTACTGTGTTACTCTAAATTTCTCTCTTAATGTTTGTTAACACATTATTGACCAGGGGATTTTTGCAGAAACTAATGCTTGTGGCCATAATACATCTCTAGTTAATAACGTGTTAACATTTGCTTTATATATTTAGATACTCCTGTGTTGGGAGCATCTTCCTGTCAATGGTTTTCAACAGCTAGTTGTGATTTTCGTGCTTTTGGTATAGACGATCTTATTTACAAAGCAGAAATAGAGACACAGATGTAGAGAACAGATGTATGGATACCAAGGAGGGCAAAGAGCGGAGGGATAAATTGAGAGACTGAGATTGACATATATACACTATTGATACTATGTAGAAAATAGATAGGAGAAGGCAATGGCACCCCACTCCAGTACTCTTGCCTGGAAAATCCCATGGACGGAGGAGCCTGGTAGGCTGCAGTCCATGGGGTCGCTAGGAGTCAGACACTACTGAGCAACTTCACTTTCATTTTTAACTTTCATGCACTGGAGAAGGAAATGGCAACCCACTCCAGTGTTCTTGCCTGGAGAATCCCAGGGATGGGGGAGCCTGGTGGGCTGCCATCTATGGGGTCGCACAGAGTCAAACACTACTGAAGTGACTTAGCAGCAGCAGAAGATAGATAACTAATGAGAACCTACTGTATTACAAAAGGAACTTTACTCAATTCTCTGCGCTGACCTAAATGGGAAGGAATTCAAAGAAGAAGGGATATATGTATACACATAGCTGATTCACTTTGTTGTACAGTAGAGACTAGCACAACATTGTAAAGCACCTATACTCCAATAAAAAATTAAAAATTAAAAAATAAAAATGATAAATCATTGATAGTTATTTACTTATTGCCATTATATTAATTGTTGGGGTTGTCTTTGTCATTATTTTTTACTCCTTTCTTTTTTTTTCTTAACTCTCTTCTCTTGTGGTTTGATGACAAGCCACAGTGTTATGTTTGGATTCCTTTCTCTTTTTTGTGTATGTATCTATTATAGATTTATGTGTGTGTATGTATCTATTATAGATTTTTGATTTGTGTTAGCATTAAGTTTATATATAGAAATCTATATATACATACATGATTATTTTCAGCTGTTCATCTCTTATGTTCAAACACATTTTCCAATCCTACACTTTTACTCCCCCTCCCCATGTTTGCTATTTTTGACATCATATTTTACATCTTTTGTGTGTGTGTGTGTGTGTGTGTGTGTATGTGTATTCTTTAGCTATTTGTCATGGATATAGGTGATTTTATTATTTGTCTGTTAACATTCCTCTACCTTTATGCATAGCTGACTTACTACATTTACTATCTATTTGACTTTATCAATGAGATTTTTTTATTCATAATTTTATATTTCTATTTGTGATCTTTTCTTTCTTGGTTAGAAAAGTTTCTTTAACATTTCTTGTAAAGTTGGTTTGTTGGTGCTGCTCTCTTCTAGTTTTTGCTTGTCTGTAAAACTTGTGATCTTCCCAAATCTGAATGAAAGTCTTGCCAGGTAGAGTATTCTTGGATTGCAGGTTTTCCCCATTTATCACTTTAAATATATCATGCCACTCGCTTCTGGCCTGCAGAATTTCTGCAAGTCAGCTGATAGCCTTAATGGAGTTCCCTTGTATGTAACTTGTTGATTTTCCCTTGCAGCTTTTAATATTCTCTTTATCTTTAATTTTTGCCATTTTAATTACTATGTATTTTGATGTGGCTATCTTTGGGTTGGTTCTGTTTGTAACTGTCTGTGCTTCCTGGATCTGGATGTCTTTTTCCAGATTAGGGAAATTTTCAGCTATTATATCCTCAAATATGTTCTCTTCTCCTTTCTCTCTCTCTTCTTTTGGGACCACTTTAATGTGAGTGTTACTACAAAAGTCTCAAATTGTCATTTCTTTAAAAAAAATTTTTTAATTGGAAGATAATTGCTTTATAGTGCTGTGTTGGTTTCTGCCATACAACATTATAAATCAGTCATAACTATATGTGTGTGTGTGTGTGTGTGTGTGTGTGTATGTATATGCCTGCTAAGCCTCTTCAGTCGTGTGTGACTCTTTGTGACCTTGTGGAACCTATAGACCATAGCCTGCCTGGCTCCTCTGTCCATGGGATTCTCCAGGCAAGAATCCTGAGGTGGGTTGCATACTCTCCTCCAGGGCATCTTCCCAACCCTAGGATCAAAGCCGCATTTCTTGCATCTCCTGCATGGCAGGCAGAGTCTTGACCACTAGTGCCACCTGGGAGGCTATATATATATATATGTGTATCCCCTACAGTCCTCACTTTTTTTTTTCTGTTTCCTCTTCAGTGATTTCCACTACTCTGTTTTCCAGCTAGCTGAACTGTTCCTCTGTTGATTCCTTCTAGTGTATTTTTATTTTAGTTATTATATTCCTCATTTCTGTTTGGTTCTTCTTTATATTATCTAACTCTGTTTAAAACTTCTAACTTCTCACTCAGTTCCTCCAATCTCTCCCAAGTTATTTGAGCATCATTACAATCATTACCTTGAACTCTTTATTGGGTAGATTGCCTACCTCCACTTTACCTAGTTCTTCCTGGGTTTTAGCTTGTTCCTTGGTTTGGAACATACTCTTCTGTTGCCTCATTTTGCCTAATTTGCTATTTTTATTTCTGTGTATTTGGTAGGTTTGTTATGCTTCCTGACCTTGAAGAAGTGGCCATTTTTGGAGACATCCTATAGATTTCAGTAGTGTTCTCCCTTCTGGTCATCAAGTTATATGGGTGCCCCCGCTGTGGGCTGCATGAGTCCTTCTGTTGTAACAGGCTGACTACTGTGGGAAGTCTGGCATGTGTGACTGGCCCCTGGCCCAATAATTACCAGTCCCTACCTTATGTGGAACCTTCCAGCCACTGCTGGGCAGGACCAGGTCATGAGGAGGCTGGCTGAAGAGCCCTGGGTGGGGAGTGGTTTCCAGGGCCAGTGTTGACCCATTGGTGTGCAGAGCCAGGTTCTGTGGTGAGTAGCTGTGGGACTGGGGGTCCTGGATCTAACGCTGACCTGACTGTGGGCAATGCTGCTTCCTGATTGGTTACAGGGTCCAGTTTGTCCCAAAGCTGGTGTCAGCTGTTGGCTATTGGGGATGGATTCTGAGGTGGCTGGTTGAAGGGTCTAACATGTTCCAAAGTTGGTGCTGGACTGTTGGTGGGTTGGCTGGGTCCTGACATGGCAGGCTGCTGGACTGCGTTGGTCCTAGGGCTGATGTCTGCTGACTAGCCAGCAGGGCTGGGGCCCAAAGGGTCCTAGAGCTGATGCCTGCTCACTGTTGGGTGAGGCCTGATGTGGAGCTCAGACTCCTCACTCTTTGGGGAGAATCTCTATAATTGTAACTATCCTCCCATTTGTGAGTCATTGGCATAGGGGCATGGGTATTTTCTATACCACACTGCCACCCCTCCTGTCTGTCTCATTGTGGTTCCTTCTTTACATCTTTAGTTGTACGATATTTTCTGCTAGTATTCTGGTCTTTCTCATCAATAGGTGTTGTGTAAATAGTTATAATTTTGGTATAAATAGTTGCCCATGGGAGGAGGTGAGCTCAAGGTCTTTCTACTCCACTATCTTGGTCATTCCCTAAGCTAGGATTTGATTGTAGAATCTGTGTTTTTAATCACATAGCCATACATAAAAAATAACACTTCCTCTGTATAACTTTCTATTATTTTCTCAAAGAAGAAATAATTTAGTTGTTTTACTACATCATTAAAAAAAAAAAAAAAACTCTGATGTAAACAAAAGAGTGCTGGAATTCAAGTGCACCTGACTATTTCCACTTCACCACCCAGAGCAGGAGCAAGGGAAGTAGGAGAAACTGTAAAATCCTATGAAAATTAGTGAAACCCTGAATTAAGACCCTCCTTGTATGCCTCTTGAGAAGGTAACAATGTGCCACACTTTTACAACTGTGTAAGGTTCCAATTGTGTTATTTGGGTGGTCAGAATTGAGAGGGTTAGCACACTCCATTAATCTCAAAGTAGTGGGGATTTATAGCAAGTGAGCCTTGGTTACTTGTGCTCAGAAATAGCAGGAACTTAGTAAAGTCATGCGATCTCACAGAAACCAAAGGCAAGAAGGAATTTGGGGCAGTTAAGGAATTTGAGAATAGACCCTCTGGCGCCTCACCCTCACCCTTTGAGCATACTTCAGCCACTCATCAACTGTCTAATCCATTTCACTCTTGCTTAGAGATCCCTGATTCTTTCCTTTGGATAGATATAGAAGAAGTCTACATCTTCTCTCTGTCCTAGAATTCAAAGAAGGCAATGGCCCCCTACTCCAGTACTCTTGCCTGGAAAGTCCCACAGATGGAGGAGCCTGGTAGGCTGTAGCCCATGGGGTCGCTAAGAGTCAGACACGACTGAGCGACTTCCCTTTCACTTTTCTCTTTCATGCATTGGAGGAGGAAATGGCAACCCACTCCAGTGTTCTTGCCTGGAGAGTCCCAGGGATGGGGGAGCCTGGTGGGCTGCCATCTATGGGGTTGCACAGAGTTGGATTCGACTGAAGCGACTTAGCAGTAGCATCAGTTCTAGAATTACTTGTATTCATGTGAATGTTTTCCCATGCCTTCATGTTCCCATGACTCCTTATGGCCCCCACTCCACATTTATATCATCAGAAACCAGATTTGGGAAAGAAGGAACCAGAAGACCAGCTTTGAGAAGGAAGGCCATGAATCCTGTTTCAGATGTGTTGAGTCAAGATCTCACAGGCCATCCAAGAGATCACCAAATAGTTAAATTTGGCCAACGGGGCCAATCCCACCTATGCTCTAGAGCACAGTGGACAGGTGGGCTAGAGAGGTGAACTTGGAAGTCATGGACTCCTAGGTGGCACTTGTCCTAACTTAAACTCAGGGTAGTTCCTTAGTTCCTTCATTTTGTACTTGTTTGGGGTTTTCATATACAGCTCATGAGGTAGCATGTAGAGTGGTTAGAGTATACATAGTCTCTGCAATCAGATAAAGCCAAGTAAGTCCCTACTGAGCAACTCAATAGCAATATGAACCAGGAAAAGTCATTGACTGCTTTTGAACCTCTAAAATGAAACAATGAGGCAATTTATTTGAGTATTAAATGAAGGAATTATTTATGAGTTAAAAAAATAATTATGCCAGAAAAGAATAAGAAGACAGGACAACTAAATGTAATGTGATATCCTGGATTAGATCCCACAACAACAAAAAATGGGGTATTGCTGGGAAAACTGGTAAAATTCAAATAAAATTAGAAGTTTAATTAATAATAATGTAACAATGTTAATTCCTTAGTTTTGACAAATATACCTAATATGTAAGCACTAGGGAAAATTGGGCAAAAGCCATGTAAGAATTCTCAGTACTATCCTTGCAACTTTTCTTTAAATCTAAGTTTATTTCAAAATTAAAAGTTTATTAAAAATAATCAAATAAACAACTATATATATGTGTATGTGCATGCTAAGTCACTTCAGTCATGTCCAACTCTTTGCAACCCCATGGATTGTAGTCCACCAGGCTCCTCTGCCCGTGGGATTCTCCAGGCAAGAATACAGGAGTGGGTTGCTATGCCCTTCTCCAGGAGATCTTCCTGACCCAGGGATTAAATCTTTGTCTCCTGCAGCTCCAGCATTGCAGGCAGATTCTTTATTGCTGAGCCACCGTGGAAACCCATTTATATTTATACATAAATATAACTTTATATAAATTTACATTTGTATAAATATATTTATATTTTAACTTAAATTTATATTTATATAACTCTATATAAATATAAATTTATAGAAAGCAATTTTGTGGGGCTATGTTTGTTGAAATAGTCAAGAAGCACTGACATCCCAGTAGCAATGAGCACACCTGAGCCCAGATCTTGGTTTCTGAATACCATTCTCCTGTGAAAAGAACCAGTGTTCCTTGAAGAAATGGGATTTCAGGGCTGGGGTAGGGAAAACACAAGATAGTGCTGAAGCATCTTTTAGTGCCAAAAGCAAGAAAGTGCTTGAAAGATAAAATGAGGGGTAAATATTTCAGCTTTCACAAAGCCTTGGACCCATCTCTGATGACAGATTAATATTTTAAAAGCTATAACAGATAAGGTAAACTTACAGATCGTTTCAATAGAAGTTTGAAAAGAAGGCAAAATAAATTCAACAACATTCTCATTAACAGTATAGATGCATCAACCCAGAGTTAACAAAACTGTAAAGTTTCAGGGACAAGAGCTCACAAGACTAGTCTCACTAACTCACTAATTAATTTGGGGGGTCCAAAAGCCATCCTCCAGTTTGATAATTTTCTAGAAGGACCCAGAACCCACCTAAAGCTTTTATACTCATGGCTACAGTTTATTACAAAGAAAGAATACAAACCAAAATCAGATATGGGAAGAGATGGGCAGAGCCCAAGGAGGGTCCAAATGCAGTTTTCAGCCATCCTTTCCCCTTGGAGTCATGTATGGTATCCCCTTCTTCTAGTCACAATGTGTGACATGTATGGAGTATTGCCAACTACAAAGGCTCACCTGCGACCTTGGTGTCTAGAATTTTTATTAGGGCTCAATCACTTACTGCCCATATGGCTTTATTGTTCATCCCTTCCAAGATTATGCTAACATTAGTTCTACTAGAAGTTGGAACTAATTGTGTGGCCCAAAGCCCATACCATAAATAACATTGTTAAACTATTTGGTGGTCAAAGCCCCCAACAAACAAAAACACTTCTATAAGGCAGGATATCCTTATCAGTTAGGAGCTAGAGATCACCTTCCCAGTACTGAAGTGCAAGGGCCAGACATCTGTTCGATAAGGATAATCCTTTTTTACACAGTTCTTAATTTTAAAAAGTGTATTTCAAATCATGAGCCAATATTCTACTTAATGGATAAAAGCTAGAGATACTCTCTTTAAAAACTGGGACTTCCTTGGTGGTCCCCTGGCTAAGACTCTGTGCTCCCAATGCAGGGCACCGTGGTTCAATCCCTAGTCAGGGAACTAGATTCCACGTGCCAAAGCTAAAAGATTCTATATGCAGCAATGAAAACTGAAGATCCCACATTCTGCTAAGACTCCCACAGTCAAATAAACAAATATATATAAATATTGTTTAAAAATATAAAAACAAGAATGATCTCTTTAAAAATTATAAATTTAAATGTCTAAAATTTCTACCCAAAGATTGAGAATTTGAAAAATATATGTATATATATGTTTTTTCTAGTAATGTTAGTCTAGGTTATTTGGATTGACTGTACCTCCCACCAGGGAGGCCGGACTTAACAAATGATAGAACAAGACACCAATTAAATTTGAATTTTAGACATATTCATACAAAAAATTGTTTTCATGAATTCCAAATTAAACTGGTATCCTGTATTTTATTAGGCAATTTCATCCTCTTCCACTGTAAACAATTCAAAATACTGGAGACATATACACAAACATATTCAAGTACACATCAACATACATAACCTTTTTAAAAACATTAAAGAGGTGACAAGATAAAAAGGAGTAACTAGGTGTGGTGGCTTTGTGTTGTGTCAAGGAAGAATGTAATTTATTAATATACTCAGAGATAAGAAAATGTTACAAAATCATATGAGAGGCAAATAATTTTCTCATATAGACACAGAAACCCATAGAAAGCTTACAGCTTTAGTTCTATAAAGACAGCTATTGTTAGTTACTCAGCCGTGTTTGACTCTTTGTGACCCCATGGACTGGCCCATCAGGCCCCTCTGTCCATAAAATTTTCTAGGCAAGAATACTGGAGTGGATAGTCATTCCCTTCTCCAGGGGAATCTTCCCGACACAGGGATTGAACCTAGGTCTCCAGCAAAGCAGGCATATTCTTTACTGTCTGAACCACCAGGGAAGATCAATGGCAGCTATGGGTCAAAGTAAACACAATACACAAAATCTCAACTGTCCTGATCTCAAATGAATATTTACCTTTCCAGTGTACACAAAGTGTCTTCCTAATCAATTTGAAGTCACTAATGCTGCTGCTGCTAAGTTGCGTCAGTCGTATTCGACTCTGTGCGATCCCATGGACAGCAGCCTACCAGGCTCCTCCGTCCATGGGATTTTCCAGGCAGGAACACTGGAGTGGGTTGCCATTGCCTTCTAATAGGAAAGCATTCAAAACAGAAAAGTGTAACAAACTATATTCTGTGATCATTAACTAACAGGGTATAATCTCCTATCATGCTAATATAACCAAATGTTCAGGCTAGAAAATCAGGCCCGCAATTGTTGCTGTTGAGAATAGCTTATCAAATATGTGCAAATCAGAACTAGAACCAAGTTTACCCAAGAACCAGAAATAAAAATAAGAACACAGGGTCAGGAATAAAGACAGAGAGATCAAGAGTAAATAAAGTTAAAGCTTTAAGAATGTATTGTACAACACAAGGAATATAGCCAACATTTTATAAAAACTACAGATGGAATGTTACTTTAAAAACTGTGAATTACTATGTTGTATACCTGGAAACTCACATAATATTGTATGTCAACTATGTTGTTTTTGTTGTTGTTCAGTCAGCCAGTTGTGTCCAACTCTTTGCAACCCCATGGACTGCAGCATGCCAGGCCTCTCTGTCCCTTATTATCTCCGGAAGTTTGCCCAAGTTCATGTCCATTGCATTGGTGATGCCATCCAGCCATCTCATCCTCTGATGCCCTCTTTTCCTTCTGCCCTCAATCTTTCCCAGCATCAGGGACTTTTCCAATGATTCAGCTGTTCACATCAGATGACCAAAAATACTGGATTTTCAGCTTCAGGATCAGTCCTTCCAACGAATATTCAGGGTTGATGTCCCTTAAGATTTACTGGTTTGATCTCTTTGCTGTCCAAGGGACTCTCAAGAGTCTTCTCCATCAACTGTACCTCAATATTTTTAAGGCTTAACTACTCTTGTAGTTTTGGGTTCACAACAAATTTGAGGGGAATATACAGAAATTTGTGGCCTCCTTGGTGCCTCAGAGGTAAAGAATTTACCTGCCAGTGCAAGAGACAGGGCTTGGGAAGATCCCCTGGAAAAGGAAATGGCAACCCACTCAAGTGTTCCTGCCTGGAAAATCCCATGGACAGAGAAGCCTGTGGGGTCACAGAGTTGGACACAACTTGATGACTAAAACAATAACAACAATACAGAAACTTCCCATATAATCCCTGCCATATACATGCATAGCATCCTCTATTATCAATGTTCCCTGCAGAGTGTGTACCTCAATTTTTTTAAAAGAGTAAGCAGAATTATATTTCCTCTCAGTGTTATCTACTTAGGTTCTAGGACTTGAATCAATCGAAATTGGTAACAGGCCGAAAGAGAAAGTCAGGCAAGGCTTTATTGGGACTTATGAGAGAACTAAGTAATAGCTTCCCTTGCTTATTTCATAATGGGGTGGGGCAAGCTGGTCTTTCTTTTTTTTGGTCCGAGCCACATGGCATGTGGGATGTTAGCTCCCCAACCAGGAACTGAACCTGTGCCCTTGCAGGGGAAGCATGGAATCCCAACCACTGGACCTCTAGCTGGTCCCTTAAATGAGGTGAGGGTGGGTACGAGTCTAGGGATCAGACTGTATGGGTGGCTTGGGAGATGTATGGGTGGTCTGTGTCATCCATTAATGGTGCTGTGTTCAGGGATTATGTGCAATAAACTACTTTTACTCCTGACACCTCAGAAGTGGCTGTTGGATTTTTGGTCTCTTTGTATCTTGTTGCTCATAATTTGCCCCAACTGCTCATGTATGCAGTTATTTTTAGTCCCTTATACGTCCTCATTCTGTTGCTGGAGGAGACATTTGTCCAGGGGCAAGCACTGCAGCAAAGGGACCCAGGGTCAGGCCCCAGCCTGCCTCACTCTCCTCTGAGGGATTTTACACCCCTTATTCTTAAGGGTTAAGGGGTTGAAGGTCTCTTATTTTGAAACTTCTTCCTGATGGACAGGGGCCACAGACCCACGGAACTTAGCTTACTCTAAAGGTGTAGAAGTCCCCTGCTGATTGTTCCGGGGACCTGTAGGGATCTGGGTTACCCTCTGATAGAAGGGGTTGAAGTCCTTGAGCCACCTTGAGTCTTATTTGAAACTGTTGAAGCCTAGAAGACACAAACCTGACCAAAAGGTTAAACAGACAGAGACCAATACAAACATTAAGATCACAAAGGTCACAATTGAGAGTAAGGGACCCAACCAGTTGCTGAAAATTTTCTTGATGATAGGGTTCCATGGCCAAAGTTTCACATACCTCGATATGTGAAAATCTTTAAAAATCATTTTCCCTTTTTGTTTTTAAATCCTTTAGAAGGTCTAAATATTTGTTTCTCAGTGGTAGGCCTACATTTTATTTATACATTTGCCTAGTTATCCATATTGGGAGAAAACTAATCAGATATCACGAGCAAGCTCAGAGGTATATTGGTTGGGGAAGCATCTTAAAGGCATTTTATCAATGATACTGAGCGTCATACAAACACTGTACATTGTGCTTTAGCCGCAAGCACTATTGCAGCTCATGAGTAGTCATATTTTATGACAATTTTACTACAGAATTTATTCCTAAGTATTGGGTCATTGTTCAGTTAACACAATAACTCAATTTTTGATAGAACCTGGTCACAGGGCATGAGGCATTTAATCTTCATTTAAAGATAGATTGCAGCAATAACTTTAGAAACAAGCTTACAGTAGTTTCTTAATAATTCAATGAACCTTTACAAATATGTAGCATGACAACAAGGAACTATCTGGGAGATGAAACTTAGACAGTAATTACAGACCTCAATTAACAGAATCAGAATTTGATATCCATTGAAACATAATATTTTTCTGTCTAAAATCATCTGCAGTTTAACCAAATATAGTCAAATTACAATTTATTTGACTGTAAATTAAATCTGATTTCAATAAACTTGGTGTGCTTAATATGTAAGTGTAATTGATTATGTAAGTATAATTGATTTTATCCCCTTCATGAATCACAGCCTTGTCATGGCAAAGAGACTTGCATAACTCACTAAAGCGATGAACCATGCCATGCAGGGCCAGCCAAGATGGAGGGGTCCTAGTGAAGAGTTCTGGAGGAGGGAATGGCAAACAACTTCAGTATTCTTCCCCCAAGAACCCCATGAACAGTATGGAAAGGCAAAAAGATATGACACCAGAAGATGAGTCCCCAGGTCAAGGTGTGTCCTATGTGCTACTGGGGAAGAGTAGAGGCAGTTACTCACAGCTACAGTAAGAATGAACTGGGCTAAAGCAAAAAAGACGCTTGGTTGTGGATGTGTCTGGTGGTGAAAGTCAAATCTGATGATATAAAGAACAATATTGCATAGGAACCTGAAATGTCAAGTACATGAATCAAGGTAAATTGGACATGGTCAAATAGGAGATGGCAAGAATGAACATCGACATCTTCACAAATCAGTGAACTAAAATGGACAGGAATGAACAAATTTAATTCAGATGACCATTATATCTACTACTGTGGGCAAGAATCCCTTAGAAGAAATGGAGCAGCCCTCACAGTCAACAAAAGAATCCAAAATGCAGTACTTGGATGCAATATCAAAACCAACAGAATGATCTTGGTTCATTTCCAAGATAACTATTTAACATCACAGTAATCCAAGTCTCTGCCCCAATCACTATGCCAAAGAAGCTGAAGTTGATCAGTTCTATAGAGACCTCCAAAACTTCTAGAACTCATACCAAAAAAAGGTGTCCTTTTCATTATAGGGCTCTGAAATGCAAAAGTAAGAAGTCAAGTGTTACCTAGAGTAACAGGCAAGTTTGGCCTTGGAGTACAAAATAAAGCAGGGCAAAGGCCAACTGAGTTTTTCCAAGAGAATGGACTGGTCATAGCAAACACCCTCTTCCAACAACACAAGAGATGACTTTACACTTGGACAGCGTCAGATGGTCAATACGAAATCAGATTGATTATATTCTTTGCAGTCAAAGATGGACAGACTCTATACAGTCAGCAAAAAAAAAGACCTGGAGCTGACTTTTGCTCAGATCATGAGGTCTTTATTGCAAAAGTGAATCTTAAGCTGAAGAAAGTAGGGAAAACCACTAGGCAATTCAGGTATGACCTAAATCAAATCCTTCATTATTGTATGGTAGTGTCTGAAGAACTGTGGACAGAGGTGCATAACATTATACAGGAGGCAGTGACCAAACCATCTCCAAGAAAAAGAGATGGAGGAAGACAAAGTGGTTGTCTGAGGAGGCTTTACAAATAACTGAGGAAAGAAGAGAAGTGAAAGGCAAAGGAGAAAAGGAAAGATATACCCATCTGAATTCAGTGTTTCAGAGACTAGCAAGGAGATATAAGAAAGCCTTCTTAAGTGAACAATGCAAAGAAATACAAAACAATTGAATGGGAAAGACAAAATCTCTTCAAGAAAATTAAGGGAACATTTCATGCAAAGATGGGCACAAGCGAACATTTCATGCAAAGATGGGTGCAATAAAGGACAGAAACGGTATGGGTCTAACAGAAGCAGAAGAGATTAAGAAGAGGTGGCAAAAGTACACAGAAGAATTATACAAAAAAGTCTTAATGGATAACTATGATGGTGTGGTCACTAATCTAAAGCCAGACATCCTGGAGTGTGAGGTCAAGTGGGCCTTAGGAAGCATTACTACAAACAAAGCTAGTGGAGGTGATGGAATTCCAGGTGAGCTATTTCAAATCCTGAAATATGATGTGTTAAAGTGCTGCACTCAGTATGCCAGAAAATTTGGAAAACTCACCAGTGGCCACAGCACTGAAATAGGTCAGTTTTCATTCCAATCCCAAAGAAAGACAATGCCAGAGAATGTTCAAACTACCATACAATTACACCCATTTTGCATAGCAGTCAGGTAAAAGCTTCAAGACCCAGATAATCACGATGGTGTGAGCACTCACCTAGAGCCAGACATCCTGGAATGTGAAGTCAAACGGGCCTTAGGAAGCATCACTACGAACAAAGCTAGTGGAGGTGATGGAATTCCAGTTGAGCTTTTTCAAATCCTGAAAGATGATGCTGTGAAAGTGCTGCACTCAATATGCCAGCAAATTTGGAAAACTCAGCAGTGGCCACAGGACTGGAAAAGGTCAGTTTTCATTCCAATCCCAAAGAAAGGCAATGCCAAAGAATGCTCAAACTACCACACAATTGCACTCATCTCACACGCTAGTAAAGTAATGCTCAAAATTCTCCAAGCCAGGCTTCAGCAATATGTCAACTGTGAACTTCCAGATATTCAAGCTGGTTTTAGAAAAGGCAGAGGAACCAGAGATCAAATTGCCAACATCTGCTGGATCATGGAAAAAGCAAGAGAGTTCCAGAAAAACATCTATTTCTGCTTTATTGACTATGCCAAAGCCTTTGACTGTGTGGATCACAATAAACTGTGGAAAATTCTTCAAGAGATGGGAATACCAGACCACTTGATCTGCCTCTTGAGAAACCTATATGCAGGTCAGGAAGCAACAGTTAGAACTGGACATGGAACAACAGACTGGTTCCAAATAGGAAAAGGAGTACATCAAGGCTGTATATTGTCACCCTGCTTATTTAACTTATATGCAGAGTACATCATGAGAAACGCTGGGCTGGAAGAAACACAAGCTGGAATCAAGATTGCCAGGAGAAATATCAATAACCTCAGATATGCAGATGACACCACCCTTATGGCAGAAAGTGAAGAAGAACTCAAAAGCCTCTTGATGAAAGTGAAAGTAGAGAGTGAAAAAGTTGGCTTAAAGCTCAACATTCAGAAAATGAAGATCATGGCACCTGGTCCCATCACTTCATGGGAAATAGATGGGGAAACAGTGGAAACAGTGTCAGACTTTATTTTTTTGGACTCCAAAATCACTACAGACGGTGACTGCAGCCATGAAATTAAAATACGTTTACTCCTTGGAAGGAAAGTTATGACCAACATAGATAGTATATTGAAAAACAGAGACATTACTTGCCAACAAAGGTCCGTCTAGTCAAGGCTATGGTTTTTCCAGTAGTCATGTATGGATGTGAGAGTTGGACTGTGAAGAAAACTGAGCGCCGAAGAATTGATTCTTTTGAACTGTGGTGTTGGAGAAGACTCTTGAGAGTCCCTTGGACTGCAAGGAGATCCAACGAGTCCAACCTAAAGGAGATCAGCCCTGGGTGTTCTTTGGAAGGAATGATGCTAAAGCTGAAACTCCAGTACTTTGGCCACCTCATGCAAAGAGGTGACTCATTGGACAAGACCTGATGCTGGGAGGGATTGGGGGCAGGAGGAGAAGGGGATGACAGAGGATGAGATGGCTGCATGGCATCACCAACTTGATAGACATGAGTTTGAGTGAACTCCAGGAGTTGGTGATGGACAGGGAGGCCTGGCTTGCTGTGATTCATGGGGTCGCAAAGAGTCGGACATGACTGAGTGACTGAACTGAACTGAACTGAAACTGATTGTTCACATAGTTACCGTATGTACTATACAGTAAAACTTTGTTGCATATGTATATCTTTAAATTAGAAATCTAGCATTCTATTCATACTAAGTCAAACAAGTGGAATGAAAATGTCATATTTTTTTTAGTTAGGCAAAAATTCCTAAGTTTTCTAAAATATATATATTATACATACTATTTATATTTATGTGTACAAAAGCTTTTCTACTATGCTTGATAAAGGCTTGAGAAAGAACATTAAGAAAAAAAGAAGAGATGGAGAAATTGGAAAATATAAACCACTTGAAATGGGAGCACTGAATATGAAATAGAAAAAGTGAAACAAACTGGATAAAAGTAAAAGATCATCATATAGTCCAGTTGTTTCTAAACATGGTTGCTCATTAGAAACATATCTGGAGCTTTGGAGGAAAAAAAGCAATATCTGGGCATTTGTATTTTTCAAAAAATTCCAAGATAATTCTGATATACATCTGGATTTTAAAAAGTGATTACAGGTTTTCTATTAAATGATAGTTTTGGTGATAGAGAATTCTATTATTTTTCTATTGACCAATCATGATACAGTGGTATTAAGTGAGTAATAGTTACATAATCACAACAGGAAAGATATTTATCAGTTTTCACAATCAATAGCCAGACAAAAAATAAAAGATAATTACAATTGCAACCATAACGGGAACATGATTAACCTAACCCTGGTGGCTCAGAGGTTAAAGCGTCTGCCTGCGGTGCGGGAGACCGGGGTTTGATCCCTGGGTTGGGAAGATCCCCTGGAGAAGGAAATGGCAACCCACTCCAGTACTCTTGCCTGGAGAATGCCATGGACGGAGGAGCCTGGTGGGCTACAGTCCACGGGGTCACAAAGAGTCAGACACGACTGAGCGACTTCACTTTCACTTTCATAAAATAATTACATACAATTTGTGGGGGGTCAAGCCAACTGAGGTGGTAAGTGGGAATGCATGCATGTACATGGTGACTGCCCAGCCAGTCTGGTTCTTTTGGTTGGTGCATTTAATCCATTCACTTTTAAGGTAATTATTGATATGTACGATCCTATTACTATTTTCATAATGGTTTTGGGTTTATTTTTTGTATGTCTTTTCCTTCTCTTGTGTTTCCTGTATAGAGAAGTTCCATTAGCATTTGTTATAAAGCTAGTTTGGTGGTTCTGAATTCTCTTAACTTTTGCTTGCCTGGAAAGCTTTTGATTTATCCATCACATCTGAATGAGAGTCTTGAGATGAATGTTATTTGTTGACATTGTTATCAACAAATATCGACAAACATTGTCGACAAATGTTGTTTGTCGTTTTTCCCTTGTTACTTTTAATATTTTATCTTTAATTTTTTTCAATTTGAATACTATGTCCCTGTATGTTCCCCCTCAGGTTTATCCTGCCTGGGACTCTCTGTGCTTCCTAGACTTGGTTGACTATTTCCTTTCCCATGTTAGGGAAATTTTCAGCTACTATCTCTTCCAATATTTTCTCAGGTCCTTTCTTCTCCTTCTGGGAGAAGAAAGTATACCTATAATGTGAATGTTGGTACATTTAATGTTGTCCCAGAGATCTCTCAGGCTGTCTTCTTTTTTTTTTTTCTTTTCGTTTTTTCCCCTATATTCTGGTCTGTGGCAGTGATTTCCATCATTCTGTGTTTTAGGCCATTTATCCATTCTTCTGTCTCAGTTATTCTGCTTTTGATTCCTTCTATTATTCATCTCTGTTTGTTTATTCTTTAGTTCTTGTAGGTCTTTGGTAAACATTTCTTGCATTTTCTCTGCTGTTTTCCTGAGAGCGTGGATCATCTTCACTACCATTACTCTGAATTTTTTCTGGAAAGTTGCCTGTCTCCTCTTCATTTAGTTGTTTTTCTGGGGTCTTATCATCCTCCCTTCATTTGGGACATAACTTTCTGCTTTTTCATCTCGATTAACTATGTAAGGTGGTTTTTGTTCTAGGTGCTGTGGGACTGTGGTTTTTCTTGCTTCTTCTGTCTGCCCTCTGATGGAGGAGGCTAAGAGGCTTGTGTGAGCTTCCTGATGGGAGGGACTGGTGGTGGAAAAAACTAGGTCTTTCTCTGGTGAGCAGGGCCTTAGTCAGTAAGGCTTTAATCCAATTATCTGCTGATGGGTGGGGTTGCGCTCCCTCCCTGGTAGTTGTTTGATCTGAGGCACCCCAGCCCTGGGGTCTATGTGCTCTATGATAGGGTTAATGGTGACCTCTAAGAGGGCGTATGCCAAGGGGGACCTTTCAGGACTGCTGCTGCCAGTGCCCCCATCCCTGTGGGGAGCCCCTGCTGACCCATGCCTCCACAAGAGACTCTTCAACGATAGCAGGTAGTTTTGGTTCAGTCTCCTCAGGGTCACTGCTCCTTTCCTTTGGGTCTTGGTTCATGCAAAGTTTTGTTTGTGCTTTCCAAGACTAGTCTCTGTTTCCCCTAGTCCTGTGGAAATCCTATAATCCAATCCCGCTGGACTTCAAGGTCAGATTCCCTGGGGTTCCCCAGGCTGGGAAACCTGACATGGGGTTCAGAATCTTCACAATAATGGGAGAACTTCTTTGGTATTATTGTTTTCTAGTTCGTGGTGGATATAGGATTTGATTTGATCGTGATTGCACTCCTCTTGCCATATCTTGCGGCTTCTTGTCTTTGGACATGGGATATCTTTTTGATGGGTTTCAGCATCCTCCTGTTGATGGTTGTTCAACAGCTAGCTGCGATTTTGGTGCTCTTGCAAGAGGAAATGAGCACACATTCTTTTACTCTGCCATCTTGAACCAGAAGTCTGTCATACACTTTTACTTCTACATTTTTTATATTTTACTTTCACTTTCTCCTTCAGATAAAAACTTATGTTCTATTGATGTCATACTTTTTACTTCTACATATATTATAGGGCCATGGTTAATTTTATTACTTTTCATTTAAGCAATGCAGTTGACTCTTGAACAAGGTGGAAGTTGGGGTATTGTGCCCCCTGCAGAGTCAAAAATCTACATATAATTTTATAGCTGGCTCTCCATATCTGTGGTTCTACATCCAGGGAGTCAATCAATTGTTGATTATGTAGTAGAGTAGTATGTATACATTGAAAAAAAATTCCATGTATAGGTGGATCTCTGTATTAAACTTGTGTTGTTGAAGAGTCAACTGTATCTATCTTTTAAAGAAAACTTTTACTCTTCATTCCTTTATGTAGATCCAAATTTCCATCTGGTATTTTGTCTCTTATTTTTGAAGGACTTCCTTTAACACTTCTTTAAGTATGAGTCTGCTGGTGATGAATTATTTGAACTTTTGTAAGTCTGAATTGGTCAGTTTTACCATAGTTTTTGAAAGATATTTTTGCTGGGTATAGACCTCAAGTTTTTTTTTTTTTTTTTTCCTTTCAGTACTTTGAGATACTACGCCACTGTTTTCACATTTGTATTGTATCTGATGAAAACTATGCTGTCACCTTTTGTCTATATGCTTTTTTTTTTTTGCCCTACCTTTAGTATTTTCTTAATCTCTGGTTTGAAGAAATTGAGTATTATGTGGTTTCATGCAGTTTCTGGCATGTTTCTTGTACTTGATGTCCAGTGAGATTCTTGGATCCACAGGCTTATCGTTGTCATCAAATTTGAAATTTTCTTTGGCCATTAAGTATTTCTTCAAATTTTTTTTGGTCCTATACTCTGCTGTCCTTTGGGAACTCCAGTTACACATATATTAGATCATTTGACGTTGCCCTACAGTTCCACAATTGTAGAGCTCTTCAATCTTTCAGTGAAGTCCCTCATACAAACGAGTTCCATTCCAAGAGCATGTTCATAAGTCCAATTTGTAAGTTCAACAAAGTTAGCCTAGGTACCCAACTAACACAGTCAACTATATAGTACTGTACTGTAACAGGTTCATAACACTTTTCACATAAATAATACACAACAAACACAGAAAATAAGGAAAAAACCTTTAATCTTACAATACTGTCCCTTAAAAAGAATAGTAGGGTAGTACAACAGCTGGCATACAAGGGGCTGGCGTCAGGTGGCCAGGCAAGAGTTACTGACTACAAGAGAGAGAAAGATGAGAGACAGCAGAGCTAAAGGATCGGCAGTAATAGGAAATGGAGGGCAAGCTGCAACGTCACTCACACGTGATGCTGATGGCACAGATCCTGGTTCACATGGACACTCTTGAAAAAACAACCCAGTGACGTCTGGGTAGTAGGTCTTTTTTTCTTGTCAGAGATGACACAGTGACACTGGATTTCATTCTGAAGGGCAACCTTTGTGTACCACTGTACACCTAGGTCCCATGCCTCAAAAACATCTAACCTATTGTGGGACCAACTGCTTCACTGCTGTTTTTATGTTTGCTTCTGGGCAACCTAGGCTTGAAATAGATACTGTTGCTACTCTATTAAAGTACACAAAAGGATAACCACTCGCAGAGGATGCAAGCACGTGACAGTGAACATCCGACACGTGAATGCATGTTCATATCTTTGAAAGTTCACAACTTGAAGATTTGTATGTCGGGAACTTACTGTATTGTTTCACTTTGGACAGTTTCTGTGTTTTACCTTCAAGTTTATTAATCTTTCATTCTGCAATGCCTAACCTGCTGTTAATCCTATCTAGTACATTTTTCATCTCAGACACTGGAGTGTGCAGAGGCTTAATTTGAATCTTTTTGTTTCTTTAATCTTTTAATGTTCAAGCATTTCTCTACTTCCTTGAATATATAGAACATAATGTCTTTGTAAACCAAACCCTATCATGGGTTATTTCCAACTGTGTTGCTACTGATTTTCTCACTACAGGTTGCATTTTCTTTTTCATTTGCATGATGGATAATTTCCAACTGGTTACCATTGTGAATTTTACTTTATTGTATTCCAGATATTTTTCCATTTTTATAATATTCTTGAGATTTGTCCTGGGATCCACATAAGTTACTTAGAAATAGTTTGTTTCTTCAAAAGTTTAACTTTTATTACTTCTATATATTATTAACTTTTATTTATGTTTTAATTTTTACTAGGTGAGACCAGAGTAATCTTAATCTAGGGCTAATTTTGTCCCACTAATACAATGTTGTCTTAAGTACTCGATGCCCTATGAAGTATGAGGCCTTCCTCTGTGGCTGGTGGGATTATAACATATTCCCAGCTTTGTGTGAGATATGTTGACTGTGTATTCTGTTCCATTTTGGTATTTATTTCCTTGTCTTGGGTTATCTTACAGGCCTTCAGAAAAGTCTGCACATCTCCAGCTCTCTTTTCTTCAGCACTATGTCCTAAAAACCCTTATTTACATTGGCCTATCCAGATTCTTCATTGAGTTAGACAAGGCTGTGGTTCTAGTGTGATTAGATTGACTAGTTTCCTGGGAGTATGGTTTCAGTGTGTCTGCCTTCTGATGATGGGCAGATCATGGTGGAGCGATCTGACAGAATGTGGTCCACTAGAGAAGGGAATGGCAAACCACTTCAGTATTCTTGCCTTGAGAACCCCATGAACAGTATGAAAAGGCAAAATGATAAGATACTGAAAGAGGAACTCCCCAGGTCAGTAGTGCCCAATATGCTACTGGAGACCAGCGGAGAAATAACTCCAGAAAGAATGAAGGGATGGAGCCAAAGCAAAAACAATACCCAGTTGTGGATGTGACTGGTGATAGAAGCAAGGTCCGATGCTGTAAAGAGCAATATTGCATAGGAACCTGGAATGTCAGGTCCATGAATCAAGGTAAATTGGAAGTGGTCAAACAAGAGATGGCAAGAGTGAACGTCGACATTCTAGGAATCAGCGAACTAAAATGGACTGAAATGGGTGAATTTAACTCAGATGACCATTATATCTACCACTGCGGGCAGGAATCCCTCAGAAGAAATGGAGTAGCCATCATGGTCAACAAAAGAGTCCGAAATGCAGTACTTGGATGCAATCTCAAAAACGACAGAATGATCTCTGTTCATTTCCAAGGCAAACCATTCAATATCACAATAATCCAAGTCTATGCCCCAACCAGTAATGCTGAAGAAGCTGAAGTTGGATGGTTCTATGAAGACCTACAAGACCTTTTAGAACTAACACCCAAAAAAGATGTCTTTTTCATTATAGGGGACTGGAATGCAAAAGTAGGAAGTCAAGAAACACCTGGAGTAACAGGCAAATTTGGCCTTGGAATACGGAATGAAGCAGGGCAAAGACTAATAGAGCTTTGCCAAGAAAATGCACTGGTCATAGCAAACACCCTCTTCCAACAACACAAGAAAAGACTCTACACATGGACATCACCAGATGGTCAACACTGAAATCAGATTGATGATATTCTTTGCAGCCAAAGATGGAGAAGCTCTATACAGTCAACAAAAACAAGACCGGGAGCTGACTGTGGCTCAGATCATGAACTCCTTATTGCCAAATTCGGACTGAAATTGAAGAAAGTAGGGAAAACCACTAGACCCTTCAGGTATGACCTAAATCAAATCCCTTATGATTATACAGTGGAAGTGAGAAATAGATGTAAGGGCCTAGATCTGATAGATAGAGTGCCTGATGAACTATGGACTGAGGTTCATGACATTGTACAGGAGACAGGGATCAAGACCATCCCCATGGAAAAGAAATGCAAAAAAGCAAAATGGCTGCCTGGGGAGGCCTTACAAATAGCTGTGAAAAGAAGAGAAGTGAAAAGTAAAGGAGAAAAGGAAAGATATAAGCATCTGAATGCAGAGTTCCAAAGAATAGTGAGAAGAGATAAGAAAGCCTTCCTCAGCGATCAATGCAAAGAAATAGAGGAAAACAACAGAATGGGACAGACTAGAGATCTCTTCAAGAAAATTAGAGATACCAAGGGAACATTTCATGCAAAGATGGGCTCGATAAAGGACAGAAATGGTATGGACCTAACAGAAGCAGAAGATATTAAGCAGAGGTGGAAAGAATACACAGAAGATTACAAAATACACATAAGTACAAAAAAGATCTTCACGACCCAGATAATCATGATGATGTGATCACTGACCTAGAGCCAGACATCCTGGAATGTGAAGTCAAGTGGGCCTTAGGAAGCATCACTACGAACAAAGCTAGTGGAGGTGATGTAATTCCAGTTGAGCTATTTCAAATCCTGAAAGATGATGCTATGAAAGTGCTGCACTCAATAGGCCAGCAAATTTGGAAAACTCAGCAGTGGCCACAGGACTGGAAAAGGTCCATTTTCATTCCAATCCCGAAGAAAGGCAATGCCAAAGAATGCTCAAACTACCACACAATTGCACTCATCTCACATGCTAGTAAAGTAATGCTCAAAATTCTCCAAGCCAGGCTTCAGCAATATGTGAACCATGAACTTCCTGATGTTCAAGCTGGTTTTAGAAAAGGCAGAGGAACCAGAGATCAAATTGCCAACATTCGCTGGGTCATGGAAAAAGCAAGAGAGTTCCAGAAAAACATCTATTTTTGCTTTATTGACTATGCCAAAGCCTTTGACTGTGTGGATCACAATAAACTGTGGAAAATTCTTCAAGAGATGGGAATACCAGACCACCTGACCTGCCTCTTGAGAAATCTGTATGCAGGTCAGGAAGCAACAGTTAGAACTGGACATGGAACAACAGACTGGTTCCAAATAGGAAAAGGAGTACATCAAGGCTGTATATTGTCACCCTGCTTATTTAACTTATATGCAGAATATATCATGAGAAACGCTGGGCTGGAAGAAACACAAGCTGGAATCAAGATTGCCGAGAGAAATATCAATAACCTCAGATATGCAGATGACACCACCCTTATGGCAGAAAGTGAAGAAGAACTCAAAAGCCTCTTGATGAAAGTGAAAGAGGAGAGTGAAAAAGTTGGCTTAAAGCTCAACATTCAGAAAACGAAGATCATGGCATCTGGTCCCATCACTTCATGGGAAATAGATGGGGAAAGTGTCAGACTTTATTTTTCTGGGCTCCAAAATCACTGCAGATGGTGACTGCAGCCATGAAATTAAAAGACGCTTACTCCTTGGAAGGAAAGTTATGACCAACCTAGACAGCATATTCAAAAGCAGAGACATTACTTTGCCAACAAAGGCTATGGTTTTTCCTGTGGTCATGTATGGATGTGAAAGTTGGACTGTGAAGAAGGCTGAGCACCGAAGAATTGATACTTTTGAACTGTGGTGTTGGAGAAGACTCTTGAGAGTCTTGGACTGCAAGGAGATCCAACCAGTCCATTCTGAAGGAGATCAGCCCTGGGATTTCTTTGGAAGGAATGATGCTAAAGCTGAAACTCCAGTCCTTTGGCCACCTCATGCAAAGAGTTGACTCATTGGAAAAGACTCTGATGCTGGGAGGGATTGGGGGCAGGAGGAGAAGGGGACAACAGAGAATGAGATGGCTGGATGGCATCACTGACTCGATGGACGTGAGTCGGCGTGAACTCCGGGAGTTGGTGATGGACAGGGAGGCCTGGTGTGCTGCAATTCATGGGGTCACAAAGAGTCGGACACGACTGAGAGACTGAACTGAACTGAACTGAACTGATCCAGATTCTTGTCTCCATCTTCTCAACTTAAGAGACTCCTGGTCTCCACCTGGATACCTGCCCATTATACCTGAAATCTATCCAGAGATTATGGCCATTATATGGCTCTTCTCATTTGGTTTTCCCTTCCTCACAGATCACTATTCTGAAACGCCTGATGTCCAGTGTCTGAAATCTGCTTCATATAAATTTTGTCCAGATTTTTTGTTGTTTCTGGTGAGAAGACAAATGCGGTCCTTCTTATTCCAACCTGATTAAGAAACCTAGTGATTTTTTTCTTTTTGCAGTGATAATTATGCAAGAATTGTGAGAGTACATAAATTCCTCTGTAACTCCATTAACTGTATTCCCCCAAAAAATGAATGTTCCCCCCTACTTATCACTGTAGCGGGGTTCACTAGCTTCTGTAGCTAAAATTGGTGCAGGGAGGGTTCATGGATATAATGTTTAAATTCTTGATTGAGAATAGTATATGTTTTCCTTTTGAATTTTAAGTTATCTGTTAATTCTGTCCTCTTCATTTTAATATTTAATCATTTTGTCTTATTAATTTTAGCCTTATTTTTCAACTTTCATGTTTATTTTTAAAAAATAAATTACTTTCTTGGATTTTAAACTGAAAGCAGAAAACATAGCAATGTAGAGATAACCATGTACTCAGTTCATACTTTAAATGGGTAACCGTTGCTTTCATGGAATAAACCTTCCCAGTGCCCACATTCTTCTTCCAACCAGCTGGGTCTGCATTAGCTTTCCAGGCTTTCTTTCCTATTTTTCCAACACCGAGCCCTCTAGTGTCAATAACTCTATACAGCTACCACTTTTCCTGTATTTACAACACTGGAGAGCCACAGGAATGGTGTTGTAAACTCATGTTACTTACAATCTAGGCTAGTGCTGTCTAAAAGAAATACAATACAAGCCATATATGTAATTTAAAGTTTCCTAAGTAGTGAAAAAATTAAAAAGTGAAATTAACTATAATAATGTACTTTATTTAATCCATTATATCCAAAACATTAACATGTAATAAATATAAAAATTTACTAATATTTTACTTCATTTTGGGGGTAATTATCAAAATCTGATGGGTATAATACACTCATAGTACATTCAATATATATGTAGAAAACAGAATTTATTCTTATCAGTAATACTTGATATGTTTTGAGTTTCATTAAATGTTTAGCTGAAAAAGTGGATTTCCATAGCAAGGTTGTTCCACTTACTTACACATGAAAGTTTTCTAAATTAAAAATCTGGTTTTTTAAAGTCACTCAGCCATGTCCAACTCTTTGTGTCTCCATGGACTGTACCCCTCAGGCTCTTAGGTCAATGGAATTCTCCAGGGAAGAATACTGGAGCGAGTAGCCACTCCCTTCTCTAGGCGACCTTCCCCACCCAGGGATCGAACCTTGGTCTCCAGCATTGCCGGCAGATTCTTCAGTCTGAGCCACCAGGGACTTAGTAGCCACATTTCAAGTGCTCAACAGCTACGGTACTGGCCAGCACAGGTCTCAGAACTTTATGAAGAGCTACATATCATATAATTCCCCATTGTATTTATGCATGTACCCTCTCTATCTCCACACACACTCAAAATAAAAACACTGGTGAAGTTCTCATAAAAAGATTTCACAACAGGAAGGGATATGTCAAGAATTTCAGCTCAGGAACAAACTCACAAAATACTGCCCTTTTACTGCCTTTGAAAAACAATCATACTGCCTTTAAAAAATAAGAGAGGATTCTGGGAGGATGGCAGAGCAGGAAAACACTAGGAATCTCTCCCCACTTAAGACTACAACTGGCAGAATTCCTCTGACATATCTATCTTAAAATTCTGAAATTGACTGAAGGTTTACAACTTCCGGAGGAAGGCTTGGAAGGTAAACTATGGTTATTTTTGGTCAGTCTCAGCTCTTAGCACAGGACATCTCCAAGGCAGGCAGCTGTGCATATGTTCCTGATGCAGTTTGCACACATCCAGGATGGGTAAAAAGGACTCTGTCCTCCAAATATTGGGAAGTCATATTCTAACTGGTGATAGCTGCTAGGCGGTCCATCGTTGTTGCACTTCCACCCATTGTTGTAAGCCTCCTCTCCTATGGCTGAAGGGACCTTATAAGGGATTTAAAGTGTCAGTGCCCTTTTCTCCCTCCCTTTCATTTTTCTCTTTCTCCCATTTTGGCAGCCAGACATCAAAAGACTAGGACATTCAAAACCAAATATATATATGGGAAAAATTAGAAAGTGTACAGGCTCAAAAAAGAACTGAGAAGACCTTAAATTTAAACCTGCAGCTGATCCTTGGAACAGAGACAACCCATAACAATTAAATAGTAACAACAAAAAACTTCAGGTAAGAGGGAGAATCTGATTTCCAGGGATAACATTATTAGATTCAAATATCTAATTTTCAACAACGATGACAAAAAACACAAAGCATGCAAGGAAACAAGCGAGTATAGCCCATTGAAAGGAATAAACTAAGTCAATAAAAATTATCCCTGAGAAAGACCTAATTGCAGACCTACAAGACAAAATCTAATTCACAATGCTCAAAAAATACGGAAGATGTGGAGAATGTCAGAAAAATGATATAAGAAATCTAAAAAGAGATTTCCTTGGTGGCACAGTGGATAAGAATCTGCTTGTCAATGCAGGGATGCAGGTCTGATCCCTGATCCAGGACCTGTGGAGCAACTTAAGCCCATGCTCCTGAGACTGTACTCTAGAGCCCATGAGCAGCAACTCTTGAATCTGCATGGCCTAGAGCCCACATGCTGCCAAGTACTGAGCCCACTGACTACAGCCTGTGGGAAAGACAGGAGATCTCTTCAAGAAAATTAGAGATACCAAGGGAACATTGCATGCAAAGATGGGCTCAATAAAGCACAGAAATGGTAGGGACCTGACAGAAGCAGAAGATATTAAGAGGTGGCAAGAATACACAGAAGGACTACACAAGAGAGATCTTCATGACCCAGATAACCACGATGGTGTGAGCACTCACCTAGAGCCAGACATCCTGGCATGTGAAGTCAAGTGGGCATTAGGAAGCATCACTACGAACAAAGCTAGTGGAGGTGATGGAATTCCAGCTGAGCTCTTCAAATCCTAGAAGATAATGCTGTGCAAGTGCTGCACTCAATATGCCGCAAGGAAAACTCAGCAGTGGCCACAGGACTGGAAAAGTCAGTTTTCATTCCAATCCCAAAGAAAGGCAATGACAAAGAATGTTCAAACTACCACACAACTGCACTTATCTCACCCACAAGCAAAGGAATGCTCAAAATTCTTGAAGCTAGGCTTCAATAGTAGTCAACTGAGAACTTCCATATGTTCAAGCTGGTTTTAGAAAAGGCAGAGGAACCAGAGGTCAAATTGCTAACATCCACTGGATCATTGAAAAAGCAAGAGAGTTCCAGAAACACATCTACTTTTGTTTCACTGACTACACTAAACCCTTTGACTGTGTGGATAGCAACAAACTGTGGAAAATTCTTAAAAGAGATGGGAATACCTGACCACCTTACCTCCTTCCTAAGGAATCTGTATGCAGGTAAAGAAGCAACAGTTAGAACCAGACATGGAACAACGGACTGGTTCCAAATTGAGAAAGGAGTACGTCAAGGCTGTATATTGTCACCCTGCTTATTTAACTTATATGCAGAGTACATCATGGGAAATGCCAGGATGGATGAAGCACAGGCTGGAATCAAGACTGCAGGGATGAAAAAAAAAAAAAGATTGCAGGGAGAAGTATCAGTAACGTCACATATGCAGATGACACTACCCTTATGGCAGAAAGCAAAGAGGAACTAAAGAGCTTCTTGATGAATGTGAAAGAGGAGAGTGAAAAAGCTGGCTTAAAACTCCACATGCAAAAACTAAGATTATGGCATACGGTCCTATCACTTCATGGCAAACAGATGGAGAAACAACGAAAACAGTGACAGACTTAATTTTCTTGGGCTCCTAAATCACTGCAGATGGTGACTGCAGTCATGAAATTAAGACAGTTGCTCCTTGGAAGAAAAGCTATGATAAACCTAAACAGTGTATTAAAAATCAGAGACACTACTTTGCCAACAAAGATTCATCTAGTCAAAGCTATGGTTTTTCCAGTAGCTATGTATGGGATGTGAGAGTTGGACCATAAATAAAGCTGAGCACTGAAGAACTGATGCTTTTGAACTGTGGTGTTGGAGAAGACTCTTAAGAGTCCCTTGGACTGCAAGGAGATCCAACCAGTCAATCCTAAAGGAAATCAGTCCTGAATATTCATTGGAAGACTGACACTGAAGCTGAAATTCCAGTACTTTGGCCATCTGATGTGAAGAACTGACTCACTGGAAAAGATCCTGATGCTGGGAAAGATTGATGGCAGGAGGAGAAGAGGATGACAGAGGATGAGATGATTGGATGGCATCACTGACTCAATGAACATGAGATTGAGTAAACTCCAGGAATTGGTGATGGACAGGAAAGCCTGGCATGCTGAAGTCCATGGGGTTGCAAATAGTCGGACACAACTGATCGACTGAACTGAATGACCATGTTTATCAACGGAAAATGGTCAATTCTTCCACAATTATTTATAGCACGAAATAATCACAACCAAAATCCCAGTAGAGTTTTTTAATAGAAATTGGCAAGCTGATTCTGAAATCTTTATGGAAAAGTTGTGATATGTCTTGCTCTATGTAGAACAAGTTTACCTTTCCTCACACATTCCTAAATAAATCTTTTAAACTACAAAACTATCCACATTTATAACTAGACAAATAAGTATCATTTCTAATGAGACAAAGACTACTTCTTGAGCATTCCTGAGGCTTGATAGGTCTTCCACCAACCCTGTGAAACTGAGGTTGAGATGTTTGGGTAATTCTAAAGTTGGCATTTAAGGCCAGGTACGTGGACTACCAAGGTCATCTTTCCCTCTTTACCACACTGCTTTCCCAGCTCCCCAAAGACAAGGACTAAATTAAAATTTTTTCACTATGTCTAACACATAACATCTTAATAAAAGCTGACATTGGTAAAATAGAAGCCATATCTTCCCAAATTCACCTTACCAAGTATATGATCTAAAGAATAAAGCTTTTCTTGGGAAAATCCTCCCTTTCCCACTCTACTCCTACCATCTCTGGTTTAGTAACACAGTTCATCGAAAGGAAGCACTTTTTTGTTATTAATAATTCTCCCTCGCTCCTCTTCAATTTCTCAGCCAAGCAAAACATCTCAAACTCAGATGGCCCTGGGAATGAGGGTACTCTGCTAATACTCCAGAGACAGTAGTTTCTCCAGACATGATGATCCAATATCATTTTTCTCAGAAATTATTTTAACTAAGGAAGTTTAACTGTTTTACAGAATAACATCGGTCACATCACTTCATTTATATTCTCTCATATAGGTCCAAGTTTGCCAACCTTCTCAACTATGGCATTTGACAAATCTTCAGTAAAACAACTAATCCCCTCCAAGTTTAAGAGGTACTGAAGACAAGTAACCCTGTTCTGACACTGTACTCAGTTACAATGCTTTAGCTGTAAGTAACAGAAAACCCAATCAGGAATTTTATTCTCTCATATAAGAAGTTAGGTGGCAGGGAAGTTTCAGAGTTGATTAATTCAGTGGTGCAAATTCATCAAAGATCAAATTCTTCCATCTTTCTCCTCTGGCATCCTTAGGATGTTGGCAATCATTATCTCATAGTATCCTCACAATAAGCCTGTGCGTTTCATTAATGCTGCTGCCTGATGGTTGCCTGGTATGAGGAAAACAATTTTCTCACAAGTACTTTGGAAGGCAATTTAAAAATACCTACAGAGTTTTTTTTAATGTGCATATCCTGTGATCTAGCAATTCCACTTCTAAGAATTCATCTCAGGAAATGTTAAGTGGACAAAAACAGGCATAAAAATGTCAATTACAATTTTTTTTTAACAGCAAAAAATAAGAAGCAGCCTAAAATACCTATCAATAGGATGTGACTACTTAAATTGAGACTCATATATTAGAATACACCACAGCTGTTTAACATGGAACTAGGTACCAGTTTTGTTGATAACAGTGAAGCTGCAAAGAACATGTGTACACAGATGAAGATACCTATGACACTACAAAGGCAACAGGGAATTCCTGGTGGTCCACTGGTTAGGACTTTGTACTTTCACTGCCAAGGGCCTGTGTTCAATACCTGGTCGGAGAACTAAGAGCCCACAAGCTGTGTGGCAAGCCCCTAACCCCCTCCCCAAAAGGCTACAAAAGCAATAACAGATAAACTGGGCTGCATCAAAATTTGGAACTGTGTATTAAAAGACAATCAACAGAGTGAAAAGGCAGCAAATATTTGCAAATCACTTAAGAATACATAAAGAACTAGTACAAATTAACAACAAAATAACCTATTTAAAAATGGGAAGAGCCCTTTATTTAAGACATTTCTCCAAAGAAGACATACAAATGACCAATAAACACATGAAAAGACACTCAACAACACTAATTATTATGGAAATGAAAAGCAAAGCCACAACCTCACAACCACCATTAGGATGACTGCTCTCAAAATCAAGTTTTGCCTCTCCAAGAAGAATCCACAAGGTTGCGCAAGTGGAGCAGAAGCACCAGACCTTTTGCAATTTGCCCTACGAGGAGCTGGTACAGCTGTGCAGGCCCCAGAAACTGCTGAGCCAGGCCTGGCGAGGAAGCAGCACTCCCTGCTACAGCACCTGTGTAAGGCCAAGGAGGCGGCACCACCCAAGGAGAAGCCTGAGGTGGCAAAGACACCTGCAGGACATGCCATCCCACCTAAGATGGGCAGCATGGTGGGCATCTACAAGGGCAGCACCTTCACACAGTCACCTACACATCCAGGTCAGCATCGGGACCACTCCTCTGGCTTCATCCCCTTCAAGTGGCCTGCCTGGCCAAAAATGTCACAGACTTCTCTATTAAAAAAGTTGTTTTACCAAGGAAGTGAAGAAATTGAATCCTCTGTGCACTACTTATGAGAAAGTAAAATGGTGAAGATGCCGTGGAAAATAGTTTGATGGTTCCTCAAAAAAAATTGTAAGCATATGCTCAAAAGAACTGAAAGTGGAGTCTCAAAGATGCACAGCAGCATAATTTACAAAAGTAAAAAAGTGGAAGCAACCCAAATGCCTACTGACAGTTAAACGTATAAGCAAAATATGGTATACATACATGCAATACTATTCATCCTTAGAAAGGAAGGAAATCCTGACACATTCTACACGCTCTATTTATATGAGGTACCTAATCGAACTCAGAAACAGAAAGAATGATGGTCACTAGAGGCTCAGGGGAGGGAGGGGTGACAAGTTATTGTTTAATGGGTCTAGTTTGATTTTTGTAAGATAAAAAAGTTCCAAATATTGACTGTGTAATAATGAGAATATACTTAACATTACTGAGCTGTATACTTTAAAATGGTTAAGATAGCAAATATTATATGTGTATATTTTATCAAAGTTAAAATTTTTAATTAAAAGAAATTTTAAAGTACAAATACCAAAATGAGAAACCAAGCTATACATATTAAAAAAGAGCTCAGAAGGCATCCAACTCCTAACCGTGGTTTTTCATGGAGAACATTGATGGGGAAAGGGGGGATTTGTTCTCTGCTCTACATCTTTCTGTGTAGTTTGAAGCTTTAAAAATTTCACTGGATGTGTTTTTTTCCTATGTGGTTATGATTAGTTCTAATAGGAATAATAAATTAAGGAATAATTAATAAGGACAAAGATCCTGGGTCAACCAATCACAGGAGATGGTGCTATTAGGCTTTCCCCCAGGAAATGCCTGTTGTTATTTCCTGGGCAGTAATGCCTTAGTCTAAATTAGAGACCCACTCTCTAATCCTGAAACTGACAAATGTGACTCAAGAACAGCTGGTGCCTGCATATACAGAATTCCAGTGTTTTCCAACTATTCTGACCCTTCTTTCTCCCTGCTTACTACGAACACCAGGCCCATATCAGCACTTACTGTTTCAGAGGCTATTGCACTTCAACAATATTATGAGAGTTACTGAGTGGTTAGCAAGACCCCTTGAGAAACCAACCATTCCAGAAAAATAACTGCTCAAATACCAAGAGCTGTCAAGAACAGATTCCCAGCAGCACATACGAATAACCTTAATGAAGCAGAGAGCAATGCCTTCTATAATATAAATTCTGGTTGGAAGAAAAGATCTACATATTGTGGAAAAGTACAACTTAAAAAGCAAACACCACAGGTTCCAGTACAGCAGGAAAGCAAGCAGGGATTTCTAAATACAGAGCTCAATTTTAAGAGTTCACTGTACCTTTATTTCTCACTATCATCATTTGCTCTGTCAAAAATAGACACTTCCATGTCTTGAGCCATTCAGAATAACCCACAGCAGGAACAGCTTTGCTTACATAGGGTGGGCAGGTCAGAAAGGCAGCATGGGGAAAAGAAAAAGCAGCCAGCGGGTTTTCTTAGGGATTATGTTGCTCCAGCTTTTATCCTTCTTCTCAGCTATTTTGGTGCCAAGAAAGCTGCAGGGAGGTCTTTGCTCTGCTCTCAAAAAGCTTTTCACCAGAAAGGCTGAAGCAGTCTCAGGGCTGCAACTCCCTCTGCTGCTTGAGGTTTTCTTTGCATGCTATAGCAGGTTCAATTGAATTTCCAACTTAAGACATGTTAAAAGAGCTAAACCAGCCCTTTATTTAGAAAACATGACCAAAAAGGCACAACTTTAAATAGAGTGGGACAGCTAAAATGCTAAGTTCTAAGTTGGACTGATTTCTACACTCACCTACAAATCTTCTCTACCTCACAAAGTGATTCTTTTACTCAGTTTAAAGAAAAGTTCTGTATCACCCTCACAGGCACTTGGAAAAACAAGAACTGGACTTTTTGGTTCTTCCTCAGCTACCCTTAGTAACACTGCCCATTATCAGAATTTAAGGCAGGTCTTATTCATCTTTCAAGATTCAACTTAAATAATACTTAGTACCTGGTATTGAGGCTATGTTTGTCAGTCTGTTTCACATATGTATTCAACTAATAGCAGATGTTCAATAACCATTTAATAGAAGAATTCTAATCAGAACCACCCTGATCTATTGGGGGAAGCGAGAACTAATGACATAATTTAATTAGGAAATAAGCAATTACTGGGGGAGGAACCAAAATCCTTGGAGATAAGAGTATGAGAGGTGTTTCTTCAACTAACATTCTATTATTCTGCTTAACAGGTAGTTAACAGTTAACCAGTGTTTCCTGTGGGTCTTTTTCAGATTACCAATCTCACAAAGTCTCCCTCTGGTTAACTCTTAACAGAACTCCTTTTTAATTAAAACCTTCATTCTTTGTCTATATCCAAATATTCCTCACATTCTGATCTTAGTGATAAAATACACAAGACCTCACACAGTAACTCTAACAGAGTGCTAAGCAGATACTGAGCCCTTATAATGTTCTCAACATAATGTGGCTAGAAGCCCTGGTGTCCCAGCTTCCAGAATTAGAACTGATGATGAAAACCTATATTAGCACCATAATCTTTACTTTTGTGAACGCTCCCCTGCTACACCACCCAGTATCAGAAGTCACATCAGGCAGAATTCCTAGTCTTTGCCTTAAGGATCTACAAATCCCAGTTCTGTGAAAAACAGAATGTTTTTCACACAGAAATGTTCAGGGCAAGTGCCATCCCTCAGAAAACTTTAAAATAAACACTAACAGCTAACGGTGACATTGTGTAAAAACTCTATATAACTGGATAGAAAAAATAAGGTAAATATTTTGATAAAAACAGTCCCACAGCATTTATTGTCATCTGGTAATAACATAAGGGTGAGGAGAACAATATGAATACATGTTTTAGAACTACATCTCTAACAAAGGACACCTAAAAACAACCAACGGTATTGCCAAACAATTTCTCACTTCATCTGTCACTTCTAGTTGGAGACACTTTGGAGCAGAGTAATGTTATCTCCTTTTAGCATGATCCGACCTGCAACACAAAATTTAAAAAAAAAAAAAAAAAAAAAAGAAGCCATTAACAGTCACTCAGAAACTTTTAGCTTTAGAATTTTAGATCGTTCTTGAGTGATTCTAAAAATGCTTTCTCGTGTGTGAAATTATGTGACATGTTCCAATGTTGAAAGGCTGTGCATATCAGACCATATGCACTTTTCCAACAATAACCTAATGAAGGCAGAGAAATGTTATTTTATGAAAAGTACAGTATCTGCAGACTAAGTGAACTATCCCAACATTTCCTAAAGCTGATTTTACAGAAGCTGAGAAATGAATTTTTTAGGAACTGCAGCATACTATACAGAGAAGGCAATGGCACCCACTCCAGTACTCTTGCCTGGAAAATCCCATGGATGGAGGAGCCTGGTGGGCTGCAGTCCATGGGGTCGCTAAGAGTCGGACACGACTGAGCGACTTCACTTTCACTTTTTAGTTTCATGCATTGGAGAAGGCAATGGCAACCCACTCCAGTGTTCTTGCCTGGAGAATCCCAGGGACAGTGGAGCCTGGTGGGCTGCCATCTATGGGGTCGCACAGAGTCAGACACAACTGAAACGACTTAGCAGCAGCATACTATAACCTCATTCTTAAGAGTTCTTATAAGGATTTCATTCTGTGATATACAAACTTGTTTAAGTTTTACCTAACACTGTTTAAATCTGTTTGAGCAAAGGGCACTCTTCCTGAGAAATATCTACAAATATCTGCAGGAATATTGGTGTTCAATAGAACACTTTGAGAAATGTTAATCAACACCATCAGCAATTCCACAAGAAGTAATATTAACCTGTTTTACAGAGTTGATATTACCATGAGCAATCAATACTTTGCAAATAATTTATAAATAATGTCAGTAAGGTGAGCTTGCACTTCCTGATAAGACACGTTTATATTTGAAAAATCCAGGCTTTCAAAAAGCCTAGGCAGGAAGAAGCTAAGCAAAACATTATACCACTCTCAGAATCTACTTTGCACACAGCTAAGATAAGGCTCAAGAGAATTCTCAGGGACTGGAAAAAAGAGGCACTTGAAAACTACCACTTTTAAAAATACTAGTGAGCTGTCAATTGGGGCATTAAACAGTTAAAGACAAAATGCCTAAATAAACCTCAACTTAATGCAATTTTAACAGAAATTATTTAAGCCTTGAGGAAGCCATAAATCCTAAAGAACATGGGTCAAGAAACTGACTTCACTATTCAAATATTTTAAAATTTCTACTATGTGGCATGCACTAAGTACATTAGGGAGCAAAACAGAGAGGACTCATGCACTAGTGGAGCATGTGGTCCAGTGGCAGACATTAACAACCCCAATAATGAATGTTTTACTACAAATTCAGCACAGCATACCCTCCCTCCATCCCCACCCCAGGCAAAACAAAACCTAACCCTGGCAGCAAGTGGTATCTGACCTGAGCCCCAAAGACACAGGGGACAGCATACACAAAAATTTATGATGAGACAAAAGTGCAGATTCTAAGAATTGAAAGAAGTATGGATGATCCTCAGAAAATGAAGTACAGAGTGATACAAAATGAGCAGAGGGAGGTAAAGCCAGATCATGAAAGACTTTGAAGGATATATTAAAGATTTTCTTATCCTATGAGCAACAGGAAGCCACCAAAGGATTTCAAGCAAAGAGATAACAAATTCAGGCCAGTGTTTTAAAAAGATGACTGGAGTCTGTAGAGCAAATTGGAGTTGCAGAGAAATTTATTAGTAAACTGAATAGAACTGGTCCCATTTACTATGGCAGGAAAACACTAATATAGCTCTAAATAGTGTGTCAGGCATTGGAACTGAGTTTGATTCTGATATGCTAATTTTGAGGAGCCTTTGAGACATCCAAGTAGAAATACTGAAGAGGCTGAGAGAGGTCTAGGGCTACAAATGTACATTTGCAAGTCAACATATAAATATAACTGTTAGTGTAGTCTTGAGTACCTAGGAAATAACATTGAGTGACAGGAGGACTGAGAACAAAGACTTAAGCAACTCAAACATTTAATGGCTGGGTCCTAAAGAATGAATATATAGAAGTCTCAAAAAGGAACAACTAGTAATGAAAAGTGAAAAGCTAAAAAAAAAAAAAAAAAAAAAAAAAGAAAAGTGAAAATCTGACTACAGTATCACAGAGCCAAATGCCATTTAGAGCTCAATAAAATGGGGACCATTAGATTTAACACCATTAGTCTTTGGTAACCTTGGTGAAAGCTCTCAACTGGAGAGACAGAAGTAGAAATGGAGTGAGATAAACAATAAGTGGCAAAAGATGATTAAGAATATACTACTCTCCCAAATAATTTCTCAAATACAAACTAAATTTAAACATGAAATGAGTTGCAATTCATTCAATTCTGCAAGTGAATAAAAATTTCTATAATTCTTTAAAGCCATCTATATTCTTACCCAGTTGTTTTCTTGACTTTGTTTTAGAATGAATCTCTTCTGCGTCATCTAATACGAGGTTCATATACTCATCAAAACCCTAGAAAAATAAGTCAATTGACTGTCATCTTCATTTAAAATCATATCCAAACCGTTCTAAATTAATATGGCAATATATAAAAACACCACGTTCAGAAATTCATCTCTCCACTGACCTTCCAGCTGAAACACCACATCTCAAGCCTCTCCTTTTTTTTTTGGGAGGGGGGGTGCCCCACACAGCTTGCAGGATCTTAGTTCCCCAACCAGGAATTGAACCCAGGCCACAGTATTGAAAGCCTGGTATTGTAACTACTTTGCCACTAGGAAACTCCCTAAGTCTCTTTTTAAATAACGACAAAAGAGGGAATGTACTTCAAATTACTTCTGGAACTTTGGGGACTTTAGACTTCATTAACTATGCCAAAAAGTCATCATTCACATCTTTTATAACCTACTCAGTGCAGTGTGCGTACATATATTAATTTTCCCATGTTCCCACAAATACACTATCACTACCAACCACCGAGCTTGTTTTTTCAACTAACAAACAGGGAAGGGGAGATTACCGATGGAATCTACTACACGGTCTCAAAAGAAATACCAGACTCTTAGTATAACACTTATACACCCATATTTTCTTTCTTTAAAACATTATTTAAGTTACTCTGCTACCTTGGACATCCAGTTCTATTCAGGTATCACTAACCAAGAATTCTCATCTAATACCATTGTTTAAACATTTTATAAAATTAATTTTCCCTCTCTTTTGTGAATTACCTAATCCCTATTAAGTAGAACAATGAGACAAGGACAGTGAGTCCTGAAGGACTTTCTGTGGGTTGGGTCTTTGATTTTTTTGTATATTGCTCTGTTGGCCATCTTTTAGGAAATTTTTTTCTTTGAACAACAAGCTCTGAGGTAAAATATCCTGGGTACTTACAATGATACAGCCCTCTATCCGCATATTCACTTGCTCATAAAGCCACACCTGAATCCGCGATCTCTGAAATAATCAGAAAAACAGAAATGTTAAGAACTAAGTGAACAAAATCCAACCACTTTGGTCAAACAACAGACAAATATGGCTCCTAAAAAACTCTGACAAATAAAAGCCAAGACAAGTTACTTACCATGAAACATTCTCACTTAATAAATGTTACACTGGAACTAATAATATTCCTGTGTTTTTGAGACTCAATCATATTTCTGTTGCTTACAGTCTCTATATATTTAGAGTGAAAATTTGTGACAAGATAGTGAAAAGGGCTTCTTTCTTATCTGCCAGAGCAAACTCCAGCTGCAAGACAGTCTTCTCTAGCGTCTCAGTTTTCCACGTCTCACACCTAATAATCAGGAATGCGTAAGTCGTGTCCGACTCTTTGCAATCCCATGGGCTGTAGCCTGCCTCCTCTATCCAAGAGATGGAGTCTCCAGGCAAGAATACTGGAGTGCGTTGCCATGCCCTCCTCCAGGGGATCATCCTGACCCAGGGATGGAACCCGAGTCTCTTCTCATCTCCTGCACTGGCAGGCAGGTTCTTTACTACTAGTGCCACCTGGGAAGCCCTAATAACCAGGAGTGAGACCCTCAATTGCTGTGATTAAAAATTACAACGGCTTGAAATTAATGCTTTTCTATTACGTTGTCACATACTAAAATTTGTCAGAACCACAGGAAACACATTTTCTTTCAGGGATAAATACTCTGCTCTGCCAAGTCAAATTTTGAGTTGATAAAAATCCCTCCAAAGGAAAGGGAGTGAAAGGGTTTAGTGAAAGGGTTCACTAAATCCTCTGAACCTATCCCTCCAATCTTCCTTTTCCAGTGTCTTTTCTATCGATAAGTGTGTCTCCGCCTCCCAAAGTGCTTAGCACACCACCTTATGACCCAGTAAAAGCTGACTGAAATTTTCTTTCAGTGCCTCATCCTGAGGTGCCATGGAAAGGTTCCAATATTCTTGTCATAATGCCAAGGAAAGTACCAATACCCAAGTGCCACTATCATGTCAGCCAGTAATTATTTTTCAAAATTAGTAATTTTGGTCTTGCAAAGTAGTAACAACACAGTTCTTTGCATGCTTGGAGTTGGCATGGCTGTGTTAGGGGCTCAGTCATGACCAACTCTTTGAGACCCCATGGACTGTAGCTCTCCAGGCTCTTCTATCCATGGAATTCTCCAGGTAAGGATGCTGGAGTGGGTTGCCATTCCCTTCTCCAGGGGATCTTGCCCACCCAGGAATCCAAGCTGGGTCTCCTGCACTGCAGGAAGATTCTTTCCTGTCTGAGCCACCAGGGAAGCTCATGGCATGGCTACATACCATTTTGTCACATTAGAGCTTTCCTGGCACTCCTCCTCCTCAAATGCCCTCCCAATCTCCAGTTTCATTTTTTGACTCAAGAACAATGATACAAACAGCCAAATAAATTCACCTTTAACTTAAAAATAACAAAACAGACAACAACTTACATTTTGCAAGTATCTGAAGATGAGATTCTGCAGCAGGAGTTAAGGAAAAGGAAAACACACACACGCAAAGCATAGACTCTGCTCCCTGGAACTCGTTCAATCTACCCGCATCTCATTTTTCTGAACGCGAACTCTGTGCCTAGGCAAAGAAAGTGCCCAACTAGGTACCCACTGTTGCTGTTCAGTCGCTAGGTCCTGTCCCACTCTTGTGACCCCATGGACTGTAGCCCTCCAGGTTCCTCTGTCCATGGGACTTTACAGGCAAGAAGTCTGGGGTGGGCTGCCATTTCCTTCTCCATGGGATCTTCCCCACTCTGGGATCTAAATCCAGTCTCCCGCATCGGCAGACGGATTCTGAGCCACCTGGGAAGTCCAAACACCCATTAGGACATCACTAAATACTATAAAGGAACAGATCCCCACTCTCATCTTCCTGGAGTTTCTTCCGCGCCGAGGTCTCCCTCCCGGTGGAAAGCCTAACACCCGCTTTCAGTCAGTATATAATTAAAATCGTCGTCCCCGCTCACCCCACCACTACCACATTCTCCAGCGCAGGGTCTGCCCGAGCCCACCTCCCGCCCATAACTGGTTCTTCAACTCCCCGCGCTTTCTCCTAGCCTCGGCCGCCCCAGGGGCTCATGGGATGAGCGGCCGCACTCCGCTCCCTCGGGCCTACACCGTCTCCTCCTTCGCCCCTCATTTCCCGGCCCAAAGCTCCTACTGCTCACGCATTGAGCAGGATACGATGGGCTGCACCATCACCTTCTGCACCTTCTGGCCCTGGCCCCGATACGCCATGCTGGAAGCTCACAAGCACCACAATGTTCCACACTCTCTCTCAGAAAGCAACTTCCGGAACAACGAGCCGGAAGCGGAAGTGCGCGATGCTCAGGCGGCGACGTGGGCGGTTCCTGGGAAATACCTCTCTAGCCACAGGAGTCGATTATTTCGGTGCTCCAGAGCATCCCGGGGAGGCCGCACGGCGGCGACTCCCTTTCGGAAGGCGGGTTGGTCCTGCAGCGCCACCTGGAGGGAGGTTGGAGGGGGAGCGCGGCTTCGATTGTGCTGCGGCCGTGGCTGCCCATCGCGACTTCGCTTTTGAGTCGGTTTTATGAGCCGGATCTGGAGGAGGCAATGGCACCCCACTCCAGTGCTCTTGCCTGGAGAATCCCAGGGACGGGGGACCCTGGTGGGCTGCCGTCTATGGGGTCGCACAGAGTCGGACACGACTGAAGCGACTTAGCAGCAGCAGCAGCAGCATGAGCCGGATCGTTTCCCCGCGTACCTCCTCTGAAATGGTGTGGTTCAGTGGGTTTTTTTTAAGGCCTGCTTCTCTGGGATTTAGGCTTGACAGCCGCGTCGTGGTGGACAGGGTAGGGCCGCAAGAAGCCCAAACTCAGGGCTCCCGCAGCTGACACTCTGGGCCACAGACGATACGATTTCAAAGCCGGGTGCTGTGTTTGCTCCAGTAACTGATTCCACTCTCATCAGCTTTTTGGAGAGCTATTTGTTAGGTGGCAGCGGAGGATCAATGTTGAATGAAAACCCTAAAACCCTTGGCTCAAATCCTGCACGCTTATAGTGTGTGACCAAGAATGTTACTCACCCTTGCCCTGTCTTGGCTTAAGTTATTAACAAAATGGAGATAAAAATGTTCCTTCCTCGTGGGGTTAAAGATCCAATGACGAAGTAGTGTACGTGTGTACACATTAAGGTCTCAGCCTTCCAACATATCGTTTCCTGGGTAACACAGCTGGAGGGGAGGGGTCGGACTTGGTTAGGCTATATCCTGGGCTGCCGGCTGGCAGAACTTTCCTTTAATTGGAATACCCATTTTATAGATGAAGATACTGAAACTGAGAGTCGAAGGGACTCGTCCAAGGGGACAGCGCTTAGATTAGACACCACTTAGACACACTTTTGCAATTAGCAGAATCGTAACTTGTTTAACTGAGATTGTTACCAAACCAAACTTGGGTCTGCTCTGAGGAGGAGCAGTAAAGCCAAGCTGTTGACACTGGTTCCTGGTGAAGGACAGCCAGGGGAACAGGCAGCTCACCGTCAAAAGACCCAAACTCCCCGGTGACTTTTAGGAGAGGATCTTTAAAGACAAAGTAAGGGAGAAGGTTGAGGCTACATGATCAGCTCATGCACGATTCTCTCACTGGGTGGTTAGGTAACCAGCTGAGGTCACAGGGGTCAGTATTAAAGATCCTCAGGCCCCAGCCAGTCTGAAGGCTATGTGTTCATGGTCACGAGGTAGTTAACAGTTTTAGTACCTGCAAAACAACTCAAAGATATGGCTCAGGATATTATCTATAGCTCTTGACTCTGTTTCATGGCTAAACTATCGTTATTTTGTCTTGTTTGACTGTTTTCCTTTGTTTCTGCATTTTCTCACTTCTCTAATTAAATTTACTCTTAGACACTCAGGGAAGGCCTAGGAGGTTAAAGCTTTTCTATAAATAAGAGGAAAGGGATACAAAGGGGTCTGTCACCTGGAAGGCCCCACAGAGTCCTGGCTCAGTTTTAAGATCTTCTGTTTAAAGAGGATAATAGTAATAACAACCTCATAAAAATGTGAGATCAAAGGACATGAAAGTAATTTTTTAAAAGGACCTAGAAAACACATGGAAAAGTTGAAATTTGCTGAATTTGAAGACAGTGTGAATAGAACACACCAGTATACCTGTCTGATCTCAGATGCAGAAATGCTTAGCTACTTGTTTTTACATTTTCCTATTTCTGAAGGCACGATTCCTAACTTTTAAGGATTGATCTTTACAACCAGTTGACTCATATAACTCATGAGAAGAGATTTACTTTTTCTTAGTGATTTTGCCATTTTCCATTTAAATCTTTGATCCATCTAGAATTTATACCAGTATATCCTAGAACTGATACAACTTTAAAGTTTCTAGGTGGCTATCCACTTGTCCATCACTATTACAAAAAAAAATAAAATAACCCTTTGTTCCTCATTCAATTTTAAATGCCACATTTATAGTATATCAAGTGTGTGTGTGTAGGTATGTGTTTTTATGTATAGAGTTTATATTTTGTTCAGTTGATCTTAGTGTCTATTTAGACTAGTTATCACTGTTATTTTTATTTGGCAGGACAAAAAGTTCATAGAATTTTCCTAGTTATTTTTGTTTTTCCTTAAAACTTTAGAATAAACTTACCTAATTTTAAAAAGTCCTGTTGGTACTTTTACTGTGATTACATTAAACCTAGAACAACTTAGAATTAATTTTTTAAAATCTAAGTACATGGTGGCTATTTGTTCAAATTTTGAGTCTTTGAGAAATTTTTAGTTTTTTTTCCCTGGAATCTGCCTGCAATGAAGGAGATTCAGATTCAATCCCTGGGTGGGGAAGATTCCCTGGAGGAGGAAATGGCAACTCACTCCAGTATTCTTGCCTGGAAAATCCCATGGACAGAGGCACTAGTGGGCTAGTCCATGGGGTCGCAGAGAGTTGGATATGACTGAGTTCACAGGCATTAGTTTTCTTTAGTTTTCATTTCTTTGTAGTTCATCTAGTTTAATCATAGATAGTTCATCTCTCTTGTTCTGAAAATTTGTATTTTACTCATTTGTATGCTCTAATTGGTTTTGAAAAGTAATACATTCAATTATATAAAAATTATATACTTTTCCATGAATAAAAAGCTATCAAAATAAGCAAAATGAGAAGATCTGGGAAAAGTATGTTTATACTACATCAAACAAATGGGTAATTTTACTAATACCTAAAAAAAAATTACTGTGTAAGAAATGTTACAAAGGTTAATGGCTTAAAACAGCTGTTTTTAAAAAAAATTTGTGACCTTAGTGGGTCAAGAGTTTGGATAGGGGTCAGCTGGGTGATTTTTCTGCTTCAGAAGGTGTATCTAAGGATTTGGCATGTGTATTTGGAAGGCTGGCCCCACCTGAATCAGCCTCCATGTCTATGTAGCCTCGGGGCCTCACCACATGATCTCTCTGGCCGTGAGGTATGCTTTATTATATGGGGGCTCAAGGCTCTGAGAAGCCAAGACTGAAGCTAACGGTACCCTGAAAGGCCAGGTCGAGAACTAGTATAATGTTCACCCCCCAAGCCAGATTCAAGGGCTGGAAAAACAGAGTCCATCTCTCTCTCTCTCTTTTTTTTGGCTGTGCCAGTCTTAGCTGTGGCATGCAGGATCTAGTTCCCTGACCAGGGATTGAACCCAGGCCCCCTGCATTGGCAGCTGGGAGTCTTGGCCACTGGACCACCAGGGAAGTCCCTAAAGCCCACTTTAAAGAAGTGTGTTAAAGAATTTGCAGCCATTTCTAATCTGACACAAAGACCCAAAATAAAAATTGGCAATTTTAGCAAACAAAATACAAATTTCTTCAAACATATGAAAAGAGGTTCAACTTCACTCATTAGAAAAGAAATGCAAACTAAACTACCAAGAAGTTGTTTTCCCGGACTAGGCTACCAAAGATCAAAAAGTGGTGGCAATATAAATTATTAAGCTCCACTTCCAGATATTTAATCATACAAATAAACTTACATATGTGATATAATCATTGCAGCATTGTTTTAAAATACCAAGATGGGAAACAACCTAAATGTCTATCAATAGGAATTAGCTCAAATATTGCATGTTCATAGAATGTAATACCATGTATGCAATTATAGTAAAAATTGAAGATCTTGGTGTCCTCATATGAAAAGATATCTAATATACAGTAAGATAAAAAGTAAGCTACGATGTATCTGAGGTTTACTTCAAAATAATTTAGCAGAGCCAGCAAAGCTGGATCTCAGATGGGGCAAGCCTAAGGAGCAAAATTTAAGTCATCTCACTTGCATGCGCAACCACAACTCTGAGAGTGAGCACTCCCTTAAATTATGCCCACTCTGCTCACCTAACTCTAGCCCTAGTCCTGGGGGCCAGAACAGGGGGTGGAGAGCTCGTATGGGTATAGGTGAAACAGGATTTGTCATCAATTTGTAATTCATAATTTAAGACTGTTCATGATATAATAAAAAGCAAGATGATATGTTTTATATATAATATTAGAGAGAAATATATTTGCTTATATGAACCTAAAATCTCTCTAGAATACCTGAGAAACAGAACTGGTCTTGGGGAAGCAGGGAGCTGGGGCAGGAGCAGGGAGGACTTTTGCTGTTTACCCTTATATACATTTTGAATTTTGAAACTTGTGAATGAATTTATCACTGGTTCAATGAACTTATCAGTGAAAAGTACTATGGCACATTTGTTTCCTTTTGTGTGTTCTAACTAGTCATGATGTTCTTGTAAAATCTGAAGTTTTCAGGTATCTGCAAATCAACTGGCCCACAGAGACATAAAGTTAAAAAAAAAAAAAAAAAGAATATCCTTTCTCTCAGTTTAAAGTTCTTGCATCTCAACCAGAAGACTCACAGCTTGCTGAACGAAGCATGACAAAGAATGGGGTTGGGAAGAGATAGGGGCAGTCTAGCAAAGATCAATAGCCTCTGAAATGGGTCAAGAACTTTTTCGTTCATTCAGCAGGATTTATTGAATGCTTTCCGTTATGACCTGAAGTGTGGCCCTCAAAATTCATGTATTGAAGCTATGCCCAGTACCTCTAGAATGTGACTACTTAGAAATGGGTCCTTAAAGTGGAAATTCAGGTATATGAGGTCATATGGGTGGGCTTTTCTGGTGGCTCAGCTGTTAAAGAACTCATCTACCAGTACAGGAGATTCAAGAGTTGTGGGTTTGAGCCCTGGATTGGGAAGATCCCCCCGAGAAGGAAATGGTAAACTGCTCCAATATTCTTCCCTGGAAAATTCCATGGACAGACGAGTCATGGGGTTGCAAAGAGAGCGTATGCACACACCCATGGGTGGGCCCTAATCCAAGGTCACTATTGTCCTTCTACAGAGAGTAAAACAGACACGTGGGACTTCCCTGGTGGTCCAGTGGTTAAGAATCCACCTGCCAATGCAGGGGACTGGAGTCTGATCTCTGGGTTGGGAAGACTCCACATGTCATGCGGCAGCTAAGACCATGTGCCCCAACTACTGAAGCCCATGGGCTCTAGAGCCAAAGCTCTGCAGCAAGAGAAGCCATGGCAAGAAGCCCTCGTACGACTGCAGAGTGGCCCCTGCTTGCTGAACCTAGAGAACACCCACACTCAGCAACGAGGATCCAGCACAGCCATAAATAAGTATAAATAAAAGCCACAGACATGGGCATAGAGGGAAGACTATGCCTCATATGAGGACACAGTGAGAAGGGGGCCATCTGCAAGCCAGAGAGAAAGGCCTCAGAAGAAACCAAACTAGCCAACACCATGATGGTGGGATTCTTAGCCTCCAGAATGTGAGAAAATACCTTTCTGTTGTTTAAGCCACCCAGGCTGTGGCATTCTTCTCAGAGCCAGATCGGTACTGGGTGCTGAGAATATATAGGTTAGTATATCTATCTGAAGCAGTGCATATTCTGCTGAGGAAGATGGACAGGTACTTTCAAAACAATGAAGATTAAACAAAGTATGTGCCTAGAAGACAGGCACCAGACCCCAGTTTGGGAGAGGGAGAGCAGGGTATAGGGAGAGGTAATCCGCAAGTCGTATAGTATGTAGGAGTTAGCAGAAAAAAAGATGAGAAGAGAGAAGATAGCATTAACAAAGGTAAACAGTGACATTAGTGTACAAGGGAAGTCAACTGCCAGTAGTTTTACACGTGTAGAGCGTGAAGGGTGAATGATGGAAGAGGCTAGTACAACAGGGCCTTGCATGCTGTGCTAAGGCCTTGAGTTTAATTTTGGAGGGAAGAGGAAGGCACATGAGGATTTTATGAGCAGACTGACTCCAATTCACATTTAAAATAGATCCTTCTTTAAAAAAAAAAAAAAAGTTTATTCTTTGGCCAAGAACAGCTGTCAGCAATCTGAGCAAGAATAAGACCAGACAGACTCGGAGACTACCAACGGGATGATCAGGTCATTAAAAACAAACATTAGCTGCTCAAATTTTTGGCTTTGTTTACAGCTCAAATCATCTCCTTTACTAAACTATACAAAATTCCAGATCTAATATCGCAAGGAAACCTGCTCTGACCAGTCTGGAACTCACTGATTTCTCATCATCCTCTCTATAAATGTTTGTGTGCTCGGTTGCTCAGTGGTGTCTGACTCTGCGTCCCTATGGATTGTAGCCTGCCAGGCTCCTCTGTTTATCGAATTTTCCAGGCAATAATACTGCCATTTCCTACTCCAGGGGATCTTCCTGAACCAGAGATTGAACACACATCTTTTGCATCTCCAGCATTGGCTGGTGGATTCTTTACCACTGCATCACCTGGGAACCATCTATAGATAGCATCATCCGTTTAATACTTATACCCATTTCATTCCTGTTACTTTTTCCTTAAAAGTATTTCAAAGCTGGGGTTTGCTTCCTAAATTCTCTGTCCTTAGCGGCCAGCAGTGTTTAATGAGGTAAGAATTTGTGTTCTAATTTGAGCCTCTTCAAGGGAGGGTAGTCTAAAATACTTCTGTGGCAGTTATGCCAATGTATTTCTTTCACATTTCCTCCATTTTTCTAAACTTGACTATCTTCCTTGACCTCTCAAGCCAAATAAGTGAACTCATTAACAAATACACCTACCAGGGAAGGGATCCTTCTATTTTTCTCTTTTCCCTTGAAGCTTCTCTTCCTCCATCCAATGCCTTATCTCAGTCATTTGTCTATTCAGCAAACAGTCGAATTTTCTTTGGCCACGGCATGCAGAATCTCAGTTCCCTGACCAGGGATCAAACCTGTGCCTGCTGCAGTGGAAGTGTGTAGTGAATTTATGAAGCAAACCCCAGCTTTGAAATACTTTTAAGGAAAAAGTAACAGGAATGAAATGGGTTTAAGTATTAAATGGATGATGCCATCTATAGATGGTTCCCAGATGGTGTACGTAGTCTCAACCACTGGACCACCAGGAAGTCCTACAATGATCTTTTACTGGAGCATTTTTCCACCTCTGCATTCTCAACGTTGGGTGAGTTTACCCTTCATCTTAACAGGCTGTTGTCTTCCTATCTGAAGACAAATCAGTCACAGACTCTAGAACAAAAAGCCAGGAACACGCATTACTGAGTTTTAGCCCACTATTTGCTCATTCCCACTGATTCCAATGCAGCAACACCTTCCCAGTCATATCCAAGCAAACTTTACTAATGGGCCCACTTAGTGATTCCTATTTTTAAAAATACATGTTTTTTTTTTTTTTTAAGCCTGAAAAGAATGGAGCCACCTTGGGCTTTTGCCTATTTGGGTAAAAACATAAATTCTTAATTGCTGTTATTTGGGGCCATTTTTATACTCTGACCCTTTTATTGTAAAATGTTAAGAAAATATTAAGTATTTTTGCATTGATGCCTGTAGCTTTATTTCAAAAATTCAACGAGTTTAGAGAATTATTAATATGGTCAGATGTATAACCTGTGGATACTAACATATATTTATTCAGCAGCTTTCAAAGATCTGATTTAAGCAAGTTCTTGAAAGGTTCAACAAATCAAACCCAACTGCACATAAAAATATACTTTCTTATTGTTATATCTGAAAATACTGATTTTGACACTACAGTGGGGATAAAAAGCAGTAATCTTCCAATGCAGTATAGGATTAGTGTCGAAATAGATATGTGAATTCACAGGCACGTAAGAAGTACTCAGTACATCTCAGTACACGTTAGCTAGTTTATTTTAAAGAACTGCAGAAATAGTCTGGCAAAATGAAGCCACAATTTTCGAAAAGGATCATAAAACTTTGATCAGTATGGAGAATAAGCTTTATTTCTGAAACTGTATCTAAACACTGACCACAGACTGGCCATGAGGAACATAAACTATGTTCTGGCCACATGAGAGAGGGCCGCTGGAATTTGAGGTTAAGGCCAGAACTTTGAGGGATCATTTATTGACACAAACACACAAGCTGCACATTATTCTGAAATCTCTGGCTACTGCCAAATTGTACATTTGGACCTTTTTCCTGTTGAAATTGAAAACCATCATCACTCAAAACTGAATATGCCATCTTTTGCTTTCTGTGAAAAGTTGATTCAACTTGTTGGGGAAAACTTATAGACTATGTGGAAAAATTTATGTTGTGTGTGTGCTCAGTCATGTCTCTGCAACCTTGTGGATGCTGGCCCAGCAGGCTCATCTGTCCATTCAATTTTCCAGGCAGAACACTGGAGCAGGTTGTGACTTCCTGTTCCAGGGGATCTTCCCAACCCAGGCACTGACTGGCAGGCGATTCTTTACCACTGTGCCATCTCAGAAGGCCTATATTCTTTGGTGGTTAACAAACTTATGTGTATTTCCATAACAAAAAACTGGACTTCCCTGAACTAAAAATTTCATATATGCTTTCATGCTTGAAAATTCTAAATTGTTGAAGCCATCTGAGATCGCTTCTAAACCCCTTCTTTTTTAAAAGAATTAATGACATTACTTGAGTTAGAATAATAATGGGTAAGAATCACTGTCAGAAAAAAATCCTCACATGTGGGAAGTTTGGCAGCATATCCTTGTAAAAGGTTTCGAAAGACAAATAGAATCTGTGAGATTGGATCACGTACACAAAGGTTCAACAACATTCTAATTGAGCCTCTACTGAGGCAGATCTCAGCCCGAAGTGATGTATGACTACTTAACTCACAACATCAAGACATTCCTACACCAGTTTTATTTAAAACACAAATAAGTATTTATCTTGCTGTAATGGCAAACTGTTCAAATAATGGTGAACATGAATCACTAACACAAGGCTTTAAATATGAAACAAAATTTTTTTTTTTAAAGCAAAAGAATAAAGGTTATATACAAAAGGTACCTGGAATCTACAAGCCGATTCCAAAAATGAAATGAGTAGAAAATCTGTGGTGAAACCAGAACATTTCACCCCTGCTTTGGAGAAGGGCTATTAGACAACATTCAGTCAGCTGAAGATGGACTGGTAGATAAGTATCTATACATAAATTTCAAGTCATTTTTGCTTGTGTAGAATCATCCAGATCTTCCCAAGACTGAATTGGGCAGTCCTGTGGCTTTCTTCCTTTTCATATTCCCAACAAGGCTACATGAGGTTCAACTCTTGATGAGCCGCTTACAACAGCAGTTCCTTAGGAGCCAACATGACAGGTGGGTCAGATTTCCTTTTGAGAAACAAAACTGGCCACCTACAGCAAAGTATCAAAACGGGCAGGTCCTTTCCTCTTCCTTTTGATTATGTACAATATGTCTCCTTTCAAGACTATTATCCCCATCGTACTTGTTCCTTCACAAGTCTAAACCTTGAGGTGGTATGAAGGAGATCAACATCAAGAAAAGAAAACTCAATTCAGAAATGAAGAAAACCGGAAGGCATACAATACACCCCCAGAGCATCTCGGTAACTCCTGCTACAGTACAATTCCGGGTACTGCGGTAGTCCATGGATAAATAATGGCAGCTTGAGTGAGCTCGTTCTTCCCCCTCAGGTGGGTAAAGGGCACCAAATAAATACTGGGCAAGAGGAGTTTGCAAGGAGAATCAGAAATGAAAAAAAGTTAACCAATTTTTATCCCTGTGATAATACAACACTAGTAAGGAAGCAAGTACTAAAGAAGAGAAGGGACAACTTTCTTGCTAAAAAATAAATTCCTGTAATCATTATGTCACCATCTCTTTTTAAGAATCCAGGGAATCCCAGAAATAGAAAATTAGTTTCAGAGGACCCCTGAGGCACTTTAAAGCCTTAAAAAATTACAGTAATAATAAATTAGCTATTGCCCTTCAGAGGCTTACAGAGCAGAAGCATGAAAATCAGGTCCAAAAAGTTATGTCCAAATTACAGGTTTCCTGAGCTGCTCAGCTGTTTCTAAAAGCTTAGTTGAATTCTCCAAATACCTTTAAAAAGACATACAATTTAACACAGACTGAGTGGATTTTTTTTTTAGTGGTGGCATGAAATTTGGTCCTTAATGGTAGCAGCTGTCTTCACCCTTTACGAACTCAGGTTAACAAAAGGTACATTAAGACAATACATAAAAGAAATTATACAATAAACGGAAAAAAGGTAAAAACTGACAAACACCTCAAGGAGTCACTAAGTTTTCTTGCACCCTTTCACTTAGGTCTCCCGCTCAGTCTTTTTGTGGAGAGAGGGGTAAGACAGAACTTTTTTCTCAAAGATGCTGAACAATGGCATCAAATGGACAAAATGATTACCAAGGGATTTAAAAATCTGACCCCAAGGAATCCAGGACTCGTGGATAATTCAGACGTACACTTCTGATTTGGGGCAAATTCTAGACTAAAGAAATCATCATTTTGGTTAAATGTTATAATAGATGAAACTAAGTCCAGTTTTTTGGTGAGTTTTTTTGTTTGTTTTGCTTTAAATGTTCTACTACCACCTTCAGCTATCAATCATTTCTGATAGCTCAAGCAGAAGGTCATCTTCATCCTTCCCAGGATCCAGGTCAATCTCAGCTTCTAATTTGCCTCCTGAAATCTCCCATATTAGTTTCTCAAAATCATCCTCCATAGAAAGTGGGGGCTTTCCTGTTGAGGCAGAGCTGAGTCGGCGAGTTTTTGTGGCCATCTGGGATGAGGAAGGGCCAGATACTTCCGGGGGGGGAGGCTCTGAAGAGGACTGGGCTGGAGGCAGTACAAAACTGTAAGAAAAAAACCCCAAAGGTTATTAGATAACTGCCCTTTGTCAATGGTTGGCAGGTCGGATCACCTGGTCCCAGGTACACAAAGAATTTTAGTGAAGAGTTGTTTTTGAGAAAACACATAAAGAACTGTTTTACTGATTTGGGATAAACCAGTTTCACCCTTTAAAGGAGAATTCAGATAAGTGTTTAAAAACATTTTTTTAATAATACAGGCAAAATACAAACAACAGCACGAAAAGAGAACAGCAACCCTGAATATCAGGGTTTTTTGCAGTTAATTTGAAGTTTAATAGATTTACTTAGATGCAGCTAAATTGTAAATACTTCAAATTATCTAGCAGTGTTATTCTTTAGAAAACAAAAATGGTAATAGTGGTCTAAAGTTTGGTTAAAAAGAACTGCAAGGTGTTACCTGTCTCTAGGTTTTCCTGTCTCAGGCACAGGCACTGACTTGTCCTCAGAGAGAAGCGGGACAACAGCCTACAACAATGAGAGGAAGGTGACTCAGTGCTGACTTGGTGGGAAAGCCAGGCTTTTACATTTGAGCAGATTCAGTTTGTTTTGCTGCCTTCTTAGAACCATGGGGTTGCAAAGTGTTGGACACGACAGAGCGACTTTCACTTTTTTTCACTAGAATCATGGCTACCATTCTTTAAGACTAGGAATCCAAGAATCGATCCAAGAATCAATAATCCAAAGACAGAATGTACAAATAAGCAAAATATTATAATTAGGCTTAAAAAAAAAAAAACCCAAAACCCCTAAGCTGTAAATATAAGATATAGTAACTACCTGAACAACTAAAAAAAATAAATACTTAGGAAGTGACAGAAGATATTACACGTAATATAGAGAGCTAAAAAAGAATCTTCCTCGCTTTCCTATCACACAGACCAAAGCGCCCCTGAGTTGATCTACTTCTTACCACAGCTGCTTTTTTGGCTGGGCTTTCCAGCAGGACACTGCTGGAGTTGAGTGGCTTCACAGCTGCAATGACAGCAGGGTGGACCTCCACCGCCTTACGTTTTGGAGTCAATTTGGGTGATGAGACAACTTTAACCACAGATGGCTTCACATTCACTTTAGGTTTAGCTACAAGACAGAAAATATCTGATTAAAAGCTAAAATAATCCCCTTTTTACATGGAGAATAAAATTTGGAATATCAAAATTCCTTCTCAGCAACAGTAACATCACAAATAATTTAAAAACCAACCAAACAAGAAAGCCACATTAAAGATGACCCATTAGCAATATGTACTACACAGAGCCATAAACACACCCACACACACATATTTACTCCATCAAACAATTCATTTCAATGGCTTTTGAATTTGCTACTGCTCTTCATTTTCCCAGTGTTTCTCTCCTTCAAAACCAGAGGAAAAAAATGCACCATGGAAAGTTTTAGATAAAGCTTTATAAAGATCAATTTTAAATTGTTGAGAAAGGAACTCATCTAGTCTTTTTGTCTTTTAAACACAGAATTATCAGAAATATCACTATCCACCTGTGTGACCAGTAAACAAAGCCAAATGAAATTCAACCCAATTATTGCCAGGCAGTCACCGAAACTCGGTAACTTTGAAATTCTAAAGAAAGATGCACTAGTAAAAATACTCACCTTTACTTCGTTTTTCCAAGGGCTGTGTTGCACATTTCACATTCAATATTGAGTCCCCAATCCCTGAGGTTTCTACCTTTGCCTTCTGGGATGACTTTGAAGGAAGCCGCTTAGTCAGGTGCCGTGTGATGCCTAGCATGGTGGTGAGCACTGGTTTCTCAGCTAACTCGGTACTGTAAGAGAGTAAATCTCCCCGAAGGGGTGTCAAAATTGATTTTTCCTTCTGTGAGGTTCCCTTCTCTGGCAGTTTCGGCACATACTTTTCTCTCACGGTCTTACATCTCTTGTCTTGAATTTTAGTGATGCCAACTGTTGTGGTCTCATCTGAAGCCTATCGATAAATTTAAATGACAGAATTAAAAATCCAGTACCTCTAACAATCTGTATGATAATTATTATTTGTAAGTTAAGAAGCCAACATCTAAGTCAAGCAGTTTCTAGATACGATCCAGAATATAAGAGCTTTTGCTCTCTATTTTATATTAAACAGAAGTGAAAGGGAAAGTGCTAGTTGCTCAGTCATGTCCTCTTTGCGACCCAATGGACTGTACTGTCCGTGGGACTGTCCAGGCAAGAAGACCGGAGTGGGTAGTCATCTCCGTCTCCAGGGGGTCTTCCCGACCCAGGGACTGCACCCAGGTCTCCCACACTGCAGGCGGATTCTTTACTGTCTGAGCCACCAGGGAAGTCCTCTATTAAGTAGAAAACTCAAGGTAAAAGATTGAAGATGTGTGGAACAATAAAAACCCAAATTCTATAGGTAGACAATCCTGACCATAAGTCTAATACAAAATGTTTCCTAATCAGACACTTGCTCAAAGATTCTGTACAAAGATGTTCACCATCTTAATTGTGTAAAACAATCTAGTTCAGAAACAGACTATATTTGTGTAACAGGACACTAAATGACCCGCAAAAGCTATCATCTGAAAGAATTATTAATGTGGTAAAGTAGGCTGCAAAATGATACACTGTAGGGTTCTCAATTATGTTCTAAATATGAGTTAAACATTAAACACATTCACATACATAAATATATAAAGAAAAGGCTTGAGGGACTTCCCTGGTTGTCCAATGGTTAAGAAGAATCTGCCTTCCAATGCAGAGGACATGGGTTCAATCCCTGGTTGGGGAAGGAGTCCACGTGCAGGGGTGGGGGTTGCAGGCACTAAGTCTGAGCACCACAGCTGCTGAAACCCATGACACCGGGGCCCACACACCACAGCTGCTGAAAGCCCGGAGCCCCGGGGCCCACGCACCCCAGCTGCTGAGAGCCCGAGCCCCGGGGCCCACGCACCCCAGCTGCTGAGAGCCCCGAGCCCCGGGGCCCACGCACCCCAGCTGCTGAGAGCCCCGAGCCCCGGGGCCCACGCACCCCAGCTGCTGAGAGCCCCGAGCCCCGGGGCCCACGCACCCCAGCTGCTGAGAGCCCCGAGCCCCGGGGCCCACGCACCCCAGCTGCTGAGAGCCCCGAGCCCCGGGGCCCACGCACCCCAGCTGCTGAGAGCCCCGAGCCCCGGGGCCCACGCACCCCAGCTGCTGAGAGCCCCGAGCCCCGGGGCCCACGCACCCCAGCTGCTGAGAGCCCCGAGCCCCGGGGCCCACGCACCCCAGCTGCTGAGAGCCCCGAGCCCCGGGGCCCACGCACCCCAGCTGCTGAGAGCCCCGAGCCCCGGGGCCCACGCACCCCAGCTGCTGAGAGCCCGGAGCCCCGGGGCCCACGCACCCCAGCTGCTGAGAGCCCCGAGCCCCGGGGCCCACGCACCCCAGCTGCTGAGAGCCCGGAGCCCCGGGGCCCACGCACCGCAGCTGCTGAAAGCCCGGAGCCCCGGGGCCCACGCACCGCAGCTGCTGAAAGTCCCGAGCCCCGGGGCCCACGCACCGCAGCTGCTGAAAGCCCGGAGCCCCGGGGCCCACGCACCACAGCTGCTGAAAGCCCGGAGCCCCAGGGCCCATGCACCACAGCTGCTGAAACCCCTGAGCCCCGGGGCCCACGCACCACAGCTGCTGAAAGCCCGGAGCCCCGGGGCCCACGCACCACAGCTGAAGAGAAGCCCACTCACTGCAACGAAAAGCCTGCATGCTGAAATGAAGACCTTGCATGCCACAACTAACACCAGAGGCAGCCAAACAGATAAATATTTTTTTAATAAAGGAAAAGGCCTGAAAGAAATGCATAAAAAACTAACCGAGGTAACATCTGGATTGTAGAATTAAGGGGTTACTCATTCTTAAAAAAGAAAATCCCTAGTTTTACAAATGAGCAGCATTACTCTGAAAGGCAGGGGAAAAACTTACTTTAAAAAATATTAATGGCCAATTAAAAACAGTTTCCAGTATTCTTGCCTGGAAAATCCCATGGATGGAGAAGTCTGGAGGGCTACAGTCTGTGGGGCCGCAGAGTGGAACATGCCTGAGCAACTAACACTTTTCAAAAACAACTTAAAAGGGCATTAAATATTGATACACATAAAAGTACAGAAAACTCTGAAGGAAAATTACAAGCACAGTGAAAGATGTATCAGTGAAGTATTAAACAGAAACTTAAAAGAACACTTATCATTCATCTAACCTTTGCAGACAAACCTATAAAATCAATCTAAATAAACCCACCTTTTTAGCTTCTGTTCTAGAAACACTGCTCTGAGAAGCAACATCACTTTCTTCTTGAAGTTTCTTCTCTTCTTTTATACCTAGATTCACATTAAAAGCACCATTAATAATTTCATTCATGCTGCAACTTAATAACAGATGAAGTTAAATAAAACTTTTCTTCAAAAAAGTAACGAGGACTTCTCTGGTATCCTCTTAATGAGGCGGTTAAGAATTCGCCTGCCAATGCAGGAGACACGGGTTCAATCCCTGATCTGGGGACGATCCCAGATGCCTTGGAACAACTAAACTCCTATGATAACTATTGAGCCTGAATGCCACAACTACTGAAGTCTGAGCGCCCTGGAGCCTGTGCTCTGCAACAAGAGAAGCCACCACAGGCGGCAGCACGCACACCACAACTAGCGCAGCCCCTGCTAACCACAACTAAAGCAAGCCCGCATGCACGGCTAAAAATAAAGAAATCAATTAAAAAAATTTTTTTTAAAGAATAAACATAGGGCAAATAAAACTGTAGACAAAATTTGTTTAGTTCTCATACAGATTCAAAATGCACATTAAGATATCAAAGCTCTATATAAACTGCTATAAAGAAACAGCTTCACTTTTTTTGTGTGTGTGTGGCGGGGAGTGGGAAGTGGGGTGCTATGTGGCTTGCAGGATCTTACTCCCCCAACCAGGGATGGAACCCGTGTCTCCTTACAGTGGAAGTACAGAGCCCTAACAACTGGACCAGTATAATTTCTTTTAATCCAGTGGTTGATTTCAAAGTTATCTGAATAAAGAAAAAGTTCTCACAGAAATCCTATGAATATTGTGTGGAATACTGCCATTTGAAATATTATCTGGGGAAAAGGTACTACAGATCAAGTTCTTTTGTTACCTGTTTTCTTAGTGATCCGGAGAAGCCGTTTTGCCGCTGGCATAGCCTCAGGCTGAGGCTGGGAGCTGGTGCTGCTCTCAGAGCTTTGCTGCACCCGGAGAGCCTTCTCCAGTTTAATTTCTTCCAGGGTCTTGATATGCACTTCCTGCATAGACTTTGCTTTACCTGCAGGTTCTTCTGATTGTCCTCTGCTGGCTACAGTGGGTGGCAAAATCACTGTTTTTTTCATTTCATTGTCAGTCTTTGGCTTGACACAGCTCATGTCCTTTTTGCCCTTTTGTCTCTCTGCTTCCTGCTGCCGGTGCTTCTTTTCAGCCAAGACCTCAGAGAACGTTTTGATTCGGATGGTGGAGGAGGTTCTTGCTCCTGATGTAGAATCATCAACTTTCGAAGGTCCTTCTGTCTTGAGTTTAGTTTGCAATTCTCCACGTTTCTGATTGGCTCTTTCAAGAAGAATTTCTTCTAATGTCTTCACATGAATCTCACCAACTTTAGTAACTTTCTCTGTTTTCATGGGGGAAAAACAAATCACTGTATGTGGAGTTCATCTCTTAACAACTTATGATCTCTCTATTCTTGGGTCAGGACAGAGTCCAATAAGAGTTGTATAATTTAGGCAAGAAATTAAAATGAACAAAAGCACGTTAGTTTCAACCTCAATTTTAGATCGTGGTCCTCAAGGAAAACATGGAGGCGGCAAAAATGACTGATCTGGATATCTATTCAGAAGTTTATTCTTGAGGATCCTGAAAGCCTTTTACTAGTTGGAGAAGGTTGTCATTATAAATCTTACTAAAAAGAATAAGTTAGTTCTTCCATTCATGGATAGATACAAACATCTGCCAGATACTACACTAGAAATATAATGGTAAGCAAAACACAAACTGCCCACACATGTAGTCTTCAGTCTGACAAACCAATAATTAAGCAACAACAAAGTGTGCTAATAACAACAGCTTTGATAAAAGAAGTACAGTTGACCTTTGAACAATGCAGGGCTTGGGGTGGGATTATCTGGGCACTGAATCCTGTGCAGTTGAGAACCCCCATATAAAACTTTACAACTGGGCTCTGCATCCATGGTTCTGCATCTGTGGATTCAACCAACCATCACAGATTGGGTAGTACTATAGTAAGTACTTATATTGGAAAAAAAAAATCTGTATATAAGAGGACCCGCACAGTTCAAACCCATGTAGTTGAAGGCAACTATATAATGCCATGTAGACGTATACAGCAAGAACACCTAGAGCTTGGTTAAGGGAAGCTTTTCAGAGTAAGTAATATTTAAGTGATATTTAAAGAATGAGAAGGAGGTAAAACAGGTTAAGACAGGAGAAAAATGAAAAAGTCCCAGAGACTGGCATGCCACTGAAGAGTTATTTTTCAAAATACATTAATCATTCTTTATGTGTTTAAACTAAAGAGCAAATTTCATATTTGGCAGGGGTTAAAGAAACAAATAATGAAGTAATGTGAGAAAAATAGGAATATGGATATTATACACACACATATTTAATACTAAATAATACCTTTTAATGAAACACCAAAAACAAAAAGTATCTTTTACAACCTTAAACATACCACATTCTGTCTCATCTTTTGAATCTTTTGAAAATGCTGTCCTTTCTACATGAACAGTCCCTACTGGGCACACTTCTGCTGCTGCCTAGTTAGAGTGAGCTCAGCTTAGAACCTGACACCCTCCAGTCTAGTTTGTTTCTCTGATCACGGTACTGATCACACAGTACAATAACTGCTTATATTTCCACATCATGAAAACAGTGACTATATTTGTTTTAGTATAGAACCTATTACAGGGGAAGCACTCACTCACTGATATTTCTAAGGTTTTTTTAAATAAAAATTCTTCCATTTCAAGATGGTAGTCTGATCTCAAAATTATCACTTTAAGTATATGAATGGTGACAGAGACCCCATTTGCCTATACTACAAAATTTCATCAAAACAACAGAGAAGACATTAAAAGAATAAACCCACAATAGTCATGGAAAACAAGGATGCCAGTGGCAGAACATAAGCCTTGAGAAATTTGAGACAGAAAGATGTCTGAAATTACAGAAACAGAAGAACAGATAAACGTATAGGAGTGAGATCTGTTCTTTCTCAAAGAGACAAAAAAAATCTGCCAAACTAGTATGAAAACTAACAGTGGTAGAAATAAAGGACGATTTTCAGAACAGTTGGGTAGTGTAAAGACCTTCTCCTAAGAACTGCTCTCTAAAAAGAGAAGACTCTGTAGGGAAAGGAAGCACATTACAACGAGGGTGGGCGGAAGAGAAGTAAAACATGGAAATTTCAGGCTTTCCCAAATGCCAAGCAAAAAAAGGAGAGATGAGGGAGAAAAGGAAAAGCAAAGCTAGAAAACAGTTACTTGCTCTCTGAAAGTAAACCAAAGCTTTTTTACTGTAGCAATTATATGAGCCCTCAGCCTTCTAGCCTATAACCAACAGAAGACACCACTTGGTGTACCCTCTCTCACTAAGACAGAGGTCTCCCAGCCTGGAAACAGACTACTGGGGAAAAGACCTTTAGAATCACAGAAGAAACCTAGACCTAAACTGTGAAAAAGCAACATTAAAAATGAACCAAAATGAAGATAAGCAATGAAGAAGAAAAAATAACACATACACACATTAAAAGAAAAGAGTCCAATTAGAAACCCCAATCAACAAAACAGAATAGATAGCTCAAAAATAAATCCACATACCTACAGTCAGCTAATCTTTGACAAAGGAGGCAAGAATATACAATGGAGAAAATACAGTCTCTTCAGCAAGTGGTGCTGGCAAAGTTGGACAGCTGCTTACAAATCAATGAAATCAGAAGACACTCACATACCACATACAAAGAAAAACTGAAAAAAAAAAAGAAAAACTCAAAATGGCTTAAAGGCTTATTAATATAAGGCATGACACCATAAAACTCTTAGAAAAGAACACTGGCAAAACATTCTCTGACATAAAATTGTACCAGTTTTCCTAGGTTGGTCTCCTAAAACAAAAGAAATAAAAGCAAACAAAAACAAAACAACCAAATAGGACCTAATCAAACTTACAAGCATTCATATAGCAAAGGAAACCATAAACAAAAACAACCTACAGCCTGAGAGAAAAATATGTGCAAATGATGCAATCAGCAAGGGCTTAACTTCCAAAATATACAAACGGCTCGTACAACTCAATGATAAAAAACAAACAACCCAATAGAAAAATGGGCAGAAGATCTAAATAGACATTTCTCCAAAGAAGATACACAGATGGCCAACCAAGAGGCACATGAAAAGATGCTCAACATCAATAATTATTAGAGAAACGCAAATCACAACTATAGTAAGGCACTACACCTCACAGTGGTCAGAATGGCCATCAGCAAAAAGCTGGTAAATAACAAATGCTGGAGAGGGTGTGGAGGAAAGGGAACCTCCTCCACTGTTGGTGGGAATGTGAACTGCTGCAGCCACTATGGAAAGCAGAATGGAGCTTCCTAAAAAAACTAAAAACAGTTGTCACATGATCCTGCAATCTCACTCCTGGGCATATATATGAAGAAAACGGAAATCAAAAATGTTAAGGCACCTCAATATTCATTGCAGCACTACTTACAATAGCCAAGACATGGAAGCAACTTAAATGTCCACTGACAGATGAATGGACAAAGATGTGATACACAGCTACAATGGCTACTACTCAGTCATAAAAAAGACTGAAATAACGCCACTGACAGCAACATGGATGGACCTAGAGATTGGACCTATCATACTAAATGAAGTACACCAGAAAGAGAAAGACAAATACTATGCACTATTATGCCAGCAAATTTGGAAAACTCAGCAGTGGCCACAGGACTGGAAAAGGTCAGTTTTCATTCCAATCCCAAAGAAAGGCAATGCCAAAGAATGCTCAAACTACTGCACAATTGCACTCATCTCACATGCTAGTAAAGTAATGCTCAAAATTCTCCAGGCCAGGCTTCAGCAATACGTGAACCGTGAACTTCCTGATGTTCAAGCTGGTTTTAGAAAAGGCAGAGGAACCAGAGATCAAATTGCCAACATCCGCTGGATCATGGAAAAAGCAAGAGAGTTCCAGAAAAACATCTATTTCTGCTTTATTGACTATGCCAAAGCCTTTGACTGTGTGGATTACAAGAAACTGTGGAAAATTCTGAAAGAGATGGGAATACCAGACCACCTGACCTGCCTCTTGAGAAATCTGTATGCAGGTCAGGAAGCAACAGTTAGAGCTGGACATGGAACAACAGACTGGTTCCAAATAGGAAAAGGAGTACGTCAAGGCTGTATATTGTCACCCTGCTTATTTAACTTCTATGCAGAGTACATCATGAGAAACGCTGGGCTGGAAGAAACACAAGCTGGAATCAAGATTGCCGGGGGAAATATCAATAACCTCAGATATGCAGATGACACCACCCTTATGGCAGAAAGTGAAGAGGAACTAAAAAGCCTCTTGATGAAAGTGAAAGAGGAGAGTGAAAAAGTTGGCTTAAAGCTCAACATTCAGAAAACGAAGATCATGGCATCCAGTCCCATCACTTCATGGGAAATAGATGGGGAAACAGTGGAAACAGTGTCCAACTTTATTTTTTGGGGCTCCAAAATCACTGCAGATGGTGACTGCAGCCATGAAATTAAAAGACGCTTACTCCTTGGAAGGAAAGTTATGACCAACCTAGATAGCATATTCAAAAGCAGAGACATTACTTTGCCAACAAAGGTCCGCTTAGTCAAGGCTATGGTTTTTCCTGTGGTCATGTATGGATGTGAGAGTTGGACTGTGAAGAAGGCTGAGCGCTGAAGAATTGATGCTTTTGAACTGTGGTGTTGGAGAAGACTCGAGAGTCCCTTGGACTGCAAGGAGATCCAACCAGTCCATTCTGAAGGAGATCAGCCCTGGGATTTCTTTGGAGGGAATGATGCTGAAGCTGAAACTCCAGTACTTTGGCCACCTCATGCGAAGAGTTGACTCAATGGAAAAGACTCTGATGCTGGGAGGGATTGTGGGCAGGAGGAGAAGGGGACGACAGAGGATAGATGGCTGGATGGCATCACTGACTCGATGGACGTGGGTCTGGGTGAACTCCGGGAGTTGGTGATAGACAGGGAGGACTGGCGTGCTGCGATTCATGGGGTCGCGAAGAGTTGGACACGACTGAGCAACTGAACTGAACTGATGCACTATTACTTATGTATGTAATCTAAAATATGACACAAATGAACTTATCCACATAAGAGAAACAGACTCACAGACACAGAAAACAGACTTGTGGCTCTGCCCGGGCGGGGGTGGGAGGGTGCAGGCGTGGGTAGAAGAGGAATGGATAGGGAGCCTGGGGCTAGGAGATGCAAACTATTACACACAGAATGGATAAATAACAAAGTGCTTCCTACCATGTAGCACAGGAAACTATATTCAATATGCTACGTAAACCACAATGGAAAGGATATGAATATATGTGTTACTACATCACTTTACTGTATAGAAGAAATTAATGCAACACTGTAAATCGAGTATACTTCAACAAATTAAAAAAAAACAACAAAACAAAACACCTCAGAACTGCGAGATATCAAGCTATGGAAAAGGACAAATCAGAGAACTGAGTAAGAAAAGTTCTTGAAAAATAAAAATCCAAGTGACAAAATAAAGCTAACAAAAAAACAAAAAACACTGCAAGGCCAGTAGAAAATTAGCCATCTAGAATAGGGTGAGCAAATAAATCTGATCATGATCTATATTTCATAAATAAAGCTTTACTGGAACACAGCCATACTATTTATTTATATACTGCAAATGGCTGCTTTCACATTAGTGGAAGAGCAGTTGCAGTGAGAAACTGTGGACCTCAAGCCTAAAATATTTACCATCGAATCTTTCACAGAAAAAGTATGTCAATTCTTAATTCAGAAAACAGCCAAGCAAAAATAACAGTATGTGAGGAAAAAAGCAAAGGAACGGAAAGCATGAAGTCAAGGTTAAGACATGCAGAGTATCCGAAAGTTCCCACATCTAGTAAGAATGTCATAAAGAGAAAACATAAAGGGTGGAGAGGACATACTCAGAGAAGTCAGAGAAATATTTTCTACAACTAATAAGTTAAGTCCTTAAAGATTCAAACCTCCCACTGAACACTAAGCATAATGAACAAAAAGATCCATGTTTAGATCTATCATACCAGAGTCCCAGCATAACAGGAAGAAACAGAAAACTCTTAAAGGAAAAAGAATCACAAGCTAGAATCAAGACTGCTGGGAGAAATATCAACAGCCTCAGATATACAGATGATACCACTCCAATAGCAGACAACGACAAGGAACTAAAGATGACGGTGAAAGAGGAGAGTGAGAAAGTTGGCTTAAAACTCAACATTCAAAAAACTAAGGCCATGGCATCTGGTTCCATGACTTCATTGCAAATGTAAGAGGAAAAACTGGAAATAGTGACAGATTTTATTTTCTTGGGCTCCAAAATCACTGTGGACGGTGACTGCAGCCATGAAATTAAAGAAGACGCTTGCTCATTGGAAGGAAACCTATTACAAACCTGGACAATGTATTAGAAATCAGAGACATCACTTGGCTGACAAAGATCCGTATAGTCCAAGCTATGGTTTTTCCAGTACTCATGTATGGGTGTGAGAAATGGACCATAGAGAACGCTGAGGGCCAAGGAATTGGTGTTTCTGAACTGTGGTGCTGGTGAACAACTCTTTTGACAGTCCCTTGGACTACAAGGAGATTAAATCAATTAAACCTCAAGAAAAGCAAATCTGAATATTCATTGGAAGGACTGATGCTGAAGCTGAAGCTCCAATACTTTGGCCAACTGATGCGAAGAGTCAACTCAATAGAAAAGATCCTGATGCTGGGAAAAACTGAAGGCAAAAGGAGACTGCGGCAGAGATTGAGGCAGTTAGACAGCATCACTGACTCTATGGACAGGAATCTGAGCAAACTCCAGGAGATAGTGAAGGACTGGGAATCCTGGTGTGCTCTTTGGGATCACAAAGAGTTGGACATGACTTAGCAACTGAACAACAACAATAAAAATTAGAGTACAGGAGGAAAATTAATGAAGAAAATTAAAATTACTTAAATTAAAAATTAAAATTACTTTTAAGTAATTTTTAATCAACACCCAGATAAAAACCAATGTTAACACTTTGGTGTATTTTTCTTTCTAGGCATTTAGTTTTATTTTTATAAAACTGGAAATCGTCTCATACATAAGGACATTTTCTAAGGAATATGTTTCTATAATAAGAAAATAAACTTTATTACCCACCTCTCACCAAAAAAGTTTATGTTGCTCTAAGTCAAAAGCACTATGTGTTCCTTCATAGCCTCTCTTCATTCAAAACACGGGGCTAAGTTTCCCATATCGTTATTGTTCAGAATGACTTTTCATGACAGCAACTATTTTAACATATAACTATCTTAATTCCTTTTTGTTGAATAGATTGTTTCTAGTTTCCAGTTATTACTGCTATCATAAAAATAAAAATCATGTTGCTATCTTTAACCACAAAAAGAGAATTCATACCAGTGAGAAAAATATTACTTAAAAAACAAACAAATCCATACACATACAAAAAACCCCATAACCTTCAACCTAAGTCAAAAGGTAAACTGGAGAAAAAGATTCTTAAAGTAAGAAAAATTTATCAGGAGGTGGCATTAGGGTTTACCTACCTGCTGCTTCCTCACTGTTTGGACCAGTTGACATGCCTAATCGCTCCTTCAGAGACTTGGAAACTTGGACTGTTTAAAAAAGGAAAAAGATTAAAAAAAAGAAGTTAGACTTCTTAGAGATCAAAAATCTTTTTCAAAGGTTACAAATCAGACTTATTATACTTGTTTTCTAAGGAAAATGCTTTTGAAAAATCTCTTTAGGTCTTAAAAAACTTGTCTTCTTCACAGTACAGATAAGATTTATAGGAAATCACGGATTCTCTAGAGCACTTTGGAAAGCTCAAAACAAAAAAAGTCACCTCTTTACATTGAAAAGCAAAAACTACTTAATTTCGGGGAGTAGTTTTGCTATTGTACAATATTCTGAAATCTTACTGGCATCAAAAAGTACCCTGCCTTTTGAAATATGCTCTTTAGCTATGAGTCTTCAATGTAATTAATAGGCAATAGGAAAGGAAATTTGATTGCAAAGAAAAAAGCAACTTCTGTTTACAGGTCTGAGAATGTAAGACAGAATATAGACCAAACGAGATGGTCTATTTATCAAAGCCTCTTGTGCTAGGGAAGACGAGTAAAGAAATTTCTTATCTTAACTAAATATCTTGTATTTAGTTAAAACTAAATACAAGAAGGAAAAAACACCTCATTTATTTATTTAGTACTTAACACCACTGTTTCAACTGCATGTCATACAACGGGAAAAAATAAAAACCCAACCACTTACCTCTTTCCATACATAAAACTTCAACTATAAAATCATTCTAACTCCCAACTACCTCTCAAATTAGTCCACGCTTCTTCATACCAACTTCTAGAACACTAAATCTACGCCACTACCTCCTCTTGCCTGTATTACGTTGAAAGCCTGCTAACTCCTTCCTGGAGAGCACTCTTAACCCTCTTCTCCATATCTTAGACAGGGTGGTGGTTCCAAAATGCCAATCTAGGCACCCTGATTCTTGTTAATAACCTTCCCATTGTTTGCTACTATCTTAGGATAAGCCCAAACTCTCTAATATTTTAAGCCCTATTAGGCTTAAAAGACTCTGTATGACCAGCAGTCCCTTCATCCTCTCCCATTGTCATGCTCTCCTTTCCAATTCTGATTCAGCCACAAGTGAGTCCCTTGAGCTCTGTGCCTTGCACGTGTCATGCTCTCAGCCCCTAACCCTTCGCCTTTACCTGGATAAACCATGTTTCAGGTCTGAGTGCCAACATCACTTCCCCTGGGAACCTCACCCTGACAGATGGTGAGATCAGGTGCCCTTCATATGTGCTCCCGTAACACTGTGCACTTCCTGTCACAGAATTTACCACAATATATGTAAGTATTCCTATCTACCATGAGACTACAAGCTCCTGAAGACTGTGATGGTGTTTTTTACCCAATGGTGACCTAGGATCTAGCAGAGTAAACCTTCAAATGTTTGCTGAATGAAAAAACCGACATGAGAAGATAATAATCTAATCTACTTGAGCAAAAAGAATGACAAACCATACCTGTTAACATTACAACAGACAAGCAGCAGGATTACACACACAAAGTGTATTAGAACATAGGTACCTCTCTTTGGTGTTTTGTCAGTGTTAGCCTCTGGAGCTTCAATTTTCTTCCCTAGCCTCTGTGCGAGGCTACGCTTTAATGGAGGGTCACTGTCACCGCCTACAACAGAGGGAACTCAGCTTAACATTTCAAGTCAACTTTCAGCAAGGTCAAGAAATACAATACAGAATAATTCTGCAAGTTTTCTGCATGTATATGATGTAAGTATATGATGCATGTATATGATTTAAATATATGATGTTCACCTTCTAGCTTCCTTATAACTCAATGTTAGAAAAGGAATGAAAATGTACCAGAAAAAAGAGAAGGAAGACAAAAAATTAGAAAGCACAAATTAACATTTACCAAATAATTAAAACTAAAAATGGAGGATTATAAACCCTGATTCAAGCTGAAATTCAAGATTTAGGGATATATAGAAAAAAAATCTTCACACACAAAAAACTCTTTAACTGGCCAACTGCTGAAGTCTAGGTAGATTCTGTGATTAAATGCAACTGGGATGATTAGGAGTATAGCAAAAGAACCATAAAATTTAAAAATTTCCTGTGACAACAAGACTCCAAAGGCCAAAACCCCACTTTCTTCAATTTCAGATACGAAAGCTAAGATTATGAAAGATGCTGTATCTTACCCCCAAGTTATCAGTCAGTGATAGAGCCAGGACCTAAACCAAGATTCCTAACTCCTGGTTTATTACATTACACTGGTCAATACAAGTTATTTAAATATCAGAACTTTTAAAAACTATTCTTTGGATAGTTAACTGAAGATAAACCTTAACTGAAGATAAATCTTAGCAAGGTTCTGTCAAAACTTTAAAGACCCTATACAGAGTATACTTTCCTGTCTCCTCTTATTTATACTTTAAATATACAACCAAAAAATCACAAAGTTAACACATATGCTGCTATTAAGAGATTATTTCCATAATTTTTTACCTAAAATTTCTCAGGCAGGAAGAATGGTATAAAACAAAACACAAAACAGGTAAGATTTCATATGCATAAGCACATTTTAAACGAGTATGAAAGAAGCTCTGATGTCAGTTAAGATTTTCAAAATAACCCTCTTGAGACAGACACACTACGGTCACTACACAATAATTTAATTACATGGTAAAATACTTCCCCTAAGTATAAAACAGCACTAATAAATTTAACTGAATTTTAAATTTGTATGACTTTGTACATGTTAAAAACATAAAAGGATTTTATACATGCTTTCAGCCAGAAATACAAGGGAGTCCATATCAATATTGATTGGGCATCCGTATAAAGAGAATTTTAGAGAAGATATCAAGTAATGCAGAAGCAAGCAGAAAACAAAGAATATGCATAAAACTTATCTCACCTACTGAAAATTTTCGTTTCCCCAGTCTCTCGGTTAGACTCAATCTTACCAGAGGTTCATCCCCTAATATGGCAAAAACAGAATTTCTCTATCATTATCCAATTTTGGCAAAAACAGAATTTCTCTATCATTATCCAATTTTTCCTGTATTCAGTAACTACTAATGGATACAAAGTATGCTCTGATTTTAAGAAAGTCTCTTGGAAATCAGATCTTAGTCTTGAGAAATAAAGACTACTGACATTTAAAGGGGAAAAAAACAATCAACCTATTGAGTAATAATTCAAATAACCAAATGAACAGTCCAAAGGAAGCAATAACACAGTCCTAATTATTAACAGTAACCAAGAACACAAAGACAAGCTGTATCTAACCAATTGGTTACAAAACCCAAGCTATATTTTTGCTTGCTCAAGTCCTTATGTTAAATAAAATCATACTTTACTTCACTGCTAACTCTCCTCTATAACCTTCCTTGATCCAGCAAGAAGTGAGCTCTTTTCTTAATTTTTTGTTGTCTGAATGACACAAACATTTAAATGTATCTGCATACTATAATTACTTCTGTCATATTCCTTATTAGACTTAAAAACTATTAGAGGAAAAGACTTTTACATTTCTCTCTAAATGAAAGGGTTTTATTATAGTTTTTTACCTACAATGGACAGTCAATAAATTCACTGCATAAAATAAACAATGTAAAACTTAAATATATAAATATGAAGGCTGCATGATTAACAATTTCAACCTTTTAAACAGTAGAGTCAAATGCACTAATTCTCATCCTTCTATCCAATTAACATACTCAAAATCTCCCTGCAAATCCACCAATACACCAAACCCAAGGATTCTGCTCTCCCACTTAAAAGCAGGAACTCACAGCTGCTCAGATCTACCTGTACCTCACCTTGCTTGCTGGACAAAGTTACTGTCCTCACCACAGTCCGGACATTCTCTTTTTCAGGACCTGGCATGGGCTGTGACTGGAGTAAAAGACTGGAAGCTCCCGAAGAACCTTCTAAATAAAGTCAAAGAACAGTAAATAATCTATGAAAAATGAAGCTATCATAAATCAAGAAATTTTGTTTTTTGAGACCAGGTAAGTCCAAAACAGACCACTGGACTACAAGCCAAGCAATCTTTCTGTTCCTGTTTGCCTACAGTGAAATGGGAGTAGGGAAAGGGAGATAATCTCATTTCTTATCTGCCTTTGGCACAATGTGAAAATAAAATATAAACTGTTCTGAGTTACTCAGGCACTCAATCTACTTTTACTTACTTACTAGTGAGGCTAACATTACACTAACCCTAACCTCAGAAGCACACCCCTATCAGGTGTGTCAATCCAATTCTTTCCATCCATACTCAATCGTCTGCAAAACGTAACTCCAAAGTCGCTGCAGAACAAGCTTTAACAAGGCGCTTAGAACCAATCTTCTGATTCTTTCTAAATACATTTCACACGATATCTATTAGATTGGTACAAACATAATTGCGGTTTCAAACCATGAATTTTAAATCAGTATAACTAGGCTCAAATACATTTCTATGAATCAAAATAGGAACCATTACAATTAATACATTTTTTGCCAATGAGAAATAAGTTTATTCCTGTAGTGTAAAAACCCATGCATTCGATGAACCCTTGAAAAGCATTTTCTGCATCCTGCTGGTTGTGAGACCATTTTCCCTGCAAAAAGTTGTTGAGGTGCTTAGAAGTGGTTATCAGTTGGTGAGAGGTCAAATGAATATGATGGAAAAACTTCATCATGAATATGAGTGAATGAATATGAGGCAAAACTTCACAGCCCAATTTTGTTCAAGTTTTGAAGCGTTGTTGTGGAGAAGAACTGGGCCCTTTCTGTTAACCAAAGTCAGCTGCAGGCATTGATTTGCTGAGCATACTTCTCAGATGCAATGGTTTCACTGGGATGCAGAAAGCTGGAGTGCATCAAACTGGCAACAGACCACAAAAGAAAGACCGTGACCATTTTTTGGTGCAAGTTTGGCTTTGGAAGTCCTTTGGAGCTTCTTATCAGTCCAGCCGCTGAACTGGTTGCTGCCTGTTGTCATGTACAATCCAATTTTTGTTACATGAGATCGAGGAATGTGTACATATGTGTTATATATGATCAAGGAATGGTTTGTTGTCATTATGTAGAATAAGAGATCACACTTCAAAGCAATGATTTTTTTGGGTTTTGGTCAGCTCATGAGGCTCCCACTTACCAACTTTCTTCACCTTTCTAATTTGCTTCAAACACCAAATGACCACAGAATGATCAACACAGTTCTTTGGCAACTTCTCATGTAGCTGTTAAGAGGATCAGGTTCAATGACTGCTCTCAGTTGGTCACTGTCAACTTCTGGTAACTGTCCACTATGATCTTCATTTTCAAGTCTCCTTTGCAAAACTTCTCGAACCACCACTGCACTGAACGCTTGTTAGCAGTTCCAGGGCCAAACGTGTTGCTGATGTTGAGAGTTGACTCTGCTGCTTTATGACTCATTTTGAACTTGATTTAAGAAAATCACTTGAATATGCTTTTTGTCTAAAACCATTTCCCTAGTCTAAAATAAATATAAAATACATAGCAAGTAATAAGTCACGAGCAAAAAACAAACTGCGAAATGAACATTAAAATGATGTATAACACACATTATTTAGGAATGTATCCCAATATCAAACAGCAAAGTTCAACAATGTAAAACCGCAATTACTTTTGCACTAACCTAATATTTTTATGGTTGGAAATACAGATCAACCAGACTAAGGCAAACACTAGAAGAAAATTCTAGCAGTTCCTGAGGAAGAATTAACCTACTGCAAAATCAAGTCTCTCCTCTTTTACTATAGTTTGGGGAACGCCCTGGCGGCTCAGCGGTTAGGGCTCTGAGCTGTCACCGCAAGGCGCACGGGCTCAATCCCTGGTCAGGGCACCACGATCCTGCAAGCCATGCAGTGTGGCCAAAAAAGCTCATATGCTGTTCTGTAGAGTTACATTTCTCAAAATAAACAAGTTCTTTCAGGTTTTTTATTGTATGTGCCTAGTTCTGAATACTTAGGGACTGAAACACAGCTGCAACGGTTTAAAAAAGCAACTATGTTTTAAATAAGACTATGTTTTAATTTAAACAAGCCACAAAAATCAAAATCTATTTGCTCATTTTGGTTGGTGCCAAGTGTCTTTTTAGTCTTCTCTAGAAACATTCAATTCTCCATGTTAAAACTCCTGAAAACTTACCACCTTGCTTCTTTGATTTTTCCTTCATTTTCTTGGATTTAATTTCTTCAAGAGTTTTTATTCCAAAATTCAAACTTTCACCTAGGAACACAAATAGCAACCACGTGAGGAACTAGCACCATGTTACCCTTGCATTTTATTTGTACATACTTTCTCAATGAATAAGAGAAAGTATATGTAAGTGTGTGTGTGTGAATAAGTGTAAAGGCCACAAGGAAGAGGGAGGTGCTGGTAATTATGAATTAAATTTCAAAGGTATTTAAGATAGTCTGGACATATTCAATAGTGCTGTAAGATTTATGAGCAGAAACTAGCCTCAAAATAGCCCCTTCTTACCTTGTTTTAAATTGACCCCAGGTTTCCGGGCAGAAGTCATTCGTAATCCATTATGAACTTCAAGAGTTGGTTGCAGGGTAGGTGTTTTGGTTTCATCACCTTCCTCAGAAAACTGATCTATATTGTCAACATTTAAGGCAAATTTCCAATTAAAAAACAGATGTAGAGTTTCAAGTCTGATGCTAACTCACTAAGTTACCCTGATCTTTTACTTGTCCTAAAGAAAGAGCTAAAGCTCACCATCATCGTCTTCATCATCGTCTGCAGCATTGATCACCACTGGTGGGTGTGTAGGGCTGGGAACGTTTTCTGAACTTTCTACTTTCATAACACTTCGCAGCTGAGGAGAGGGATTAGACTGGACAGATAATTTGCTCTGCTGAACTGTGAGCTGGCTAGCTTTCACTTCCTCTTCTGGTGACTCAGGCACAGTGGGCAACACAGCTAGACATAAAAAATTAGTTGTAAATTAAAAAAAAAAGTTTCAATTCATCAAAAAACTCCAACTATCTATAATAAGCTTGGTGATTTGAGCATTGTCTTTTTTAATTTATCTCTTTTAATTAAAAATTTAATTTAGCTTTTAATTTCCCCATTTTCCCAATTAGGTTCTAAACTTCCAGGAGGGAAAATGTGGCTTCTAGCTAAAAACTATTCACTCTATGTAAACACAAAGTGGGCACTCAGAGAATAAAAGCTAGATGCATAGTAATTATTTACACATTCTAGACATTAAATTTTAATACTGAAATTCTAGGCTGTAGGACCAAGAAGCAGCTTTTTAAAGAGACAGTGGGTAATACTTTTGAATCAAATCAGAAAGGAGTGAGCCTTTTTTCCCCTTAAAGAAGATAAAAATATACAGCCATCAGATTTTAATCACACAGCAGATGTAGCTTTTAAATGGCTAATCACTCCATTAGGAAATTACTTTAAAAGAAAATAAATACTAGCTTTTGACAGAGTGTGAGTTTTATTTTAGATTATACCCTAGAGCAGGATAAGCACATTTTTTAATATAAAGAAGTATAGAGTAAATATTTTAAGCCTTGTAGATCTGTGTTTCAACTACTCAACTCCACAGCAGTAGCACAAAATTTGGCCATAGAAAATATGTAAACAAACGGGCAGGGCTTCATTTCAATAAAATTTTACTTTACAATACAGGTGAAAGACCAGGATTGCCAACCCCTGGCCTGGACAATCAAGTTTCTTTTGAAAAATCTCTGTAAGCATGGTAAGAAAATGGGAAATGACATAAGCTAAAGTAACCTAAACAGTCATGCCAAGAAACATTTGTGAAGCAGCACAGCTTTGTCAACAAAGTTTTAATCATGACTGCTACTTTATTGGCTTATGACTGTGCACAAGTCATTTAACCTTAATAAAGTTCAGTTTCCTCATCTGAAGTGAAAATAAAACTGCTCACAAGACTACAGAGACGGCAATGTACTCTATAAGTATGTACTCTATAAAGTATGCATGTAGGTGTTCATTATACAGCAACTAGCCTTTTAAAATTAAAAAACGAAACTCACTTTTGCTTGGAGGTAGGAAAAGGCCATCAACATAACGTCCTCTGTTGTGATGGAAAGCACAGTTTAGTTTCTGACATCCCATTGGCTGATTTTCCCAATAACAAGGAATCTCACTGCGTTTTTTCTGTAAGAGGAAAAAGACATCAGTATGACCTGTATTCACTTGGTCATGTTTTCTGGACAAAGTTCACACAAGGTTAAAAAATCTGAGGCATGTGAAATGATTTTGAGTGTGAGGAAAAGGGGTTGCTGAAAGTGACATATCCTAGCATGATGGAGAAATCAAAGAGCAGGAAGAACTTTGCTGTTCTTTCCTCCTTGCCCTCATCTTAAATGTCCATAATTTAGAAAAGGGGGGTAATATAGTAGGTAAGATTATGGAGTCCAAGATAATAGTGTTTGATTCTCTATCACATTACTTACTGACCATGGAATGTCAGACAAATAATACCTCTTAGTCTCACTTTCCTCAGCTATAAAATGGGAGTACAGTAGCTATCTAATCAGGTTCTTATGAGAAATAAATGAAATAATGTACAAGAAGCACTTAGTGATAGAAGAGTCAATAAACTGCAGTTGTTATCTGAAGTTGAGAGTTCAAGATTTGGATAAAAAAATTCTTCCCATTCATGACTTCTCAAAGGCTCATGTAACACACTAGAAAGGCTTCCTTCCCAAGCTACCTTGCTTTTATAAAAGGGAACAAGAAAAACAAGAATAGAATGATTTGCTGGATCACAGGATATATGTCCAAGAGAAATACGTATTAGTTCTAAAACAGACATTACATTAGATATATATAAAGAATTTCAAAGCAACACTATTTAAAAAGAGCTCCAAAATGGAAACAAACCAAATGTACAGCAACATTAGAATGGATACATTCCAGTATATACATTCTGGAATACTTTGCAGTATATTCATAAAATACAATGCTATCCAGTAATGAGAGGGAATAAACAATACCACGAGTACAAAATGAAAGAAGCCAGACAAAAGAGCACATACTGTATGATTCTATTTACAGAAAAACCAAACAGTCAAAACTTTACTATGGCACAATGGTCAAGATGGTGACTAGTTTTGGGATTGTGGTGAATGACAATGAGGAGATAAAGGGGGAAGACAGGGTTGGAAATGTTCTATTTCATGATCTGGGTGCTGGTCTACTAGGTACACTCACTCAATGAAAATTCAACATGTAAGATAATGATTTGTGCACATTTCTATATAACTAAAAAAGTCCCGATAAGGACTTCTGAAAAGTAATTAATGTCTGATTAATAACCTGCATTATGTTAGATCTCTCATAATAAAGCAGCGTAAGCTTTAAATTTCAAGGCAAGAACAACAGTACTATTCAAAAACTTCCATTTTTCAATATGGAAGAAACAAACAGAGAAACAATGCCCGAAACGCAAAGAACCTTAAAGGTATCAAGAAGGGCAATGATCCCAATATCTGCTATACTGGGAGATTGATAATACACTGTGTTGGTAGGAATGTGGAAGAATCATGAGTCCCACACGCTGGTAACAGAAATGTAAACTAGTTCAACATCTCTGAAAGGTGATTTGGTAAAAATTATGTCACCCTGCTTATTTAACTTATATGCAGAGTACATCATGCGAAATGCCAGGTTGGATGAAGCACAAGCTGGAATCAAGATTGCCGGGAAAAAAATCAACAACCTCAGATATGCAGATGATACCACTCTAATCAGAAAGTGAAGAGGAAGTAAAGAGTATCTTGATCAAAGTGAAAGAGGAGAGTGAAGAAGCTGGCTTAAAATTCAACATTCAAAAAAACTAATAGGATCATGACATCCAGTCCCATCACTTCATGGCAAATAGATGGGAAACAATGGAAACAGTGACAGACTTTACTTTCTTGAGCTCCAAAATCACTGCAGACGGTGACTGCAGCCCCTGAAATTAAAAGATGTTTGTTCCTTGGAAGAAAAGCTATGACAAACCTAGACAGTGTATTAACAAGCAGAGACATCACTTTACCAACAAAGGTTCGTATAGTCAAAGCTATTGTTTTTTTCAGTTGTCATGTATGGATGTGAGAGTTGGACCAGAAGGCTGAACATTGAAGAATGGATTCTTTAGAACTGTGGTGCTGGAGAAGACTCTTTACAGTCCCTTAGACAGCAAAGAGGTCAGCCAGTCAAATCCTAAAGGAAATCAACCGTGAATATTCACTGGAGGGACTGATGCTGAAGCTCCAATACTTTGGTCACCTGATGCAAAGAGCCAACTCATTGGAAAAGATCCTGGTGCTGGGAAAGATTGAGGGCAGGAAGAGAAGGGGATGACAAAGGATGAGATGGTTGGGTGACATCACTGACTCAATGGACATGAGTTTGAGCAAACTCTGGGAGAGAGTGAAGAACAGAGAAGCCGGACATGCTGCAGTCCATGGGGTTGCAGAGTCACACATGATGGAGAGACTGAGCAACAACAATGTAAGAGTTATGTCCTGCACTTACTGCCACGTTTTAAAAAAGTATAGCAAATAACTCAGTCTTTGAAAGAACTTTATAGTATTTATTAGTATCCCGTTACCCTTAAAAGTTAGGTATAATAGCTACAACTGCACTTCCCTGGTGGTACAGTGGGTAAGAATCTGCCTAATTCGGGGAACATGAGTCTGATCCCTAGTCTGGGAAGATTCCACGTGCTGTGGAGCAAACTAAGCCCATGTGCCATGACTACTGAGTCCATGTGCTGCAAGTACTGAAGCCTGTGCTCTGCAACGAGAAGCTACCGCACGAGGCCCGTGTACTGTGATGAAGAGTAGCCCCGCTGACTGCAGTTAGAGAAAGCCCATGAGGAGCAACAAAGACCCCAAGCAACCAAATGAAGTCGCTCAGTCCTGTCCAGCTCTTTGGGACCCCATGGACTATACACAGTCCATGGAATTCTCCAGGCCACAATACTGGTGTGACTAGCCATTTCCTTTTCCAGGGGATCTTCCCAACCCAGGGATCGAACCCAGGTCTCCCGCATTGCAGGCAGATTCAAGACTGAATCTGTAACCAGCTGAGTTACCAGGGAAACCCATGAAGCTACCAGGTGCTACCACTGTTATCACCAGGAAGTGCAACCAAATAAATAAATACATAAACGCATAAATAAATGTTAAAAAAAAAAAAAAAGCTACCACTGCTCTTTAAAATAACAACTATCCAATTATTTCTTGAGGTAGCACCTAATGCCAATCTTCCCTGCTCCTGGATCTGTCTTTGCTTCTTTCCTAAAAGCAACCTTCAAATTACTGGATATGATAGCATTATCTTTAAAATGAAGTCACAGGACATTTATTTAATGTGTTTAATACCATTACTGAATTTTATTTCAAAATAAAAAGTAATACACAAACAATAAAGATGACTTGGAAAATAAAATCAATACCTATTATGCCATTACACAGTGAGTCACTTATTTGGATATAGAATTCTTAAAAAAACAACAAAAAAAACTGTAAAATGTATTGATTCACATTTAAAAGAAAGGTTTTCCATATAATTCTGTACATTTTTACTTAGCAACACACCCTCACGGTAACATTCTCCTACATGATTATTTCTTTAGCTTTTAAAAAAGCCATATACATAACACATGGTTCAAAGATATACAGCTGGTCCAAAGATACACAGTGAATGCTCATCATCTGTCGTAGTTTATGCACTGTAAAACTACCGTAAGTATTTAACTAACAAATACGGAACCATTCTGTCCCTTAAGGACCCAGGGACTGAACCTAGGTCTCCTGCATTGCAGGCAGATTCTTTACCCACTAAGCCCCTGGGGAAGCCCCATATAATGGGCTTCCCAGAGCAAAAACATGCACACATATTGCTGCGTTTTCACCTTTGGGAGAAGTGTGTGTTCTTTGTGAACCCTCATGCAGAGATCATAAAAGAAGCACACATATGAATAACTCCAGACTATGACTGTCTTTTATAATCAGTGTATCCTTACTCTATCACTGTAATAAATCAGAATTCACATGAAACGCAGGAAACGTGGGAGATATATATTCAATCGCTGGGTCGGGAAGATCCGCTGGAGGAGGAAATGGCAACCCACTCCAGTATTCTTGCTTGGAAAATCCCACGGACAGAGGGCCCTGGCAGACTACAGTTCATGGGGTCACAAGAGGTCAGAGACGACTGAGCACACACACATGCATGCATGAATGCATGCATCAGCCATATGCTAAGTCCCTTGAGTTTTCTAGAGAATTCCAAATGTATTAGGTTGATGCAAAATTGCGGTTTTTCCATTGTTGAAAGTTGCTGTTTCATACTGGAATATATTCTTAAATAAATGTGATTATGTTATACATAATTTTAATGTGCATTTCTCTTTATGTCTTTCTGCTAATGACTTACTACATGCTGTTTGTATTTATTTTAGACTAGGGAAATGATGTTAGACAAAAAGAAAATTCAAGGGATTTTCTTATTCAAGTTCAAAATGGGTCATAAAGCAGTGGAGACAACTCACATCAACAATGTATTTGGCCCAGGAACTGCCAACAAACATACAGTCCAAGAAATTTTGCAAAGGAGACAAAAGCCTTGAAGATGAGGATCAGAGTGGCTGGTCAGAAATTGACAATGACCAACTGAGAGTAATCATTCAAGTTGATCCTCCAAAGAACTCAAAGGTGATCATTCTGTGGTTGTTCGGCATTTGAAGCAAACTGGAAAGGTGAAAAAGCTTGAAGAGTGGAAGCCTCGTGATCTGACCAAAAATAAAAAATATCACTGTTCTGAAGTGTTGTTTTCTCTCATACTATGCAGCAATGAACCATTTCTCGATCATATTGGGATGAGCAACAAAAGGTGGATTTTATACAACTGACGATGACTAGCTCAGCGGCTGGATGGAGGAGAAGCTCCAAAGCACTTCCCAGAGCCAAACTCGCACCAAAAAAAGGTCATGGACACTGGTGGTCTGCTGCCAGTCTGACCCACTACAGCTTTCTGAATCCCGGTAAGACCATTGTATCTGAGAAGTATGCTCAGCAAATCAACAAGATGCACAAAAAACTCCAACATCTGCAGCCAGCACCAATCAACAGAAAGGGCTCAATGCTTCTCCACAACAACGCCCAACCGTTGCACAAGCAACACTTCAAAAATTGAACAAACTGGGCTATGAAGTTTTGCCTCATTCACCATATTCACCTGACCTCTCACCAACCGTCACTTCTTCAAGCATCTGGACAACTTTTGCATGGAGAAGGCTTCCACAACCAGCAAGATGCAGAAAATGTTTTCCAAGAATTCATCAAATCCCGAAGCAATTTATTTCTCATTGGCAAAATGTGTTGATTGTAATTAATTCTATTTTGATTAATAAAGATGTGTTTCAAGCTAGTTATAATGATTTAAAATTTACGGTCTGAAACAGCTATTACGTCTGCACCAATCTAATATATGTTCTTAGAGACTGGCACAGTTTTCCTAAGAGTTGTGCCAGTTTACTCTGCTTGCAATGTTACAGCATGATTTTTCAAAAGTTGCAAGAGCATTTCTTTTTCTGAACGTACTTAGTGAATCTGCTATTTGGAAGACAGAATAGAATGTTGTTATTTATTTGCTAAGTCATGACCAACTCTTTGCAACCCCACGGACTGCAGTCCTCCAGACTCCTTTGTCCATGGGATTTCCCAGGCAAGAATACCAGAGTGGGTTGCCATTTCCTTCTCCAGGGGATCTTCCTGACCAAGGGATTGAACCCACGTCTTTTGCACAGACAGGCGGATTCTTTAGCACTGAGCCACCAGGTACTCAGCTGAAACCAGAATGGAGTGGCTCCATAACCCCAGACCTACAAACTGTGTATTTAGGCTCTTTCTTCTTTCCCCACCCCTTCTCAAACAATTCAAAAGTCATTATGTGAGGCTGAGAGAGGCAGGCACAGATGCTGGGAGAGGAAGGGCAAGTGGCCCACAGCAGAGTGGTGGAGGCTGGCTGAGATGAGGAAGGAATCCACAGGATGAAGTAGAATTGGCACAAGTTGTCAGGGTTAGCAAAGCATTTGTGGAGGAGGATAGCCAGCACAGTGCTGGAGCCTGAGAAGGGTAGGAAGGCTTCCGTGCAGAAGCAATCTCATGATAGGGTGAGGAGGGTGTACTCATGGAGGTCAGCCTAGAAGGGGCATCAAAGACTAAGCAGGGTGAGGAAGGCAGGGTCTTCCTGAGTCAGAGGACGAGCCGGGGAGGAAAGGAGTAGAGCATGTGAACTTGGACAACCTTGTTAGGCCAGAAAGTGAAGACGTGTTCAAAGAAGGATGGAAACATCACAAAGATACAAAAATCAGCTTTAAGGGCTCTTATTGGCCAAACATCAATCTGAGGAGGAAAAAATGATAGTAATGGCATATAATACACTGAATAAAACAGGAAATCATTGCGACCACACATAAAAGGCTGGAAAAAAAAACTTCATTCAAAATTTGATACGAAATGGGATAATTACAAGGTCTCGAAGTACCTTTCCAAAACATAATTACAAAAAAAAAAAAGTACAGTGAAGCAATCTGGTGGCTACCACCTTAATGAAGTGATGCAGGTTAACATCAGTAATGGGATAATTAAAATTGTACACCACTCAATGGTAAGCAGTGAGAAGAATATCACCTCTGTGATATTCCTGCCAAAAATATAAGATCTGAATTTAGCAATGAGGAAGTATTAGATAAACCCAAAGTGAGGAACATTATACAAAATACCTGTCCTATAGCGACCAAAAATGTCAAGGTCAATGAAAGGCAAGAAAAGACTGATCAACTGTTCTAGACAGAAGGCCAAATCACTACGAAACTCAATGCAGCACATGATTCTGGACTCACTCCTACTGCAATAAGGAACATCACCAATTCAAGGGCAAAACCTGAATGGGATCTGAGGATTCAATGAGAGTAATATATAAATGTTAATATTCTAATTTTGATGGTTTATCACAGTTATGGTTTAGTGGCAAGTTTCATACTATATTTGCAACTTTTCTCTAAGTTCAGACTGTTTTAAAATAAACACAGAAATATAAATACTCCCTAAATATACATATATGATTTTTCACTTTAGACAGATTACCAAACGGCCTTTATGAAATATGATACTAATTCATAACATAAAGCATCTCGATATTAAGTGAGCATTTCACTAATGATAGAAATTTCACTAGGTCATTAAAAAAGAATTTAACCCACATGTTACATAAGATGATTTTTACTGCCATATTTTTTATTGTCCCATCAGGACACAAGACTACTTACTAAAACACAAACTGAAGACTTACATCAATCTCCATGTGCCGAAACCTGCACACCTGTCGAAAACAGCGCCCTTCTTGCCATAATGTGCAAACAGTTTCATTTCCCAGTGCAGCTTCACAGTGACGGAATGGACAGCTGTCACCCTGTGAACAGAAAGAGTAATACAGGAAAGAACTGTGGGATCAAACCAGCCCCCAGGCACAACGCTCACTGTAAATGTCTCGGTAGCTAGACAAACACGGAGAGACAGGGAGAAAACAACTGAAGTGGGATGGTAAGACAATCAGAGTCAAGAAATGTTTCATTTCCTAAAACCTATCCTTTATCTGATCTGACAACATGAATGACACAAGCTAAGAGATGGGGTTCAAAAATACAAGTGGGAATATTAGGTACCCTTAAAAAATATGTTTTATAGTTAATCTTCAAAACTATTTCACATATCCTGACTTGTATAACTAGCTTTAAATGGAAAATTAGAAAGTAATTAGAATTTAAGTATAATTCCATGTTTCACCATAAATTTGAAACAAAACGCTACTATTGTGCAACTTGTTACTTAAACTCAAAGCTTTGCTCAAAACTAACAATTTAAAATATAGCACCAGAATGATTTAAGAAAAATACTTGGGGGAAAAAAAAAAAACACATGTATAGAATTAGTCATAAAGGAATAACAGAAAATAACAGATAAATCTAACTGGAGCTGCAGAAGAAACAAGCTGAAAGGCAGGAAGCTCCAACAAAGAAAAAAGCTCTAATAAACCTGCAAAAGCATATTTAGAAAAGTGGCTTTAGGATTCAGCAGGAAATCTGAAGGGAGAAGTCAAATTCAGTCCACGACGATTCTATAAATACAATACAACCCACCCATCCATTTACCACAAAGTAAATTCACTACACAAAGATCACAGTTAGCACGCCACAGTCAAGTGTTCCTAATCCCTTAAAAGCGCCCTGAACAGACTGATTGTAGCTATAAGAACACCGGATGACGACTAAATGCTATCTTTTTACTTCTGGAGTACGGAGAACATAAAATGAACAGGAAAAAAACGATGAGCAATGAATTCCCTTAGGAATGCTATCCTTCACGAAAAATTGACAGCAGATAATAAACACTGAGCAAAACATAAAAGACACCTTGGTATGCTGGGAAATTTTTATTAGGGAAATCATAGAAAGAACTGATTTAAAGATGCTAATTCTTACTTTAGTACAAGTAGAATAGAAAAAAAAATAGCAGTCTTCTCCTTGATTAGGCATGCTGAGTAGATCCTTAGATGAGAAGTGGCTTTTTGAAAACAAGCCACTGCTTCCTCTAGGCGAGGACCAGCTCCAAGTCCTCTTGATATGGGTTTAATCTTCCAAAAGACAAGTCAATCACAGAAATCGTCTTTTAAATGTTAATCCTAAAATGAGAAGACAATGAATGAAAATATTTCAGGTAAATTCTTTCAACAATCTTCTCCAAATCACCCTGACCAATGAACAGAGCCTTATGAAAATTCTGATTCATATTTTAGTCTGTGACTGTTGTACATTCTCATCTACAATGCAAAATTTTTGTTAAACAGCCATGCTTCTTTCTTTGCATTCTCTATGGTGCTTCACCATAAATTATGTAAGCATTATATACTCAACAAATGATCTGCAGTTTAGATTATTAACTTGGACTATTTTACACAAGATAATTTGCTAAATCTGTATTTCTGACAAACTAGACTTTTTTCATCTAATTATTCATAAGCATTTTTGTTATTTCCAAAGTATATAATTCTAAGTATGTGGAAAAAACTATCTCACTGGAATAGCTGGTGAACCACTACCCCTGAAAAATCTGTAGAGCGAGCTAATACAATGAAGATGACCGAAGAGCTGCACACCAATTACACAAAAGGAGCAAAAGAAGTTCTCAGGGCTTATCCCTAAAATAGTGCTTATGCAGAATGACCAACATTCCCTCTCCCCCTTAGTTCTTGCCATACCATAGTTCTCACACTAAAGGGTAAAGAAAGCAGGCTTCTACAGAAGTAAAAATACATGACCAAGAACACATGTCAGAATCTGGAAGGGGTTTCTACAAACCCCTACATCAGAGGATAAAGTTTCAGAAACATGGATCTAGGGACTTCCCTTGTGGTCCAGTGGTTAAGACTCGCAATTCCACCATCCAGAGTGTGGAGTTGGTCCCTGGTTGGGGAAATTCCGCATACCAAGAGGTTTTGGCCAAAACAAAACAAAAAGATCTTAAAAGAGAAACACTGATCTACAACTTGAAATTACGATGAATCAAATTTACATTTTCCACTAACAATTTCTAATCCAAGAATAGCAGGCCATGGTAAAACCAGCCTTTAACTCAGCAACCTAGGTTAGAAGAGTTATGTTACTAAACACACAGGAAACCTTCAAAATTTAAATATCCTATGGCTTTCAATTCCATTTCCAGAATTTATCCTGAGATTAATATTCAACAGTGGAAACAGTGACAGACTTTATTTTTTGGGGCTCCAAAATCACTGCAGATGGTGACTGCGGCCATGAAATTAAAAGACACTTACTCCTTGGAAGAAAAGTTATGATCAACCTAGACAGCATATTAAAAAGCAGAGACACTACTTTGCCAACAAAGGTCTGTCTAGTCATGGCTATGGTTTTTCCAGTGGTCATGTATGGATGTGAGAGTTGGACTATAAAGAAAGCTGAGTGCCAAAGAATGGATGCTTTTGAACTGTGGTGTTGGAGAAGACTCTTGAGAGTCCCTTGGACTGCAAGGAGATCCAACCAGTCAATGCTAAAGGAAATCAGTCCTGAAAATTCACTGGAAGGACTGATGCTGAAGCTGAAACTCCAATACTTTGGCACCTGATACAAAGAACGGACTCATTTGAAAAGACCCTGATGCTGGGAAAGATTGAAGGCGGGAGAAGGCGACGACTGAGGATGAGATGGTTGGATGGCATCACTGACTCAATGAACATGAGTTTGAGTAAACTGTGGGAGCTGGACAGCGAGGTCTGGCATGCTGTAGTCCAAGGGCTCGCAGAGAGACACGACTGAGCGCCTGAACTGAACTAATATTCAACAAATATGCAAAAGAATAGTGCATAAGACAGTTCATCACCATCTTCTAACAATGAAAAAACACCTAGAAACCTACATGTTCAAAAACTGATGCTTCTATAAACCAAGGAATGACAAGGATTGCCAGCAAACACCAGAAGCTAGAAGAAGCAAAGAAGGATCATTTCCCTACAGGTTTCAAAGAGAGCATGACCCTGTCAACACCTTTCAGACTTCTAATCTCCGAAACTGTGAATAATAAACTTCTGTTGCTTTAAGACACCCAGGTATGTGGTACTTTGTTATGGAAGCCCTAAGAAACTAATATACATTAAAAATAGAGTCAACTGATGTTTGCCAAAGAAGCAAGGCAATTTCAAATAAGAAAGGACAGTCTTTTCAACATACAATGCTGGAAGAAGAGGATACCTGCATGCAAAAAAATATATCTAGACAGGGATCTTAAACCTTTCACAAAAATTAAAATGGATCACAAATGTGAAATTATAAAACTCCTAGAGAATAAAACAAGAGAAAATCCAGGTGATTCTGGGTGTGGTGATAGCTTTTTAGACATAACACCAAATGTACAGTCCATTAAAGAAACCATTGATAAGTTGGAGTTAATTAAAATTAAAAACTTTCACTTCTCAAAAGCACTATTAAGAGAATGAAAAGCCAAGTTACAGACTGGGAGAAAATTTCTGCAAAACACATAACTGATAAAGGATTGGTATTCAAAATATACAAAGAACCCTTAAAATGCAACAATAAGAAAAACAAATCAGGGACTTCCCCAGTGGTCCAGTGGTTAAGACTCCACGCTTCCAATGCAGGGAGCACAGGTTTGATCCCTGGTGGGAAACTAAGATCCCATCACCCATGCCATGGGGCACAGCCAAAAAAATAAGTTAAAGCAAAACTAATTTAAAAATGGGCAAAAGCTCTAAACAGACACCTCACCAAAGAAAATATACAGATGACAAACAAGCATATGAAAAGACACTCAGTATCACTGGGAGTTGCAAATTCCTTTTAGAATGGCTGACGAAAATCCAAAAACTGATACCACCAAGTGCTGGTGAGGATATGGTAGCAGGAAGAAAGCTAGAAAAATACAGATCAAATCTTAGCAGTAGTTATAGTCACGGTGGTAGGATTACAGGTGGCTATTTATTATTTTATGCTGAAAATAACACTACATTTTCTAATATGATGAAACATAGATGTACCAGAAAATTCAAGTCTAGCCTAACTGACCTGACCATTGTTGATATACTACAGAACAGAACAAGGATTGGGTCTTTAATACTACTTCACCAGTCCACTACCAACATTCCTCTGACCACAAAGAGAATGCATTCCACCATCTAGGGTACACCAAAAGGTAACTTTAAAAATCAGAGGGAGAGAGGGAATTTCCTGATGGTCCAGTGATTAGGATTTGGCACTTTCATGGCCTGAGTTCAATTCCTGGTTGGGGTACTGAGATTCCGTAAGCAGAACGGCCAAAGAAAACAAAGAAAATTTAGAGGTGGGAAAAATTAGGAGTTTGAGATTAACATACACATACTACTATATATAAAATAAATAATCAACAAAGACCTACTGTATAGCACAGAATATTATAATACTATAATATTATAATATTATAATAACCTATATGGGAAAAGGATCTGAAAAAGAATGGATATATGTATATGCACAACTGAATCACTCTGCTGTACACCTGAAACTAACATAGCATTGTAAATCAACTCTACTACAACATAAAATAAAAACTAAAAATTGCCTCCAGTGGGATCAAGTCTCTAGGAATTAACTACAATGACACACACAAAAAGAAAAAGTATTAGTCAGAAAAGAAAGGAAACATTTTACAATAGAAAGGAGGCTTTGGTGTCCCCTTCATCCCTGAAATCAACATCCCAAAGAACATAAATGAACTGTTGCTGGTTTCAGTAAGACTGCTACATATTAATCTAACAAAATGAGATTTATGAAATAGTAGAATAGCATGAGTTGTACTCCCCACCCCCCGCCCACCATTTTTTCAAAATCGATTCTGTAAAACACCCTGAGGAAGGCAAAGCCAAGGCATGGAGAGACTGAATCCTGAATAGATATGCACCACATTACTTATGTTTAAATAGAACAGTTCTTTCATATATCCCTTTTACATACTGAACTTCTAAAACTTTCACTGGGGGGTGGGGGGAAGAATGTAACTGCTATGCAAGAAAATAGCCCCCAAAAATGTAGAGGTAAAAAATTGACTGTAATTATTACTACATAAGACAAAAGTCCAAAACCATGGTGCACATTCCCTTTTTTTAAAAAAAGAAATAGTACCCAAGATAAAGAAAAATCTGAAGAAACACTGATGAAAAAGACAAAACTGAATTATAGGATATCACTATCAGGACATTCCCCAGAATGCAAAAATATGCTAATGTGGGAGGAAAGATACATAACATGGAAATAATTTCAGAAGATTCAATTTCTACACAATGAAAATTATGTAAGGATGGAATGGAACTGGTAGAAATGATAATAAAATAATAATACAAAGAAATTTCCCTAAACTGGATGAACTTAAGTCTTTTAACTAAAGGATTCATCAAATGCCAGGCAGAAATGTTCTTTAAAGACATCACTACTTCACCATATACCATATATATAATGGTGAAATTTTTGAATTTCAATGGTAAAGCAGAATTATACAGACTTCTAGGAAAAAGCAGACTGAAAACAAAGGAAAGAAAATCAGACTTGACATTTGACACATTATTTGAATCTCTAAAATTTCAAAAGACAAAATATCCAGAATTTAAAGGTGATATTATGACCCTAGATTGAGCTTTTCAAATTACATTTCAAGAAAAGCTCAGGACTGGGAAGAAGGTTTTAGAAAGTCTCATAAAATATATATCATGTACGTACTCCACGTATTCTTTTAAAAATTACTAAAGGAAGCAGTCTAACTTCAGAAAAAAAAAAATTAGAATAAATAAATAGAAAAAGAACAAAACAATGAAAAGGCATTATCTCATTATTTTTTTAAAAAGTTTTAAAGCAACTACTTGGGGTGTCTGATTCATGATACAGCTGATAAATCCTAAATAAAGTGAACCATATAGTATATCAAAAGAGTAACAAAACATGATCAAAGAAGGTTTATTCCAGAACTAAGAATGGTTTAACATTAGGAAATTCATTACTAGAATAAACAGGGGTTAAAAAAGGAAACTCTGCAGTATCTTAAGATTTCAAGAACAGAAAAATGGTGAAAAAATATTTAAAACTGTAGTTTTTTAAAAGTTAAAATGGCTTTTTAAAAGAAGCTACAAACATCTATTCCCAATAAAAACTCTGTAAATTACAAGGAACCTTCTTGGCCTAAGTGTACTAATTGATCAGAAACTATCATCATATGTGACATGGTAAAACATTACAAGTAAATCACTCAAGGGAAAAAAAGCCTGTCTGTACTACCATCCAACACCGTTTCAGAGTTCAATGCATGCAATAAGGGAAAAAAGTATAAAGATTAGAAAGGATGAAGCAAAAAATTTAGTATCTATAGATTACAGGCTTACAAACTATACAATCTAACAATCAATTAAATAAATTTAAAAAACTAACATATTTTTTAAAATCAGTAAATTTCTTATGTTCCAACAACAATCATTCAGATGATAACAAGAGTCCTAGTCACAATACTACTAAAATATATAGGAAGAAAACAAAGAAATATAAAAGACCCCATCAAATTAGAAACAAAACCAAAACTATTAAACTACTAAGGCACAAGAAGACCTGGATAATGGAGAGATAATGGAGTAGAGGCTTAAAGAAGTTTACTTTTCCCCTAAATACCTTAAGTAGATTGAATACAATTCAATTCAAAATCTCAATGATACTTTATTATTGGAACCTGACAGACTGCAAAATTACTTAAACTAAGAAAATCTTAAGAAGAATGAGAGGGCCCTGGGCTTCCTGTAATTACCACAGGTGTGAAATATAACCTTTAAATGTAATATTGGCAAATGAATGAGTACAAGATAAACAGAATTCAGGCAATTTCTGGAAAAAGTGGCATTTGAAATTAACAACAACAACAAAAAAATTAGCCATCCATTTGAAAAAAATAAATTCTATATCATACAAAAAAGGTTCCAGGAGAACAAAAGCAAGGATGACAAAGATGCTGTAACTCACTAAAAGGACCATATAAGAAAGATTCTAAATTCATAACTATGCTGAGCTAAAATGCATTTTTGACAATGCTTAAGGGGAGGAAGACAGGCAATGTCATGTAACTACAATCCTTAGATTACATTTTAATATAAAATATGTAAACACTTAAGTACTGGGAAGAAATGCATGGTTTTTTTTTTAGTAAGCTCAGGATGAAAAAAACCTGTCCTAAACATGATACCAAAGTTACAAACCAAGACAAAACTCATAGATATGACTACATAAAATGAAAACCATTCATACAGCAAAAGATCAGCAACATGGCCAAGGATTAATACCTTCACTAAAAGGGATGTTAAGAACTTTTAAAAATCAAAAAGACTTCATTAATACAGTAAATTGGTTTAACCTCCTTAGAAAATTGTAACAATTCTACAAATTCACATTTAAGAACTGGTTCAAAGAAATAGTTCACATATATGTATGTGTGTGTAGCTGTTTTTAGATAAGGGGCTATTTTTGTTTTCAATGGCAAAACCCAAATGTCCATCAATGAAGGATATATTAAATTATTGCATATCCATTTTTATAAAGCAACAAACACAGTCATTAAAAAGAGGTGAGGCAAAGCTATGAGTATGGACATGGAACTATACCATGATAAAACTGTTCATGGTGGTTTTCTCTGAGGAGGCAGAATTACAGGAAGAATTCACCTTGTCTGTATTGTTTTACTTTTATTATAAGTACATATTATAAAGAAAAAAAGATGGGGTAGTGATATTTCTATCAAAAAACCCCAAAACTTGTAAACAATTACAAGAAAAAAATAATGTGTTGACAACTATCTTTTTGATTTCTTACTGGTTCAGGAAAATTATGCTGTAAATTACAAAAATGTTTACCCCTTTAATGATAAAAAAAAAAAAAACCAAACCCATTTCCACACTTACATTAGCTGGTTGATCTCAACAGGAATGTCTGTGTCTTCACTGAGTTCCAATTTATTACGCCTGTAGGTCGAACCAACACTCAATCCATGAATTAATAATAATGAGGCAGAAAGAATTTTCCTCCTCACATTGCCAAGGAAACCTCTCAGCCACAATTCAAACACAGGATGTGTTTTTAAAATATCTCTCAACTACTGAGAGTTTAAGTCCATTCAAATAACCTTTGTCAAACTGGAGACAGCTAGGGTTAGTTATCTCCTCAAAAACAAAAAAACAACAAAAAAAAGAGTTCATATCAAAATGAACTTGAGATTCAAAGGATTATTAAAAAGAAAAAAAGATCAATCTTCCATAGCCGAACATTTAATTAAAAAAGAAAAAAGAAAGAAAAAATTAAAAAAAAAAAACCAAAAAAAAACACCAAAATTCAATAAGATCCAATTTCTGGTCTTCAAGATTTCTTCACCTATTAAGAAAAAAACAGAAACCTTCCCCCATCTTTATTATCTGTATAATAAAAACATACTTGTATGTAAAAATATAGTGTTTTATGTATAATATACATATACATATATACTAACTGGCTTATAAACACACACACACGTACACAAATGTGTAGAAATAAAACATCTGGGTAAGTTTTCCCTTTTAAAATACACTACAAAAGCCTTTAAATTTGGGTCATTATAAAAATAGTGAATTTCCTCTTATACCAAAGTATCATGAAGTATTTTAATGTTACACTAAATTTTGCCCGGCCCACAAAATAAAAATGAAGGGAAATCCTTAGACATATATATCAATGTGTATAATATGGATGTATGTATATTGTTACATCATCTTTTATCATCTTCAGGGAGTGTTTAACCAAAAAAGATAGAAATGTATAGTTACAGAGTAACTACAGAGTGGTGCAGCAAGCTGTAGAAGGCAGAGCAGCATGATAGCCATCCTGAACTGGCACTGTCAAAACACAGAAAGCTTCTATCTACGGGAAGATTTTTTCTTCTTTTACAACACCAGTGTCACTGGCATGACACTCAATAGTGGCCCTGCAAAGGCCTATGCAACCTAGTTCCAAATGCTTTACTAGTGATGGCTGCAACGCAAGACTTTGTGATTATCCATGTACTCCACTTAGTAAAAGGGTAAACTTTGGGAGTTCAAATTTCATTTCACAATGGTACATTTACCATTTAAGAATTTCAAAAAAACAAAAATGAAGAGCGATTTTGATACATAGAAATGAGTTCTAGATTTTGAAACCAGCCCAGTAACAAAGCAATTTGATTCTCATGTAATAAATACTACATAATTTCTAGGCTAAATCTTGCCAAATACTATCCAAGACAAAACTAAAATCAAAACTTTAAAAAAAGTGGACACCTTTTACTCACACTTAATACTAGTCAATTTTCCAGGAAATTTTTGGGCAGGGAATATTCCCAAATCTAAAATGAAAAAAAGGAAAAATTGGGATCTTACATTAGTTATTCGGTCTGAAACTTTTACTAAAAGTCATCATTTCTGGCCTCCCACTCGATCACAAAAACATACTCTCAGAGTGGAAAGGGACAAGATCAATTGAGATCAATTCTTTCATTTTACCAGTGAGGCAATGATTCCTAACACATGAAAACACTGACTGCTTATTTTGAAGTAAGAGTTAAGGCCAAAATAATCTCACAGTTAAGAATACAGTATTATGGGTCATTCAGTGTAATTTCTAAGAAGACATTTACGATCACTTAAATTCAGAGAAACATTCTTTGGGAAATGGATACTGGTTTTGTCACAGTATTCTCATGGGGCTTTCATTTCTATTCCCATTTAATCTTCTCCAATTCTGTAAATTTTTTGTCATTTACCCATAAATTATATAAAACTACCTATATAATCTTTTATTGTTTTTACAATAAAAGTTAATAGGGCAATTCAAAGACTAAAAGTATTTTTTCCTAGTTGTTTTCTAATGTTTCCATTTTATATAGAACCAATAAAGGGCAACTCTATCACACTTAAGTTGAAATTATAAAATTGACCAGTATGAGGAGGCAATTAGAAATTCCAAAGTATAAAACAATTTTGTCAACTTTTGTTTTTGCCAAGCTGTAAGTATGAATCAGAGTTTTTAAAGAAATAGAAAAATACTGGTGGGGGGGGGAGGGGAGATATATCAGTTTAGTATGAAAGTAAAGTCGCTCAGCTCCATCTGCCTTTGCAAACCCATGGACTATACAGTCCTGCCTTTTCTTTTCTTTCTTTTTTTTTTTTAGTCCTGCCTTTTCTCTATTTTATTGGTTTCACAGCAATCAACCTTCCCAAGTTGAGAGAAATTTTAATTTAAAAACAATTACTAGTTCAATCTACCAGCCAGAAATAGCCTAAGGCCTTTCAATGCTGCACTATATTTTTCTAATTAAAATATCTCTTTTCCCCTCTCAATTGGTACAAATAAAATTTCAGGTGATAGCTATACTGAATTACTATTATGAAATCTTTAAAGTTAATCTTCACTTTGTCGATACTGTATTACCTCTGAGGAATTTTCTGCCCTTTCTGTGTTTTCAGGTTTCCCCAGATAGTGCATAAAGAATAATTAGTATAACTACATATAACAATTATAGCAATTAGGATACACTAACATAGCAATAAGTTGCCCATTTTAAATGGAGAAAGGAAAAAGAAATTAAGATAATATTTCTTTTTCATTGCTTTGAATAACTTCATTCTCAGGATCCCAGCTTAGAACCAATGCAGAGTAATCATAGTTCACATTTTTCAAGTTCATTTTCAGAAACATCAGCTGTTCTATATTATCAAAGTCCAGGCTCATGATCTGCTTTGGATGAAAGTGGCTATTTGCAGTAAAGACACATTCAGATTGCCAACTACACATGGGGCAGCTCAGATACTGAATGGCAACTTGGGTCAAAGCTGGCCATACGTTCACCTTCTTCTGCCAATAAAACAAAGGGTCATCACCCCCTGAGATCTCTGAATACTTCTCTTTGAAGTATTCATCCACCACTGCCATAGCAGAAGGAAACATGAAGCTTTTGCCTCCAATGGCAACATTATCTGCAGCTGAACTATCAACAGATGCTGAAATGGAGGTGCCTTCTCTTATAGATGAGGTAAATGAATCAGCTCCTACTATAGCTGAGGGGCCAGAAGCTTCTGAAGTTGCAATATGGCAGACCTCTGGTGAAGATTCCATATAGTTACAAACTTCTTCTGCAAGGATCTGCTTGTAAGTTTCCAAATCAGCACCTTGAGGAAAAAAGTCTCCCAAACTGTCTTTAAAGCAAGGATCTAACAAAGTAGCCAAGATACAGGGCTTGGATTTGAGCATGGCACTTAGTAGGGTGTCAGTTTCAAGTTTCAGAGATAAACTGTCTACCAGATTGAGGGCCTGAGTAATACCTCTAACTTGAAAATCTTCTCTGAGTTTCTGCAGGGAAAGGAGTAGATGATGGATGAGGGGTAGCACCTGATTCAATCCTATGGTCTTCACACTCACTTTCTGGGTAGCCTCCTCAAATGGTTTAAGAATATCACAAACATATGTCATTAGAGTCCACTGAAGGGAGGTGAGCACAACTCCACTGGCTCTCCCAAGACTATGGTGAACTGAGTAGCAATGCTCCAAGAGCCACTTTAACATGTAAAAGGTAGAAATCCAATGGCCAGCTTCATCCTGTTTTAAATTTTTCCATGGAAGTTGGTGATCATTTTGGAACTCTTGCAGTATCTGACGGGCCTTGACCGAATGACTAAAATGATGACAGGTTTTCCTGGCAGCCACTAACATGTTCTCAATGCTTTTGTGCTCACAGAAAAAGTCCTGAATGACTATATTTAAACAACGTAGGAAGCATGGTACGTGGGTAAAACCGCCATCTTTGACTGCGTGTACTACATTAGAAGAACTGTCAGAAACAATGAAGCTAGGGATGAGGAAATTAGGAGAAAGCCACAGACCAATCTGGTCATTTAATTCTTGTAAAATGTTGGTTATCAAACAGTTTTTGGCTAAACCTGTTACACAAAGAACTGCCCACCTTCTAAAGTTGGGGATCCTGCCATTATTGAAAGAAGGTGTAGTTTCCAAAGAGACCCAGTGTACAGTCACAATGAAATAGTCAGTGGATGGGTCATGGGTCCATATGTCCACAGTCAGGTGGATCTTTTGAGTCTGAACATTCTCCAAAGTTAAGAAAATTTTTTCTCTGACAGAATCATATAATCGAGGTACAGCCTTAGTGAAAAAGAAAGTTTCAGACGGTAACCTATAGTCAGGGGCCACAATCTGCAGGAACCTCTGAAAGGCTGGGGTTGAGAAATAGTTGTAAGGATGCATATCTTCCACAATCATTTGAATAACTGCCTGACTTATTTGACTTGAGGTTGAATTTTCACAGTATGCTGTTTCTTGCTCTTGTGCATGCATTTGAGTGTCTTGCTCTGCAACAGGAGTAGGACTCTCAGATCTTCTATTTTCAACCTCTAATACAGGAGGCTCATCTGAATCCGAGTCACTAAGGTGCTCAGCTACTACATCTTGGCCGCCTGCAGACCTCTCTCCACGCAAACTGTCACTCAAGAGATCATTTCTCTCGGTTTCGGCTTCATCTAATCCGTTTCCAACTGCACCACTGTCTTTGTTGGCAACTGCCCAATGGATGGGATGAGTGGCCTGCAGGTGTCGTTGAAGTGTTGAAGTTCCTAGGTGAGAACCTGGCCTACCCCGGCTCACACTTCGTTTACATATATTACACACAGCTCTTGAGATGTGCTGAGGATCAGTATAGAAAAAATTCCAAACTGCAGATGTCTTGGCTCTTGTTCCAGGAATTAAGGCATGCTTGACAATGTTACTTTTAATGAGAAATCTCCCTCTTTGTGCCCTCAGGGCATCAGATACTGATTTATCACGTTTCTTACCCATTCCATTATCTAATGGATCAGCAGGGATATATTCAAAGCTTCCACTGCTTCCAGCAGAAGAGGGAGATAAAGGTGCATCCAAAGTAAAATCTTCCTCCCCACTTGTAACTCCAAATTTGTTGGCCCTTGTCCAGTGAGGTGAATGCCTTGCCTGCAGATGTCGTTGAAGAGTAGATGTCCCGAGATGGCTACCTGGTTTACCCCTACTAACACTTTTTTCACAGAGGTTACAAATAGCCCTCCAGGTATACTGCGGGTCCACATGAAAGAAGTGCCACACAATGGAGGTCTTGGCTCTGGTACTAGGTAAATAGATCTGTTTTTCTATATTGCTTTCAAAAAGACTTTCTTCATCCTGCTCAGGGGCACTAGAAGCTAACAAAGTAGGGGCATCTGCAACTGGCCTCCCAGATACCAAATCCTTACTAAACTTTTTCGCAAGGATCAGTTTCTTTCGCCGCCTTTTCCCCTTAATTCGCAAACCCTTCTTTCTTTTCTTTTTAGTGGGTAATTCTGCCTCTTTATCCATTCCTTCTGCTACCATCTTTCCCTCTACCACATCTTCTTCATCTGTGTTAGAAGTAACAGGAACACACCCCAGAATCCCAGCACCACTAAAAGTGCTACATCTTCTACCAGGAGCAAGTGAGGAAACTGGTACACTTAAGGTACATACGCTCATCCTTTTTAAGTCTCCAAAATTCGTACCAGAATCTGTTAGTGAGTTTACTCCTCAAACACATACACAGCTGTTCCTCTCTACTTGCATTACCTTTTCTCCAATTTCTATGGGGAGTCAAATTCCCTTTGGACCAATGACTTCCAAGCCAGGTTATTTTTGGAGGAAAAATGACAGCAATGGAGAACATTCCCAAACTTTTTCATAGAGGGCTTTAAGATCCCTTCCAACTTTCTGAGTTCTGAATTCAAATAGTCCAATTTATTCATGTTTACAGAAAAAGAACGGAGACCCACTTTCCCAGTTTAATAAAGTTGATAAGTAGCAGCTAGAAACCAGGTCTTTTAAATCTCAGGTCCATGTTCTTTCTCTTTCAACAAAAACTAAACCTGCTTGAAATGTCTTCAGCTTTTAAAACACGTATTTTTTAATGCTGCCTCATGACAGCAACATCAATTTCCCCTAATTCTAAATGAAGTTAATTATTTTCCGTAAATTTCATTTAAACAAAAACATAGTGCATCATTCAACATTCACCACTTAGGGCTGCAATTTGGCAATATAACTCAAAACGTCAATTCTGGAAAGTTAAATCAGACTCCACATACTGGTCATTAACAGCAAAATGCTATTTGAGCCCTTTCAACTCTAAAACAGTAACAGTAACACAGTTCTTTTAAAAATATGGGCAGCAAAAAAAAAAAAAAAAAAAGCTTTGAGAGTAAAACTTTAAAATTTTACTCACAAGCGATTTTTCGATTTATTTTTCGTATCAAGAGTTAATCCATGCTTGGTTTTCAGACATGTTTAGACTGGAGAAGCTGTACAGCCTATAAACGAGTAACTCCTAAGTTTGACTCTTATATAAGCAGCAAAAAATGAAATACTAGCTTTAAACCATTCTCATGCCTTTTTGGTTGATCCCTCCCCTTCCCCCAGTACCTACACACATTTACCCTAAAAAACATCGCTATCACTAGTTCAGCCTCCTTCTCAAGGTCCAGAACCAAGGGCTGGAAGATGTCAACAATATGAGCCTTCCCCATAGGAATCCGCACCGATTATGGGAGTTTAGGGGGTGTTCTTCATTACGGTTTCATCAATCCCACAAGGAGAACGGAAGTGTCCCTGTTGTTCTTGATTCCGATGCTGAGGGCTGGGGGTGGGAAGTTTAATTAAAGTACGGAAGGGGTGTAGGATACCGGAATAAGGTCGGTGGCTTTCTGTGTGTGGAGTTTGAGAAAATCTCCCAAGTAGTGGGGCCCTAGAGAGGAATGAGAGTAGGTAAAATCAGCTCCTAGCACTCAATCCGATTTACGCAGCAGGGGTCCGCTAAACTAGGGAAACTCGTGCCCCCGAAGAAACCGATTTAGTGTCAGTTCTCCTCTGGAGGTAGGGTAACAAGTCGGTTTCCAGGGGCTGCTCCGGGATCCCAGTTTCGCCAACACCGGATGTGGGGGAGGGGAAGAAGGTTGGGAAAGGAGCAGGCGCCGTGGGGGTGGGGGAAGTGAGGCGGGGGCGGGGTGGGGGCAGGGTGGACGGGAACTGGAAGCGGGAACCTGGGGCTCCCAGCCCGCCCTGGCGACGGCGGCCGCTGGAAGGTGGAGGAGGGGGTCGTTACCGCAAGACCTAAGGACCCGCTCTGACTTTCCGGGCTAGGCCGCGACCCAGGGGCGAGGGGAGGCCGCGGCCACTCCCCTCGCCCTCTCCCCCACCTCCCCGGCCCCAAGCCACCCGGGAAGCAAAAAAACGGGTTTAGTTACCAGAGAACAGAAACTTTACCGAACCGTCGACACTATCCCCGACTCCCGCTTGCTGCCACGTCTTTCTTCTTTCTTAGCCGCTGCCGCCCGCCGTCTTCTCAGCAGCAACACCAGCAGAAATCCAAGACTGCCAGAGTCAAAGATGGCGCCCGGCTACAGGCTCAGCTCTAAGACCCTGCCAGTAAAAGTGCCAGCACGACGCAAGCCGCAAGGATTCTGGGAGATGTAGTTTCCTCTATGAGGCGATGCTTAAGATGGCTTCCCCGTTTGGGAGGGTCACGTGAGACGGGAGGCGCTAAGCCGCAGCATCCCTTATCTTTTAGAAGTTTTAGAAAGTTACAGGTTTCTTGAAACTGTCTTTTATTAAAAACAGATTTTTAAAATCAAATTGACATAATAAGCGAGAAAGCCGCGAGAGTTTTCTTTAACCCGACAGTAGGCACTCAGCTTATTCTCACCAGTGTGTTTGCTTAATGAATAAATCCAATCCTGTGTAAATTTGATTTAGAAATAAACGATTGTTTCCTTGCGATGTTGAAGAATTTGTGCGTTTATTTTTATTTGCAGAAGTGAAATGTGTTTGAAGGGAGTTTTATTTTTTAAAACAAATTTTCGTATTGGAAAAAACAATTCATGCTCATTAGAAAGTTGACGGTTAAAATATGAAAAGGAAATACATCCGTAGCTTACCCACTTAATTACTAATATTAGCCTGTATTTTCCCATTGGAATATCTTTACCTTTTTTCTTCTATTATAAAGGTATAATTTAAGTGAGTTTTTTTTTTTAAGGTAATAATAGGGAAATATGAAAGTATAAAGTTTAGATCTCTATTAATCTCATTCCTGAGAAATAATCTCTCATTAATTTATCCTGTATTCTAACTTTTTTGTATGCGAATACACTAATATAGTAGGAACCCAAGATCCCCCTAGGGTTATAGGCTCAACAGAACTTGCTTAGTATAACATTTTACCGAACTTGGATAAAAGATACAGTCCTGCTGCTAAGAAAGGATACCCTTTGATGGTAAAGCAGTTGAGACTCCAGGCACCTTTTATTTCCTCTTGGTCTTGTTCCTTCAGCTACCAGCTTAATGTGAAAGTCCCAGCCGGCCCAGGACTGGGCATGAATCAGGTCAGAAGGGTGTTGAGTCTCTTCCAACTTGGACGTTTATCTGCTTTCAAAGTGAGAAGCCACATTAGAATCCCAGCCCCCATCACTCCCTTACATGACAATCCTCTGATTGCCATGTCAACCAGCCCTACAAGCAGGTTCTTGGTAACCAGTTTCTGTTTGTGCCTCAACACCTAGGGTTTTTCAGTTTAATAGAAGGCTGAAGGGTTTTCCAGACTAGGGCTTTCAAGATGCATCCTGGTCTGATTAGTGTTGTTAGGTAGGTAGAATAGGGAAAAGGAGTCCAAAATGGCGGTGTCTAAAAGACAAGGAAGGTCAAAGGAAGGTCCGAGGACCAGAGTGAAGACTTCAGGCAGAACAAACAGAACAAACAGCACTCCTGGCTAAGCCCAATTTGCATAGGGCAGGCCCAGGTGGAAGAAAAAACATATAAAATGAGGAGCCAAAGCGCTTTCTCTGGGACTCTCTCTCCCGCGTGCATGCGCGAGCAGATGCACGTCCGCGCTCCCTCGCTCGCTCGCGCGCTCTCTCTCTCTCTCTCTCTTTCTTCCTCCCTCCCTCCCCACGCACTCCTCCACTCTCTTCTCTTCGAGTCTTGGATTCTCCTGTTATCTTGTAAATAAAATGCAGCTGTAACACTGATTTGCCTAAGAGCTGTAACACGGTTTGTCCAAGACCCGAGAGCTGTGATGTGCCGAGGGCTTTAATGTCCGTTGCTCCAAATCTTTGTTGTGACGAGACAAAGAACCGAGGAACATACACTCGCGTGACAGTGTGCTATTATATACAGTGTTAAAAAAGAAGCGGGAGCCCCCAAATGGGGTCCCTTATGCTAAGCACCACCAAGACCTAATACCTAAGGTAGTTTGGGCCTCTCCCAGGAGTGAGACATTTTAAACCAATCAGTCTGAAATGTCCTGGTCTGCACTAGTGAGGCAATCTGCTACTAAGATTCCACCCACCTTTCAGAGGAAAGGTAAACTTCCCCAAATAATCCACTTTAAACTTCCTTGTCCTACCCTCTTTCTGCCTGTAAAAAAGCTTCTATTTCCTCTTAGCAAAACTTCCATTTTGTACAACTCTGTCCTTCTATTTGTCTTCTGTCTGGTTCATGAATCGTTGAATAAAGTAAATTTCATCTTTAAACTTATTTAGTTCAAGTTTTGTTCTTTAACAATTGTTGTATTTCATCAAATCTAAGGTATCATTGATTATGTATTTTATTTTATAGAACTCTAAGAGAAAAAACTGCCAATTAAACTCTGATAGGCCATTGATCAGAGATGTTAAAATTTGATAGTATGTGTGCATATCTTAGAATGAATGAAATATAGTAATTTTAGGATAAGAACAGGCTACAACTATGCATATTGTTTTGCTACTTGCTTCCCCCACCCTCACCCCACCCCCCCTTTACAATATATCTTTATCTTTTAATGGTCATCAATTCTTAGAGGCCTACCATATTCTTTTTTAGCAGCTCTGGTAACACAGTAAGTCTCTTTTGCGGTAAACTGCCCCAGTTCCTTTTTGATGGAAATAATCATGATTATTTAGTCTCTCCCAAGGCGGGAAGGAAAAATAATGGAGTATTTGGGACACTGAAGGGGTCAGAAGTTAAAAGCTAGGGCAATTAGAAAGAGGGAGAACCAGTTAGGAGATCCTCTGAAGTCCAGGTGAGAAGCCCCCACCCAACTCCATATATACAAACAGAATTCTCAGGGGATGAATGTGGGCTTGCTCTTGGTTTGTTAAAAAGGGTTAAATTATCTAGACTAAAGGCACAATGCCAGATTTTCTCTACTCACACCCCACCCCCCTTGATTCTAAATGAAATTCAATTTTTAGATCTCTAGAGTCGGACACGACTGAGCGACTTCACTTTCACTTTTCACTCTTATGCATTGGAGAAGGAAATGGCAACCCACTTCAGTGTTCTTGCCTTGAGAATCCCAGGGACAGGGGAGCCTGGTGGGCTGCCGTCTATGGGGTCGCACAGAGTCGGACACAACTGAAGCGACTTAGCAGCAGCAGCAGCAAATAAAGACCTCTTTAGTAAATAATTGATGAAATATTTTACGGTGTCCAGTGTCAGAGCAAAGGTTTTGTAGCCTATCCCTCTGGGCTTCCCTGATAGCTCAGTTGGTAAAGGATCCGCCTGCAATGCAGGAGACCAGGGTTCGATTCCTGTGTTGGGAAGATCCCCTGGAGAAGGGATAGGCTACCCACTCCGGTATTCTTGGGCTTCCCTTGTGGCTCAGCTGGTAAAGAATCTGCCTGCAATGTGGGAGACCTGGGTTTGATCCCTGGGTTGGGAAGATCCCCTGGAGAAGGGAGAGGCTATGCGTTCCAGTATTCTGGCCTAGAGAATTCCATGAACAGTCCATGGGATTTGGACTGTTCAGAGTTGGACACGACTGTGAGAAAATTAGATTAAAAAGTGATTATTTGGGGCTTCCCTGGTGACTCAGTGGTAAAGAATCTGCCTTCCAATGCAGGAGGCACAGGTTCGATCCCTGATCCAGGAAGAGCCCACATACAGCAGAGTAACTAGTCATGTATACCACAACTATTGAGCCCATGCTCTAGAGCCCAGGAACCGTGGTTACTGAGCCCACGTACAGCAACTACTGAAGCCCTCACGCCCTATAGCGTGTGCTCCACAACAAGAAAAGACACTGCAATGAGAGTAGCCCCCCAATCGCCACAGCTAGAGAAACGCCCTCACGGCAATGAACACTCAGCACAGCCAAAAAAAGAATGAAATAAAAGTGAACATTTATTTAGACGAGGAACAATAAACTGCATATAAAAATGATCTTAAACCATATACACTACAAACTAAAAAAGTCATTTTTTAACCAATAAACTCTATAATCTTCTATAATAGATTTTTCTATATGTTTAGCTACATAGTCTTTGTCTTTTCATATGACAATTTTGTAATATCTTCTATAAAAAGTATCTTCTTTTTATTAAAAAAAAGTATAAAAATATCTTCTATAAAGAGTATAAAAGTAGACCGGTCTTCCCTCTGGCATTTTATTTTATTTTTTTGGCTGGCTGGGTCTTCCTTGCTGCACAGGGGCTTTCTCTAGTTGCCACGAGTGGGGGCTACTCTCTGTTGCCGTGCGCGGGCTTCTCACTGCGGTGGCTCCTCGTTGCGGAGCACGGGTTCTAGGCGCCGGCTGCAGTGGGTGCAGCACGCAGGCTCAGGAGTTGTGGCTCGCGGGCTCTGGAGCACGGGCTCAGTAATTGTGACGCTCGGACTTAGTTGCTCTACAGCATGTAGAATCTTTCCGGACCAGAAATCGACCTGTTCCCTGCATCAGCAGGAGGACTCTCATCTACTGTGCCACCAGGGAGCCCTCACGCTGGCATTTTTAATAAAAGTAGTTTTTATCCGTGATAGTTTAGAAAAGTCTATTTCATAACTTACTGGTGAAATTGGTGACAATTTTAGATTGTTGTCAAATTTAGGGAAACTTCTATCAAGTTTCTTACATATATAAGCAATAAAACTTTGTAGAGTTAATATTGAATTATTTAATATATTCTTGGCCAAGAGAGAAGAGTCCTTTTTGGTAGATATATTAGTTATCTATTGCTATATATGTTATCCCTAAATTTACTGACTTAAAACAACAAACATTTATCACCCCATGGCTTCTGTGGGTCAGGAATTCAGGAGCAGTTTAGCTGGGTGGTTCTGGCTCAGGTTTTCTCATAAAGTGGTGATCGATTTGTCAGCCATCTTTACAAGTCATCTGAAGACTTGACTGAGGCTAGAGGATCCATTTCAAAATTCTCTCATGTAACTCTTAACAGGGGACCTCAGTTTCTTACCATATGGACCACTCCACCAGGCAGTTCATCTTATGGGCTTCTGGCTCCTTCCTGAGAGAGAGAGAAAGAAGGTGAGAAAGAGGGAGACTGAGCCAGAAGGTGTAAGCTGCAGTGGGTTTCCTGACCTAGCCTTGGCAGTGACATGCCGCCACCTCTTGTGTATTCTATTGGTCAATACTGACATACTGTGGGAGGCGAGTGGGATATGAATAACAGGAGACAGAACTTATTATCTTGAATGCTTGCTATTGTATCATGTGTTAATGATAACTGAATCCTCCATTAGAAATTTTTCACATGTGATGATTGGAAGATTTTTCCAAAAATTAACTTCTGATTACATAACTTTCAAACCTGTCTCTCCTCCACAATCTACATGCCACTTATATCAAGATGTGACCTCTGGTCCTACAACTATGGGCCATAACGCCAAATGAGTCTACATAGCAGGTAATAGAGACATTCCTGAAAGCCATTTCTACATTTACATGTGTGGCAATGACTCTAAGTGAAAATGACTGTATACCACATAAATACAACTCAAAATATTTGTATCCCAACTCAACTTCCTCTTAGCAGATCCCAGAAATGTCTAACAGAGGGAAGGTATTGAAGAGAGAGTCTGAGTGAAAGGATACAGGGATCTTAATCATTGCTATGAGAATACTTTACTTATAGAATTTTATAATGACCGTATGAGCACATTGCTAAGGCCTTGCCCAGAGCCTTGAAAAGGGGTTGTGCAAGGAAGTGGTCCTGAAGGTTAAAGTTTGTTAACTTCATGGCAAATCCTCCTTTCTTGGCACAGTGTTAGGATGTGTTGACTGTGGCATCATACGATCAGGATTCAAATCATGGCCTGTTCCTCCCCTGAAGCTCTAATCAACTCTGTACGCTCTACAAGTTGGCAATAGCCCTCTGTTTGTATTTCCCACATTAGAGAATAAAGTGGGAGAGGAGCTACCATATAAGCAGTTCTGATCACCACTATCCATCATCCTTGCTCTTTTTCTTCCTGCCTTTGAGTCTCAACCATCTGACCTGAGTGAGGAAATAAGAATCAACAGTGTCTCCTAGCCTGAAGCCTTGATAAGAGTCACAAATATCTGCTAACTGCAACGGATAAATTTCAAACCTCTTGCTCTAGCTGCAAGACCAGAGCTGGTATCACTGAAATCAACCTTTCTAGGACTGCCTTCCCCTCTTCACTCTCAGTGCTTTCTTGTTTCCACGTACAGAATTCTTTCCTTGGAATTTATTTTTGAAATGGGATAACTGTAATTTTGTTGGGTGATGGGTTAGTTAAGAAAAGGCAGATTAGGTTCTCATTCCCATTTCAGTCAGTTTAGTTCAGTCGCTCAGTCGTGTCCGACTCTTTGTCACCCCATGAATTGCAGCACGCCAGGCCTCCCTATCCATCACCAACTCCCGGATTTCACTCAAACTCATGTCCATTGAGTCGGTGATGCCATCCATCCGTCTCATCCTCTGCCGTCCCCGTCTCCTCCTGCCCCCAATCCCTCCCAGCATCAGGGTCTTTTCCAATGAGTCAACTCTTTGCGTGAGGTGGCCAAAGTATTGGAGTTTCAGACTCAGCATCAGTCCGTTCAATGAACCCCCAAGACTGGTCTCCTTTAAGATGGACTGGTTGGACCTCCTTGCAGTCCAAGGGACTCTCAAGAGTCTTCTCCAGCACAACAGTTCAAAAGCATCAGTTCTTTGGCGCTCAGCTTACTTTACAGTCCAACTCTCACATCCATACATTACCACTGGAAAAACCATAGCCTTGCCTGTACAGACCTTTGTTGGCAAAGTAATGTCTCTACTTTTTAATGTGCTGTCTAAGTTGGTCATAACTTTCCTTCCAAGGAGTAAGTGTCTTTTAATTTCATGGCTGCAGTCACCATCTGCAGTGATTTTGGAGCCCCCCAAAAATAAAGTCTGACACTGTTTCCACTGTTTCCCCATCTATTTCCCATGAAGTGATGGGACCACATTTATCTTATACTAAATATTCTAAGTTTAGGTTGCTGTGCTAGGCATTGTGGGGAATCCCAAGTAGGCATAGAAGTTCCATGTGGAACTTTTCCAGGAAGCATGAGAAATGTAAGATGCTGCACTCAATATGCCAGCAAATTTGGAAAACTCAGCAGTGGCCACAGGACTGGAAAAGGTCCGTTTTCATTCCAATCCCAAAGAAAGGCAATGCCCAAAAATGCTCAAACTACAGCACAATTGCACTCATCTCACACGCTAGTAAAGTAATGCTCAAAATTCTCCAAGCCAGGCTTCAGCAATATGTGCACCGTGAACTTCCTGATGTTCAAGCTGGTTTTAGAAAAGGCAGAGGAACCAGAGATCAAATTACCAACATCCACTGGATCATGGAAAAAGCAAGAGAGTTCCAGAAAAACATCTACTTCTGCTTTATTGACTATGCCAAAGCCTTTGACTGTGTGGATCACAAGAAACTGTGGAAAATTCTGAAAGAGATGGGAATACCAGACCGCCTGATCTGCCTCTTGAGAAATTTGTATGCAGGTCAGGAAGCAACAGTTAGAACTGGACATGGAACAACAGACTGGTTCCAAATAGGACAAGGAGTACATCAAGGCTGTATATTGTCACCCTGTTTATTTAACTTATATGCAGAGTACATCATGAGAAACACTGGACTGGAAGAAACACAAGCTGGAATCAAGATTGCCAGGAGAAATATCAATAACCTCAGATATGCAGATGACACCACCCTTATGGCAGAAAGGGAAGAGGAACTCAAAAGCCTCTTGATGAAAGTGAAAGTGGAGCGTGAAAAAGTTGGCTTAAAGCTCAACATTCAGAAAACGAAGATCATGGCATCTGGTCCCATCACTTCATGGGAAATAGATGGGGAAACAGTGGAAACAGTGTCCGACTTTATTTTTTTGGGCTCCAAAATCACTGCAGATGGTGACTGCAGCCATGAAATTAAAAGACGCTTACTCCTTGAAAGGAAAGTTATGACCAACCTAGATAGCATATTCAAAGGCAGAGACATTACTTTGCCAATAAAGGTCCGTCTAGTCAAGGCTATGGTTTTTCCTGTGGTCATGTATGGATGTGAGAGTTGGACTGTGAAGAAGGCTGAGCGCCGAAGAATTGATGCCTTTGAACTGTGGTGCTGGAGAAGACTCTTGAGAGTCCCTTGGACTGCAAGGAGATCCAACCAGTCCATTCTGAAGGAGATCAGCCCTGGGATTTCTTTGGAAGGAATGATGCTAAAGCTGAAACTCCAGTACTTTGGCCATCTCATGCGAAGAGTTGACTCATTGGAAAAGACTCTGATGCTGGGAGGGATTGTGGGCAGGAGGAGAAGGGCATGACAGAGAATGAGATGGCTGGATGGCATCACTGACTCAATGGGCGTGAGTCTGGGTGAACTCCGGGAGTTGGTGATGGACAGGGAGGCCTGGCGTGCTGCGATTCATGGGGTCGCAAAGAGTCGGACACGACTGAGTGACTGAACTGAACTGAACTGTACACCAAGTGTCCGGCTACAGTTTAGACTTGGGTTTACAAACTCAAATGTTTACATGAGTCAGGCACAAGGGTGTATGAGAATGATGAGCCAGGTATAAAAATAAAACTTAAGAATGCACACCCTAGATGACGGGCCCACTTTACATTCAACTCCAGTCCAGACTTGCCAGGAGAGAAGGCCTGATTTTTCAAAAGAAGCCAGAAATTCAGATTTTTATGTGAAAACTTCTAATTACACTACTTAAAATGAAACAAACAAAAAATCACTTCGTGGCCTGGCTTGTCACTCTAGTTCTAGGAGAGTTAGAAAGGAAGAGGGGATCATTGAAAAGTGTAGTATTCCAGGAAAGACTTTCTGAAGGTATAAGCTGACCTTCAATTAGGACAGAGCAAGAGGTAAGTGAAGACATTGTTAGGGGGATCCCTGAAGGAGCTAGGAGAGAAATTCAGCTGGGGAAGTCTACAGATTATAGGGAAAGACAGCATTGTAAACATAGCAAGATTATGGAGGGCCTTGAATGTTGGGAAGACATTTCAATAATATTCCTTGGACCACAGGAATTCCTTGATAGCTTTGAAACAGGGACAACAAAGCAGAGGACATGATATTCACAGACTTGTGTTTCATAAAGCCTAAACTAGGGGTAATGTTCAACAGGAGTAATGGCCCTAAGAGTCAATGGAAGTATCAAGGAGTGGTCCCGTATTGATCTTACCCATGGCCACCTCTTGTCTCTTGTATTTAAAAAAAAATTATTGAACTATAGTTGATTTACAACATTGTTTTCATTTCTAGAGTACAGCAAAGAGTTCATTACACATATACATACGTACTCTTTTTCATGTTCTTCTCCACTGCAGTTTATTACAGGATGTTGAATATAGGTCCCTGTGCTGTGCAGTAGGATCTTGCTGTTTACCCATTTTTTACATGCTATGCTATGCTACGCTAAGTCACTTCAGTCGTGTCCGACTCTGTGCGACCCCAAAGACGGCAGCCCACCAGGCTCCGTCGTCCCTGGGATTCTCCAGGCAAGAATACTGGAGTGGGTTGCCATTTCCTTCTCCAGTGCATGAAAAGAGAAAAGCGAAAGTGAAGTCGCTCAGTCGTGTTCGACTCTTAGCGACTCCATGGACTGCAGCCCACCAGGCTCCTCCGTCCATGGGATCTTCCAGGCAAGAGTACTGGAGTAGGGTGCCATTGCCTTCTCCAATTTTGTACATAGTAGTCTGTATCTGCTAATCTGAAATTGCTAATTTACCCCTCCTCTACCCTCTTTTTTCTTTGGTAACCGTAAGCTTGTTTTTTATGTTTGTGAGTTTGTTTCTATTTTGTAAATAATTTCATTTGTGTCATATTTTAGATTCCATATATGAGTGATATCACACGGTATTTGTCTTTCTTTTTGTAACTTGTTTCACTTCAGTGTGATAATCTCTAGTTTCATCCATGTTGCTGCAAACGGTATTATTTCATTCTTTTTTACTGTTGAGTAGTATTCCAACACACACACACACACACACACACAATCTTTTTGATCCACTCGTCTGTCAATGGACATTTAAGATGTTTCCATGTCTTGGCTATTGCAAATAGTACTGCTATGAACATTGGGGTCCATGTACTTTTTCAAATTATAATTTTCTCCAGATATATGTCCAGCAGTGGGATTGCTGGATCATATGGCAATTCTATTTTGAGTTTTTTAATGACCCTGCATGCTGTTTTCCATAGTGGCTGCAACTTAAATTCCACCAACAGTGTAGAAGAGTTCCCTTTTCTCCACACCTTCACCAGCATTGGTTAGTTGTGGACTTTGTAATGATAGCCATTCTGACCAGTGTGATATGGTCTGACTGTAATTTCTGACTCACTGTAATTTTGATTTGCGCTTCTCCAATAATTAGAGATGTTAAGTATCTCCTAATGTGCCTATTGCTTCCCAGATGGTGCTAGTGGTAAAGAACCCACTTGCCAATGCCAGATACATAAGAGATACAGGTCCAATCCCTAGGTTGGGAAGGTCCCCTGGAGAGGGGCGTGGCAACTCACTCTGGTATTCTTGCCTGGAGAATCCCATGGACAGAGGAGCCTGGCAGGCTGTAGTCCCTAGGGTTGCAAAGAGTCGGACATAAGTGATGCAGTACGTACTAATGGGCCTATTGGTTGTTTATATGTCTTCTTTGGGTAAATGTCTGTTTTGGTCTTCTGCACACTTTTCAATTGGGTTGTTTGCTTTTTTGTTATTGAGTTGTATGAGTTGTTTGTATGTTTTGGGAATTAAGCCGTTATCACTTGCATCATTTGCAAACATTTTCTCCCAGTCTGTATGTTGTCTTTTTGTTTTGTTTATGGTTTCCCTTCTGTGCAAAACTTGCAAATTTGATTAGTTTCCATTTGTTTACTTTTGCTTTTATTTCTTTCCTTGGGAGACTGACCTAAGAAAACATTGATATGATTTATGTCAGAATGTTTTGCCTATGCTCTCTTCTAGGAGTTTTATGGTATCATGTCTTTAAGCCATTTTGGGTTTATTTTTTTGTATGGTGTGAGGGTATGTTCCCACTTCATTGATTCCCATGCAAATGTCCAACTTTGCAAACATCGCTTGGTGAAGAGACTGTCTTCTCTCCACTGTATACTCTTGCCTCCTCTGTAGAAGATTACTTGACTGTAGGTGTGGGGCTTTGTTGCTGGACTCTCATCCTATTCCTTTAATCCACATGTCTGTTTCTGTCAATACTGCACTGCTTTGATTACCGTCGCTCTGCAGTATTGTCTGAGGTCTCTGAGGTTTCTGCCTCCAGTTTTGTTCTTCTTCAGGATTGCTTTGGCACTTCTGGGTGTTTCTTGGTTCCATATAAATTTTATGATTATTGGTTCTAGTTCTGTGGAAAATGTCAAGGGTAATTTGACAGAGATCTCGCCTAATCTGTAGATTGCCTTCGGCAGAATGGCCCTTTAACAATATTAATTTTTCCAACCCAAGTTATGTCTTATATTTTTAATTTGTCCCTCTCTAAGTTGTTCCCCTCCAGTACTCTTGCCTGGAAACTCCCATGGATAGAGGACTTTGGTGGGCTACAGGCAGTCATGGGGTTGTGAAAGAGTTGGCAACTAAATAACAAGAGCAAGTTGTCCCCCAAAGCCTAATAATATACACATTCTATTTTCTGAAAAGTCTGGGGTGGGGGTGTAAGGGAACATTATGCTCAATTCCTTGCTTCCCTCTGAAACACCTGTTTTATCATTTTATCTTCAATGCCGAATTCCTTCAATCCTTTTTCTCCTCTCATATACTCTTCAATATACTTAATTTGGATTTATATCTGCATGGCTTCTCTGAAATTACTGTGATAGGGTCATTAGTTTTAAATTGAATGAATTTCTTTCAGTGTTTATTTTTCTTATTAGAAATCGGCATTTCATGAGTTTATTGTATATCAGGCACTGTACTAACAGTTTTGTATACATTATTCAATTTAATCACAAAGTTTTGCCAAGAGAACACACTGGTTATAGGAAACACCCACTTCCAACAACACAGGAGACAGCTCTACACATGGACATCACCAGATGGTCAACACCGAAATCAGATTGATTATATTCTTTGCAGCCAAAGATGGAGAAGGTCTATACAGTCAGCAAAAAAAAGACTGGGAGCTGACTGTGGTTCAGATCATGAACTCCTTATTCAAAATTCAGACTTAAATTGAAGAAAGTAGGGAAAACCATTAGGCCATTCAGGTATGACTTAAATCAAATTCCTTACAATTATACAGTGGAAGTGACAAATAGATTCAAGGGATTAGATCTGATAGAGTGCCTGAAGAACTATGGATGGAGATTCATGACATTGTACAGGAGGCAGTGATCAAGACCATCCCCAAGAAAAAGAAATGCAAAAAAAAAAAAAAAAAAAAGTTATTTGAGGAGGCCTAACAAATAGCTGAGAAAAGAAGAGAAGTGAAAGGCAAAGGAAAAGAGGAAAGATATACCCATTTGAATGCAGAGTTCCAAAGAATAGCAAGGACAGACAAGAAAGCCTTCCTCAATGATCAATGCAAAGAAATAGAGGAAAACAATAGAATGGGAAATACTGGAGATCTCTTCAAGAAAATTAGAGATACCAAAGGAACATTTCATGCAAAGATGGGCACAATAAAAGACAGAAATGGTAGGGACCTAACAGAAGCAGAAGATATTAAGAAGAGGTGGCAAGAATACACAGAAGAACTATACAAAAGATATTGATGACTTCAGTTCAGTTCAGTTCAGTTCAGTCGCTCAGTCGTGTCAGACTCTTTGTGACCCCATGAATCGCAGCACGCCAGGCCTCCCTGTCCAACACCAACTCCTGGAGTTCACTCAGACTCACGTCCATCGAGTCAGTGATGCCATCCAGCCATCTCATCCTCTGTCATCCCCTTCTCCTCCTGCCCCCAATCCCTCCCAGCATCAGGTCTTTTCCAATGAGTCAACTCTTCGCATGAGGTGGCCAAAGTACTGGAGCTTCAGCTTTAGCATCATTCCTTCCAAAGAAATCCCAGGGCTGATCTCCTTCAGAATGGACTGGTTAGATCTCCTTGCAGTCCAAGGGACTCTCAAGAGTCTTTTCCAATACCACAGTTCAAAAGCATCAATTCTTCAGCGCTCAGCTTTCTTCAGTCCAAATCTCACATCCATACATGACCACAGGACAAACCATAGCCTTGACTAAACGGAACTTTGTTGGCAAAGTAATGTCTCTGCCTTTGAATATGCTATCTAGGTTGGTCATAACTTTCCTTTCAAGGAGTAAGCGTCTTTTAATTTCATGGCTGCAGTCACCATCTGCAGTGATTTTGGAGCCCAAAAAAATAAAGTCTGACACTGTTTCCACTGTTTCCCCATCTATTTCCCATGAAGTGATGGGACCAGATGCCATGATCTTCGTTTTCTGAATGTTGAGTTTTAAGCCAACTTTTTCACTCTCTTTCATTTTCATCAAGAGGCTTTTGAGTTCCTCTTCCCTTTCTGCCATAAGGGTGGTGTCATCTGCATATCTGAGGTTATTGATATTTCTCCTGGCAATCTTGATTCCAGCTTGTGCTTCTTCCAGCCCAGCGTTTCTCATGATGTACTCTGCATATAAGTTAAATAAGCAGGGTGACAATATACAGCCTTGATGTACTCCTTTTCCTATTTGGAACCAGTTTGTTGTTCCATGTCCAGTTCTAACTGTTGCTTCCTGACCTGCATACAGATTTCTCAAGAGGCAGATCAGGTGGTCTGATATTCCCATCTCTTTCAGAATTTTCCACAGTTTCTTGTGATCCACACAGTCAAAGGCTTTGGCATAGTCAATAAAACAGAAGTAGATGTTTTTCTGGAACTCTCTTGCTTTTTCTATGATCCAGCAGATGTTGGTAATTTGATCTCTGGTTCCTCTGCATTTTCTAAAATCAGCTTGAACATCAGGAAGTTCGCGGTTCACATATTGCTGAAGCCTGGCTTGGAGAATGTTGAGCATTACTTTACTAGCATGTGAGATGAGTGCAATTGTGCAGTAGTTTGAGCATTCTTTGGCATTGTCTTTCTTTGGGATTGGAATGAAAACGGACCTTTTCCAGTCCTGTGGCTACTGCTGAGTTTTCCAAATTTGCTCACATATTGAGTGCAGCACTTTCACAGCATCATCTTTCAGGATTTGAAATAGCTCAACTGGAATTCCATCACCTCCACTAGCTTTGTTCGTAGTGATGCTTTCTAAGGCCCACTTGACTTCACATTCCAGGATGTCTGGCCCTAGGTCAGTGATCACACCATTGTGATTATCTAGGTCGTGAAGATCTTTTTCATACAGTTCTTCTGTGTATTCTTGCCACTGTGACTTGGATAGCCACAATAGTGGTTGTATAGAATGAGACATCCTGGAATGAGAAGTCAAGTGGGCCTTAGGATGAATCACTACAAAGCTAGTGGGGGTGATGGAATTCCAGCTGAGCTATTGGAAATCCTAAAAGTTAATGCTATTAAAGCACCACACTCAATATGTCAGCAAATTTGGAAAACTCAGCAGTGGCCACAGGACTGGAAAAAGTCAGTTTTCATTCCAGTCCCAAAGAAGGGCAATGTCAAAGAATTTCAAACTGCCGCACAATTGCACTCATTTCACACGCTAGCAAAGTCATACTCAAAATACTTCAAGATAGGCTTCAACAGTGTGTGAACTAAGAACTTCCAGATGTACAAGCTGGATTTAGAAGAGGCAGAGGATCCAGAGATAAAATTGCCAACATCTGTTTATAGAAAAAGCAAGATTTATATTCTAGAAGAAGCAAGATTTGATTATAGAAAAAGCAAGAGAATTCCAGAAAAGCATCTACTTCAATTTCATTGACCAAAGCTTTTGACTATGTGGATCATGACAAACTCTGGAAAATTCTGAAAGAGACGGGAACACCAGACCACCTGACCTGCCTCCTGGGAAACCTGTGTGCAGGTCAGGAAGCAACAGTTAGAACCAGACATGGAACAATGGACTGGTTCAAAATTGGAAAAGGAGTGCATCAAGGCTGTATATTGTCATCCTGCTTATTTAACTTATATGCAGAGTACATCATGTGAAATGCCAGGTTGGACGAAGCACAAACTGGAATCGAGATTGCAGGGAGAAATATCAATAACCTCAGATATGCAGATGACACCACCCTAATTGCAGAAAGTGAAAAGGAACTAGCCTCTTGATGAAGGTGAAAGAGGAGAGTGAAAAAGCTGGCTCAAAACTCAACATTCAGAAAACTAAGATCATGGCATCCAGTTCCATCACTTCATAGCAAATAGATGGGGAAACAATGGAAACAGTGACAGACTTTATTTTTGGGGGCTCCAAAATCACTGTGGACAGTGACTGCAGCCATGAAATTAAAAAACACTTGCTCCTTGGAAGAAAAGCTATGACAAACCTAGACAGCATATTAAAAAGCAGAGACATTACTTTGCCAACAAAGGTCCATGTTAGTCAATGCTATGGTTTTTCCAGTGTTCAAGTATAGATGTGAGAGTTGGACCATAAAGAAAGCTGAGCACTGAAGAATTGATGCTTTCAAACTGTATTGTTGGAGAAGACCTTTCAGAGTCCCTTGGACTGCAAGGAGATCAAACCACTCAATCCTAAAGGAAATCAACCCCAAATATTCATTGGAAGGACTGATGCTGAAGCTGAAACTCCAATACTTTGGCCACCTGATGGGAAGAACTGACTCACTGGAAAAGACCCTGATGATGGGAAAGATTGACGGCAGGAGGAGAAGGGGATGACAGAAGATGAAATGGTTGGATGGAATCACCAACTCAATGAACTAAGTGAGTTTGAACAAACTCTGGGTGATGGTGAAGACAGGGAAATCTGGCGTGCTGCAGTCCATGGGGTCTCAAAGAGTCAGACACAAATAAGCGCCTGAACAACAAAAACAAATGACTCTATTAGGTAAGTAATATTATTCATCTTTTTTTGCAAATGCTTATAAAGTTTGGTGTGTGTCCAAGGTGTCATTGCTGGTAATTGGGAAAGCTAGGATTTATATCTGGGTCTGTCCAACTCCTAATCATGATGCAATCATTTGGCCTCACTCACCATTTTCTCTTTCTTTAAACTCCTCCTGCCCTGGTTTAAAGGACAAAATCTTATCTCAATTTCCTTCCAAATTCTCTGGCTGCCTGGTTTCTAGTTCCTTTGTAGGTTTCTTCGCTATCTCTCGTTTAGTTGATATTCTGTAGGATTCAGTCCTCAACTCCCATCTTTCCTCACTCTGTATTGTCTCCATGTGTTATTTCATTCATTTCCTTGGCTTTGACTATGAATTAATTGGATGTGGTGACTCCAAGATCTGTATCTCTGACCCAGATCTCTCTCTAATTGGCTTTAGGAATCTTTGATTAGATGTTACAGAGGTGCTTTAAATGCCAAACAAAAACTGAAATCATCTTCTTGTCTCCAACATCTATTCTTCCTCCTGAAGTCTTTGTGTTAGTGGATGGTGCCACTCCCCATCCACCCGGTTACTGAAGTCAGAAATTTGGAAATCAATGAAGACTTTTCTCTTTTCTCACCTCCCATATTCAAATACTTAGGAAATCCTATCAACTTAACCTCCTAAATCTCTCTCTCTCTCTTTTAAAATTTGGTTGCGTTGGCTCTTGATTGCTGGGCACAGGCTCTTTGTTTCCATGTGTGAGCTTCTCTTTAGTTGTGGAACTCAGGCTCAATAATTGCCTGCGGCATGTGGGATCTTAGTTCCCCAACCAGGGATGGAATCTGCCTCCCCTACATTGGAAGGTGGATTCTTAACCACTGGACCACCAAGAAAATCCCTTAATTATCTCTTAAAATTTTTTTTTAAAATTTATTTAGCTATGTTGGGTCTTAGTTTTGGCACATGGGCTTTCCCCATGGAACGTGGAATCTTAGTAACCCAACCTGGGATCGAACCCACATCCCCTGCATTGGAAGGCGGATTCTTAACCACTGGGCCACCAGAGAAGTTCCCCTTAAATATCTCTTGAATCTTCCTTTTTCTTTTCCATTCCCATTGCTTCTGCTTAGTTTGAGCCTTTGTCACTTACTGCTCATTTTCCAGATTGCTGCCACAGCCTCTTTATTGCTTTTACTACCTCTCCGTCTTTCCCTCTTTTTAGTCTCCCTTCCAAACAGAATCTCTCCTCACCACAGAATTTCTCTTTCCAAATTGCAACTATAATCTAAATAACACACACATACACACTTGCTTAAGGACAGAAAATTCTCTGGAGGAAGGTATTTATGGTGGTTAATTGAAGAGAAAGGAGCTGGATGCCCTGAGATGGAATGGAGACATTTTTGTGTGTGTGTGTGTGTACTGATTCAAATGTTATTTTACTATACATATGTGTCACTTTTATTATACAAAAACTGTTTTTAAAAAATGACTTCTGTATACTTTGACCCAGAAATTCCACATCTAGTTTATCCTGTACTTACATGTGGGCAAAGGTGACAAATGTACCTAGACACGATATAACCTGCATGTGTGGTCAGTCACTCAGTCATGTCCAACTGACTCTTTGCGACCCCATAGACTGTAGCCTGCCAAGCATGTTACAGGCCTGAGTGGACCTTGAGCTCTTGTTGAGAATTCAAGGTTCCTGCCCCAGTGCATGTGTTTGCTTTTGGGGTTTGATTGTTGTGGTTGGTGGATTCTGGTGTAAACACTTGTATCTTTCTGCAGCCAAGAATTTATTTAGAAACTAATCCACAAAACAAAGGGAGCAGGAACTTTGAGCCCACTGAAATTTAAGGTTACAAAAACATGATTGATGAATGGGGAAGGCCCAACCAAAGTAAGGTTTCAGGAAAGGACAATCAGGTTCCTAAAATCCCTACAATGTAAAATGGACTTGGGGCCAGTGACGTCAATTCAAAGACCAAAAAGGGAGCCTCTTTGACAGTGTATTGAGTGGAGGTGACTCTGGAGGAGTTATATGCATGTGAGTTGAATGAACTTACTTGGAGGAGCTTCCTAAGTGGCTCAGTAGTAAAGAATCTGCCTGCCAGGTAGGAAACGCAGGTTTGATCCCTGGGTTGGGAAGATCCCCTGAAATAGGAAATGGCAACCCACTCTGTTTTCTTGCCTGGAAAATCCCATGGCCAGAGGAGCCTCTTGGGCTACAGTTCATAAGGTTGCAAAGAGTTGGACCCAAATGAGTGTGCACATACATACACACACACCATTTGGAGAGTCAGGCAGCTTCTCCATAGGTTTAGTGGAGATGGAGTGTGTTCTCTCCCATTTTATTAAAGTTATACTGTTGGGGGAAACCTGGAGAGGTCTAACTAAGGCTGGTAGCAGTTGACTAGGGTTTTATTCCTTCTGGATAGCTGGGGTGAATCCAAGAAAACTGACACCAGTGCTGTTGATGGATTTCTAGCTTTACTGAGTGGTTCCATTATTAGCAGCAGCAGCAGGTGCCTGGCTGCCCACTCTGGAGCACAGGCCAGCAGGCATGAGTAACTTGGTCAAAGTGGTATTTCCGAGGGGCTGTTAGGGAACCAGAACTTGGGCCCAGCTCAGAGTGTATTTTTGTCTCCTTTTCACCAATGGGCTGAAGTACCAAGCAGTATCAAGGCCTATTCATGGCCATAGTAGCATCATGGGGATTATCAAAAGCAGGAGCAGAAAGTAACCCCTGGAAAAGGCTGTAGCTTCCTATTAGTCAGACAGGCAGAGACTCAGCAATACCTGGAGTGTTGTTAGAAATACAATTCTCAGACCTACTGAGTCAGAAAAACTGTACTTTAGTAAATCTTCCAGGTAATTCAACTAAATACTAAAGTTTGAGAATCACTGATAGAATATCATTGCAAAGTAAAATAATTTATACTGAGAATGACAAACACAGTTTTGACTGAAAAACATTGCACAACCTAAAAGTATTATGTTTTTTAAAAAAAATTTGTAATGGTCTGCTTTTTCACGTCAACACATTTATTTTATTTTATTTATTTTTGGCTGTGCTGCACTCAGGCTTTCTCTAATTGCAAGAAAGAGGCCAATGGAGTATTACTCAGCCATTAAAAAGAATACATTTAAATCAGTTCTAATGAGGTGGATGAAACTGGAGCCTATTATACAGAGTGAAGTAAGCCAGAAAGAAAAACACCAATACAGTATACTAACGCATATATATGGAATTTAGAAAGATGGTAACAATAACCCTGTGTACGAGACAGCAAAAGAGACACTGATGTATAGAACAGTCTTATGGACTCTGTGGGAGAGGGAGAGGGTGGGAAGATTTGGGAGAATGGCATTGAAACATGTAAAATATCATGTATGAAATGAGTTGCCAGTCTAGGTTTGATGCACGATACTGGATGCTTGGGGCTGGTGCACTGGGACGACCCAGAGGGATGGAATGGGGAGGGAGGAGGGAAGAGGGTTCAGGATGGGGAACACATGTATACCTGTGGCGGATTCATTTTGATATTTGGCAAATCTAATACAGTTATGTAAAGTTTAAAAATAAAATAAAATTAAAAAAAAAAAAAAAAAAGAAAGAGGCCAATCTCTCTAGTTGTGGTACATGAACTTCTTGCGGTGGTGGCTTCTCCTGTTGCCGAGCACAGGCCCTAGGCATGCGGGCTTCAGCAGCTGCAGCTCATGGGCTCTAGAGCACAGGCCTAGCAGTTGTGGCACGTGGCCCAGTTGCCCCTCGATATATGGAATCTTCCCCAACCAGGGAATGAACCTGTGTTCCCTGCATTGCAAGGTAGATTCCCAACCACTGGACCACCGGAGAGGTCTGAGAATTATGTTTTATTTGGCAGATGTACTGAGGACTTAAATCTGGGAAACAGCTCTGAGAGACTGTTCCAAAGAGGAAAGGGAGGAGCCAGGACATGTAGGAGTTTTTGCTGGAAAATAAAAAAGCCATGTATTCAAATATCAAAAGATTACGGACAAATTAATGATTTTAGTACCTTTCTATTAATGGGAAGATGCAAGAATCTTGGCTCATTGACAATATTCCTTTGATATGCATTTTAACTATCTAGGGCCAGCATCTTGTTTTTCTCTATCCTGAATTCCCTTCAGGTTGCACCATCAGGGGCTGTTGCAGTAGCTGATGTCTTTATCTTTGCAATATCCTTTGTTTACTGAACTGCAAATGACATTCTTTGTCCACACTGTCTGATATCATTTATGTGTGAAATTCAAAAAATAAAACAAACTTGATTATAACAAAAAGAAACAAACTCACAGATACAGAGAACAAACCAGTAGGGAGATGGAAAAGGGGAGGAGCAAGATAGGGAAAGGGGACTAAGAGGCACAAACCACCATGAACAAAATAAATAAGCTGCAACAATAAACAGTACAACTCATGAAATAGAGCCAATACTTTATAATAACTATAAATGGAATATAACCTTTAAAAATTGTAAATCACTGTTACACACCTGAAACTTCTATAGTATTGTATATCAACTATACTTCAATTTTAAAAAAGTAAAATCATTTGAATTCAAGCTAATGACATCTTAGATACAGACCCTCTGTAATCTATAATCCTCAAAACAACCCACTTAACTGACAAAGAAACTCGAGTCACTATGTGCTCTATGTTGGCAAATCCAAAGAACATCTCCATGCCCCTTCTCACTCAACCTCTCAGCATCACTGACTATGGATGGCCATTCCTTCTTGGGAGCACTCTCTTTGCATGGCCTCTATAACAACACATTCTCACTGCCTTCCTCCTATAGCATCAGGCAATTTAGTCTCTTTTCCTGCTCTTTGCTCCAACTTTCCAATGATAAAGCTCCAGGATTGGGGTTTGCATCTCCTTCTTTCTTCTATCCTGATCCTCTCCCCAGGGGACCACTTCCCCTTCCATGGCTTTAAATCCTATTTGTGGGCTTGTGACACCCTCAACTCCAAACTTTCATCTAATTACCTACTTCACATCTCTACTCGGCTGTCCATAAGTATACCAAATGTAATATATCCAAAATAGAGCTCTTAATTCTGCATTCCCAAACTTGTTTCTCCATAGTCTTTCCTACCCCAGCAAATGACACTACTCATCATCTACTTGCTTAGGCCCCAAACCAAGGAGTCATCTCTAATATGCCCTAAGGTTGGGACAACTGTTGAGAATGTAAACTCTGCCAAAGGCAAAGGTTTCTGGAGAACTTTATGTTGATGAATTCTTTTCTCACAATTAAAAGATTAAAGATCTTGGTAAAAAGATTGGTAAAAATTCTCCCTGTGTGTTGGTTATCAAATCTAATGTTATTTCAAGCAGATTCTTCAACTGTTGAGTAGCTCAGGGTCACCCCAAACTGGCATTCAGATAAGTCTCTGCCTATGAAACAAGATAATATTTGTGAAAGTGTCTACTATAGATCTTCAGGAAGTGTGATGGTAAAGAGGGCCTGGCACTGTGCTGCCATGCCCCAAGGCTGCAGGACAGATCTCCCAGCAGCTGGCTTTTTAGGCCCTCAGATCCATCCATGTATTGCCAAAGCGTCATTTGAGACAGTGAGCATCTTCATGGGGTCTGCTGATTGAATTGACTGATACATGAAGAGTCTTCTCTTCCCCATCATCTGCTTTTCTATCCTGCATTTGAGCAGGTGAAGAATCCAGACCTGAACATGGGCTAAGTAAAAGTCCAAAAGCATAACACAGGCTCTCTTTCTTACATGGGCTTCTGGGAGTCGTTCAAGAGTTAATTATTTTTGTTCGTTCATTTTAAGAATTGCTTGATATCCCTGGGCGTACATACAGTGCAATCTAATAGGGCTTAAGATATATAAAACAGGGGAAGACACAAGCAAAATTTAATTCTTTAATTAATTGACAGGCTAAACCTGTTGAAAATAGCATTAAAAAAAAATCAGCACTGGCCCAAGCCCTAGTGAGGTGGCCAATTGAATGTGTTTCTGCTGACCTTTGGCTAACAGAGTGGCCATAACTAACTGAAGATGAATTTTAGGTTGTCAGACAGTGGTTCTCAACCTTTCTATGTAACATCCCAACTATCACATTTCAAGGAATATTATCCTATCTGCTTTAATATCTGAAAGAAGACATTATACAAGAGACTCCAGAATGAATTCGATATTAGGTTGAACAAGCCAGAACACCTTTATTTTTAATCAAATAACTCAAAAATTAATAAAAGTGAGGCTTCTAGTTCTTTCCATTTTGGAATAGCCCACTGTAGCTTCTCTCTTATGAGTTACAACTCTGAACACAACATGAAAAGCAACTAAATCTAGAAATTAAACAAAAGATGAATGGTGAAGAGAAATCAAAACTTTGAGAAATGAGCCATATAGAGGTGAGTCTCTTGTTTTTTAAAAAAATTTCCTCCTTTTTCTCATAGCTTTGACCTGAGAGCGGGTACCAGTTACAAAACTGTGTGGCAGGGAAAGAAACAGCTAAATTTAAGGTAGAAACTCCACCTTTCTAAAAAGAAGAACCAGGAAAAGACGATGAAGAGCGAATGTGTATGTAATCCTCATTTTTACCCCTCTCATACATTTTCTTTGAAATTGGGCCCTAGCTGTGAAGTTTTGATGGTAATGTTCAGTTTAGTCCAGTCAGTTCAGTTCAGTCCAGTTCAGTCCAGTTCAGTTCAGTCGTGCCCAGTTCATTGCGACACCATGGACTGCAGCACACCAGGCTTCCCTGTCCATCACCAACTCCCAGAGCTCTCACAAACTCATGTCCATTGAGTTGCTGATGTTATCCAATCATCTCATCCTCTGTCGTCCCCTTCTCCTGCCTTCAGCCTTTTGCAGCAGAGTCTTTTCCAACAAGTCAGCTCTTCGCATGAGATGGCCAAAGTATTGGAGTTTCAGCTTCAGCATCAGTCCTTCCAATGAACATTCAGGACTGATTTCCCTCAGGACTGACTGGTTTGATTTCCCTGCAGTCCAAGGGACTCTCAAGAGTCTTCTCTAAGACCACAGTTTCAAAAGCATCAATTCTTCGCACTCAGCCTTCTCCATAGTCAAACTCTCACACCCATACATGACCACTGGAAAAACCATAGCTTTGACTACATGGACTCTAGTCAGCAAAGTAACGTCTATGCTTTTTAATATACTGTCTAGGTTGGTCATAGCTTTTCTTCCAAGGAGCAAGTACCTCTTAATTTCATGGCCACAGTCACCATCTGCAGTGATTTTGGAACCCAAGAAAATAAAGTCTGTCACTGTTTCCAGTGTTTCCCCATCTATTTGCCATGAAGTGATTGGACCGGATGCCATGATCTTAGTTTTTTGAATGCTGAGTTTTAAACCAGCTTTTTCACTCTCCTCTTTCACTTTCATCAAGAAGCTCTTCAGTTCTTCTTCACTTTCTGCCATAAGGGTGGTGTCATCTGTATCTGAGGTTATTGATATTTCTCCCGGCAATCTTGATTCCAGCTTGTGCTTCATCCAGTCCAGCCTTTTGCATGGTGTACTCCGCATATAAGTTAAATAAGCAGGGTGACAATATACAGCCTTGATGTATTCCTTTTCCTATTTGGAACCAGTCTGTTGTTCCATGTCCAGTTCTAACTGTTGCTTCCTGACCTGCATACAGATTTCTCAGGAGGCAGGTAAGGTGGTCTGGAATTCCCATGTCTTTAAGAATTTTCCACAGTTTATTGTGATCCACACAGTCAAAGGCTTTGGAATAGTCAATAAAGCAGAAGTAGATGTTTTTCTGGAACTCGCTTGCTCTTTTGATGATCCAACAGATGTTGGCAATTTGACCTCTGGCTCCTCTGCCTTTTATAAATCCAGCTTGAACATCTGGAATTTCACAGTTCATGTAATGTTGAAGCCTGGCTTGGAGAATTTTGAGCATTACTTTGCTAGTGGGTAAGATGAGTGCAATTGTGTGGTAGTTTGAACATTCTTTGGCATTGCCTATCTTAGGGATTGGAATGAAAACTGATCTTTTCTAGTCCTGTGGCCAATGCTGAGTTTTCCAAATTTGCTGGCATATTGAGTGCAGCACTTTAGCAACATCATTTTTAAGGATTTGAAATAGCTCTACTGGGATTCCATCACCTCCATTAGCTTTGTTCATAGTGATGCTTCCTAAGGGCCACTTCACTTCGCATTCCAGGATGGTAATGTAGCCAATTAAAATTTCAATTAGAATCCTATCTGGAACTTCCTCAGTAGTCCAGTGGTTAAGAATCCGCCTGCCAATGCTGGAGACTTGGCTTTCATCCCTGGTCCAGGAAGGTCCCACATACCAAGGGGCAACTAAGCCCGTCTGCGACATTACTGCACCCGTGCACCTAGAGCCCATGCTCTGCAACAGGAGAAGCCACTGCAGGGAGAAGCCGGCAAGTAGAGAGTAGATCCCAGTCACCGCAAGTAAAGAAAGCTCACACACAGCAACAAAGACTCAGCACACCCAAAACACAGATACATCCTATCTGGCCAGAGAAACTAGAAAAGCTGGTTCTGAGCACGTGAGAGTGTGAGAGGACTCACGAGGAGGAGAGAGTGGGAGAAGGGAGCACCTGACTCTGTGTGAACCTATGCATGTCAGCGGTTGGTACTGGAACAGTGCTTGCATGGGACAGACTGAAATCGGTACAGTAATGTCTTTGAAACGTGAACTGAGAGTGAAACTACTACTCACAGAAGGTAAAGCAGAACTAGCAGTCTGACCCTAGCTTCGTGGATTATCTGCTATAATGAAAAAATATATAAACATTCTTCAGAGGATTTTAATTGGGCCCAGATATTAAACAGCACAATATTAAAAACGTCTAGCATATAGTCCAAAATTACTTGGCATAAAAAAAAAGTTGTGGGAACGATGAACAAATGCCAACCTGTGAGAGAGACAGACAGTGCACTAAGTCGTTGCGACCCCATGGACTGTAGCCTGCCAGGCTCCTCTGTCTATGGGATTCTCCAGGCAAGAATTATCACACAGATTTTAAAGTAGCTACAGTAACTGTGCTTCATGAGTTAAAGGTAAACGTACCTGATGTTGCTGTGAAAGTGCTGCACTCAATATGCCAGCAAATTTGGAAAAATCAGCAGTGGCCACAGGACTGGAAAAGGTCAGTTTTCATTCCAATCCCAAAGAAAAGCAATGCCAAAGAATGCTCAAACTACCACACAATTGCACTCATCTCACACGCTAGAAAAGTAATGCTCAAAATTCTCCAAGCCAGGCTTCAGCAATACGTGAACCGTGAACTTCCAGTTGTTCAAGCTGGTTTTAGAAAAGGCAGAGGAACCAGAGACCAAATTGCCAACATCTGCTGGATCATCGAAAAAGCAAGAGACTTTCAGAAAAGCATCTCCTTCTGCTTTATTGACTATGCCAAAGCCTTTGACTGTGTGGATCATAATAAACTGTGGAAAATTCTGAAAGAGATGGGAATACCAGACTACCTGATCTGCCTCTTGAGAAATCTGTATGCAGGTCAGGAAGCAACAGTTAGAACTGGACATGGAACAACAGACTGGTTCCAAATAGGACAAGGAGTACATCAAGGCTGTATATTGTCACCCTGCTTATTTAACTTATATGCAGAATACATCATGAGAAATGCTGGGCTGGAAGAAGCACAAGCTGGAGTCAAGATTGCCATGAGAAATATCAATAACCTCAGATATGCAGATGACACCACCCTTATGGCAGAAAGTGAAGAGGAACTAAAAAGCCTCTTGATGAAAGTGAAAGAGGAGAGTGAAAAAGTTGGCTTAAAACTCAACATTCAGAAAATGAAGATCATGGCATCTGGTCCCACCACTTCATGGGAAATAGATAGGGAAACAGTGGAAACAGTGTCAGACTTTATTTTTTTGGGGCTCCAAAATCACTGCAGATGGTGACTGCAGCCATGAAATTAAAAGACGCTTACTCCTTGGAAGGAAAGTTATGACCGACCTAGATAGCATATTCAAAAGCAGAGACATTACTTTTCCAACAAAGGTCCATCTAGTCAAGGCTATGGTTTTTCCAGTGGTCATGTATGGATGTGAGAGTTGGACTGTGATGAAAGCTGAGCGCTGAAGAATTGATGCTTTTGAACTGTGGTGTTGGAGAAGACTCTTGAGATTCCCTTGGACTGCAAGGAGATCCAACCAGTCCATTCTGAAGGAGATCAGCCCTGGGATTTCTTTGGAAGAAATGATGTTAAAGCTGAAACTCCAGTACTTTGGCCACCTCATGCGAAGAGTTGACTCATTGGAAAAGACTCTGATACTGGGAGGGATTGGGGGCAGGAGGAGAAGGGGGCGACAGAGGATGAGATGGCTGGATGGCATCACTGACTGGATGGACGTGAGTCTGAGTGAACTCCAGGAGTTGGTGATGGACAGGGAGGCCTGGCATGCTGCAATTCATGGGGTTGCAAAGAAGTCGGACATGACTGAGCGACTGAACTGAATTGAACTGATACCTTATTTGAATGGAAATACAGAAGTTCTTGGAAGAGAAATGAAACTATAAAGAAGAATCAGATCAAAAAAATTTTTAAATGATTGCGAAAGAGAATCAATAAACCTGAAAATAGATCAGTAGAATGTATTCAATCTGAAAGAACAAAGAGAAAAACAGTTGGATGAAAAATAAACAGAATCTCAGGTTTCTGTGTAATAATATCAAAAGTTCTAATGTTAATGACACTGGAGTTTCAAAGATGAAAGACAAATTGATGCAGAAATATGTTAGAAGTTTTAGGTAGTTAGAATAGGGAAAAGGAGTCCAGAATGGTGGGTGGCTAAAAGATACAGAAGAGAAAAGCCCGGGAAAATAGAACAAAGGAGGGTCCGAGGACTGGAGTGAGGACCTCAGGTAAAACAAACAGCACTCCTGGCTGGCCCAATTTACATAGGACAGGCCCAGGAAGAGAAAAACATAAAAAGAGGAGCCAAAGCTAACTCTCCACCCCACCCCCCGTGCGCTAGGGTGCTCTTCTCTTGGAGATCTGAGAGCTATAACATGGTTTGTCCAACACCCGAGAGCGGTGACACGCCGAGGGCTTTAATGTCCGTCATTCCAAATCTTTGTTGTGACGAGATAGAACCGAGGAGTATACACTCACGTGACGGAAGAAATAATAAGCTAAAACTTCCCCAGTTCTTCTTTAAAATTCTTTTATTTTTAACTGGAGGATAATTGCTTTTCAATATTGTGCTGGTTTTTTGTCATACATCAACATGAATCAGCCATAGGCATGTCCCCTCCATTCTCCATGTCTACATCTCCATTGCTGCCCTACAAATAGATTCATTGTACCATTTTATAGATTCCATATATATGCATTTCAATATTTTTTTTCTCTTTCTGACTTATTTCACTCTGTATAATAGGCCCTAGGTTTATCTACCTCATTCAAAGTAACTCAACTGTAATGCTTTTTACGGCTGAGTAATATTACACATGGACATCACCAGATGGTTGATACCGAAATCAGATTGATTATATTCTTTGCAGCCAAAGATGGAGAAGCTCTATACAGTCAGCAAAAGCAAGACTGGGAGCTGACTGTGGCTCAGATCATGAACTCCTTATTGCCAAATTCAGACTAAAATTGAAGAAAGTGGGAAAAACCACTAGACCATTCAGGTGTGACCTAAATCAAATCCCTTACACTATACAGTGGAAGTGACAAATAGATTCAAGGGATTAGATCTGACAGACAGAGTGCCTGAAGAACTGTGGACAGAGGTTTGTGACATTGTACAGCTGCAGTGATCAAAACAATCCCTAAGAAAAAGAAATGCAAAACGGCAAAATGATTATCTGAGGAGGCCTTACAAATAGCTATGAAAAGAAGAGAAGCTAAAGGCAAAGAAGAAAAGGAAAGATATACCCATTTGAATGCAGAGTTCCAAAGAATAGCAAGGAGAGATAAGAAAGCCTTCTTCAGTGATCAATGCAAAGAAGTAGAGGAAAACAATAGAGTGGGAAAGACTAGAGATCTCTTCAAGAAAATTAGAGATACCAAGGGAATTTTCATGCAAAGATGGGTGCAATAAAGGACAGAAATGGTATGGACATAACAAAAGCGGAAGATATTAAGAAGAGGTGGCAAGAATACACAGAACTATACAGAAGAGATCTTCACAATGCAAATAATCACGATGGTGTGATCACTCACCTAGAGCCAGACATCCTGGAATGCGAAGTCAAGCGGGCTTCAGGAAGCATCACTATGAACAAAGCTAGTGGAGGTGATGGAATTCCAGTTGAGCTATTTCAAATCCTGAAAGATGATGCTGTGAAAGTGCTGCACTCAATATGCCAGCAAATTTGGAAAACTCAGCAGTGGCCACAGAACTGGAAATGTCAGTCTTCATTCCAATGCCAAAGAAAAACAATGCCAAAGAATGCTCAAAGTATTGCACTCATCTCACACGCTAACAGAGTAATACTCAAAATTCTCCAAGCTAGGCTTCAACAGTACATGAACCTTGAACTTTCAGATGTTCAAGCTGGATTTAGAAAAGGCAGAAGAGCCAGAGATCAAATTACCAACATCCACTGGATCATTGAAAAAGCAAGAGAGTTCCATCTACTTCTGCTTTATTGACTATGCCAGCCTTTGACTGTGTGGCTCACAGCAAACTGTGGAAAATTCTTAAAAACATGGGAATACCAGACCTGCCTCCTGAGAAATCTGTATGCAGATCAAGAAGTAACACATAGAACTGGACATGGAACAGCAGATTGATTCCAAATTGGGAAAGGAGTACATCAAGGCTGTATATTGTCACCCTGCTTATTTAACTTATATGCAGAGTACATCATGAGAAACGCTGGGCTGGAAGAAGCACAAGCTGGAATCAAGATTGCCAGGAGAAATATCAATAACCTCAGATATGCAGATGACACCACCCTTATGGCAGAAAGGGAAGAGGAACTCAAAAGCCTCTTGATGAAAGTTAAAGTGGAGAGTGAAAAAGTTGGCTTAAAGCTTATCTTTCAGAAAACTAAGATCATGGCATCTGGTCCTATGACTTCATGGCAAATAGTTGGAGAAACAGTGGAAACAGTGAGAGACTTTATTTTTTGGGCTCCAAAATCACTGCAGATGGTGACTAACCATGAAATTAAAAGATGCTTGCTGTTTGGAAGAAAAGCTATACCAACCTAGACAACATAGTAAAAGCAGAGACATTACTTAACCAACAAAGGTCCATCTAGTCATGGCTATGGTTTTTCCAGTAGTCATGTATGGATATGAGAGTTGGACTGTGAAGAAAGCTGAGCACCGAAGAATTTATGCTTTTGAACTGTGGTGTTGAAGACTCTTGAGAGTCCCTTGGACTGCAATGAGAACTAACCAGTCCATTCTAAAGGAGATCAGCCCTGAAAATTCATTGGAATTCATTGAAGATTTGCGGAACAGAGATGCTGAAACTGAACTCCAATACTTTATCCACCTGATGTGAAGACTGACTTACTAGAAAAGACCCTGAAGCTGGGAAAGATTGAAGGTGGGAGGAAAAGGGGACGACAGAGGATGAGATGGCTGGATGGCATCACCAACTTGATGGACATGGGTTTAAGTAAACTCTGGGAGCTGTTGATGGACAGTGAGGCCTGGCGTGCTGCAGTCCATGGGGTCGCAAATAGTCAGACAGGACTGAGCGACTGAACTGAACCGAGGCAAAACAGAGCAGGCCTCTGACCTTACCTCCAACCTGCCTGGACACTGCCCTGACTGTTAGTGTCTCTGAGTGACTATTATGAATGCAAGCCTTGGGGCACCATAGATAAGATGGGAAAAGAACTGAGATTGTTGAGTCCCTGGAGGGGGCCTGGCCAACCAAGCCCCTGGCTTAACAACATTCCAAGATTTGCAGAACAAAGCAAACAGCATTGTAAACAATTAATATAATACCAGAGCTGCAGTTTTGTTCACAGATTGATGATGGTATCAGTTTGCATCCTGAGGTTATAAACGGGAACCCCAAACTGCAATCTTTGAAGTCTCACCCATGGAGCAGAAGGACTGCCTGGAACCTCTTCCCAGTTGGGACTCCAGATGTGCTGTGACCCGGGACTTCCCAGTGTTGTTTGAGTCTGGATGTTGGTCAAAACCCAATTTGGTGATGTATCCTCTGCTGTTTCTATTCCTCTTTTCCTATTAATGTTAGTATATTGAAAGTCAGCTAGATACTTCTCTAATAAATACTGGTATTATTTATTTTTATAGAACGAGTAACTTATTTTGTTAACAAATCCCTTGAACCTGAGACAAAAGTGAAAGCTTTTGGCAAAACAACTAATTGTCTGCACAGAACCAGATGCATGCAGTTAAAACTACCTTGTTTGAGCGCTAACTGTACCTCGTTTTAAATTCATGACACAGGTAGGTTAAAAGTAAAAGAATGGGAAAGGATATAATCTGCAAACACCAATCACAAAGAAAGCTGGTAGGAGCAAAGGAATGGATCTTCCTTACAGAAAAATTCCAGCTAATAAGTGTAGAGGGAATGAGGGAAATAAAAAATTATCATTATGAGATAACAGCAATAATTGTCATAGACAAGATTCACCAATCGATGCTAAAAGTAAAAGGAGAAAGTTTAAGGAGAAATTAGGTATTTGAATAGTTTCAAAATATCTTCCCCCACATATTTATTTATTATTAAAGGGAAATAGTTATTTTATAGTGGAGAAATCTTTCAAATACCAGCTTAGTCAAGTGATCAAGTTAGACATCACCAGTAATAAGACATATTGACATAATGTAGAGAGGAGCACATGTGCCAAAGACATATGGCTTTAATCTAGTCATGAGAAGATATTAAAAACAAATCAAGGAATATTTTACAAAATGACTGGTATTAACATTTAAAGTGTTAAACTCATGAAAAACAAGGCAAGAATGATGAACTTCCATAGACTGGAGAAGACTAAGATCTGTGGTTAAACATTGTGTGGGATCCTGGAATGGGTCCTGGAACAGAAAAGGGACATTGGAAAAGCTAATAAAATCCAAATAAAGCATATAGTTTAGTTAGCAATATTGTATCAATGTTAACTTCTCAGTTTTTATCATTATGTCATAGTTATGCAAGATGTTAACATTAGGAAATGTTGGATGAAGAATATGTGGGAAATCTCTGTATTACTTTGGAATTTTTCTGTAAGTCTAAATTACTTAAAATAAGAAAGGTTAAACATTTTTTCAAGTGAATGAAAGGAAAGAAAGAATGAAGAAAGGAAGGGGTTAGTGGCTGTATTAATGTCAGATAAAGTAGACTTCAGAACAAGGGATACTATCAGCAATAAAGCAGGACATTAAATAATTATGAGCCAGCTCACCAAGAAGACACAACAATTCTAAATGTGTGTGCAACTAACAGTAGAGCTTCAAAACACATGAAGACAAAATGGGGAGAACTGAAAGGATAAATAGGCAAACCCACAATTACATTTGAAGCCTTCAGTGCTCCTCTTTGAGTAGCTGGTAGAACCAGTAGAAGGGAAGTCAGTAAGGATATGTATGACCTTCAACACTATCAACCAACTTGACATAAGTGGCGTTTTCAAGGCTTTCTCAGTTCAGTAAGTTCAGTTACTCCGTTGTGTCAGGCTCTTTGTGACCCCATGCACACCAGGCTTCCCTGTCCATCACCAACTCCCAGAGTTTACTCAGACTCATGTCTACTGAGTCGGTGATGCCATCCAACCATTTCATCCTCTGTCGTTCCCTTCTCCTCCCGCCCTCAATCTTTCCCAGCATCAGGGTCCTTTCAGATGAGTCAGCTCTTCACATCTGGTGCCAAAGTATTCAAGATTCAGCTTCAACATCAGTCCCTCCAATGAATATTCAGGACTGATTTCCCTTAGGATGGACTGGTTGGATCTCCTTGCAGTCCAAGGGACTCTCAAGAGTCTTCTCCAACACCACAGTTCAAAAGCATCAGTTCTTCGGAGCTCAGCTTTCTTTATAGTCCAACTCTCACATTCATACACGACCACTGGAAAAACCATAGCCTTGACTAGACGGACCTTTGTTGGCAAAGTAATGTCTCTGCTTTTTAATATGCTGTCTAGGTGGGTCATAACTTTCCTTCCAAGTAGTAAGCGTCTTTTTATTTCATGGCTGCAGTCACCATCTGTGGTGATTTTGGAGCCCCCAAAAATAAAGTCTCTCACTGTTTCCACATCTATTTGGCATGAAGTGATGGGACTAGATGCCATGATCTTAGTTTTCTGAGTATTGAGTTTTAAGCCAACTTTTTCACTCTCCTCTTTCACTTTCATCAAGGGCTCTTTAGTTCTGCTTCGCTTTCTGCTGTAAGGGTTGTGTCATCTGCGTACCTGACGTTATTGGTATTTGTCCCAGCAATTTTAATTACAGCTTGTGTTTCATCCAGCCTGGCATTTCTTATGATGTACTCTGCTTATAAGTTAAATAAGCAGGGTGTCAATATACAGCCTCGACGTGCTTCTTTTCCAATTTTGAACCAGTCCATTGTTCCATGTCTGGTTCTAACTGTTGCTTCTTGACCTGCATACAGGCTTCTCAGGAGGGAGGTAAGGTGATCTGGTATTCCCCATCTCTTTAAGAATTTTCCACAGGTTGTTGTAATCCACACAGAGGTTTTAGTGTAGTCAATGAAGCAGAAATAGATGTTTTTCTGGAATTCTCTTGCTTTTTCTATGATCCAACAGATGTTGGCAATTTGAACTCTGGTTCCTCTGCCTTATCTACATCCAGCTTGTGTGTCTGAAAGTTCTCAGTTCACATACTGTTGAAGCCTCACTTGGAGAAATTTTGAGTATTACTTTGCTAGTGTGAAATGAGTGCAATTGTGTGGTAATTTGAACATTCTTTGGCATTGGGATGAAAACTGACCTTTTTCCAGAGTCATCATGGGAAATATGCAGAGTATATTATTCAAAATTCCAGGCTGGATGAAGCAGAAGCTGGAAACAAGATTGCCGGAAGAAATATCAATAACTTCAGGTATGCAGATGACACCACCCTTATGGCTGAAACTGAAGATGAACTAAAGAACATCTTGATGGAGGTAAAAGAGGAGAATGAAAAAGCTGGCTTAAAACTCAACATTCAGAAAGCTAAGATCATAGCATCCAGTCCCATCACTTCATGGCAAATAGTTGGGGAAACAATGGAAACAGTGACAGACTTTATTTTCTTGGGTTCCAAAATCACTGCAGATGGTGACTGCAGTCATGAAATTAAAAGATGCTTGCTCCTTGGAAGAAAAGTTATGATAAACCTAAACAGCGTATTAAAAAGCAGAGACATTACTTTCCTTACAAAGGTCTGTATAGTCAAAGCTATGGTTTTTCCAGTAGTTTTGTATGGATGTGAGAGCTGGGCACTAAAAAAGGCTGAGTACCGAAGAACTGATGCTTTTGAACTGTGTTAGTGGAGAAGACTCTCAGGAATCCTTTGGACTGCAAGGAGATCCAACCAGTCAATCCTGGAGGAAGCTATCTGTGAATATTCATTGGAAGGACTGATCCTGAAGCTAAATCTCCAATACTTTGGCCACCTGAGTCCAAGAGCTGACTCATTGGAAAAGACCCTGATGCTGGGAAAGATAGAAGGCAGGAGGAGAAGGGGATGACAGAGGATGAGATGGCTGGATGGCATCACTGACTTGATGGACATGAGTGTGAGCAAACTCCAGGAGATGGTGATGGACAGGGAAGCCTGGTGTGCTGCAGTCCATGGGGTTGCATTTAGTTGGACACGATTGAGCAACTGAACAACAAGAAGGATTTCCCATTACACCTGAGACAAACCGTAACTTTTGTCAAAAATTCTAAGTGCAAGCTACTAGGGATTTTTTGAAGGTAAATTTAACCAACAGCAGATTTCCCCTGATACGTCTGCTGTTATCTCCCAGAGCATTGGTAGCTCTGTGTGGTTGCCTTTTGCTTTGATAGTTGCTTTGACTTCCAGGAAAGGAAGAACTCCCCTAAATGAATAACCCTATGTTGTGTACAATCTAAATCAGTTTATCAAGAACCCAGCAAATGTGCCAGGCCTAGCAGCCTTCTTCCTACTTTCTAATTTCTTCTTTTAAAACCAGACGTGTGTGTGTGCCTGTGTTTGCACATATCATCTTACTTTTCTGAATCTTTTAACAGATTTTTAGATGCTATCAGCTTCAGCTATTATCAGGCATGTTAATCTATACTGTTATGTAGTTTCAGTAGGTAAAATAATGCCCTCCCAAAGATGATCATGTCTTAATCCTTGGCTTTTGTGAATATGTAACTTCACATGGTAACCTTATGTGATGTGATTGTTAATAATTTTGAGATGGGGAAATTATCCTGGATTATCTGGGTGGGCCTAAAGTAATTATAAGTGTCCTTATAAGAGGGAGACAAGAGACAAGGAGGTAAGAATCAGAAAAGGAGGTGGAGGGAATTTCCCTGTGGTCCAGTGGTTAGGACTTGGTGCTTTCACTAACTGGGTCTGGGTTTAATCCCTGACCTACAAACTCAGATCCCACAAGCCATACAACATGGCCAAAAAAAAAAAAAAAAAAAAGGAGGCATAAGAACAAAAACAAGGTTAGCGTGTGTGTTCTGAAGATAAAGGAAAAAGGCCATGATCCATGGAATGCAGGCAGCTGCTAGATGCTAAAAGAGGCAAGGAGCCTCCCGAAGGAAGATAGCTCTGCCAATACCTTGGTTTTAGTTCTGTGAGACTCATTTCAGATGACTGACTTCTAGAATTGTAAGATAATAAATTTATGCTGCTTTTAGCCACGAAGTTTATGGTCTCAGGAAACTAATGCAATAGTCGTATTTATCAGTCTTTCTCTTTTTAGCTTTCCATTGACCTTTGGACTGGAGCCTGTCTTTCTCTATTGGATTCAGCTAGCCTTAGGTCAGTCAGTCTGTCTGTTCAGTTGCTCAGTCGTGTCCAACTCTTTGTGACTCCATGGACTCCAGTCTTCCCTGTCCATCACCAACTCCCAGAGACTGCTCAAACTCATGTCCATTGAGTTGGTGATGCCGCTTCCCTGATAGCGCAGCCTTAGGTAGGGATGGTCATTTATTGTCTATCTAGCTGACACTAAAGCCTGCAAAACTTAGGCTTGGGGAATAGTGAGGAAAGAGAAAGACTGAGGGAGCCAGAGCTCTTCTTGTGAGAAATGATGTCTTGGATGTTGGAGTAGGGAGGAGGGATGTCCCCTATCCCCATAAAGAAACCCAGTGCTTTGTTTTGGGGGAGACAAGTTGTGCTCAGAGACTGAGATTAAAAATAAAATTATTTAACACAGGTTCACTGTGGAAATAATAATGATTTCACAAGCCAATAGCATGCAAGATAATGTCTCTTAGTAAGTCAGTAAAGAAACATACTCCAAACCAGTGATAGATTATTCCAGCCAAGGGGAAATGAAAATAAAACCCAAGTTTAGTTGAGGGAGTACCTTTTCTATGAGTTTTGAATTCTTGGTGGAGCTGACATCCTGTTGCCAGTGCAGAAATAAAAGTCCCTGGTTGCTAGAGCATGTTGCTGGGGAGCAAGGGTAGCCGTGTTGGCGGGCCATCTGATCTCCCAGTCTTTGATCACCACTGCCAATAAGGAAGTAGCCTTTACCAAAGCCGGGGCTAATGTCCCAATGTCTTTGGAGAACTAGGTTGGAAAAGAGTAACTTTGCCCAGATAAAAATCTTGGTACTCATAGTCTAAATGTGCCCTGGCCACATGTTCTATGGAAAAGCCCCTTTCAGGATTCCATAGGATTCCTTCCACCAAGCTAGGTTCAGTTCAGTCGCTCAGTCATGTCCGACTCTTTGAGACTCCGTGGACTGCAGCACGCCAGGCTTCCCTGTCCATCACCAACTCCCAGAGCCTATTCAAACTCATGTCCATCGCATCAGTGATGCCATCCAACCATCTCATCTTCTCTCATCCCCTTCTCCTCCCACCTTCAATCTTTCCCAGCATCAGGGTCTTTTCCAATGAGTTGGTTTTTTGCATCAGGTGGCCAAAGTATTGGAGTTTCCCTTTCAGCATTAGTCCTTCCAATGAATATTCAGACTGATCTCCTTTAGGATGGACGGGTTGGATCTTCTTGCAGTCCAAGGGACTCTCAAGAGTCTTCTCCAACACCACAGTTCAAAAGTATCCATTCTTCGGTGCTCAGCTTTCTTTATAGTCCAACTCTCACATCCATACATGACTACTGGAAAAACCATAGCTTTGACTAGACAGGCTTTTGTTGGCAAAGTAATGTCTCTGCTTTTTAATATGCTGTCTAGGCTTGTCATAGCTTTCCTTCCAAGGAGCAAGAGTCTTTTAATTTCATGGCTGCAGTCACAATCTGCAGTGATTTTGGAGCCTCCCAAAATAAAGTCTCTCACTGTTGCCATTGTTTCCCCATCTATTTGCCATGAAGTGATGGGACCAGATGCCATGATCTTAGTTTTCTGAATGCTGACGTTTAAGCCAACTTTTTCACTCTCTTCTTTCACTTTCCTCAAGAGGCTCTTTAGTTCTTCACTTTCTGCCATAAGGGTGGGTTCATCTGCCTATCTGAGATTCTTGATATTTCTTCTGCCAATCTTGATTCCAGTTTGTGCTTCATCCAGCCTGGCATTTCTCATGATGTACTCTGCATATAAGTTAAATAAGCAGGGTGACAATAAACAGCCTTGACATACTCCTGTCCCGATTTGGAACCAGTCTATTGTTCCATGTTCAGTTCTAATTGCTGCTTCTTGACCTGTATACAGATTTCTCAGGAAACAGGTCAGGTGGTCTGGTATTCCTATCCCTTTAAGAATTTTCTACAGTTTGTTGTGATCCACACAGTCAAAGGCTTTGGCATAGTCAATAAAGCAAAAGTAGATGTTTTTCTGGAATTCTCTTGCCTTTTCAATGATCCAACGGATGTTGGCAATTTGATCTCTGTGTCCTCTGCCTTTTCTAAATCCAGCTTGAATATCTGGAAGTTCATGGCTCATGTACTGTTGAAGCCTGGCTTGGAGAATATTGAGCGTGTCTTTGCTAGCATGTACTTGAGTGCAGTTGTGCAGTAGTTTCAATATTCTTTGGCATTGCCTTTCTTTGGGATTGGAATGAAGACTGACATTTCCAGTCCTGTGGCCACTGCTGAGTTTTCCAGATTTGCTGGCATATTGAGTGTAGCGCTTTAACAGCATCATCTTTCAGGATTTGAAATAGCTCAACTGGAATTACATCACCTCCACTAGCTTTGTTCATAGTGATGCTTCCTGAGGACAACTTGACCTCGCATTCCAGGATATCTGGCTCTAGGTGGATATCCACCATCCACCATCCAGTCTGGAATTAGGGTTTAGGGTTAGGGTTAGGATTAGGGTTATTTGGGTCATGAACAACTTTTTTGTGTAGTTCTTCTGTGTATTCTTGCCACCTATTCTTAATATCTTCTGCTTTTGTTAGGTCCATACCATTTCTGTCCTTTATTGAACCCATCTTTGCATGAAAATTCCCTTGGTATCTCTAATTTTCTTGAAGGGATCTCTAGTATTTCCCATTCTATTGTTTCCCTCTATTTCTTTGCACTGATCACTGAGGAAGGCTTTCTTATCTCTCCTTGCTATTCTTTGGAACTGTGCATTCAAATGGGTATATGTATTTCCTTTTCTCCTTTCAGCTTTACTAAGCTACTGAGTGCTTATCAGTGACAGATGAAATGATGACATCCTGACTTCATTCTTGTATCAAAACAACTTTTACTTATAAAAACTTTGTTTTGTCTTACTCATAAACAAGTAGATTAAAACAACTTCACATAAGTCATAAATACGTGGGTTTGAAATCATACCAAACATACATAACACTGGGGCAAGCGTGTTAACTGGAGCACAGGGAAGAAAGGCTCCTGGGAACAAGGCTGGATAGATAACTTGTGAGGCTCAATGCAAAGTGAAAAAGTGAGATACCTTATTCAAAAATCAGGGGAAAAAATGTTAGATGCTGTGGCTGGCATAGCAGGTAGGGGTCGACACAGTTTGGGAAAAAGAAACTAGAGACAGAATTAAAGTTTTAAAGATGGGACCGGGGGACTCAAGACCTCTTGGGTCAAGAGCCCTGTTCCTTGGAGCCACATCAGTGTTATTTAGTGTCTTGGCAAGCAGAAAGTATCTGCTGTGCTATGATGAAATCAGCCTCCTGCGTCCCCGGTCATGTCTCCCATTTTATTGATTACTTTAAACTGTCTTTGTTATTTTCTTGTACAAGGGCTCTCACCTAGCTGGAGGTCATAGACCCGCATATGCCTTGGGAAAACATCTTAGTGTGTGCACAGCTGTGTTCTGAACTTGTGCTGACTTGATGTTCCAAGGCCCACACTATGTTTTTCCTTAGCTTAGCAGGATATGACAACCCCAACTGATCAACCTGATGTACTTTTATTTGGGTTATGCTGTATTGCTATATTTTGCTTTTATTCTTTTCCCACGGTGATTTTCTCATGTCATAGCCAGAGCAACAGGCAGCTGACTATTAATCCCTGAAGCTGGAAGTGATAAAATAGAAAATTTTGTCCTTTCTTCTAGTTTCTTTACTTGTGCTTTTTGCTTATGACTTAATGTCATTCTAAATAAAGCTTACATTTTAAATTGTCTATTTGAATATTACCATTCAGTTTTATGTTGCACGAATGCTAGCTTTAAATGTAAATATATATGATCCAACCAGTCCATTCTGAAGGAGATCAGCCCTTGGATTTCTTTGGAAGGAATGATGCTAAAGCTGAAATTCCAGTACTTTGACCACCTTATGCGAAGAGTTGACTCATTGGAAAAGACTCTGATGCTGGGAGGGATTGGGGGCAGGAGAAGAAGGGGATGACAGAGGATGAGATGGCTGGATGGCATCACTGACTCAATGGACGTGAGTCTCAGTGAACTCTGGGAGTTGGTGTTGGACAGGGAGGCCTGGCGTGCTGTGATTCATGGGGTCGCAAAGAGTCAGACATGACTGAGCGACTGATCTTATCTGATCTGATCTTAACTAACTCATCAGTGGAATCACCAAAATTACACAATTTTTATTTTGTAACTTGTACATGTATGTATATATTTGATCCTCATTGTTTGCAGATTCTGTGTATGTGAATTTTCCTACTACCTAAAATTTATTTGTAACCTGAAAATCAATACTCTCAGCACTTTTGGTCATTCATGGACATGTGCATGTACAGTGTGGGAAAAATTGGAATTTGACAATATGCATAGTCCTTCCCAGGGTTTGTTGACCTAAAACAGACTGCCAGATATTTCTCCAGCAAAGATGAGTTTATTCAAAACAGCAGAGAATGGCAATTCGAGGTCTGCAACCATGGAATGCCACGTGCAAGTCTCCATGTGGCAATAGGAAGGAAAGGAAGTTGGGAGAGCTATAGCAAACGGAGTCCACGGCTTTTCATGGGCTGAGTCATTGCTGGGAATGAAGAGCAGTGTTTCTTCCTCATTTTGGGCTCTGCTATCCTCCCAACAGTGAGAGCTTCCCCACTCTATTCAACTGAGGATTCTGTTTATTAATTTTTTTTTTTACAGGATTAAGGAGGTGAAGTTCTGCTTTCTTGTTTTAACTGTCAAACTGTAAGCATGTGTCTTTTTGTGGTCTGTTTAGTGCACGTTTTTTGCATTTTTGTGGATTTTGTTCATGACTGCACTGTTTCAATGACCCCCAAGTGTAGTGCTGTCCAGTGTTCAAAGGGCAAGAAAGTGGTTACGTGCGTTATGAGGAAAACATGTGTGCTAGACACGCCTGCATTAGCTATGACTTCGGAGAGCAATGGCAACCCACTCCAATACTCTTGCCTGGAAAATCCCATGGACGGAGGAGCCTGGTAGACTGCAGTCCATGAGGTCGCTAAGAGTCGGACACGACTGAGCGACTTCACTTTTTCACCTTCACTTTTCACTTTCATACACTGGAGAAGGAAATGGCAACCCACTCCAGTGCTCTTGCCTGGAGAATCCCAGGGACGGGGGAGCCTGGTGGGCTGCCGTCTATGGGGTCGCACAGAGTCAGACACGACTGAAGGGACTTAGCAGCAGCAGCAGCAGCAGCAGCAGCTATGACTTAGTTCAGTTACTGTGAGTTCAAATGTTAATGAAAAAGTACTGTACATTAAATAAAGCGTTTTTAAAGAGAAACACACATAAAATAAGGTTATGCATTGATCAGTTGATGAAAATATGATCAGAAGCTATCAGGGAAATAGCTATTTCCCTTGAGAGCACTGTGGTTCAGTATTCACCAATTCAGTGTTTGTGGTGACTCTTTAGACCATAACTACCATGAATAACAAGAATCAATTGTATTTCTTTAGACTGTGCTCTGTGGCATGCGGGATCTTAGTTCCCCTGCCAGGGACTGAATATGTGTTCCCTGCATTGAAAGTGTGGAGTCTTAAGCACTGGTTCACCAGGGAAGCCCCTGTATTTTGTTCTCACCAGAGCAATGGAAACACTGTACAAGACTAATTCAACTGTTTCTACTCCTGTGATATTGTGACTTATAAAAAGAAATACATATTTGGTCTTTGTCCCAATTTCTGGCACAGAGCTCCTAAAACTCTTGAAATTTCCTAATGACAAAGATACTTTTTGTTATTTTAACAAGATGACTACTGGGGCCTACTGGGCTGATTGTCAGGAGAACCAACCATGTGATTAGAGGGAAGGGAAGGAGAGGGAAGGAAGGGAAGGGAGACAATGAAGAGCTAGAGGTTCAATCAATCACCAGTCACCAATGATTGGATCAATCTGCCTGTGAAATGAAACTTACATAAAGCTCCAAAAGGAGAGTTCAGAGGACTTACAGGTTGGTGAACCAGAGTGCTTCCACTATGAGGATAGAAGCTCCTTTGTTGAGATGGCACCCTGTGTATCTGTCAAAAAACCAAAAAGCCACGTAAAAGTCTTGAGTTGAGCCTATTCAGTGTCTTATTGAGAAACATAACCTTAGAGACAGACTTTCAGATAGCTCTGAGAAATTTCCAGAAAGGTCAGGGGAGAGGTCAGTATGTATGAGATTTTCGAAAAGGGTGTAGGTGATTTTGGCAAAGGGTATTTGTATAATCTTTTGCTTCTGTTAGGTCCATAACATTTCTGTCCTTTATTGAGCCCATCTTTGCATGAAATGTTCTCTTAATATCTCTAATTTTCTTAAAGAGATCTCTAGTCTTTCCCATTCTATTATTTTCCTCTATTTCTTTGCATTGATCACTTAAGAAGGCCTTCTTATCTCTCCTTGCTGTTCTTTGGTACTCTGCATTCAGATGGGTATATCTTTCACTTCTCTTCTTTTCTTAGCTATGTGTAAGGCCTTCTCAGACAACCATTTTGCCGTTTTGCAAGTCTTTTTCTTGGGGATGGTTTTGATCATTACCTCCTGTACAATGTTACGAATCTCCCTCCACAGTTCTTCAGGGACTCGGTCTATCAGTCTAAACCCTTGAATCTGTCACTTCCACTGTATAATTGTAAGGGATTTGATTTAGGTCATACTTGAATGGTCTAGTGGTTTTCCCTGCTTTCTTCAATTTAAGTCTCGATTTTTCAATAAGGAGTTCATGATCTGAGCCACAGTCAACTCCTGGTTTTGTTTTTGCTGACTGTAAACAGCTTCTCCTTCTTCAGTTGCAAATATAATCAATTTGATTTCTGTATTGACCATCTGGTGATGTCCATGTGTAGAGTCGACTTTTGTGTTTTGGAAGAGGGTGTTAGTATGACCAGTGTGTTCTCTTGCAAAACTCTGTCAGTCTTTGCCCTGCTTCATTTTGTACTCCAGAGCCTAACTTTCCTGTTACTCCAGGTATCTCTTGATTTCCTACTTTTGCATTTCAGTCCCCTATAATGAAAAGGACATCTTTTTTGAGTGTTAGTTCTAGAAGGTCTTGTAAGTCTTCACAGAACTGTTCAACTTCAGATTCTTCAACATTACTGATTGTGATATTGAATGTTTTGCCTTGGAAACAAGCAGAGATCATTCTGTCATTTTTGAGACTGCGCCCAAGTACTGCATTTCGGATGCTTTCATTGACTATGATGGCTACTCCATTTCTTCTAAGGGATTCTTGGCCACAGTAGTAGATATAATGGTCATCTGAGTTAAATTCTCCCATTCCAGTCCATTTTAGTTCACTGTTTCCTAAAATGTCGATGTTCACTCTTACCATCTCCTGTTTGACCACTTCTAAATTACCTTGATTCATGGACCTAACATTCCAGATACCTATGCAATATTGCTCTTTACAGTATTGGGCTTTACTTCCATCACCAGTCACATCCACATTTGGAAGTTGTTTTTGCTTTGGCTCTGTCTCTCATTCTTTCTGGAGCTATTTCTCCACTCTTCTCCAGTAGCATATTGGGCACCTACAGACTTGGGAAGTTCATCTTTCAGTGTCATATCTTTTTGCCTTTTCATACTGTTCATGGGGTTCTCAAGGCAAGAATAGTGAAGTGGTTTGCCATTCCCTTCTCCAGTGGACCACATTTTGTCAGATCTCTCCACCATGACCCGTCCATCTTGGGTGGCTCATAGTTTCACTGAGTTAGACAAGGCTGTGAAGCAGAAGATGTTAAGAAGAGGTGGCAAAAACACACAGAACTATGCAAAAAAGATCTTCATGACCCAGATAACCACGATGGTGTGATCACTCACCTAAAGCCTGACATCCTGGAATGCGAAGTCAAGTGGGCCTTAGGAAGCATTACTATTAACAAAGCTAGTGGAGGTGATGGAATTCCAGCTGAGTTATTTCAAATCCTAAAAGATGATGTTGTTAATGTGCTGCACTCAATAGGCCAGAAACTTTGAAAAACTCAGCAGTGGCCACAGGACTGGAAAAGTCAGTTTTCATTCAAATCCCAAAGAAAGGCAGTGCCAAACAATGTTCAAACTACTGCACAATTGCACTCATCTCTCATGCTAGCAAAATAATGCTTAAAATTCTCTAAGCAAGGCTTCAAGAGTATGTGAACCAGGAACTTCCAGATGTTCAAGCTGGTTTTAGAAAAGGCAGAAGCACCAGAGATCAAACTGCCAACATCCGTTGGATCATTGAAAAAGCAAGACAATTCCAAAAAAACATCTAATTCTTCTCTATTGACTATGCCAAGGCCTTTGACTGTGTGGATCACAACAAACTGTGGAAAATTCTTAAAGAGATGGGAATACCAGACCACCTGACCTGCCTCCTGAGAAACCTGTGTGCAGGTCAAGAAGCAACACTTAAAACTGGACATGAAACAACAGACTGGTTCCAAATCAGGAAAGGAGTACGTTAAGTCTGTATATTGTCACCCTGCTTATTTAACTTCTATGCAGAGTACATCATGTGAAATGCCAGGCTGGATGAAGGACAATCTGGAATCAAGATTTCCAGGAGAAATATCAATAACCTCAAATAGGCAGATGACACCACCCTTATGGCAGAAAGTGAAGAAGAACTAAAGAGCCTCTTGATGAAAGTGAAAAAAAAGAGTGAAAAAGCTGGCTTAAAACTCAACTAAGTTTTAGGGCCACCATTGGCTGGCGAACTGACTTGCTGACCTCATAAAGCATAACGGTGTGGCCCCCCTGGGGAGGAGTATATATAGGGGTGCTCAGGGGCTCTGGAGCAGACCACTGGGAGCCTTCAAAATGACTAAAGTGACTGGGATGCCACAAAGCTCTAGAGCAGTTATGGAACAGCCAACTCCAGATACCCAGGACTAAAAGATGAAGACCTCCTATCAACCGAGATCCAAAAGAAGTGTCAAGGTGGCCAGGGAACCATGAAGGTTCCCAAAACTTGTGAAGGTTTTCACAAAACTAAGATCATGGTATCCAGTCCCATCACTTCATGGGAAAACAATGGAAATGGTGACAGACTTTATTTTATTGGATTCCAGAATCACTGCAGATGGTGACTGCAGCCATGAAAGTAAAAGATGCTTACTCCTTGGGAGAAAAGGTATAACAAACCTTAACAGCATATTAAAAAGCATAGACATTACTTTACCGACAAAGGTCTGTATTGTCAAAGCTATGGTTTTTCTAGTAGTCATGCATGGATGTGAGAGGTGGACTATAAAGAAAGTTGAGTGCCAATGAATGGATGCTTTTGATCTGTGGTGTTGGAGAAGACTCTTGAGAGTCACTTGGACTTCAAGGAGATCAAACTAGTCAAACCTAAAGGAAATCAACCCTGAATATTCATTGGAAGGACTGATGTTGAAGCTGAAGCTCCATACCCTGGCCACCTCATGCGAAGAACTGATTCATTGGAAAAGACCTTGATCCTGGGAGAGATTGAAGACAGGAGGAGAAGGGGATGACAGAGGATTAGATGGTTGGATGACATCACTGACTCGATGGACATGAGTTTGAGAAAGCTCCGGTAACTGGCGATGCACAGCAAAGACCAGTGTGCTGCAGTCCATAGGGTTGCAGAGAGTCGGACACGAGTGAGGGACTGAACCGAACTGATTTGTATAATCATGTGCATATCTCAGCGGAAGGTTGCTGCAGGTCATAAGGAACTTAGATAGCTCAGATACCTTAGTTATCAGTTTTCTAAGTATGGGACTTGATAAGTACGGGCAGATGTAAGAATGCAGATTTATAAAAATTTCTCCTGAAAATATCTCTCTGAAGGCTTGTTTTGCTGTTTTTTTTCCAGGGCACAGAATGCCTACTTCCTGGTCTCCATCTTGAATTCCTTAAAGGGTGTGTTGAAGTTCAGTGACTGAGTGGCTCCTGACTTAATTCTTGTAGAACTGATACTGAAAACTGGGTGCACTTGTGCCAAATCAAATCTTGGCAACAGAGTTTTGGGTGAGGTAGAAAATGCTAGGTTTATGGCTTTTCCAGGCAAAGGGGGACACAGCAGCTCATGCCCTTCAAAATTCTGTGTCCCCAGAAACTGTGAGAGAATAAATATTTGTTGCTTTAAGTCACTAAATGGTAGCAATAGGCAACTAATACAATATTCACAGTACCCCATTGTTACAATAAAAAGAAAACAACTCCTCTGTGTCCCAACCTCTGTGCAGTTTTTTTTTCCACATCAGGTTGATTTTATTGAACTTTCATTATTAATGTATGCTGTTGGTGTAAGATTCAATGTCTGTACTGTTGGCCATGTCTCAGCATGAGATCTCCAAAGATTTCTGAAGTCTAACTGTGATCTGAAGTCACTGGTCCAGCTGGAATGGCAGGGCTCTCCATGATCTCTGTGACCTCCTCTGCTTCGTCCTGATTCAGCTCTTCATTCACCTTGGAACACTGGCTACAGAGCTTTGAACCTCTGGTTTTCTTATTTCTTAGAGGTGGAAGATTTCTGAGAAGCTTTCTTGGCCATGTTTTCTTGAATGTGCTTATTCACCATCACGGTTCCCTGGCCACCTTGACACTTCTTTTGGATCTCGGTTGATAGGAGGTCTTCATCTTTTTGTCCTGTGTATCTGGAGTTGACTGTTCCATAACTGCTCTAGAGCTTTGTGGCATCCCAGTCACTTTAGTCATTTTGAAGGCTCCCAGTGGTCTGCTCCAGAGCCCCTGAGCACCCCTATATATACCCCTCCCCAGGGGGCCACACCGTTATGCTTTATGAGGTCAGCAAGTCAGTTCACCAGCCAATGGTGGCCCTGGGTGAGCCTTGACATCACAAAGCCCTATCCTGACACCTCTAGGGGAGGATGGGGAGGAACTCTGATGTTTTGGTGAGAAATGAGGCATTTTTTAATGCCCCTAAAGAGCCCTCCAAACTCACCTGCCATCCTCATCTGTCTAAGTCAACTCTGATGGGTTACATGCCAGGGAGAGTGTGTCTCCTCCAAACCTTCCCTCACAGCCACACTATTCAGGGTTTCATTATGGTCTCACTCACCTTTCACCATTATCTAGTTTTTAATATCTTGCCTAAAATCCCTCCATGGTAATTTGGCTATATTTAAGTGTCCGTGGAAATGAGAATCATTCCACTTTCCTCCTACAAGGTGGTCTTAATGCACCTTGAAGATCATTTAATTCTGGGCCACCTACCAGAAACCTTTTCCATCCCACCTCCTTTTCTCAGTGTTCACGTAGCTCTCCTCAGTTTTCTAGTTTCCAGTCTGAAACCCCTGTCTTGTGGCTGTGAGACTTCATTGAATACACTTGCTCCATTTGGAACTATCTTGTTTCAAGTCTAGGACTCACAGTCACCCCACTAGGAGTACTACCTAGGCTTGCGTTTTAACAGGGTGATGGGGATGAGGCAGATAAATGCTTGCTTCAGGTTGTGCTGGGTGATCCCAGGCAGGAAATGACAACCTGAGACTGATTAGTATTCCCAGGAAGGGGTGGAGCTTGCCCAGAGGTGTGTGAGCCTCATGTGCAAAGGTCTTCTCAACATGTGCCTTCACAAATCTTTTTTTCTCATCTTGTTTATCTGCTGGCACCTCCATTGGAACTTACTCACAGTCGAGACCATGGTGGAATTCATTTCCATGAAGAGCTACCACAAGCTTCCAGCTTCTTGAAGGAGACACTGAGTAATCATGTCCTGCCCTAGTTCTTAAGGTCACTCACTGAGGTTGTTGGCTCTGGAGGAAAGGGGAGTGAGTTGCATACTTCACCACAGTCCTAGTGTTTCTAATGAGTAGAAGGCTCAGCCAGCCTGAGGTGTGCCCCTGGGGACACAGTTTTTTGGCTTAGTGGCTCTTCTTGTGTTTCCTGTGAATTTCTCACTTCCTAGTATCCACTGGTTGCTTGTTCATGGCAGGATGCATCACAGTGTTTAAAATTTTAAGAGGCAGAACAAATCACACCAAAAACAAGCCCAAAAGATGACTCTTAACATTTTTAGAACAAGGAACCTAAAACCTTGCCCTGAAGATCCCGGACAAGCCCCCAAGATGATAGCTTTTGGAGAATGATGTCTGATCCATAATCTCCACAGAAGATTTAGCTTCAGGACCAGGGACCAGGCTTGATCACTCATGAGCTTTTGTGTAGCAGAGTTTTATTAAATCAAAAAGAGGACAGAGGAAGCTTCTGACATGGACATCAGAAGGGAGAAAAAGAGTGCCCCCCTCTGTCCAATTTCGTGAGGAGTTTTATAGCAGCGGTTCAAAGACAGGGTTGCTGATAAGGATCAGGGTGTGTGTGGGGCTTGCATTCCTTTAATCCGGTCTAAGGTGGTCTCCTGAAGAGCGTTCTGTGGACTTAGAGGTTGTGCAACTGTGACCTTCTCTCTGGAATGAAGAATGTTTCATCAAGAAGTTAACATCTTCCATTTCTTGGGGGTTTTAGTTCTGCCGAACTGAAAGATGTTAAGTGCTTAAGTTGAGGGGGAGCTAGGACTCTGCCCCAAGGCTGCACTATTATTTCTTGAGTGCGTCTCCTTTGTCTCTTCATCCCCTCCCTTTCCTGACTAGCAACTGTTTGAACATGCCCTTTCTGCCTTACAAAAGGTCCTGGAGGCTGAAGTGTATTCCCTACAAACAAGAAATGGGGCCACAGAAAGGCTTTTGTGCCCAGGAGCCTCTCAGTGTCCTGCTCAGCTTCAGAATTAGGTGATGAATTAGCGTAGCTCTTAATCTGGTTATTGATTCATATCCTTTAATACCTTTTGTAATGAATTGCTCATCTAGTGAGTTAACTAGTTTCTTGAGTCCTGTGAGCTGCCTCTAGCAAATTAGTCAAACCCAAGAAGGGGTCTGCGAGAGCTATGATTTATAATCAGAAGCACATGTAACAACCAGGACTTGTAGTTGGCATTGAAATGATGGTGGTCTTGTAGGACTCAGTCCTTAACCTGTGGGATCTGATACTATTTCAGTGTAGATATTGTCAGAACTGAATTGCAGGACACCCAGGAGAAGCTCCCCACATCCTGTAATTGGTGATCAGAACTGTTGACTCCACTGCTTGAGAGACATGCATTCTACCCACACTCGCCACTTCTGACTTGATGACGAAGGGCAGACTGAAGAAAGAATTATGGATTTCCCTTTTTTGCCCTTTCTTGCTATGCAATTTTTTCAATGGGGTTGGGAGGGGAATAGCATTTCCTTCCTGCCTGTTCGTTTTCTTGGCTGGCCTAAGTGATGTAAGACAGATTAACAGGAGGGGAAACACACACACACACACACACAAAAGTTTAATAACTTGTATACATGGGAGAGACCTTGGAAAACTGAGCAGCTATCCGAAAAGGAAGGAAACCTGCACTTAAATACTATTGAGGTAGAAATTGCTAGGCAGTCAGTGTAGGGGTGGAGCCTCCGTTCAGCCGCTCAGTTGTATCCGACTCTACAACCCCATGGACTGCAGCATGCCAGGCTTCCCTGTCCATTACCAACTCCTGGAGTTTACTCAAACTCATGTCCATTGAGTAGGTGATGCCATCCAACCATCTCATCCTCTGTCGTCCCCTTCTTCTCCTGCCCCCCAACCCCTCCCAGCATCAGAGTCTTTTCCAGTGAGTCAACTCTTCGCATGAGGTGGCCAAAGTACCGGAGTTTCAGCTTTAGCATCATTCCTTCCAAAGAAATCCCAGGGCTGATCTCCTTTAGAATGGACTGGTTGGATCTCCTTGCAGTCCAAGGGACTTTCAAGAGTCTTCTCCAACACCATAGTTCAAAAACATCAATTCTTTGGTGCTCAGCCTTCTTTATAGTCGAACTCTCACATCCATACATGACTACTGGAAAAACCATAGCCTTGACTAGACAGACTTTTGTTGGCAAAGTAATGGTTGCAGCCTGGATTCTTTTTTTAGTTGTAGATTTTAAGTCCAACTTACTCCCTCACCTAAGTGTCTCACTCCATTAACCTATAGCTGTACGTTTTGTTCTTAATTCCCAGGCATTCAGAGGAATGCCTCCTTGGCCTGGAGACTCATAAAGCATCCAGGCCCCAGACAAGAAAATCAATAACTGCAGCCCAAGTTATCAACAAAAAAACACCAGATGGACCACTAATTCTTAAACATACATCTGATCCTAAAACAGCCTGAGGTCATGAGAAAAGGTCACAGGCTGATGACTCAATGTCTATGAATACTCAAGGACTGGGGGATCAAAGAAAGCCATAAAAATGACAAAGTGGACATTGCAACATTTAAAATGATTGGTCAAAAATTACACACATCAGGGCCCCGAGCCAACCAAAAGTGAACAGATCAATACTGGTAAAGATATAAACTGTTGTTATTCTCACCTTTGGGGGCACTTCACCCCCTCTCAGTGTCTATGCTGAGGGCTTTGTATCTCTATCCTTTAAAATACACTCTGACCGTGTAAGTGTTTGCATGTTTGTGAAGTTCATTCTTTGGCTCCATGAAAGAGAACTTGGTTTCATGGTTTACCACCTTTAGCTAAAGACAAAGGATGTGGTGGTGAAGAGCCAGTTACAGGCAGATACCAGGAAAAGCACAGTAAACAAGGGTAGGGTTGATGGGCAGACTCACGTTGTTGCCTTCTCCAGTGATACAGGTTTCTAAAAGTTTAGACACCCTCCCTCCTCTTGGTACAGCAAGGGAGACACCCTTACAAATGGAGGGCTTCCTTATAAATGCAAATATCTCTTATAAAAGGTAACTTTTGCTCAGTTTTCAGAGCTTCTGCTGTGTCTGTAGTTTCTTTAACCAGTTTAAAATAATCTTTAAGGGACTTCCCTGGTGGTCCAGTGGTTAAGAATCTGCCTGCCAGTTTAGGGGACACAGGTTTGATCCCCTGCTTGAGAAGACTCCTCATGCTGCAGGGCAGCTAAGCCTGTGCGCCACAACTCCTGAAGCTCGAGGCCCTACAGCGCAGGCTCTGCCACAGCAGAAGCCGCCACAAGAAGCCTGTGCACCTCTATGGAGACTAGCCCCCCTTCCCCTCCCCAACCCCCGCCCACCACCATAGAGAAAGCGCGCATGCAGCAATGAAGACCCGATGCAGCAATGAAGACCCGGTGCAGCCAGAAATAAATAATTACATTTTTAAGGAATTAAAAATATAAAATAAGCCTTATGGAAGGGTAGAGACAAGATGGCAGAGTGGGAAGGCGAGGAGTCCAGGAGGAACTCCCGAGTGACTGGGTAGAGCATGGCGGGGGAGAGAAGGGGGAGAGGAAGTGGAGCCAACGGGGCTGGTGCCCTGAGGGGCAACTGGGGTGTCTAATGCCTGGAAAGGCACACCTCCACGGGGCCAGTGGGGATGGGGAAAGACCCTTGGGGGCACTTCCCCTGCCCACTGGGCCCCTGGGAGCCGCTGTGGTCTCAGGCCTGGTCCTCCATATTCTGAGGCCCCCCCAACCTGCTTGAATCCTGGGAGCATGAGAGAGAGGTGAGGGGAAAGACCAGAACTGGACTGGAAGGGGCTCTGGTGAGGAGGTTTGGAGGACTGGTGGAAACGGCTGGCATTCTCCTGCCCACTTGGCCCTGGGGTACCTGCTGAGGTCCCAAGCCTGATCCTATACCCTTGGAGGCCAAAGACACTCCAGGGGTGCCCTCTGGGCTGCACTGAGCCTAAGCCCCACCTTGCACCCCCAGCCAGAGCCTTTTCTGGCTTTTTATTTTATTTTTTTTTGCTATTTTGGTTCTGTTTTACTTTCTGGTAGTTGTTTTACTGATATGTTTATTTTTTCTAACATACCTGTTAGTTTTCTAAATTTATTTTATTTTTTTTAACTCTTGTTAATGTTCTGCTTCACTTTTTTTTCCTTTCTAGCTATTAGGGTTCTGTTTTACCTTCTAGTGTTTATTTCATTTGTCTTTTTTTCCTAACATATCTGTTAGTTTTAAAAATTACCTGTGGCGGATTCATTTTGATATTTGGCAAAACTAATACAGTTATGTAAAGTTTAAAAATAAAATAAAATTAAAAAATAAATAAATAAAAATAAAAATTTATTTTATTTTTTTTATTATTGTTCTACTCCATTTTTCTTTTTTTTTTTTTTTTTTTTTTTGCCTTGCTCTGTGGCTTGTGGGATCTTATTCATGAGCTGGAGGCTGGGCCTGAGCTCCTGTCCTCAAACTCTTCCAAAAAATTGCAGAGGAAGGAACACTCCTAAATTAGTTCTACAAGACCACCATCACTGTGATACCAAAACCAGACATAGATGTCACAGGAAAAGAAAACTACAAGCAAATATCACTGATGAACATCGACACAAAAAATCCTCACAAAATACTAGTGAACAGAATCCAGCACACCAAAGGATCATTCACCATGATCAAGTAGGATTTATCCCAGTGATGCAAGGATTCTTCAATATATGCAAGTCAATCAATGTGATACACCATTTTAACAAATTGAAAGATAAAAATGACACAATCATCTCAATAGTCACAGAGAAAGCTTTTGACAAAATGCAACACCCATTTATGATAAAAACTCTCCAGACAGTGAGCATAGAGGGAACTTAACTCAACATAATAAAGGCCATGTATGACAAAACCACACCAAACATCATTCACAATGGTGAAAAACTGAAAGCATTTCACCTAAGATCAAGAAAAAGACAAGGATGTTCACTCTCACCACTCTTATTCAACATAGTTTTGGAAGTGCCACAGAAATCAGAGAAGAAAAAGGAAAAAAGGAATACTATTTGGAAAAGAAGAAGTAAAACTGTCACTGCAGATGACATGATACTATCCATAGAAAATTCTAAAGATGCCACCAGAAAACTTCTAGAGCTCATCAATGAATTTGATAAGGTTTCAGGAAACAAAATTAATGCACAGAAATCTCTTGCACTCTTGCACACTAACAACAAAAGAGCAGAAAGTGGAAAAAACAATCGCATTTACCATCGCAACATAAAGAATAAAATACCGAGAAATAAACCTACTTAATGAGGCAGAAAACAGTGCTGAAGGAAATCAAAGATGACACAAACAGATGAAGGAATATACCATGTTCTTGGATTGAAAGAATCAATATTGTGAAAATGAATATACTACCCAAAGCAACATACAGATTCAATGCAATTTCTATCAAATTACTGATGGTATTCTTCATGGAATCAGAACAAAAATTTTACAATTTGTATGGAAACATAAAAGACCTTGAATAGTCAAAGTAATCTTGAGAAAAAAATGGAGCTGGAGGAATCACGCTCCCTGAATTCAAACTTACTACAAAGCTACAGTAATCAAGACAGTATGGTACCGGCACAAAAACAGGAATGTGGATCAATGGTACAGGATAGAAAACCCAGAGATAAACCCACACATCTATGGTCACTTAATCTATGACAAAGGAGGCAAGAATGTACAATGAAGAAAAGAGAGCCTCTTCAGTAAGTGGTGCTGGGAAATCTGGACAGCTACATGTAAAAGAATAAAATTAGAACACTTCCTAACACCATACACAAAAATAAACTCAAAATAGATTAAGGACCTAAATGTAATACCAGACACTATAAAACTCTTAGATGAAAACAATGGAAAAACACTCTGACATAAACCACAGCAAGATTTTTTTTTGACCCACTCCTAGTGTAATGAAAATAAAAACAAAAAATAAAAAATGGGACTTTATTAAGCTTAATACTTTTTCACAGCAAAAGAAACCATAAAGAATACAAAAAGACAACCCTCAGAATGGGACAAAATATTTGCAAACAAAGCAACAGGCAAAGGATTCATCTCCAAAATATACAAAGAGCTCATGGAGCTCAATATCAGAAAAACAAACTGCCCAATCAAAAATGGGCAGAAGACCTAAATGCACATCTTTCCAAAGAAGACATACAGATGGCCAAGAGGCACATGAAAAGATGCTCAACATCAATAATTATTAGAGAAATGCAAATCAAAACTACAATGAGGTATCACTTCACAGCAGTCAGAATGGCCATCATCAAAAAATCTAAAAACAATAAATGCTGGAGAGGGTGTGGCGAAAAGGGAACCCTCTTGCACTAGTGGCGGGAATGTAAACTGATACAGCCACTGTGGAGAACAGTATGCTGCTGCTGGTGGTTTAGTCACTAAGTCGCGTCTGACTCCTGCGACCCCATGGACAGTAGCCTGCAAGGCTCCTCTGTCCATGGGATTCTCCAGCAAGGGTACTGGAGTGGGCTGCCATTTCCTTCTCCAGGAGACCAATATGGCGGTTCCTTAAAGAATTAGACATAGAACTGTCATGTGACTCAGCAAACCCACTACTGGGCATATACCCTGAGAAACCCGTAATTCAGAAGGATGCATGTACCCCAATCTTCATTGCAGTACTACTTAACAATAGCCAGGAGAAACAACCTGAATGTCCAATGACAGATGGATGGATAAAGAAAACATGGCACTTGTAAGCAACGGACTGTTACTCAGTCACCCAAAGGAATGAAATAGGGTCGTTTGTAGATATGTGGATGGACACAGAGTCTGTCACACATAATGAAGTGAGTCAGAAAGAGAAAAACAAATATCTTACATTAATGCATACATGTGGAATCTAGAAAAGTGGTCCAGATGAACCTATTTCTAGGGCAGAAATAGAGACACAAATGTAGAGAATGGGCATGTGGACACAGGGAGGAGGGGAGGGCGAGAGGAACTGGGAGACTGGGAGTCACATGTATACATGACCTGTGTCATTCACTGGATCACAGAGAAAGCTAGGGAGTTCCAGAAAAACGTCTACCTCTGCTTCATCGACTACGCTAAAGCTTTTGATGGTGTGGATCATAACAAACTGGAAAGCTCTTAAAGAGATGGGAATACCAGCCCATCTTACCTGGTTCCTGAGAAATCTGTATGAGGGTCAAGAGGCAACAGTTAGTTAGAATCCTGTGTGGAACAACTGATTGGTTCAAAATTGCGAAAGGAGCACGACAGGGCTGTCTGCAGTTACCTTGTTTGTTTAACCTATGTGCTGAGCACATCATGAGAAACGCCAGGCTAGATGAGTTACAAGCTGGAATCAACGTAGGTGGGAGAAACATTAACAACCTCAGATATGTGGACACCACCCAAATGGCAGAAAGTGAAGAGGAACTAAAGAAACTCTTGATGAGGGTGATGGAGGAGAGTGAAAGAGCTGGCTTAAAACTAAATATTAAAAAAAAACTAAGATCATGGTGTCCAGTCCCATTACTGCATGGCAAACAGAAGGGAAAAGGTGGAAGTAGTGACAGATTTCCTCTTCTTGGGCTCCAAAATCACTACGGATGGTGAGCCCAGCCATAAAATCAGAAGACGATTGCTTCTTGGCAGGAAAACTATGACAAACCTGGACAGTATGTTGAAAAGCAGAGACATTACTCTGCCGACAAAGGTCCGTATAGTTAAGGGTATGGTCTTCCCCGTGGTCATGTACAGTTGTGAGAGCTGGACCATAAAGAAGTGAGAACGCCGAAGAATTCATGCCTTCGAACTGTGGTACTGGAAAAGACTCCTGAAAATCCCATGGACAGCAAGATCAAACCAGTCAGTCTTAAGGGAAATCAACCCTAAATACTCATTGGAAGGACTGATGCTGAAGCTAATGCTCCCATACTTGGGCCACCTGATGTGAAGAGCTGATTTACTGGAAAAGACCCTGATGCTGGGAAAAATTGAGGGAGAAGGAGATGAGGACTAGATGGTTGGATGGCGTCACTGACTCAATGGCATAAGTGTGAACAAGCTTCGGGAGATGGTGAAAGACAGGGAGGCCTGGGGTGCTGCAGTCCATGGGGTCGCAAAAGAGTCAGACGCGACTGGAGTGACTTATTATGCATGCATGATGGGTATGTCATTCTTCTAAAGATTGTGCTCTCCCCACTGTTTCACAACTAGCATTCCGTTTAACTCACAGTTTCCTGGCAACTAATTTGAGAAAATAAAACTATAAGAGGAAGAAATTATAAGACAGTCTTTCATCCGTTCATTTATAAAAATTCTAAGAACAAGAAATAGAAAGGTTACCTATCTGAGAACATAATTTATTAATTATTCTCAATTTAGGAGAATGCATTTAAGGATAAATGACATCTAAAAAATAAAATTCAACCAAGTAAATTTGAGATCTAATGGCTTAAGAAGGTGATTCATGAATCAGGCTGCATTCCATCTGGCAACTAGAGGGCATTCCAGGAGCAGTACAAAATGGAAAGCTTTTATGCAAAGGAGGGCAAGAAAGTTATTAACAAGAGAAAAGGGTTACTTTGGGCCAGGTCTCCTTCGTTTTGAGGGGAAGGAAATAGCTTAGTTTATCATGCATATTACCTCACTAGCAGCTGTTCAGGAAATTTCAGATTGCTTTATAGGTCACATTTCTGGGCAGGATTGAAACCTGGGTGGATGTGGTGAAGTGTACATGATTCCATTTGTGGCTTGGTTTTGCTTTTTAACTCATCGGGGCATAAGTGAAACAGTGCAACTCAGATTAGAACCTGAGCTCATGGGCCAGGACTTGAACCGGTCAGAAGCCAGACTGGGTCTTAAATCCATGGTCTTTATCTGAGGTCACACACCTGGTCTCAGGACTTAATGAAGCTGAGGGTCTTGATGTCTCATCACAGAAAGAATTCCGTGAGAGAAAAAATGATAGGCAAGAAGTGGATTATTTAGAAAGAAACACTCCACAGAGAATAGGCACCTCAGAAGGTGAGGCACGGGGTCATGGGGTTGTCAGTTTTTACAGGGGTGGGTAATTTCATAGACTAACGAGTGAGACGACTATTGAACCTAGTTGGTTCTAACCAGGAATTTTGGGGAAGGGGCGGTGATTTCCAGGAACTGAGCTACTGCTCACTTTTTGACCTTCATGGTCGGCCTTGGAACTCTCATGGGGCGGGTGGGTCTGTCATTTAGCTGCTGATGTGTTGCACTGAGGATACAGTATGGCTCAAGGTCTAGAAGAAATCGACTTGGCCACCATCTTGCACCTATTTGGTTCTAATCGGTTTATGTCATGTCCTCAGGCTATGCCATTCTTTTAAACTGCGTGCTCTGCTCCCTTCTCTCTCATGAGCATGAGCTGGCTTTCTTTTCTCTGGGACCTGCCACCCAACTGTGGTAGGTTGAACCTCCCTTTCTTACTGAGTCATAGCTCTCTTAACAACTTATTTTGATCCCATAAACTATCATCTCATAACTGAAACCAAGTGCCCCCTGAAGCTGAATTTCTCTGCCAAGTTTATGATTAACCACTCGATCCAAAACTATTCCCTTTCTTGTCCCGCCCCTGTTCCCCTCAAGATTCAGTTCAGTTCAGTTCAGTTCAGTCGCTCAGTCGTGTCTGACTCTTTGCGACCCCATGAATTGCAGCACGCCAGGCCTCCCTGTCCATCACCAACTCCCAGAGTTCACTTAGGCTCACGTCCATCGAGTCAGTGATGCCATCCAGCCATCTTATCCTCTGTCGTCCCCTTTTCCTCCTGCCCCCCAATCCTTGCCAGCATCAGAGTCTTTTCCAAGGAGTCAACTCTTCGCATGAGGTGGCCAAAGTACTGGAGTTTCAGCTTTAGCATCATTTTTTCCAAAGAACACCCAGGACTGATCTCCTTCAGAATGGACTGGTTGGATCTCCTTGCAGTCCAAGGGACTCTCAAGAGTCTTCTCCAACACCACAGTGCAAAAGCATCAGTTCTTCGGTGCTCAGCTTTCTTCACAGTCCAACTCTCACATCCATACATGACCACAGGAAAAACCATAGCCTTGACTAGACGGACCTTTGTTGGCAAAGTACTATCTCTGCTTTTCAATGTGCTATCTAGGTTGGTCATATGTTTCCTTCCAAGGAGTTAGCGTCTTTTAATTTCATGGCTGCAGTCACCATCTGCAGTGATTTTGGAGCCCAGAAAAATAAAGTCTGTCACTGTTTCCACTGTTCCCCCATCTATTTCCCATGAAGTGATGGGACTAGATGCCATGATCTTCGTTTTCTGAATGTTGAGCTTTAAGCCAACTTTTTCACTCTCCTCTTTGACTTTCATCAAGAGGCTTTTTAGTTCCTCTTCACTTTCTGCCATAAGGGTGGTGTCATCTGCATATCGCAATCTTGATTCCAGCGTGTGCTTCTTCCAGCCCAGCGTTTCTCACGATTGAGGAATATCAAAGAAAAGGAGGGTTGACACTGAACAGGACCCTGTGGGGCCCTCTTGGGTACAAAAGACTCTTCACTTCTAGCTTATAGAAAAGTGCTGTAGTGTCTTAGGCCTTCCCTGAGTCCCAAAGAACAGATTCAGCTTCAAGCAGTTACCAGTTAGGAGATGCAGGAACAAACAAAAAGCAGGAAGCGCTAGTTCAGTGACAGGACAGAGTCCTGGTGCCGTCGCAGGAGTACACACACAGCACGACAATTGCGCGCTGAGACCCCAGACTGGGGAGAACCGGAAGGCTGAAGGCCGAGGTTCCCGGAAGGCCGCCGTATCACCTCACCACTAACCGATCAGAGGCAGCGAGACCCTGCAGCTCTCACCCCAAATACTGCCTTTAAGCACGCTTCCTTGGGCACTCCCTGGCGGTCCAGTGGTTAAGACTCAGCACTCTCACTGCTGTGGCCTGGCTTCCATCCCTGGGAGGAACTAAGATCCTGAAAGCTGCAGGCAGCAGCCAAAACCAACCAAACAAAAAACTCTTCCCTGAAAAGCACTGTGAGTTCAGGTTTTCTGAGCGTTCTCTGTGCATAGCCCTTGCAGTAGACCTTCCTGTACTCCAAACTCCAATGTTTCAGTTTTTTTGGCCTCACTGTGTGTAGGGCACGTGGACCCAGGTTTGACAATGTAGCTATCTCTTGGTTATGAGAATCCTTTCATGCCAGTATTTAAGAATCAGTTCTGTCTGAATCTTCATACAGATCTGATACAAATCTCTCTTTACTTGATGAATGAGGTTGCCATGCTCTTTCTGTGCTTATTTTTGCTTCCTAGGCTAACCTTTACTGGCCATCAATATCAGACTGACAAAGTGACATGTGTGGCAGACATTTAAATGCTTGTCACATGTAGAGTGAATCTGAGAGCAACGAAGACATCTACCCAAATCAGGTATGAGAGCTAGCTCCTGTAAAAATCGGCCTTAATCCCACCGTCTTAGTCTGCTCAGGCTTCTATAACAACAATACTATAGACTGGGGCCTGAAAGAGTGAACATTTATTTCTCACAGTTCTGGAGGCTGGTAAGTCCAAGTTCCAGGTACTCACAGACTGGGTGTCTGGTGAGAGCTCGACCCCTGGCTCGCAGGCAGCCATCTGGCTGTGCTCTCACAAGGCAGAAGGCGTGAGAGGCCCCGGGGCACTGACCCCACCCATGAGCACTCCACTGTCATGACCTGATCATCTAAGGCCTCACCTTCTAATGGGGCTTCCCCGGTGGCTCAGTGGCAAAGAATCCACCTGCAGTGCAGGAGACACAAGAGATGAGGGCTCGATCCTTGGGTCGAGAAGATCCCCTTGGAGGAAGGCATGGCAACCCACTCCAGTATTCTCGCCTGGAGAGTCCCATGGACAGAGGAGCCTGGCGGGCTGTAGTGTATAGGGTCATAGAGAGTCGGCTATGACTGAAGTGACTGAGCATGCATTCACCATCTAATACTATCACAACAGAGATTAAGTTTCAACATATGAATTTTGCTGCTGCTGCTGCTAAGTCGCTTCAGCTAGCACCTACCCAAGTGCTTGTGAAGCCACTTCTGATGTTCTATACCTCACAGATTTATCCTAGAAGTCCCTGGCCCTGCACCCTGTTGACATGGTACCAACGAAATGACCTAAGCCCAGATGCCTTCCTCTGGTGACACTTTCAGAGTTGCCATGCCCAGCAGTGCGTAGTCAGCCCCTCCAAGGCCCTTCCTCTCAGTTCTGGCACACACTCTACTCTCTCCTTTTCCTGGGGGTCAGGTACCCTGCAGAAGAGACGGTGAGATGGTTCCCGCCCCTGGGGATGGAGGCAGTGAGGAGGAAAGACACTCTCCTCCCGACCAGCGTGTCCTCAGAGGCTCACCACAGCCACACTCAGTCCTCTCCCGCGGAGCGGAGGTGCAGTGCCGTGGAGAGCAGTGCACGTTAGGACTTCTTTTCCTGTTCTCAGTAAGCCCTGAGGGTTGTTGGCTGACCCCTAACAGCTGGTGGTGCTCTGAACTCAGAAACGTGGGATGTTCTTACACCTTTGATGCTTAGCTTTAAGCCTCGGCCTCCATGCCTGAACCACAGAAAAACATCACTCAACATTTTATAACGACATGCACTGAAATCACATCACCTGTCAGTTACTGATAACCTGACTTTATCTTGAGGCTTGTCCTCAGAACTAGGGTGAATACAAAGAATTTAATTATATTTTCCTGCAGACAAAAGGACTGCAGTTTGATAGGAGAGACTGAGTACATACATTTGCCGGGGTCCAGCCCCGGCTGATCCAGGGAGTTCGAAGCGGGGACGGCGTCGGCGAGGATCAGGATACAATAGCTTCAGTTAGATATTAATTAGAGATGTAAAGAGTAATAGAATGAGGATAGCTCAGTAAGGAAATTCAGAAAAGAGGCTGAGTAGCTTGGTTTACGCGGGAGACCAATAAAACTTAAAGACAAGAAGTTTGCACCACTTACGTAGGCAGCAGGCGTCCTTCCGTTCTCCCGAAGGAGAGGAGACACAGGCCTCCCCAGTCGGATCTTAGAAGCCCAGGCATAATTAGCAAGCATGGTGGGGTCCGCGCTCCAGATGGAGACTCAACCAGAGTGAGAGAGAGAGCGACATGGGGAGACCAGTATTTCGAGAAACTGATCCCAATTCTTTATTTTCCATGGTCTACTTTTATACACTGAGATGTTATGCAAAAGTCACGCAGGGTCAGCAGTCCTGACTTTTATCAAAGTCAGGTGCTTCATACAAATGTATACAGAGGTCTTAGGGGTGTTACATCATCTTCTGGCCAGGGGGCCTGCTGACAATTTATGACCCTCTCCTTGTGACAGTGGTCAGTCAACCAGGACACTTATTTCTCCAGGGGTGAAAATTCTTAAAACAGACGCCACCCAAATAAAGTTACATTCCTATAGGGTGAGGGTGTAGTGGGTTTTAGTTAAGGAAAGAATTTACTTAGCCTAAGGTCTAACGTGATTAATATCAAAGGTTAATACTTATTTCTATATATTCATTAATGTGTGTAAGGGCAAAGGATGTGGAGACTGAGCAACAAACATTGGCTCAACAAATGAAAAACCCTTCACCAATACAATTTCTAATCAGCCCACTATACTTATACTAATGGTTTTCCAACTTTTCTAAGGAACCTGTTTTTAGAAGGTTTAAAGCATCTCGTGCCTCTCATGGTTGGGAGGCTGTGAGCAATCACATGTGGCGGGACAAGCCTGTCAGGCAGGCTAGAGAACCTTCAGAGGAGTTTGTAGGTTGAAACACACCTATCACGCCCAGGAATTATTATTAACTGGAGCTCTAAGTTAACTCCTTCTCCGAAAGAGGTGGTGGGGGACAGCCCCCCATAAAGTCAGAGGTGTAGGGGAGAGCGCAAAGTAGTAAAGTAGGCAGGCTCTGGTTATGGGGGTAGATGCTCGAGGATTTCCAGGGGGACTCCTGAGGCTCGATCCCGCCTTTGCGTATGTCGAGCATCCTTCCTCATGACCTTTGCCACGGGTGGAGTGCCTCACTCTGGCCCCCAACATACATTAACAGAACCATGCAGAAAACGAACACAAATATCCAAAGCAACGATAGCAGCATGTGCTTTACATTATGTCCCTTTTTGCAGAAAAAGGAACAAAGGCACACTAATTTGAGTGGAATGAACCTAGATGTCTTCACTCCCAGCTTTGTCCATGCTTTAAAATTACTTTTTGTTTTGGCATAACTTTCAGAAAAGTTGCAGGGACAGTACAGAGAGTTCCTGTACCTTTCACACAGCTTCCCCTAAATGCTAATTATATAACTTGGTTCAGTTCAGTTCAGTTCAGTTGCTCAGTCGTGTCCTACTCTTCGTGACCCCATGAATCGTAGCATGCCAGGCCTCCCTGTCCATCACCACCTCCTGGAGTTCACTCAAACTCACATCCATCGAGTCAGTGATGCCATCCAGCCATCTCATCCTCTGTCGTCCCCTTCTCCTCCTGCCCCCAATCCCTCCCAGCATCAGAGACTTTTCCAATGAGTCAACTCTTCGCATGAGGTGGCCAAAGTACTGGAGTTTCAGCTTTAGCATCATTCTTTCCAAAGAAATCCCAGAGCTGATCTCCTTTAGAATGGACTGGTTGGAGCTCCTTGCAGTCCAAGGGACTCTCAAGAGTCTTCTCCAACACCACAGTCCAAAAGCATCAATTCTTTGGTGCTCAACTTTCTTCACAGTCAAAACTAAGAAATTAACATTGATACAATACTACTGACTACAATATGAACTTTCTTCTTTGTTTTTTTTTTTAACCTTTTCCCCCACTAATGTCCTTTTCATGTACTACAATCCAACCCAAGGCATCATGCATTTAGTCATCACACCTTCTTAGTCTCTGCCGGCCCGACAGATTCTCCAGTCTTCCCTTGTCTTTCATGACTTTAACACTTTAAAGAGTTCTGGTCAGGTATTTGTTGAATGTTATTCAATTTGAGTTTTTGGATGCTTCTCACGATAAGACTGGGGTTGTGGCTTTTAGGGAAGAATACCACAGAGGTGAAAAACCCTTGTCCTTGGTCATAGAGCAGCATAACTTTTATGTATGTATTTGTGGTTGTGCTGGGTCTTCATTGCTGTGGGTGGGCCTTCTCTGGGGTGGCAAGTGAGGGCTGCTCTCGAGCTGCAGTGCTCAGCTTTCTCACTGCGATGTCTTCCCTCGTTGCAGAGTACGCGCACTGGGCATGAGGGCGTCAGTAGTTCCGCATGCAAGCTCCGTAGTCATGGCTTACAGGCTTGGATGCCTTTGGCATGTGGACCCTTCCTGGACCAGGGATCGAACTCTTGTCCCCTGCATTGGCAGGCGGATTCTTAGCCACTGGACCACCAGGGAAGTCCACAACATAGCTTACCAACGGTGAGTTGACCTTGATCACGTGGTTAAGGTAGTGTCTACCAAGTTTAGAAACCAAGGTCTGAGAGCTGAGTGCATTCATTCCTACTGGAGTGTCACTGATTCTAGACCTCCAGTGGACAGAGGAAATATACATGTATAACAGGTTTCTCCAGTGTAGATTTACTGTTTTCTCTTTTCCATATTCTTTTCCTTAGACAAGAGTCACTAAATCCAGCCCACACCAAAGGCAAAGGGAATTAAGTGCCAAGGGAAGTATCAAATAATTTGTGGATCAATGTTAAAACCATCACGGTAGTGAATAAACAGTTGAAGGGAGATTCTTTGAAGTTATGAAATTACCTTATTTTTCCATAAGGTGCCACATGCTAATTTTACCATTTATAGGGGTAGGGATTCGTGGATATTTATTTTATCCCTTGAGTTAAAAATCTGCATTATAAACATTTACTTTTATTGCCTAAATTGCTCCAGTACCTTTGAGAGTGCTCTCGGTTGGCTCCTTCTGATATGGCCTCATCTTTTCTTCTCTCTTCCCCTGACCCCTTATTTCTTTATTTTCTTTCCTTTTCTACACAGTGCTCAAACTTATCTTGTATTTTCCCTGCCTCAGCTCTAAAACCAGCCATTCCTCCAAGGAGTTCTGCTTCCTTTTATTGGACAATGGTATTTGGAATCCAAGATCTGGGAGCTAACTGTATTCATCGCAATTGGAGAATCATTGCTTCTAGACCCTCTAGTGGGCAGAGTTAGGAAATACACACATATATATTGCTGCTGCTGCTGCTGCTGCTAAGTCGCTTCAGTCGTGTCCAACTCTATGCGACCCCATAGATGGCAGCCCACCAGGCTCCCCCATCCCTGGGATTCTCCAGGCAAGAACATTGGAGTGGGTTGCCATTTCCTTCTCCAATGCATGAAAGTGGAAACTGAAAGTGAAGTCGCTCAGTTGTGTCCGACTCTTAGCAACCCCATGGACTGTAGTCCACCATGCTCCTCTGTCCGTGGGATTTCCTAGGCAAGAACACTGGAGTGGGTTGCCATTTCCTTCTCCAATGCATGAAAGTGGAAACTGAAAGTGAAGTTGCTCAGTCGTGTCCGACTCTTAGCAACCCCATGGACTGCAGCCTACCAGGTTCCTCCAAGCATGGGATTTTTCAGGCAACAGTACTGGAGTGGGGCGCCACTGCCTTCTCCCATATATATACTAGCCTGTGTATTTGTGTGTGGGTGTGCTGTGTGTGCTCAGTCATGTCTGACTCTTTGTGACCCCATGGACTGTAGCCCATCAGGCTCCTCTGTCTGTGGAATTTCCCAGGCAAGAATACCGGAGTGGGTTGCCATTTCCTTCTCCACAGAATCGCCCCAACCCAGGGATCGTACCTGCGTCTCCTGTGTTGGCAGGCAGATTCTTTATCACTGCGCCATCTGGGAAGCCTACGTGTACCCTCATCTGTATTTCTTTTTCTACTTGCTTATTTATTACTTCTTTCTCTGAGAGTAAGAAACTTGCCTCTCCTTACCTGTGTCATATTTACCTACTTGTTCAACTCGAGGATATACTTAGTTTCAAAATTGCTAAACTATATTCCCATGAGACACAAATTTATCAATTACACTGCTGTGTTTGTGTTCAGTTCTTTGTGTCTTTATCTTACATTTTCAAGCAAAATATTGTTTTCCAAAGTTACTTAGGCCAGCTCAATTTTCCCCCACTCCCTTCAGTGAGATTATGTCATACATTTGTAAAACCAATTCAATTTTTACAAAATTTTACAAAATTTGTACAATCTGCATTATATTGTGAGCCCCCCAACAGCCTGGTGAATTTTTTAAATTTGCATATAATAAAGTCATCCTTTGTGCTGTACGGGCTTTTTTGTGTGTGTTTTGACAAGTGCATACAGTCAAGTATCAATTACCTTATAGAAACATTATCCTAAAAATTTCCTTGTACAGCTCCTTTGGTCCCGCTTCCCAAACCTCTCAACCACTGATCTGTTTTCTGCCTCTACAGTTTTGTTTTTTTCGGAAATGTCATATAAGTAGAACCATACAATATGTAGATTTTTACATATAGCTTCTTTCACTTAGCAAAATGTGTTTAATATTTGTCCATGTTGTTGCATGAACCTATATACTTCACTCATTTCATGAGTGTGGATAAATTCATTGTGTGAATGTAGGACAGCTTGTTTATCCACTCATCTGTTGAAAGACTTATTTATTTCCAAGTTTTCACAGTCATGAATAAAGCTGCTATAAACAGTTATGTATGAGGTTTTTTTTTTTGTGAACACAAACTTTACATTTGGATAAATACCTAATACTGGAATGACTGGGTTATATAATAAGTGTATGTTTATAAGAAACTGATGAACAATTTTCCAGAGTGAAGGTTACGGCTTGCAATCCCCTTAGCAATGATGAGAATTATTATTCTGCATTTTCTCCAGTGTTTGGTGGTCCACACTCATTCTAGAGTGGAAACTCTCCCTCCCCACCCCACTCCGATTTCTTCTTTCATTTTGGCCTCTGCCTGGATTACCAAATAATCTGTATTCTTGCTTTGCAGCCTGCTGGTATTAGCAAAGCCAATGATTTTAGGCTACATTGTGTTTCCACTGTGCACTAAAGGACTCTTCCATTTCTAACCTCCTAACAATTCTGTAAGGTAGTTTCAGCAAACATTCTTAAGTTGGTACGAGAGGTAACAGAACCTTGCTGAAAAGAATTACTTTCTGGCTTTCTCAAAACTCTGCTTTTGAGAGCCCCTTAGCTCCTTACTCATTTCATCTCCTTAGCCTAACCAAATGAAACCACTGAAATACAGGGTCATCGAGGGTGAATCTGGCAGCAGCGGCCACTTCATGTGGCTTGCCGGCTGGGTGGCTGGGTCCTAGTTTGTCAGGAAAGAGCTGTGGGTCAGGCTGCTGCTCAGCCCCTGGCTCCTGCCTCGGCAGCACACACATTCTCATAGTCGTGAGAGTCCTCACTTGACGTCTCTTCTGCATCTTCCCACGGCCCGGTCTCACTGTGGGCAGACGACTGACAGGCCACGTGATCCTTTAAAGCCAGGAAGCTCCCTGACTGCACGGCAGGTGGGGTGTGGGTCTCTGGACCATCTGTCCTGCCCTCTACATGGTCTGTGTTTGAGGATGTCACTTCCTCCTCCTGCTGCTTGTTGCTACTGGGACCTGGTGGTACATTTTCATAATCCCTGCGGCACTGAAACATTCCCTGGAGCTGCTTCCCTTGGGGGGTCCCGACATCCAACTCTGCCATGTTGACATAGTCATTCGAGGTCTGAGAAGACCCTTCCCCATCGCTGAGTGGATCACTGTTCTCAGTTCCTGGAGACCCCAAACTGGTGCAGTCACTGGCGTTCCCACAACCCTCATCTATTTCTTCAGACAGCGCCAGCTCCTTGGTACTTGGGAGGATGAAGAGGTTCCCGGGAGGGTTACTGGCAGAAGCCAAAGTCTCAGCAATCTCCTTTGCTGTGGGGATATTGACATAGTCTCTCGAGTCCTCTGAAGAAGTGCTCGGGTAACCTCTTGAAGCTCTGACATTGACATAGTGAGGTGAGGGAGCAAGGTTTCCACACATCTGGGGCCGCATGGCATTGTCATAGATGCCCACTGCATACCCCATGGCCTGAGTGTGGGCTCTGTGCATGTGGAGGGCGTCGCCTGCTCGGGAGGGCTGTAAGTAAGAAGAGATGGCGAGTGACAGGGTAGGGGTAGGAATAAGGACAAGCCCTCCCTTCTCCCCGTCCGGCACTATTGTAGCTAACGGCTCCTCCACTCAGCGCTTCACTGCAGAGAGACGCTCTCAATCAGGGCTCTCAAATCACAAGGCTTCCGATGCCAGGTTGGGATGAGTGAAGTGGGCTGGGTTTAAGGAAAGCAGCAGTGTAAATGTGACAATAAATTGTAACTAGTTTCTGGCCACACTGTGGGGGTTCAGTGGGGGAAGTATTATGAACTAGAGAGAGCCTGCCACCCCACAACATATTGCTAAGCCCAGCATAGTGGCTAAAGGTAGAGGCTTCAGTTCAGACTGAGGGTGCAAGTCCTAGCCTCACCACTCTGTGCTGAGTTTACACAAGTTACCTAATCTCACTGTGTCTCAGCTTCCTAACTTATAAAATGGGGATAATCATAATAATATCAATACCATGAGGTTTTGTGAAGAAAAAATGAATTACTGCCTGTAAACTGTTTAGCTCCTGGCACAAAGGAGACACTACGAAATGCTTGCTGTTATTAGCATGGGCGCAGCTGACACACAAGTCAGCCATGGTCATTTAGGAAGGCTGGTCTGATGTTTCCAGCATGTCTGATTTTCAAAAAAGGCTGAATATCTGGACTTCAGTGTGAAATCTCTTAGTTTTTTAAATGTTGGCAACTGGTTTAAAACGTCCTTCAAACAGTACAGAGTACAATCCAAACATGTTTGTAGGTTTAAGTCAGCTTGAGATCTCAACTCTAGGTACAAAATCCCCTCAGGGCTCAGCTGAATACGAGAACTAGCTTAAGCAGTGGATTGCCTCCACTCTTCCTTTTATAGCCACGTGGACCTGCTGCCCTAGGAAGTCTTAGAAGCAGGACCAGAGCTGAAGAATGGGACATGTGAGAGGAGGAGGAAGCAAATGTGGCAACTTGGAGGCGGCCACGTGGTCATCAAACTTGAGCCGCTGGGTAAGGAAAGGCTGGGTAATGAGCCAATCAGCAGCCCTGGGTAAAGAAAGGCTGGGTAACGAGCCAATCAGCAGCTCCGGGTAAAGAAGGGGTAACGAGCCAATCAGCAGCAGCGGCACCATGGCCGTACTCACCCAGGGATGCCGTACTCACCCAGGGATGCCGTAAAACCGGAGAAACAAATTCTTACACAAGCTAATAAGGACTTATCTACAGAAACGAGCGCCCTGATCTTCAGAACAGTCCCTCTGCCCCACATTGCTGTGCGTCTCCTTCTTGGGAGCTGCCTTCAGAGCCAGACGCAAAGGTATCCCCAACATGCTCAACACTTTTTACACCAGTCGCAGTGCTGAGTGACTTAGGACTACTACTGCTATGGAGGAGGATTGAAACAATTTGACATAGGCTTGGAAGTAATTCCCGAGGCAGAACTTTAAGGGTGCTTTGAGCACCAACAGCTCTGTAGGAAAATTTATGTACCCTCTCAAGATAATTACGGTACAGGAGACAACACTTATTTGGAAAAACGCATTATCGTGTCTTTGTTAAAGCAATACATTTCGGTTCCAACAAGTGTCCATGAATACTTGTGCCTTGGTGCCTTTCTTAAAATCTCAAGCACTTGCTCCTCTCTTTCTAAATTTTTTGCCTTGGGTGGTAGGGCGATCCTGAGGCTAGTCTTCCCATTTATTAATAGGGCCTGGGGTGCCGTTTATAGTGAAACAAGAAGCAAAACCTAGGACTCTTGCACTTCAGCTCTTCTGCCAGAGACACGTCATTTCTCCCAAAGGGACTGTCGTTTCACTTGACTCTTACCACATGCTCAGAGGGAGGGCTGTCAGAATTCCTGGAGAGGAGGCTTTCGGTGCTGACAATACGGATGCTCCTTGAGGGATGTCTTCCTGAAAGGTCAGAGAGCAAACCCTGAGCATAGTCAGCCAGTCCTCCAAGTGCTTCAGCCTGTTCAGTCCTCACATTCTGGGTGAAGTGGACCTGTCTGATATCTGGTATTTGGGGGCCAGTGTTCTGTGGGGAGAGGGTCAGGGCTTCAAGGGTGATGAGCTGGGAGACCAGGAACACTCCTCAGCTCCCTTAGGACAAATGGACACTAACACAGGAATCGAGGAGGCTGGCTGGGAGGAGTCTTCTCGGGTGAGCCCTCCCTGACTTGAGGCTGGAGGCCATGTTCTCCTGTGTGTCTTTCCCAACTTTAGACAAACCCAGCTAACTACATCAAGAAAAACCAAAACTGTAGTCTATGTAATCAAATTATCATGCTGTACTCTGTAAACTCATACAGTGACATATGTCAATCATTTCTCAATGAAGTTGGAGAAAACCCCAAACCAGATCCCTGACCTTGATGACTTCCTGCTCCCTCTTCAAGCCCCCAGGCCCCACTGGAGGTAAAGCTTGCCGTCTGTCTGTCCCGTCCTCGCGCCTGCTCCCTGAAGAGTAGGACGGTAGCATGCTTAGAAAAAGCCGCTTTTGCAGGTGAGACCTATATTCTGGGGGCAGAAGTTCTGTAGGCCTGGATTCCATGGATGAGAAAGAAAAACCTACCCAGCTCTTCTTGTCTTCGGGGCAAGAGGTCATAAATATTTTTGGCTCGCTGTCTGGGTCGAGGCAGAGTCAACAAGGGCATGATGGTAACTCGGAGGTAGGGAACTTGCCCTGCAAGACAATGAGAGACACAGAGGTCATGGCTGGGCTTAGCTGCACAGGATGTGGGGACCCTTGGGGAAGAGACGGCGCCTGAAAATATTCCCCACCCTCACCATGTATTATGAAAAATGTGTTTCCAGACTTGACCAATGCCTTTGAGCTAGAAGAACAGGGGACTCAGGAGACAGAAGCAGGAAACAGAAATGGGCACAGGGTACCAGGGCAAGGCTTTCAGAATGAAGTTCGACTCAGCATGGAGCTTTCAGAGCCACGGCTTGTGATCCTGACAGAGACAATGACCTGTGTTAACACACAGGTAAGAACAGAGGACTCCTCAGTGCAACGGTTTATCTCTGGAGGGCAATGTGTGTGTCTGTGTTCCGTCATGTCTGACGCCATGTGACCCCATGGACTATTGCCTGCCAGGCCCCTGTCCATGGGATTTTTCCAGACAAGAATACTGGAGTGGGTTGCCATTTCCTCCTTGAGGGGATCTTCCCAACCCAGGGATTGAATCTACGTCTCCTGCACCTCCTGCATTGGCAGGCAGATTCTTTACCACTGTGCCCTCTGAGAACTGGGCTTTAAATTCCAGACTAGACAATTGATCGTAGTGTGTCTCAACTCTGGAAAACAAGGGACTCACGTTTCTTCCGTTTACCGCAGCACCACAGGACACAGATAACTGCAACAACCAGGAGGATGGCAAGGAGAGCCGCAAACCCAGAAAAGATGCTGCTGCTGTGGTCTTCAGCCCTGTGAGGAAAACCAAGGGCCACGATCCAGCCATGGGGTGGGGAAGGTCGGGGGAGATGCTTCCTCCAAGAGGCAGGACTCGAGGGTTTGGGGTGGGAGCCGAGGGAAGGAAAACTGAGGTGGGATGGGCTGCGTGGTAGAAGAGCGGGTTATCTCCTCATGGAGAGAGGGAAAGAGGACGTGGGAGAAGGGAGCTATCCCTTCTGAATGCTCACTGGATGCCAGTGGTTTGCATTAAAGCTTATTTAATCTGTACAACAATCCATCTCTCTTTAAACAATCCATCTCTCTTTGTGACCAAGGAATCTGAGATTTAGACTCAGTAAGGTAGAGTAACATAGGGAAGATCACATAGGTAGGAAGGAGCATGATGGAATGTGAATCTAGGTCTGTTTGGGCCCAAAGACTGTTCTTTCTATGGCTTCACACTGTCTTCCAAACTTGTCAAATCCATTTGCTCCTGCTTGCCCTGTTCCCTGCCCCTCAGCTTTCTGTCTTGCTTGGAAGAGATTATCCACTTACAGTTAAGGAGCAGCTCTGGGACAAGAGTCCAGGTTGCTTGCATTTTAATAATCCCTGTAGCATCAACTTGTGGAGCTGGTCTTCAAGCAACACTCTGCTCTGTTGTGGAATGTGAGCGGTGCAAATGCACTGCTTAAGTACCGGGCTGTTTGCAGTTCCTGGGCAGGGCCAGGCCTACTGCTCTGCTTTGGCTAAAGGAAGCAGCCAATTGAGGTTGCAGAATGAATCACTAGCAGTCCTGCCCCTCCAAATACTAGAAACCAGGTCATCCATCAGGGAAGGTTTTTGTCCTTATGAGTTCTAGACTTGTTCACCCAATTTCATACTGGACATTCCCATGTGGTAACCCAATAGACATCTCAAAACAAAAATGTTTAAAACAGAACTCCTGTTCTCCCCCCACCCCCCATAAACCTGTTCCTCTGATGTTTCCTGTCATCTAATGGCTTGGTCAAAAATCTTGGAGCCATTCTTGAATGTTTTCTTTTTCACACCCCACTGCTAGTTAACCAGCAGTTTTTATCTGCTTAACCGGGACATCTATCCCAAAGCATCACCTCTTGCTCCTCCATTGCCACCACCTCAGTCTGAGCCACCGTGAGTTCCACCTTTGCAAGAACCTCTCTAATGATCTCCTTGCTTTCACTCTTGGCCCCAACATACTATGTTCACACAGGAGCTAGAGTAGTCCTCTAAACGGTTAAATCAGATCACGTGCCCCCTCTGCTTGCAACCCCCCATGACTTCTCATCACGCTTGGGATAGCATCCATAGTCCCTAACAGGCGAGAATGTCACGGCCTCTTCTCTTCTGCCTTTGCCTGCCTCTGACCTCCTTTCCTACTATTTTCCTCTGACCTTGATGACCAGGACTCCATGCTGTTTCCAGCAAAGCACAGTCTTGTCTCAGTCCTGCTGCTCCCTCTCCCGCAGTTCAATCCCCTCATTTAATTTAGGTCTCTTCTGAAATGTCACCTCCTCAGATAGGTCCTCCCTGGTCACGCCCTCCTTGGTACTCCAGTCCCCTTACTCTGCCCTGGTTTTTCTTCATAGCACTTACGACTGACTGATGTTATGCTAGCCATGCTTTTGTTCATCTATTTGTATCTGACCCTCCCACTTAACTGCAACCTCCAGGAGGTTGTCTTTGTCTGTCCTGTTCGCCTTGTTCCTGCAGCAGTGCCTGGCACTCAGTAGGAACCTGATGGATATTTGTTAAATTAATGAATGAATAAATTATCAAATGAATGGATATAGAAATAGTATTGGAGGAGTGCTGCAGGATTCTGACACTTTATTCCCCATCAATGACCTTGTCCACCTGCAGGGGACATGTATTTGTTGGTCATGGTCATGACATTTACCTCCCCAAACTACAGTGAATTTAAATTTATTGCTGTTGAGCTGTGCTTTTATCATTGCACTGAAACCAATACCTCTCAGCGTCAAAGTTTCAACTATTGATGGACTTTTTGTTGATATAATATTGAAGGTTTTGACTGTAAGATTTACATCTATGATTAATTCTGTGAGATTTTATGATCTAAGGATGTATCTTTATCATATCTTTGATTCCATTTTTATTCATGGCAAGTGTTTAGGGCCTGAAAGCACATCTGCGTAAAAAGTGGGCCGTCTGTTTCCATCAGAGTAGAAACTAGTTTTTGTTTCTGTTTCTTTGAGGAGTGATCGGTGGGACTTGAAAAAGGAAAGCTCAAGCACCGCCATGAGGGCCTCTGAGCATGAGAAACCCAGCCATGCCAGGAAGCCAGCTCTAAGGAAGTGGTGTGTTATCATATTTCCTCTCTTCCCAACAACTCCTTTCTCCTCGCAGTACCTATTCCTTTCCTTCCGGCAGTTCTGAGCAAACCTCTCTGAGCCAAGAGTTTAGTGGTCTTAGGAGATGAGAGCCTAGTGAGGGATGGCAAGGCTGCTGGGTCCAGGATAGACCAGGACCCCCTTTCTAAATCAGGGGAGGGGAGCACTCACCGCCCCCGGCACTCACTTGTCCAGGCTGCCGAGGGTTCCCTGCAGAGTGCTGGGCTCTGAGATCCTCCTTGTGGTCTCTGACCGTGCTGGCGTGGTGACATCCATTATTCTGCGACCCTCTCTGGCTTCAGCTTCTCCTCCTAGGCCTTCTCTTAATCGTCATCAGCTTGCCAGCCAGCCTGCCACTTTTCCTGTCTCTTCCTAAACTTCTGACTCTCAAGAGAAAAGGCAGAATTGGTTTGTGTTTTACATATAATCCCATCTAGTATAAGCATTTTTTTTAGTAAGTAAGAATGACAGAAATCCTCCTGGTCTCCATTTTCTGAACATTCCCTAACATACAACTTTTGACTCTCAAATTTTCATCTTCTTAAATCTTTATTTATCAAAATCCATTACAAAAAGTCTATTGGTTTTTACTTCTTCCTTTCTAAAGCTTCCAGTCTTTCTTTCTAGAACTTTCTCTCCCGCAACCAACTCTACCTTGCGTCTGTCCCTGAAATGTCAGGCTGACTTGACCCAAAATACAAAATAACAAGTTTGGCTCTACCTGGATGTGGCTGCGATGCCGACTGCAGGAGGGAAGAGCTCTTCTGGGTGCGGAGCTCCCCAGCTCGGCTCAGGGGGACGCCAGACGCTCTGCCTTGTGACGGGGACGTGCGGGGCGCCGAGAGGGAGACGGCCAAGAGGGCAGAGACGGGCTCCTTGAGAAGTTCATCTTCCCCCAACCCCCAAAGCAGAGAGAAGAGAGCAAACACTGTGCCAGAATGGAAACAGATAGTCAGCTACAGGAAGCAATACCACCAACGTGCTAATGAAGCCTGGGGCCCAGGAAATGCTGCTCAGCTCTCAATATGATAGAAGCAAGGGTGCCTGCACCCTGTTCCCTGGGCTGGCTGATGCACTGTGGTCTGCGGGGAACATGATTCAAGAGGGGTCAAGGTGATAGGGTATTTGTGATTGCTCGACCTGGGTTTCTGTGATACTGAGAGTTTTATCAGCCTCCAGATTGACAGTGTTTCTTTCAGCAGGTCTGAGGAGCACTGGAAGGTGCTTTTTAGAAACAAGTACAGATTTCTGGTGCCTGTGGCTGATTCGTGGGTGAGGAGTGATCCATTGCTGCAGCGCTTGTGCTGGGATTGAAGCGAGAGGGCTTCCCAGACCTGGTGCCAGGAGCAGATGGTGTGGCAATGGGGAATCTGGAAGATGGCAGGTGGGAAAGCAGACAGAACCAAACCTCAGAACCCCGACAGTTACTTTAAAAAATTTTTTCAAGAACGTCCCCCTGCCTGCGACCATCTCAAGGTCTTATCTTATGTGATCTTATCGTCTACACAGGTTGTTTGAGTCAGCCGAGTCTTCCATCCTCTCTTATTTTCTCCTGCCCCCATGTTTGAGGGAAACAGCCTCCTCACTGGAGGCTCCCAGGCCTCAGACTGAGCTCTGGGTTTCCCGGCCCTGGCTGTGCCCCTTGGCTCCCCACGGTAAACCAATTAAACCAACCACTCAAAACACAAAACAGATATCTGAGGTAATTCGTCGTGAGAGTAGAAGAAAACTATTCACTCCTGGTGACAGGATATGTGTTTTAAACCTAATTGCTCTGGTGTTGCCTTTAACCACTTTATCAGTGCAAAGAAATAGAGGAAAACAATAGAATGGGAAAGACTAGAGATCTCTTCAAGAAAATTAGAGATACCAAGGGAACATTTCATGCAAAGATGGGCTCAATAAAGGAGAGAAATGGTAGGGACCAAACAGAAGCAGAAGATATTAAGAAGAGGTGGCAAGAATACACAGAAGAACTGTACAAACAAGATCTTCATGACCCAGATAATCACGATCGTGTGATCACTCACCTAGAGCCAGACATCCTGGAATGTGAAGTCATCACTATGAACAAGCTAGTGGAGGTGATGGAATTCCAGTTGAGCTATTTCAAATCCTAAAAGATGATGCTATGAAAGTGCTATACTCAATATGTCAGCAAATTTGGAAAATTCAGCAGTGGCCACAGGACTGGAAAAGGTCAGTTTTCATTCCAATCCCAAAGAAAGGCAATGCCAAAGAATGTTCAAACTACTGCACAATTGCACTCAACTCACACGCTAACAAAATAATACTCAAAATTCTCCAAGCCAGGCTTCAACAATATGTGAACTGTGAACTTCCAGATGTCCAAGCTGGATTTAGAAAAGGCAGAGGAACCAGAGATCAAATTGCCAACATCTGCTGGATCATAGAAAAAGCAAGAGAGTTCCAGAAAAACATCTACTTCTGCTTTATTGACTATGACAAAGTCTTTGACTGTGTGCATCACAACAAACTGTGGAAAATTTTTAGATAGGAATACCAGGTTACCTTACCTGCCTTCTGAGAAATCTGTATGCAGGTCAAGAAGCAACAATTAGAACAGGACATGGAACAATGGAATGGTTCCAAATTGGGAAAGGAGTATATCAAGGCTGTATATTGTCACCCTGCTTATTTAACTTATATGCAGAATACATCATGTGAAATGCTGGGCTGGACGAAGCACAAGCTGGAATCAAGATTGCCGGGAGAAATATCAATAACCTCAGATACACCACCCTTATGGCAGAAGGTGAAGAAGAACTAAAGAGTCTCTTGATGAAAGTGAAAGAGGAGAGTGAAAAAGCTGGCTTAAAACTCAACATTTAAAAACTAAGATCGTGGCATGTGGTCCCATCATTTCATGGCAAATAGATGGGGAAACAGTGGAAACAGTGAGAGACTTTATTTTCTTGGGCTCCAAACTCACTGTGGACAGTGACTGCAGGCAGCCATGAAATTAAAAAGACTCTTGCTCCTTGGAAGAGAAGCTATGACCAACCTAGACAGCATATTAAAAAACAGAATTACTCTGCTGACAAAGGTGCGTATAGTCAAAGCTATGTTTTTCCAGTAGTCATGTGTGGATGTGAGAGTTGGACTATAAAGAAAGCTGAGCACCAAAGAATTGATGCTTCTGAACTGTGGTGTTGGAGAAGACTCTTGAGAGTCCCTTCGACTGCAAGGAGATCAAACCAGTCCATCCTAAAGGAGATCAGTCCTGAATATTCATTGGAAGGACTGATGCTGAAGCTGAACCTCCAATACTTTGGCCGCCTGATGTGAAGAGCTGACTCATTGGAAAAGACTCTGATGCTGGAAAGATTGAAGCTGGAGGAGAAGGAGAAGGGGATGACAGAGGATGAGATGGCTGGATGGCATCACCGACTTGGTGGACATGAGTTTGAGCAAGCTCCGGGAGTTGGTGATGGACAGGGAAGCCCGAAGCGCTGCAGTCCACGGGGTCACAGAGAGTTGGACACAACTGAATTGACTAAACTGACTGAACTGAGTGACTTGAATTGTTGAATGTGACATATGATTCTAAAGATTCTAAGATTGGTTTTCAATGGACAGAATGTAAGCATCCAAGCAACCAAAGCCTTTTGAGGTGGAGGGGCAACATGCTAAACATCCTCTTTGGAAAAACAGAAGCACTGGGTTAAGAGTATCAGATCTTAAATTACTACCTGGGAGATCTTGAACAAGTCCTCCAATTTTTCGGGTGTGTCCTTGGATATAAAATGACAATCATAATGATATTTAGGTAATGCTGTTGTGAGAATTAATTGGTTGAACCATGAAAAATGCCTGGCTTAGGACTTGGCATGTGCAAGGGCTCATTAAATGGGGCTGCTATTACAGTATCGTCTCCTGATGCATGAGGCGCATTTCTTTACTTAATGGACTACTCCCTCAGGCCTTTCTCTCTTCCTCTCTGGATGCTTAGCCTGCCTACCTTTTGTGTGTTCCTTTATTCTTTGAGCACATGTCTCTGGGATGTCTTCCACCACAGAGTACCAGTTTGCACAAAAACCAGATGTGGTCCCGGCCCTCCTGCTGTGGTCAGCTCCAGACAGCCACCCCTTTGCCTTCTAAGCAGACCCAGCTCATTGTCCTTTCATACTCTGGGCCTTTGCACTAGTCCCTTCATTTTAACAGAGTGTCGTTTTCTTTGGTAGAATTCCAGTAAAATCACATTTATGAGTTTATTTCTGGGTGTGTGACTTGAGATATTTGGTTATTGTCTTTTTTTGGACCCATTGTTTGAAGTGTCATTTTTATAAGAAACCAAAATTGTTATTTTAAAAAATTTGCCATAAGCATCACCACTTCTGTAAAGCCCTTTGCATCTGGAACTAGATTCTTGCTCTTCTGTCATGGCCCTGTGTGTAATAGCACCTCCCAATTGTTGGGATGAGTTGTTTAAATGTTTGTTACCCTGGGGTAGACTTTGAACCTTCTCAGGCAGACTGTGTTTTAATTTATTACATCTCTGGCATTTGACACAGTGCCTGACTCTTAAGAGTTAACTGGGTCCTCTGAGAAGTTCTCTCGGTGCTTACTGCTGTTGTGAATTTATGACCTAAGTGTGTAACAGGATGAGATATTGAGAAAGAAATGAGCGTCCTAGTCTTTGCCTGCTGTGCATGAACGGGCTGAAGGACAAAGCCGTCTCAGCACTGCCCTCGCTGCTCCTCCCAGGAAGGGCAACCCAGGGCCTGTGTCGGGTCTCTTTCGCCCTAGGAAGGGGTTATCAGTGGCTCTTGTATTTCTGGGCTCCCCCAACATGCCAAAATTGCCCTGTGTGAAAGACAGCTGCAGCCAGGCTTTGTTTTTGAAGGTCTAGGGGCTGAGACAGTGGAGCAGGATGACAGCTGGCTGACAGCCCCGTCCCTCCTTGCGCATTTGCTCATGGAGAGGCCTTCTCCAGTCCAGACATGTCTGAAGCAGAACACAGGCAGCAAACGCCCTTTTAAGTTAACGCTGTGAGCGAGCAGGGTTCGGATAGAGAAATTTGGAAAGTGCATAAATATTTCTTTCACTTCTCTGCTCCCTGCTCTCATTCAACCTAGGGTCCTTGGGAAGAGTTGAGGAGAATTTGGAAGCAAGAAGTGTGACCGGGCTGGGAGACAGCCTCTGTCTGCTAGGCTGAGGCCCAGGGCGGACGCCGGGCGCCGCTGCCGAGCAGGCCTTTCCTAGGCCTCGGTCTCAGGGCAGGCCGCCCCTGTGCGCCGGCAGCTGCGGAGCCGCGCGCAGACGCCCGGAGGCTGGCCGCCGGCCTCCCCTCCATCGGCCCCGGGCCCACGCGGGCGGGAGGCGGACGGGGCGTCGCGGCAGGAACCGGGAAGAGCGCAGAGCGCGCCGGGGAGGCGCCGCGGCAGCACGACCACACGGAGCGAGCAAGGCGGACGTCAGGACGGCTCCCTGTTCCCTTCTCCTGGGAGCGAACGAAGTAGCATTTCAACTGTTTCATGAACCAGGGCCTCCTGAACAAGCTGGGGCGGCAAACAGTTCAATTCTGTTTTGAACACGCGTTTTCTCTTTGTGTGTCATAGGACAATAGCAAGACAGGGAGGGCTGAATGTACCTGTAGCCCTTAGTATTGGGCGAGGCCCATGTGAGGCGCGCGTCGCACTACTGTTCCTTCCATTTTCGTTATCCCATTAAACTGTAAGATAGATCATCGGACCCTCAGCTAAAGCCCTCTCATGAATTCCTGTCTTAAGAAAGCCAAGCTTATGCTGGCTTACAGGTTCCCATCCCTCCATCTCTGAACTTATTCCTTCGCTTTCCCACTTAGTCACTCAGTGCCAATTCCTGTCTTCTTTGCCTGTCCTCAGAGCAAGAGTGCCTGCCTCTTCGCACTTGCTGTATCCTTTGCCTGAAATCTCTTTCTTCTACATATTTACTAGCTCAGGCTTTTACTCCATAGCCTCTCTTTACAGTCTTCTTCTCCAGAGATGCCTTCCCTGATCACTCACTCGACAGAACACCAATCCTCATGGCCTGTGCTCCTTTTTTTTCTCACAACACTTCACTGTTCTCCTTGGTCCTTGTCACCATTTGACATGCTCTGTATTTGTTTGTTTTGTCTCTCTCCACAAGACTAAATTTAAAAGTGTCAGAGTCTTTGTTTTGTTTGCTATTGTATCCCAAGGAGAAGGCAATGGCACCCCACTCCAATACTCTTGCCTGGAAAATCTCATGGACAGAGGAGCCTGGCAGGCTGCAGTCCATGGGGTTGCTAAGAGTCAGACATGACTGAGCGACTTCACTTTCACTTTTCACTTTCATGCATTGGAGAAGGAAATGGCAACCCACTCCAATGTTCTTGCCTGGAGAATCCCAGGGATAGTTGAGCCTGGTGGGCTGCTGTCTAGGGGGTCGCACAGAGTTGGACACGACTGAAGCGACTTAGCAGCAGCAGCAGCAGCAGTATCCCAAACGCATACATTGGTGCCTGGCATAATAAATACTTGATGAATGAAGGAGTGACCCAATATCCAAGGGGAGGAGATGAGACCATAAAAAAAGGACTAGCAGAGGCCTCTCGCGGATCTTGGCCAGTGCTATTTAGGTGCTAGAGTTGACTTGATTTAGAAAAGAAATTGATTTCTTGTACTTTAAGGGCCGGGGAACAGTTTGTCTTTGTTGCAGATATAAGTGTCTGAGCCCCAGGTGAAGCCTGCAGGTACCAGTAAGCGGTAGTGCTCAATGCACACGCAGTGCTGCGTTCTAGAGGCGATAAAGCAATGCGGAAATGCCATCTAGATATTCTCTTATGGTTAGTAATAGCAATTTTAGACGCCAGAGCAAGCTTGGAAAGTGTGTCAGAGTTGGAGAGACTCTTAGGTCACAGCATATTAGCAGCAGGATTGGTGACTGTTTTCTTTAAGAAAAAATTATTTCTTTATTTAGCTGTGCCAGGTCTTCACTGTGATGTGGGAATTCTTAGTTGCAGAATGTGGGATTTAGTTCCCTGATCAGGGATCAAAACTGGCTGCCTGTGTTGGGAAGTTCAGAGCCTTAGCCACTGGACTACCAGGGACATCCCAGGGTTGGGATTGTAACACAGGCCTTCTAATTCCCTGGCTAGCTCTTTCTACCAAAGCTCAGATGAGCCCTCTCGCTCCTCTAATTTCATGCCATTCCATTGGATTAGGTCTCTGGATTCCCAAACTACTGCTCTTTCCCAACAAATTCCAACACAGATAACAATCTCAGCCGAAGGATCTATAATCACAAAGTTTTGCTCTGTATTATTTATGTTTCATTAACAACTATAGTAGGAGACAATAAAGACAGGATCCCAGTTAGGCTGGCTTGTGCATCTATTCACACAACTTGTGACATTGTCACTCACGTTTGGATCATTTCAGCACTGACGATTTGATTTGTTCACTAGAACCTCAGCATTTCAGAGCGGGGGCCCTTAGAGATGGCTAGTTCATAAGGCTTTTAAGTCATTTTTTAAAGCTACAGCTGACCCAGAAGTCAAATACTTATATATATTAAAAAAAGTGCTCCTTTTGTTGAATACCCGTGGGCTCTGAATCATCTCTAAGGAATCCCTTTCAGGTCTTTAAAATGTAGCCTGAAAATCATTGATGTAGTTCCACTTTTTCCTTGTAGAGATGGAAAATCAAGCCAGTCAAGAAGCAGAGTTTATATCAGGATTTTACTCCATCTAATTACTCTGTTTAAGCTCCTCCACCACAGGGTGAACAGAAAAACATTCAAACTCCTTTTCTCTCCTACCTGATCAGCAGCAGTTTCAGTTCAAGGGTTTAACGGGAAAGATGCAGAAATGCTAAACTCAAATGAAGAGTTTGGGTAACCACGTCTGAAGGCAATCAGGAGTTTCCAGCCCTTCTCTCCCCACCTTCGCATCTTCTTTTAAGTTCTCATATATATTTGCTTCATTTTAAAATTTTATTATTAATTTTTTGGCCATGTTGTGCAGCTTGTGAGACCTTAGTTCCTTGACCAGGGATTGAACCCGCACCACTGGCAGTGAAAGCAGAGTCCTAACCTCTGGACTTCCAGTGAAAGTCGCTCAGTCGTGGCTGACTTTGTGACTCCATGGACTGTAGCCCACCAGGCTCCTGTCCATGGGATTCTCCAGGCAAGACTATTGGGGTGGGTTGCCATTTCCTTCTCCAGCGGGCTTCCAGGGAATCCCCTATATTTGCTTTAAATAAGGCCCAGATATGAAGATCTGGAGTTAAACCAAGAACCCTAACCTAATCAGCTGTGCTGTTTGGAGGATGGTCTCCATGGCCATTAGCCCAGGGGACACCAGAGAAGCCACGTGTGCCCAGGCCTGAATCCAGGGGCCAGGCCTGAGTGGAGATGCTGCGGCCAGCTCTGAGCGTGATGGCACTGGCCGCTCAGCTCCAGCACTGTGAGAGCTGGGAGGTGTGCTTTGAAATAGATTTCAGAGAAGATTTATGATTAGTTCCCTCAGGATACAGGCAAGCCCAGAACCCAGAAGTCACTGCCTACAAGGCTACAAGGCAAGGCTAAAAGTGTCCTGGTCTATGAATCTAGTTGACTATTGCTCCTCATAGCTCAGGTTCATTTGGGGGACAACTGGATGTTAATGATGTTACACAGATAGTAACAGGTTCACGTTTTATTTATAACAGGTTTCAAGATCTGCTGGTAAAGGACATACCCTTTTTATTCTGCTTGCAGTGGCATGGAGGCCATGCCCTAATAGACCCAGGTCAGGGGTTGCTAACCAGCTTACTGGTACCTAGTGAATCATCCTTGGATCTGCCCAGAATAAGTTAGGGAGTTGTCTGGCTGTGTGTATACACTTGGGCGGGGCGGGGGTGTGAGGCTGGGGGCAGGGTCGGTCAGTCCTGGTGGCGAGTTTCAAACAAACCCAGTGACCACTGGCAGAGGATACAGTCGTTGAGAAAGGGGAGACTCACAAATCATTATTAAAGATGGAGGGCAAAGAAACTGCTTTTTTTTTTTTTTTTAAAGAAACAGCGGTAGGAAAAGAAGGAAGAAAAGAACAGTTTTTTTTCCGTGTGCTAACTCAAGCCTAAGGAGCTGAGCTGGCTATATACCCCATTAAACCAATGTCTTAGGAAATGCTGGTCTCTGCCAGAAAGCTGCTCTGAAGCTCTGCTTCACGCCTCACCACACAGTGGGGTTGGGAGGTACGGCTCCTTGAGATCCTGTCTGATGTGGCAGATGCACAGATCTGGGGCCCAAGACAAGGTGAGTAAGGGGGGAAACATGGGGCCAGACTTTAGAAAGGACTCGAGTTGTGTGTGTGTGTGTGTGTGTATTTTGCATCCCTTTTAAGTAAAGATATTTGGGATGGAAGCTACAAAGGAAAGAAAAAGACTTTAGTCCTGTTTTGTGAATGATTTCTGTTTTTAAATAAGTCCCAGACCCTGTTTATTTGGTTGGTTATTAGTTATTTTCTCCCCAGCATGTTTGAAAGAACCTAGGTGGGTAGTGTGACCGTGCCCGTGGAGAGCAGCCTGGGACTGGCAGGAGAGGTGGGTAAGAGTTCTCATTACAGAAGACTATCAACTGTGGCTGGTTCCTCCTTCAGAATCGACCTCTTCAAACAGCCAGGAGAGCTGGGCTGTTCTTCAACATCATATTTTCCCTAAAATACCTTGGGGAGCCAACAACTCCTTTCCTTACTTGCTATTTTAAAGGAGAGTTGATGCGTCTGGATGAGAGTTGCTGGAAGGAGTTCTGAATTCTGAGAAGTGAAAGCTCAGAACCTAAAGGACTTGCCAGGAGGTTGCTTTGACCTGAAACTAAGGCCTAATATTAGTCATGCTAGAGACCCAGTGAATGGAACAGCTAAAACAAACAACAAACTCTCAACCCCCCAAAAACCTCTGGGAAGGTGGGAACTGAAGAACTCCGGAAGGAAGGTAGGGAATAGCTGCTAATATGTGGTGGTTTGGTTGCTAAGTCGTGTCCAACTCTTGTGACCCTGTGGACTGCAGCCCGCCAGGCTCCTCTGTCCATGGGATTCTCCAGGCAAGAATACTGGAGTGGGTTGCAATTTCCTCCTCCAGGGGATCTTTCCCACCCAGGGATCAAACTTGGGTCTCCTGTGTTGCAGGCAGATTCTTTACCGACTGAGCCTCGAGGGAAGTCTAGCTGCTAACATAAAGGAAACTAATTTTCTTGATAGGCATTTCATTAAAAATTAAAACAAAGAAAGAAAGGACTGCCAAACCTGACTCTTTCATCCTTCCAGATTCATCCTTTTTCAAAAGCCCCAGCTTCATAGTTCTCTGATTGCAGACTCTAACCAAGGTGGGCAGAGCAAAGCTCGTTTCCTAAGGGAATGAAACGGGCAACCAGGGCTGTGAATCACCAAAGTGCTGGCGGAGAAACACTTCAGGATCCAGTAACAGGCTGAGTCCTGGGCTTGCACATGGGCTCTCAACATGGCCGTGGCAGGGCCCGTCTCAATTTCGACAACCAGTGGCCTTCCCCAAAGTGGACACGCACAGAGGACAGCACAGTCACAAGTGGGCATGGCTTTTATTCTCAGTGCACAATAGTTTGGTTTCTGCTCATCAGCAACAGCTTCATTGGTTCTAAAAAAAAAAGATCTCTTTTTTCCTTCTTTTAAAACTCCCCTTCCATTCTTCCTGTCTCAATGGAACAACGTATTTGAATTTCAGAATTGTTATTTATAGCATTTTTTTCCTAAGAACCATATAAATACATGCAAAACATTGTACAGAGAGCTTAAATAATATTAAAATGCAAATACAGATTGGGTGTAACGCTTAGCTGAACTGTAGATTATAGCCACACACACTGGGGTACACATCGCTTTGATATCACCATTTGTGTATGTCATGCAGATCACGATAATCAATCTTCTGTTTTGTTTTTTTTTTCTTTTATACAAAATACCAGTGCTTGTTATACTAGTTACTGAAAAGAAAAAAAAAAAAAAAGAAACTCAAAATCCCTATCTGTGTGCTAATTTGAAACAATGTAGATAGGTTTGTTGGCACATATATATGGCATACTCACATATGGCATATATACATACAGGGAGAAAACATGAACCAAAGGCCAATTCAGTCATGGGGAGCTCACCTCCCCCCACCTCTCCTAATCAGGAGGAAAGGGGACAGCAGGTCTACCAGCAGGCTGGGAAGGTAAGGGCAGCACTGAGCTAAACGGAGGGGTGTCTGGTCTGTTCTGAGGAAGAGCCTGTAAAGGCTGAAGAAGAGCAGGCATTTACAGAGGGTCCCACCCCCACCACTGCAGTGAGGGTCCCCAGCTGTGCAGAGGGAGGAAGAGGAAGTGTGCACTTTGGGATGGCATCACGGGCTGCTTCAGTCACTAGGCAGGGAAGACAGGAAAGAGAAGAAGTTTAGAGGTTTCAGGACACATGTGAGCTTGCCATGCCCCTGGGTTTTGGCAGTGAGGTAATCACTCAGATTTAACTGTGCGGACTCTCCCCTCTGAAGCTCAAGGGAAGAAGAAATGCAAACCCTGAAGAACTCACAAGTGCCTGCGGGATTTCTTGGTCTCTCTACCACACTTAGAGATGGAGAGTCATTTTAGAAGCAGAGGACACCTATGGGAAGGATCTAGTCAAGATTGTCACCTAGGGCTAGAACCAGCCTTTATTTTTCCATGTAGAGCTATTATCTCCCATCTAATATATTGCATGAAACTTTTTTAGGGGAGGGGGAGAAGTCTCAAATCAAATCCTTGCACAAAAAAATCACTAATGGAAAACTCCAGGGGCAACCAGAGGTGAAAGAACCGTAAAAAATGCAACCCCCAAATCAGAGTACCCGTGCAGCCCAAGTGTCTTGGGTACCACTCTGCTAGCTCTTCTTCAAGAAATATAAATCTACCTGAGGTCCCTGATCCTGATCACTACTTCCTGATACCCATTTCCATGGGGATGTGCACTTATTTCCTGCCAGCTGTTCCTTCTTCCTGGATGCCCTCCTTCCCATTGGTAATCTACTGCCCATTTTTCTAGTTTTATCAAGAGAGGAACCAAGGATAGGATAATATTTCCCCCTTTTCCCCATCAGACTCTTTTCAAATCCAAAGCACCATTTTTTGGGGAAAGCTTTATTAACTTATGCCATATTTATTCACTGCCGGTTGGATCACTGAAACTGAATAGGAAAAAAAAACCACATATAAAAAATATATGCACATAAGCACTTAAACTTGCTCAATTCCATATCAGCAAAATTTATATTAAAAAGTTCTAGAATCCAACAAAATTCTTCCCCCTAAGGATAAAGATGGCTGTTTGGAGAAAGGTAGGATGGTGCATTGGTTTTAAAACCAATTGCAAATACACTGTGAGTCACCTGTCGTGCCTAGCAGTTGGTTTTGTGCCCCCTTCCACGGGGTTACATGGCAACACTTTATTTTAAATCCTTTAAACAAAATGCACATGGCTGACTCAAAAATACCAGTTTATGATCTAAAGAAAACTATATATTGTTTGCATAATATTTCTATATTTTCTCTCTTACTACGGAAACTAGAATACACACAAAAAATCCCATTGACTTTAAACAAGTAGACACAAGCCCTCAAGAGGAAACTCGTCAGGCACCATGAGAGTCTTTCAGGAGCAGGAATGATAAAATAGCCTCCAAAGTTTGTTTTAAAAACTGATCTGAGGTAATAAAAGACTCGACAGAACTAAATCTTCCAATTACTTAATAAATATATATGTGAACATCAAACACCTCGGGTGAGCTATTTTTTCCCCCATTAGTACTGAAGACAGAGAAAAAAAAGATCACTAAAACATGTAAGTTTTATAAAACCAGAATCAGATTTGGGGGCTGATGTACTAATGGGAATGTGCAGGGGGTACCATTTCTTTATTTTTCCTTCCTAGGGCAGCTCCAGTGAGAGGAGGAGCCATCTTCCTAGGGCAGCTCCGGTGAGGGGGGAGCGGGGGGAGCCACCTTCCTAGGGCATTCCTAGGGCAGCTCCGGTGAGAGGGGCTGGGGGGAGGGAGCCACAGGAAAAGGCTGGAGAGGACAGCTCAGGTCAGCGGACCCCCAGATGGAAATGCGGCAGTCCCCAGACACCTCAAGGCCCTTCTCCCCATCCCCATCACTCGAGAAAGAGGGGAGAGGCTTCATTTATCCGATGGAGATGGGACTTGAGCTGACTCCTGCACAGGAGAGCTTATATCAGCACAGCAGGGAGAGAAATGGAGAAACTGCAAATGCAGCTCCACCCCGTCCCACTGAGGAGCACTTAAAAAATCTCCTAGCCAATTCCCTGGCTCCTGAGAGCCAGGTGGGGAAGGGGATGCTCTGGGCAGTGCTCAGGGAGAGAAGGCACAGGGCTTAACTGTGCCGCACTGAGCGTTCTAGAGGGGGCTTGAGCAGGGTGTAGGGCGCAGGAGCGAGGAGGGGAGCCTCCTTTTGCTCCTTTAAGTCAGCAGAGTGTCACCGGAGCCATATATTTTCAAAATCAGAATATCTGAGAAAGGCTGGGGCCCTTTCAGCAACTAGCTGAGCTAGGGGACACAGCAGAGTAGAATTCGAAAACTGAAGGCAATGTCCAAGCTGACCCGTCACCTGAGCTCCAGGGTTCTGGCTTCTCTGAGGAAGGTTTTCTCAGATTCCACTCAAGGGCACTTTGGCCTCTCCCACGCCTTCTCAGTCCTCACTCCCCCAACGATCAGGCCCTACCCGAGAAAAGCCTTAGCAGATGGCTTTGAAAGCAGCAGTGGTTACCCCGAGGAGAACTCCTAGTTGGCTTCGGTGGTCTGTCTTGTTCTAGATCTGCCAGCTTCGGTTCCTTAACATCCAAGTCCAGTTAGGAGGCAGGATCAATCTTAATTCATTCCTTTGCCACCACTTTAGGAACAGGAGGAAGCTCAGGCTTCAGGTGAAAACTACAAACCACGTATGTGTAAGCTTCATGGTCAAGGCTAATCTTCCTGGCACTTAGAAACCACACACACTGGACAAGATGGCAGTTTAGAAGCAGATAACCTGGCAACAACAGGGATATAGTATTACCTGCTCTCAACTGCTTCCAAAGGGCCGTTAGCAAAGAAATGTTATCTATCTCTGGAAATAAATCAAGAGTTCCATTGGGGCCGGAAGGGAGAAAGGTCAAAGTTGACTCAACTCACCTATATTCTTTCCATTTTCTTAATCATCACAACTTAAAAAAGAGTGAAGGTAAGGAAGACGGCGGTCACAAAGGACCAAGAGATTGTGGGGAGGTTTGATTGGAAGGGCAGAAAGAAGTTAAGGGCCTCAGGTATAAGTTTTTGAAATGGAAAAACTGTTTTAAAACAATCACTCTATAGGCTGATTCTGTACCTTCCATTCTTACCTCAACACGTTTCATTTGATAACGTTTGTAGCTCTGAATTTTGAGCTGAGCTCCTAAACAGCATAGACTCATAGGGTAAAAATCCACAAGTAAGGAGACTGGTGACCTGGGTACGGATGTTGGGGAGAACTGGAGGTGGGGTAGACGCCAAGACAATTTTCGTCATTTCTTTCAAAATGACTACTGACACATCCGAGGGACAGATCCACCACTCATCACTTGCCTGGGGCTTAACTGGGTCCCGCTGCAAACCCCAACTCGAGTTTCAGTTAAAATGCTCGTAGGTCTGTGCTCTTGCCTCCTCATGGCAGATGAGGGTTCACACATACTTGGGAGCAGCTGACACGATGGTGAAAACTCCCATCATCACCTTACTGATGGGACAGATGAAAAGGGAGACAGGGAAGGCAGGAATGGGAAGCAGAGAAGAAGTTCACACGGACGTCTCCAGGCTGTGTAGAGGGCTGTCCGGGTGGGAAGCAACAATTTGTACTTGGCAGCAATCCACCGAATTGTTGTTTTTGTTGGTTTGTGGAGTGACCTCACCATCCGGCGAGGACGTCTTAGTCCCAGGCTTAGACACCTTTTCAAAAATCTCCTCTTCTTGCTCATCCAGGAGTGGTGTTCGTGGCCCCTCCTCATCTATGGTGAATTCAGGGTGGGTCATGAAGTTGTGGATGGAGTTTTGGTTCTTGGGTTTCTGAATGCTTTCGTGGAGGGAACTATGGAACGCTTTGACCACTTTGATCTACACCAGGGGAAGGAAAAGGAGGGTGAGAAAACGCAGCGGTGAGAACTGGTCAGCAGAACAGGGGACTGGGTGGTTTGATGACAGAAACAAAGCCCAAACTACAGAACACTACTGCCCCACAACCCAAACCAAAAGTATGAGAAGAGATCATGAAACACCAGAACACCACGTGACTTAAATTTCAAGCACTGAGGTGGGGTGGGGAGAGTGAATAATGACAAACAACTAGAATATTTCAAAGCTGCATAAAAAAAGTAGAAAACCCAAAGCAAAGTTAGCATTCCCAAACAATCTACTCTTAAAATTAAATAGGAAACAAAAAGATTCATTAGTTCTTTTGGATGGGAGGCAAGGACATTGGAAGTAGGTGCAGTTTAACAGTCAAACTTAAAAGATGATCCAGACATGTGGATTTCTGTGTTGGGGCCAAATAATTTGTGAGTGTGGAATGGAAGATTACACACTGAAGTTTAGTTATCTGTTGAAAACCCTCAATAAGCCAAACACATATCAATTTGCACACAATACACGTTGGGTGATAAGCGGCCATGAATACTGTGTGGCAAGGCAGACAATACCGTGCAGCTGGGTTAGCAGCATGCAAGAAATCAAAATTCTTGTACTCTCCAATTTAATAATTGCTCTTTCAATCAGGAAACATGCATATGTTTATATCCCACAGTCTCCACTGTGTCCTCTTCCCCCAAACAAAGCAGAACTCCACTCCTTCAGCCCCTCCCCTTGAAGAGGTGGATAAATACAGGCATCACAGTTGCCCCGTCTGAGGCTGACAGAGGGCTGCTCTCTCAGTTCAGATGTGGCTGGACGCGTGCGGCCATGACTCTGATGCACAGCAGCTGTGCCGAGTCACAGAGCTTTCTCCAGCTGTTTGTAAATTACGAAGAGGAACATGATCTTAGGTAGGGGAGGGAGAGCGTGGGCTCAGAACAGAAGCCACTCAGGCCAGGAGGCTTTCCTGATGGGATGGATCAAGAGGATGGAGGAAAGGGAGCCACCTGCGGTTTGTCAAAGGGGATACACTCCTGTGAGTGTCACGGTCTGTTCTACTGCACAAGAGAGGAAGGGGTTCAGTTTAGAAGAGAAGAAGAAACACTTGACAAGCACTGATCACTTTATCCATAGGCACCAGCTCTTCTGGCAGCTGTTTTTCCAAACTGGAAAGCTCTCTGAGGTATGCTTTAGGACTTGGGGTGGTAGTAGTAGAGTAGGGGGCAAGGTGGGATCCTGAGAGGCTGGAGAGAGAGGGGAAAAGAAAGTGTCATAGGACAGTTTCAGTTCTTGGGAGGTGGCTGATCCTAGACTGATCCCAAAGTTCCTTCATCAGAAAAGAAATGGAAATAACGCAGGAGAGGCTGTTGAGGTGGGAGAGGGGAGAGAAGTGATGGGGGCTGGGGCGGGGAACCTCTTCCAGCAAAGAATACTTCCTGAGGAATATGGATCCAGCAGAGCACACAGAGAGACAGGCAAGTAAACTGTACAGCTCGTCTCAGTGCTTCCCGTCACTGTACAGAACCTTCAAAAGTAATGCACAAAGAAGGTTCACTGAGATTGCATCCTGCGACTAAGGCTTTCTTTATCCTGCCTCACTCCACAGCACACCGGCAGACCCACAGGACAGAGGGCGCTCAGAGCTCAGAAGGCAGAGGACGCTGTGACTCGGTGAAATCCGCTCGGTGCTTCAGCCAAGAAGGATGGAGGCACCCGGGTACACATTCACCTCGCTGCACACAAAGTTAGGGTCTATTCTTCTATCCCTTTGGCAAGATCAGATGGAATGCAGGTTACATCTGGTTTTCAGGAAGTCCCAAGTTATAATGGGTCTACATCAAATCTTAGAGAAAAGCACCTGGGATGAAGCGAGACCGAATCCAAAGCCCTAGTCAGGTAATGGGCTCAAAGCCACGCTGCCCCGCAGGAGCGCTGGCACAGCCCACACTTTTCACTCTTCCGACTTCCGTGTTTCTAACGCGTGCCGCAGGCGACAGCACATCTGTACCATGGGCTGGCCATCTTCAGTATCAGTCATTTTCAAACTTCCTGCTTCCATTTTTTTTTTTGAAGCGACTGAATACTTTGTTAAAACAATTATATGTTAAGTCCAATCTAGAAAACAGATGTTTAAAAACAGGGGTCGCCATGAGGTTCTGGAGCCCTGTTTGCTGGCTTCTCCTCTCACCTGCTGGGGGGATGAGTCACTGTTACACGCAATAAGGGAGATGAAGGTGACGTGGGGATGGGGACGGAAAAGATAGGGACAGCTTCTTCTTTAGGGGAGCAAGAAACAGTCATCCAGCTAGATAACAGGGCTCTGGACTCTAAAGAGAAAGCAGCCACCTGTAAGGGAAGCTCGAGAAGAGGAGTCAGAGAGCCAGGAAGCACCACCTGGTGGCCTGGCAGGCGGAGAGGAGGGTGGTGGGCAGAGGGTGCGGGTTGCACCAGAAGGCCCCTCAATCCCAGCACTGACCTCGGAGACTCTGTGACACGCACGGATGCCCACCACACAGCCACCTCATCACCAGCCCACCCCAGGCGGTGGCAGCCTCCCTTCCTGATGCACAGTGCCCGGTGCCCGAGCAGTGTGTGGGGGACAAGACACAGACGGAGGCGGGTGCTGGGCAAGCTCCAGGCCCTCTCCACTTGGCCAGTCAACCTTTCCTCCCGCAATCACCGTCACTCAGAGTCTCTGGGAAACGTCACTTCTGGGGCGCTTATCCTACCAGTGAAAGTGGCTGATTGAAGAGCAACTGTTTCTCACGGCTCGGAGGCCTGAATCAGGCTGGACCTTAGATTAGGCATGAGTGCTAAGGGCCACTCTCTGGAGTTCAGTGAATGGGAAGATGAAGACTTCCTTTTCTTCAGTTGGTATTCTGCAGTTTTCCTTTGCAGAAATTAACAGAAGAGAAGGAATTAGGGCCTTCCTAGAGAGGGAAATCTTGGGTTTTCCAGGCGGTGGTAGTGGTAAAGAACCTGCCTGCCAATGCGGAAGACATAAGAGACACAAGTTCAATTCCTAGGTCAGGAAGATCCCCTGGAGGAGGGCATGGCAACCCACTCCAGTATTCTTGCCTGGAGAATCCCATGGACAGAGGAGCCTGGTGGGCCATAGACCACAGGGTCACAAAGAGTCGGACATGACTGAAGCGACTTGGCATGCAGAGAGGGAAATCTTAGAGATCTGTCTGCCAAAGGTTAGATAAATACTTGAATTTGTTTGGAAATCTGGAATGGGAAATGGGTTTTAAAATGCATGACTATAACTTCTAGGCCCTCCAGTAAGAAGGCACAGCTGGAGAAAGAGCAGGTATGGCCTGACTCTCCGGATTTTCTACCTTTGAGGGTTTGCACCATATCCTCCACCAGCAACTCTACATGAGCCCAACGGCTTAGTGTCCTCCCACCTTCAAATCACCAGGACAGTTGGCACTAACCCTTCCCAACAGAGAGGCAGGGTTTAAAAAAGAACAGAGACTAATTAGAAGGACGTGGTAAAGCCAGAAGAAAGCAGGGAACAAGAGGAATACAGGAGGACTAGAGCAAGAGATCCTTGCATGTTGGTGAGGTAAGACGTAGGTCTTGGCTGCCTTTGGGCCTAAAGAATATGCATCTACATAAACCTCCTCTCCCCCTGCTCCTCACACCTCACATAAGAACCCTTAAGGCTGGCTAGAAAGACAATGGATAATCTAGGTCTGATCATCCTACACACTCACCATCAAGTGAACCACAGACGAAGCAATTGCTCTTTCTTTACCCCCCATCCCAGGGTTGGAGCGGTGGTATCCAGGAGTGGGGGAACAAAGAAACAGACTAAACACTCAGATATTTGAAGCCCACGATATACTTAATACAGAGAGACTCCTTCCCCACCAAATACCTTAACAGCACTATCAGCAAAAAGACTTCTGTTTCCTCTCTGGGTCCCACTTGGGGAAGGTAAAAAGATCAGGAATAGGAAGGCATAAGCATTAGCAATAATCCAATAATCTACCTATAATCTACCAGATCTTAGGGTGAGCCTTGATGGCATTCTGGTTGACAGGATGACTGAGAAAGGGGTCCTAAAACTTTACAGCCAAAATAAAATATGAAGTGTTGGTTATAAGTAAAACAATCAGATTAGAGGAAAGGAGGAAAACAAAAAAAAGGTTGCTCTTCAGAAATTCCTAAAAGAAAAAATTTTTTTAACAGGTGAAAAATAAGTTGTTTTGATCTTTTTATATATTTCTCCTATGAGATGTGAATGAATAGAGTCTTAAACCAGAATTTGGCTTAAGATCCCTGAAAAGTAAAACAACGGGAATGCTCAGACCTGTGCATGTGAACTGAACATCTTTTCTTCACATTCAGCTGCCACTTTTATGCCAATACTGCCAGCTAATGGCAGAGTGGCGGCCAAAAGGACACTCTTAGTACTGGCCAAACTCAACGCTGATTCAACTATGACAGATCTACTGCTTAAAAAAAATGGGAATAATAGCTCCTTTCATGCCTTTTTTCAGGAGATCTCAAATTTGCCCCCAGATGAAGAGAGTTCCCGAGTCTTCATTTGGCTTAACCTTACATCTAACCTTAGGGGACAGAGTTGACACTCAAAGAAGCAGAAGGAGAGGAAAGGAACAACAACATCTTCAAACAAAGCAACAAAGTAAAGTAAAACAAACAAACAGAACTCAAGGAAGGAACAGGCAATGCAGGGGAACAATCAGAAAACAAGATTACTGTCTTTAAAATGGTTATGGTTTAATAGCTTTTCAACATTAAAAAATTAATAAAATTAAAGGGCACATAGCTAGTTTTGGAGTGGGGATTTTGCCCCAACTTTTCTTTCCTTAACTCAAAGATCAAAGGGAAAAACCAAAAGGAAAAGATAACCACGACTGGTTAAAGTGAATGCCACGTGCTCTCTTGTGGTCATTTTAGCAAATCATGCATCATAATAGACTATCACTCACTGCCCAGAGTAGGAGATGAAACAGCAGCAGCAACAGAAGTGGTGGGGGGAGATTTGACTGGTGCAACTGTTACATAGGATGAGCTAGGAACATGTTTTACATCAAGGTGTTGACCCATGGTCTGGCGCTTTAGGACTCCCTTAAAAGAGGCTCCCGTCTGGAATGTGTTAATTACGTCGATCTGCAAAGAATCAGAAAGTGAGACAGCTTTGCTCCACAGTCAGAGAGAAGTGAGAAGAGAGGAAGGGAGGGTCCAAGAGGGTTAGGGGAGGGGATGGAAAGAGCTGGGGAAAGGGGACAGGAGATGGGAAGCCAGAGAGAATCCCTCACACACAAAACAACAGTCAGGAAAAGGGGGGAAAATCGTTAATTGCAAATCACACTTCATTTAAGGAACAGTTTGCCATGGAGTCTACATACCCAGCCAGAATCTAGCCTTCCCTTCCCTTTTAGCCCATGATGGACATTTTAGGTGTGCTGGTGTCCAAACATATCTAAAATTTAAAGGGACTTTCCCCACTCCTGACTCCTGACAGAGAGTGACAGCTTATTCACAGCTTTGACCCATACTCTTAAAAAAATAAAGCATGCAATTTAAGACAGTAGGAAAAGTATATATTACTGAGTTTTGAGGCTCAGGAACTCTAAACCAATTAAATTGATTACCTATTCTTGCGGATTTTCCAGGAAAACAACTTATGTGTTTAAACAGAGGCAGTGTACTAGCCCATACACAAGCGGCCATGGGGAAAAGGCTCCTAGACCACGAAGGAGCTGGGCTCACCCTCTTCTGGGTTATTCTCTGAGATACCCTTTCCTCGGGTGGGAGTGGACAAGGCCTCTGAAGGCGGAGCTCAGGAGCCCAGGGGCCAGGCCCTTAGAGAGAAGGCCTCCAACAGCAGTCGTGCACTGGAGCCCTGGAAGCGCCGGCACAAGTCAGTCATGAGCTCAGAAGGTAGACGGGCCCAGGAGGAGGAGCTGGCTGAGAGTGGCGGCCGTGCTCACCAGCTGCGGGTCTAGCCCTGCACAAACTGCCTCTGATTTTCAGGGTCCAACTCTTCAGAGACAGAGGCAATGAAGGCCATTTGTCTTCTGACAGTGGCCTTGATCTGAGGCCTCAGTAACCTACCACCCTCATCCCTGACTTCTGACTAACAAGGAACAAATCAAAAAGAATTTCCTTACCCTTCAAGATCTGGTAGAATCACATTAAAAATGCCCAAATGCTTAACACCACAGGTCAGTCTACCAGGGAGGTAGGAGAGGTGCTGACCCCACTCACCTAACCTCACCTCCCCAGGTGAGAAGGTGGGAGTGCAGGGACCTTGTGAATCAGACAGTTGCTCTTATTTATAAAGCTTCCTGAGAAGCCATGAAAGGTTTAGGGCTAGTTTCTGGATTCAGACCAGGTTTGAGGTAAAATACCACTCATCACATGATACAGTCCTTACTTCCAAGGGATGGAGGAGCCTGACACTGTGGGAGAAAAAGGTCTGGATGTGGGCAGGGCTCAGCCACATGGAAGAAAGGGCTGGAGAGTCACTCCTCGGGCTTGTTAAGGCCACAAGGCCCCAAACCATGAAGCTGGAAGTTTACCAAGATTCAAGCCCTCGAGTTTCCCTAACTTCTGCCCTCTAGTGCTTTTAGGTCTCCCAAAGTTACAGGGACCAGGAGGGGACAGAGCCTGGCACTTCCCATCTCAGGTGTTGCAAGGAGAATGACAAGGACCAGCTCTGCTGAGGGAAGGGCTGATGCCAGGAGAGGGCTTTAGGATCCAGGGTGAAGGTTAGCAGTCAGCCGCAGCTGCTGTGGATTCAGGGCTGATGGCACAGGCTGCTCTTCACAGCATCTCTAACAGGTCGCCTATGTTGCCCAAGTTCAGGCTTTAACGTCATTCTGGTCCAAGTACCTCTTGCTCCAACAGAGAAAGGCAGTACACCTAAAGCTATATAGGCAGCAGAACCAGAGAGGTATAGAGTCGAGGGGATGGACATTGGTAGTGGAGGGGAGGGCAGATCCATGAGTCTCAGCCCCAGGAGAGAAGCCTGGGAAGGAGCCACGAGACACTGGAACGAGGGGATCCTGGCTAGGAAAAAATGTACATAGTAGAAGAGGAGGCAGATGATCCTGAAGGGAAGAAAAGAAGACAGGTTATTCTGAAAAGAGCAGGCCTGCAGGGAAGCACCGAGGCCTCAGACACGGGAGCCACAGGCACCGAGCTCTCGGGGTCCGGGGGGCCCTGGCTGGGAGTGCACGTGCGGCCTGGAGTGGGGCTGCTGTGGAAACTCGGCAAGTGCTAAGGCAGCTTCTGCAGACCCCTGGGATTTCCCTCTATGAGGAGGAGCTCAAGACAGGGGAAAGGGGCCCCAGGATTTCCCTCCCTAGCCCTGGCTCCCCATTTTCATCTGCTGTCTTGTCTACAGGAGACCAGTTCCCAGCTGCTACAGGAGTCCTCCCTTATCTGCAGGGGATAAATCCCAAGACCCCCAGTGGATGTTTGAAATCGCATAGTGTTAAATCCTGTATATACTATGCTTTTTCCTAGGCTAATGGGCAGGTAGCTGATATAGTGTGGATATGATAGGCAATGGAATGATTTACATCCAGGGCAGGATAGAGTGGGACAGTATGAGACTTCATCAGCTACTCAGAATGGCATAAAATGGAAAACTTACGAGTTATTTATGGTATTTTTCATTTAATATTTTCAGATTGTGGGTGACCACAGGTAAGTGAAACCAAGGAAAGCAAAGTCATGGATAAGGGGCGATCACTGTATTTCCCTTAGAATATTCATTTCGCCTTTCTTCCCTAGAAAGTGGTGGGTTTGACAAAGGAACTTTTGAAACCACCTGCAGTGCTGTTTAGAGGATGAAATTTACTTCTGGGATCTCTAGCCAATCTGCAGAGATGCATAGGCCTGTTCTCTGGAGAACACCTTTGAGAACTTGGGGATTTACAGGTCCCTGAGATAGGAAATTTTAGGACTAACACAATAGAGGTAGGTGAGGTAAGAATAGGGAAGTGTTAAGATTATCAATACCTAGACCAGGCCATTTACCCAGGAAAAGGTAGCTACAGTTGCTGCATGAAAGGTGGGGAGAAAAGTTACTGTAGGGCTAGAGGCAAGGGACTTAAGAGCGGCAGGAGCAGCTTCTATCCCATTTCAGAGATCGCAGGAAGGGAAATGGTGTGAAGAAATTATAGCCTCCTCTTTTCTGGGGAGAAAATCTGAACCTGTAAAAGACACTCAGGCACTGAGAGACTACTGTTATTTATATATACTTAGCAATAAGGTTCCCCATCATGGTCTTACATTTTGAGTGGGGAAGACATAAAAGAGTGAGTTTCTTTTACAAAGATCCTCCAGATACACCTACATTCCCTTAATAGCAGCTTGAGGATGTACAATAAATGTTGGGGATGATGGTACAGAGATACTGTCTGAACCCTTTCTTCTGCAGGGTCAGGAAAGACTCTGAACATTTCCCACTGGAGGTTAGGCCTGGTGCTTACAAGAGACTGTAAGCAGGAAGCTTGCCTAGCCGTGGGTGGGAAGTGGCCTTCAGACAAACCCAAAGCTAGAGGACCATGCTACCAGCTGGGGTCCTGTGTTCTGGGCTCTCCACGATCACTCTCCTCTCAGAGGAGCCCAAACTGCCGCCTCTGCCTCTGTCTATTTTGAAGCAAGGGAGCTTGGGCTATCCACCAGTGAAAGGGCCTTAAGAAGGGTAGAGACACTGGCCACCAACAGCTACTGCCCTCCCAACACCTCCCAATAAAGACGGACGGCATTCCTCCTCCAGGGCAAGGACAGGCCACCATCACCATACCTGAGTCTGGATACGGTTCAGGCCCCGGAACCAGAGGATCTGGCCTCGGCGCAGCTCCATCTCTGCGTGGTCGATCTCGTCCAGCCCCTCAGCATCCTTGGTGATCTCCTCTTTGGTGGTGCCATGCCCAGCCTCCTTCAGGAACTTCAGGGATTGGGTAGGTATCGTGGAAATGACCTGAGAGCAGGTACAGCAAAAGGCGAGAAGCCAGGATCAGGGCGAGAAGAGCTGTCACTCGGCTGCGTGGGTCAGGCTCTGGGCAAGTCACGCTTGGCCCCAGCACCCCTCTCCTTGGGAGGGACAGCAGAGGGAGAAGCACCAGCCCGCCTAGGCCAGCATCTGCCAGGGCCCGACCTCTGTCTGCATTTGTCTCCCATGTCCGAAGGAGAACTTAAATTCTAGTATCTGACCAGCATCTGCCTTGTGACACACTTTATTCTCCTCCTCCTGTCTCAGTTCTCTGTTTTCATTTTGCAGTCTGTCTCTTAAGGGAATGCGTGCTACACGGTGGGAATGCATGCTACACGGTGGGAATGCGTGCTACACGATGGGAATGCGTGCTACACAGTGGGAATGCGTGCTACACGGTGGGAATGCATGGTACACAGTGGGAATGTGTGCTACATGGTGGGAATGTGTGGTATAGGGTGGGAATGCGTGCTACATGGTGGGAATGCGTGGTACACAGTGGGAATGTGTGCTACACGGTGGGAATGCGTGCTACACGGTGGGAATGCGTGCTACACGATGGGAATGCGTGCTACACGGTGGGAATGCGTGCTACACGGTGGGAATGCGTGGTACACAGTGGGAATGCGTGCTACATGGTGGGAATGTGTGGTATAGGGTGGGAATGCGTGCTACATGGTGGGAATGCGTGGTACACAGTGGGAATGTGTGCTACACGGTGGGAATGCGTGCTACACAGTGGGAATGCGTGCTACATGGTGGGAATGTGTGGTATAGGGTGGGAATGCGTGCTACATGGTGGGAATGCGTGGTACACAGTGGGAATGTGTGCTACACGGTGGGAATGCGTGCTACACGGTGGGAATGCGTGCTACACGATGGGAATGCGTGCTACACGGTGGGAATGCATGCTACACGGTGGGAATGCGTGCTACACGGTGGGAATGCGTGCTACACGGTGGGAATGTGTGGTACACAGTGGGAATGCGTGCTACACGGTCGGAATGTGTGGTACACAGTGGGAATGCGTGCTACATGGTGGGAATGCGTGGTACACAGTGGGAATGCGTGCTACACGGTGGGAATGCATGGTACACGGTGGGAATGTGTGGTATAGGGTGGGAATGCGTGCTACATGGTGGGAATGCGTGGTACACAGTGGGAATGCATGGTACACGGTGGGAATGCGTGCTACAGGGTGGGAATGCATGGTACATAGTGGGAGGGGACACAGACAAGAATCTGGGGCAAAATACGGCTGGGGACAAGATGGTCACAATGTGTGTGTGTGCACAAGGGGGACGGAAGGCTGTCGGAGGGGAGGGGTCCTCTTCTCAGTTTGCACATGCTAAGTGATTCCTCTTTTATAAAACTACAGTGAGAGGACCCTGAAGGTCTTCCTGGGCTTCGGGTGAGAAAGTGGATGGGGCAGCCCACAGAAGGGACATATGCATGTTCTCAGAGGACATGGAGCAGGAGCTCGGGCTTGCAATTCAAAGTGAATCACTCAGTAAGCTCAGTGCCTGCTGGTCAGCTCTCCTTTACAAACAAGAAGAGGAGCAGACGGGGCTCAGCTGTGAGACAGGGCCGTGTGAGCAGCCCTACGTGGAGCCAAACGTTTGAAACAGAACGTCCACATGCTGCTTTCAGATGTTGGAAGGAGCTGTTGTGATACAGAAGGAAGGCTTCAAGGCCACATGGCCACATGTGAAACTCGATCCAGGTGAGTGTTTCAAACAGTACATGAAACAAGAGAGCTTTAGGGGCCCACTGGTAAACAAACAGCAAACAGAGCAGGTTGGAGGGACGTGTGTTAGGAACTGGGATAGGGATTAATCAGGGAGGCAACTAGGAGGTATGGAAGAAATAACCAGCAGGTCTATGGGGGAAAGCCTGCAGTCCTAGGAGGAAACTTTGGGGCCAGTTAGAGCAAAGCCTCCATTACTCAGGTGGCTGGGCACCGATCAGTGGAGACCTGGGGTCTGCAAAGCAGAAGCATAGCCCAGGGCAGAATTAATGATGAGGGGGAGTTGTAAAGTGGTACTAGGGAAGGAATCAAACTCTTATCAAACCAGATTATATTATTATAATGTTAATAGCTAACATTTATTGAAGATTTACAAGGTATTAGACATTTGTCTAAGTCATTTCTATATGGAAACTGGGTTGCTGATTAAGAATGATTTACAATGGCCTTGCTATCCTGAGTTGAGGAAACTGAGGCAGAGCTGCTATGAAACGTACTTCGCTAAGATGCAGTCTGTAAAAAACAACCAGGATTCAAACCAAGGTAGGCGGTTGCTAAGTCTGGGCTTTTAACCGTACGCTAGACTGCTTCTCCAGAGACCGCGTGAGTCTGAATTTATCTTAGGTGATGGTCAGGCATTCGTCCTGGATAAGGTGATGGTGAGAAGCAGCGGAGGCAAGGGAGTCCTGCAGCATGATGCAGAGCACGCACAACCACACTGCAGCTTCACTGCAGACACGGGCTTTGTAAACGCTCTGCTTCTAAGACCCTTACTTTCTTCCTTTTTTTTAAGCAAAATTAGCACTGAAAATTTCCACTTCCATCTCAGAGAAGCTAAGGGATTTGTCTGTCTCCAGGCATGATTAGGGAAGAGATCAGAAGCCTCTGAAGTGGCGGGCACTAATCATTCTGCTTGGAATCCTGCAAGATGGAAAGAACCTGAAAACCTGGTGGCAGAGGAAACGGGGAAGCAGAACACGAAGGTCTGGAGCTGGGGGTCTCCAAAGCCGCTCGTTCCATCTCATCTAGGGGAGGGGAGGTCTGCCGGCCATGCAACCGCGGGAAGGGTGTGTCCGTACTCACCTGGCCCCACAACAGCTCTCCAATACCAATGAAGAGGCACCAGAACCACTGGGACAGGGTGAGCTTCGTACAACTGAAGGGTTTGCCCCCAAATTCCACGATGATGATCTAGAACAGACAGAGAGGCAGCCTGTGACTGGGAGGCAAGTAACAGGTAGCCAGCCCTCTAGTCAAGGCCACCAAAGCCACGTCAGCTCCCTGCCCCGGGATCCCTGCGGTGCAAACCCTGGTCTGCTTGCTGGGGAAGGAGAAAGAAGAGACCCAGATTGGGGGAAGGGAAGACAGCCACCAACAGTCTTTGCAGAACCTTCTGAAGGGGAGTTTCCAGTCACTACGAACACTATTGATGCAAAGGCGAGCGGATCAAGGGGAGCTAAGGGCTTCCTGTGACTGAAGCCAACAGCGACAGAGAAGGGAAACTTAGGAAGGGTGCAAGTAAGGAAGAGGCAGACTCTCTTGTGCTCATCATCTCTTGCATGGCACCTGTCTTGGGATATCTCTGACGGTGGCTCGATCCTTTCACCAGCAGGGCAGTCATGCCCTTGACTCCAGTCTCACAGAAAGAATCCACACCAGGCTTATCTGCAACTACATGTGGCACCATGCCATTTTTCTCCTTTACTTTTGAACCGTGTAGCATTTTGTACCACGAGCCCTTTCAGAACAAAGCGGCAGGGACAGAGAGACGCCTATTCGGCACCTGCATGCACATTTCGAGTGCACTGGTACGAGGCATGAAAGGGGTTAGAAGACAGTGACCTTCCTCCCGGTCACTATGTTAAATTTCTGTGTTCTAGAAAGTTAAGGAAAGAATTCTACAAGTTTTATTTTATTCACTACCAACATGCTGCCGTGCACTGGAGCACTTGACACAGAGGGATCCAATTCTAGAGAAATGAGCAAATGAGAACCAGCTGGGAACCCCAAAGGGTGCAACCCACAGCCTAGGTCCCTAGCCATCCCCTACTCCTCTTCTGGGGCACCCAGGGAATCCTGGCTTCCAGCGTCTGGCCTTTATCTTCCCAGACCTTCTATCCCAATCCTAGCTAGAATCTCACCTGGCTGATGAATGTGCCCAACACCACTGAGCAGAAGATGAGATTGCGGAAGATGCCCGAGAAGACATTCCTCTCCCCGTGGATCTTGCGGGAGTTGATTTCGTTGAAGAGCTGCATGAGCACGAAGGTGTTGAAAATAATGGTGTAGTGCTGGCTGGGCGGAGAATGCAGAGGCGCTCTCCTCCCGCTGTCAATGTCAAAGAATTTCTCACCTAGTTGGGAGAGGGGTGCACCGGAAGATTGAGTACACTCTCAGGGAGGGCTGAGGTTGAGTCAAGACAGATGAGGGTTGGCGTCCATTCTAACCGGTCAGTGTTCGAGCCACACGGTCATCAGACGTTTTCGGCGTTAGCCCTGGTCTCAACATTTCTGACCTTCTCTCTGTTTGTTCCGTCAATATTTGCCTTCTTGTGGCAATGCATGGTGGTAAAATTACATGCACTGGAGTCTGGCAGACATACGTTTGAAACACAGTGCCTCTATTTACTCAATATGTGACCTAAGCTTCAGTTTTATGATCTAAAGAAAGGTATCATAAAGTTACCCCTGAGAGATTCTTAAGAGGAGTCAGAGAATGCCATAATGCACCTCGGCGCGGGAACGGAGGTGAACTCAGTGCGCGAAGATGCTACCGCCCTGCTGGCTCAGCCTGCGCCCTGCTCCTTCCTCCTCTTGGGCCCATCTCTGCCCGTCTGTCTCTCGCACTCTACATGCCGGCCCCCACCCCATCCTCCCCAACCTCCCCGTGGCTCACCCGCAAAGACAAGGAAAAAGATGACGGTGAGCTGATAGACGGCGTGACCCAGGATGTTCTTCATCATGGTGCGCGAGATCAGAGGCTTATTGCGGCCGTAGGGCCGGCGCTTCAGCAGAGAGTCTGTAGGAGGCTCTGTGGCCAGGGCCAGTGAGGCAAAGGTGTCCATGATTAGATTAACCCACAACATCTGCACGGCCTTCAGCGGGGAATCCTGGCAGGAAGAAGAACCACTCCTTTTAGCTTGCCTTGCAGACTACCCCTCGCCTCACTCGTCAGCCTCACCTTTGCCCCTGAAAGGGCCTACCTCCTGCTATCCAGCTGAGTCACACTTGAAACTTATTTAACCTCTTTGAGCCTTGGGTGCTTCACCTGTAAAACGGGGATAATACCTACTCTGCAAGGCTGTTGTTGAAGATCAGAGAACCACAAATAAGTGCTTATCATGCTGGCTAACATGTAAGTGCTGCGTTAATGGTGAATACATGATCATCCTCCCACAGGAGCAGATGCAGACTCGGGAGAGCGAACTCCTGCCCCAACACCCCTGCAGAAACGCTGGGCCTTGCTCCTCAGCCGACACACTGTAACGTCACACCCCTTGTTCCTTGGCCCCAGCCTCATCCCTCCCATCTCAGCTCATCCCACCTGGGTGATGCAGGCTCCAGTGAAGGCCACGATCACGGCCACCACGTTGACGGTGAGCTGGAACTGCAGGAACTTGGAGATGCTGTCATAGACGTTCCGTCCCCACATCACCGCCTTCACGATGCTGGTGAAGTTGTCGTCTGTTAGGATGATGTCGGAGGCCTCCTTTGCCACATCTGTGCCTGCAATACCCTTAGGTAAGAGGGGGGAGGAAAACAGTGAGGAACTGGAAAAGGAGCTCATCTGTATTTGGAACCCATTTCCTGAACTCCAAGAAGCTTCAGAACTCGGCACAAACATCAGAGGGCACAGCAGCCACACGAGTTCTACAGACTAAACCACCATGTTCTGGTCTTCTCTCCCAGAGGAAAGGAAGGGGAAGGTGCCGCTGTGACTCGTGGAAAAGGGCACCAGGCCACGATGCCAGCACCGCACTCCAGAACTGAGACTGGAAATCACAGGCACATTTGATATTCCGGTCTCCTGTCCTGCCTACTTCTCCAACTCAGAAAGCAATTAGAAGATAGGGGAAAAGTCCTTTCTGTTCTACCTTCAAATTAAATATCCACTTTAAATCCTTATGTCCCCCACACCTTCAAGTCACCCTACGTTCTTTCCTAGAAGGAGCAGTCCAGCAGCATGGTTCAGATATCCTGTCCTTATTCAAAATCCTATTTCTGGGGAACCACTCAGTTCAGTTCAGTTCAGTCGCTCAGTCGTGTCTGACTCTTTGCCACTCGAGGTTTGTAAATAGACATACCAGTGGTTGAAAGCAGAGCTTGAGAAACAGTAAACTTTCTGATCAGGTAGTCAAAGCCTTCAACAAGTGAACTCTGGTTCATTTTCCAAACTGCTCTTATATAAGCTTTCTGCTCAAAACCTACTAATTTATTCATAACTCCCTGAATTCTCTCATTCACTTCGAGAGTTCAGTCTTCTACTTACACCCTTTGTCCAAGCCTGGAACATCCTCTTTCCCCTTCCATTTAAATCCTATCTATCCTTAATAAAGTGAGAGTTGCTCAGTCGTGTCCGACATCTATCCTTAAGGCCCCTGTAAATTAATTAAGCCCTGCTTGCTAAACAAAGCTGTTCCTAACACCCCCGGACCATACTTCTATGCCATGTCTTACAGCCCCTAAAACCTACAGAGGAGCTTGTTTGTGAATCTGACCTGTACCATTAGATTATTTGTTCTGTTTACCTGGTAATATTATTTTCCTATCCAGATTGCAACAAATGAATATCTGTTAGATACACTATATAATTCAATTTCCCTTTCAGAAGATTCTCTCATATATCCACATAATTCTGTACTATGCAGTATTAGAAGAAAGAAGAGAAAGAAAAGAAAGAAAGAAAGGATGTCTTTAAATAAGTACTACTATGGAATAATCTCCTAGTTAGGTTGTTAAATGAAAAACAGCAAGGTGGAAAAAAAAAAAGAGTATATAGTGTGTATACAGATAAATATAGCTAAGTGTCACTTATTTAAGACAATGGGATATAAATATACTACACATGTGATTGTATTTTTAAAGGAGCAAACAGAAGGATAAACCAAAAATCAAAGATGCTATCTGTGGAATTAAGAAGGAGGCAACAGGCTAGAGGTGACAGGGATGGAAGCTAGACTTCTATAAATAGATCTTGTTCTATATACTTTAGTTTAGAATTATGTAACTACTTCATATAGGTATAAAACAACATTAAGTTTAAAATAAGCAATCTCAAAAAATGGGAAAACAAAAAAAAACCAACCCAACACATGATATAAATGAACTGGTATAACCAGTTGATAGCAAACCACACAAAATGAAAAGTTCTAAATGACTTTTTGAAAAACACAGTACTTTGATCCTACCTCTGTAGTAGGATATACCTACAGGATAAAAAGAACTATAAGAAAAATCTTTAACTGTTTTTAGTACAGTAATGGAGAAGGCAATGGCACCCCACTCCAGTACTCTTGCCTGGAAAATCCCATGGACGGAGGAGCCTGGTAGGCTGCAGTCCATGGGGTCGTTAAAAGTTGGACATGACTGAATGACTTCACTTTCACTTTTCCTTTCATGCATCGGAGAAGGAAATGGCAACCCACTCCAGTGTTCTTGCCTGGAGAATCCCAGGGACGGGGAGCCTGGTGGGCTGCCGTCTATGGGGTCGCAAAGAGTCGGACACGACTGCAGTGACTTAGCAGCAGAAGCAGCAGTACAGTAATTGTATTATTATTGCTATCTTGAGACTATTACATATATATTAGGATAAAGCAAATAATAATTATGTTAATACCCTTAGATGGATGTAAAATCAGGGAAGTAAAATTAGGAAGTTAGTTCTAGAATTCTAAATTTGAATTGGAAATGCCAATATGAATTCATGAAGTATTCTACCTTTAAAACAAAGAAACACAAAACCAAAAAGCGATATGAAAGACGTATTTCCTAGCTTTGTCCAATGAAAAGTTCTAGAAACAATAATTTACTCAGAAGTAAAGAACATCCTGACATTCAGATTGTGTTCTCTAAATACCATTTCTCACTAAAATGAAGCAGAACTCCTTTGAAAAGTGGATGATTCTAGATCTAGGACAAGAAATATGCATGACGGATGTGGAACATCTTATCATGTAAGAGATCAGGAACGCTATTACACAGAGAATTGAGGTTATACTCAAAGTGCTTAGCAGTGTGGAAGAGGCTAATGATGGGTATGAACATCAAAATAATATGGGCAATGGACGGAAACATATCACATATGTTCAAAACAATATGAGCTCATAATGATATTTTAAAAAAACAGACAATTAACTTTTAGTAGTTTCAGTTCAGTTCAGTTGCTCGGTCGTGTCCAACTCTGCGACCCCATGAATCGCAGCATGCCAGGCCTCCCTGTCCATCACCAACTCCCGGGGTTCACTCAAACTCACATCCATAGAGTCGGTGATGCCATCCAGCCATCTCATCCTCTGTCGTCCCCTTCTCCTCCTGCCCCCAATCCCTCCCAGCATCAGAGTCTTTTCCAAGGAGTCAACTCTTTGCATGAGGTTCATTGGACAACTTTGGAGGATCCCCCAAAAATCAACTCATTGCTTTGGGAACTGGTAAATAGTGGAGAAAAATCAAGCATTTAACCTATCTTTCACATAGGAGCTGAACCAAAGGGTTGATGAGGGTAATTTTCTTTTTATAGAAGTATTCAAGGTAATAAATAAAGAAAATCAGAACACTGTCATATTGCAGCCCTTAGTGAAAGATGGGGTGTAGAATCTGACTGCTCGTACAACTAAATACTACTTTATAGGAAATACAAGGGCACGTTAAAGGACATAGGGATATAATCAACAAAATCCATGATGTGGTATATCCTACATAGAAAAACAAACTGTTTCCTTCAAAATCAAATAGCTAGGAAAAAATATGCAAAGGCTTGTGCAGAAAAGAATTAACATAGCATGGCTGAGACTGCTATCTTGCGAAACGTCTGTTTGCAAGGTTGACGCTTGGTTAGCATCTGGTAACTTGGCTCTCAGAATGCTCTCAGTCAACATTAACTGAAAATTAGTTAGTGATTCACTAGTTTTTCTTATTTTCCATTGAAAACCTGCTTCCTTCTAGGAGTCTGGAATCTTAGCATATGCTGGGTTGATGGTGCTTATATGGCCAACCTTAATAGAACTCTAGGGTACCAAGTGTCTGATGTGTCTCTCTGGGCAGAAACATCACCTGCATCGCTACATTTTCGTTGCTAGGGAAAGCAGGCGCTCTTTTTGACCCCCTCACAGCAGGGAGCAATCACAGGAAGCCTGCATGTGGATTCCAGACCCTGTCTGTGACTCTGTTTTACTAGATTCTTCGTATACCAGTGGATTAAATCTTAGCCATGAGCACAGTTAGAGGCCCCATCCCCTGAGCCCTTCCACTGAATCCACAAATGTAAAGGGTGGTCTTCGGAACCCCTGACACGTAGGTCCTGTGGGGTCAGTCAGTGGTTCTCAAACTTTAGGATGCGTGAGAATCACCCAGAGGGTCTGTTCAAACACAGACTGCTGGGCCCCCACTGCAAGGTTTCTGACTCAGTAGATCTGGGGTGAGGCCTGAAAAATCTGCATTTCTGTAGGTTTCCAGGCGGAGGCAGAAGAGCGCACTTCAGGAACTACTATTATAGATTCATACATTTAAGACATATATCAACCAACCGCAGTGTATGGATCTTGTTTGGATTCCAATTTGGACAAATAATTTAGAAAAACAAAAAACTTATGAAGAGAAATGTGAACATGGACTAGATAGCTAATGATAGCAAGGGATCAATATTGCTGTGAGACAATGGCATACGATTCTTTTAAATATATTTTATTGATACATATTTCTCTTCCAGAGACACATACTGGATGAAATGATATAACATCTTGGAAATGTTTTGGAGTAAGCCAGCTGGAGAAGGGGGAATGCATATGTGTGGGCCAACACTGGCCCACCCAGCAAGATTTATTCTGGGTAACAGGTACACGGGGAGTCAATAAACTATTCTATTTTTGTATGTTCTTGAAATTCCCTAGGATAAAAACATTTAAAATTTATTTTCTGGGTAAAGAGAGCACCCTAAATATAGATTTCTTCTTGAATCACCTTCTACTGCTTAAAAATCACCAACAGTTCAAAATGTATGGGAAGCTTACAATCATTACCTACTTCAATGTGAGAATGTACTTTGCTATCTGAGGGCTTCTAAATGTCCCTGAGCATTACAATCAACAAGTGTACCTATTAAGAAAAACCTAGATTTCTGTTTGGGCTCCAAAATCACTGCGGATGGTGACTGTAGTCACAAAATTAAAAGACGCGTGCTCCTTGAAAGAAAAGCTATGACCAACCTAGACAGCATATTAAAATGCAGAGACATTACTTGGCCAACAAAGGTATGTCTAGTCAAGGCTATGGTTTTTCCAGTGGTCATGTATGGATGTGAGACTGGACCATAAAGAAGGCTGAGTTCCGAAGAATTAATGCTTTCAAACTGCAGTGATGGAGAAGACTCTTGAGAGTCCCTTGGACAGCAAGGAGATCAAACAAATCCATCCTAAAGGAAATCAACCCTGAATATTCATTGGAAGGGCTGATGCTGAAGGTGAAACTTCAATACTTTGGCCACTTGATGCGAAGAGCTGACTCACTGGAAAAGACCCTGATGCTGGGAAAGACTGAGGGCAGGAGGAGAAGGGGATGACAAAGGATGAGATAGTTGGATGGCATCACTGACTCGATGGACAAGAGTTTGAGCAAACTCCAGGAGGTGGTGATGGACAGGGAAGCCTGGTGTGCGGCAGTCCGTGGGGTCACAAAGAGTCGGCCATAACTTGGCAAATGAACAACAACATACATTCTGGGACCTGGCCCAGATGCTATTGAATCAACATAGCTGACTGTCGAACCTTGAAATATGTGATTTAAATCAACTTTCTAAGTGACTCTGATGCTCCTGGCCTCATAAGCAGAGTGATGAACAGCGCTAACTACAGAATAAACACTTTCCATATGGAATGTGAATTTTCTCTAGTGTGCCTAGGCAGACAATATTATCATATTCATGGGTAAGTTTCAGTTTGTCTTATTTTCCTGGGTAATGAAACCTCGTGATTTCCCTGTCTTCATACTTCATGAGTCCCTCATTATATATGGTGTGATCACTGACCTAGAGCCAGACATCCTGGAATGTGAAGTCAAGTGGGCCTTAGGAAGCATCACTACGAACAAAGCTAGTGGAGGTGATGGAATTCCAGTTGAGCTATTTCAAATCCTGAAAGATGATGCTGTGAAAGTGCTGCACTCAATATGCCAGCAAATTTGGAAAACTCAGCAGTGGCCACAGGACTGGAAAAGGTCAGTTTTCATTCCAATCTCAAAGAAAGGCAATGCCAAAAAATGCTCAAACTACCGCACAATTGCACTCATCTCACATGCTAGTAAAGTAATGCTCAAAATTCTCCAAGCCAGGCTTCAGCAATATGTCAACTGTGAACTTCCTGATGTTCAAGCTGGTTTTAGAAAAGGCAGAGGAACCAGAAATCAAATTGCCAACATCTGCTGGATCATGGAAAAAGCAAGAGAGTTCCAGAAAAACATCTATTTCTGCTTTCTTGACTATGCCAAAGCCTTTGACTGTGTGGATCACAAGAAACTGTGCAAAATTCTGAAAGAGATAGGAATACCAGACCACCTGACCTGCCTCTTGAGAAATCTGTATCAGGTCAGGAAGCAACAGTTAGAACTGGACATGGAACAACTGACTGGTTCCAAATAGGAAAAGGAGTACGTCAAGGCTGTATATTGTCACCCTGCTTATTCAACTTATGTGCAGAGTACATCATGAGAAACGCTGGACTGGAAGAAACACAAGCTGGAATCAAGATTGCCTAGAGAAATATCAATAACCTCAGATATGCATATGACACCACCCTTATGGCAGAAAGTGAAGAGGAACTAAAAAGCCTCTTGATGAAAGTTAAAGTGGAGAGTGAAAAAGTTGGCTTAAGGCTCAACATTCAGAAAACAAAGATCATGGCATCCAGTCCCATCACTTCATGGGAAATAGATGGGGAAACCGTGGAAACAGTGTCAGACTTTATTTTGGGGGGCTCCAAAATCACTGCAGATGGTGATTGCAGCCATGAAATTAAAAGACTTACTCCTTGGAAGGAAAGTTATGACCAACCTAGATAGCATATTCAAAAGCAGAGACATTACTTTGCCAACAAAGGTCTGCTTAGTCAAGGCTATGGTTTTTCCTGCGGTCATGTATGTATGTGAGAGTTGGACTGTGAAGAAGGCTGAATGCCAAAGAATTGATGCTTTTGAACTGTGGTATTGGAGAAGACTCTTGAGAGTCCCTTGGACTGCAAGGAGATCCAACCAGTCCATTGTGAAGGAGATCAGCCCTGGGATTTCTTTGGAAGGAATGATGCTAAAGCTGAAACTCCAGTATTTTGGCCACCTCATGCGAAGAGTTGACTCATTGAAAAAGACCCTGATGCTGGGAGGGATTGAGGGCAGGAGGAGAAGGGGACGGCAGAGGATGAGATGGCTGGATGGCATCACTGACTCAATGGACGTGAGTCTGAGTGAACTCCGGGAGTTGGTGATGGACAGGGAGGCCTGGTGTGCTGCGATTCATGGGGTCGCAGAGTCGGACATGACTGAGCGACTGAACTAAACTGAACTGAACTGATTGGCCAGGCAGGCAGGTGAGATGGAGTTAGAGAAAAGAGCACAAAGCGGGCTGTGAAGGTCCAGGAAGCAGAAGGGCACCAGAGCCTGTCTGGGCTTCCCACTGGTGCAGGCAGCTTGCAATCAGAGAGAGACGCTACGCTGAGCTGCTTACCATGGCAAAACCAACGTCTGCTTTCTTCAGAGCTGGGCCGTCATTGGTGCCGTCCCCGGTGACAGCCACCACCTGTCGCTGGTCCCCGACAGTGCTGTCGATGATGCCTGGGGAGACAGGCGCACCGCAGTGAGGGCGGGGACCGGTTTCCCACAAAAGATGCTTTTTCGGTCTTCCTCTCTAATCCCTGTCACTACCTCCCTTTTTTACGCTCTTTCCTTCTTTTTCCCTATGCTGGAGGTTTTATAGCGTCCCCAAATGGCAGTAAATTGTTTCACAGGTAGCAATCTAAGCTAAGAAAGTCTGACCTCATCAGATATCCTGTCAGGTACATCAAGACAGCTATTATGCAGTCAAAAAAGCACTGCATGATTTGAAGGCAGAGACCCAGAGGTTGAACGATAACACTTCCATTTACCACTTGGGCAGTCTGGATAACTTACGTGTCGTTTCAGCCTCAAACTTTCTTTTTTGCAGAATGGGAAGAGCTTAACCTGTATTGCCTAATTCCCAGTACTATCGACAAACAAGATACGATAATGTTTAAAAACAACTTCATCATATAGCTTATACTCACCAGGTGCTCAGACGTTTGCTAACCTGCATGTTCTTCCCATGAGCTGGGAAGCTCTCCTAGGCCTCCCTATTCAGGATGAGAGAGTTGCTTTGGCTTCGGTTCTTTATCTGTGCTCGCCCTGGTCTGCCTTCCTCTATCCCAGGCACCTGCTCAGGAGCCGACCTCACCTTTCACCAGCGTGTGCTTGTCAGTGGGGGAAGACCGCGCCAGCACTCGGAGCTTAGGCCAGATCTTGTCCAGCTTTTCCTGCTCTACCTGCAGCAGCAGACACACCTGGGTCAGTCAAGCTCAGAGCAGCCGCCAGGAAAGTCTCCACACGCGCCAAGCTCCTGGGGCAGCTGGTGTCCCAGGGCCCCCCAGGAGCGTGACCGTGGCCTCCAGGGAAGGCGAAGTAGCCAGCTTGTCTCCGAGGGCAGGTTCACGGATGCTGACCGTTCAGGCCCTGCTTGTCTCCTTTTCCTCCCAATTCCCTCCCTGGGAGCCAACCCCCTAGTTTTGAGACCCGTGACGGAAGGTGGGACCCTTCACTGTTGGCTGAAGTAGTGCCTCTGAGGTCTTAGCTTCAATCTCTACTTAGACCAGGAGCTGTGGCCTTCCCACACCCAGATCGTACCCTGTCACCAGCCCGAGGCCCTGCCAGTCACAGCAGGGGTGGGGTAGAGGAAAATCAGGGAAAATCATCCCACGACTGGAGAAAATGTGGAGATGTAAAAAGTGAGTCTCAAAGATAGCCTGTGAATGAATACAGTGAGAAGAAAAAATTCCCAATTTTACCGTCTGAGCAGCTTTGGTAAAAGGCACGTCTCACTATGAATAGATTTTAATTTAGAAACCATCTATATTCTCCCACCTGTCCTGGATGCCTTACACACGCATCAGCCTTCCCCTAATGAAGGAGGCTCTGATTCCCACCACCTAAAGCTCACCTCGCCCTTCTCGTTTCGGATGAGGCGATTGAATTCTTTGCCTTCTAAGCACAGAAAGTCGTCCCCGGGTGTCACGATGCCGCACTTGGTGGCGATGGCACGGGCTGTGTTGATGTTGTCCCCTGTCACCATCCTGACAGTGATGCCAGCTCGCTTGCATTTGGCGATAGCTTCTGGCACCTGCGGAGAGTGAAGCAAGCGGAAAGGAGAGGTGGGGGCGGCGAGGCCTGGCCATCGGCTTCTGCTCAGCTGTCCCTCACTGCGGACAGGAGAGAGGCACCCTGGAAGTAGAACCATGGGGTGCAGGCTGAGTCTGGTCAGCTTTATATTGCTTGGTGCCCCCTTCTGTCCTACCCATGAAACTCACATTTGAATTTGCCTTATTGCACCATGAGTTGAGGGCTTCCCAGGTGGTGCCAGTGGTAAAGAACCTGCCTGCCAATGCAGGAGACATAGGTTTGATCCCTGGGTCAGGAAGATCCCCTGGAGGAGGGCATGGCAACCACTGCAGGATTCTTGCCTGGAGAATCCCAAGGACAGAGGAGCCTGGTTGGGCTACAGTCCATGGGGTCACAGAGTCAGACACAACTGAGTGACTTGGCACGATTGCACGGGCCACGAGTAGAAGGGGAAATCTGCCTCAGGAGCCAGGTGTAAAAGCGTATTCTCTCACTTACAATCTAGATTTCTTAGCAGGCACGCTAGACCTTTTGAGATTTTACCACTGCCTTCTTTTCCAGCAGAAGTTTTAACTACCTTCCACCCCTGGCACATACTCCAACCACATCAGTTCTTTTGAGTTTGCCAACTGCATGACACCCTGTCACGCCTCCAAACGTTGCAAGTAGTGTGGAGCTACTCTACGGGCGCCTGACAAGATGTGTGGATCGAAGGGACGTGACTAGAGCCAAAGTTGGTGTCTCAATTAATCCCACCTCCTCACTATTCTTGAGTGCCAAACTGTTCTTATTAGCCCAGTGAAACCTGTGCTTCTCAGCCCATAGACGGCATGAACCACAGGAAGTGGGATTGCCACTCTGTATTACTTCAGTGAGCTTCAGCAGTTCTGTGAAGCAGGAAGCACAGCAACACCTATCCCAGCAAACGAGAAGCAGTTAGCTGACTTGCCGAAGTTTCCCCAGTCACAGCTAGAAACGGAGCTGGTACCGCGGTTCCCGTGACTCCTGCGTGGCTGCTCATTAGGTCACGTGCAGGGGCCACGGCCGCTGGAAGACTCCCCTTCATGCTTCCCAGCCCTGCTCCCAAGTCAGAGCCTCACCTCTGGGCGCACAGGGTCCTCGATGCCCACCACTGCGATACAGGTCAGCTCAGTGAGGATCTCGCTCTCGTTGTCCCACGGGGGCTCTCCATCGTTGAAATCCCGGTAAGCGATGCAGAGAGTCCGCAGCCCCTCACAGGCCATGGGCTCGATGACGGTGCGGACCATCTCATCTCGGTCCTTATTCTTGAATGGCACGGCCTCCCCCTTTTTGTCCAGGATTCGATTACACCTGGGGAGGTGCACAGTCAGAACTCAGCACCCCACCTCCCGCCCAGTGTGCTTCGACACGTTACGGACACCCTGACCACTCTGCATGACTCCTAAATACACTACTGGGTGGCCGTAATCTCCACTCATCGCCCAAAGCTGAGCCCCTGTATCCAGGGTGGGGTGGCTGATAGGTGGGCAGAACGTGTCGCTCTCCCCTGTCATCTGCTCCTACTCATCTGGGAACGCAACACCAAGAGCTGTGCGTGGGTCACCTACTCTTTTGAGCTTCTCAGGGGTAGAGAGACCTTCTCAATCCCCAGTCTCTAGAGGGCTCAGGGCAGAGGGTGTGGGCAATGACAGAGTGTCACCCATGGTGGCGCTAAACCCATGCTGAGGCACTGGTTTTTAGCTACTGGCCCTGTATCCACATAGGTCAACTTTTAATGCCCTATGGATCGTCTAGCCACTTTGATTATGCAACTTCCAGTGATCAGAACTGAGAATGAAAAGGAAAAGGAACACAGAACTAACATTTCTCGTGCTTACTATGTGCAAGGCATTTTTCATTCAATCATTTAATCAGAGTAACCCTGTGAGATAAGTGGGTATTCTCTCTTCAGAATAGGAAATTGAAGCATGGATTGCCTAGGTCTGAATCCTGCCTGGACCACTATCCGTTGTATCCCCTCTAGCAAGTTACTGAACTTCACTACACCTCTGTTTCCTCATCTGTAAAACAGGGATAATGACAGCATCTGCCTCCCTGAGTTGTAAAGTGTAAGTATAGCATCCAAAGTACGTAACCGCACGGCTTGGCCAGAACCAAGCTCAGATCTTGTCATGATGTTACCACCCGGAAGGAGGGTCTGCTATTATCCGGGTGGCTCAGCATGGGGCCGACACCCAGACCTCCCCGAGGGGAGGACCCTGGGGGAAGAAGCTGGGGGGGCTCACTTGCGCAGGATGATCTCGGAGGCGCCCTTGCTGTACATGCGGTAGCCGCCGCCCGGCTTCTCGATGACCGTGCTCATGGACTTGCGCACCGAGTTGAAGGTGTACACTTTGTAGAGCTTCTCCTCGGGCACCTCGCTGCGCACGGCGTGGTAATCCTGCTTCAGGTCCGAGACGAAGCCCAGCAGGGCGCACTCGGTCTTGTTGCCCACCTGCCGGGGCAGGCCGCCCTCCTTCTCCGGAGGCTGGAAAGAAAGGCACCGGTGGGCCGGCGGAGCGAGGGGCCGGCCGGGGAAGGACTCCCTCAGGAGGCTTTCACGCGTGTGCCCGGGGCCCACGGGGGTGCAGGCCGTGGCCGTGGTGACCTGGCCCCGGAGCCACCCGGGGCCTGGGGTCTTTTTAGCTGCCGTGGGGCTGGTGCTGGTGCCTCTAACACTCTCTCTTAGCTTCCAGAAACTAAGTGATTTACTCATGATAAGCTCAATTCTGCTACCAGCATGAGGCCTCTTTTTAGAGATACTGCCTTTCCACGGTGATTTCACAGCCCCAGATTCCTACCTGCCTCATTCCCCCAGCCCATCTCCCAGTCTCCTTCCACGGATTACTCCCTAGTCTCACCCCAGACACATTCACTGGGGAGTGGGAAATGGGAACTGGGATGGCAGTTCAGGCAGAATAAATGAGAAAAATCAATGGTTCCTTCCAACTACCCATTTTAAGTGTCCCGGCAAAAGAAGAGCTTACCAGAATCTTAGAGGTGTAGGCACTGTTGATGGAAATGCCATTGACAATAAGGTCCAGGACCTTGGGCACGAGGTCATCAGGGCCTGGGATCTGATGGTAACGCGTGTCTCCAATGTAAGCCTGCACTACAGACATGCGGTTCATGGTCAGCGTGCCCGTCTTGTCCGAGCAGATGGCTGTGGCGTTGCCCATGGTCTCACATGCGTCCAAGTGCCGCACCAGGTTGTTGTCCTTCATCATTTTCTACAAAGGAGAATAGAGGAGACCGCAGAGTGGCCGGCTGAGCTCTCCAAAACTCAGGTCAGAGGCCATTTCCCAGCCAGCAACTCTCCGCGTTTCATTTTCCGCTCCCATACAAAAATGCAAGATACCATTTTTGTAAACCCTCTTAAGATGCTACTGGGTTAGGTAAACGTTGATGCCAGCGGCTCGTGCCCCTGGAAGGTATCACCCAGAGTTTACGAAGACAAAGTGGCCGTCCTTTCAGCAGAGCTGCGTGGCGCCCTTCCCTCCGGTCTGTGTTCTCAAAGAGCAGAGCCTCAGCCCAGCCTCACCTTCACAGAGTAAGCCAGTGAGATGGTGACGGCCAGGGGCAGCCCCTCGGGCACAGCCACCACCAGCACCGTGACGCCGATGATGAAGAACTTGACAAAGTACTGCACGTAGATGGGGGTGCACTCGGCCAGCCACGGTCTGCGCTGGATCACAAAGTTGTCGATCACGAAGTACAGAATCAGGATGAGAACTGTGATTGCAGACATGATCAGACCTGTCCAGGAAAGAAATCACGTGAACCCAGGCTTGAGGGCATTCCTGGGGCCCTAACTGGAGACGGATATCTACCTGGTCATACCCCAAGGCCCTAGCTGGTCTCTGGTACTTGTACATTACGGTGTGGGCGAAAGACATGGTTTTGCATTCTAAAGACATGGGTATCAGTTTCAGTGCTGTACCAACTTGACTCGTGGCTTTGGACTGGTCTTGACCCCTCTCTGAGCCTATTTCCTCATTTATAAATAAGGGGGTTGGTACAGTTTTCCAAAAACAGCATTTTAAGATTCAATCTCAGAGCTACTATCTTCCCACAGATCATGATGTAGTGACTTCTGTTACCTCTTTCCTTGGCAGTTTATTGACTTTTTCTCTAGTAGACTGAGAATGTCAGGCAATTCACATGTTCACAGCGATGCCCTATGGTGTTAGCACAACACCTACATAACTAACCCTTGGAAGAGCGCCTCCCAGCCTCTCTCCTGACACGGCACGGACAGAAGATGACAACAAGGCAACTGTTCGGGCAGTGCTCACTCTGAGCCAGGCGAGCACTTCCAGGTAGGAACTCACTAATCCTCACAACAACCCTGCGAGATACGTTACTATTATCATCCTCTTTTATGAGGAGATGAAGGCACGGGGAGGTGTTGGTATGGCACACCAGAGGAGGACCAACCATCCTGGTTTGCCTGAGAGACTGAGCAGTTTCCTGGGCTGTGGGACTTTCAGTACTAAAATTGAGAAGGTCTCGAGCAAACTGCCACAGTTGCTCATCCTACACATCCTACAATGGAAGAACAAGCTCTGGGTCAGAAAACAACTGGCCTGGGGGCTCTGACTGCCGTACGTATTGCCTGGCTACTCTGAGAGCTGGGGGATCAATACTTGGGCATCTGGGTCTACCTGTGGCACAATATCTGGGAAGAGTTCTGCTTTCTGATTCGTATCTTTGCTTTTCCCGAGAGCCCAGTGATTCAGGGAAATTAGAGCAAGGCTAGAGGTGATTATATCAGTGAAGGCATATTCAGGGTCAGGACAAGCACAGCATCGAGCGAGGGTGCAAACTTTAGGAAGGCCTTCACTCTCAGGGTAGTGCATTTCCTTGCTTCCTTCTGGTCCTTGGCCTTGCTTGATGTGGGAAGTTCAAAGAGAACAGACCAGTGACAGCCCTCAGTGGCCTGTTCTCCCTAAAGAATAAGGTGGGGATTAGGAGCGCAGCAGGAGGCCTTAGGCAGGAAGTGTTTAATGCTTCAAACCTGTGTGCCACGCTCAATGATTTGATTTCATACTTCTTTTTCTTGTTCATCTATTGTCTCTTTGCAAGGGGTTTCATGGTGGTCAAAATTAGCTGGGTACTGGAGCTGAATGGCCAGGCCAGGCTGACGCTCTGTAAACTCTGTGATGCTCAAAATGTTCTGTTTGCACTGTCCAATAGGGAGCCACTGGCCACATGTGGTGACCGACCACTTGAAACAGGCTGATGTGACCGAGGAGCTGAATGCTCAAGTGGATCGCCGCAGGTCCCTGCTTCTCACTATGTGCCCAGCAGAGCAGCAGCGCGGGCCCCACCCGGGGGCTTGTTAGGAACGCAGGTCCCACCCAGACTGCTTGAGTCAGAATCTGCACCGTAACATGGTCCCAGGTGAACGGTACACGGAGAGATGCATTGGGCTAGACTCTGTGGTGAACACAGAGGTGGGGTCAGGAAGTAAACAGCAGGAGAAGACTACTTGGAGGGATACCCGCTGAGGGAGCAATCTTCTCTCGCTGCCTCTTCCAGCTCCGTCCCTCCCCGCCCCCTCCCCACCACCCTCTCCAGAGTCAGGCATGGAGAAGCTGTTTCCTCTCACGATGCACAGGAGTGCCTTTAGTGACCTCTGCTCTGCAAAGCACCTCTTTAATTATTGTCTTCCTTTGCCTTCCAGTCCTCATTTTGAACTGATTGCCCTGTACGTGGCCATTCCTATGCTAGAGAACTGCCTCCAGCCAACAGCAGCCTTCTCTACCCTTCAGGAATTTTCAAGCCAATACTTGAGCAGGTGAGCAGTTATTAAAGTCTTCCTTCTTGCTAATGTTAATCTCCCATTTGTTTTGGGCCTTTAACTCTAAATAGGAAGACCTGTCTCTCTGCTAAAGCCAAGGGTCCAACAGTCACAGGGAGGGACACGGATTCTTGAACTGCACCAGCCACTTGGAATTTTCGGCTCCTTCCTTCCAGGCCTGGTTGGTACAGAAAGGAGGCAATCAAAGTGGCGAGGACCCAGAGGAAGACTGACAGACACACTGAGAAGGCCCCGCCTACTCACCAGCTTTCCCAATCTGGACGGCCAGGCGGGTCAGCTTGCCCTGCAGCACGGACTTCTCCTTTTTGGGCAGCTTGGCGGCCTTCTTCTCCTTTTCCTCACTGTCGATCCCCTCCTGGCTGTTGAGTGGCTGGATTTCCAAGGCCACTCCATCTTGGGTCTTTGCTAGGGTGCACACACGAGGAGGACAGGTCAGCAGGCCAGGCAGCAGCCCAAGTAGTAGGCAAGGGGAAGCTAACACACCGTTCTGTCTGCTTCTGGAACACACCTTGGACCTCTGGCATCAGATCTGACCTCGGGGAGCTTGGCCTTCTCTTAGGGCCTTGGGAACCGTATCTTAACAACTCGAGGTGAAATGGATGGCTCTCCTCTCCAGTGGCAGCTTCCTGGCACTGTCTCAGAGCCCCGAGCCAGGTTTATTCCAGCAAGAGGATTTGTCCTGCCAGTCAGTGTTATTACCAACAGCCATCCTTCCTAGAATTCAGTGCTTAAATCAGTGAATCTTTACTGCAGAAAGGGGCTGAAGGGGAAGGTTGATAAATGTTCCTACAGCATAAGGGTCTTGTTGTTTAGTTGCTAAGTCGTGTCCAACTCTTTTGTGACCCCATGGACTGTAGCCCACCAGGATCCTCTGTCCATGGGATTTCCCAGGCAACAATGCTGGAGTGGGTTGCCATTTCCCTTTCCAGGAGATCTTCCCGACCCAGGGATCAAACCCACATCTCCTGCATTGGCAGGCAGTTTCTTTAGCACTGAGCCACATGGGAAACACATTAGGGTCTTAGTTGGCTCTTTAAAAGGTTCCCCTCTCTCTCTACGTAGATATAGACTTTCATGGAAGAAACACAGACCCCAGACACAGGGTATTTTCCAGTTCCCTCTTATATTAGTTGAGCAATAGGGGAAGGAAATCTCCTTTCTCCCCTGTCTGATGAAGGTAGGGAGGAACAAAGTACCTTTTCCTAAGGGAAGGAGTTGGTATGAGGGACTCTCTGGAACAAGAGAAGGCAGGGATAAAGACAGACATAGAAATCCATTTTGCTTTAAAAAGAAGAGTTAAAGAGATCTGAAATTTAAGAATTACTTTTGTTGAGTCCTAGTTTTCCAATGTGATGTCTTTATTTCTAAAACCCACTATGATGTGGGTTATGAAAGGAAAAAGGCTCCAGGAGCTGTCTCAAGAGAGCAGTTCCTGCTGGCCCCCAGCACCCCTCCAGCTTCACCCTGAAGAGCTCTGCTCCTTTGCTTAGGTGCCCTTCCTGAGAGATCGTCTCTGCTGTCAGACTCACAAATAAGACAGAGACAGGATGTAAACACAGCCACCAAAAAAGAAACACACATCAAATCAGGAAGAAGAAAACAGACTGTGGAGAGAACAAAGAAGTGGGGAAAGAGGTTACAGAGAAAGGGCTCTCTGCACCCCAGAGAAGACTAGCTGAGAAGGGATCTAGATGGGAAGACGGCACCAAAAGAGGAAGAAGAGGGTGCAGGGACTGCCCATCCTAACCCCTTCCCCCATAAGGACCCTGCAGACTTCCAACCCAGAGACTAACGATCCTTGCTCTTTAACTCTGGCCAAGGGCAATGAAGCAAGGAGGTCAGCACCCTGGGAAGAGCAGATCACCGCACAGGCTTCCCAAGAGAAATCTTGACAGAAGGCCCCTTGAGCTAACAGCAGAGGGTGCTGCGTCCCACCTTAGATTGGGTTTGGCAGCTTGGGACCACCCCCAGATCTCTGCACCGTCCTCAGGATGAGGCATCTGGGCCACAGGAGCAGATAACAGATTCATGGAGAGGAAGAGAGGGAAGGCAGATGGCCTGGAAAGGTCTGGTTTGAGTGTGGGCAGGTAGAGATGGTAAATGAGTGAGTGGAAAGGTTACCTTTGTTGCGATTTTCAGGGACTCCTTGTTTTTTACCTGTTTGAACAAGAAAGAAAAAAATGGGGTGGGGACCCAAAGTGACTATTCAGAGATCAGATATCCAATTTGCCGGTCCTGTTCAGAGCCTTAAAGGGCGACATCAAAGGGTCTGAGTTGCAGCGAAGGGGATGTAAAGGAAGCTCACACCTCTATTTATCCCCATTTTTATTGGAGGCGCTCACAAATCCCTGGGGTATGGACCAGGCCACTCATGCAGGGGAGTGCACACCCCCTGCTGAGCTGCTTTCTCCTGGAGCACAGTTGCTGTTAGGAGGTGCTTCTGGCTTGAGTCAAACCACTTGGAGAAATGGGGTGGGGGTTAGGGAGTGAGAGGTCTGAACTGTTTCCACCTGGTGGCAAAGGCCACGCAAGGTGCCTCCATGTCAGCTCACCAGCACCAGGCAAGCCTCCTCCTTACTCACTCTGAAGGCAGCTGCAGAAACAGGCTGGTTCCTAACTGAATGAGCTTTGTTGCCTTTTCATTAACTGCCCTTCCCCAAACAGCCCAAGATGCATCTCCAGCCAAATGGTGCAAATCCTTCTCTCCTCCAAGAGAAGGAACGCTTAGGGAAAGGTGCAGACTTGGTTTGTTATCTTTCTGCCTTCTGTTTTTCCTTCTTTCAGGAACAGTTCAGTTCAGTCACTCAGTCGTGTCTAACTCTTTGCAACCCCATGAACCGCAGCATGCCAGGCCTCCCTGTCTATCACCAACTCCCAGAGTCCATCCTAACCCATGTCCATTGAGTCGGTGATGCCATCCAACCATCTCATCCTCTGTTGTCCCCTTCTCCTCCCGCCCTCAATCTTTCCCAGCATCAGGGTCTTTTCAAATGAGTCAGCTCTTTGCATCAGGTGGCCAAAGTATTGGAGTTTCAGCTTCAACATCAGTCCTTCCAATGAACACCCAGGACTGATCTCCTTTAGGATGGACTGGTTGGATCTCCTTGCAGTCCAAGGAACTCCCAAGAGTCTTCTCCAAAACAACAGTTCAAAAGCATCAATTCTTCGGTACTCAGCTTTCTTTATAGTCCAACTCTCACATCCATACATGACCACTGGAAAAATCATAGCCTTGACTAGACGGACCTTTGTTGGCAAAGTGATGTCTCTGCTTTTTAATATGCTGTCAATAGGTTGGTCATAACTCCTTCTAAGGAGTAAGCGTCTTTCAATTTCATTGCTGCAATCACCATCCGCAGTGATTTTGGAGCCCAGAAAAATAAAGTCAGACACTGTTTCCACTGTTTCCACTCTTTCCCCATCTATTTGCCATGAAGTGATGGGACCAGATGCCATGATCTTAGTTTTCTGTTGAGCTTTAAGCCAACTTTTTCACTCTCCTCTTTCACTTTCATCAAGAGGCCCTTTAGTTCTTCTTCACTTTCTGCCATAAGGGTGGTTTCATCTGCATATCTGAGGTTATTGATATTTCTCTCGGCAGTCTTGATTCTAGCTTGTGCTTCCTCCAGCCCAGCGTTTCTCATGATGTACTCTGCACATAAGTTAAATAAGCAGGGTGACAATATACAGCCTTGACGTACTCGTTTTCCTATTTGGAACCAGTCAGTTGTTCCATGTCCAGTTCTAACTGTTGCTTCCTGACCTGCATATAGGTTTCTCAAGAGGCAGGTCAGGTGGTCTGGTATTCCCATCTCTTGAAGAATTTTGCACAGTTTATTGTGATCCACACAGTCAAAGGATTTGGCATAGTCAAGAAAGCAGAAATAGATGTTTTTCTGGAACTCTCTTGCTTTTTCCATGATCCAGCGGATGTTGGCAATTTGATTTCTGGTTCCTCTGCCTTTTCTAAAACCAGCTCGAATATCAGGAAGTTCACGGTTCACGTATTGCTGATGCCTAGCTTGGAGAATTTTGAACATTACTTTCTAGCGTGTGAGATGAGTGCAATTGTGCGGTAGTTTGAACATTCTCTGGCATTGCCTTTCTTTGGGATTGGAATGAAAACTGACCTTTTCCAGTCCTGTGGCCACTGCTGAGTTTTCCAAATTTGCTGGCATATTGAGTGCAGCACTTTCACAGCATCATCTTTTAGGGTTTGAAATAGCGCAACTGGAATTCCACCACCTCCACTAGCTTTGTTCGTAGTGATGCTTCGTAAGGCCCACTTGACTTCACATCCCAGGATGTCTGGCTCAAGGTGAGTGATCACACCATGGTGAAGATCTTTTTTGTACAGTTCTTCTGTGTATTCTTGCCACCTCTTCTTAATATCTTCTGCTTCTGTTAGGTCCATACCATTTCTGTCCTTTATTGTGCTCATCTTTGCATGAAATGTGCCCTTGGTATCTCTAATTTTCTTGACGAGCTCTCTAGTCTTTCCCATTCTATTGTTTTCCTCTATTTCTTTGCTTTGATCGCTGAGGAAGGCTTTCTTATCTCTCCTTGCTATTCTTTGGAACTCTGCATTCAAATGGGCATATCTTTCCTTTTCTCCTTTGCTTTTCCCTTCTCTCTTTTCTCGCTTTCAGGAACAAGTGAATGGCAAAGACGCCTTGATGGTTTGTATAGCCCCCCGTGTGTGAGGAGGAAAGTGGCGAGGGTTGGAGCCAGAGCACGCTGCCAGCCCGTTTGCGCGGGCCTTCCACCTCATTCTCTTACAGTCAACCAGTAAACGCAGGAACCAGTGCAACCTGACCGCAGAGCAGAGCCGGATCCGGTTCTCATTAGAGCACCGTGGGGAGCCAGGGATGAAACCGTTAGCTAAACAAGGGGTTTGGAGATCTGTCCTCATCATCCTGCAGAGTCTGCCAACCAGGTGTTCCACTGCAGACCCGTTCCCTCTCCTAGTCTGTCGGTGGGGCTGGGAGGGGAGAGGCTCTTCTGAAAGCCCCTTACCTTTCTTCTTCTTCTCTTCCTCTTCCCCCTCACTGGCTCCCAAGAGGGTAAAAATGATTCCAGTCTGAGAGTTGATACCCACGGCCGTCACTACCATTCGTCCAGAACCTTCCATTACATGGGTCCCTATATGAGAAAGAAGATGGGAGAAGAGTTTTTTCATTTTTTTTTTTTTTAATACCTGGCCGTTCTTTGGTGTGAAATATAAACTTGGAAAAAAGCAATCCCTCTGCCTTCCTCTCCCATGCATGGTGTTATACTTGGCAGAGAGTAGGAAAAGATCAAGAGCAAGCAACCCGGGGGTAAGGAGAACAATGTATGTAACGGCTTTGGGGTAAGGCTCCTTTCCTACCACCCACTCCAGCCAGCAGAGCCCTTCGCAGGCTCCTGTAGCATCTGCTCCATGGACAACCTCTGTTAGGTTGCTCAATATCCTTGTATTCAACCCACTGACATGCTACAGCCCCCACTGAGCCTTGGGGCAGGAGACGGGGCACAATCGGAAGACAGGGCAAGGTCTGGACACGGTCTCTGTGGCTGAGTGTCTGCAGGGAGCGGGGCTGGGAGCTGGTGCAGTCGGGGCCTCACCCGAGAGCAGCATGGGGTCCCTCTCCAAGGACTTCTTGACATGGTCCGATTCCCCAGTGAGAGAACTCTCATCAATCTTGAGATCGTTGCCCTGGATCAGGATCCCATCTGCAGGCAGCAGGTCACCTAGGACATGGAGGTGAAGGGCCGACAGGGAGAGGGCAGGTGAGGACCATTCAGCCTCATCTCAGGGCTGCTCCCGGGCCCTACCTGTAGGCAACGGCCCGGGAGAGCCTGGAGAACCTCTGAAAGACAACTTCACATCTGACAACCTGCAATAAAACTCCGCTCTGGGTATTATAAATTCAAACGGTTACTGATCCCAAACACCTTCCCATGGCCTGATTTCAATATTACATACTTGAAATCTAAGACACACAGGGTACAGTCTGACAGTCTTTGGCAGTTTCAGTTACTGCTTTCTTTGAATTTCTTTTCCATAACCTCCTTAAACTCTAACCTAGAAGCTAACACAATTTGGGTCTTATCTTTTTGGGTCCTCAGCAATTCCTAGCCCCCTTATGCCAAAGGACCTAGCCCTCCGATAGGGAGGGTGGCACAGGTGTAGGAAACAGAGCTAAAAGAGAGAAGAACCACAGAGCTCTCACCGTATTTGATTTGGGCAATGTCGCCCACCACAATCTCAGCCACAGGGAGCTGAATGATGTGGCCATTCCGGATAACGGAGAATTTCTGCTCCTTTTCGATGCGGTTCTGCAGCCCCCGGAATTGCTTTTCCTTGCTCCAGTCATTGAAGGCGGTCACGAGCACGACGATGATCACCGAGAATAAGATGGCTGCGCCCTCAATCCAGCCAGCTTCCGCCTCCCCTTCGTCCTCTGGGCTACTGACGGCTAGACCACACTCTAGCCCAGGGAAAGGAGAGAAAAGGGTCACCGAGGGGCCCTTGCGGACATTAAAAATGGGGGTTGTGCTTCCGTAACTCCCCAGAACAGAAAGCCAGGGGAAGAGAAGAACAGAAAACTCGGGTAAAATAGCTATCCTGAGGATAGCAGAGGACGGCAGGATTGGGCATCATCTCGTCACCAATATATAACTACTTATGTTTACCCAAAAAAGGCATGTGACTAAACAGCATGAAACAGGTCAATGAAAACTACAGGCAAGACACATAGAGAGGCCTTATGACCCCAGCATGGCAGTTCCCACTGCTATTTCCCGTGATGCCCAGCATGGGGGACAGGGGAACTTTGAGGTGCATGGCCTTGCTGGTTTAGAGAGGGCAGAAGATTCATAACATTCTGAATAAGGATTTACTGGGAAAGGGGGGGAAGACCCTGGAATCAGGATGAGTTGGAAGAATAGCCTACTAGTTACTTTTTACTTTCCTTTGGAGAACCCACTCAGATAACGGGGAGGGGGGCGGGCACACAAACAACACTTTAGCTATTAGGTTGGTGCAAAAGTAATTGCAGCTTTTGTATTGTTGAAGTTTGCCATTTGCTACTAGAATACATTCTTAATAAATGTGGTTATGTTATATATCATCTTAATGTGCATTTCTTGCTTTATGCTTAATGACATTTCTTGCTGTTTATTTTATATTGACTATGGAAATGATGTTACACAAGAAGGAAATTTGAATGCTTTTCTCATTTGAGTTCAAAATGGGTTGTAAAGCAGTGGAGACGACTTGCAACATCAATAACATCTGGTACAGGAACTGCTAATGAACGTGCAGGGCAGTGGTGGTCCAAGAGGGAAAGGAGAGCCTTGAGGATGAGGAATGTAGCGGCCGGCCACCAGAAGCTGACAACGGCCAACTGGGAGCCGTCACTGAGGCCGATCCTCTTACAACTAAACAAGAAGTTGCCGAAGAACTTAACGCTGACCATTCCACAGTCATTTGGCATGTGAAGCAAATTGGAAAGGTGAAAAAGCTCGGTAAGTGGGAGCCTCGTGAGCTGACCGAAAATCAAAAAAATCGTCATTCTGAAGCGTCATCTTCTCTCATTCTACAAAACAACAACGAACCATTTCTCGACTGGATTGGGATGTGTGACAAAAAGTGGATTTTACACGACAACTGGAGATGACCAGCTCAGTGACTGGACTGAGAAGAAGTTACAAAGCACTTCCCAAAGCCAAACTTGCACCAAAAAAAGGTCATGGTCACTGTCTGGTGGTCTGCTGCCGGTCTGATCCACTAAACTTTTCTGAATCTGGGAGAAACCATTACATCTGAGAAGTATGCTCAGCAAATCAACGCGATGCACTGGAAAGTCCACCGCCTGCGGCTGGCACCGGCCAACAGAAAGGGCCCAGTTCTTCTCCACAATCAACACTTCAAAAGCTGAACGAGTTGGGCTACAGAGTTTTGCCTCATCCACCATGTTCACCTGTTCAAAGTTCAAAGCTCAGTCATGTCTGACTCTTTGTGACCCCAAGGACTGTAGCTCGCCAGGCTCCTCTGTCCATGGGATTCTCCAGGCAAGAATACTGGAGTGGGTTGCCATTTCCTTCTCCAGGGCATCTTCCCGACCCAGGGATCGAACCCGGGTCTCCCGCATTGCAGGAAGACTCTTTACCATCTGAGCCACCAGGGAAGACCATATTCACCTGACCTCTCGCCAACTGACTACTTTTTCAAGCATCTCGACAACATTTTGCAGGGAAAATGCTTCCACAACCCGAAGAATGCAGAAAAATGCTTTCCAAGAGTTTGTCGGATCCTGAAACACGGATTTGTACACTACAGGAATAAACAAACGTTTCTCATCGGCAAAAATGTGTTCATTGTAATGGTTCCTATTAAAACTAGTTATGTTTTAAAATTCATGGTCTGAAACTGCAATTATATTTGCACCAACCTAATAAAATTTGTCAACACATACTACGTGCTTTTCAGTGACAGTGGAAAGAGCCCAGACGGGAATCACGCTCGTTTATTCAAGGCACTCACGTTCATCTCCCCCCCCCGGGGGGCGGTAGAAGGACAGGACCAGGGAGATGATGGCCGCGATCTCCAGGATGATGAGCGTGACGTCCTGAAGGGCTTCCCACACTAACTCTAAGAAGGTCTTGGGCTTTTTGGGGGGAATCAAGTTCTGTCCAAACACTTGTTTACGTTTCTCCAGATCTGCAGGGTTCCCAGATAGGCCTGAAAAAGAGACAGGAGCGGAGTGAATGAGCAAGAAAAAAGTGGAAGAGCTGCATGACGGAGGAAGGCAGTTAAAAGAGCCCTTTAAAAAGGATCCCTTGCTTCCCAATCTGCCCAAATATGAGATCCAATTAGGGTGACCAACCATCCCCATTTTCCCCAGACTCAGCAGGTGTGAAATGGGGGCAAACGAAGACAAGCTGGTCACAGGGCTGCTCCCTCCTCTTGGTCTCCAGGGTAAGCTAACCCAGACCTACAATTTCATCTCTTCCTCACTGAGTTTGCACCTCGCTGAGTTTGGCTTCAGCTCTAAGAGTACATTAAAATGTTTCCTGAGACACAGAATTTTCCTCTTATATTAACATGTAAATGCTGGCCATGATTTAAAAGAAGAGGTGGCTTCTACCTACTGGCTCACACAAAAAGGCCATAAAGAATAAGCTATTTGCTCAAGGTCATGCTAGGAGGCTAGGAGACAGAGCCCAACCAATTGTCCAGAGGTTCCAGAGGTTTCAGGACATCAACAGAATACAGACTTCATGAGACTCCAGCTTCGGGCATCCCCTTTAAGCATACAGAGCCGTCCCATTCCGTCACACACAGACACACACATCTTTAAGAGGTACTACTGTTCTACTAAGAACTACGTACTTGGAGATGTACTAAGTGCTACGAGTACTGCTTAGACAAAGCACTGGGAGAAGCACTGTCGCTCAGACTGAAAAAAGAGAGAACAGTGGAGGTGAAAGCGCGGAGTCAGACAGTGCTCAGTCCGCGGTCATCAGCGCGCCCTCCACTAACACACGTGTGCTGACGTACCTGTGTGAGTGCACACAGAGTCCGGGCACGGCCCCAGAGGGAATAAGAGGCAGGGTTATTCCCAGAGTCCTAGGCTCTTCTCATGTGCCCAGGAGGGGTTACACTTTAAGGAAAGAGGAGAACGCATATAATTTACATTAATGCCAGGTGGCATTTATCAAGTTGTTCACACAACTTGATTAGCGAATAGCCTTGGTTTGGCACTGGCTGTTTGCTATACTGCTTGATGGGTTCCCCACAGGCAGGGTGAGGCAACCTTTGTCTTGAAAAAAGATCAGCAGTGTGGAGGGTTAGAATCAGAGGATGGAGACACTTAACATAGCTTTACCCAGAGGCACGGGACGAGGAGATGCCTGGAAGCTGCAAGGAAAGGACGGGCTACTGATGCGAGGACCTCACCCCTCTCCACACTGAAGGGCTGGTCCGCTGGGGGGAGAGGGACACAGCGGGCCGGCAGACTTCTGTCTCCACTGAATAGGACACAAGCGCCTTACTTTAAATGGCAAAGAAAGAGACCTGGGTTAGAACTAAGGAAGACATTCAGACAGGGATTTTAAAAATGGGAAAATCTGTACCCAAGGGAGTACTGTTTGCAGGGTCCATTCCTCCACCCTAAAGACAAAAACCATCAGGAGAGGTATTGAAATATACCTGGGGACCCTGTCTAGAGATAAAGCAGGGGTGTGAACTGGCACCCACGATTGTGGAATGGGGACTGGAGACTGCTTCCTTCCACCTGCTAGCGCTCGGCAGAGAGAAGCAGGAAGCTGGTTGGGGAAGTAGCCCCTGATGCTCTTATCCACGGCCTCCTACCTCCTCGGGGCCAAGAGCATGACCCTGGCTAGAGAGCTGAGAGGCACAGCAGAGCTCTGCAGGGGAACGGGTGGGCGGGGGTGGGGGTTGGCCAAAGCACTAGAAGCAACACGGGCTGCTTGCCAGAGGCTCCCTGCCCCCGCCACTCTGAGGAGTCGGTTCTCAGCAGGCAAGAAACGCCAGAGCCTGGGAAAGGAGTGTTCCTGGGCAGGGCATCTCGATCCCCAGGCGGGCAGAGGCAGAGTTGCTAGGGAACAGGGCCGTGTGGGGAGTTTCTCCCAGGGACCTGAGATAACACATGTGTGCCAACCTGGAACTGCTGTGCTGGATGGCTAGGCCTGCTCTTGAGAAACAGTTCTGATACTTGTTAATCTAGCCGGGATGTTTCTTAAGAAAGCAGGATTTATGACGTAAAGGGAGGAGATGCTATTCCCTCCATAAGAAGGGCGAGTAGACGACTATGAGGGCAAATCAAGACATCAGATACAGAAGGTTATCACATGCCAATAGTCCAGTGAAGGCCAAAAGGCCAAAAGACTCAACACCGGTCTTGCTGAAAGGGCTTCCCTGGTGGCTCAGATGCTAAAGAATCTGTCTGCAATGCAGGAGACCTGGGTTGGGAAGATCCCCTGGAGAAGAGAATGGCAACCCACTCCAGTATTCTGGCCTGGAGAACCGCATGGACAGAGGAGTCTGGCGGGCTACAGTCCACGGGGTCACAAAGAGTTGGACACGACTGAGCGACTAACACTTTCACTTCCACTGAGGTAACCCTGCCCCACTCTGTTCTCATATTAATGCCTCGTAATCATCCTTGACGCCTCTCTCTCTCTTATCTACAATACCCATTTAGTCAGAAAATGTATCATCTCTACCTTCGAAATACATCCAGGTCCCCCTCATTTCTCATCTCTCACTGCTCCCATGCTGGTTTAAGCCCTGGCCGTCTCTCAGCTAGGCTATGGCGACTGTCCAACGGGCCTCCTGCTTCCAGCCTTAGCTTTCTGCCCTCAGTCTCTTCTGGTTCCAGAACGATCTTTTTCAACCCCCCCATGGCACTCGTCTGCCCTTTCGCATGGAGTGAAACGGAGTAGAAGTCTGTGCCGGCCTGGAGGCCCCCTTTGTGAGCACCCAGCTCCCCGCCTGGGGAGTGCTACCATTTCCGCCTTGTTCGCCGAGATCCCGCCAAGCTGGCCTTCCGGCGATTCTCTGTGTGCACCAGACACGTTTCCATTGCAGGACGCCTGCACACGTTGTTTTCTTTCTCAGATTCCCCTTCACTAGTTAGGGTGTGTCCTTTCACTTCCTCCAGGTCTTCGGACACACGCCCTAACCCTGACCAGCGTATTTCACGCGGACGTCTCTGCCCCAGCGCATGGGATCCCCTTGGCCTGCTCAACTGTTTCCCTCTACAGGTCCTCTGCTGGAATAGGTTATTTGATATATTTGTTCTACATTTGTTTAACTCTCTCTACAAGGCCAGGGTTTTTGTCTTTGTTCCTTAGGTCTAAAGCAGTGCCTGACATGTACACAAATTCGTTGAATGAACTGCATGAGTCATAGATATTATCGTGAACATTTAGGCACATTTGTGTCTTCTCACTGAAACACTGCAAAGCCCTGAGTGATAGCTGCTATTAATCCCATTTCTCATTCAAGCAACCTGAGGCCTAGACAGGTTTGGTAACTACTCAAGTAAATATGTGGTGGTCTGTAGCTGCTCCACAAGCAGCAGCTGGCTTCCAACTCACACACAGAGGGTGCTGGGGCGTGGAGGCAGCTGTACTCAGCTGAGGCTCCATTTTGCTGTGACTAACCTTTCCTACTTCGCCTAGGACTTTCCAGATTTCATCACTGAAGCGCCTGTCTCCTGGGACAACCCCTCAGCTCCAGGCAAACAGGAATGGTTGGTCAGCCTTCTTCATTTACCGCAGGGCCGGCCCACTTGCACCTCCAGGCAAATCAGCCTTGTTCCTACTCTTTATGTACAACTGACGTGAATGAGTCCTGTCTTTTTCCTGTCCTCAGGCATGGTGACACCAGGCCTGTCAAGAGTCCAACCTATGAATTTTATATTCAATAAAAGTTTCGTTATTGGCCTTATTTTGGACCCAAGCAAATGAAACAAGACACATTATGGAAAACAAAAAGAGGTCAGGCCTTGCTCTTACCTAGATGCTCTCAAAGTCACACATTTACTTCCTCTTTGCATTTTCTCTCACCTCTCTCCACCTTAAGTCACCCTCAGCTCTTAAATAAAAGCCCCCCTAAGAAGTCAAGTGGCCCCAGGATCCCGCACGCCCTCTAGCAGGGAGGGGCAGGGTGGGGCTGCTGGCGGGTGCCCTTGGGAATCCTCTCTGACATGCAGCATCACACAGGAGAGCCATGTGGGACTGGGAGCTCCGCCAACCCCCAATGTGGGGCTTTCCATTCCAATTCTTCCAGCCCCTGAGAGGCTTTCAGGCCTTGATCTCAGCAGCTGTGATTTCACATAAATACTTGCCCAGGCCAGAAGGGGGTTTTAGTCCCTCATCTTCACAGCTGCTTCTCAAGTACACCGCTTCCCAAAGTGGGGAAGGAGGACTTGGCAGGAAGAGAATGTGGGAAACTGGAAAGGGGTTTCTCCTAGAAATATGTCAAGAAAATGAGCAGAAACCTTGTCCCCAAGAATATATGACAAAAAGTCCCACCCAAACCGGGAGTACCTCTGGTCCTCAGCCAGATTTAGCACATGAGCTGGGACAGGGGACAAGAATGTTGGCTTGGGAAGTCACCGCCCGCACCCCAGGCTGGGGACTCACACGGCCCCTGCCCAGTCGGCAGAGATGGAATGGGCGGCGGTGGAAAATCTGTGTCTGCTCTGAGCCCCTGCAGGCTGTGGCTTGGGAGGAGGAGCGGCAGCCCAGCCCCTCGTGGCCTGGCTCCAGCGGGAAGGAGGGAAGGGCGGCCGAGGACTGTGGGCAGAGGCACCCCTTATCAGAGCCAGTGCAGAGAGGGTGCGGCCAGGTCAGCCATCAGGAGGGACTGCCCAGCGGTGTGGGCTGTGACGCCTTGCCAAAGGGATTGCAGAATCTTCTGCTGCACAGATAGTACCAGGGAGAGGTTTCTCTGGGTTGCTTAGAAGCCAGTCCTATTTGGTTCATGAGAAGAACAGACATCAGAGTATCTTTCAAGTCCTACCTTAAAACCCTGGATTAGGGGGTAAAAGAGAAGTGAAAGTGTTGGTCACCCAGTCATGTTTGACTCTTTGTGACCCCATGGACTGTAGCCCACCAGGTTCCTCTGTCCATGGGATTCTCCAGGCAAGAATACTGGAGTGGGTTGCCATTCCCTTCTCCAGGGGATCTTCCCAACCCAGGGATCGAACCCGGGTCTCCTCCATGGCAGGCAGATTCTTTACTGTCTGAGCCGCAAGGGAAACCAAGAGGGAAGAGCAGCTTAAAATCAACATGAGGACTGAAAGGCTTCAGCCAGCTCCTGTGCTAAGCTACTGCCACTGCTCTGAGGAGTCAGCATTTCCTGCTTCTGTCTCCTACTTCTCACACCCGCAGCTTGGAGACGTGCTCTGTGCCTATGGCCTTCCTGCCCCTAGAGAGAAGGCAGCCTCCCTAAAGCCACAGCAAGAGGTGACAGACTGAGAAGAGAATGGCCCTTTCCTCACTCTCGATCCCAAAGCCTGCCCTTGGTGGACAGCTTTGTCCGGGGGTGTGTCTTTCTGTCTGGTCTTCTGCTGTGCACCTTTTGTGAACTCTCCGACTCCAGCACAGAGAAGAGAGAGCTGCCCAGAGTGCCCTCCTTACCCTCTGCTCGGTTGCCCTCTCCCGGGCTGTGTGTTCATCCGCCCCTCTGGTATCATACCCCCAGTGCTCACACCTTGGAGCTAAATAAAAAGAGTGAAAGCCCCACTTCCAAGGGCAGATGCAACATCTGCCTTGGCTGAAGAAGGAATGCTATCTTTTTTCCCACCCCCAGCTGACATTCAGAGCAAGGCAACCACAAGGTTGAAAGCAAAACAAAACTTGCAAGAGATTCTGCTGAGTTGCCAAACGAATGGAGCACCAAAGGTCTTAGGCCTGGTAGAAGGGGAGAATGCGGGGAGGGTTCTCGGGTTGAGAAGACGCAGTGACTCTCCCTGCCTCCAGAATTCCCTATCCCCTGCTTGGCAGCATTACGCCAGCTAAGCCAGAAGCCCGGCTCCAGGCAAGGAGCAGCTGGCTGGGAAAGAATTTAGAGAGCCTGGAGTTGGCCTGGGAAAGAGCAGGCCCGTGGCTGTCATGCACCGTTGGCCTAATTCGGCCCTAGGCGTATAACTCAAAGCAGACAAGGAATTCCCAGGATGCAACATGGAATTCCCTGCAGGGTAGGCGGGACTCAGCAAGGGTACTTTTTCTCTCCTGTCTTTCTCAACCATCTACCTACCATCCCACTGTTGATGCTGCTTCCTACAGGTTTTGTGAAAACCTCCACCCCTCTACCATGTACTAAATATTTCTTTTTTGAAGCTCCTGGACTTGCCTCAGCTATTCTCATCACAGTGTAGCTGCTCTCCGGCTGTTTGAGCTGGTTTGCCCCCTTCTCCTCCCTCAAAGATAGTTTTCTGCTATGAGTCTCTCTCATGCCTTAAACTTAATATGTCCACCCAAAGTGTGATGGGCAGAGAGGACCACAGACTGTTCATCTTGGCAGGCATGCCCATGTGACTGGTTTTTAGGGTAATTTACTTGACATCTTCAAGGTGATGGTTACGGGGCAGAGGGCATGAGGAGAGAGGCAGCTTAGCCGTACTTCTAAGCTGAGCTGGATGGACTCCTAAAAGCAGACTGCTCATGAGTCTGAGCAAGATCTGGGAGCTGGTGATGGACAGGGAGGCCTGGCGGGCTGCAGTCCATGGGGTTGCAAAGAGTCGGACACGACTGAGCGACTGAACCGAACTAACGGAAAAGTGGATTTTCGGAAACAGACTGATTTTCTATAACAGACTAATAAACAGACTAATGATAGGGAGGAAAATCTCAGAGAAGCCAGTTGCCCATTTTCCTCTCACATCCATTCTATCCCGTATCCACTTGCCAATTTCTTTATACACCCCTGGCAACATTAACATTCTCCAAGGCAGTGGTCTCTTAAACAGGAGGCATGCATTCGTCTGTTGGAGCATGGGAAAGGTACTAGAACTTTTTGTATTACTTCGTCCATTCCTATTTCTTGCAGAGTCTATTATGTAAATGATATTAGTGTTAGGAGTACAGTAGCATGTGGTTGAACATTTACTGGGGCTACCTGTGCAATTTTCTCCCAGATTGACAATGCTACTAGAAATTTCAATCCGCCGCACTGAGGAAGAGCCCAGCCCCAGCACGTCCCAGCTTTTGGATCAATAGTTCGTGGTAGGACATGCCTCTGGCCTCAAAAGGCGCGGCAACAGAAGCACAACAGGGACACTGCTGAACCCCAGAAGCCGCAGGCTGGCAGGAGATATCAACTCCAATCCTACAGTTAATGAATCAAAAATCAAAATCTGGACTGTCTCAAAGCAGTTTCTTTCCCCTTCCTGGCATTTACTCCCCAAAGAATCTCAGCTCCCAAAACCTAGTAGCTGCTCAATAATTACGCAAGGCAGAGATGCTTGCATCTTATGCCAGGAACGTTTAGTAAGTGGTAGCAATTACCCTAGAGCACAGCCAGGCCAGAGCTTCCCTAGACAGTCACATGATCAAGAAGTCCTATCTCCAACTCCTAAGCCCATCTGTCCTCCCCTCCAGGTCCCCATAATACCATCATAGCACTATGACACTATTTCTGAAATTGACTTAATTTTTGTGTATTCTCTTAGTGCCTGTCAAGCCCTGTGGAAGGAACAACTCTCCCTGTTGTGTTCACCACTGTGTCCCCACTACCTGCTGGACACTATTTGTTCACTGTCATTGAAAAGAAATTAGAATCCCTGTGTCCTACAGCCATACCTCAGCTCTGCAGAGGAGAAAAGAAACAGCAGGATGTAGAGGAAAGATGAAATAGAAATTCCCACCAACGTTCTTCTTGATCCAAATTCAATATAAATAGCCTTTAGCTTTCTGAAGGAAGCCCACAGGTAATTATTCAATGTTTAGTCAAGGCTCCCCTTCTCTGCCCTTTCTGGTCTGGGCCCAGGTTCCCTGACTCCCCTAATATTGGCATAGCGCCTCCTCAGAAAACATCATTCTTTCTCTGAAAAAGGGTAACACAGCTGAGGACCCACGTGGAAAGGTTCTGTGGCGAAGGAGAATTCATACAACTTTCTATCTGCACCAAAGAATCTCTCATCCAGATCTTCTCTTCTTCCTGCACACCAAGGGAGACTAAGACTTCTTCCTTCCCCTTAGTTCAGTTCAGTTCAGTCGCTCAGTCGTGTCCGACTCTTTGCGACCCCATGAATCGCAGCAAGCCAGGCCTCCCTGTCCATCACCAACTCCCGGAGTTCACTCAAACTCACGTCCATCGAGTCGGTGATGCCATCCAGCCATCTCATCCTCTGTCGTCCCCTTCTCCTCCTGCCCTCAATCCCTCCCAGCATCAGAGTCTTATCCAATGAGTCAACTCTTCGCATGAGGTGGCCAAAGTACTGGAGTTTCAGCTTTAGCATCATTCCTTCCAAAGAACACCCAGGACTGGTCTCCTTTAGAATGGACTGGTTGGATCTCCTTGCAGTCCAAGGGACTGTCAAGAGTCTTCTCCAACACCACAGTTCAAAAGCATCAATTCTTCGGCTATCAGTTTTCTCAGTTCAGATTCACACAGGTTTTTCTTGCTCTTGGAAGCCAGGAGATAGCATGGAAAATTAATCAGAAGATAAAAGGCTACCTTCCAGTGGGAATCATCCGGCTTTTTGAGGACTGGAAAAATCTGAGGGTAGGGATGGAATCGGGAACCAAGCAGCAGTGAAAAGAGAGAGAGAAACTGGAATGAGGAAAGGAGCAAACTGAAAAGATCTCATCAGTGCAAAACGCTCAGGTTTTTCTTGCTGATAAACCTCAGGCAACACAACCTCTTAGGGCTTCCCCGACGGCTCGGCAGTGAAGAATCTGCCTGCAGAGTAGCAGGTGTGCGTTTGATCCCTGAATAGGGAAGATTCTCTGGAGGAGGAAATGGCAACTCACTCCAGCATTCTTGCCTGAAAAATTCCACAGAGGAGCCCGGCGGGCTACAGTCCATGGGAGTCAGACACAACTGAACGACCGAGCACACACACACACACAATGCAGCTGCTTACCCAACCGACACAATCAGCTCTGCCTCTCTGCTGAGCCTCGTCTGCTCACTGATGAGTGCTGAGGGGGCTGAGCACCTCCATGTCGTCTCAAATGTAACCAACTCTTAGCCACTGGGGCACCGCCTCTTGTTCCAACTAGTCACTGGACGCTTAGCGACCCCATGGACTGCAGCCTACCAGGCTCCTCCATCCATGGGATTTTCCAGGCAACAGTACTGGAGTGGGGTGCCATTGCCTTCTCCTCAAGGAACACAAGCCAATATTAAATGCATATTAGTATTGGGTCACAGTTAGGCATTTTATCAGGTACCAGAATATAAAACAAATTGTAAAACTATCTGTGCTTCTGAGATTCTCTGTGTTGCTGCTCTAGCTGAAGAGGCAGCAGAGCATTAATGGTCTGTAAGTCAGAAAACACGAATTATTCCATCAAGTTCTACCCTGTGGGGTAAGACTTTAGGCAAGTCATTTAATTTTTTTGGTCTGTTGAGATCACTCAATGAGAGAGAGAGAAATAAAACTATGTTAGTGTCAGAAAAGTTATAAACTGCAAGTTCCATAAGGTCCCTTAGTAGTTATAGTGTAAAACAATCTATCCTAAAGATACTATCAATCCAACAGAAAATAAAGGGGAAGGGTCATATTCTAGGAAATGATCTTCCCAATCAATCAGTGGAATTCAAGCACTGGGAAAACTTCTTTATGTTATTATTAGCCTACCACAGGTGACAAAGCCATGCTCGGCTGTCAGGCACCCTAGTGTGGTCTGCTGTGCACTGGCTGGCTTTTTCTGGCACCTGGATACTGACGCTCTTTTCTCAGCCTGTCCAAACAAACCACGCAGCATCACCTCTGTCTGGGGAGAGAGTCCCATGTCATAGCTCTTCTGTGGCTTCTTTTCTTACCCCTTTACCCTTCTCACACGTGAGGGAGTCACTGTTGGCATTGAGTGCTAAAAATCACTCGTGGAAAAGTTGTTTCTGACAGCCTGCTTCCCAGCTCCAGGACCAGCCTAATGGTAAGTTGTAATATTGAAAAACATCAGGACACATGTTTGTGATCCAAGGAAGCAGGGGAATGGCAGTGGACAGCTGTGCCGGCGGCAGGGGTCCTGGCGTGGCCAGGGTCTGCAGCAACAGAAGCCCCTGACACCAGAAGGCGACTTCCAACTACGGGTCTACAACTGGGGCTGGGAAAGAATCTAAGCATTTGATACCTGATTCTGACATGAAAGAACATCCATGTTGGCCTTTGGGAATGGGAGCTCTCTGGGAACTAGAAGTACACAGTATCAGCTATGAGAAAGGGTCTGGGAAATTGGGAGGAAAGTCTGGACTCTGCTCTTGGAAGTTTCTCAGGTTCCAGTTTATTCGGAGTTTCACTTTGTGAGAGAAGCAACTGAGCCAAGGGAAAAGAACAGTACAGGAAGAGGGAAAGGAAGATCCTGCTTAAATTCTGATGAGTGTTCCTAAAGTACTGCATTATCTCAGTGAAAACATAGGAGTAGCCACTGTGAAAGTGGCAAAATAAAGAAATCCAGCTGACAAGAAGAAGGCATTACCCAAAGGGCAGTCATTAGAAACTGGACAGACGGCAACGACTGAGCCGCATGAGAGCAGCTTAGCACCGCCGCACTAAGCAGGCTTCTTTTGACATCGATGGTGAATGCAGAGAATGGACAGCGGCGGCAGGGGGACTGCAGCAGCCTGACAGATGAATAACACCCTGCATCCATGGGCTCTCATATCCTGGCAAATATCATCAGACGCATGGGCTCTATTTTAATGTGAGACAGCTAATTTATTGAACACCCATTATTAGAATAAGCATTGTACATACATTATTCAATCCCAATAACTCTATAGACTAAGTATTAATATCATTTGCAAACAAGAAAATGATTTTTACTTACGGAGAATGAGTAAACTATTCAACATTATTCAGCTAGTAAATGGTAGAGCCAGTACTGAACTCAAAGCCTATAAGATAAGAAAGTGAACTCTAGAAGTACAGAGAACATGTAAGGTGGCTTTCCCTGCTGGTAAAGAAAATAAAACATGGGCAATGGACAGATATCTAGATAAAAATTTCTCCCTTTTTTCTTTTAATCATAGAGTCTGGATTCCAAGTCACTAATTTATAACACTGGCTAGGGGTCAAAACTTCTTAGAACTGGCAAAAAATATGATGTGGCTTCCAAGAAAGGGTCAGAAATGGTACACCTCAGGAGGCTGAAGGCATCTGAAGGACAAGATCTTTGCTCTACCTCAAGCTACTCAATCAAGGCCTGCCTGACTGATAGGGCCAAGCAAGGACCCGTAACAGAGATGCTGAAACTAGGCAGAAAGGAGCAAATAAGATTTCTCTAGTACTATCTCCATTTCAACGAAATAAAATTACCATGGCTCACTGGGCAATTGGGCTGAGCCAGGTAAGCATGAAGCTGGATTTTTCATTTTCTTTAGAGAATAGATTAAGAAGAACTATACTAAAAGTGCATTAGACAGGGTTGAAAAAGTCATCAATAATTTCCTGAAAGAAAACTGAGTAACCCAAAGATATGGTAGGTAAACTCTCTACATGTTGATTTACCACCCTGTTTCTAATTGTGTACCATAGAGAAGTACTCCATTAGGTAGACGGACTCATCCACTCTTCTTCCTATTATACTGTAAGATCAGGGTAGGGAAGAATATCTTCAACCCTTTGCAATCAAAGACTGATACTGAGTTAGGGACTTGATTATTTACTGATAAACACACCTCTAACATAAACATTCATAAGAGACATTCCCCCTTCTGTACAAGAGAAGGAAAGAATGATCTTCAGAGAATACCACAGCCACTAAACCTCATCTCTGGGAAAGAAATAATGTTTCTCTCCACAGCCTGACATCTTTTCAGTGCTTTGGAGACTGTACTTTGCCTGCACAGATATAGTAGTAAGGTCTCCAGAAACATTCCTTCTCTACACGCAGACCGAACACAGGCCGCCTTCCTCCAATCCCCCACCCCTGGTGTGGCCTTTACCTTCCACAGGGTTGGTTTTCAGTCTACTGCACAGGTTCATCACTCCTCCGTAGTGGACATTGATCTGGTCTATTGCATCACTTGAGCGCAGCTCCATCAGCTTCCTCAGGTCCATCACTGTGCAGCCAAACTCCCCTTCACGGCTCTCAAGTATCGAGTTGGACGGCAAGGTGTGTTCTGTTGGGTTCGTCATTTTGCCTGCTGTTACCAAGCCCCTCAACAGAGAAAATGTGAACTCTCCCTTCCACTGATTCAGGGTCTCTCGTTTCTCTTCCTCAGTTCTTACTTCTTTCTTCTCTGAGAGTCCAGATGCGAATAAGACCGACTAAATCTTGTGCAGGAAGCTTCAGAGCAGCAGCCTGTGGTCCAGGTCCTTTCTTGTGTATGAAGCTTGTCAGCCAAAGGAGGAAGAGGAGGGGGGAACTGAGTGTGAGCCGGACCACGTGTTACGATGACTGGTGTCCCCAGGTGGTGATGGAAGCAGTTGTCCAGGGTAGGTAGGTTCCTAGTTTAGACCAACTTTCCCAGATGGCGGGATAAACAGGATGTGCATGTTACCATGGAGGCAACCTTAGCAACAACCAGCAACTGCAGTGGCAGAGAGGTGGCAGGAGAGGAGAACGAGAAGGGCTCCCTGGAAACCGGTGACAACTGGGTCTCTGGAATAAAGATTCAAAGGCAGACATAAAGAAACAATTAGAACAGCATGGGATCCAGCAACAGCAAGGACAAGAGGTACTCATTCTAGCACAAGGGTTTAGGTGACAGTTGATATCTGAGCTGAACTGATAGCTCAGGCCTAAGCTGAGCAGACTGACTTAGGAGAGGCCCCTTCTTCCCTGGGGGCCCCTCAGGAGCCTGTAAACTCCAATGTAGAGAAATAACTTCAGATACACCCCAGCCTTCACACCTCACCTCTGCTAAACCAAGCAACACAAACCCCACAACTTGAGAAACTTGGAAATAATGGGTTATATGACCTCTAATGGCTCTCCCTGTCCATTTGAGGGATCTGCAACAGAATGTTTTAGTCTATTTTAATCTTTTAATCTTAGAATGTTTTAATCTTACCTCTAAGAGGTGAGAAGAGATCAGGAAAGGAGTCCAGACCAGAGTGATCTGGAGGGTAGCCTGCCAGTCTGCCACCCTCCTCCAAACCCTGCACCCTACCACATTCCTAACACACACATGTACAAACCAGGAGGGCAACCTGGGAGAAGACGGCCACATCCCCTGCAGCCCCTGAGAACACTTGGCCTGACACTGTATAGAAATTCTGCAGCCTGATGCAGCTGTCAATAGATCAGGTACTACGTTCAGATATTGGAGTCTAAACAGCTTTGGGGAGAAAAGGGTGAGTAAAACGCTCCGGCAGTGGGCGATGCAGGGTGGAACATTTATACATAATGGGAACAGAAGGACCTCTGAGGAAGAAAGATAGTTTGAAGCCTGTGAGTGTTCACGTTTCTCTGGGATTGCAGGAATAATACAGCTATCAATTCAGCCAGAGCCTAGGGCCACAGCAAGGTCAGTAGGGGAGCAAAGTCAGCTTGCGTGTGAGTGACAACGGAGGGTCTCAGGTCAGCAGTTCTCTCGGGAAGCCATATGTCACCTCACACATGCTGACTAGGGAGAGAGGGATGGGTGGGAACGGGGAGGATGAAGGAGAGAAAAAGCCTAAGCCCTGTCCTCGGCTCCAGGCAAGAGGACCACCACACACCAGCTACTTAAATGCCAAGGGGATCTTTCTGAACACGGCACCAGAGCATTGAGGGCCCAGCCCTGGTCAGCCGCTCTTTAATACATGGATGACGTCCTTGCTTCTAGACGATGAACAGGAAGTACAAGGGTCATCAGATAAGGGCTTGACTACTATATTAATTTCCAAAAATCACATGTGGCCAAAGGTCTTACTAATTCTAATCAGCACTGTTCTTGGTAGATTCCGCGGGGATGGAGGCGGTTACACCCCTCCCTCTCCCAGGATGCCCGCAGCTTACTCCTTCTACTGTGAATTTCTAGTGCTACCCTGACTTATAAAGGGTTATACAAGCAGCGTTTTGTTCTTGTTGCTATTGTTTTTCAAATATCACGCTCCCTTTTCTTTTTATGTGTCATTCCTAGGGAACAAGAAGAGAAACTGAGGCAGTGTATCACACTCCTTTCAATCCTCCTGGCACCAGGACAGGCAGTACCACGGACATTTCTCTCCAATTGGGTTTCTTCTCCAAGCCTGGAAGCCGTGGGAAGGGCTAAAGCAGCAAGAAGCCCATGTGACCCTTAAGTGGAACTCCTTAACCTTTGGAGAGGATGTTGAGGGCAGTGCTGATTGACAGCTTAACTGAAATTATAACCTTTTTTTTCTTTATCTCTACCACCTACTGCCATGTTTGTTTCGTGAAGGCAGAGATTTTTCATGTGTCTTGCTCAATGCTTTCTCCCCAGTGCCCAGACAATCACCTACACAAAGCAGGCATTCAGCTAATTTTTTTGGCTGAATAACTCATAGTAGATTCAGAACCAGATTTACCATCTTCCCAAGAACCTTTTGAACAAGTCACTGAGCTTTCTTAGAGCTCAGTTTTTTTTAGGGCTCAGTTCCTCCCACCTTTATCTGGAAGAAGAAATTGATAAATGAATGGCATTCTAAATAGAAATAGTACCTGGAAATCTTAGATGAAAGATGACCAGTGTCCTGTATAGGACAGTCGAGTGATGTGAAAAGGTTAATTTGATCTTAATGAACTTTTGTTATCTAGTCCTTTAAGCAGAAAAGCAATAATCCCCATGTGCCCCTCCATCTTTTCTTGTGAGAGCGAACTCCCTCACCCCCCAAACGAGTGGAAAATTCCAAGCAGCATCATTAGCAATAACCATTATCTAGGCTATAACCATTAGCAAAAACCACTTCATGGATCACAGCCTTGTCGTGGTAAAGGGGTTTGCATAACTGAATGAAGCTGTAAGTTATGCGGTGCAGGGTCACCCAAGACAGACAGGTCACAGTGAAGAGTTCCGGCAAAACTTGGTCCACAGGAAGAGGAAATGGCAACCTATTCCAGTATTCCTGCCGCAAAAACCCTATGAACAGTATGAAAAGGCAAAAAGATATGACACGGGAAGATGAGCCCCCATGTCAGAGCGTGTCCAATATGCTACCGGGGAAGAGTGGAGGGCAATTACTCATAGCTTCAGGAAGAATGAAGCAGCTAGGCCAAAGCAGAAATGATGCTCAGCTGTGGATGTGTTTGGAGGTGAAAGTAAAGTCCGATGCTGTAAAGAACAGTACTGCATAGGAACCTGGAATGTTACATCCATGAATCAAGTTTGAACACTGTCAAACAGGAGATGGTAAGATTGAACATTAACATCTTAGAAATCGGTGAACTAAAATGGATGGGAATGGGCAAATTTAATTTAGATGACCATTTTATCTCCTACTGTAGGCAAGAATCCCTTAGAAGAAATGGAGTAGCCCTCATAGTCAACAAAAGAGTCTGAAATGCAGTACTTAGGTGCAGCCTCAAGAACAACAGAATTATCTTGGTTCATTTTCAAGGCAAACCATTCAACATCAGAGTAATCCAAGTCTATGCCCCAACCACTGATGCTGAAGAAGCTAAAGTTGACTGGTTCTGTGAAGACCTACACTATCTTCTAGAACTAACGCCAAAAAAAGATGTCCTTTTCATCACAGGGGATTGGAATGCAAAAGTAGGAAGTCAAGAGATACCCAGAATAACAGGAAAGTTTGGCCTTAGAGTACAATATGAATCACAGCAAAGGCTAACAGAGTTTTGTCAAGAGAATACACTGGTCATAGCAAACACCCTTCTTCAACAATACAACAGATGACTCTACACATGGATATCACCTGATGGTCAATACCACAATCAGACTGATCATGTTCTTTGCAGCCAAAGATGGAGAAGCTCTATAAAACAAGACCTGGAGCTGACTGTAGCTCAGATCATGAGCTCCGTATTACAAATTCCAGGCTTAAATTAAAGAAAACAGGGAAAACTACTAGGCCATTCATATATGACCTAAATCAAATCCCTTATAATTATACGGTGGAGGTGACAAATCAAGGAATTAGAGCTGGTAGACAAAGTGCCTGAAGAACTATGGACAGAGGTTCTTAACACTGTACAGGGGGCAGTGACCAAAACCATCCCCAAGAAAAAAAATGCAAGAAGGCAAAATGGTTGTCTGAGAGGCAACCCCTTACAAATAGCTGAGAAAAGAAGAGAAAAGCAAAAGAGAAAGAGAAAGATATACCCAACTGAATACAGAGTTCCAAAGGCGATCAAGGAGAGATAAAAGGGCCTTCTTAAATGAACAGTGCCAAGAAATAGAGAAAAACAATAGAATGGGGAAGACTAGAGATCTCCTTAAGAACATTAGCGACATCATGCAAGGAGGGGCATGACAAAGAACAGAAACAGTAAGAAGCTAACAGAAGCTGAAGAGATTAAGAAGAGGTGGCAAGAATACAGTATATTAAAAAGGTCTTAATGATAACCATGATGGTGAGGCCACTAACCCAGAGCCAGACACCCTGCAGTGTGAAGTCAAGTGGGCCTTAGGAAGCATTACTAGGAACAAAGCTAGTGGAGGCAACAGAATTCCAGCTGGGCTATGGAAAATCCTAAAAGATGATGCTGTGAAAGTGCTGCACTCAATATGCCAGCAAATTTGGAAAGCAGTGGCCACAGGACCAGAAAAGGTCAGTTTTCATTCCAATCCCAATGAAGGGCAATGCCAAAGAATGTTCAAACTACTGTATAATTGCGCTCACTTCATATGTTAGAAAGGTTATGCCCCAAATCCTTCAAGCTGGGCTTCAGCAGTATGTGAACTGTGAACTTCCAGATGTACAAGCTGGATTTAGAAAAAGCAGAGGAACCAGAGATCAAATTGCCAACATTAATTGGATCATGGAGAAAGCAAGGGAATTCCAGAAAAGCATCTACTTGTGCTTCATTGACTACACTAAAGCCTTTGACTGTGTGGACCACAACAAATGTGGAAAATTCTTAAAGACATGGGCATATCAGACCATCTTACTTGTCTCCTGAGAATATGTGGGTCAAGAAGCAACAGTTAGAACCAGACATGGAAAAACTGACAGTTTCAAAACTGGGAAAGGAGTATGATAAGGCTGTAAATTGTCACCTTGCTTTGTTGTTGATGTTCAGCTGCTAAGTCATGTCCAACTCTTTGTGACCCCATGGACTGCAGCACGCCAGGCTTCCCTGTCCTTCACCATCACCTGGAGCTTGCTCAAACTCATGTCTATTGAATTGGTGATGCCATCCAACCATTTCATCCTCAGTCATCCCCTTCTCCTCCTGCCTTCAATCTTTCCCGGCATCAGGGTCTTTTCCAATGAGTCGGCTCTTTGCATCAGGTGGCCAAAGTACTAGAGCTTCAGCTTCTGCATCAATCCTTCCAATGAATATTCAGGATTGATTTCCTTTGGGACTGAGTGGTTTGATCTCCTTGTTGTTCAAGGAACTCTCAAGAGTCTTCTCCAGCACCACAGTGCAAAAGCATCAATTCTTTGGCATTCAGTCTTCTTTATGGTCCAACTCTCACATCCATATATAACAATTGGAAAAACTATAGCTTTGACTAGATGGACCTTTGTTGGCAAAGTGATGTCTCTGCTTTTTAGTATGCTGTCTAGATTTGTCACAGCTTTTCTTCCAAGGAGCAAGTGGCTTTTAATTTCATGGCTGCAGTCACCATCTGAAGTGATTTTGGAGTCCAGGAAAATAAAATCTGTCACTGTTTCCATTGTTGCTCCATCTATTTGCCATGAAGTGATGGGACTGGATGTCATGATCTTAGTTTTTTGAATGTTGAGCTTTAAGTCAGCTTTTTCACTCTCCTCTTTCACTCATCAAAGGGCTCTTTAGCTCCTCTTTGTTTTCTGCAATTAGGGTGGTGTCATCTGCGTATCTGAGGTTATTGATATTTCTCCTGGCAATTTTGACTGAGCTTGTGCTTCATCCAGCCTGGCATTTTGCATGATGTAATCTACACAGAACTTAAATAAGCAGGGTATATTATACAATATTATACAATATACATCCTTGATGTAATCCTTTCCTGATTTGGAACCAGTCTGTTATTCCATGTCTGGTTCTAACTGTTGCTTCTTGACTCACATACAGGTTTCTCAGGAGACAGGTAAGGTGGTCTGATATTCCCATCTCTTTAAGAATTTTCCACAGTTTGTTGTGATCCACAGAGTCAAAGGCTTTAGCATGGTCAGTGAAGCAGAAGTATATATTTTTCTAGAATTCTCTTGCTTTTTCTATCACCCAATGGATGTTGGCAATTTGATCTCTGGTTCCTCTGCCTTTTCTAAATTCAGCTTGGTTCATGTACTGTTGAAGCCTAGCTTGGAGAATTTTGAGCGTTACTTTGCTAGTGTGGGAAATGAGTACAAATGTGTGGTAGTTTGAACATTCTTGACATTGCCTTTCTTTGGGATTGGAATGAAAAACTGACATTTTCCAGTCCTGTGGCCACCTTGCTTATTTAACTTATATGCAGAGTACATCATAGAGAAGGCAATGGCACCCCACTCCAGTACTCTTGCCTGGAAAATCCCATGGACAGAGGAGCCTGGTAGGCTGCAGTCCTTGGGGTCGCTAAGGGTCAGACACGACTGAGCAACTTCACTTTAACTTTTCGCTTTCATGCATTGGAGAAGGCAATGGCAACCCACTCCAGTACTCTTGCCTGGAAAATCCCATGGACAGAGGAGCCTGGTGGGCTGCAGTCCATGGGGTTGCTAAGGGTCGGACATGACTGAGCAACTTCACTTTCACTTTCATACATTGGAGAAAGAAATGGCAACCCACTCCAGTGTTCTTGCCTGGAGAATCCCAGGGACAGGGGAGCCTGGTGGGCTGCCATCTCTGGGGTCGCACAGAGTCAGACACGACTGACGTGACTTAGCAGCAGCAGCAGAGTACATCATGGGAAATATCAGGCTGGATGAATCACAAGTTGCAATCAAGATTGCCAGGAGAAATATCAATAAACTCAGATAGGCAGATGATACCACTCTAATAGCAGAAAGTGAAGAGGAACTAATGAGCCTCTTGAGGAGAGTGAAAAACCTGTCTTGAAACAACATTCAAAAAACTAAGATCATGGTATCCAGTTCCATTACTTCATGGTGAATGGAAGGGGAAAACGTGGAAGCAGTGACAGATTTTCTGTTCTTGGGCTCCAAAGTCACGGCAGATGGTGACTGCAGCCATGAAATTAGCATATTAAAAGTGGAGATGTCACTGCCGACAAAGGTCTGTATGTAAAGTCAAAGGTATGATCTTTCCAGCAGGCATGTAAGTGTGAGAGTTGTACCATAAAGAAGACTGCATGCTGAAGAACTGATGCTTTCAAATTGTGATGTTGTAAAGACTCTTGAGAGTCCCTTGGACTGAAACAAGATCAAGCCAGTCAATCCTAAAGGAAATCAACCCTGAGTATTCATTGGAAGGACTAATGCTGAAGCTATAATACCTTGGCCACTGATGTGAAGAGCTGAGTCATTGGTAAAGACCCTGAAGGTGGGAAGGATTGAAGGCAAAAGGAGAAGGGTGTGGCAGAGGATGAGTTGGTTAGACAGCATCACTGACTCAGTGACGTGAATTTGAGCAAACTCTGGGAGATGCTGGAGGACAGAGGAGCCTGGTGTGCTGCAGTCTATGGGTGGCGGGAGTCGGCCGTGACTTGGCAAAGGAACAACTAGTGCAGTGCAGCCTTGGGCCTCCAGAGAAGTAGGGGCAGCCTGAAGAGACCCGAGTCTTCCACTCACACAGACAACCAATGCGAAAAGGCCAGTTACGATCAGAACACATGTGGCAGGTAGAAAAGGGTGAAGCTGGTCTGCTTCAGGCCGCCCTTGAGACACACACAGGCCAGGCACGAAGCTGCTGGCACAAAGTCAAGGGGTGCTGCCCGTCTGGGACCCCTTTTTAAGCTGGGCTCTCTGCGAAAGTGCTTCTGGAATTCGGAGGCATAGCAGGAGCCAGAGCCAATACTGCTCTCTCTCTGCGGCTGAGCTTGCCTAGCCCCTACCCTTATTAGGCAACTGGCAAAGAACGACCGGTAAGTGCTCACCCAGCCTCAGCCCCGGGCGCAACGCTCTGATGCCTGGGAGGCCACCGCCTCCCGTGAAGTCAGGATTAGTCATGCTGCTCGGGGCTTTCTGGGTAAGGCATGTTCTCACTCCCCGTTTCTAGCATTTTGCCAGCCTAATGATGACAGGATGGAAGAGGGAATTTTCTTCCTTTCCTGCGGGGTCAAGAAATCCTACTACTTACATGACCACTAAATCATTGTAATTTTTTTCCTCCTACAGTTCTGTAACACCTGTTGTATAACCTGTAGTGACACGTGACAGGATTTGCCACCAATTTTAGGTAGGACGGCTGTGACTCCCACCTTACTGATGAAGACGCTGAGATTCAAAGCCATAAAAAGTGCCTTGTTCTTCGGCAAGTCAGTGGCCTTTCCTGTGCCGTCCTCTTGTTGTACCTTACTCCTCCCCTCCAATCTGGGCCTCTTCATTTTCTGACAAATATCTAACAGGTTCTTTACCACCGCTTAGAGGAAGTACTGACTCTCGCACTTGCTCTTTCTCTTTCAGAACCAGTTCCCTCACATTCCACACAGTGAGGATCAGAGATCCCCTCCAGTTCCTACACATACCTGAGAAGCAGAGCGCCCTACACTTCTGATAACTCAATTTGCAGCTAACCTCCCCAGCAAGTTCCAAAGTGAGGAGCTGTCAGAGATAAAAAAAACCTCATGTCTTAAGCCACCAAGCCATAAACAATAGTCAGACGCTGTTTCCTCCAATTTTGCCTAGAAATCTCTTACTCGTAGAAACCTTCCTGGGGTGCTCTCAGAATATGAGGAAAAAAGTTAACTTCCTATGTAGGGGACAGAGTAGGGTATTTTGAGGATGTGAAAGGAACCCACTCCCTGAATCTCCACTGCCAAAGGCTGCTAATGAATCTGGCGTGATGCATGGGAAATGAAGTATGAATGGCAACAGGAGAAAGGAAATGGCAGGGGGCCGCAGGCCCAGGCTGCAGGCTGGCGGCCCCTGCGAGACCTGCCGGGAATGGTAAAGGAGCTCAGCTCCAGCCTCTGAGCTGCCGGCAGCCGCTAGGATGGGGGTGGCACAGGAACAGGATCGAGACACCTTATAACGCGCCAAACAGCACGAAATCTGCTTCAGGCCCACCCTTTCCCATTCAGAGAGAAATGATTCATGTAAGTACACACGTATTATTACTGATATATAAACAGCAGCCTAGCATAGCAGCTGTTATGTAGTGGTTGGTCCATACATAGTTATTCTCATTATTCCACATATTGTTTCTCTGAATCTTCATTAACAGCCTTGTAAGGAGGGCACGCCATTTTATAGGAGGGAAATACAGATTCTGAGAACCAGGATTTGTGTCCTAGCCTGAATCCAAAGCCTCAAGTACAAGGTCAATCCTCTACGAAAAAGGAAACAAAGCTACAGATTTACTTCCTAAAGCTTGACGAGAAGCCCATATAAACCTATATGGCCCAGAGCCCTAAAGGCTCTACTACACATCAGGGAAACACCTCCTTACCTCCTTCAGCTTCCTGGGCAACTACAGCAGCAGGTCGCAGCTTATGAGGGGCTGACACCCTCCACTCCAGCCCTGCCCCCACGTGCATATGCCCTGGCCAGAATGCCCTTGGCTCCGGATGGCATGACTCCAAGTATATCCAGTTCCCACTCAGAGGCTGAAGGAGAGGGCTGAGGGCTCCCTGCACTCCATGACCTCACACTCGGGGCATCAGCCCTGGGATGGGGAGAGGCACAGAGACACCTCTTCTCTTCTTATTCCCGCAGGAGCAGTTCCCTACAGTGTCTTAAGCTTCGCTCTTTGTCTTGTCGCTGGCATACCTCTAAGAGGCCTTTCATGAAAGCTGGCAAGCACCTGCACAGGGCAGGCTGCCCTGCATGAGACATGCTTGGCTGGCCCTCCTCTGAAGGTCTAAATACCACGCGGAGGCTGCTTTGCTTCATCCTCATGACATGACAGGCCTCTTATTCCCATGACCAGAGGCTGGCCCACCAGCGCCAGTTCTCACCACTTGGGTCGCGCAGCCACCCTGCTTGTGGTTCAGGGCTCTCCTTCCCTCCCCCTGCCCTAGTGCCTGCTGGCTTGCCAAGCAGACCTGCATGCACACCCTCCTCCAGTCTCCGAGGCCCTGTGGAGGCATATGGGCAGAAGGTCGGGGCAGAGGATGCTGGCGGGAGTTCAGGTGGTGGGTGGCACCCCCCTCTCATTGCCAGCAACAGCCAGGTTGGTGCCAGGAAGCCAAGGGAGGGCTGAGGCACCAAAACTAGGCCTCCGTACTGACCCCAGCATGGCACACTGCAGCCTGTGGTGCTGGAACCCGATGCTAATTCTCTGCCAGCCCCTGGGTTCTGGTGGGTACTCCCTTCCTAAAGCGAAGACATCACTTACTGGTGAGGAGGTGGCTTATGTGAGGCCTCCTGGCTTACCCGCTCCATCCCCACAAGCCTTCGAGAAAGTGAAAGTGTCTGACTCTTTGCGACCCCATGGACTGTAGCCCGCCAGGCTCCTCTGTCCATGGGATTTCCTAGGCAAGAAAACTGGAGTGGGTTGCCATTTCCTTCTCTCGGGGAATCTTCCTGACCCAGGGATTGAACCCAGGTCTCCTGCATCGCAGGCAGATTCTTTACCATTTGAACCACCAGGTAAGCTACCCTGAGAAGGTCTTCTTCAATTCAGTAGCAGAAATGCAGTGCCAGAATCAAAGCATCTGTGTAGAGAAGATGTGGTGTCCTCAAGCCCTGGGTCTCAGGGATTCAGAATTTCCCCCTCCTCCTTGGAGCCACCTTGCACTTGACCAAACTAAGTCTATGCATTATTTGTGGTGACAGAGTTGAAGGCAACCTGGGATCCCCTCTCCCACTGATGGGCATAAAAAATACATGAGCTAGATAACAGAGAATATCATGGAACAGAAACGCAGATCAGATGTACATACAATATTGCTGATCTTAAAAACAGTGCTTAGTGCAGGTAAAAAAGGGTACTTTAACAAAAATTAAAAACATATGCATTTTAAGGGATATATTTAAACAAAAAGACACACATTAGAATGCTGCTCACAGCGAGGGAAGGGAAAAGGTGTGGAATATGGGAAACAGCACAGGAAGGGCCTTGCATGGATCACGATAATATTGGACCATGAATCCACAGTACGATTGACTCAATAGTCTGCACCTGAAACCGGAAAAAGATAAAACATGCTACGCTACTGAAGCCTTTCAGACCTGAAGAGACTGCACTGTCTAAGATATGCCATGACAATGAGAACAAAACTGACCAGTTCTGGCCAGATGCCTTCAGATGGCAGGGAGAGGTCAGGCCCACAGAGAGCACAAGCTCTCTCTGAACAGTGAAGCCGAGAATTGGCCCAAGGCTGATGATACTCTGCTCCTGATATCTATTGATCCAAGCCCCTGTCAGAGACCCCAGAACCATCAAGGTGAAGACAGGAAGTTTCATGACATGGGTTGGGAAACTGAAGCTGCAATGTTCCTAACAGGGCACTGTTACCTTCCTGGATTCATCCTCAAAATAGCACCAATACAGCAAAATGAAAATGGGCAGTCCCTTGGGCCTAGCGCCATAGGGAATATACCCTATTTCCAAATCATCTGAGTCATACTGGCCTGGGTCACTGCTATGCCTGCCGGTGACTCAGGGGGTGTTACGGGAGTGTTCACAGAAAGCTGGAGCTCAGGGGAAAAAAAAATGTAGAGGATGGAACAGTAACCCCCTTCAGTGGATGAAGGAGGACAAGAGCTGAGTTCAGGCGGGAGTAACCGTCCCATTCGGAAGGTCTGTTGTCTGATGCAAGGAGTGCTGGCCAGATGGTGGGAAATGTGCTGGACATGCGTTAAAAGGGCACCTTCCTCTTACACTAAGCAAGGAGCAGCTTGCTTGCACTAGGTCAGCAGACAGGAGGCAGACCCTTGGGCAGCAGCTTTCGCAGACCCAGGACACACACACTCGTGGGCAACAGACTGCCTTTCTTGGCGCTGAGGTGGTTTTTTCACGTTTTGGCCCCATGGGCAAAGGGGGGGGGGCGCTATTTAGCAGCTGGATTATATCCTGTATTATTTTTACGAACAAATTTCAAGAGAACCATGTCATGCTTACAGAGAGGGAGAAGGGTCAGTCTCCCTTGGCTATTGGAGTTGGTCAGCATCTCGTTGCTCCTAGACCTCAGGCTCTGGTGGAAGCCTCAGGGTGCGAGGGAGGTCACATGTCATCCACCAAAACGGTGTGCTGTGGGCAGCTGTCCCAGGGGCTCAGGAGGAGAGGAAGCAAAATAACATTTCTGTGTGCCCCGGAGTACCACACTGCCTGGTTGGCACTCCTGTTGCCTCTGTCTGCTTCATGACAGTCTTGCCAGTATAGACAGCCACCCCTGGACCTGTCTAATCCAGATCTCTCAGCCCAGCTAGATCCCGGAAGCTCCAGACAAACGAGCAAGGGCTCCACGCCGAGAAGATGGCATTTATCAGGACAGAGATCCGGGAGCACCCCTGAATAAATCACCTTACTACCCAGGTTCACTCTTCTTTGTTTATACACTGTATAGGTAGGAGCTGCTAAGTCAGGGCGGGGCTTCTGAAATTGGGCAGATCAAACTTTCTTGCACTTATGCCTTGGAGCAGCGGTTCTGAAACCTGCGTTAACATCAAGACTCCCAGGAAGTCGCAAAGCCCCGCTTTGAGTTCCCTGGGTCTTAGAGCAAATTCCTATTGGCTGTCTATTTTACACATGGTAGTGTAGGTTTTCATGTTACTCTCTCCATACATTCCACCCACTCCTTTCTCCTTGACCCCGTGGCCATAGGTCTGTTCTCTATGTCTGTGTTTCCATTGCTTCCCTGCAAATAAATTAAAAAAAAAAAAGACTTCTGGGAGGGTTCCCAGAGTTGCTGGTTCAGGAAGTCTGAGGATGTGCGTTGCAACAAGCTCCCTGACAAGGGGATGCTGCTGCTGGTCTGGGTACCACACTTGAGAAGGATGCAGAGTTTACAAACTTGTGAGAATCTCCAGCAACACCAAGATAAAGCAACCGAGGCTCCCAGCGGAGGCCCAGGCCCAACACCGTCCTCAGATCCAGGCTGACAGGGGAGTCGCGCGAGGGTCTTGTCCCATCTCCCCCTCCTTTTGTCCTTCCAGAATGTTGATCTTTGCTTCTGTTCATCTCAGGGCAGCCTCGTTCCCAGAGAGACCCATGATCTTCCCAAGGGAAGTCCCTGTCCTGTGAGTCCTCGAGAGACTTGAGAGGACCTCCCTGAATAGGCTGCAACAGAAGCCAGGATTTATTTAGAAAGTTCAAACAAGCTGCCTCGTGAGGTTCAGAACCCGGACCCCTTCGGGTTCACGTGCAGCTAAGCACCCTCTGCACTTTGGTTCCGACTTTGCAGGAGATGAGAGATGGGGTGATGCCCAGGGGAAAGAGAAGAAATAGGCAGGAAAGACGCCCACCCCTCACTTCAGGTTCTCAGGATATTACCACTCCTCGGCACATCTGAGGGCTTCCTAGGTGGCATAGTGGGTTCCTGCCAGTGCAGGAGACGCGGGAGCCTCGGGTTCGATCCCTGGGTCAGGAAGGTCCCCTGGAGAAGGAAATGGCAACCCACTCCAGCGTTCTTGCCTGGAAGGTTCCATGGACAGAGGAGCCTGGAGGGCTACAGTCCACAGGGTTGCAGAGTCGGACATGGCTGCACATCTGGATCCCATGCTGCCTTGGCTCTGCCGTTTCCCACGGCCCCGCCACACCTCGGGTTGGGGGGGGGGTGCCCGCTGCTCTGAGGCTCAGGCGGCACGGGTGTGGTGGGTGAGCCGCGGCAGCTGCTGTTTTCCAGCCGGGGCGACAGGCTGCTATAAACACTTGCTGAGGTTGCTATGGCAAAGTGAGTGTGCAGACCCACGATGGTGTAGCTATTTATGTGCCTGTAATGGCAGAGTGGCCGGTTTTTTATTATTTTACTTTCAAACTTTTCCTTTCCCAACCCCCAAAACTGCTTAAAAAAAAAAGAAAAAAAAAAGAGCCACTGCATCTTTCCTCAAGAAGAAAAAGACTCTATTACAGAGTCTGGGATTTGAACCAGCAAGGGGAAGACTGAAGTAAGGAGTATGGTCAGCTCCTTTGAAGAGGGAAATGTATGGCTTCTTGCCCCTACATGCCTCTGCCTCAGCTCAGCACGGGGAAGCCCCAACTCTGGGTTTTCTCACCTCTGCACCACTGGCTCTGAGAAGAGACAAAGGCGCTTTGTCCTATGCTTTCCTGTCAAAGCTGGCTCCAGCCAGCAGCATTCCTTAGGTTCCCTGTCTCCCCACCAGCCCCCCGCCGGATGCAGGTTTCGTCAGGACCAAGACACGGGGTCGTGGGAAGACAGTCTCAAGACGATCACCCTCCGCTCCCAGCCCAGCCATGGGTGCAGAGCCATCCCGCATGGATCCCAGACACTCCTGGCTGGAGGGCTGGAGGAAATGACTTCTGAGGTACCTCTGAAGGGACACCTGTTTCTGCCACTTGTACAGAGAACTTTCATTCAATTCTCTCTTCTCAGGGAGCTCTGGGGGGAAAGGATACTCCTGTAGAACAAGGTTTACGGTCCAAATCAGGATGGTAAGGACCTCTCACCAGCACCAAGGAGCCAGCATTCAAGGTTCAGATGCTGGAGGATGATCAAAAGCAAGGTTGATTTATCCTTGGACACCAGGACACTAGGCACGTGGGAAAAGCTTTTGGTAGAAGTAGGGAGTATTTTCTGGCTACTGGATGGGGCAACACAGCCTCCTACCTTCTCCACTCGCCCAGGCAAATGTGAAGTAATAAATACGAACAAAGAAATGCGCCATCAGGCATAAGCAGCCCAAGAGGGAGAGGGTGGAAGATTACCGTGTGGTATCTCACACCCACACCCATGCACATACACAACTGAGCTGAGAGTGTGTGCTGACTGATAAATACGCCAGTCATCAGATGATATCTAAAGAACAGAGAGCCACCTTGCAGAAACAGCTGGTTGGAATACAAAAGATGCTGAAGGATTTTACCGTTCCTCTTTCTCCACCTTATTCTAGTTCCTTTCAGATGGTTACATCCTTAGTAGGAGAAAAAAAACCCCACCTGCCGAAGGGCATATTAATCAGATTAAAAACAAAGTTAGGGCAGTTTTAACAAGAGCAAATCACACAGACGGTTCAATTCTTTCCATCTCAGACTGGAACAGAATGCCTCCCAGATGCCACTATGGCTCAGAAAGGCTATCAATGAGAACAGTCCCCAAGGGGAAGAGAGAGGCAGAGGGGGAAGCTGCTGTTGATTCCACAAGGGAAGCACCCCCTGCTGCCCCAGGAGAGGTCAAGGTCCTAACTGACAGTCTGGGTTAGCTGATACAATCTTGCTGGGAAAATCAGCAACTTGGGACAGAAATCAGTCTTGGCAGACCCTTGAGGTCAAAGGAGCAGAGCGGGCATGGTCTCTAGGCTTGTCAAACCAGCTGTCGCCAGCACGCCACTGTCCCTGCAGGGCAGGAAGGGAGGGCCCAACATGGGCACCGTCCTGGACTGCTGGGAGCAGACCGAGACTGCCCAGACTCCAGGGCTCCTGTTGGTAAGTCTCAGCGCATTTACTCAGGCTGAGCAGTCATTCCTTAGGAATACATTAAAGACAAAGAAGCGGACATGTCCTAGAACCCCCACGGCAGACTAAGCTTCTAAAAATCTCGGTTATAAACAGTGTTTATTCAAAAGGGCTCAGATGGACACAGGGCCCATTGTTGAAAGAGACAACAGGCAGGCAGAGAGGTGAGTCAGCCCCAGCTGGCGGTGGTTTATGCATCCCAAGAGAAAGTGCAAGGTACTGTGTATTCTGGGCGAGTGGAAAGGGTGTGTCACCTCTTTCTCCCAGCTCCTGCCTCAGTGCCTGACCTAAAACGTGGAGGTCACGAGTGAGCGACCCCTCTCTGCTCCCACGCGCTTCTGTCCCCAGGGGAAAGAGAAAGATGGAAGGCCGGGAAGGAGACCCAACCTGCACAGAGAAGCCACTGTTCAGTCCCAAGGGCCCACCCTCAGCACAGGCCCGTCCCCACGGCCTCTCGGGGGCTGCGGGGCTGGTGGACTGGAGGCCTGTCACCCTCGCTCTCCGGGACACAGCCACAGGGCTTTTCTGCTGCGGATGGAAGGGAAATCAGCTGCAGGAATCACCCACCCTCTAGGCAGAAGCAAAGACCAACTATACAGAACTCAGGTTCTCCTGATACCCATTCAATTCTAAACTCCCACGCACAGCATTTTAAACATCACTGCCATACCTCCAAGGAAAAACCTGGGAGAATCATGGTGATTGTTTCTTGGGGAGAGGTCTGTAGGAAATGGCAGAAAAGCATGTTTTCTGGATTATTTCTGAAGCACTGCACTGCCAGAAATCATGGGAAAAATAGCCAGTATCAGTCTCTTTTACCTCCTCATTTTTCTCTCTATACCTCAATTCTAAGCCTTATTTTTTCATATTTCTGTACATCACTTTCCATATCTCTCCCTCTCTTCCTGCCTGCTTCCTTCTCGCTTTCTCTCTGCCTCTCACCCTCACAACATATCTATTTATCGGTCTGCCTATCTATCTATCTCAATCTCAAAATCTCTCTCATTCTCTCCCACATTTCCAGGGGCAATCTAATTGGACAAAATTCCATCCTCCTTACCTGGATAATTTCTGAAACCAATCAGCCCTGTCAAGTCCACATTGGCTCAAACAGCAAAGGAGTCTGGGAACACTCAGAGGCGAGTGGGGTGCTCGTGGGGCTGCCATGGCCAGTCCCAGCACAGGGCCAAGTCTACCCGTGTCCCTTGGAGAATGGCCCAGAGACAGTCAGGCTGAACTCCGAACCAACCTGCATTCTCCCAGACCTTCCTGGAGCTTGCCTGGCTACGTCGAATAAGTAGGTAAATAAGTAAGTGAAAGCCACTCAGTCATGTCCAACTCCAGGCCAGAATACTGGAGTGGGCAGCCTTCCCCTTCTCCAGGGGATCTTCCCAACCCAGGGATCGAACCCAGGTCTCCCACATTGCAGGCAGATTCTTTACCAGCTGAGCTACAAGGGAAGCCTGGCTAAGTCGAATGCTGCTGCTGCTAAGTCACTTCAGTCGTGTCCGACTCTGTGTGACCCCAGAGACAGCAGCCCACCAGGCTCCCCCGTCCCTGGGATTCTCCAGGCAAGAACACTGGAGTGGGTTGCCATTTCCTTCTCCAATGCATGAAAGTGAAAAGTGAAAGTGAAGTTGCTCAGTCGTGTCTGACCCTCAGCGACCCCATGGAGTGCAACCCACCAGGCTTCTCCATCCATGGGATTTTCTAGGCAAGAGTACTGGAGTGGGGTGCCATTGCCTTCTCCTGGCTAAGTCGAATATGTAGCATCCAATCATGCTTGAAGCACAGGGAAACACTGAGGACTCAGAAGTGAAGACCCCTAACAGAGGCGGTGGGAAAGGAAGGATGCAAGACTATTCCTACGGGTAACAAACTGAAGTCAGGATTTTGTATGCTCAGCTAAGTTCCCAATCCAGTATAGATAGGAAGTGACCTGATGGAGGAAGAGGCTGGGAGACTAGACAGATATAAAACACATCTGGGGCCACAACTGGACTCTGGCTCCTCTCTGTGCCGCCACAAAGGCTGAAAATTCACAACAGAACATTATAAGCTAGTCCTACCCAACCACAAGCTGCAAAGTGGCTCCACTGTTTCACTTGAATTGCACTGTGATTCTATAAAATTGGGGCTGTGAACAGACAGATGCAGGTGAACATTCAGCTCCCTGGTGACACAGTCACCTTCTCCTAGCCCTCCCTACCACTACGCAAGTAAGTATTCAAGGATTCGCAGAGGGAACTGGAGGAGCAGCAGAAGGCATCCTAACCCCGCAGGGCCAGACCTCTGTAGGCATCTCACACTATTTGTCTAACATTTGCTTCAGCAAAAATTTGCTGGAGCACTCTTCCCAGCTTCTCCAGTCTCACACATCCTGGCCAGCTGTTCCAAATCAGTTAAGATCCATATCAGCAGAGAACAATCCTTTCCAGTGTAGGGGGGGGGAGGTCAGCGCCCGCCCTTCAGGGCTTCAGCCTCTGAGCCCTCCCTCTGCAAGCTGCCAAGTCCAAAGAGAAGCCAAGGACAGGCTACCCCGCTTCCCGCCCTCCCTCCTCCAACAGCCAGCTCAAGAGGATTCCTTCACGGGGACGTCCCACAGCAGCGAAGCCATGGAAACTTTGCCGTCTAAGGCTGTGGAATTCTTCTACCGGGCTCCTGCAGTTAATCATCACAGCTCCCTGGATGCCCAACTTGGGACTTTAAAAGGTAGCACCAGAGCAAGAAGTACAAACATGTCAAGAGAGAAAAGAAAAAAAAGTTGGGGCAAGCTAAAAGATAACCAGCTCCAACAGTCTTCTAAGTAACTGAGTAATTATGAAAAGTCAAAGAAGAAAGAGGCAAATGAAAAATGCGTGGACCACAGCTTCAGGATTCCCAGCTAATGTTGCCTACATTCATATTCCAAATCCTGCAGGAAATGTTGCTTCCATTCCTAACCAAAGGGGTTGGTTTGTTTGAAACTTTCTTCGAGCAGAACTAAAAATTCGAAGGCTCCTGTCCCACTTTGGAAAAATGTATTAGAGAGTCCAGAGCTGTGAGTACAAGGCTTTGGAACATTAACTCCCAAGATGGTAGAAGTGGCCTCTTAGGCCAGGTTGCCATGGTTTCCGGGAGAACAAACAGAATATGGCCCTAAAGAGGGGTAGGAGGGTGAACAGCCTTTTTCTTCTGATTGGAGTCGTTTTAAGAGCCAAGACAGGAGTGGGGTATGGTAAAACGAAGCGAAGTTTACGGAAGGTTACAGGGGAAAGAAAATGGTCAGTCTTCATAGTTCCCATTCTTCCTGGGGAGGCTAGGGTGAAGGCCCTGTGTTTAGGATGATAAGGCACCATGTCGGGGAAGAGTTAAACCTAGGAATTACATAGGAAGATGAGCAACCTCTCTTCTGTATCAAATGCCCAGCCAACCTAACCTAGGAGGCAAGGAGAACACAGGCTGTAACTGAGCTGCTCCGGGAAAGGCAAGGCCCTGCGAAGCCCCTGAGTTTCGCCCAGAAGTGCTACATAGAGGTGCTGTTTCCCCAGAACTGAGGCCTACCCCTCGGGTCACTCCCACACCAGCAGCACTGTACTGCCTCCCCAGGCCCTCGGTCGGGACTCCTGATTCTCGTGCCAAAGGACCAGATGGGGCAGAAGAGTGTCGCGTGCCAGAATGCTACCACGTCTTTCCAGCAGGAGCGCTCAGCTGAACGGGGCCACCTGGCCTAGGAATTCCCTTTCATGCTCGTGACAGCTCTCTGCATTGTACAAGAACCCCCTGGATGCCTCTTCCAGAGTTCCTGCCAGCTTGACTCACACTGGAGAGGTGGAAAGGACAGAGCTGACCAGGATTCTCTACACCCAGAAGCGGCGACTGTAGGACCTTTGTAGGCTAAGTACCATGTATGCCCTGCCAGCTTCTCAAAGCAGGGCAGGGCCGGGGGTTGACCAGCCACAAGCTAGGAGGCAGGTTTATCAGTGAGAGTACTCCAGAGTTAAATTCCTTGCCTTTTCAGGGAGCAGATCCTCTGCGTTTCCTACCAACTAGAGCAAACATCTCCCAGAACCCCAGTGCTTCCCCTTTGCGGAAAGCCTAATGGAAATCCCCTCATTTCACACTGAAACTTCTATGAGTCAAACACTGTGCCAGGCGCTGGGACAAAAAGACTGCAGTCTATATGGGAAAACGGGGCCGATAACGCAAAGAAATCTGCATTAGGCGTCAAATGAAGGGTGGAAATGCCCCCCTTACCATCCACCTGTGTGTATCCAGCACCTCCAAGGTTGGCCCCGCAGGCCAGCTGGCAGCCAGGACAAGATCACTCACAGAACCCCTACCCCCCAACTCTGGGCCCCACCCACACCACATGCAAAGGGGAGCTTTCCAGAGCTGCTCCATACAGCACATGGGTGTGCACGTGTGCCCTGAAAACGATGAGCCCATAGTGAGCCGGGCACTGGGAGGAGAGACACGCTAAGTTTTGCCAGGTGGGTTATGCACCCATGGGCTGGGCTCATCTGCAAGGAGCACCTTGCTAACATCATTCCAGAGGTGCCTTACAGGCTGGCAGTGATACTTCACTGTCAACCTCACACACTGCCTTGGGTCACTAGATTCTAAGAAATACCTAAGGAAGAAAAGCAGAAGTGAACCCAGTGTGACGGAGGCTGCACCCGAAGTGGCCGGCCCGCGGGCCTGGGCCCTGCTGGGCTTGGCTGGGCACAGACCTGCCTGCGGCCCCAGGCTCTGCCCCTGTGGGTCTTCCTGAGCGGCACTAGACTCGCCTCCCCTCGGCCACTCTCATCCAAATCCATTCTTCCTAGGCCTCAATTTTCCCATCTGAAAAAAGGAGATAGTGAAAGTAAGTAACTGACCTCATATTAGGTTGGGAGGTGATTACTTCTTTCGTATCCAAAGGCCCATTGCCTTTGGATGAAAATCAGGTGCATTAAAAAGCTTTAGCAGAAGGGAGGCAACCAAGGCTGCCCCTTTGTCAGGGGCTCTCGGTACCTCTGGCTACCTTGTTCTTACCCTTCTTACTACCTGTTCTGGATCCTGGCTCTATGTACCAGGAAGATACTGATACTCCCCCTTCATGGATCTCTCCAGAATCTCCAACTTTTGCAGCCATATCTGGGGAGTTCGCCTGAGGTTTTCTGTTAACTGGTGTCAGGAAAACCAAGGAGGAAGGCAGAAAAGTTCATGCGAGTCAAAGAAGACTGTGGTAATGTCTGCATAATGCTTTATAGTTTCAAAGCACTTTAATGTGATCTGAAACAGCCTTTAAGGATAAACAGGACTATGGTGGGAAGGGATAGTTAGGGAGTTTGGAATAGACAAGTACACACTGCTATTAATATATTTAAAATGGATAAACAACAAGGACCTACAGTATAGCAAACGGAACTCTGTTCAATGCTATGTGGTAGCCTGCATGTGAGGGGAGTTTGGGGGAGAATGGATACATGTATATGTTGGGCTGAACCCCTTTGCTAGTCCCGTGAAACTATCACAACATTGTTAATTGGCTATGTCCCAACAAAAGTTCAAAATCTAAAAAAATAAAAGTAAAAAAGATAAACAGGACTGATGATATTCCTTCTACAGATTTTATCACACATGGTCTTAAAGGTGACATGACTCAGTTAAGGCACACAAGCACAGGAAGAGCCTGGAAACTAAGACATACTACACGTTACAAGTTCCTATTTAAAAAGTGGACAGAAACCAGAATAAGAGATGAGAGCAGCCCATATGAAAAAATCAGATAGTTTTAGGCCCCGCCCAGGACACCGGAGCTGGGAGATTCCTACCCTGATGAGCTCAGAGGGTTAGCATAGTGCTCCACGCCCCGTGAGAGGGAGCTGTAGACACCCTGAAGATGCGTCACGGTCGGAGTCAGGGCCACCTTGGGCGCACAGACTGTGGTCCAGATACAGGCTCCAAAGCTCTGGTGCATCGAGGGGCTGTAAGAGGGAAAGCAGAGAAGGGAGAACAAAAACAGGAGGCGGGAAGACTCAGAGAAAGGAAGAGAGCCTTCTAAGGGAACTCCCAGGTACAAAAGTCTAAATAAAGAAGACTGGACACGTGTCTGCTCAGAAACCCTGTGAGTATAGTATAGTACACGCAGAAATACTGACCTGCCAAGCAGGAGATAGAAATGACACAGACTGGTAAGAAGAAATATACAAAACAAAATGTACAAAAACTCAAAAACATAAACAGGAGATCTATATAACAGCTGCTCTAGAATCCCTGTACCCTGTGTCTACGGCACTGACTATGGAATGCCTCTGGGGCAAGGCCGGCTCTGACCCCAGGAAGGCGGCAAAGGCAGGCTTGATGCCCCAGGTAACTCTGCTCTCTGTTCCCACGAGCACTTCTGGGTTTGCTGATGTCAGCGCATTAAGTACCTGTTGGGAAGAGACTTCTAGAAGGGTGAAACCCAGTACGGGCTTCAGAGCAGAGTCTACAAACAGCACGCTTAGCTGCACCCGCCCTCAGCTTCTGGGACAGTGACCCCCTCTGTGTTCTACTGCAGGGAAAGAAGCTGCTCTCTCCATATTATTGCAAATTATGATGTGCGGAAAGAAAAGATTAAAGAAGTCCAAAGATTAAAGAAAAGGGAGCATTCATCAACAGATGAATGGATAAACAAAATGTTGCATATTGAACAGTGTATGAATCGATACAATGAAATATCATTCAGCCTTAAAAAGGAATGAAATTCTGATATATGCCACAACATGAATAAAGCTTGAAAAAGTTATGCAAAGTACAAACGTTAGAAACAAAGGACCAGCACGTCATGAGTTCACTTATGCAAAGTGCCTACTCTAGACGAATTCATAGAGACAGGAAGCAGCGTGGGGCTGCCTAGGCTCAGCTGGGGGTGGGGTTGGGTGATGTACACGGATTGCTGTTTAATGGTACAGTTTTTATTTGGGATGATGAAAAGTTCTGGAAAAGCACGGTGTGATGGTAGCAAAACAATGTGAGTGTAATAAATACCACTGAACTGTACATTTAAAAAATGGTTAAAAGGGTACATTTTATGTGCATTTTACCATAATAAATTAAAACAAAAAAGATGAGAAAGCAAACGGAATAGTGTTGGTACAAAGAGGTGAGAAGGGAAGAAACAGTCTAGCTTAGGACTGTGGAACCCACTTGCTGCGGCCACCGGGAGCTCAGCCCCATCCTGGCAGCGGAGGCAGAGGCCCAGTGGCCCAGAGGGCAGCTACCCCAGACTCGCAGAGAGCTGAGAGCCCCCAGAGGGTCTAGCACATCAGACAACTCACCATCCTGACACGGAGGCGTGGCCATGCCGAGGGGAGGGGAAACCGGGCTTTCTGAATACCATGCTCTGTGTGTTGGGGCGGCCGGTAGCATAGAAGGGTGATCAGGGCAATGCTCAATGCATCCTTTAAAGCAGCAGATAAAAAAGTCAGCCTTCATCTACTCATTCCCCCGAAGTCGCCCCATTATCAGCTCAGAGCACGTCAGTTTCTGCTTAGAACAGGCACAGCTAAGGCCTTCCTGACTCACTATGAAAATACAGGGTCCCCAGTCTTTCTGAGTACATCATGTATGACCTCCCTTGATCCTCCCAACAAACCTGGGAAGCAGATACCACCACCCTTCTTTTACAAAGAAGAAAACTGGTTAAATACCTTGTCTCTGGCCACAGGGCTTCCCTGGTGGCTCAGATGGTAAAAGCGTCTGCCTGTATATGCGGGAGACTTGGGTTCGACCCTTGGTTCAGGAAGAACCCCTGGAGAAGGAAATGGCAACCCATTGTTGTCATTCTTCTCCAGTACTCCAGTACTCTTGCCTGGAAAATTTCATGGATGGAGGAGCCTGGTGGGCTACAGTCCATGGGGTCGCAAAGAGTCGGACATGACTGAGCAACTTCACTTCACTGGCCACGTAGTAAAGCAGGGCCAGAATCCAAATCTGAATTTGACAAGGGCCACGCTTTTCCCACAATGTTACCTTGAAGGTGCTTTCCAGACACGAGGGCTCTTTTGCTCAGTCACCTTTTAAGATATAGTGCAGTGATAAGCTGGGTTCAAATCCGAGATCCATCATCACTGCCTGCTTGACCCTGGGAAAGTTAATGTCTCTGTTCCTCCATTTTAGCATTGATAAAATGGGGATAATAATAGTAGCCCCACTTAAAATACTTCACAAGATTTCAAGATAATTAAATAACCTCTGTAAAAGCACACAGTGCTGCCACATGGTAAGCACTCAAACATAATTATTATGGTTATTATTTAATGCTCTCAATCAGCCCATTTCAACTGCTGGGTCTGGAGTCACTAGAGGCTGCTCACCAGTCAGAGAGTGAGTGGCGGTGCGCGGCAGTATTTCCCTTGCTTCTGCTTAAGGAAGAAATGAACACCTTAAGGTCACCCAGATTAATCTCTACTCCAGTGTTAGAAACGATTCTCTTCTTACTGTTCCCTAAAGCGCCAAAGCGCCTACTCTCTCTTAATTTAAACTGGGACCTAATTTGTGATCTCCACCGTCAAAGTGATTGGCATGCAGTCTCACAATCTTACAAACACCTTTTTTTTTTTAAAAAAAAGACTATTTAGTTTTGGCTGTGCTGGGTCTTCACTGCCGCGTGTGGCCTTTCTCTAGTTGTCGCGAGCAGGAGTTCCTCCCAGGCTGTGGGACACGGGCTTCTCCCGCAGTGCAGCGTGGGCTCCAGGGCACGTTGGCTTTAGTGGTTATGGTGGGTGCGTGGGCCTAGTCATCCTGCAGCAGGTGGGATCGTCCCAGACCAGGGGTCAAACCATGCTCCTTGCACTGGCAGGAGTCTCAGTTACTGGACCACTCCGGAAGCCCAACCACCTTTTTTCATGTGCGTTTGCTCAGTCACTCAGTCGTGCCCCACCCTTTGCAACCCCACGGACTGTCACCCACCAGTCTCCTCTGTCCATGGGGTTTTATAGTCAAGGATACTCGACCAGGTTGCCATTTCCTACTCCAGAGGTTCTTCCTGACCCAGGGATCGAACCCAATCTCCTGCATTGGCAGGTGGATTCTTTACCACTGCACCACCTGGGAAGCTCACCTTTTTAAACAGCTGTTTTCATCTCCTTTAAACAGTTGAAGAAGTGGAGGCCCAAGGTCCTACAGCAAACTAAAGTCCTATAGCGGTCAAGACAGGCCATGAACCCAGGTCTGCCTGCCTCCACAGCTCATGCTCTCAGCTATTATACGGACACTTCTGCATCAGAGAAGAGCGGGAAAGTCTGCACACGGTAGAGGGGAAAGTAGGTATGGCTGAAGTCCACACACCTGGGCTGGACTCTGCAAAAGTCCCCCAGCAATGGCGTTCATCATTTGGCGAGCACGGAGCATCCGATGACGACTGTTGTGGGTCAAGCACTGTTGACTTACTTTCACAGACATGAAAACAGAGGGGCATGTGTGGTTACAGCCTCTGAAGACGCGAGTTTCACTTTCATACTGTCTGTTGCGTTTCTTTTTATCATGTTTGTCAGAGCCTCAGTTTGCTCATCTTTAGACAGGAATCAGTATTCACTCCCATTTAATTTTCTTCAACAAATGAGTGCTTACTAAGTTCCAGATCTTGTTTTAAGCATAGGCATGTAGTAATAAGAGAAACTGAAAATTTTAATGTCTACTTTGTATTTTACATGAAATTATGAAGATTAATGATTCAAAATGACTAACAACATCTACTCAATAAATGGTACTAGCTATTACTTTTTTCTGTGTCACAGTCTGAACCTTTTTTAACTGCCACATTTCCTATTATTTTCATTCTTTTCTTTCTTTCCATTTTCATCCCCACCACTAGTTTGGAAGTTACATTATTCCTAGTTTTTGTGTTAGCCTAGAAAGCTTAAGAATCCTAGAATGTGCATTTAACTTAGAAACTTCTGATAATCAGTATCTTTAACCTCTTCCCAAACTACACTAGGAGCTTAGAACACTTGGACTCTATCTTCCAATTTATATGCTATTGTTACTGGCAATTTTAATGTATAGCTTCATTTTATCATTAGAAATTAGACACCATCATCCTTATTTTCTTTGTGAGTAATATTTAGATTTAGCACCATGTTTACAATTTCCTTTGCTCATCATTCCTCCTTGAACCTTCCTTTTGGGTAATTTTTCTTCTTCTTGAACTATTTCCCTTAGAAGTTGCTTTCGTGGAAATCTTACTGGTAGAAACCTGGTTTTGTTTGTCTACAAAGGGCTTTATTTTTGCCCTCATTCTTCACAGATTTCCACTGATGACAGAATATTGCGTTAGCAGTTTTTTGCTTCAGAACTTTGAAGATACTATTTCACCATCCTCTTGCTTTTATTGTTGAAGTTGAAAAATCTATTGTTAGTCTAATTGTCATTCCCTTAAAGTAATTTATCTTTTTGGTTACTTTAAAAATTATTTATCTCTGGTATTTTGTAGTTTCATTATTGTGTGTCTAATGGTGAGTTTTACGTATCCTTTTTGGGATTCTTTAGGCCTCAGAGTATATTAATAATGATTATACCTCATCCATTCTTAAACCATTGCTTCTTTAAACATTGTCATAAGTGTATACTGGAATCTTTTTACTCTATTCCCAGTGTAGGCAAACTGTACAACCTGGGCCAAATCTGACCTGCTATCTCTTTTTATAAGTAAAGTTTTACTGGCACACAGCCACAGCCATTTATTTATATATTGTCTGTGACTGCTCTACAACAGCAGAGTTGAGTAGTTATAACAGGGACCATGTGGACCACAAAGCCTAACATATTTACTATCTGGCCAGTCTCTGTTCTATATTCTATGCTTCTATAGTTCTTCAGCATTTTCCATCTTCATTTCTTCCATCTTCCATTGTCTATGTAATTACTCAGAAATATTTTACAACTCATTAATTTTATCTTTGGCCACAAAATACTATTTCAAGTAATTCATAAATATTAATTTCTTTTACTGTATTTTTTTCATTTTTAGAGGTTCTCTTTGAATATCTGCCTCATCAATTGAGTTTCCTGTCCCTGTATTATTTCAATACTCTCCTATTTCTTTCAACATATTAAATATATTCTATATTTTTCTATATCCAATAACTCCAATGTTTGCAATGTTTGTGGGTCTGATCTGTGAAGTTATTATTTTTGTTTTTCAACTTCACTTAATCAGAGAAATGCAAATCAAGGCCTCTAAGAGATATCCATAGACAGCATCACTGACTCAACGGACATGAATCTGAACAAACGCCAGGAGATAGTGGAGGACAGGGGAGCCTGGCATGCTGCAATCTATGAGGTCGCAAAGAGTTGGACACGACTTAGCAACTTAACAGCAACAACAAAGAGACACTATTTATACCATTCAATTGGCAAAAATTTAAAAGTCTGATGATACCAGGTACTCTAAGGACATGGACCAAGAGCAACTCTTACACTTTACTGCTAGAAGCAAAACCACTACAAACATACTGGGAAACAATCTCTCGTTATCTTGTAAAGCTGAATATTCACATACCAAGACCTAGCAACTCCCTTCTGAGACTGATACCTAGAAGAGAATTGCACCGGAAAACATGAACAAGAAAGTCTGTGGTAATCCTGTTCTTTATGGTGAAAAAGGGTGATAGTCTTCACCAATAAAAGAGTACGTAACAGTAAAAATGGATGAACTGCTGGCACCCCACTCCAGTACTCTTGCCTGGAGAGTCCCATGGATGGAGGAGCCTGGCGGGCTGCAGTCCATGGGGTTGTGAAGAGTCAGACACGACTGATCGACTTCACTTTCACATTTCACTTTCATGCATTGGAGAAGGAAATGGCAACCCACTCCAGTGTTCTTGCCTGGAGAATCCCAGGGACGGTGGAGCCTGGTGGGCTGCCATCTATGAGGTCGCACGGAGTCGGACACGACTGAAGTGACTTAGCAGCAGCGGCAGCAGCTACACTTAACAGGGACAAATCTTAGTATTATAATATTGAACGAAAATAAGCTCCAGAAGACTGTACACAGTATATTTTTTAAATAAAGGATATGAACTAAGATTAAATAATATATTTGATTAGGCATACATAGGTTTATGAAAAGAATGGTAAACACAAAATTCTGGATAGTGGTTGGGATAGGTGATAAGGTAAGGGGCTAGCATGGAAAGGGCGCATGCTACTGCTAAGTCACTTCAGTCGTGTCCGACTCTGTGTGACCCCATAGACGGCAGCCCACCAGGCTCCCTCGTCCCTGGGATTCTCCAGGCAAGAACACTGGAGTGGGTTGCCATTTCCTTCTCCAATGCATGAAAGTGAGAAGTGAAAGTGAAGTTGCTCAGTCATGTCTGACTCTTAGCGACCCCATGGACTGCAGCCTACCAGGCTCCTCCATCCATGGGATTTTCCAGGCAAGAGTACTGGAGTAGGGTGCCATTGCCTTCTCTGAGAAAGGGCGCATAGGTGGATGCAAAATATGGGCAGGATCTCGTTTTTGGACTGGGTGACGAGTTCAACATTTTTGGACTGGGTGGTGTCTTCAACAGGTACATTAATATATTAACATAAATAGTAAAAGAGAGGCATGCATAAACCAGTGAAGAAAATGTATCATGAACCATTCATTTTTGTGCATCAGAGAAATAAAAGGAAGAAAAAAACTGAGGTAGAGATCAGAGAGAGAGGTATGTTTCCACTATTTCTGCCTGCAACATTTGTAATCTGCATGATCAAAGAAAGTCATGGATCTCCCAAAAGCCAGCAACTCTTAGATGTGCCCTTCTGTTATCAATTTCACAGTCTAAAATTGCCATTTAGCAACACAGTGAATATACTCATTTGACCATGTTAGCTAATAACATTATCAACCAACGTAGCAATTCTGATTTTCGGGGCTGGGGTGGTAGGGAAGCAGGGCAGAAGGTCGGATCTGCATTACTCCTCTAGAGACCTGAGAGCCAGAAAGCGGCAGGGGCTGGGAAAGAAGGTGGGAGGGAGAGCTCGGCAGGGACCTGGTCTCCGGCTCCGGGTGGAGAGAGGTGAAGGGAGGCATTTCATCTTACAGCGCAGGGAGACAGTAACCGGGGACAGAGGAAGCCGAAGAGCCAGTGTCCTCTGGGGCGCAGAGCGAACTGGCTCAGGGGAGCCCCCACAGAGACTCCGGGTCCTCCGCCGCCAGAGCCTTACCCAGGCAGGGGGCTCCGCAGGGCGGGCCCCGGTGTGGGGGCGAGGAGCCGCAGCGCCCCGGCCTGCGCAGGTCTCCGCCCGCTTGCCCGTCTCGGGCGGAGCCCCGGGGAGGCCCCGCGCCGACCCGTCCAGTCCCTGCCCGCGTCCGGCGCCCGACCCGGGGGCGCCCGGGGCAGCGGATGCCCGGCCCGCCAAGCCCGGAGAAGGCGGGCGGCCCCACCCGCCGTGGCCCAGAGGAGCCGTGACTCACCGCGGCGCGCCCGGGACCTGCTCTCCACCTCCCCTCGGGCGCCCCCCAGGTCCCCGCCCGCCATCCCCGGCCTCCACACTGCGAGCTCAGCCCCGTTCCTTCCAGCCCCGATCCGAGCTGCCCGGACCGCCGGCTCCCTGTTCTGCCCGGCATGCCCACGGTATGAACGCTGATGATCGGTGGATGCACGTCGTCAGAGAGGAAGGACAAATATCAGGCAACTCTGAGATGTTAGCATGAAAGGCACCTCCCATCCCGGTGGAAGGGAAGGGCGTGGCAAATTGGAGAGGCTTTAACACAGGACACTAAGGTACACAGAGTGAATGATCTTCCATCTGTCCTGGGATGCTGCTGCTGCTGCTAACTTGCTTCAGTCGTGTCCGACTCTGTGCGACCCTATGGACAGCAGCCCACCAGGCTCCTCTGTCCACAGGATTCTCTAGGCAAGAATACTGGAGTGGGTTGCCATTTCCTTCTGCAGTACTGGGATGTGGGAGACCTAAAATAGAAGGGCCACACATGTGGGGAACCAGAGTCGTAGAGTGAGGCCTGGTCAGGGTACAAGGGGGGACTGCTTGGACTCAGTTTTTTATGGTCTGTAAAACTGAGGGAGTTGAGCGATAGCCCCTTCCAGTGCTGATATGATGTACTGTTGTGTGTTAGCTGCTCAGTCACATCCGACTCTGCAATCCATGGACTGCAGCCCACCAGGCTCCTCTGTCCATGGAATTCTCCAGGCGAATACTGGAGTGGGTAGCCTTTCCCTTCTCCAAGGGATCTTCCAGACCCAGGGACTGAACCCAGGTCTCCTGCATTGCAGGCAGATTCTGATATAATAGGATTCTAGGATGTGTAATCTTAATCAAACACAGGTTCCCCTTGACATCTTCAGGAACACATCTGAGCTCTAATTGTGTACTATCACACATGTATAGTGCTTTTATGGAGAAGGCAATGGCACCCCACTCCAGTACTCTTGCCTGGAAAATCCCATGGACGGAGGAGCCTGGTAGGCTGCAGTCCATGGGGTTGCGAAGAGTCGGACACGACTGAGCGACTTCACTTTCACTTTTCACTTTCATGCATTGGAGGAGGAGATGGCAACCCACTCCAATGCTCTTGCCTGGAGAATCCCAGGGACGGGGGAGCCTGGTGGGCTGCCGTCTATGGGGTCGCACAGAGTTGGACACGACTGAAGCGACTTAGCAGCATAGTGCTTTTAATTTCTCAGAACACTTCTGTTTAGATTCTACACTGTCCTCCTAGATTATTAATAATCTTTATGGTTAGAAACAGATGGCAAATGAGGTTCAAAGGTTAAGGGGCTTGCTCAAAGTCATGCTGTTAGCTAATGGCATGGTCAAGAGTGGAACTCAATTAAGGGGCTCTTTTTAGAGTTCCAGCTTTTTCACCCACTTTGAACAAATCTTTCACACTTGCTGCATCTCACCTTCCACCTACAGTATAGGTACAGCACCTACCCAAGAAAGAGGGTTCAAATTTTAGATGAGCTGGAAAAAGCCCTTCCTAACCTCAGAGGAGTCAGGTGAGGAGGGGCTTCCTCATTCAAGAATCTTCATAAATAATTATATATTTGTAGGCCCTCTACCTTGTACAAAGTACTGTCACACCCATTATCTCATGTGATTCTTGTAATGACCCTGTAAGGTATTCAAAATTATATTATCTAATATTTTAAGGAGGATGAAAAAGATGAAGTTCAGAAGCTGGGTGACATGTGTGATGATTGAAAACCCAGTCTGTTATCTTCCTCTGTTATGGCAAGAGGTTCTGGAGTAACCAGAATAAAAACAGAATAACAAAGATTCCCCTATTTTGTAATGGAAACCAAAGCATCTCCCTCCATTTCCCTCATCTATCTCCCTAGATGGGAGGAAGGACGAAGGTAAGGATGAAACCTCCTTAGGAAAGAGGAAAGTGCAAGGGTGAAACCTCCCTGTGGGCCAGGAGACAAGAGTGGAAGGCTTCCCGAGTCACACAGGGAGGTGGCACCAACTCATGGGTGAACCTAAGACTTCATGTCCCAGCCCTTGAGCCTATGCTGAACATGTACCAATATTATTCAGATAAGCCTACATTGATCATGATGGTCATCAAGACTCTTTGTCACTCTTAAATGTATAATTGCTGGTTTGTACAACTTTTAAGAGGCTGACATCTCAGGTTGTCATTTCAAAGCATCCCAAGTGTTGAGGGGTGTTGAGCTGCCTACCAAAAGCACAGGGACTCTCTGTCTCCATCAGAGGCACTCACTAGACCCTGTCTTTGTCCCCAGCGCTATATTTGCTAATTTTGGTGGTGGTGACAGCCTCTTGCTCTTCCTAACTCCTTTTTCTCTGCCCCTCCCTGACCCAGGCTTGGATGATTATTTAAAATCAAAAGAAAAAAAAAAGTTTCTTTCCTTTAAAAATATAGCCCAAGATAAAATAAACTCAAGAGAAAGAAGACCGGAAAAGCCATTACAGTTCTTTCAAACCAGGGGGCTAGTGTAAGGGACCAAACTCAGCAGGAGAAGTCAGCCATTCTGCCATTCAGAGTAACTCCACTCACAGCTTTATCGGGACTTGATTTAGGGTATTCCACATCTTCTTCCAGAAAGGCCTACCCCTAGCTGAGCCTGTGTAAAAGCCACTTTACATTTTAAACTCTTATTACTTCAAACACAAGTTGGCCTGAACCTTCATGTGGGATCCAAACACACAGAGAGAAGGAATTTTCAAAGGCAATTCAAGGGTTCCAGGCTTTCTCCCTCTTCTGATCTTTCCATCCCAGGTTCAGACCCCTGTGCCCAGCCCAGGTTGGCTCCAGACTGTCAACTTTCAAGGCAAAGGATGCACGCATCAGTATCTTTATTTTCCTTCCAAAATCACATCAATCTTTCACTTCAGGTTGCCTACTATCATCGGATTCCAAGAACCATATTTGTGACTGACTTGTGGCCAATTCCTGAGGCTGTAAGAAAATGCTCATGATACAGTATTGAGTTGGAAAAAATCTGAATCAGAAACTTGATATTCGAATTATTCCCAATTTTGTTTAAAAAATGTGTAGAGTCACCTACATATATAAAAGAATAAAGAGAATATACCAGAATGTTAACAATTATCTTTGGACTTATGGAAATCTTACTTCTCCCTTAAGGAAAGCATGTAGGATTTCCCTAGAGGTCCAGTGCAGTGATCCCTGTCTGGGAGGATTCCACATGCTGCAGGGCAGCTAAGCCCATGCGCCACAACTACTGAGCCAGCACTCTAGAGCCCTGAGCCCCAACTACTGAGCCTGTGAGCCACAGCTACAGAAGCCCACACACCCTAGAGTTTGTGCCCTGAAACAAGAGAAGCCACCACAATGAGAAGCCCCCACTCGCTGCAACTAGAGAAAGCCTGCACGCAGCAACGAAGACCCAGCACAGCCAAAAAAAATTAATTAATTAAAAAAAAGCATGCAAACCAGAAAGTAGGAAAAACAAATTCTATGAATGGGTATGCAAAGAAGGTTCTGCCTGCTTAGGGTAACAGAGAAAGCAGAGTTGCCTAGGGCTCAGACAGGATGATTAAGGAGCTGAGTGAGAAACAGCCCTGACTTACACTGGGGCACAGGTTAGCTCCCAGTTAGACAAAAGACTCCGGGATCAGCCAGCCCTGGGGAGGCCTGAAGTACTGGTGTTTACAGCAACAGGTGCATGACATAAGCTGAGTAAGTTAACAGGAGAACAGGCACTTCACCGATAGGAATATAGCTGGGATCCTGGGTTGCCTCATGTTATATTTACTCCAACAGTGTGAACTGTTTTGTGACCAAAATACTAACAGAGGGTGGACAACAGAAAGAAGTGCAAAGGGAATTACCAGCCTTGCAAGGTTCTTAGATGGAGCCCTGAGCTCCCTACCGTGTAGTGGCAGATACAGTTATACCAAGGAGGCCCTAGGGAGCCTTCCAAACTCCTGGCAGGCATCCAAGGAAAAGGAAACTGGTGAAGAGGGAAGGCTTCCTCAGGCAAGGCCTTAACAATTCTTGGAGGCCAAGTCCCTAAGCAGTCTCCTGGGGCACTGGCCACTGTTCCCATTCACATCCCTGCCACCGCCTCCCAGGAAGATCCCCTCGTCTCTGCACCTAAGCCCAGCTGAGCTGCCACCCCATCCTAGCTTTCTCTCCCTCTACCCTTCGAGGTTTTGTTTTCCCCATTCGAGGTCTGCAAATTAACATGCCTGCATGGACCAGGCAGCCACAAAAACGAGTGAAGCAGCCCGAGCATTAGGCAGCAGGGAGAGGAGGCGTCTGTGGCAAACGGGAACACAGACGCTGTTTGAACAGGGCAGCGGTTACTTAGCTCCTGCTAACTGTTGCCATGGAAAAAAGGTGGAACTTTTGTGAGAGCTTCCACTTTTTGAGAAGCAAGAAATTTGGATTTCTATGGTGAATCTTATTTTTAAAATTTGGTAACCAACTATAATTAATCTGCAGGGTTGTTTAGGCAGGAGGAGGCAGAGAATTGGGAGTTAAAATCTCCTCAAAGTATGTTTAGGCCAAACTATTCATTTTATACATGAACAAATGGAAGCCCAGATTTATCCTTAAAGTGATAAAGCAACTTAAATAGTTGAAATCCCAGGTCTCCCGACTTCTAATCTGTAATTTGTCCTTCTAGACCACCCTGTCCATCATCTTGTCCATGATCTTGACTCTGAAGAAAAATTTCTGTTTATTCAGTTATTCATCCATCCAATGTTTACTGATGATCACCCAATAAAGAACCAAGGTTCTTTTCATCCAGTAAAGGTTCTTTTCATCTACTAAAGAACCAAAGGCTTTACTGCGCTGTGCTTAGTCACTAAGTCATATCCAACTCTTTGTGACCCCATGAACTGTAACCTGCCAGGCTCCTCTGTCCATGGGGATTCTCCAGGCAAGAATACTGGAGTAGGTTGCCATACCTTCCTCCAGGGGATCTTCCCAACCCAGGGATCGAACCCAGGTCTCTCACATTGCAGGTGGATTCTTTGCTGTCTGAGCCAGCTGGGAAGCCCAAGAATACTGGAGTGGGTACCCAATCCCTTCTCCAGGGGATCTTCTTGACCCAGGAATTGAACCGAGGTCTCCTGCATTGCAGGCGGATTTTTTACCAGCTGAGCTACCTGGGAAGCCCAAGGACTATGCTGCTGCTGCTGCTAAGTCGCTTCAGTCGTGTCCGACTCTGTGCGACCCCAGAGACAGCAGCCCACCAGGCTCCCCCGTCCCTGGGATTCTCCAGGTAAGAACACTGGAGTGGGTTGCCATTTCCTTCTCCAATGCATGAAACTGAAAAGTAAAAGTGAAGTCGCTCAGTCATGTCCGACTCTTCGTGACCCCCTGGACTGCAGCCTACCAGGCTCCTCTGTCCATGGGATTTTCCAGGCAAGAGTACTGGAGTAGGGTGCCATTGCCTTCTCCGAGGACTATGCTAAACACTGGCTAAACAGAGGTAGGGCACCAGTCCTGGCTCACAGGCTGCGTGTGGGCTAAGGAGATGCTGTAGCCAGAACTGAGAAGTTGATCTACCCCAGCAACCACGCTGCCATAGGCCTGCTCACATGAACTCGGTTACGACTCACATGCTCACTTCTGAAAGCATCTCCCATCACAGGATGCCATCCCCGAGAGACTAGGAGGCGGCTGGAGAATCTATTTCCTCCACTCCAAGAGAGCCTGGAGCACTTAAGTAATCCACAGGAAGCAGAAGCAAGAGCCTAGTCTCTCCCTGCCATGCCCCTTCCAGCTCAGGAGAGCAAATTCTGGTTCGTGCCTTACCTTGGCCAGGCTGGCACTTCACAACAGCTAAAGTCTCTGTGTGGGTGCGTGCTGGAGAGAGAGGAGGCGATTCCAGACTGGGACTCCCCTGCCTGTTTATTAAGCAGCCTGCTCAATTCCAGGGGCAGCTGGCAAATGATCTGCCTGACCAAAGAGCGATGGCATCCTCAGGCCACAGCTGCTACAAGCAAGTAGAGCACCGTCACCCATTCCTGCTCCTACAAGACATTTCCCTGCATGGCTCTTCCAGCATCTACCTCCCGCGGAAGGAACGCAGGGCAGGAGCAAACAAAATGAGGGGACTGTAGCTCCCCACCTGCCACTCCTCCTCATTTTGCCAGGACTCTTGTTGTACAAGGGCCAAGCACGATTTTGGAACTGCTGCCACGTGGAAACCACGGAGTCCTCCGTCAGCCCGTGAAGCCATTTGGTGGAGAGCTGTAGGGAGCGGGGGCCTCCGGGCCTTTCAGTGACTTGGGGACAGTGGGCTCTGACCCCAAAGGTACTGAGCCCAAAGGTTAGCAGGGAGCAGGCGGGCAGGTTTGAGCCAGGATCCATGGAGAAGGAAGGGAGAACTGGAGGGACGGAAGGGGTAAAATCAAAAGTCAATGAGGACCTACTTTGGGCCAGGCCCTTAGTAAATGGATCACTCTTTATTAATAAATAATCCTCTTTTCCAGAGAAAATTGAGTCCAGTCACATGAAAAATTTGTCCATGGTCACAAGGACGGGAAGGCAGACTTGAACCCAGTTCCATCTGACTCTCCCAAACCTGGAACTGGGAACACTGTCTGGGTGACTGAGGGCAGAGGGCACTGCTCTACAATCCAGGATTTGGTAAACTGAACCATGGGGCCGAAAACCCAATGGAAATTAGCATTATTTTCCCTGGCATTCTATGTCCTGTTTCAGTAAGTGAATTTTCTAGCGTTAGGGAAACCTCCTTTCACCTGCCCTCTTCACAGGGCTAAATGTCTTGGATCAGGTGTACAGGACAGGAAACACAGATGGAGATAGAGCTATACCATCCTTTAGAGTCCTCTATGTTGAGGGACTCTTCCTAAAGTCCCCTGTCAAAGGAGAGTTGAGTTAGGGACCAGAGGCACACCCAGAGGGCTACCCTAGTTATTTCAGTGGCCCATTCTCAACAGTTAGAATATTACCCTTTTCCCTCTGACCATGGGAAGCCTGGGGTACAGAAGATACTAAAACAAAATCCATTTGATGATGTTTTAACTGAGCATTTACTATGAGCCACATACTGTTTTAGGTGGGATATATTAGTGAACAAAAAGACTACGATCTTTGCCCTCATGGAGCATACATCACAGGAGACTCAACATCAAATAGTCTTCTTTGGTGAGCTCTGGTTAACAGAAAGGGTCTTACTGCCAGACAGGCCTGGGTCAAACGTTGGCCCAGCCCAAACCAACCAGAGGACCTCTGGGCAAGACACTTGGCTTGCTGAGTATTAGCTTTCTAATTTATAAAATGACGACAATGACATGTTGTAAGGTTGAACGATAATACACACAAAATGCCTGGCATATAGCAGGGTTCAAAAATGGTATTCTTATCTTTCCGGGCCCACCTGAACATGCAGATTCTAGGACAAATGACTCATCTCTTCTTTAGGGGCTGCGGCAGGGCATCACCTCTATGACATCCGTAGGGACAGTCTTCTGTGATAAACAGCATGATGGGTTTGCATCCATCTAAGGTCAAGGACTTCCCCTCGAGACACATCTGCTCCCACCCACAGCCACTGTTGGAGGGACAGGCCTGGGTGTTCATGATTTGATTAGTCCACACTCTCCTCAAGCAGGCCACACAGATCACAGATAATTAGCAGGGATGGACATCCGATGTGATCTGGAAATCAACATCTCTTGATATTTAGGCTGAGAAACTTGAGTTAATTTACTTTGCAGAGCTAAGCAGGAAGGTCATCAGTCTGGACACTGAAACTGCTGCTTGGTGAACCACGATGAGAGCTGTGCATGTGGACTGGGGGCAGAGGAGAGATGCTGTCCACACGGAAGCCGCACCTCTTGCTGCTAATTCTGTGATATTTCTCTGTAACCTACTAGAGTCCTCTTTTGCTTTTTTGGACTGGTTTCTATTCTGCAACCAGATGATCTCTAAGACAAATCCAGTAACTGTCTCAGATGGTGGTTGTTGTGACATAATTTGAAAGCAGCATATTTAGTCGACATTCAATAAATGCTGTCAAATCTCTCCCTGTTCTTGTCAGCCAGTCAGTCATTCAGCAGTAGAAAGAGGAAATTCAGAAATAGGCTAACCTAGGGCTGGACCTCAGCCTGTGTTTTATGAACATCTTTACTAATCTGTAAAATGAAGATAATACATTTACTGACTTCATCATCAACTAAGAATATTAAATGAGATAATCCAAATTTAATACCTAGCACATAACTAGACCATTACTTTTTACTGTTGTTATCATTTAAGATGCAACAAGAGTTATTTTAGATCTTGATCTAGGCAAGTAGAGAAGACATGGTAAGAGCAGAATCTGGAGTGGAAGTGAGAGATCAGAGAAGGACGCACTGGCGAGCAGGATCAGAGGACCGGGCAGCAGAAAGGACCGAAACGCAAACTGGAAAACGAGGAGGGGGCACTGGAGTAACAAGCCTTACGTACATCCAGCACTTCGGCGTTTACCCAACGCTGTCCTCCACCATATCTCATTTGTCCATCACAACACTTTACAGGGTAGATAAGGAAAGATGATCTTATGCACACTTTAAAGATGGGAAAGCTGAGGTTCAATGAAGATGTGCATAACACACATCGAATCTAAATCCACTGTCTTATCCTTTAAGCTCAACATTCAGAAAACTAAGATCACGGCATCCGGTCCCATCACTTCGTGGCAAATAGATGGGGAAACAGTGGCTGACTTTATTTTTTGGGGCTCCAAAATCACTGCAGATTGTGACTTCAGCCATGAAATTAAAAGACACTTGCTCCTTGGAAGGAAAGTTATGACCAACTTAGACAGCATATTTAAAAGCAGAGACATCACTTTGCCAACAAAGGTCCGTCTAGTCAAGGCTATGGTTTTTCCAGTGGTCATGTATGGATGTGAGAGTTGGACTATAAAGAAAGCTGAGCGCTGAAGAATTGATGCTTTTGAACTGTGGTGTTGGAGAAGATTCTTGAGAGTCCCTTGGACTGCAAGGAGGTCCAACCAGTCCATTCTAAAGGAGACCAGTCCTGGGTGTTCATTGGAAGGATTGATGTTGAAGCTGAAACGCCAATACTTTGGCCACCTGATGCGAAGAGCTGACTCATTTGAAAAGACCCTGATGCTGGGAAAGATTGAGGGCAGGAGGAGAAGGGAATGACAGAGGATGAGATGGTTGGATGGCATCACCTACTCGATGGACATGGGTTTGGGTGGACTCCGGGAGTTGGTGATGGACAGGGAGGCCTAGAGTCCTGCGGTCCATGGGGTCGCAAAGAGTTGGACACGACTGAGTGACTGAACTGAACTGAACTATCCTTCAATATCGCCCTGCCAAGTAGGCTGGAAGGGCTGAAATGAGAAATAAAGATTGGAGGAGAAACTGGAGGGCTTCTCTGGATGTTTATTTTTTCTTTCAAAGGTTCCATTCAGATCCCTCTGCACATCCTAGCAAAAGAATATCTCCCATCAGATTCTGAGAACATAAGCAGGGGATTGCAAAGTCAGACAACACTGGGATGCCAGCCCAAGGACTGGGTATACCAGGATGGACAAACACCCAGCTCCAGCACCAGGCCCTGGCCCAGAAGACAAAGGACAAGGGCAAGTCCTTCATCATCAGGCCAGTCCTATCAGTGACACAGGGGTGCCCCTCCCAGCTCAGTCCATCACGGAATCTAAGCCTGCTCTTCCTGAGCTCAGGGGTTAAAGGTACACTTCAAGGACACAAATGCAAGTTCTCGGGAACACTGCCACGACCAGCTCTTGCTGTGGGTGCCCAGGCTCAGCTCACTTGTCCTCGAGCTGAAAGTAGGTGATGCTTAGTCCTTCCCTGCCTTCTGGACACCACTCCTTCCCAAATTCTAACACTGCGCCTGAGACACAGTTTGTGCTCATTTTGTGTTTGCTGAATGAACAAATGAATAAATGAACCAGCAAATGAATGACAGATAGGCTCTGGCCATAAAATCAATCTGTCCTGTCCTATTACAAGTGGCTCGACTCTGCTGATTCTTAGCCCCTAAATCAGAGCTCCCAGCCAACCCAGGCTAGTCAGCTGCCAAGGAAGAAGTGAAGGTCAGAGTGTTTTCCCTCCACACTCCTTCCAAGAGTCCACGTTCTGAAAAAAGGGCAGAGCTGGGGATACCCAGGCAGGAGGAGGGCTCTGCCCACCCTTTTCCAGGACTCTGCTTCTGCTCCGCATTACTCTGCCTTTCCCAGCTCAAGGCCCAGGTGCCTGAGAAGGGACATGGAAAGGACCAAGAGAAAAGCTCAGGCCCGTGAGAAGCTACAGTGGTAAGGGTGGCGCCAAAGCACTTCTCCTTTGCATTTTCTCTAGTCCTAATAACCTTAATTGCTAATAACAGCAGCAACAATAACAATCACGGCACAGCAACTCTATGGTTTCTGGCATCTTTCTTCGAAAAAGCTTCTAGTACATGATCTCATCACGCTGCACATCATCCCAAGAGGGGCTAGAATAATTGTCCCAATTACATGGGTAGAGAAAGTGGGTACCAAGGCGATTCGACATCCATCTGGCTCATGCAGAAACGCATGGAGGGGCCCAGGGGCCCAGTCGCAGGCGTGGAGTGGGGAGAACTGGGCTTGGCCTCCAACTAGTCCAGTGTTCTTGGACAAGTCTCTAGGTTTCAGTTTTCTCACTTGGGATAAAGGGAAATTGGACCATTTCTCCAGCTCGATCCATCTCAAATGCTCTGGCTCAATAAAATAAAACCTCCCCAGCCCAAAGCCTGGTGACCAACCTCCCCTGTACCAAGGTCAGAAAGCCCCTGGAAGTTTGGATGCCAGCTGTGCCCATCCTAGCATTCCAACAGATGTCCTACAAGTGCTTCCCACAAAGAAGGCTGCCGTATAGACAGCGGGGAGGGAACATCAAAAAAATCATCCTAAAGGTCCACGGTACCAGGAGAGCAGGCAGGCAGCAGGCTGCAGCTGAGGCCGGATGCCGCCTCCCTGAGACCTGGGCACCGGCTCAGACAAAGGATGGGACGCATCCCAGCAGAAGGAAGCAGACAGCCTCCCTTCACCTGCTAGAGCGCCTGACTCTCCATGATGCTGAGTCCTGGGCCACATGCAGACAGCCCTTCCTCCCAATCCACCCATCCTCCCCCATCCTCTCCTCCATCAAAGCTGTTTTCTCTCCTCATCCCAATCCTGTTTGGCAATTACCTCCTCTAAGGATGGGGGTGCTGCTGCTGCCGCTGCTAAGTCACTTCAGTCGTGTCCAACTCTGTGCGACCCCATGGATGGCAGCCCACTAGATTCCCCCATCCCTGGGATTTTCCAGGTCTCCAGACCTGTCAAATTCTGGCCTCCACATTCCCACTAATTCCTTCAGCTCCCAGCATCCTGTGCCAGATGAGGCTTCAGGTGTGTGTCCCACTGCGGTCTGCCACCACAGGGGGAGAATTAGATCGACATTTCCTATTTCTTCCTTTCTTAGTTTCCTCCATTCTCATCTGCAGATATGAAGCAGGGCACAGGAATAGTCAACTACAGATGGACAGCACTCTCCTCTCTACCCACGGGCAACTGCCCTGGCCAGTTACCAGAAAAGCTAATGCTGAAATCTCAACTAGAGTCTGGACAAGAACCTGGCTAATGTGTCTACCTCCAGGGCTAAAAGCCTGGATTGAGACAGAGGACAAACTGGCCTAGCAGCTGGTGACTCTACCCAAATTTCTCTAAACCCAATCCATTGTTCAGATGGAAATCTCATCTCTCCATTCCATAGTACTGACTGGAGTTCCTGACTTCCAGTGTTTAATAATATTAACGTTAATTTGAATCATATTAAGTTGCCTTTTATAGGTCAAAAGAAGTTGCAAACTGGCAATTTTATATAGTTTGACCTAATAACTCTCTGGGGGAAGCATGTTGCTTAGGAATTAAGTAAACTCCTTGAAGTCTTGGATTTCTGTATCTTCAGCCAATCTTTCTTAATGTCTAGTTTAGGACATAACAGAACTGTGGCCTTGGAGGCGCTGAGTATGTACTTAATTAACTTTCAGGCCAGTGGGGATGGGGAATCTAAGAACTCTGTTCTACTCCAAGACTTGGAGGGTGTGGCTGTCCACAAGGCAGATGCTTTTAGGTCTCCTTACAACTGGTCATCCTGGGAAGAAGGATGGAACTTAGCTACAGGATGTTACATTGTGCTAGACTCTATGATAAAACAGCTTGGTTTGGGTGTTGAGTTTTGCCTCTTTGTAGAAAAGGAGCCTTGAACCAGAAATGCCTGTTTGTCCAACCTTGGTTTCATTTTATAGTGGGAGCGATTAAGGCCCAGAAACGTCACCTGCCTCAGTCAAGGTCACTCAGTAGTCATAAGCCCAGATCACCAGTTTTCTGACTCCCAGTCCCGAGTTCTTCTGGCAGGTCTGGCAACACATAGAACAAACCCATCCCTGTGTGCCCCCTTCCAACTTCCTGGCTGCTGCTCTTTTAGGCTCCTCAAGCAAGACACAGGGGAACTGACTGAAGGATCCAGAGTCCTCTCCTACCTGAGAAGGGCCCTGAGCACACAGGACCTAAGCCCCAGGGTATCCAGGGAGAGGAGAGAGGAGAGAGGAGAATGCAGGCAGTCCTGGAAACCTGCTGTCTCTCTGGAGTTAGAGCCAGGCTGCCTTCAGCCAGCGGTGGACAGCACGGTGATTTGGGTTAGTGACTGTGCAGCCCCTGTGCCGTCTCCAGCAGGGGACCCTGCTTAGCCCACCTAGAAGGCTCAGGGCAGGCACAGCTGGGTTCCCTCAGAGGCACCTCATTGTAGAATTCCGAAGGGAGGTGAAAGGTTGGCAGAAGCAACTTCTGAACTGTGGTGGGTCCCTCCTCTTACACGGAGGGCCATTCTCGGAGGGCAGGCGGTGGTTCTGGAAGCCTCTGCCCCCTGGCTTCCCCAGCAGGCCGCAGCCCCACGGGCAAGCACCTGCATCCACCTGCTACTCCAGGCTGCCCGAGCTGCTCCCACCCAGAAAGAAGAGCCTGATGCTAAGGCGGTGAGGGGAAAACAAAAACTTTCCCAAGGGTGCTGTGTGCCAGCGAGGGAGCTGAGAGCAGACGCGCTGTTGGTTCAGTCACAGGGGTGAGTGAGGGAATCTAGGAATCCAAGGGGTCCTCCCTGGCATGTACTTCTCTCCCTACCTTGGTGTTAGGAAACATTTCAAATCTGAAATGTTAGAAAAAAACAGTGCAATAAACAACTCCAGACCCTTCACTTAGATTCACCAATTGTTAGCATCTTGTGTGCCCTCTTGATGTATATAAATACACACACACACTTTTGTTTGCTGAACCATCTGAAAACCACTTGCAGACACTGTGCCCTTGAATATTTTTGCATAAATATATTCTCTTATAAAATCATTATCATTACCATTAGCACACCTTTAAAGATTAACAATAATTACATGTCATCTAATATCTATATTAAAAATTTCCCAGTTGTCCCAGAATGTCTTTTAATGTCTTTTTATTTTTTTTTCTGACCCAAGATCCAATTAAGGTTTATGCATTGCATTTGACTAAAATACCTCTTTAAATCCAAAGAGGTTTCTGCCTCCCTACCCTTCTCTCCAAACACACAATTTTAATTTTTTTTTAATAATTCACTTTTTTGAAGTCTCAGTTGTCATGGAGAATGACTCTCATTCTACCCCAGCAGGTTTTTTTTTTTTTTTTTTTTGGTTGCTAACATCCAGAGATGCCTGCCTTATTTCTTACTAGGTTTTTCAACATTTCAGGCTGATGACATCAAATAACAGTCTAACTACCACAAAGTTCTCTGAGATTTTTTTGCAGTTCTTTTTATCCTTAGAATATACATTTCATTATGGATATAGAGTCAGGGCACCAAACTAAAAAACTACTAGAATTAACTCTCTTATTTGTAATCCAATTGATATTCAGTTAGGATCTTTATTTCTGTTGCAGTCAGCTTTAGAGTCTGCTTTTTTCTTTCTTTTTGATCTAATTTAATTTGTGAATACATAAAATTTACCTGGTTCAAAATTCAAAACAGTCTAAAAAGTTATCAGTAAAGTTTTGTGCCAATCGCTAGCCTCTCTAACTTGTTTCTACCTACCCCCTATAGGTAACCATTTTAATTAATTTCTGGTTTATCCTTCCTGTGTGTATGCATGTATCAGTTTGCAAAAAAAACAACAACCCGTATTTCTCCCACTTCCTCAACCCAAAGATGGCATACTATGCACACTCTTTTGCATCTTGCTGTTTTTACTTAATAGCATATCCTAGGTATCACATATCAGTTCATAGAGCTCCTACTCATTTTTTTGACTGAATAGTACTCCACTGTGTCTATTAAAGATGGGCATTGACAGTTTCCAGACTTCCTAGGTGGCACAGTGGTAAAGAATCCACCTGCAATGCAGGAGACATGGAAGACACGGTTTAGATCCCTGGGTCATGAAGATCCCCTGGAGTAGGAAATGGCAACCTGCTCCACTATTCTTGCCTGGAAAAGCCCACAGACAGAGAAGCCTGGCTATAGTCCATGGGGTTGCAAAGAATCACACACAACTGAGTGCACACACAGAGACATCGATAATTCCAATGATTTCCTTATTACAAATATGCCTTAAATAATTACCTTGTGCACCTGTCTTTCTGTATTTGTGAATGTGCATTTTCTGGATACATTTCTAGAAACAGGACTGCTGGGTAAATGCATATGTTGTTTTTTTAGACATTGCTAACTTGCTCTCCATAGGAGTTGTACTAGTTTGCACCCCTGACTGGAGAAGGCAATGGCACCCCACTCCAGTACTCTTGCCTGGAAAATCCCATGGATGGAGGAGCCTGGTAGGCTGCAGTCCATGGGGTCGCTAAGAGTTGGACACAACTGAACGACTTCACTTTCACTTTTCACTTTCATGCATTGGAGAAGGAAATGGCAATCCACTCCAGTGTTCTTACCTGGAGAATCCCAGGGATGGGGGAACCTGATGGGCTGCCGTCTATGGGATCACACAGAGTCAGACACGACTGAAGCGACTTAGCAGCAGCAGCACCCCGACACTGATTTTGCAGGTGGAAGATCACAGCAGGATGCTATGAAGTGTTCTAAGCTGAGAGTCTCCCTGAGCTTATCTGAGAGTCTTTAACCTCCTCCCAATTAACACATTACCCTAAGCTCCCTCTGCCCTGAGTGATGCAGCTCAAGAAGGCCAAAGCAAAGGAGTCTCACTGATTTCATCCCCGTCCGTTTTGTACTTAACTTGGGAAACCAGAGCAGAGAGAAATGATGAGGCTGAAGACTATAGCCAGAGAAAAATTATGAGTGAAGAGAGTCCAAACAGGGGTGGGGCGGGGGGAAACGTTGCCCCCAACACCTGTGTTCTCACCTCCCTTTTCTCTCCTTTGGCTTGTCTGATCCGCCCCTGTTCCAGCACAAACTGCCTGCACCAGCTCCTCCCCTGGCTAGCAGTCGTTGGCTCTAGTTCTAAGTAGGTCCCGTCGTTTCCCTCCTCAGCTCCGTCTCTGTGGGCTGAACACAGAGGACTGGCTTACAGTGGGGGCAACAGCGTGGTCATTTCTGCTTCACCACGTGCAGAGGAAATAAGTCAGTGGAACAACAATGGCTCATGCAGGGAAAGAGGAAAGAGGAGACAGAGAGATGCCAGGAGAGGAAGTGGAGCACAAAGCATTCCGCACCTTCTGGACCGCAGCCTGCTTTCCTCCTCTAACCCCCTCTGCAGCAGGGTGAAATGAGCGGGGAAGGGATGGCAGCCCAGCTGACTCTGCCCAAGTGTTCTGCTTCCCTGGGACCCCTGTCTTGCTCATCCCTCCCTCCTTCTTACCCCCACCCAGCAAATACCCATCAGAGATGACAGGAGTCAGTGTGGGTCTGAGGAGCGGGAGCCGGCAGGAAAGGGAGCCCTATCCCAGCGGGGCTCCCTTTTGGTGGAGGAGGTCGGAGGCGGGAAGAAGTCCTCCAGGGAAGGCAGTGGGGCCTAGGAGGGGCATTCCTCTAACAAGCTGAACCCAACACTGGGGCCGACCTAAGCCAGACAGGACTCTTAAGGTGCTGGGACCAAGAAGGAACACCCTCACTTTCTCCCTCCAAGGCCTGGTGGGTCTGGAATGCCCTCAGCGGGCAGGCCTTCTGGCTCAAGGGCCAGGGGAATAGAAAAAAAAGAGAAAAGGGCCCACGGGGGTTGCTGAGAGAAGCTGAATTATTCTCGAATAAGAGGCGGTTTCCTCTGTAAGATCTGAAACTCTGGCAGGTGGCAGCGGGTCAGGGCTGGGTTGAGTGGCCCAGGACCCCTCTTCTTCTCAAGGGGCCGCGGCGAGAGAGGCACAGAGTCACGGTCCTCAGCGCCTGCGCGGGGTCCCCGCCCGCAGCACCTGCTACTCCCCCCCCCACCCCCGCCCCCGCCCCGGGCCCTCCCGTTCTGACTTTCTTGGACACCCAAGGCTGTCGACCCCTGACAAACCTGACTCAGCACTCCCTCCCACCATCACCGGGGGAGCGGGCGTTCCAGTCCCGAGGGGAGGCCGGAGACCGCAGGGAAGCCAGGAGTCAGTCGGGTTCCCAGACCCCCCAGACGCCACCTTCTCCTGCCTCCAAACACTGACTGCGCCCTCAGTGCTGAGAAGCCCGGGTGGATAAGCGAACTGTGCTCGTCCTGCTGGGTTCTGAACCCAGCCAGGGCCGCGGAGACGGTAACCGGGAGGGGAAGGAACCAGGCTCCGGGCACCCCCGGGGGCAGGGAACCGCGCTCGGCCCGGAGACCGGGGTGCCCGGGGTGCCCGGCGCGCTCCGACCCCGCAGGCCCGGGGCGGGGCGGAGGCCGGGCGTGGCCGCGGCGGAGGGGGCGCAGCGCGGACACGCCCCGGGCCCGCGGGGAGGGCGTGGGGAGCGGGGAGCCCCTGGGCCCCCGCCCGCGGCTCAAAGCGGCGGGCGCGCCCTGCGCGTCCGGGAGACGCCTCGGCGAGCCCGCCGGGGTTGACCCCGGGTCAGGGCCCTGCGTGGGGGGCCGGCCGCGCGGACGCGGGGGTTACGGCCCCCGGAGTAGGAGACGGCGCGGGGCGGGGAGAGGGCGCGGGGCGCGGAGAAGAGGGTGGTTTCGGGGTTGTGCTTCTGCAAGATGGTGGCGCGGAGGACGGGGCTCCCGGGCCAAGAGATGAGCTCCTCTCCCTGGCTTTCCTCAGAACCCAGGCGGGGTCCTGCCGTGGGCCCTCTGCCCGCAGGGTAATGTCCCCCTCGCTCCTCCTGCAGAGTCTAGGGAGAGGCGCGGTCTGACCTTGCAGGAATGCAGGCAGCCCGGTCATCCAGAACCCCAGAGTGGAAACGGGTTCCTGTTGCTTCCCGGCCTCTATGTCTGCTCTCCCCCAAATCTTCTGCTTCCTTCTTTCCAGGTTCTAACCTCTCGCCTTTAAGACTCTTCCGACCAAACTGCCTGAGGGCGAGGGCGGGCGCTCGGTTCCACACACCTGCACTCCCCAGCCTCGGGGGCAGGATCGGCTCCCCAGCACCCTTCACCCGCCCCACAGCGCGCTCCGCGGGCCGCCAGCCCGGGCCGGCCGCCGAGGGAGCCCGCCCTCTACACTTTCTCCCCGGCCCCCTGCCCCGGAGGCCCCTCTCCCCAGGGCCTGCCGCAGCCTAGGATGACCTTGGTCTCGTCCCTTCCTTCCTTCCTTGTAAAGAGGGCCTTGAGGTGAGGGGGCGATGGGGGCAGGGGGCTCCAAGTGGTAAGGACCAGAAGGGGCGGCTCTGGGGGGAGGCTCCGGGAGGGAGGGAGACCGTCTCTCCCGGCCAGGCACTCCACCCAGGCGACCTGGGTGCGGTGGGGTTTTCCGGTCCCTTTGGCGCCCTCACCGCCGCGGGGCCTACTGCGTCAGCTGAGATCCCCCTACCAGGCTGGCGGGCACTAACTTCAAGTTACTGTGAGTCTGGCAGGTATGCCCGGGAGGGCGATGATCCTGGCCAGCAGAGTGCCCACTCTCTCCCAGGATGTGGCCAGCTACTCCCGCACCCTCCACACCCGGCAGGAGCGCGGTGGATCCTTCAGAGAGATGACGGAGGCGTATGTGAGGCTGGACTCGCCTGCAGAGGATGCCAGCTTGCCTCCTCCACCCCAGGGGCGAGCCAAGTATTTGAGCGAGTGTGTTTGTGAACCAAAAGGAGGGACAATCCCAGCATGAATTTCTAGCTCTTCATCAAGACAGCACAGTGGCCCAGGATGCTGGGACCCTCCTAATGTTGCCTGTGGCCCACCCTAACCACCAAACATTCGCCAGCCCCGTGAAACTGCAAACTTTCTAACTTCACCCCTTTGCCTTTCTCCTCTTTGGAAACAGCTATATATGGGGCGGTGCCCTCAGAGACACTCATACAGTTGGTTCTTGATGCTCTGCATACACTCAAACAACAACGGTATGAGGGAACTCCCAGCTTTTTCAACGACTAATTATAGACGTGAAAGTCTGAGGATGTTTTGCAAGCGGTAGAGAGAAACTGCTGAGGTTTCTCTACAAAGCCAAAGAAAATGTATGCATTCCCCTTCCCCACCCCCAACTTCTCCTAGCTCAAACCGCCACTCACCCCCCAGTGAGCCCTTTCTCAGCCCCCAGAGCTGCCCCTCCTTCCTGTTGAAGATTTCATACTCAGTTCTTTTTTTTTTTTTTTTTTCCATCTCTCTTTAGGGCTTTCAAGAAAGGGAACAGACACGGAAAATATTTCTGCAACAGTTTTCCATTCTGTGTCTCATTCCCAAGCCAAGGGGGAGGAGGGGGCAGGGAGGGCAGGAAAGAATGGGGGAAAACAAATGCTTTTGCCAAAAGCTCAATTTGGGTATGAAAAATACAGACCCTCCACTTCCCTACCCCCACAGCCTAAGAATGACAACTAGGGGGAAAAAAGGAGAAATCACTTGTTTGATTATATGGTTTCTAAGAACTGAATCTAGGAAGGAAATACAGTATTTGACAAATCTGTGCACATATATACACATATACACACCCTAAACCCGGTCGCAATAAATATGCTAGGAAGAAGAAATTCAGGGAGTTAAGTCATTGAAAGGAAAGAAAGAAACTAAGTTTGCAAATCACGATTCAATTCATTCTCTGCAAGCCTACCTCTTTTTCTTAGCAAAGGATCCAGGCTTCTGCACGCGGGACTCCCCCTCCAGCCTTCCGTGGACAGGGGTACGGTGGGGGGTGTCTACCCACCGGTCTCCCTAGTGTGGCAACCACGCCGGAGTTGTTAGCTGGTCTCTTCTGCCTTCCCCGCGGAGACCAGGGAGTGGGCTGGGTCTCCGCCGGCCCTCCCAAGGGAAGGACCTCTCAGGTTCCTGGAAGGAAAGGGGCGCCAGGGAGCTGGGCGGGTGTCCCTGGTCTTGCTTTTCTCGGAGGGACGGTTTCCCAGGAACTTCGCGCCCCCTTTCAACGCCCGGATTTAGACGGTTTCAACAGCAGAGCTTTCTTAAGAAAATGCTTGTCATGGCAACAGCTCCAGCCAACTCGGGCCAGACTCTGGCTCACCAGCCCGGCCCGAGCGGGAGGAGAAGGGGCGGAGCGAGGCCGGGCCGGGTGGGGCTTGGCGGGGAGCCAGGCCATTCCTTGCTGTTAAGGTGGCCCGGTTGCAAACTGCGGTGGCTTCCTGGTTTGTCTTAAGGAGGCGTGGGGAAAGGAGGGGAGGAATCCTCTTTCCGGTGGGGTTTCCTTTCCGCCCTGCTCTCCCTTGTCGAAAGCAACGCAGGGTGGGGGTGGAGCGAAGAGTGGGTGTGGGTGGCGGTGTTCAACGGTTGCTGGGTGGAGGGGAAAAAGGAAGCTTCTGCAGGTCGTTGGCTTCCTGCAGCTCCTCTCAACCTCTTACTGCCTTAGACCCCGGACCCAGATGTCTCAGTTCAGTTCAGTTCAGTTCAGTCGCTCAGTCGTGTCCGACTCTTTGCGACCCCATGAATCACAGCACGCCAGGCCTCCCCGTCCATCACCAACTCCCTGAGTTCACTCAAACTCATGTCCATCGAGTCAGTGAAGCCATCCAGCCATCTCATCCTCTCTCGTCCCCTTCTCCTGCCCCCAATCCCTCCCAGCATCAGAGTCTTATCCAATGAGTCAACTCTTCGCATGAGGTGGCCAAAGTACTGGAGTTTCAGCTTTAGCATCATTCCTTCCAAAGAACACCCAGGACTGATCTCCTTTAGAATGGACTGGTTGGAGCTCCTTGCAGTCCAAGGGACTGTCAAGAGTCTTCTCCAACACCACAGTTCAAAAGCATCAATTCTTCGGCTAACCCAGAGGTCTAGGTGTCTGCAAACATGGTCCAGCCCCTGCACCCTCCTTCCCCTGAGTAGGGAGCCTGCTGGAGGAGAAGGAATTGGTTTGGTCGAATACACCTAGACATGGCTTTGCTTGTACACACACCTTGGTGCACAGTCCTCCCCCAGATCTCACAAACCCGCTGCCTGGTTAACCACCTCAGAATGGTTAACTGCCTCAGTAACCACCAGGGGCACATCCCCAGTGCGTGATACTAGCTGCCTAATTTGAATCCTACTATGTGTGGGCTATGGCACCAAAAGCTTTGTATACATCATTTCTAATGTTCATGACAATCTTTTTAAAAAAATTATTTATTTTTAGTTGAAGAACAATTGCTTTACAATATTGTGTTGGTTTCTGCCATACATCAGCATGAACCAGCCATTAGTGTACATAGGTCCCCTCCCTCTTGAACCTTCCTCCCACTTCCCACCCTATCCTCCCACCCCTCCCCCAGGTTGTCACAGAGCACCGATGTGAGCTCCCTGAATCATACAACAAATTCCCACTGGCTCTTTTCCATGTGGTGGTGTGTGTGTTTCCGCCCCTCTCCACCGTCCCGCCCTCTCCTTCCCCCGCCCCTCCTGTCCACAAGTCTGTTCCCTGTGCCTGTGTCTCCACCGCTGCCCTGCAAATCAGTTGGTCAGTGCCATCTTTCTGGATTCTATATATACATCAATATATGATGCTTGTTTTTTCTCTTTCTGACTTACTTCACTGTATAATAGACTCTAGGTCCATCTACCTCATTAGAACTGACTCAAATACATTCCTTTTTATGGCTGAGTAATATTCCATTGTGTGTATATACCACAGATTCTTGATCCATTCATGTGTCGATGGACATCTAGGTTGTTTTCATGTCCTGCTGCTGCTAAGTCGCTTCAGTTGTGTCCGACTCTGTGCGACCCCATAGACGGCAGCCCACCAGGCTCCCCCGTCCCTGGGATTCTCCAGGCAAGAACACTGGAGTGGGTTGCCATTTCCTTCTTCAATGCATGAAAGTGAAAAGTGAAAGTGAAGTCGCTCAGTCGTATCCGACTCCCAGCGACCCCATGGACTGCAGCCCACCAGGCTCCTCTGTCCATGGGATTCTCCAGGCAAGAGTCCTGGAGTGGGTTGCCATTTCCTAGCTATTGAAATAATGCTGCGATGAACATTGGGCTACATGTGCCTTTTTGAATTATGGTTTTCTCAGGGTATATGCCCAGTAGTGGGATTGTTGGGTCATATGGTGGTTTTATTCCTAGATTTTTAAAGGAATCTGCACACTGTTCTCCATAGTGGCTGTATCAGTTTACGTTCTCACCAATAGTGCAAGCTAGCTAAGTCACTTCAGTTGTGTCCGACTCTTTGTGACCACATGGACTGTAGCCCACCAGGCTCCTCTGTCCGTGGGATTCCCCAGGCAAGAACACTGGAGTGGGTTGCCATTTCCTTCTCCCAATAGTGCAAGAGGGTTCCCTTTTCTCCACACCCTCTCCAGCATTTATTGTTTGTAGATTTTTCGATGATGGCCATTCTAACCGGTGTGAGGTAATCTCATGGCAAACTTGAGAGGTACTTATTATCTTCATTTAAGTTGAGGAAATTGAGGATCAGTGACTCGTTCAAGGTTACACATCTGGTTAATAACAGAGTGAGGATGTGAGGCTGAGTCAGACCGGCTCCAAAGTCCATGGGCTTCCCTGCACTTGCATCAAGTTCCAGCACACATTTCCATTTTAACTTGCACGCAGATATTCACGCACACTTACACACAGACTATAGACTTCTAATCACACCCAGCAGCCACACACTCACCAGCATTGTGTAACAGTGCCACCCCTAGATTTTGCCTAAAACCTTCTGGCTTTCAAGTGCAAACAGGCACCATCAACTGGTGCACATCTACATTGACTGACATATTCCCGCACCTCCCTTAGCAGGCGTGTGAACACAGGCAGACACACACTCATATACTCATGGAAGGCTGATTAAAGCACACCTCACAGGTTAGAGCTGTAAACTATGATGTAGAGAAGGTGAGTGGCCACAACTTCAGGGTTTGGGAAGAGACCTCTTTGATCTTCCCATCTTAACCCAACTCGTCACACACACCACGCCTCCAGACCCAAGCATGAAAAACCACATGGAAAAGCAGAGCTGTGAGTTAGAGCCTCGTGGTCTGGTTTTCCTCTGCCTATTCGCACCCTTGCCAGTGTCCTACCATTTGGGTCCTTTCTTTCCTCTACTTTTCTATTCTAATATTTCTCAGTAACTCATTTATGTCCTATTTCTGAGCCAGAGAAGGTTAAACAGACAAAAGTAAAGAAACTGTGTAGAGTGGTTGGCTGGGCTCAGAACTCAGAGTTTCCTAATGTGGTGCTAGATTGCCTGCTCCCATCTATCTTGGGAACTGAATCCAAAATAAATCCCATGCCTACCCTTGTGCCTGTCTTTCCCAGTCCAGTAGATGGAGGATTCCAGAGGTGTGGAGGGACGTTTAGGGCCGCACTCTCTAGAAGCCATCATGGATTGTTTCTCAAGCAGCCCTTTCTTCCTAGGGAGTGGACGTCTCCCCTCCACTTGGCATTAGAGGAACCCGAAGGTGAGGTGTGCGCTCACTCAGTCCCCACCTCTCTTCCAACTCCTCTGGTCCATCCCACTCCACTCTCCAGAGCATTTGGGTGGAAGAACTGGTGGTAGGGATAGAGATGTTAGAGTTTCTAGGGTCCTACTAGAATGTCAGCTTCAGGAGCCCAGATCAATTGTTGAGGAAGACAGGGAAATAAAAGGAACGGAATCAGCGAAACAGAACTTCATATTTAATGGCTGTCAGGCTCCCTGCCGGATTGCAGCAACTTGACATTTTAGTCCCCAGTGAGTGTCAGTTGCATCTTTATCATTCATGAGAAAGCCAGTCTCTGAAATGGTGCTTTATATGGATTAAAGTGTATTTTAAGCTTGTCTGCAGTGGCTGTGTGTGGAGGCCTTGCCTGACTGTTTTGTAAGTTTGCCTTGGAGGAGTAACAATTTAGACGAGATGTGTGGTCCCATTTAAGGAAGGATCTACTTTGGCGGCCTGGCATGTAGGGGCTGGGAAATGATGCGTGGTTAGTATGTGAAAGGCTAGAGAGTCTCCTCAGACTCCCTGGGTTCGAAGGAGGCAGGCTGTGCAGGGAGGAGGGGGGTGGGTTCTGTCAAAAGAGGTCCCAATGGCTGGCTGGGGTCCCTAGGCCGTGTCAGGTAGATCTTCCCAGTGTCCCTGTCCCTCGTGGGGCTTGTGGGATGAGGGGAGAGCCCCCCAGCACAGCCCAACTCCAGCCCCTTGAAACCAGGAGGAAGTGTGGAGTGGCTGCGGCTTCATTTCTGTAACTGAACCAGTCCTGAAGCCAGTATTTGCTGGACGCCCAGAAGCCTCCGTGCCTTCTTTCTTCTAGCAGCGGGCTTGAGGTCTAGAACAGATAAAAATAAATCTGCCATAAAAATAACTGCCCAGCGTGGGATAGCAGAGGCGTGCCCCTTCTCCCACCATGAAGAGGGGAGGGTGTCGTCTCTCGCACTGAAAGTTCCTGGCCGGGCTGTTGTGGATGGCTGGTTGACTAGCCTCTGACTAGACTCTTTTCCTTCTTCTCCCTGCCATGCCCCTGCCTTCACATGTTCTCCGATCCTTGAGCTGTAGCCTGGCTCTCCTCAGCAGGTGTCATGGCCTCCCCAGAGCAGGCCAGGCCAGGGGGCTTCCATCACTGTCGACCCTGTCCCCACGCTGACTCTTACTTGAAGCAAATGCAGTCAGCCTTGTCTCTCCCTTAGGTGTTTAACAAAGCATGTTCCTCTGGCTTCTTGAGATCCCCGCCTTGAGTTCCCCAAATCACCTATGGCAGTTCTCCCCAGCTTTCTTGAATGCAGACTCTACCTCTCCTTACTCTGGGTATCTACTGTTTTATCTGTCTAGAACACCAAACTTCCCCCTGACACCCAGAACTAGTTCTTCTTTAAGACGGTCTTTCTCCTCACTGTTAATATGGGAACTCCTTTTATTAGAGGCCCATCCCTACCTGACCCAAAGTGAGCCAATTATATCCCTTTCTGAGATTTTTGACTAAAAGGCCAAAGTGAAAATGAGGCTTGATTCCCTCCAGCAAGGACATTCAGAGGAATGAAGCTCTGGAAGTTTGAGGTACTATGTTCCCTGCCACATGAAAGAAGCCTGCCATCGTAAAGAGTAAAGCTTACACGCAGAGAGAGGCAGAGAAGAAAGCTGAGGAGTGAGCTCTGGCAGCATTTGAATCCACTCGACCTCATATCCTACTATACCCTTGCTTTTCCTACAAATGAGTTAGTTACATGGCTCATTATCAATGCATAATCTAGACTAAATTGGGTTTTTTGATCACTTGTACTAAGTAATATAGTAATACAGAAATCTTTTAAGTTGATACATACCATTTCAGTTCAGTTTAGTTCAGTTCAGTCTCTCAGTCGTGTCCGACTGTTTGCAACCCCGTGAATCGCAGCACGCCAGGCCTCCCTGTCCATCACCAACTCCTGGAGTTTACCCAAACTCATGTCCATCGAGTTGGTGATTCCATCCAGCCATCTCATCCTCTGTCATCCCCTTCTCCTCCTGCCCCAATCCCTCCCAGCATCAGGGTCTTTTCCAATGAAGATACACTCATTTCAGTGAATTTTATTCATTCATTTTATTCATTACTGAATACCTACTATTCAATTCAGTATACATTTATTGAATGGCTACTGTTTTAACATCCACTGGGCCTAGATGAGGCATACAGAGATAATAAAGCTTATCATTTAGTGGCGGAAAAAAGATGTTCACAGCATAAATAACCACAATAGAAGGTGTTATAGTTATTCTTTTAAACAGTTATTATTCTTTTAAACGTTTATTTAGTGCTTACTATGTGCTAGATAGTATATGGTGAAATTTGAAGTATGAAAATACTTCTCTGGAAATTCCAGGGAGTGATAACTTTTGACAAAAACATTAGAACACTCTAGAAAATAGATGGTATTTGGAGATTTCTGAAAAATCTTGAAGAGTAAGCTTTAGCCTGTTTTGGACTGGGAGAGGTGGGGGGAGAGGGGCAGGCTGGAGCGGTGAGCAAAAGTCCAGAGTAGGAAGAGCAGAGAGTGGGGGCTGGGAGGTAGGCTTGGTATGGCCTCTCCAGAGCCCTGAGTGGCCTCTTCAAGTCTATGTTTAGCAAGCTGGCTGTGGCAGCAGCGTGTAGATAGCTTGGAAACCTAGGTGGGAGGCAGGGATAATCCATACCCAGTGCAACGCTGGGCAATTTTATGTAGTGTAGTTATATATAACATAGTCCCTGTTCTCTGGAAGCCTCTGATCTAGTTGTAGAGACACATAAAACAGATCACAAAACAAAGTGTGTGATTAAGTCTAAAGCTTGGATCCAGATGAAAAATCCAACGAAGGTCTAGTGAAAGGAAAGCTGATGATGGGCTGGAGCCTTTGGGAAGGCTTTTTAGAGTTGGTGGGACTCCTGCTGGACTTCAAAATTCTATCCAAGGTCTCTCTTCCCGTTCCCCTGCCGAGCAATGCTGGTGATGGCTGAAGGCAGGGTAGACAGAGGCATTTATCCAAGCAACGCCTGCCCCCGTGCCCTTTGTGTGTCCTTATACATAACCCAAGACAAGGCTGCTGATGGAAAGGAAACTGGAAGACAGAGTTTAGGAAAGCAGTTTGGCTGCAGGTTGGTCCCCAAAACTGGGGGACAAGAATGCCTGCTAGCAACTGGGAGTCAGTGTGCTAGGCAGAGATATCAAAACAGAAGCCTACTGAATGAGCCTGGGTCAAGATGACAGGTAATAAAAGAAGACTGCAGGCAGATGAGAACACAGATAGCCAAGACAAGCTCATCTGCTCAAACAAGGAACCCTCAACTTTGTGGTGAGGTTTGTTCCAGGAACCAGATAGGGAGCACTCTATCCAGGGAGTCAATAATGATTTCAGCTGGGAGGGTCCAAGGGCAATGAAAGGATGGCTAGCTCTGGCTGGTAATATGAGAGATAAGCAAATCACAGCAGCTGTCTCAGCAGCAATAGCAGCAACAAACTGGGGCTATTTTTCCGCTGCAGGAAACTTGCTGGGCCCTCCACAGGAGGCCAGGCTTCCAGCTCACCCCTTGCTGAGTGTGGGTGGTCATCTACCCTAGACAAGCAACAATTTCATTTTTTCCACTTCCTGGGATTTCTGTGGAGAGGACTGGGTGGGACAGTCTTTACCGAGATCATTAGAAAGCATGTCTGAGCTGTAAAGGGTGAGGCAGGATTAAATCAAAGGATGCTTTCTCTACTAACTGGAAGGAGCTGGTCTCAGGCTCACCAGTCTCTGTCACCACAGAGGCCTTTGGGACTCAACTTTTATTCGCTGGATTTTTGGTGTTTTGTTATGTTGCTGGTTTAATGCTCTGATTCTGGCAACAATGAGGCTTAGTAGGGGTGCCGAGAACTCCACCTCCTTCTGTGATTGCAGGCAGAAGAGGGTGTATAGGGGAGAAAGAGTTGAGATGGGCAGTGGGAGCGTGTTTGAATAGGAAAAAATGTGTGTGTTGAGCCCCTCCTGGAGTGAAGGAATTCTCTTTTCCTCATCTTTGCCTCCCTGGTGACTGAGCACATCTGAGATGTCTGGGGCATCCTGTGAAAGGAGGAGTGCAGGGTCTAACATGGGAAAGCCTGGACCAGCAGAGGCGAGGGCCAGCAGCACTTTTGGGATCCAGCGCTTTTGGTGATGTGTAAAATTGGTTTGATTTACTTGGGAACATGTTTTACTGTTTCACTTTTACTCTTGTTCAGTTGTTTCAGAAACTTCAGTGGTTTGGTTTTAATTTCACTTTGAACTCATTAACGAGTTTTTGATTTTTTTTTAACTCAAGTTTGGTACCTGATTTGTTTTTCTAACAAAATATTTGTCTTGCATTTGTTTCAGTCTACATCAAATCAGTGTCATCTAAAAATAATTTTTGGTTAATGTCTGTGTTCCGTAGAGCTGAGAAAGTAAATGTAGAAAGAAAGGAACAAGTGATGACTTTTAAATTTAATTTTTAAACCTAATTAGAGTGTCAGCAGTGCCTTAAGTGCTCATTAAGTTTCAAACGAAGATCAAAGAAAAGCCAATTGGAAGGATCCTTTCTGGCCTCCACAGCAGACAGGAGGAGTTTATAATCTGTCCCATCTCACAGGTCCTCTGTTCCAGAGTCTTTAATAGCTCTTCCATGTTTGCACAGTACTTGAAGTTTACAAAGTGCTTTTTCTGCATAGAATAATTGGATCCTTGCAGAATAGGGTATGAGCTATTATTCCCGTTTTCCAGGCGCGGAACAGGATTGCATGATATCACATAGTTTGTGTGGCAGGTCCGCTGCCTGCTCAGCCAAGGTGCTTGTCCCTTATCTTGAGTTGACAGGCTTTCTCACCCTGCATACCTTGGGTCAGTTCTTCAGACTTCAGACCCTCTAGGCTCAGGAGGTGCTGTGGAGACCTGGGGAGAACAGCCCTGGCTGGGAAGGGCTGCAGGAAAGAGGAGGCAGCAGTGGTTCTGCCTCCATCCCAGGAACTGAATTCTAGGCCCTCCCGTTTGTTCTCAAACTGACACTGGGTCCTAGATTCCAGAAATCCTCCTTCCTTCATGTTTTCATCTGGAGAAGACCACAGGAGGTGGGCCCGCGCAGAAACCCAGAATGGAATTTGCTCTGCAGGGAAGGCTTAGGCTGTTTACTCCAGGACCTAGGGCCCTTCAGTCCCTCCTGTTATTTAGGCAGCTCCTTAGCTCCCATCTTCATTTCCTTCCAAACACAGAGTAAGCTGAAGGGTTCCCACGGGGACCTGGGTAAATGCTTAGGCTGAGCACTTACCTTCCAGTCATTTCTCCGACTAATATTTACAGACAATGGGCAAGCCAACTCACTTGCCTTATCTCCTTTCACTCTGGCGGTCCTAAGAAGTAAGTGTCGTTACACTAATTTCATGGGAAATGAAGCTCTGAGAGGGCTGCTAACCAGTAAGCCATAGAGCTGGTTCCACCTCTAGACATTCTGACCAAGCCTGTTGTGCCCGCATACTTCAGTTTTACTTGAAACAATGGACATATGAGTGTGGTGTCCACACTAACTGAAACCACCCACTCTGGACAGGCACCATAGTAAGCATTTGTGTGGATTATTTTATGATAGGAGGTCCTGGTAAGGAACACAGTACCAACAAGCCACCGCCAACCGGAAGAGTTCAGGAAAGGTCATAAGGAGATGCAACGTGTCCTACCACCTCCCAGAATCCTCCTTGCTGGCAGCCATCTTGACTGAGCAATGCATGCACCACCAGGAAGGCCCCTGAGTCAGAGTGAGTGGCCAAAAACAGCCCAGAAACTAATCCCATCACCGTAAAACTGTGGACCACATGGCAGAGCAGTCCTCCTGGGTTCCCTTACCCTCCTGCCCTCCCCCCGGGCACCCCTACCCAATAAAGTCTCTTGCTTTGTCAGCATGTGTGTTTCCTTGGGGAATTCATTTCTGAGTGTTAGACAAGAGCCCCCTTTCAGGCCCTGGAAGGGGTCCCGCTTCCTGCAACAAAGCCAGAGTGGCCAGTTCAGGGAGGAAAAAGGGGTTTTAAATGTTCGGCTTGCCTGTGTGTCCATCTCAGTGTAACAGCCTCCAGAAAGCAAGGACTGAGGATGGTGAACGCTTCTATGACCAGTGTACAGCCTTTCGGTCAAGAGAGAAGGAAGAGGGACGGGAACACCTACTCCGTGTATTTAACCTGGGTGTGTGTGGGGGAGCGGGGGGAGAAAGCAGATGGAGGGCAGACCCCAAGGTGAAGGGAGGGTTTCTGAGGGTTGGGGTGCTGTCTCTCCCCACTGACCACCTACCCCAGAGCTCTTGGGGTCTCAGCCTGACCTCTGGAAGTGTTGCACCCTGTACTTCTAGGAAGTCACTTAGTCCACACCCCTGCCTCCAGGCAATCCTGCTGAGGCTCACCAAGTAGAGAGCCCTCTTTCTGAAAATCCCCCTGAAGAAGGAGATTCTGCTGCCTGCTTGCATTACACATTCCTTTTTTATCCATTAGAAATAAGTAAATTCTTCAGAAGGACTAACCTGAATCCTTCTTATTCAGATTCTGGTCAGCACTCACCAGAAACAGAAAGACGATGATAAGTGAGATAGAGCACATTTTAAGATTTTTGCTCAGCCGTCTTTCCTGGCACCTGACTCCACACTGGTATTTGGAGTCTGGAGCTCTACCTTAGATGCACTCTCGTCTGCTGGAGCTGGAAGTTAAGGTACCAGAAAGAGTGCATCCAGGGTCGAGGATGGCTGAAGAGGGGCTGCTGCAGCTGGTGGCCCCAGGCTGGCTCCCTTCATCTTAGTTTCTTCTGGGATTTGGTGGTTGTGGAGTGGAGAGAAAGTATGTCGGTAGGAAAAGCTCTTTTTCTTTGCATTGTGTGGAGGGGTGTGGCTTATCTGACCAGTTCAAGCGGCTTCAGACAATGTTCTATTTTTGGTTCCTTGAGTGACCTTTTGCAAAGTGTTCAGCTTCTATAGGCCTCGGTGGGCTCCCCACACCTGTGGTTTGGGAGCCTGGAAGTGGGATGCGTGCATGTCTCTCCTGGTGTGTGAAACCTGGTTAATTGGTTTGAAGGATTGAGCCAAGATCCTTGGGATAAGTTAGAAATAAAAAGTCAAATTCTGAAACTCTTCTTATCAGAGGAGCCTCCAGAGGTCATCTGGTTCTTCCCTTCCACATTCCATGCTGGAAGGTTCTTGTCACCATCCAATCTAGCTGATTCTATATGAAGAGAAAGTTGTTCCATACCCTTCCCCACCACACCCAGTCTCTGCGAGGCTGGCCTCTATTCCTGCACTTTTCGTTGACCATGGCGGATGCAGCAACCTACAGGTGCATTCCAACGGGACCACCTGCTTCTGGAGCCCATTGGAGTCCTTGGTGCCCAAGTTGTCATCACCCTAGAATCATAGGCATTGGGGTATAACTTCTGCTTGGTAATTACCCCAGTGCCATCAGCTTGATATCATCTCCATCAGATAACCAGCCTGGCAATAACCAACTTGTTAGGCTTCTTGTATGATAAAGGCTGAGCAATAGTTCTCAAAATAACTGTTGCTCAGATCTACTTGCTCAGCAGTCCCTCAGCTTATGTGTAACCTCCTCTGAGATGCCTTCCCTGAGTCCCCTCTCCCAATCACAGGTTAGGTGCCCCTCGAGGCTTCAAAAGTGTTCAGAGGTGACCTTTATTAAGGCACTTATTGTGTACTGCAATGATGGCCTGTTGCTGGGTCTCCTTCGCATTAGACTCCAGGCTCCTTGAGGGCAAAGCATCTTACTCAATTTTGTATTTCCAGTAGTTGATACAGTGCCTGGCACAACAGGTGCCTGACAATTTATTATAGCAAAAATGAATCAACAGCTGACTGAATACATGAATGAATATAAACTGTGGTTGGTGCTAAAGATTTGGAGTTAGTCATAAGAGCATCCCATCAGATTCCAGAGGTAGGCAGGCCAAGAAGTCTGCCACCTGGAGGTCTTTAAGAAGGAGCACAATGTTATCTGCCTCTGAGTGTGTGTGTGTGTGTGTGTGTGTGTAGTCAGTCATGTCCAACTCTTTGTGACCCTTTGAACCCTAGCCTGCCAGTCTCCTTTGTCCATGGGATTCTCCAGGCAAGAATACTGGAGCGTGTTGCCATGCCCTTCTCCAGGGGATCTTCCCAACCCAGGAATCAAACCGATGTCTCCTGTGTATACTGCATTGCAGGTGGATTCTTTACCTACTGAGCCATCAGGGAAGCCCTGCCATCTGCCTGGTCTGGGCTAATTTTGGTTTTGCCAGGCCAGGGATATAAGTGTCTGACCTTGCAAACCACAGATGTTAAACAAGGGAGGTAAAGAGTAGGGTCAAAGTTCTCCCTTTGGGAACTCACCCTCTGCTCCCTCATCTGTTTCTGAGGCTTCTTGTTGCAGAATAAAGTTTCAAAATCCTTTGAAATAGGAAGTCTTGGGTGGGGTCTACACCCACCATTGATCATACACTTCTGAATTTCCACTGTGATAAAGGTTTTAGTTAGGCTACTGTATTTGAGTCTATGAAAACTTGAGGGGTTAGTATCATCCTCATTTTATTGAAGAGGAAAGTGAAGGTCAGAGAGGTTTGTTAACTTATCCAATGGCACATAGCTGGTATGTAGCAGTACTTGGTTTCAAACCTAGTTTTCTTACTAGGAAGGAATGCCCATATTTTTCTTCCAAAGCCTGGGGCCCATGGCTCCTGGACTTCTGACTGTCCCACCCCCATCCCTCTGCCTCTACGTGCCCTCTCTAAGTATAGAGCTCACAAAACAGTTTATTTCTGGGTCTGGCATCTTGGTGGATAAACTCAACTCCAATGCGGTAACTGATGCAGTCTCTGCCATCCAGGATGGGCTGGCATGGGCTAGCCATCACACACTGACTATCACACACTAGCTTGCACAGCCACATTGCCAGTTCCCTCTCCTGGATTCCCTTTCCTTCCATCCCAGACCATGGCCAGGGATATTTCTCTTAACTTCTCCTGTCACACAGGAACAAAACCTCCTCTGTCTGGGCAAAAAAGTTACCCTGATTTTCATAACAGCTCTCTCAATTCAAAGTCATCGCATCCCCTACATTGTGAAAACTGGTATTTTGCAAGAGGTTTCTGCCTCGTCTGGATGCCTAGGAGCAATGAAAGTTTTTCTAAATATTCATTTTTCTTGAACTCACAGTCTTTTAAAATGCCTTGGAGGTAGTCGAGTCAAATGTTCTGGTTTAAGATTGAAGAAACAAAGGTAGATAAGACTGACTCTGGCTTTTGAGGGGCCAGGAGTTTGTCAAAAGTTCCTCATGGCATCCATTTGTGTAAATGCTTCACCTAGCCCTGACAAATACTTTAGTAGTTACGTTGGATGTCTTCATATTAAGAAACTTAACCCACTGATTCAACATAGGGTCCGTAGTGGTCATTTGCATCTTGGTCTACTTCTGGTAACAGCAGCTGTTTACTCCAGGATCTAGGGCCCTTGTATGTAGAGAAATCCCCTAATAGGGTGACGTGTCCAAAATGTGGGCTTCAGATTTGATACCTACACCTGCAAAATTTCAGGTCCCTTTGCTCTGGTGGGTAAAATCACCCCCTGCTGATTCCCTGAGTGGCGGCACATGGATTTTTTATTTTTTCTTTGAAAAATCACTGCTGAAGGAGCCATCACAATATTGTAGTGCAATTATCCTCCAATTAAAAATAAAATACAATTTAAAAAAAAGAAAAATTACTGCTTCCTCTTGCTAAAATCTTGCAGTTTGGGAAGAATTGGCCTACTCCTGACTTCAAACCAGGGGATGAAACTCAGTTCTGGAACTTTGGTCAAAATCCCTTCCAGTAGAATTCACGCAAGTAGTGTTAACACCTGGATATGTGGGGCCGTCTTGGCAATACCTCCTGGAGAGCCAGCGTTGAAAGTCCAGCTGCAAGTGGCAGAGGAACCAGTGCTGACAGTGAGATTTCTGTAGGCAGCCAGGCCTGATATACTCATGGATTTTGCTCAGGCCAGGTTTAGTTAGGTTTCTTTTCATTGCAATGAAAAAAAATCCAGACTAATATTGGACTGAGGCCCATATCATTTACCAAAAAAAAAAAAAAAAAAAAAAAGCCTTTTTCTACTGGCCTGAGGGAACAGGAGCAAATTCTCTCTCCTACATCTTCTGCTATACATTGGCCTTTTCTTACTTCCTTTCCCCTTTCAGGTTACCCCAGAGTTTGGTTTAACTGGATTTCATCAGGATAAGCGTGTTAGTGTGTGTAGATGATGGAGGAATGAACAAGTTTCCAGACAGTGTTGTCCTGGTGGGGCAGGTGAGGCCATGGTGGGGACACAGAAGGAAAGCCCTCGGTTCAGGGTGGCTCCTGCTTCACGGAGTCGCAGAAACAGCCCTCAGGATGGCAGATCACTAAGCTTGGGCGAGGGAGCAGCGGGGCCTCAGTGGGCAATTACACAGCCTCCTGAGGTGTCCACCCTGCACCTTCTGACTCCTGATACTGAGATCACTGTTCTCTTTGCTTCAAAACTCCACAGTACCCAGAGGTCTTGTTTCTATCCTTTTCTGTCCAAGACCCTGCCATTCAGAGAATCAGCTGGGGGTTGGGACCCACCAGAGCAAAGGGACCTGAAAATTTGTGGTTATGGGTATTAAATCTAAAGCTCACATTTTGGACAGATCACCCTATTAGGGGATTTCTCTACGTACAAAATACTGTTCTAGTGCATCAGACCAGCAGCTCTCTTTGGGGTGTTGCAGATAGATTTGTCAGGCGCTCCTCTGTCTGCTCCGCTCCTCTGTTTGCTCCTCTCTTCTGTCTCCCTGGCTCCTGTACCCATCTTGGCTTTTGGCTAGATTCAGTTTCTGAATTACCATCGAGAGAAGTGGGACTTGTATTAATTATCTGCACAATATTCGTCCCCTCTGGCCTGTGCTGAGATGAAAGGAAGAACATCCTAGCTAGAAATGCCTGAGGGAGGGAAGCTGAAGAATGTTCCAACCAAGGGCTAATGAGGGAGCCATGCCCAACAGGCTCCTGGGAGCTCTTTCCAATCTGACAGGGAACCAGTGTCTTTCTGTCTCCAGCTTGGTTGTGGCTTAGTCCACAGGTACCGCCCCAAGCCTAGATGCTACCTTGGCCGGGTTCTTTCTGTATTTGAACTGATCTCCCAGCGGCCAGCACCCTCACGGACTCCAGGTAAAACGTCCCCCCTCACTACCCACTGCTGTTCCCTATTAGGCTGATTGGACACCCAGTGCCGTCTATTTTCACATGGGCCCCTGTTCTTTTGGTCCCAGGCTGCCTGAGGTTTTCTCCAGGCTCAGTTTGTGCAGCAGCATCTGCATTTCTGTCTCAATCTGGTTCCATCTGGTTATTTCCTCTCTCTCAAGGTCCCAGTCACCTTGAACTAGATCAGTAAGACAGAAAGCAGTAAGGTGAAGGGGGCTCTGCGCCCCCTCTGCAGGGCAGGCACCTTTGTTCTGCTTTTGGTAGTGGCTGCTTCGCCCACACTCATTTGTCCCGTCTTTGCTTGACCAGCAGCACGGTCAGCCGGGGTGGCCTGGACTCTGAGCCAGCTATAGCCTGGACCGTAAGCCCTGATCTCGTTAGCCTAATGCTCCAACTAAGCTCAGCTCATTTGCTCATTCAAAGCAGCTTTAGCATAAAGTCTGTGCCTAATTTTGTTATAGCTGCATGAGGAGTTATGAAAAGTCTATGGTGTAGTTGACTATAAAAACTTACACTTATGAAAATTCAGTCAGTTCAGTTCAGTTTAGTTTCTCAGTCGTGTCCGACTCTTTGTAACCCCATGGACTGCAGCATGCCAGGCTTCCCTGTCCATCACCAACTCCCGGAGTCCACCCAAACTCATGTCCATCAAGTCGGTGATGCCATCCAACCATCTCATCCTCTGTCGTCCCCTTCTCCTCCTGCCTTCAATCTTTCCCAGCATCAGGGTCTTTTCAAATGAGTCAGAAAGTATTGGAGTTTCAGCTTCAGCATTAGTCCTTTCAATGAATATTCAGGACTGATTTCCTTTAGGATGGACTGGTTGGATGTCCTTGCAGTCCAAGGGACTCTCAAGAGTCTTCTCCAACACCTCAGTTCAAAAGCATCAATTCTTCGGCGCTCAGCTTTCTTTATAGTCCAACTCTCACATCCATACATGGCTACTGGAAAAACCTATGAAAATTACCCAACAGCATAATAAGATTCCGTGGACAGAGGAGCCTGGTGGGCTGCAATCCAGGGGGTCACACAGAACAGGACATGACTGAGTTACTGAGCATGCACGCACACATAATAAAATGAGATGTGAATGACACAGAGTGTCCGGAATGGTCTGTGATTTGTCGTTGCTTGAATCAGAAGGGAAGTGCTGGGGGTGTTCCGAGGGCGGTGTGATGCCTGGCGCTCTGTCTGTTAGGGGATGTCTGTCTGGGTTGATGCAGGTCTTGAAGCTTTGGAGGATATGGACCAAGTGGGTCTGAAATTATAGGGAGTAGCTGGAACTCAAGGAGGCCTGAACTTTGGGGAAATCATCCTCCTGAAGAATATTCAAGTTGAGGTCGGCCTAATTGAAGCCAAAGGTTCTTGTCAGGGGCAGTGGAAGATGAGAGAATGTGACACTTTCTCTAACTCTGGGGAAGATTAGGAACTCAGTTGTCAAAATAAGTAACATTTATTGCTAAAGTCTTTTATATGCATCAACTCATTTAATCCCTAAAACAATGCTATGCAATCAGCATTTAGATTACCCCTGATTTTTAAAGATGAGGAAGCTGAGGCTCAGAGAGCTGAAGACCCCAAAGCTGTGTCAGGATTTGGAGCTGTGTGTCCTCAGAATACTTAACTTGTCTCCCCGTATCTTGCTGCCCACCCCACCCCTGGTCCTCCTTCCTGTGGTTCCTGGTGACTCACCCTCTTTCTTGGCAGACCCTGTGGTTTTTGATAACTCAGTGAATGAAGTCATCCTCATGTTGCCACACCTAGTGGCCCCACGTCCGTGGGCTCCTCAGGCCTCTTGGTTGCTGGAGCAGGAACTCTGCAGCTAATGCTGCCTGTTTTTTCTTGTTTGTTTGTTTTGGTTTTGGTTTAAGTTTCTTCTTTGAAAGAACGAGGACCAGGTTTCCCAAGGGCTGAGCCAAAGCCATTTAAGTAATATGCTCAGTTACGTAAAGAAGCTTTTATTTTTTTTTTTTTAAATCAAGAACAGGCGTTCTCGTCTCAGGTGAGCTCCCCATGCTGACAGCACTTGGAGCAGACTCTGTCCTTCCTTTTCACCTGAAGACTTAAGCCCCATGTGCCAGAAGCCTGCTCCTTATGCCAAAGCCTTTACCTTCCCAGGGCTCCCCTCCTGGCCCTTGTAAACATGATATATTGGTTGTCAGTGTCTATCTCCCAGGACGCCCAGGGTGTTCTGTGCTTAGTCGCTCAGTCGTGTCCAACTCTTTGTGACTCCATAGACTGTAGCCCACTGGGTTCCTCTGTCTGTGGGGATTTTCCAGGCAAGAATACTGGAGTGGGTTGCCATGCCCTCCTCCAGGGGATCTTCCCAATCTAGGGATGGAGCCCAGTTCTCCCACACTGCAGGAGGATTCTTTACCATCTGAGCCACCAGGGAAGGTGCTTCTTGTAGCAGGATGTGGAGGGAGGCAGTCAGAGGGAACTAATGCATGCTAAGTGAATTCTGTGGGCTAGGCGCTGTGCCTTCTATGTATTTTAAAGCTGAGTTACAGTGGTAGATTATCAGTACTATTGGCTTCATTTTGCAGTTGAGAAAACTGACACTCAAGGGAGTTGCAGAGAAGTCCACCAAAGGCTGAACCAGGTCTCTCTTGATTCTGAAGTTATTTATCCTTTTGTGTCAGACCTCACCCAGCTTCAGTTTTATCCTGTAGGCAAAGGGGAATCACTGAAGGTGCCCAGTAGAAAACCAAGAGGCTACAGGAGTATTTTAGGAAGGTTAATCCGACAGCAGTGAGTGGGATGGATGGGAGAGAAGTGAGGCCAAAGCTGTGAGGACAGGTTAGGAGGTTTCTGCTGCAAAGTCGCCCTGAGACACTACCAGTGAGGACAGGTTAGTAGGTTTCTGCCACAGAGTCGCCCTGAGACACCTCCAGAGGGACAGCAGAAGCAGACAGGATATTGAGAAGGTGAGGAGCAGCTCTGCACAGCTGAGAGGACCCTGATATGAAGGGGAAACCTTTCCTTCGTTCTGATCAGTTAGGGTCTCGCTGGCTCTTGGTGGCCAGTGCCGGGGGTGAGACTCAGTGGTCACTTCTGCTCAGGTCGGTTCATCCAGGAGCAGAGGCACGTGTGAGCTGAGAAGGTGCCTTGCTCTTCTCCTTGGCAGGGCTGGGCTGGGTTGGCTGCTCTTCCTGGCCAAGGCCTAGACCTTTGAAACTTCTATTTGTCTAGCCCAGGAGACGGCATCATGTACGCTCGGTAAATTGCAATTGGAGTGGTGAGCTCAGAAGTGTCTCTGACAGAGAGAATGAACAACACTGTTTATGAGCAACTCCCCTCCTCAGCTAGGGGAGGCAAATGGGCCCAATGACTGCTCCTTTACTGCTGGGGAAGCCAAGGCTCAGTGCTTATGTGACTTTCCCACGGTCACCTGCGGAGCCAGAGGCCAGAGTTATGATTCAGGTGCGCGGTCCTCAGCTTTGACCTGAAGTCTCGCTGGCTCCCCACCTCTTCTCTCTGTGGTGTCGAACAAACAGGTGAAATTAATGGTAAGCCTTCCAGTATGGCGGTTTATGGTTTACAAACCTGCTTCCCATTCATTATCTCATTTGATCCTCACAGCAACGAGGTATTATTATACTCGTTTCACAGAGGAAGAAACCGAAGCTCAAAGAATTGAGGGCTTTGCTCATTGCATTGTGAGTGACAGAGCTGGAATTCAAAATGAGGTTTTCTGACTTGAAGTCCACAGCTCTGTCCCACAGCCATGAGAATAAGAAAAAAAGAAAAACAGGGCATCAAAGAGGAAAAACAGAAGACTCAGAGGAGGCAGGGCAGTGAACCCAGTGTAGATGGTTCTGGAGGCCTTCTGGTTCAACATAATAAAAAGCTTCTGGGCAGAAAAGGCTGTTCACTGTAGGTGTGAGTACCAGGGGGAATCAGTCTATCCGCCTGGGGAGTGAGCCTGGCTCTTCCTAGAGGCTGATGAGTGGAAGAAGTGACCTCGGAAAAGTCTCCCCCTTCCTATCCACAGATCTTGTGAAGAGAAAGAAGCCAGAGAAAGAGCAAAAAGGGACATGTCAGCATTTTTCTGTTAGGTTCCCAGTGAGTTAGTCTGAGTGGATGGATGGGTGGATGAGACTTAGGGAAACTGTACATCTACTCAGCAGCAGTCCACATGGTCCTCCTCACAAGTTCTGAACAACTCTCCCTGCTCCTCTGTCCTTTAACCTATCTACAAAATATCATGCTATAAATGACAACAACTCTTCCAGCCGAGGAGGAAAAATAGGGGTAGCATTAAGAGAGAAGCTGAGAAGTAATTTGCTTTGTCCAGAAGAGTGGAGGAATGGATGGAATGGAATCTCCCACCTCCTCTCATCTGCTGAAGCCCTGCTCTGGACTAAGTTAGGATTCCTTCCTGCCCAGTTTCCCATGAGGTGATCCATACGGCGTTTGTGGTTGGGCATAGAAAGGTAAGGAACCTGCAAGGGTCCAAGGAGCCAGGAGCTTTGCTGGGGCAGGGTCTTGTTCTTTGCGCTCCTGTCAGAGAAAAGTTGCAGTGGGCCCCTCTCAGGCCAGGCAGGGCAAAGGCCAAAGGGCTGGAGATGGTCCATACAGGGCTGGGCCTTTGCTCACTGCTCAGGCTCAACCACCACTTACCAAGCTGAACCAGTAACTCTGGCCTGAAGGCTGCACTGCGGTCTCATCACAGAGAACTCCCGGGCCTGTGTCTCCTGACCCTGGGTTCCAGTTCTAATGATCAATGATGACGCCTAGTATATAACACAGCATCTGTAGGTAGTAGGCACTCAGTAAAGAACTGATGGAGTGAGGAATGAATAAAATAATTAGCTGTGACCTTGATTTCCACATCTGCAAAAGGGGCATGATAATGCTCTCACTGCCTCTCACTCCAAGTCATCCCCTGAAGATCGGGAAACGGATGGGCGGATGCTCATGCACAGTAGCCTCTGGGTGCACATCAGTGATTGACGTTTGAGCCTCCCCTGCTCCGGTCACGTTACTGCTGGCTTGGTGGTTAGGAGCAGCTGTATCCTCAGGCTCCTGGAAGACCTGACCCACGGCAGAGTCTCTCTGAATTACCCTGTAGTTTCCTTATCCCCTAAGGAGCTTACCTTTAGGGGTTCTGCCTCTGGGAGGACGCTTCAGTGTGCTTGGAGGCCTCTTTGCTGCCCTCTCTAGATCCAGGACCTAGTGCGGGAAGGAGAGGAAGCAGCTCGCTTATAAACTCACCCCAGCCGAGCCTCTTATGGAGATGGAGCCACTGACGGAGGCTTCAAGAGTAACCGCCAGCCTGAAGGCGCCTTTAGGAGACCCCACCTTTGAGCTGAACATAGTCGTTAGAGGGAAGGGCAGGGATTTGGGGTGGGGGGAGCTAAGGAGCGGGAGGGATGAAGCCTGGAGGAGAGTGGGAGGAGGGAAGGAAGGGGGGAGGAAGAAAAGAGGCAGCAGAGTCTGAGAGACAGAGAGGGAGAGGCAGAAAGGAAATGGAGAGATGGGGATAATGTGAAGAGATGCAGCAAAGAGCTGCAAGGAGAGAGATGAGAAAGGGAGAGCTGGAGAGACAGATCCATCAGTCTCTGGGAATGGCAAGAAACCTCAGCAGCGTTCCAATGCTGGGAAAGTGTGCCGGCTTGGTGGAGCAGCGCTGGGGGGTGACAGGGGTTGCCTGGGGTGCGGATAGGCTGGGATGAGGCCCAGTGTGGGGTCTGGCCACCTGCTAAAAGCCCTTGCTAACTGATTATCTGCTGCAGTGAGGACCAACACAGTGAGCAACCACTCCAGACCACAGATTCCCTCCCCGCATCTTCACGGGAGCCAGGCCTGGTGTTACCCTAACCCCAAGGCAGTACTAGCATCCCAGCCAGCCTGCCTTCGGCCTTTGCTGGGGGTAGGGCAGCGCTTCTTGGTGATGGCGGTGGTGTGTGCCCTTCTAGATGGGTGGGACTGTGGTATAACACAGTGAAAGAGAGCAGCCTCGGAGACACAGAGGAGAAATCTTCTTCCATAGCTTCAAGCCCCTCACCGGCCAAGGCCATGGATGTAAGAAGCGGGTCGAAGCAGCGGCCTGGAAGTCCTGATGTGGAATGAGTCTGGGGCAGGCCAGCTGGGCTGAAGCTGCCTGTGGTGGGAGGGGGAGGGCCCCACGTGGGGAGTCCTGCAGGGGGAGAGGGGCTGCTGAAGCAAGGAGAGGGGACGGTCCCAGAGGTCTGGGGAATCCACTGCTCTCGGCTCAAAAAGCTGCACCATGTGAACCTCACGAGCAACCACTTTTGCTTTCACGAGTGCTCCGGCCCGTGGGCTGTGGGGTGGGCTCCGATCGTGGCCGGAGCTCCGCGACTGAGAGGTGGGTGGGGACTGGGAAGGGCGGCTGCTGGCTCTGAAGCTGCTCTGTGGTTTGTTTGGGGCGGTGGTAGAGGGCGGGCATCCACCTCAGGGACCCAGAAGCCCAGAGCTCTCCTTTCTCATCCCTGCCCTTTCCCATACAGATCCTGGGAGGAGAGACTGGGCAAGGAGAGAGAGGAAAAGTGGCCTGTCCCCCACTGCTGTGTGAGCACAGGAGGAGAGAGATAAATTAGCCTTGTCACCCTTTCCCCAGGCTCCACAAGAGCAGAACAGTTCCCGTCCCCTGTGGGAAGATCAGCCATTATTTATGAGCCCCTCTGAAGGGGGCACCGTGGGAATATCCATCTTTGCTCCAAGCTGGGGGGCAGAGGAGCTGGGGGGCCCGCAGGCGCCCACTTTCTTAAAGGCACAGGAGACCCTTGCTGGAAGCCAAGGTCCAGCCCAGACTGAAAGCAGGACAGCTTCCAGTTAAAGCAGAGAGCTGCAACTGAGACCTGGTGCACGGAGACCCCGCCACTGGCAGAGGGTAAGAAACACTCATGTGAGTAACGGAAGGGGCGTTGGGGTTTCTACACTGGCACCCTGAGGCACAGAGCTCATCGGGCACGGCTAATGTTGGCCCCAAACACAGCCTGCGGGATGGACGGACGTTCACTGGACCAACGGGCGCAAACTGAAGACTAAAGGTTGGGAGTCTGGGCAACGGGTAGAGGCCTCAGTACAACAGGAGGATGGAAATCACATTTTTCTAAGGTTTGGGGGCCAGGAAACACCACACGATAGCCCCATCTTTCTCCTTGTTGAAGAGAATGACTGAGGGTCCAAGACTCCAACAAAAGGAGCCCGAGCAGCAAAGGGAGAGGCTGAGGAGCTAACGGAGGTGCGGATGTGGTGGTTGGAGAGCTGGAGCGGGAAAGGAAGGGAGAGAGACTAAAGCAGCAACCGAATGGAAGGAACTTAGGAAAAAGTGCGGGCCAGGGGTCCACAGCGTGGGAGGCACCAAGAGGTGAGGGTGCAGGGCCTGGAGACAGGCTGGGGGAAGAGACAGGGCGCCGGCTGCTGTGAGGCAGGGAGACTGCCGGAAGTCAGGAGCTGTGGGAGGGAAAGGCGGCAGGGGGCAGGTGGTGCTGGGTGGGGTGGAGAAGGGGCCTGAGGGCTGCGGAGCGGGTCTCTGCCTCAGGGAAGGGGCAGGGGGAGGGCCCACCGGGAGGGCAGGAGCCAGCAAAGGAGGGCCTGCTGGGTTTTCTTTTTTTTCCCCCCTCTCTTTCATTTCAATTGCTATCAATAATCCGTTCCCAAGGAGCTGCCCTGACAGCAATTAACAAAGCATTTATGCTCCAGAGAGAAGCTGAAATCATTTCCTCCCGCCTCCCTGCGCTCCCTGGGCAACGGGCCCTAGCGCTGAGCTCCCCAGCGGCCTGCGGTCCAACCCGGGACACGCTGGGGAAGGGAAGGGACGGACAGGGGCCAGGGAGGATGCTCCACCCTCCCCGGACGGGGGCTGTCTGAATGCTTTATACCAGGGTCTGGGTGTTGGGGTGTCGTGGGAGATGGGAGGTGCAGAAGCAGGGGATTTTAAAGATGGCACATTGGGTGAAACTTTTCCTAATGACCAATCCTTGGTGGATGGTAGAGGGAGGCCATCTGCCTCTTCAGCCTGGTGGCCGGAGGCGACACCTCTCTCTCTTTGCAAAAGTACCAAGAATCCAGGAGGTTAGAACACTGTGAGGAGTGCTTTCCAGAGCTGATTTCAGTTCAGTGGCCCTTCACTGAGCTTCTGTTGTGTGCCAGGACTTCTGACAGGTGGAGGGGGTGTTTGAGAAAGAGGAAGAGGGTCCCTGTTCTCTAGGAGCTAATCATCTGATGGGCAGGAGGCACACTGAACGACACAAAGAACTGCGATACCAGGCAGGCCGCTGGGAGCACCAGGAATCAATAGAGGAGAGGGAAGAGAAGGCGACAGGCAGGTCGTTGGAAGAAGCTCTTTCCCAGGATGGGGAGTGGGGCCATTCCCGTTGTGGAGCCGGGACGATCACTGCTCCATCGCCTCCTCACCTCCGCGAGTCAGGCTTGTGTCAGGCACTTCACATCCATTGCCTTCTACTTGGCCCCTCACAGGGTACCCTATAAGGAGGCAGATGTTTTAACAGACTAGGAAACCAAGGATTAGTGAGGTCACATAGCTTGCTGGAGGACGCACAGCTGGTAAGCAACGGAGCCAGGTTGAAAGATCTCAGTCTACTCCTGCTCTTTCTGTTTTGCTTCCCATCAGTAATGTTTAATTTCAGAGTTTGCTTACTTAGCAATTTCATGTCTAGGAATTTTTCTTACAGATGTCCTTGCGCATGAGCACAATGACCTTGTATACAGAGTTGTTCATGGTAGCATCCTTTTTCATAGCAAAGGATTAGAAATGATCTAGTGTCCATCATACGGAGAAGGCAATGGCAACCCACTCTAGTACTCTTGCCTGGAAAATCCCATTGATGGAGGGGCCTGGTGGGCCCTAGGGGTTGCTAGGAGTCGGACACGACTGAGCGACTTCACTTTCACTTTTTGCTTTCATGCATTGGAGAAGGAAATGGCAACCCACTCCAGTGTTCTTGCCTGGAGAATCCCAGGGATGAGGGAGCTTGGTGGGCTGCCGTCTATGGGGTCGCACAGAGTCGGACACGACTGAAGCGACTTAGCAGCAGCAGCAGCAGTGTCCATCATAGGGGACTGGTTAAATGGATTTGCAGACAATGGAATATTCTGCAATCATCAAGAGAAGTGGAGAACACTTTATGTATAGATATGGAATAATTTAAAGAACACACTGTTTAGTGAAAAAAAAATACAAGCACATAGCAATGTATTTAATAAACTGCCATTGTTTAAAAAGGACGGGGGTGGGGGAAGAATATTCATACATAATTTTTGGCACAATATATACATGGAAGGAGATATAGAAAACAGTATCTGGTTGCTTCTGGGAAGAGCAACATGTTTGGGGATCAACAGTGGATGGTATATTTTCATGGTGTATTCTTTTGTAACGTGTGTTTTGGACTTTTTCGATATATTCCCTGCTACAAATAAAGAAATAAAAATAAATGTCCTGGTCTAGGCGATGTGCGTCTTACTGAGCAGGAAAGTTTAGATGACAGTTTCTGGAAGAAGTGGATAATAGTTTTGGAGAGGTTGTTGATACTGGCTTTAGAAAAATCTGGATTTGAATCTGCATGCTGACACTTTTGGAGAAGGCAATGGCACCCAACTCCAGTACTCTTGCCTACCAGGAGGAGCCTGGTAGGCTGCAGTCCGTGGGGTCACTAGGAGTCGGACACGACTGAATGACTTCACTTTCACTTTTCACTTTCATGCATTGGAGAAGGAAATGGAAACCCACTCTAGTGTTCTTGCCTGGAGAATCCCAGGGACGTGGGAGCCTGATGGGCTGCCGTTTCTGGGGACGCACAGAGTTGGACACGACTGAAGCGACTTAGCAGCAGCAGCAGCAGCTGACACTTTTAAGGTCCAAGTTGTCAGACAAGTCACGTCACCTCGTTGAACCCCAACAGACACGTGTGTAACCAGGGACTCTCCCTCCGCACATGGAGGACGGTCCTCGTCTGCGCTGAGTGCTCAGACAGCTGCAGCCGTGATCACTGTGGACCCTGGAGAAGCCAAGAGAAGGGGCGCCCGGGCACTGCTCATGGCTGGTCAGGAACACTCACTGATTCTTGATGCCTTTCTGACTCAGGGCATCCCTGGCAAATCTGTGTGCCCTCTTGCCTGAAACTGCTGGGCCCCACAAAGAATCTCTGTTTGGCCAGAAACCCTGAGGGCAATCCCAGCCCTGCTGCTCTGACCTGAAGGTTCTCTCTGTCTTCTTTTTCGCAAGGAGCTTTCAGTTGTCCTCAAAGATTTCCTCTCCAGCCCAAAGGCTATGTTTCTCTGGAGGCTGTACTTTGTTGAGTCCATATGAGGCGAGGAGAGGCAGAAGGCTGTCAGGAGATGTGGCAGACTGGAGTCAGAGGATCTCAGTCCAAACTGTGAGCTACAGGTCCTTCAGTCCAACTCCCTAAGCCTCAGTTTCCTTCTCTGTAGAATGGGGCTGTGCCCTGTGATGATCAAATATGTGGTAAAACCACTGTGTCATATCAAATATGTGGTGAAAGCTCTGTGTTAGTGTGGAAGCAGGAAAGCTGCCTGAAGCATGCTTTCTTTTTCTCAGGATGGTTGTAATATAGACAGTTGCCAAGGCTGGTAAGTCAGGTCAAACCAAAATAGTATCAGCCAAGGGTTTCAAAGGAGCATGATAAGGCCATGCCAGTTCTGCTCCTGCTGCTGGGGAGGGACCTGTGTGTGGGCAGGTGAGTGCTGGGTAGAGAAGAGGGGGTGAGTGGACTGGCTGGAGACTGTAATGGGATTTTTCTCCACTTACTCAACAATCAGGAGTGGGTATCCCTTTACTGGTTCTACTGGGAGGTTCTAAGACCCGGGTAGTCCCATCCCTGAGAAAAACTCAGGCAGATGTGGGGCAGAGATCATTCGGTCATTCAGCAAACACTTATGGAGCCACTTATGAAAATGGCTATGAAGGGTGCCCAGCATGGATCAGCCCTGGTCCCTGTTTTCTAGATGCTTATAGTGTGGCAGGGAAGATCATTCAAGGCACATAAAGCTGTATTTTCATAAGAGAAATTTTTACCACTGTGCCAACTGATTGTGCAAGAATTGGATGAACATGGGGCAAAAGTGCTCAAGGCCAGGGAGCATCAGCTAAGAAAAGGCTCCCTGAGGAGGTGGGAGCCTGGTCAGCTGGACCAGAACCAGGAGGCCTTGGTGGGAGGAGGTGGGGTGAGCCATGCAGGACCCTGGGGCGTGGCGTGTCCCTTCAGGAGAGTGATGTGCAGTGAGCTGGAGAGGAGCGGGCTGCTGGGGGTGGACTGGGGCCCTGGGGCAACACAGGTTCCTCTCCCAAACTGTCAGCCCTGCAGCTGTGCGGCTGCCTCGCTCTGCAGGGGGGAGTAAACTGCTTATTATTCTCCCCTCAGCCTCACCCGGGCATCTCACCCCGCCAAACAGCAGAGTGAACGGGAGCTGTAAACGTCTGGCAGAGGCGCACGTCAGATCTGGCCAGTGGAGCAGCGGGGCCTGGTTGGCTCCTGGCTCACGATGACCTCAGTCCAGCCAGAGCCACCAGGCACCTGGGTCACCTGCTTTGTGTCTGAGTTAAAGCCCACCCATGCTTGGGATGGCAGCCCTGCCTCTGTCTGCTGGGCCTCTCTGTCCGGCAGGCCTGCCTGGGAGATTCACATCAATATTGATTGTCTGCTCAGCCATCTGGGAAGGGGATGGAGCGTGGGGCCAGGCGGGGGAGCCCCATCAGACAGCCCTGGAGGACAGAGCGCTCTGGCTGAAGGCTGGCCGAGGCCCTCTAGCCTTCTCCCTGTAGGAGGGGCAGAACTCATAGGGTGGAGAACGCCTTGCACGGTGGCACACACCGAACTCAGAAGCGTGCTCACCTCGGGTGACGGAGGAGCCTGTCAGCAGGGAGAGCATGGGGGCCTATGGGGGCATTCTTAGTGCCATTCCGGATTTTGTTCTTTGTGTCTTTCTCTGTGTCTGAATAGTTTGGAATACATTTTGGTTTAGTGACCTAGAGAGTTCATGGAACTCTTCCTGCAGCCTCCAGGCGAGACTTCAGCAACGCACTGGACACTGGTGAGGTTTCTAAGTTTACAGCTCTAGAGAAGGAATTCCCAAGCCCCCAGCATAACCCAGGTGCATCCTGCTACGTGCTCGTCCTCCAGTTGGTCAGACGAAGCTGCTCCTTCTCTGAAAGCCCTGCCTCTGTGGGGTGGGAGAGCTTGCCTCTGGGCCCCGGGCAGCAGCCCTGCAGTGTTTTGTAAGTCTCTCCCCAGTCTTTCCTCTCTGCTGGCATCATCCCCAGTGCCCCTGTCCCCAGGGGCCCCACTCTCTGAGCAGTCAGGGGGAAGAGACTTTAGTCACTTTGGGGGAAAGTGGATCTAACAGAGAAGCTCAGACACCAGATAGTTGTTCAACCACTCTCTATTCCTTATTTATTCCCATCTTCCCAAGACAAAAGCCCTTATGAAGGACCAGGGACTTGGAGTAGTCTAAGAGTTTTTGTAAGAAAATTCCTCTATCTAGAGTTGATGGATGCAAATTTGGTGACTAAGAAAGAGGTTGAAACTCCTTTCTGTCCTGTCAGTCATGGGCATGACCTTGGAGCAGAGGGACAGTCATTTTCACTTTAGGGGGGGCGGTCCTGTCAACCTAGATATACAAGAACAAGTCATCAAACATCAGAGGAATCCCGTCAGACTGTAGACTTGGTGGGGGCAGAGACCCCTCCTATGATGGTGCCGGGCACACAGAAGGCACTTGATTAGGGCTTGCTGAAATGCTGGGAGAAAGTCAGCCCAGGGAGAGTGCTTTCAGAGCTGGGGAAGGATGGCACAGAAATCACAAGCTTTGGAGTCAGACCTGGATTTGAACCTGAACCCTGACGTGTATCAGCTGTGTGACCAGGGGTGTCACTTCACTTCTTTACTCCAGGGTCCCCTGAGCTGTAAACTGGCAGCGAGAGTGCACACCTCGTGGGGTGTTACACAGTCTAATGGACAGAATGTAGCTGGTCCATAATAGGGGCTAAAATCCTAAAATCCCCAGCCCCGACCTTGAACACTTCAGTTCCTGAGAGCCTTCTCTCTCTCTTTTTAATATATATATTTTATTGAAGTACAGTTGACTTAGAATGTTTCAATGCTTGAGAACCTTCTTGAAACTCCTGATGGAGATATTTCTGTATCTGCGGCTTTGTCTTAGTCTGTGTTTCTGTGTTGCCTTGCTTTTGATTCCATCGTAACTCCCTTTTTTACCTTTTGGGTCAGGTTTTCTTTTTCCCATTTCTGTTTCTCTGCTCCTTACCTTCCCCCCAAACCACTTCATTCTTATTATCTTCCAGTCCACCCCCTCCCATCCTCCTTTACCTCTTCCTTTCCCCTTTCTGATTCCGACCCTCCAGGGCCTCTGTTTGACTGTACTTCTCGCCTTGCTGCTCCATGTTCCTCTATTCAAGGTATAGGATGACTCTCCTTAGAGCATTCAAGTAAATGAGTGAGAGGTATCTCTCAGTTCACAAACCAGACAGGGAGCTGCTCTCTAAGGCCACACCTGCTACTTAGACAGTCACTTCTGGGGAAACCTCTTAACTCTTGGAACCTAAATGGCTCCAACCCCTTGTTATCGCTCCTGCTTTCCAAGGGCCTCGCTATCCAGCAGGGTCTTCTGCAAACCAACAGCAAGGCCTTGAAAACTGTGTTGTCCAGGCAATGAACTCCTCCTGAGTCTGCTCCCAGGTCAGAATTCTGCAGGACTCTGGAGGGAGTGGACAAGGATTGTTTGCAGGATCAAGAAGCTCTCATCTAATGGGAGAGTCAGCACTCTCATGAGTCAGGCCTGATACAAGCTCAGACAACAAGCAATAAATAGAAAGCAATTTTCTTCCTGAGCGCTGAGAAGCTGTTGCATTTAGAACAAAACAAATTTAATCAGAGAAGACTTCTTGGAGGAGGTGAGTATGAGTGCAGGGACTGAAAAGAGGTACTGGCCTGGGGGGACACCCAGATAGAGAATAGCGGCCTGGGTCCTCTCAGAGGGTAGGTGAGGGTACCCAGGTTGTGCTGTGTTCCAGGACTGTGCATTCAGTTTTACAGGTTGGAGCCAAGAGCCATCATAATGAAATTAGATTGGCAGGGAAGAACAATGGGAAGACAGGGCTTCCCAGAGCAGCTGGGTCAGATCCAGCTGGGCCAAATCAGGCTGTCAGTCTGCGGGACGAGCAGGTGCTCGGACTGCTGGTGCCACTCCCCTCTGGAAAAAACTGCAGATGGCCCAGTTCCTCCTCTAGCCCCGGGCCCCCAAGACTGCTTTTTGGGAGAAGCCCACCCTATAGGAAGGGAGGGCGGGGGGTGGGGCAGTGGGTTAGAAGGTCAGCGAGTTCATCTGACTTTCTAGAATGTGGGTGAGGGAAGGAGGAAATGTGCCTCAGGATAAGTGAGCATCTCTGCTTTGTGAGTCTCTGTGTGTATCTGAAAAAGACATTAAAAAAAAAATCTGTGTAAATGGGAGCATTTGTGTATGTGTCTACATGAGACCCAGGGCCACACCCCTACTGTTCTTATTAATAGCCCCTTTTGGTCCTACTGACATTTTCTCTTTTGAGACCTGAGGCCCCATCCACCCCTCTGAGACCTGGGGCCTCGGCATTGGCCGAGCCCAGTTGCATTGTTTTGCCCTCTGATGCCTCAGATTGGCTGCGGAGAGGCCCGGGCCCCAGCTGAATCAAAGGGCCGGGGGGCGGAACCCTGCATTACCGTCTGACAGGCTGGAGACTGTCCAGCCTGCAGGGAGGCGGGACAGAAGAATGTTTAGGAACCAACTCACCGAAGCTTACCCGGCCTGCATTTTAATGAGGTTCTCTTTAAGATGCAGTGTGCTGTGGGGAGAGTCATTACAGAGCAGAGGATTCCTTACATTCAGACTTTCCCTGGCTTTCTCCTGAATTTCTCCTTTTCCAGGAAGACTGGACCCACCAGTTGGCACCTGCCCACCCTCTTGCCCTTCTTCTTTTTGCTCCCCTCCCCGCCCCTCCTGCAGCACCCCACAGGGCAGGGCAGACAGAGTGGTCCTTGGCCCCTTGAAGCCCTTGGGAGTGGGAGCAGAGGGGCCAGCCCACAGCAAGCTGGACCAGCAAACAGCAGCATCCAGGTCTTTGTCTCTTTTGTCTTTTTTCTGTTTGTCAGAAGCCTTGGTTGCCCCAATGAGAAGAGTAGTCTGGACAAGCTTCTGGCCCTTTGCTCTCAGGCAGCCCTTGGTTTTCTTTTTCTGCAGGTTGCAGTCTCAGAAAGCAGGGATCAGAGATCTGAGACTGTTGTCCTGGATTTTTTCAGTGTCCCCTTGGGAAAGGTGATGGTGTGGGCCAGGGCAATGCTATCTGTGGGCTCTTATCTAAACCAGACAGGCAGGGGCTGGTGCCCGGAGCCGTGTGAGGAGGCGGGGCTGGGCACTCACAGCCGCCCCATCCTCGCGTTTGTCTCCATCACTGCCCTGTGCGTTCTCCCTGGAAGAAGACGTGTTTCTGATTCTGGGTCTTCGTGTCATTAGTGTTTGGAGAATGTGGCCTCATTTGTACTTTTCTGCCTTCTCAGACTGGAGAGTTCCAGGGCATGGGCCACATGTCCTCAGCTTGGAGCCCACTAAAGGCTCCTTACTTTTCCCCTATATCCTGCTCTATATCCCACCTAATGGGCATGGAGGGTGTGGGTGGGGATGGGGGTTGAGCATGGCTTTGACTTATTAGGAAATTTGCCTCCTGTTGGGAATCCTGGGCTGGCAGGCAGATGGAGAGAGCCTGGAGCCAATTCATCAGCTTCTTCCTCCAAAAACCTCCAAGGAAACCTCCAAAGCACCTTATGAAGAAGATCTCTATGTCCTCCTGTGATGTCTGGGAAACCAGAGGACAAAATCACTCTTTTCCTCTATCAGAGTAGGAAACCCTTAAAGAAACCAAGCATGTTAGTCAGACATGTACATCTGGAAGTAACAAAGTCAGAGTTCAAATGCAGAACCTTTCTGTCTCCAATCCTCAGCTTGACCCCCTTGCTCCTATTAGGTGGGATTTTAATAGGTCAAAAAAGTAGCTCATTGGCATCAGTAAGAGCTACTGAAACAGCTTACCAGCGCTTGGCGGTTTTATGCAGTCAGTTCACTCGCTTGCTCTTGCTAATGGATCATTGTGTCTGGCTGTATAGTGAGACATGCCAGACACGGGGCTTCATGCATACAGAAGAGCCCTCTGGTCTGACTGAAAGCAGGTTGCCAAACACTGCAAAGGGAAATAAAGAAATAGGGTAAAAGAAGAGGGGGGGTGAGTGGCAGTCAAGAAATGCTGTGCAAGGGCCTGTCTGCAAGAGTGAAGGGTGGGCTGCAGGGGGAAGGCTCCTGGGCCAAAGCAGGGACAGATCACTTCCTGCTGAGCCCAAGAGTCCGATCACGCAGCAGGCTGGCCAACCAGAGCGGCAGGCTGACAGAGGGGGGCGCAGCGCGGGGAGACAGAGGGGCCAACCCAGGGCGGAAGCCAGGGCTGGCTGAAGAGGGCACGGAGGGCTGGGAGGGAAGGGGCCAAGTTGTCCTTGGTCGCCCTGTCTCCAGCTCCTGAGAGGGAAGCTTTTACGAGTGTCGCTGAGAAGGGGAGAAGTACTGTTGCTAAGGAGGATGGGGACAGGTGGTGGGGAGAGACAGAGGCAGGGAGCAGAGCCGGGATGCCTGGCGGGGCAGGGCAGCGGCGAGAGGTGTGCGCCCACTCCTCCTGGGCACCCCAGGTCTGATGCAGCCAAGGCTCCCCTGGGGGTGGGTGGGGCAGCCCTGCTTTCCTCTCTCTGTGTGCCTGCCTGCCCAGGAGGAAAAGGGGAAGAGAAGCACCAGCTGACCACCTCCAGCTGTTACCTCCTCTCTCCTAGCCTCCCAAATAAGTGCAGCGCACCCCATCCCCTTGTCACCCCACTTCCTAAAACAAGAGTTGGCTTCACTTTGTTTTAATTTCCTGGGATTGGAGGCCACAGAGAACTTGTTAAGTGCTCAAAATTCCTCTGGGAGGCTGGTGTGTTTTGTGAGCTGAACTTATTGTTATATCACATTAAAAAAAAAGAGAGAGTTTAAGCTTGCTGCTGTTGGTATCTTTAAAATTGATGGCAGTATATAAAAGCTTCATCCAAATTAACAGATATATCTTCGGGTGCTAAGAATTCATGTGAGAGAGGCACATTAGCAGGGCATGGAGAGCAGAAAAGGGCAGAGAGGAGATCAGGGCCCAAGATCAGTGCTGGGACTCAGATGGGCACAGAGAGAGACGTCTTGTCTGACGCCTGCCAAGTGGAGCCTTGGACGTGGAGCCGGAGGAAGGAGAGCGTCGGGGGGCTGGTGTGGTCCCCTTGCTCATCCGCGTCTCAGCCACATCTGGGCGGACGAGACATGTGTGTTTCCTGAGGACATCCGACAGAGTGAGACGGTCTGAATGGAAAGCCTCAGTGTGGACGGGAGAATTCCAAGGGGTGGTGCTCCCTGTCTCCGTACAGAGTGGGATGTGCAGTTTCATGCTCTGAAGCTAGAAGGGTGGGGCAAAGCGCCTACAGTTTGAATTTTTATGAATCTTATTACTGTCAGTGATATTGTAAATGATTAATAAGGCATTTGAATTGGAGGCATTGTTCAGTGGAGATGAGGAAGGGAGGGAGGGAAAAGATGAATATTTATTGAGTGCTGGTGTGTCAGGCGTTCTGCTTGGAGCTTTCACACACCTTGTCTCTGTAGTTTAACCTAGGCAGCTCCAGTCCCTGGTAGTTGAGACAGTAAGGAATCTGTCTGCAATGCAGGAGACGTGGGTTCCATCCCTGGGTGGGAAAGAGCCCCTGGAGAAGGGATAAATGGCAACCCACTCCAGTATTCTTGCCTGGAGAGTCCCATGGACAGAGGAGCCTGGTGGACTTCAGTTCATGGGATCACAAAGACTAACACACACACGCACGCGCGTGCGCGTGCACACACACACACACACACACACACACACACACACACACACGGCTGCAGTCTAAGGTTAACTCCTTGCCTTCCACAGCTTTCTTCTGTTTACCTTTCTTCTGTCTGGGCCTTTGGAACCCAGGTCCACGTTCCTTCTGAGTTTCCATCCCCGTCCCCAGGGGCTCTCTTGGAGCTGCTGTATCAAGGGAACAGTGGACCATTATCAGCTCAGCACTGCAGGCCAGGGGAGCCTGCTGTCTCCTGGAGACTCGTGGAACAGGCTTGGAAGGGGAAAAGGAAGTGGGGAGGATCGGCCGCTCCTCTTCACCTTCTCCCAGCAGCACGGTGACCTTTGCCCCTGGCAGGCCCTCTGGGGAGGACCCTGGGCTAGAGGCACAGCTTGTGTGCACTCTCTCCTCTCCTGCTGCTGATTGGACTTTGGAGGCCCTCGGGCTTATCCCTCATCTGCTTTTCCTCTTCAGGCTTCAGTTCCTCCTTGGTGGGAGCTCAGGAGCTATTTCTCAAGGTCTCTAACAATGCTGACCTTCCAGAGTTGACTTTGCAGTAGAATGTGAGATCCGCGAGGCAGGGGCTCTGCCGGCCTTGTACACAGTTGTGTCAGAGCTGCTGCGTAGCAGACCCTCAAAAACTGGCTGTCACCTAAGCCTCCTAGCCTTCCTTTCCCAGGAAGCCCTTGGGCTGGTCCCGGGGGAACACATGGAGAGGTGCAGGTCCGGCTGTTCTTGCACAGCATCCTGGAGTGCGGGCCTCCCAGGCTCGGTAACCTGCCGGGGAAACAGCAGCTGGAGCCTCCCTTGGCGGAGCAGAGCACAGAGGGGAGGAGAGGGCGCCTCTTGGCAACCCCCACTTGTGGCCACTCGCGGCTTTGCCCTGCAGAGTACACCATAGCCACAGGAGGCTAAGGTGTGGGGAGGGGCATCAGGCGGCCTGGGTGAGGAAGCAGGGAGGTGAGAGAGAAGGCTGAAAGGGACCGAAAGAGGCCTGGCACGCTGAGGGGGGGTTCCAGTTGTCACCAACAGGTGTTTCCTCCACCCCACAAACCCCTCAGAGACAGCTGGGCTGGGGTGGAGGAAACCTCTCCCAGAGGCTCAGTTACCAGTTGGAGAGCGACCATTGTTTCCTGCCCAGGTCATCTTTGCGAAGTGCTTTGTGAGCACCGTGGGCAGGAAGAGTCCTCCAGAGGTCATCTAAGTCATCCCTCTGCCGCAGACACCCTGGGTGCTTCCTGACTGGCCAAGTGATCAGAAAGGGAGATCAGTGTCCCCTGGGTCATTGAATCTTTCTGCTTCCCTTGCAAACACTTCCTCTCCCCACATCACCCCTTTCCAGCCAACTCAGCACTTGAGCAAGGTTGCAGGCCCATCCCACCGTGGAGGGGTGAGCACGCCCTCCAGCTCCAGGTGGCCACAGGCTCCTCACTCCGAGGGGAGGACCTGTGGTCTGGGCCCCAGGCTGGAGCGCCAACAGCCCTTGGGGCCCAGGGCTCGCACCATGGCAGAGGCTGGAACGCTGGCAGCGTCTTGCTGACAGTAAGCTCTCCTCTTCCCCGACAGATCTAGATCGAGCCCTCCCGTAGGTGGGAAGAAAAACGTGGCTGCCATTCTACATGATCTGTTGGCATTGTCGCCTGGGAAGGAAAATAAGTGTAGATTTGCTTCTCCCAACATGTTACCCATTTCATACCAGAGTTCGGGGAACTAATTCCGGGTCTTACAATTTCCCTGTTAGCATCCTCCACCCTTGGTCTCCCAGGTCCCCCAGCTCATCCAGCTCAGAGGAACTCCAGGTCCAGAGGCTCTTCTTAGAAGCTGGAGGTGAGGGCTGGGTGCTTCCACCACGTTAGCCGTTGGAGCAGCCCCCAATGGTGCTGCAAGTTGGGAGCTGCTCTCTGCCTCTTTGCAATCTTTCCTTGGGTTCCAGAAGGACGATGGTGTCATTTTCATTAGTTTTGGCTCGTTGCTGCACACTGCTCCTTTTTGGGGCTCCCTCCCCCCTCCCCTTCTTCTCGGTGATCAGCAGGGCCTGGAAGGCCGTCCTGCCAACAGACGGCGAAAGGCAGAGCAGGCGGCCATGCCTGCAAAAGGACAGGCGATTAAAACAAAATGATTCATCTTGGGAATAAGTGCCATTCACGTTCCACTTACTGGAATTGGGGCTGGGCTCCAAACAGACTCCAAGGGCCCTGAGGAGAGATGGGAGTCTGCGCCATTGACCGTTAAATAGTGAGCTCCACTGAGTGTTCCCTGAGGACGCAGTGCAGAGGGGGTCTGGCTGGCAGGGCAGGCGGGGGAGCCCGAGACTGAGCAGGGCCGGCCTGAGGTTGCACGGCTCAGTCAGGGCACAGGGCAGAGTGGGCAGTGCCTCTGTGGGGGCCTGGCAGGGTCCAGAGGTCCTGGGCACCGTGATTATTGGAGAGCTCTGGAAACGGTCAGGCTGGGGCCACCTAACCCTCTGCTTCGTCATCAGTGCTTCAGGATTCCACAAGGCTATTTAAAGAGCCTTTGCTGGGTGTGCCGGGCATTGAAGAGCTGGAGGCATGGATAAGGCTTGGATCTTGTCCTCAGGGATTTATAGTCCAGGGGCAGGCAGTCAGCAGGTCAACAGAGAAAAGTACCGTGATGGAGACAAATGGAGGACGTCGTGCGGCCCGAAGTGGGGAGATGCCCGTCTTCTCTGGTGGGGTGGGCGAAGTCAGGAGAGGCACCAGGTGACTCTAGCTGTATCCTGAAGATGACTGACTGTTCTCCAGGTGGACTGCTATTGGGAGGGGGGGCGGTGTGGGCAGCAAGATGGAGTGAGGAATTAATCTAGCTAGAGAGATGAGCTTCAGGAAGGTCCACGTCAAAAAGCCTGTTTGAAAAGTGCTGGAATGTAAATGTTCTAACCAGGGCACAGTGTGGAGAGGTGGGGCGCTTGGGCTTGAGTCCGGAAGGCCGCGCCGTGGAGCCCAGGCTGGCCTGAGCCACGGAAAGGGTTCAATCAGGTATATGCTGAGGTCAGGTTTGCACTTTCAGGTGACTTCCAGCCACCCTGGGTTTTTTCAATCTTTTCTCATCCAAGCCCATTATGTTCTAAAAAAGAATCTGAAACACATATGTCAAACTAACACACGTGTCATACATGTATGTTAGCATGTATTGAAAAAGGGCAGTGGGTACGTGAGTATATGTTACTTTATTTTCTGTACTTTTCGTTGAGGTTTTTTTTGACCAGACGGGGTCTTCGTTGCTGTGTGTGGGCATCTCTAGTTACAGCGTATGTTTAGTTGCTCTATGGCATGTGGGATGTGGGATCTTAGTTCTCCAACCAGGGATCGAACCCAAATCCCCTGCAGTGGAAGATGGATTCTTAACTGGACCACCAAGGAAGTCCCTTCTTTGAATTTAACATTTTCAAAATTAATAATGAATTTTTGTGTATTCTTATGACAGAATGGGCTTCCCTGGTAGCTCAGCTGGTAAAGAATCCACCTACCTGAAGAAGAAGACCCTGGTTTGATTCCTGGGTCAGGAGGATCCTCTGGAGAAGGGATAGGCTACCCACTCCAGTATTCTTGGGCTGCCCTGCTATAGAATTTGCCTGCAATGCGGGAGACCTGGGTTCGATTCCTTGGTTGGGAAAGACGCCCTGAAGGAGGGCATGGCAACCTACTCCAGTGTTCTTGCCTGGAGCATTCCCATGGACAGAGGACCTAGAGGGCTACATACAGTCCATGGGGTCACAAAGAGACAGACAGGACTAAGTGACTAAGCACAGCACAGCACGTGACCGAATGCTGTGCAGTATTGAAGAGTGAAAGTGAAATATGTATGCTGTCATGACAAAATATCTGAGATGCTTTTACGTTTGAAACAGGATGCGTATAGTATGATTTCATTTTTTAAAAATGAAGTTGTTTTAGTTAATGTAAACACTTTTTTCTTTTTTTTTGCCACATGGCCTGTGGGATCTTAGTTCCATGACCAGGGAGCAAAGCCACACTCATAGGAATGAGAGCTGGAGTCTTAACTATTAGACCACCAGGGAATTCCCTGACTCTATTTTTGTGAGAACGACAGCAAGAAATAAACAAATAAACAAAGTGGATCCGGAAGGAAACTATCAAACTCTAAACAATGGTGATGTCACCTGTGAGGAGTGGGATTTGGATACAGAATTTTCATTTTCTGTTTTATGCCTTTTAGAGTCACTTGATCTTTACAATGAGACTGCGTTGTTTTCAAACAAAAACCTCCTTTTTAAATTGCTACCTTTTTATTTTGATGCAATTTCAAACCCAGAGACAAGTTGCAAGAATAGTGAAGGATCAAGGAGGAGGAAAAGACAGACGCCTTTTTTTTTTTCCTCTGCATTCCTTAGTCTTAGTCACATAAAACGTATTTTTCTTTAAGCCTGGAACTGATGATTCCACAATAGACAACTCAGTTTAAACTGTACTAGAGATTATATGACAACTATGTATCCTGCTTGAGAACAGTTTCTCCTTCTTGAAAACCTTCTGACTAATCCTGTTATCTTAAAATGTAAATTGTGGGAGTGGGCCTGGAAAATTTTTACAACCTTCAGACATTCTTTTGATTTATTGTAATAACCAATTAAAAAAGTATATAACTCCCTGCTTAGACTAGCGAGGGGGGCACTCTCTGTGCCCCTTCTGACATCTGTGTCAGAAGTGTTCTCTGTCCCTTTTCACAGTTTCATAAAACTCTGCTGCACACACACACACACACACACACACTAAGAATAGTAAAGGAATTCAACTGCACTTCAGTTAAAAAAAAAAAAAAAGAATGGTAAGGAATTCATTATACTTCTTGCCCAGACTTGTCGCTGGCTTCCATCTTGCCGCACAGAACACATATCTGTGAAAAGATTGCTTCATTTTGCAAACTCCAATGGCTACTTTTCTTCCCAACGGCTCCTTTTCGGTCCTAACCTTCTAGCCCTCTCTCCTGCTTCTGAGGCTGTTGTCCCCATTCCTTTCTGCAAGGCCTGCGGCCCCTCGGCCTGAATCTCCTCTGCTCCTCCTCATTCTCCACTTTTCCTCTTGTGTTCTCCTTAGGGCCCTCCTTTCCAGCACCCCTTAAACACTCGAGTTTCTCCGAGTTCCAGGCTAGACCCACAACGTGCTGAGTGTATTTTCTCTTTGGGAGAACTCATCCACTTTTATTTACTACAATGACGGTCTCTAATCTGATGAAGCCCACCCCATATCTGCAACCATCATCTCTCCGTTTAGGTTCAGAGGCCCATATTCAAGTACCTGTTACACACACATGCCCTTAGATGGTCTGCAAACATTCTGAACGCGACACTCCAAACGCAACATTCTCCTCTGTGTGTCCTCCGTCTCAGATAATAGCACCACCATCTTTCACTTTGACAAGTGTAATCAACTCCTAATTGGTCTCCCAGACTACAGTCTTCCTCCAGATAACTCCTCTGTCAAAGTGACGATCCTTAAATGCAAATCTTTCTGTGTCCTGGCCTGAGAAAGCTTGTCAATGGTTTTCACCGCCGGCAGGTTCAAGCTCCTTAAACCTAGCCCATGTGACTCTGCCCAGCGTCTCCGGCGCATCTTATATCCCTGCCTGCCTCGTGAGCCTCCGTGAGTCTGCTCACGTTGTTTTCCTCGCAGGGACCTCCTCTCCCCTTTCTTTCTTTGGCTAACCCATCCTTCAACACTGAGCTCAAAGGCATCTCCTATAGGCTAGGAAAAGTGTCTCTTTACTGTGTAATTGCAATCTTTTTCTTTCTTGCATCTATTCATCTACCAAATGATCTTTTTGCTCTGGGCAAATGACACACACAATTAATATCTAAATATTTGCTTGAGGTTCAGACATTGAAGGTAATAGAATTGGAACTGGAAGAGGACCCTGGCCACACCAGGCCCGGGTGCAGCACCTTCCCCGCCGTCAGGACTGGCTACCGACAGTGGCATAACCAGAAGGGAATCTGTGCGTGGCGCCCAACACGGGAAAAATGATCCCACGGCCTCTCTGTGAGATTCGGTCATTTTTTTGCCTCTGTCACCTCCCCCAGCGTTTATGTTCAGTCGTTCAGTCGTGTCCGACTCTTTGCGACCCCATGAACTGTAGCCTGCCAGGCTCCTCTGCCCATGCAATTTTCCAGGCAAGAACACTGGAGTGGGTTGCCATTTCCTTCTCTAGGGGATCCTTCTGACTCAGGGATCGAACCCATGTCTCCTGCATCTCCTGTAGAATCTGTCCTTGGCAGACAGATTCTTTACCACCAAGCCACCTGGGAAGCGTCACCTTCCCCAGTAACCTAACCCTTATTATCACAGAAGTGATAGTGTTACTGATAAGACATTTAATTCTTCTAAAATGTGCCTCCAGAGCCTTTCCTTTTTTCATAGTCCCCTGGACAAGGTAAAGAAGCTCGATTTTTCTGTTTGTCTTTCCTCACTGCTTTGAAAACCCTGGAAGGTAAGGGGTTTGTGTATCTTTATATACAGCTGCTGCTGCTGCTAAGCCGCTCCAGTCGTGTCTGACTCTGTGCGACCCCATAGACGGCAGCCCACCAGGCTCCCCCGTCCCTGGGATTCTCCAGGCAAGAACACTGGAGCGGGTTGCCATTTCCTTCTCCAATGCATGAAAGAGAAAAGTGAAAGTGAAGTCGCTCAGTCGTGTCCGACTCTTAGCCACCCCATAGACTGCAGCCCACCAGGCCCCTCCGTCCATGGGATTTTCCAGGCAAGAGTGCTGGAGTGGGGTGCCATCGCTTTCTCCGGAGGTGGGCGTCAGCTCTGGCCTTTCCCGCGCCCCTCGCCACTTCTCCTGGCCGCGCATGCTTGACCGCGGGCCACCTCCTTCTGCGTCTGTCTGTCTTCCGGTCCCTGGCTCAGCCCTGCCCCACCCTCCCCTCTGTCCCGTCCCTGGGCTTTGCTCCTGCGTTCCTTCGCCTGCTGCTCTCCTCCCTCACCTTCTCTTCTGCTTCTTCCCTGTATTTTCAGCATCTCTTGCTAGCCTCTCATATCTTTCCAGATGCCCATCTCCCACTATTCTCCTCTGTGGGGGCCACTCAGGGCAGTTTCATCCCACTCCTGGCCCAGGTGTCTGGTGTAGGACTTTATATAATTACCTTCACAATGTTGCTTAATGACTGTAAAGCATTTTCATCTCGACCCCCACAATTTCAGATTTACAGCAACCAAGATTTCATGCTTACAACGGAACACACATCCTACTAGGCCCCTCTCTGGAGCATATTTTGGAAAAGATACCTTCACAGCCCTTTAGGGAAGAGGGTCACTTACAGTCTTTTCTCGCTAATATTCATAAGCTTAAGAATATAGCTTTGCTCCTGAGCTCTCCTCGGCACCCCGTCTGTGTAGTAAGGGTTCGTCACAAGCACCCAGGCATTTACAGTGTTGTGAGCTGATCTGCTACCGTGTGAGTTGTCTCAGGGGCACACGTTCAGTCCATCACCCACTTGTAAACGTTTACGCCACCCACTGGATCCAGACAAGGGGTCATGGATGAAGATGACTGCTCAAAGATCCAAAGGAACTCATGGTCTGGAGAAAAGGACAAATCTGCAAACAACTTTAATAAAACAAGAAGGATGTGAAGGTACCAGGTGCTATGGGAACGTGGAAGGAGCACTTGAGCACAGCTGGGCTGGAGGAAGGTTTTAGAGAAATGACATTTGAGGAATGAATGGGAGTCAGTGGAGTGGACATTTGTCATGGGGCTGCCCAATGTCTGAGCACCCTTCCTATTTCAGAGGGACTTCGCTATCATTCAGTGCAGGCAGGATTTCACCTTCTGTTCCACATGGTGGTAGGGGCAGCGGGAGTAGGCAGATTTTTTCCCCTCCCTGCTTTCCTCACAGCATGGATGTGGGCAGAGTTAGGGGAGAGGGAGGGTGAGCCCTAGAACCTGAGCTCAGGCAAGCTCAGCCCCTACAGTCTTTAGGACTTTGACAGGAAGAGCAGGAACAATTGGGAATCATCACAGCAAAGAGTCTTAGCAGCAGATGACTTCCCTGTAGCTCAATAGTAAAGAATCTCCCTGCAATGCAGGAGACCAGGGGTTCGATCCCTGGGTCAGGAAGATCTTCTGGAGAACAGAATGGCTATCCACTCCAGTACTCTTGCCTGGAGAATCCCATGGACAGAGGAGCCTGGTGGGCTATAGTCTGGGGGGTCTCAAAGAGTTGAGCACGACGGAGTGACTAACACACACACAAGCCTGGGGGAGGGGTTTATCGGTTGAAGGTAGACGGGAGAGGGGCAGAACCAGCATGCCCTTGTCAGACGCCCTGGTCAGACGCCCTTGTCATTGACCTTGGAGTGTTCTCGGCCACCGAACCTCTCTTTGTCCTTGCTTGGTGGGAGCTGCAGCTCCAGTCCACCCATCAACTCCTGAGGCACTAGACTTTCTTCAGAATATTTCTTGTCTGCTTAATCTAGTGAGAGTTGGCTTTCATCATTTGCAGCCAAGTTTCCTGTCTGGTCCGGGCTGGGAAGAGCCTTGAGAAGGCTAAGAAGTACAGAGCGCGGTGTTTAGGGACAGACAGGCAGGGTGACATCGCTGGAGTGCAGGGGACTGGAAAGAAAAATTGCTCACAAGCCTGGGAGGAGGGGCCGAGGCTCACGGGGAAGGGCCTTCCCACCCAGCCTAAGATGTCTGCCTTTCTCCTCACAGGAGAGGAGCAGCCACGTAGAGTGTAGTGAGGGGCATCGTGTGGAACCCGGGCTTTGGGAGGATCCCAGGAGATCAGTCCAGGGATGGCCTGGAGCTGCTGCCCCCACTGCTCTCCCCGCTGCTGCCTCTGGGGGAGACTCAGCCATCTCTTCCCGGCAGTCTCCATCACGTGCATTGTGTTGCTTGGCTAGCAAGACGGGGCTGGACTTCAACCCCAATTCACGTCTCCGTTGTGCAGAGCACGAGTGGTACAGTAGTTCTCAATAGCCAGGAACTGAGGCCCTGACACCATTCTTGACCCTAAGGGGCTTACAGTTTCACCTCTACTTTGCTTTCTTCTGACACAAACCTCCTTCCATTTTCACCAGAGAGACTTCCTTTCTGGCCCTGATTTTTGAGGAAACAAAGCCACTTAATTTTTTTTATTGGAGTATAGTTGATTTACAATATTGTATTATTTCTGCTGTACAGTAAAGTGAATCACTTACACATATACACACATTCACTCTTTTATAGATTCTTTTCCCGTATAGATCATTACAGAGCATTGAGTAGAGTTCTGTGTGCTATAGATCCTTATTAGTTATCTTTTACATATAGTAGTGTGTGTATGTCAATCCTAATCTCTCAATTTATCCCTTCCGCCACTGACTATAAGATTGTTTTCTACATGCGACTCTATTTTTATTTTGTAAACAGGTTCATTTGTACCATTTTCTAAGACTTCATATATAAGTGATATCATATAATAGTTGTCTTTGTCTGTCTGACTTCCTTCACTCAGTTTGACAGTCTCTAGGTCCATTCATGTAGCTGCAAATGACTTTCTTTTGTTCTTTTTAATGTCTAATATTCCATTGTACATATATTCCCTAGTCGTCTAGCACTTAGGATTTGATGCTTTCAAATGCCATGGCCCAGGTTCAATCTCTGGTCAGGGAACTGAGATCTTGCCAGCCATTGGCATGGCCAAAATTAAAAAAAAAAAAAAAAAAGTAAAGAAAATTAAAAAAGCAAACAACCAAAAAATCCCCCCAAAGCTAAGCCACCTTCTGAGCTCGTTGTGAAGTCACAACCCTTCGTTTCAAGCAGAAATGGACTTTATAGTCAAGGCTTCTGCCCCGTGTGGTTGTGGTGCTCTAATTCCTACAGCCAGAAGTCTTTCATTAGGTTTTCCCTTGGGCATCTTTCCTTCGGTCTCTTTCAAGTCCAGAAGAAACAACAGTGAGCAGGCCACTTGGCTGATCAGGGGGGAGGCCAGCGGCACTGTGAGTGCCAGCGCATGAAAGCAAGGGGTGGCCCTGCGCTCAGCCACCACGCATGAGGGCTTGCTGCCTGCACAGACTCCGCACCATGGACGCTGGACTCTTCCTGCCACCAGAACTGCCACTCAGAGTAGGAGTCTTCCTTATAGTAGCCTTGTCAGTGGGCACCCACCCTCTGCTTGCATAGCTCAGGTGATGAAAAGCTCAGTATTCAATGTGGAAGCTTATATCCTGTCTGGACAGCTTACATCTCTGGAGGAAAGGTTCTTCTTTGATAGTGACCTTGGTCTGAGTTCTTGAATTCAGGAGCTGTAGAAAAATGCTAACGGAGAAGGCAATGGCAACCCATTCCAGTACTCTTGCCTGGAGAGTCCCATGGATGGAGGAGCCTAGTGGGCTGCAGTCCATGGGGTTGCTGAGAGTCGGACACGACTGAGCAACTTCACTTTCACTTCTCACTTTCATGCATTGGAGAAGGAAATGGCAACCTGCTCCAGTGTTCTTGCCTGGAGAATCCCAGGGACGGGGGAACCTGGTGGGCTGCCGTCTATGGGGTCGCACAGAGTCAGACACGACTGAAGTGACTTAGCAGCTGCAGCAGCAGAAAGATGCTAAACATGGTCTGCTTTACAACCAGTTGCCTTTACCATGCTTTTTGGCCCATCTCCTCACCTCGCAGTATCTCAGTTCACTTTCGGAGCATCCAGAGAGGCTGTCAGTAATGTATTTGGGTGACCTTCTCAAGGTCACACTCCACTCCGACTCCCACTGTGGAGCTTCTGGGTCATTCCTGCACACCCCTTTCCTGCTTGGTGCCTCTTCCTATTCCTAAGGACTCAGCCCCTCAGGGATCCAAACTTGTGGACTGACCAGCCTGAGGTCAGGGGGATGTTCGAGTAGGTGGGCTGCCTGGAGCCCCCAGACCTTGCCAGCTCCGCAGTCTCAGAGGGAAGGGGGGTGGAGGCAGCTGGGGCGTGTAGCTCCACCAGGAGCCGAGCAGGGCGATATTTTTCCTGTTTGTTTTTCATTTTCTTTCCTCCCATTAGCTTCGGCTGGGGGATTGGAGCTGCGGGTGTGTGTGTGGGCAGCACAAGCTTGTGTGTGTGTGTGTGTGTGTGCGTGCACACACGCACAGTTGTGTGGGAGGACATCCATGCAGGAGGCTTGGAGAGGGAGAGGGAGAGGCCTCTCCTTGCCAACCGACTCGGGCTCTGACAGTGTTCCCACTGAATTGGCCTTAGAAACTTTCCTGGTTTTGACAGGAACAGGAGCTGCAGATAGGCTGTGCAGTTTCCTTAGCAACCCCAAAACACGGATGGGAGAGGGGACGGTGGGAGCCCGAGGGAAGAGAGTGAGTTGGCTCCATCACCAGCTTCAACCCCCACTCCTCCCCCTCAAAATAGCTCAGGATAAGATGTTGAGCTGGTCCCATGTTCTCCTGGGAAACAGGGAGGGAAGACAGACAGCAGAGAGGGAGCAGAGGTGCCCTCAGATCCGGGCAGCAGCGCCGGGCTCCAGGACCACCTTCGGCAGGAACCTGGCACCTGGGGCTCTCCTGTCTCACAGAGGTGCCTTCTCTCCCTCTTCCATCCACTTCCCTCCCCCTCGTATCCTGGCAGCTCTAAGAGACCCCTGCCTCCACAGGCTGACCCAGGGACACCAGAACCCCAGACTCCCTCTACCTGAGAGGAAAGGGGTGGGCGGTGAGGGAGGCACGGAGGACCCCACCCATGGAAACCTGGGGCCACTGCATTTAGGAAGCAGGAGGCGGAGAGCTGAGATTGCTCACTAGGAACAGAAGGCATTTATTAGTAGCTACTGAAGCCGCCTCCCCTCCTGCCCTGACCCCCACCGCCCCCACAAGTGAACGTGGTCATGGCATCTCTGCAGAGCTGGTTCTCTGGGATTGACCAGGAAGCCCTGCACCTGGCGATTCTTGACAGCCCTCCTGTCTCCCCAACATGGGGGCTTCTGGAGGAGTTAGCCCTGTCCTTGACCCCTGGTCCCTTGTCTTAGGCACTGTAGTTCCTTGAGAATTGTGGAGGCCCTGAAGGCATTTTTGAATAAAATGTTAAAATCCAGGAAGCCTGAGCCACCCTCGACCTGCAGTTAAGCTTTAGTGCTGGCCGCCCGGAGTTGCCCAGACTTCAGGCACGGGGACTCCTCTGGGCACTCAGAGTAGCCCTGCCCTGTGGAGATGTCAGTGTATTGATACTGAGCAAGCAGGCAGAAGGCAGGAGAAGAGCACCCCACAGCCAGCCCCTGGGGTACGCACTCACGGCCTCCCCTGCTGGGCCGGGCTGGGGCGTGAGTGGGGCAGGGGCACTGGTGGGGGTGACGGGGTCAGAGCTCCAGCCTGGCCCAGTCCCACCGGCTCTGGTGAGAGGAAGGCAGCCACACTCCTGGGGACCACAGTCCTGAACCACACCCTGGGCACAGGCTGACACAGGTGGAGGTGGGCAAGGTCAACGAAACGTAAGACTGGCAATGAACAGATGGTTGCCACAACCAGGATCCCTCCACTCTCCGAGCCTGAACCTTTTGTGTCTCTCCATGCCTGCAGGGCCCATCACTCCCAGGACATGTTTGTCAAGATCAGCCTGGCTTTCTGCCTCCAGGGAGTCCAGGGTTCCAGGGCTTGACCCCTCCGCCCCCTTCCTGTCGGCAGCCCCTTCCCTCTCAGTGTCTTGGCCCTCAGCGAGGCGTCAGGGCCCAGGCCCTCCACCTCCCCACCCTGGGCTAGGCCCCCAGGAAGAGAAGACAGCTCCCACCTCTTCCTTCTGGCTCTTAGGTGACAGCAGAGTTGGAAGCCCACCCAGGAAAACAGATAAGACTGAGTCTTGGGAGTTGCCACCCCGCATAGCTTAGCAAGGCAGCTTTGAGACAGTGATAATTTTAGGACACTCCAGTAGGAGGCTGAGAGCTGCTTATGAGGAGGGCAGTGTCTCACAAGAAGAAGCAGAGTATGAGAGAGGGAGATGACTCAGGAGACCAGGCTCAATCCTAAGCAGTAGTGTGATCAGGCCGGTTGCTGTTTGTTCTTCCCAAACGTCATATATGCACCTACACATCCCTTAGAGGAAAGACATTCTCAGGGATCTTTATGGCAGGAACTGGAAACAATGGATAAAAGAGTGCCTTCTTTTAGGGGCTCTTTGAAGTTTCTGCTTTGGATGCTGGGATCTTGGTTTCTGCTGGATTTGACCTCCCTTATTTTACACACATGGATTCCCTGCTTCCCTCAGGCCAGAGAGGCCTTTGTGACTGACAGTCCTGACTGAGAGCAGGAAGTGAGCTGCTCAGAGACCAGGCAGGTGGAAGAGCATGGTAGACAGTCTAGCCTCCTCTCCCGTTCTGAGCCTCTGCGGAGTCTGTCTGGGGGAAGACTGAGCAAGCTGAGGTCAGAAGCTGTGAGCAGATGGAGTCCTCAGGCTCGACCTGAAGCCCACACCAAGTGGCACAGAGGCAGTTCAAGGTGGGGTTCAGTATGTGCCCAGAGTGGCTGAGGGAGCAGAAACTGGGGGACTGTTAACAGAATCTCTAATTTCTGAAGATGCTCTACTGAGAGGTACTGCAGACACTGAAGTTTAGGCCGTCCTAGGTGATTCTCTAAGGTACTTTGGCTCCCTCGGGGCGCCTTGGAGCCCTTCCGCCCAGCTCCCCTGTATTGGTTTCTCAGGGCTGGCTCACCACAAACTTGAAGCTTAAAAGAACAGGCTTACTCTTCCACGGTTCTGGAGGACAAAAGTCAGACTTCAGGGTGTCTGCAGGGTGGGCTCCTTCCAGAGGCTGAAGGAGCCCCGTTCTGTGCCTCCCTCCTGCCTTCTGGCTGCTGCTGGCAACCTCTGGCGTTCTGGGGCTGTAGATGCAGCAGCCGAGTCTCTGTCTTCATCTCCATGTGATGTTCTCTGTGTGTCTCCTCTCCATCTTATAAAGATATCTACCACTGGAGGTAGAGCCTACCCTGAATACAAAATGACTTCACCTTGAGATTCTTAACTAATTGTACTTGCAGAGACCTTATTTCCAAATAAAGTCACAGTCTAAGATTTCTGAGTGGTCATGAATGTTGGGGAGACACTCTTCAACCCACAGCATGCCCTACTTGCACCCTTACACCAGAGCTCAGGAGGACCCGAGAAGACGTCCGCAGGTTTGTTCACCACCTGCTTGTTGGGGTGTCCCAGGTCAGGGTGGTCAGAGGACACTGGGGCCTGAAGCTGAGACACACCTTCCCCACCTCCTTGTCATCCTGAGCCTCCCAGAAAATTGCAAAGTAAAAGCTATTGAACTCCATCCCCAATCTTGGGCAGGAATATTCTTCCTACATCCAAAAGAAAGACAAATGTCCAGAATATTTCCTTGGAAAATAAAATTGTACCTTGAACTGCCTCTTGTTAACTAGACTAGCACCTTTCTCAAGCCTTCCTTAATCTGTCTTGCAGCAGCTCAGCCATGTTTCCCCTTGGTTTGTCCTTGAGGTTGGTGTAGAACAACAACTCTGCCCTTGCTCAGGTAGCATTTATCATTACTTTTCTCCCTGTTTCGGTGGAGGATATTTTCACCTGGAGAGGATACATCAGAGGCATTCAGATGAAACAACCCACCTAGACTCACAGATTTTGAGTTTTCTCTATGAGCCGTCTCAGCTGACTGTTATTTTTGCACGCTTCCTTTTGTCCCTCCCACCCCAGGGTTGGTAACCAAACCTTGGCAACAAGCTGAGCTGTGACTATCTACTTGCCTAAAACCAATTAGCCACCCCCACCCACCACCACTCTACACAATTGCTCTCTAGTGAAAGAGAAAGCAGGGAAGACAAGCGTGAGGTAGAACGGCCATCCGTCACCCTGATGCTCTAGAATCTGTAGTCATTACTGTGATAAATTGCTATGGAATTCCCATCATGACTAGCGCTGCACAAAGGAAAATTCATATCTAGACACTAGGCCCCGATGCGTTCAACTCTGTTCAGCATTGTAAGGAGAAAAAAAGGCCAGCATCAGAGTGTTAGGCTTTCTTCTATGGCACGAGGGCGCCTTCTATCGAGGGCTGCAAAGGTCAGGGGAAGGGTAAACTGTAGCCCGGGCATTGAGCAGCTCTCACTGCAGTTTTATTATTAATCTTACAAACTCCAGAGAGTTTGGGAGTCTGGTGATAAGAGCAGACCCTGCTCAGGCAGAGCCAAGGGTGGGTGAAAACAGAGGAGACGGGAGCGGGCCTGGGAAAAGGAAGAGTGAGGGCCCACGAGCTGCACCCCGGGTCAGTGTGCAGGCTGGGTGAGGGCCCAGCGCCCAGCGGCCGCGTGTCCTTTCCAGAACTATGCATTTTACCTACAAATAAGCGAAGGAACTACTGTTGTTTTGTGCTTTATACACTATCTGAGTCAATCCCCAAACCCCACCATGAGGTAACTGTAGGGATGAATATTTTACTGATTGGAGAAATGAAGTTCGGAGAGGTGAAGTTTCTAGAGTCTGAATTTGAACTCATGTTTGTCTCACCTCTAAAGTCAGTAAGTCCTCACCAGCACCTTGCAGTCTAGCCTGTTTTTCTTTGTTTAAGGAGCAAGCTGAGGAACTCCTCTGGAACTGTGAGGGAAGAAGAGAGGAGACTGCCCAAGCAGCATACAGGAGTCAACTGCAATGGGGCAGTGGTTCTGTTTGCTGATGCAGAAGAGGCAGCTCCCAGTGACTGGTCCTCGGTACCATGGGTGAGAGGCCTGGCTAAGTCACCAGAATTGGAAACTGGCAGATACTAGAAATGTAGGTTTTTATCAAGAAAATACCAGGTGGTGATGGACTGGCTCAGGGTCTGTCTCATTCATGGAACTCTCTGCCCAAACTCCCCAGACAGGACTTTTTACTTCTCGTAAATAACTTTATTTTTACCCTTGAGAAGTGCAGTTAATTATGTCCCTTAAGTCACTGGCCTGTTCTAAGCCTGCACTTTATTCTATTTTATTATTTTCCACCCTCACTCCTGTTAACTTCTTTACCGTAGACATTCACCTCAGTGTATATGTATCTTTCCAGTCTGCCTTTCATATGCTGATAGAGATATATGTGTTCTTGCAAAAAAGATTCATGATCTTGTTGTGTGTGTTCTTAATTTGCATCATTATATTGTGCTGTAATCTCACATTTCTTTGTTCACTCAATGGTAGTGATTTAAAAGCTATGCATGTTGTCATATGTACTTTTTATAACATGATAGTCCATCACACGTACATACCATGGTTACTATCCAACTCCCGAGCACTAGCAACAGTCTGCAATCTCTGCATATCTCTTTGTCAGTTTGGGGCAGTGTTTTTCCCACAGTGGGAATGGGGAGGCTAGGCCATAGGGTGACTAGATCCCCAGTCACCATAATCTCTCCTTGCACGACCTCCCTGTAACCCATATTCTTAATTATGTTCTGTTTTTCAATTGCTAGTTATATCCTCACTTGTACATACCTTGTTTCTTTAGTGAAATCATTTCTTGAGGTTAGAGATCATGTTTCATTTTTGTATTCTTTTCATTTTGTATTTCATTTTCATTTTTGTATTCTTCCCTGGTAGTTCAGCTGGTAAAGAATCTGCCTATAATGCAGGGGACCCTAGTTTGATTTCTGGGTTGGGAAGATCCCCTGGAGAAGGGATAGGCTACCCACTCCAGTATTTTTGCCTGGAGAATCCCCATGGACAGAAGAGTCTGGCAAGTTACAGCCCATGGGTTTGCAAAAAGTCAGCCACAACTGAGTGACTAAGCATAGCAATATACATATTATGCATAGTTGGTACTTAATAAAACATTTAAAACATTAAATTAAAAACATTAAAATAGACTGAATGAATACCATCTTTCCCACTGGGACATTACTTTCTTGAGAGCAAGGTTAACAGTGTTTCATTCATTTCAACCAAGTTCAGTATCTGTCTGTTTGTAAGCTGTCTTAGATCAGATGCATGACATTTTGAATGTGGAAAAATCATACAGTTAAGAGTGAATTGAGTTAGGAATTAGGAAGTGCCATTTGATGAGTTTTATCACCTTGAATAGATAATTTCTCCTCTGAGCTTCTGTTCCCCTGCACATTGGGAGGGGCTTAGTGGCGTCTTTCTCTCAGCCTTGGGTCTGGAATGATGAGCCGTGTTGCTGGTGATCTTACCTCTCCACCTCCCATTTGAGGAAGCTGCTAGCGGAGGGGAGACTGGGAAGGTGAGGCTGGGGCATGCCTGTCCCCTTCGGCCCCTCCTCTACTCCCCATCTCCTCATGCAATTTCAATGTACCCATTTCTAGAATATTTGTCACTGAAGACATGGGGTCCCCGAGAGGGATTAGGGCTCCCTTGGGAAGACCCAGACCATGAATGAACCGAAAAAGAGAAAAGAGATAAACGAAGACTAAAGGCCTGCAATAGTAATTGGGGCACCAGCTGGAATTTAAGGGAGGCAGCATTCATGGCAACCAGGCTGGAGCACAGAATAAATAGGACAAAAGTGTAGCCCATGGTCAGTCACCTCTGAAATGTGGGCCCCAGGACTGACCCGGGGGATCCTACCATGCAGATACCTGTTCAAGGATGGGTTAAGGTCTAAGGGAGGAAAGCCAAGCGGATTCAGGCTACACTGAGACAATTCAATGGGACACCAGGGGCAAGTGCAGAGGTGAATGGGTTTCCAACTAGGATGCAAGAAAAACTTCTGCGAGGTGATTCCAAAGTATTTAAAAATTGCTCTCAAGAAAGGTCAGCAGTTCTGGGTAACTGGGGGTGGGGGGAAGGTGGGAGAAGAGCATACCAGTTTGGGGATTTATGATAACCTGTTTGGCTCAGCACTGACAGATGGTGAGATCTCCATGGTGACAGGCTGGTTAGGACTATGGATGATCAGGGTTAAAGGGAGATCTTTTCAGGACTCTAGGAGACCATGGAGGAAGACCCCAGCCTCCTTTAAGTCTAAGCCTGGCACTGGCATAGCATCACTTCTGCAATTCAGATGTTCAACACATTCACAGGCCAGCCCAGATGCAATTGGAATAGAAATAGATCCACTTCTTCCTGGGTGGAAAGTCCAAAAAGCTTTTGGTCATTTTTACTCTCCTGCATGTACCTCGAACTCAGCCCCTCCCCCTCCCTCTCCTCTCTTGTCTGCTCCTAACCTGTTGCCTCCTGAATTCCTCTCCCCTGCCGTAAGCGCAACTGTTTCCTCTGGCCTCTGTCTCTTCACGGTAGTTGCCATCCTCCAGGGCTACTCCGTTTTCCCTGTCTCTTCCATCTCAGCTTCGCTACTAACTCCTTTCACAGGGCCATCTGGATCCTCTTCTGCTGTGAACTTCTCCTTGGGTAATCCTTTCCCTTCCTCTTCCCACGTGAAATTGAACTTTTCCTCAGACAGAACCAAATCTTTACAGGCAGTTTTCAATGACAGCTGCTGCTTCTCTCATGAAGAGGGCTCAGGTCCCTTGCTTCCTATCATGACTTCCAGACTCTGCACAAAACAGTGCATAATGGAAATGAAATTATCTAGTTACAGTCTCTCAGTCCAAGTGGAGGCTGAGGATACAGATACCATTAATCAGTCAAAAACATTTACTGACTGGAATGCCCAGTCCAGTGGGGAACCAACAATTTAGCGGATAATCAGCTTACAGTGTGTGACCAGCAGGTATAAACAAAGAGGTAGTAAGCTCCTTGAGGTCAGGGACCAAGTCTCATTTATTCATGCCTTGGATCCCAACTCAGTGCCCATCAAATATAAGTGCATTAGTGAATACATGAATTAGCAAATGAATCATTTCATGCTTATGGATATAACATTACCTCTAGAAAGCCAGTCTCTCTTGGATTAACTGGAACTCACATGAGTCATGTAGAAGTCTCTGGAGGGCATTCAGGATCAAGAATTAAAACTCTTCTTTAAAATTTTTTGCCATCTGGCCATCTGCTTATCCTGGCTTCTCCCCATCTTGACTGATGATGCTCATGACTCCGGGACTTTCCAAATGACCTTAGTATCTGACTCACAATCCTCTTCCACACGATGCTCCCTCTGCTCTCAATCTCAGCAATTCAATGTCTGTGTAGGGTTGTTTCTTTTCTAGCCTTCTGATCTAATAATTCTTGACATTAGTCCACTTTTTTGTTTTGGTTGCCAGCTCAGCTTTCCAGCCTTACCCTTTCAAGATTACCTTATACTGTCAGCCTTGGCGGCCATGTCCCCCCCAAAAGACTGTCCATGTTGAATGGGCACCATTCCCATGTATCAGCATTCCACCCATACTTCACAGGCAAGCTTAAACACTGTCTCCTTTATAGAACTTGTGCTGATTCACCCAACCAGATGTGATCTCCTCTTCCCTGAAACTTGCAGAGAGTCTCGGTTGTCCTTCTCTTATGGAGTTTCTCACAGTCTGCTATTTTAGTCCATTCAGGTTGCTACAACAGAAATTCCATAGTGTGGATGACTTAAACAACTAAATTTATTTCTCACAGGTCTGGAGACTGGGAAGTCCAAAATCATGGTGTTGGCATATTTTGTGTGTGATAAGAGTCTACTTCCTGATTCACAGGTGGAGCTATTTAGCTGTAAACCTCACATAACAGAAGGCGGGCATGGGAGTGTCCTTCGGTCTCTTCTATGAGGGCACTAACCTCATTTGGTCCATAACCTCTGGCCTTCTAGTATTGTTATGCATGTCTTTGCCTCGTCTTCCCTAGTTTGATGTAAGTTTTCATGGAGAGGAGGCTGTACCTCCCTCATCTTCTTGTCACGTCCCTTCATAACAGCACCCAGCAAAGAATAGTAGACAGATGTTATTTTGTCTTCACAGTATCCCATCTTTTAAGGGATCCTCCTTCTATGTCTATATGATCAAAGTAGGACTCAAAGTGGGACTGTTCATTATGGCGCTCCACAAAGTTGGGTGGAAGATACAGGCTAACCAATGAAAATACTCCATTTCCAGCATTAGAGATGGCACATGACCTAAGAACCAAAGAGCCTACCTTGAGATTTGCTACATGTATGCGTGGAGAAAGGTCTTTCTTCTCCTAAGACCAGAAGCTGTGGGGAAGATGCAGATTGGTCTTTCTGTGGCCATCTCTCTGGCCTACATGGAGGAAACTACAAGAGAGAATGATGCCTGCCTCAAAAGAAGCAGAGACGGGAACAATAATAGCTGGCATGTTTGGAGCTGAATTTACACCAGACACTATTCCAAGCACACTTGTGTGGATGATCTCATTTGCTTTTCACAAGAACCATGAGGCAGATACTATTATTACATCCATTTTACAGACGAGGAAACGAGGGTAGTGAGAAGTTAAGCAACTTGTTTTCAGTCTATCAGCTAGTTAAGATAGTGGGGCCAGGATTTGAATCCAGTCTGTGGGACCCCTAAACTATCATGCTCTGCCATTACATATGAGCCAGGACAAACAGAAATGGGAGACAGATTTATTCATTTATGAGCAAGTGCAAAGGAGAGCTGACAGCATCGTTTGTGCCTGGAGCCAGCTGACTCATGTGCTTTTTAGTTAAATAAGCCAGTGCATTCCCTTTTTGCTTAAAATAGTTTGTGCATCAGTCACTTGCAATCTCCTGGGTTCACAGAGGAACATATCTTAGAGCAATATTTCCGGGTTTGCATCCAGGCACTACCCCTCAACACTTGGACAAATTGCTTGACCTCTCAGGGCCCTGGAGCTAAATGACCCAGACTCTCAGGGCTGAGGGGACTGTGACTGGAGATTAGATTACTTGTAAATACACTTAACACTCTCCTAACACAATATAAGTACTGGATAATTGTTAGATCTCCTTTCTTCCCCTTTCCCTTATGAGGAGTAGTTGTTCAATAAGCATTTGTTGAATTGAATTAAATCCTTAAGAGACTGCAGGATGTTGCCTGAGCTTGAATACAGCTGGAGTTCCAGAGTTTCTAATCAGAGGAAGCTCCTCAGCCTGAGGGGCCCCCTAACAACTCTATTTAGCCATTCAAAAGAAGGAGGAGGAGGAGGGGGTGGGGAAGGAGGAGCAGGGGGAGGAGGAGGACGAGGAGGAGGGATTCTGCCCTGCTTTGGTCTCCATCTCACAGTCTCATCCTCTCTGTTTGCAGATCATTCCAACCTAGAGAACCTCTACGGTAACTTCAGAGGTGCCCTGGCCCCTCTGTGTCCTCTTTTGTAAGCAGATAGGGGGGTGGTCCTTTGAGAAAGGGAACCAGACATGGCTTTCTTAAAGAGAAGCCATTTTTGGCCTAAGCCATTTTGTAATCTAAGCCTGGCCACAATGCTTGCCTTTGAACAGGTCTTAATAATTAATGATCTTAATAGGCTTCCCTGGTGGCTCAGATGGTAAAGAATCTGCCTGCGATGCAGGAGACCCGGCTTCGATGCCTGGGCCAGGAAGATCCTCTGGAGAAGGGAATGGCTACCCACTCCAGTGTTCTTGCCTGGAGAATTCCATGGATAGAGGAGCCTGGAGGGCTACAGTCAATGGGGTCCCCCGGAATTGGACGCCACTGAGTTGCTAATGCTACTACTACTAAGGGAAGTAAGGGGGTGCAGAAACAAAGGAAAAGCAGTCAAGAGACAATTGTTCAGATAAACAGCAAGTTCCTACCACGTAGCATAGGAACTATATTTAATATAGTGTAATAACTTTAAAAAGAATATGAAAAAGAATATATATATATATAACTGAATCAATTTGCTGTACACCAGAAACTAGCACAGCGTTATAAATCAACTGTACTTCTGCTGCAGAAACCAGTACTCAAGAAACCAAGCACCACACTCAGCGAGTTGGAGAACTCAGGTTTATTACGATAGCGGGACCAGAGGAGTTAACACTCCAAGTTCTGAGCCCCGAACAAAGGGATTACAGAGTTTATATAGACAGACTGTAGTGGGCAACACTAGCTGTTAATAGGCTGCTTTAAACTAAGGGGTTTCGTGCGCGTGGGAACCCCAGTCAAGATGGGAAGGGGGATGCCTGGCCTGGACAGGCATGATTAAGCAGGTTTGCAGTGGCTGGGAGACTGCAAAGAGCAGGACAAGGGTGAGTGAGATAAACTCCAGTTCCTAGTATTGCCAGTCCCCACTTTCTGAGACTACGTGACCTACGTGATCTAGACTTTGCAAGGGGCAAGCTGAGTTAGAGGCAGAAGGAGGTGATGTAAAATTTTAACTTTTCCTCTTCGCTTCAGTTAAAAAGAAAGAAAGAAACAGAATAGATAAGTAGATCATTGGACTTAAAAAGTTTAAAAAAAAGAAACAATAGTTTAGTGATAAACCTAGTCTTACTTCCTTCTCAAGGGAAGGACCTAACAAGCAGGTATGCAAATTTGAGCTCGGCAGGGACTAATGCCCCACCCAGGTGAAGGAAGGAATGATGATGTTGACCTTTTCTGACTTGAGTCATCTAAAGCTTGGTCTCTGTCAACATTTATTCAGTTCTCTGCTGAAGCACCTTCATGAATACTCAAGTACTCTTCGCTTAAACCTTCCCTCATTTTGCAGTTCTGGGAGACATTACTTTGGGAAAGATACCCAGTGTCCCCCTTACTTGCTGCAAGTGATAAATCCTTCCTTCTCCCAATCGGTTGTATTTTTTGGTTCAACCAAGAGGCCAACCCAGTTTTTGTTTTTTTTAACATTTATTTGGCTGTAGCAGGTCTAGTTATGCGAAGCACGAGGAATCTTCAGCTGTGGCATGTAGGATCTTTAGTTGCAGCACGCAGAATCTTTTAGTTTCAGCACTTGAACTCTTAGTTGAAGCATGTGTTCCTTGACCAGGGATCAAACCTGGGTCCCCCGCATTGTGAGAGTGGAGTCTAAGCCACTGGACCACCAGGGGAGTCCGCTGAACCCTGTTTGTAGGTGACCCTTTTCCTGCTCCTTACAGTTGCCTTCCTATCCATATGATATTGATTAATTAACCTTTAGGACAGAGGAGCCAGGCAGGCTACAGTCCATGAGGTTGCAGAGTTGGACATGACTGAGTGAGTGCGCCAACGTGTGCGCATACATATACACACACACACACACGCACATGCATACACACACCCCCGCCCCCCACACACACACGTAGATGTTTTTCAGACCTTCTCTCTCATCTTTACTCCAATTGACAGCACCCTTCATCTCTTTCTGACTTCCCTGGTGGCTCAGACGGTAAAGCATCTGCCTACAACGCGAGAGACCTGGGTTTGATCCCTGGGTTGGGAAGATCTCCTGGAGAAGGAAATGGCAACCCACTCCAATATTCTTGCCTGGAAAATCCCATGGACAGAGGAACCTGATAGGCTTCATCTCTTTCTGGATGTTTCCCTCAACCACCTCACAGCCTCCCTCCCTCCAGCCTGCCAGGCCCTGGGTGCAATCAGGAACATCCATGTTCAAGGTGACCAAACCACACTTCATCTTAAAAACACCATTGCCTACAGGATAACAGGCAAACTCTTAGTAGTCCCTCCTCAACTTCATCCTTACCCAAATCTCCAGGCTCATCTCCTGCATGCTATTTCATGCCTCCATGCCATCTTCATGCTGTTCCTGATTCTGGTAGACTCTGCACCCCACCTCCTGCAATCCCCTCCCCAAGTTCTCACTCATCCTTCAAGACCCTGCTCAGTTGTTTATTTATTTATTTTTCTCCTGGAAATCTTCCATGAACTCCCAGTCCAGTTCCTGGGCCAAGTGCCTCTCCTCTGGGTTCCCACATCATTGGTACATAATTCTGTCTACTATCTTATATGGATATGATCACTTTCTCCGTCTCATCTTTTAGTGGTCAGGAGCAAGGTCTTACACAAGTTTTCAGCCCTTGCACCCAGCACAGTGCCTGGCTCCTAGTTGGCCCCCACATGCAGACACTGAAAGCGAATAAATGCAGAGGGGCTAAAAAGAAGAGGCGCCAGATGAAAAGAAGAGGAGTCTTGCAGATGAAAATCCTGGTTTGCATTTTCTTAATATGTCTGGTTGATTTCCTTGATTGCTGTATTAGGACTAGTGCTTCTCTCTTTCTTTTTTTTTAAAGAAATGTTTATTTATTTGTTTATTTTTGGCAGTGCTGGGTCTTGTTTCTGTGCGCAGGCTTTCTCTAGTTGTGGTGAGCAGGGCTACCTTTCGTTGCAGTGTGCAGGCTTCTCATGTGGCGGCTTCTCTCGTTGGGGAGCACAGCCTCTAGGAACGTGGGCTTCAGTAGTAGCAGCACATAAGCTCAGTGGTTGTGGTGCCTGGGCTTAGTTGCTCCATGGTATGCGGAATCTTCCTGGGCCACAGATTGAACCGATGTCCCCTGCATTGGCAGGTGGATACTTATCCACTGTACCATCAAGGAAGTCCACCAATGCTGCTCTTAATAGCAATACAACACATAGAGTATAATTGTCTGGGGAAGAGGGAGAGGTTTACTCATCTTCTAAACTGAGGAAGGGATACTCTCTCCACTAGTGGTTAAAAAAAGAAAGATGAATTTTCTCTGGGCTCCTGTGAGGTTGTAGGATAGTTTGTGTAATTGCGTAATTCTCCATACAGCTTTCTATGCATGATACATGAATAGGTAACCTTCAGCTACCTTAAAAAAAACAAAACAAACAAAAAAAACCATCTCAGTTTTAAAAAAGACAAAGTTATTTCATTACATCTAAATATAGGCAATAAAGCAAAGGTAGATGTTTTTCTGGAACTCCCTTGCTTTTTCAATGATCCAAAAGATGTTGCCAATTTGATCTCTGGTTCCTCTGCCTTTTCTAAATCCAGCTTGAACATCTGGAAGTTCATGGTTCACGTACTGTTGAATCCTGCCTGGCTTGGAGAATTTTGAGCATTACTTTACTAGCATGTGAATGAGTGCAATTGTGCAGTAGTTTGAAAATCCTTTGACATTGCCTTCTTTGGGATTGGAATGAAAACTGACCTTTTCCAGTCCTGTGGCCACAGCTGAGTTTTCCAAATTTGCCGGCATATTGAGAGCAGCACTTTTACAGCATCATTGTTTAGAATTTGAAATAGCTCAACTGGAATTCCATCTCCTCCACGACCTTTCTTTGTAGTGATGCCTCCTAAGGCCCACTTGACTTCACATTCCAGCATGTCTGGCTCTAGGAGAGTGATCACACGATCGTGGTTATCTGGGTCATAAAGATCTTTTTTGTATAGTTCTGTGTATTCTTGCCACCTCTTCTTAATATCTTCTGCTTCTGTTAGGTCCATACCATTTCTGTCTTTTATTGTGCTTATTTTTGCATGAAATGTTCCCTTGGTATCTCTAATTTTCTTGAAGAGATCTCTAATCTTTCCCATTTTATTGTTTTCCTCTATTTCTTTGCATTAATCACTGAGGAAGTCTTTCTTATCTCTCCTTGCTATTCTTTGGAACTCTGCATTCAAATGGGTATATCTTTCCTTTTCTCCTTTGCCTTTAGCTTATCTTCTTTTCTCAGCTATTTGTAAGACCTCCTCAGACAACCATTTTGCCTTTTTGCATTTCTTTTTCTTGGGGATGGTCTTGATCACTGCCTCTTGTACAATGTCACAAACCTCCATCCGTAGTTCTTCAGGCAGTCTATCAAATCTAATCTCTTGAATCTATTTCTCACTTCCACTGTATAATTGTAAGGGATTTGATTTAGGTCATATCTGAATGATCTAGTGGTTTTCCCTACTTTCTTCAATTTAAGTCTGATTTTGGCAATAAGGTATTCATGGTCTGAGCCACAGTCAGCTCCCAGTCTTGCTTTTGCTGACCATATAGAGCTTCTCCACCTTTGGCTTCAAAGAATGTAATCAATCTGATTTCAGTATTGACCATCTGGTGACGTCCGTGTGTAGAGTCTTCTCTTGTGTTGTTGGAAGAGGGTGTTTGCACCTGACCTTCCTCCTGAGAAATCTGTCTGCAGGTCAAGAAGCAACAGTTAGAACTGGACATGGAGCAACATACTGGTTCCAAATCGGGAAAGGAATACATCAAGGCTGTATATTGTCACCCTGCTTATTTAACTTATATGCAGAGTACATCATGTGAAATGCCAGGCTGGATGAAGAACAAGCTGGAATCAAGTTTGCTGGGAGAAATATCAATAACTTCAGATACGCAGATGACACCACCCTTACGGCAGAAAGCAAAGAAGAACTAAAAGGCCTCTTGATGAAAGTGAAAGAGGAGAGTGAAAAAGTTGGCTTAAAACTCAACATTCAGAAAACTAAGATCATGGCATCTGGTCCCATCACTTCATGGCAAATAGATGGAGAAACAATGGAAACAGTGACAGACTTTATTTTTCTGGGCTCCAAAATCACTGCAGAGGGTGACTGCAGCCATGAAATTAAAGACACTTGCTCCTTGGAAGAAAAGCTATGACCAACCTGGACAGCATATTAAAAAGCAGAGACATTACTTTACCAACAAAGGTCCATTTAGTCAAAGCTATGGTTTTCCCTGTGGTCATGTATGGATGTGAGAGTTGGACTATAAGGAAAGCTGAGCACCGAAGAATTGATGCTTTTGAACTGTGGTGTTGGAGAAGACTCTTGAGAGTCCCTTGGACAGCAAAGACATCCAACCAGTCCATCCTAAAGGAAATCAGTCCTGAATATTCACTGGAAGGACTGATGTTGAAGCTGAAAATCCAATACTTTGGCCACCTGATGTGAAGAGCTGACTCATTGGAAAAGACCCTGATGCTGGGAAAGATTGAAGGTGTGAGGAGAGGGGGACAACAGAAGATGAGATGGTTGGATGGCATCACCAATGCGATGGGCATGAGTTTGAGTAAGCTCTAGGAGTTGGTGATGGACACGGAACCCTGGAGTGCTGCAGTCCATGGGGTCGCAGAGTTGTACACAACTGAGTGACTAAACTGAAATATAGGCAAAGAGTTTGTACTCATGCATAAATTAAGAAAATACTTGCAAATCCCTTGCAGGCTGGAGGGACCGGATAATGCCATCATTGTAGATACATCTCAAACTCCCAGTGCTCTTTCTCCCTTTTGCTGCTGACCTTGAACAACCATATAATCTGTCAGAATCTTCGGATTCTCCTTGACCTAGTAGGCTGGTGATTCCTATCAGCTTGCCTCACAGAGCCCTGGAGAGAATTGGATGGAAAATGCACAGTGAGAGGGCTGTGCATCAGGAGATGCAGCCCTGTGGAGGAGGAACTGGGTGGGATGGTGGGCAGGCCGTCGTGGGAGGTCCTGCTGGGCAGGCTGCCAGGTGCTCTGCTGGGATTTCTGGGGTTTCATTCCTCTGTAATTCTCATTTCCCACCTCTCAAATCTGTTTTCCATTAAATAGAAATGTGTTCTCTTTCTGCCTTTCTCCGCAAGCTGTGCCTGGCCTCTCAGAACTAGGCTGCATCTTTTGTTGCTTAAGGCACCTACTAATTCAAACCAAAGAAAGCAGGAGGTGGACTAGCCATGTGGCCACCCCTTCCTACCCCCCTTCTCCCTAGCTTGCCGTGACTCCCGCCTTTCTCCCTGGATGGAAAATTTAGTCTCAGACTGTCCTTGTGACTGGAAAAAGCAGGGCCAGCTCACCAAAGCAGAACAAGGGTTGTTAGCTTTCTTCTTTCAGAGGGATATTAAGAAGGCATGGCTTGGGAAGAAGGGTCACTCAGCCCTGGCTGGCTCTAGCCAGAAAGGTGGGGTATACTTCAGCAGGAAGAAGGCCTGCTAGGGGCAGGGAAGACTTTATTAGCGGGTGCTGAGGTATTGGGAGGGGGTGACTATGGAAGGGAAATGTGTATGATGAAGTGGTCACTGTCCTGGGCCAGGAAGGAAGGCCAAAAGGGAGTGATTTGCTCTATGTAAGGCCAGCTGTCTCTCAAAACATGTGGGGGCCCAGCTCAATGCTCCCTCGTTCTGTCTCCCTTCATCCTGGGTAAGAGGAAGGAAGTGTGTGTAACTCTGATGAGGAGGGCGCTCTGTCTCTGGGGGATCCTCTGGGGCCAACTGCTGGGAATTCCAGTTTTCATGTCTCAGTAACTAAGGAAACGGTCTCTTTCCAAGGGGCAATTGCAATATTACCTTTGGAATATCTGGGTTGCCATTTTGGACTCCTGGATTCTCTAGCACTATGGTGGGACTGGGAACACGTAGTGTGGGAATAGAAAGAAGGAGACTTACATGGTAATCATTCTGAAATGTACAGTAATACTGACTTATTATGTCACGTACCAGGAACAAAGTGTAATTGTAGGTCAATTACACTTCAAAAACGAGCAAACTTATAGAAAAAGAGATCAGATTTGTGGTTACCAGATGTGGGGAGAGGAGAATTGATTGAAGGCAGTCAAAAGGTACAAACTCCCAGATATAAGATAAATTCAGGGAATTCCCCGGTGGTTAGGACTCCACACTTCTACAGTCAGGGCCCAGCTTCAATCCCTGGTTGGGACCTGCTGCTGCTGCTGCTAAGTCGCTTCAGTCATGTCCGACTCTGTGTGACCCCATAGACGGCAGCCCACCAGGCTCCCCTGTCCCTGGGATTCTCCAGGCAAGAGTACTGGAATGGGTTTGACCTAAGATCCCGCAAACTTTTTGGTATGGTCAAAAAAAAAAAAAAAAAAAAGAGAGAGAGAGAGAGAACAAGATGGCGGAGGAGTAGGTGGACGTGGAGTACATCTCTCCCCATGGATACATCAAGAATACACCTCCAGACGCAGAAGTGCATGCAGAGCACCAGCTGAGAGTGGACAGGAGTACCTGACCAGTGGAAAAGAATACATAGACCCACGCAAAACCTGGTAGGATGAAGGAACCAGGGGGAAAAACAGGAGAGTTAGTAAGACTGGACCTGCCCTTGGTGGGTGGGGGAACTGAAGCAGGGGTCCAGTCCCCACATTGGGGCAATTGTCTGGGTCAAAGGAGAAACATTTAAGACTGAGAGTGAAACAGCTGATCTGTGGCAGCCTAAATGGAATGAGAATCAGACAGTCCTTGCAACAGCCATACATACACTGGACAGGAACGCTGGTCCCCTGAAAAGCCCAGCGGCTGGGAGCTGGAGTTTAGGGATTGTGGAGCAATCCCAGGGCGAGGGCTGCTGTTGTCTGTGGAGACATGGACTGAAGGGATGTGAGGGAGGAGATTTTGGTGGAAATGCCTGTGGAGGAAAGTCAGGCAGCCATGGAAGCAAGGTGATACTGCTGAGTCACCCATAGGAGGTGGGGCCATCACCATAGCCTCTCTCTCCCCACACGCCAGCGTTGGCAGCTGAACAGCAGTGAGGCTGGGCCATCAAACGCTGAGGCATTGAACTACAAAGCAGGACCACACCCAGGGTGCTCCTTTAAGTGCCTAATGCACCGATCTACAGAGAGGACCTCAGCCAGGGAGGTCCCTCTATGTGCCTGACACACGAACAACAGAGAAGGACCCCAGGCAAGGGAGCCCTCTAAGTGCCTGAATGGGTGGAGCAATGGAGAAAGACTGGCCAAAGAGGCCTTCTGACCGCCAGCTACAAGAGGCTCGAAAAAAGACTGTGATAGGGCCATAACTCCTGTGTCAGAGGCAGTCGGTGTCCCTGAACACTTGGCACCGCCAGGGTCCCCACAAGCCAAGCAGCTGGACCACCTTCACGCTCACCTCTCACTGGGGCAGAACTGCGACAGGCAAAAAGTCTTGTGTCTATGTGCGCAGGATCGCTTTGGTCGTGTCCGACCCTTTATGGCCCTGTAGACTGTGGCCTGCCAGGCTTCTCTGTCAGGGATGGGGGTTCTCTAGGCAAGAATACTGGAGCGTATTGGCCACTACTGGTTGCCATACCCTCCTAGAGCACTATATTTCCTGCTGCCCTAGCAGCCAACTTCCCTGAGTACCTGGTGCTGCCAGACCCACTGCGACCCAAACAGCTGCACCACCTCCACACCTGGCCCTCACAGGGGCAAACCCAAGTCCTCCAGGGCACCCGCAGGAGCAAACCCCAGTGGACGACCCACAAGCAGAGGTGGAAATAAAACCACGATTGAAACCCAGGGGTGGTGTGGCTAAGGAAGAACACCCAAAACCTTCCCTCTAGCTGTACAAGCTGCACATTAAATCCATACAATCAACTAAGCAGACTCTGTCTCTATGGAATATATAAAAGGCCATTGAGAGCTCCCACAAAAGGAAACACACTAGTTCTGATAGCTGTGGACACTGGAGGCAAGAACACACAGGATTAGGACCAGATTAGAATCTGAGCTTCCCCTATAGCAGGTCTTATCTCTTATCCAGAGATAAGAACAGTGTTGGAGGGCATCCTAGGGAGGTGAGGTGGACTGTGACTCCCAGTGAGGGAAAGGACCCTGATGGCAGTGACTCAAGAGAAACATTTATTATTCTTATGTTTTGACTTGTTCTGTAGTTTTTTTTGGATTTTTCTTTTCTTTTTATCCCCCTCTGTTGTAGTCGTCGATTTTATTTGCTCCATGAAATCTAATTAAGGTTTTGAGTTTTTTTTTTTTTTTTCAATCACACTTTTTAGTGTTGTTATAAACCTCTGCATTGGGCTTTTGCAGTTCTATGGGGTTTTCCTTTTTTTTTTTTTTCCTCTTTCTTTCTCTTTTTTTAATTTTATTTTTTAAAAAACCTATTATTATTTTTTCTACATTTATTCCTTTGTTTTTCCTACTGTTCTTATGTCCTTGCAGTTAATCTTTAATGTATATAAGTCTTCTTTATCTACCTCTACTTAACTTTGCATATCTATTCTTTCTTTTCTTCTCTCTCAACATATTTATTAGTTTTGTTTTCATTGCTTTATTCCCCACTTGGCACCTTGCTTTAGTTTTGTTTTTGAGTTGGTGCTTCAGTTAGTTTCGTTAACTGGTAGATATAATCTTTGGTTTCCTTTGTTCACCTGGTCAATCTATTGTACTTTATTATTGTTGGACTGTTTTGATTTTGGTGTGTATATATATATGTGTATATTCCATTATTTTAATTATTATTTGCCTGATTTTGTAACTGCCATTTGTCTAGGGTTCATCTTTGGTTTTTTGTCTTTGGGTATTTGTTTTAATCTCACTTAATACCATAACAAACAACTTGTGGAATCTTTATTCCTGACCAGAGATCAAACCCTGAGCCTTTGGAGTGGGAGCACTGACTCCAAGACCCTAGACTAACAGAGAACTAACCCTAGGGAGTATCAAATAGTGAGAACTCCCACAAAGAAAACCACTGGAATATAAGACCCAGCATTACTCAACCACCAGTAACACCCTGTGCAGGACGCCGCATCTAAACAACAAACAAGACAAAAATACAAACCCAGTCATCAGCAGACAGGAGTACCACCTCATGCAGCCTTGCCCATCAGAGGAAAAAAACAAAACAACAAAAAATAACTCAGCACAAATCTCACCCTATATGAAGCTTACACAAACCACTTCACCAACCTTATGAAGGCAGAAACCAAAACAAAGAAAAAATTCAACCTTGAAGCCTGGGAAAAGGGTACCTCAAACACAGTAAGTTGAAAAAACAAAAACAAAAACAAAACAAAACAATGAAAAGTCAGAGAAATACTGCACAAATGAAGGAATAAACTAGAAATACAGAAGTCAAAATAAATGAAGAAGAAATAGACAAACTACCTGAAAAAGAATTCAGAATAATGATTGTAAAGATGATTTAAAAAACCTTGAAAACAGATTGGAGAAAATGCAAGAGTCAATTAACAAAGACCTAGAAGAATTAAAGAATAAACATACAGAGACAAACAAAACAACTACTGAAATTAAAAATACTCTAGAAGAAATCAACAGCAGAATGTCTGAAGCAGAAGAATGAATCAGTGAGCTGGAAAATAAAATGGTAGAAATAACTTCTGAAGAGCAGAATAAAGTAAAAAGAATAAAAAGAACTGAGGATCATCTCACAGACCTCTGGGACAATATCAAATGCACCACCATTTGAATTATAGGGGTCCCAGAAGAAGAAGAGAAAAAGAAAGGGTATGAGAAAAATTTTGAAGAGATTATAGTTGAAAATTTCTCCAACATGGGAAAGGAAATAGTCAATCAAGTCCAAGAGGTGCAAAGAGTCCCATACAGGATAAACACTTGGGTTTATCCCAAGGAGAAACACGCCAAGACACATGTAATCAAACTAACAAAGACTAAACACAAAGAAGAATATTAAAAGCAGCAAGGGAAAAGCAAAAAGTAACATACAAGGGAAACCGCATATGTTTAACAGCTGATCTTTCAGCAGAAACTCTGCAGGCCAGAAGGGAATGGCAGGATATATTTAAAGTACTGAAAGAAAAAACTACTGAAAGAAAAAACTACAACCAAGATTACTCTACCTGGCAAGGATCTCATTCAAAATTGATGGAGAAATTAAAAGCTTTCAGACAAGAGAAGTTCAGAGAATTCAGTATCACCAAACCAGCTTTACAACAAATGTTAAAGGGACTTATATAGTCAAGAAATACAAGAGAAGAAAAAGATCTACAAAATCAAACACCAATCAATTAAGAAAATGGCAATAGGAACATATACATCAATAATTACTTTAAATGTAAATGGATTAAATGCTCCAACCAAAAGACACAGACTGGCTGAATGGATACAAAAACAAAACAAATATATATGCTGTCTACAAGAAACCCACTTCAGACCTCAAGACACATATAGACTGAAAGTGAAAGGATGGAAAAATATATTCCATGAAAATGGAAAGCAAAAGAAAGCTGGAGTAGCAGTCCTCATATCAGACAAAATAGACCTTAAAATAAAGAAGATTACAAGAGATAAGGAAGGACACTGCATAATGAGCAAGGGATCAATCCAAAAGGAAGAAATGACAATTGTAAATATCTATGCACCTAACATAGGAGCACTCAATACATAAGACAAACACTAACAGACATAAAAGGAGAAATGGACAGTAACACAATAATAGTAGGAGACTTTAACACCCCACTTACACCAATGGATCATCAAAACAGAAAATTAATAAGGAAACACAATCTTAAATGATATGTTAAATGAGATGGATCTCCCTGATATCTTCAGAACATTACATCCAAATGCAGAAGAATCCACCTTCTTCTCAAGTGCACAAGGAACATTCTTCAGGAAAGATGACATCTTGGGTCACAAATCAAACCTCAGTAAATTTAAGAAAACTGAAATTGTATCAAGCATGTTTCCCAACCACAATGCTATGAGACTAAATACCAATTATAAGAAAAAAACTGTAAAAAACACAAAAACATGGAGATTAAACATTTCTGAAGAGCAGAATAAAGTGAAAAAAAAATGAAAAGAATGAAAAGAACTGAGGATCATCTCAGTTTCTAAATAAAGAACAGATTACTGAAGAAATCAAAAGGGAAATCAAAAAATTTCTAGAAACAAATGACAGTGAAAAATATGACAACTCAAAACCTATGGGATGCAGCAAAAGCAATTCTAAGATGGAAGTTTATAGCAATACAATCCTACCACAAGGAATAAGAAAAATATAGAATAGACAACCTAACTTTACACCTAAAACAACTGGAAAAAGAAGAAGAACAACAAAAAAACCCCAAAAAATTAGCAGAAGGAAAGAAATGATAAACATCTGAGCAGAAATAAATGAAAAAGAAATGAAAGAAACAATAGCAAAGATTAATAAAAAAAAAGCTGGTTCCTTGAGAAGATAAACAAAATTGACAAGCCTTTAGCCAGACTCACCTAGAAAAAAAGAGAGAAGAACCAAATCAACAAAATTAGAAATGAAAAAGGAGGGGTTACAACAGACAACACAGAAATACAAAGGATTATAAGAGACTTATGAACAACTATATGACAGGAAAATGGATAAAATGGAAGAAACAGACAGATTCTTAGAAAAGTTCAATATTCCAAGACTGAACCAGGAAGAAATAGAAATTACGAACAATCCAATTACAAGCACTGAAATTTAAGCTGTGATAAAAAATTTCCCCCAAAACAAAAGCCCAAAACTACATGGCTTCACAGGAGAATTCTATCAAACATTTAGAGAAGATCTAATGCCCATCCTTCTAAAACGCTTTCAAAAAATTGCAGAGGAAGGAACACTTTTGAACTCATTCTACGAGGTCACCATCACCCTGACACCAAAACCAGACAAAGACAACACACAAAAAGAAAGCTACAGTCCAATATCACTGTTGAACGTGGGTACAAAAATCTTTAACAAAATTTTAGCAAACAGCTAAAAAGCTCATACACCATGATCAAGTTGGGTTTATTCCAGGGATGCAAGGATTCTTCACTATACACAAATCAATCAATGTGATACACCATATTAATAAATGGAAAGATATAAACCACGTGATAATCTCAATAGATGTAGAAAAAGCCTTTGACAAAGATCAACACCCATTTATGACTAAAACTCCTCAAAAAATGGGCATAGAAGAAACTTACCTCAACACAATAAAGGCCATGCATGATAAACCTAACAGCAAACACTATTCTCGATGGTGAAAAACTGAAAGCATTCCCCTTAAGATCAGGAGCAAGACAAGGGTGTCCATTTTCACCACTATCACTCAACATAGTTTTGGAAGTCCTTGCTACAACAATCAGAGAAGAAAAAGAAATAAAAGGAATCCAGATCAGAAAAGAAGCAAAGCTTCCACTGTTTGCAGATGACATGATACCATACATAGAAAACCCTAAAGATAGTATCAGAAAATCACTAGAGCTAATCAGTGAATTTAGCAAAGTCACAGGATACAAAATCGATACACAGAAATCACTTGCATTCCTATATACTAACAATGAAAAATCAGAAAGAGAAATTAAGGAATTAATCCCTTTCACCATAGCAACAAAAAGAATAAAATATCTAGAAACAAATTTACCTGAGGAGACAAAAGAACTGTGCACAGGAAATTATAAGACACTGATGAAAGAAATCAAAGATATTAACAGATGAAGAGCTATTCCATGTTCCTGGGTAGGAAGAATCAATACTGTGAAAATGACTATGCTACCAAATGCTATCTACAGATTCAATGCGATCCCTATCAAATTACCAATGGCATTTTTCACAGAACTAGAACAAAAAATTTCACAATTCATATGGAAACACAAAAGACCCCGAATAGCCAAAGTAATCTTGAGAAAGAAGAATCAAGCTGGAGGAATCAACCTTCCTGACTTCAGGTTATACTACAAAGCTAGTCATCGAGACAGTATGATACTGGCAGAGAAACAGAAATATAGATGGAACAGGATACAATGGAACAAGATAGAAAACCCAGAGATAAACCCATGCAACTATGGGTAACTTGTTTTTGACAAAGGAGGCAAGAATATACAATGGGGCAAAAACAGCTTCTTCAATGAATGGTGCTGGGAAAACTGGGCAGCTACCTGTAAAAGAATGAAATTAGAACACTTCCTAACACCATACACAAAGGTAAACTCAGAATGGATTAAAGACCTAAAGGGAAGACCAGAAACTTTAAAACTCTTAGAGGAAAACATAGGCAGAATACTCGATGAAATAAATCAAAGCAAGATCCTCTATGACCCACCTCCTAGAGTAATGGAAATAAAAACAAAAGTAAACAAGTGGGGCCTGACTAAACTTAAAAGATTTTGCACAACAAAGGAAACTATAAGCAAGGTGAAAAGACAACCCTCAGAATGGAGGAAAATAATAGCAAATGAAACAACTGACAAAAGACTAATTTCCAAAATATATAAGCAGCTCATAAAACTCAATACCAGAAAAACAAACAACCCAATCAAAAAGTGGGCAAAAGACCTAAACAGACATTTCTCCAAAGAAGATACACAGATGGCTAACAAACACATGAAAAGATGCTCAACATCACTCATTATTAGAAAAACGCAAATCAAAACTGCAATGAGATATCACCTCACACCGGTCAGAATGGCCATCATCCAAAAGTCTACAAACAATAAATGCTGGAGAGGGTGTGGAGAAAAGGGAGCACTCTTGCACTGTTGGTGGGAATGTAAATTGATACAGCCACTATTGAAGATGGTATGGAGATTCCTTAAAAAATTAGGAATAAAGCCACAATATGACCCAGCAATCCCACTCCTAGGCATATACTCTGAGGAACCGAAGTTGAAAAAGACACATGTATCCCATTGTTCATTGCAGCACTATTTACAATAGCTAGAACATGGAAGCAACCTAGATGTCCATCAACAGATGAATGGATAAAGAAGTTGTGGTACATATACACAACGGAATATCACTCAGCTAGTGACTCAAAAGGAACCCATTTGAGTCAGTTCTAATGAGGTGGATGAACTTAGAGCCTATTATACAGAGTGAAGTGAGTCAGAAAGAGAAAGATAAATATCGTATATTAACGCATATGTATGGAATCTAGAAAAATGGAACTTAAGAATTTATTTGCAGGGCAGCACTGGAGAAACAGACATAGAGAATAGACTTATGGACATGGGGAGAGGGAAGGAGAGGGTGAGATGTATGGAGAGAGTAACATGGAAACATATATTCAGTTTAGTTCAGTTCAGTAGCTCAGTCGTGTCTGACTCTTTGTGACCCCAGACTCTTTCTGACCCCATGGACAGCAGCATGCCCTGCCTCCCTGTCCATCACCAACTCCTGGAGTCTGCTCAAACTCATGTCTACTGAGTCGGTGATGCCATCCAACCATCTCATCCTCTGTCGTTCTCGTCTTCTCCCGCCTTTAGTCTTTCCCAGCATCAGGGTCTTTTCCAATGAGTCAGTTCTTCGCATCAGGTGGCCAAAGTATTGGAGTTTCAGCTTCAACATCAGTCCTTCCAATGAAAATTCAGAACTGATTTCCTTTAGGATGGACTGGTTGGATCTCCTTGCAGTCCAAGGGACTCCAACACCACAGTTCAAAAGAATCAATTCTTTGGCACTCAGCTGCTTTATAGTCCAACTCTCACATCCATACATGACTACTGGAAAAACCATAGCCTTGATTAGACGGACCTTTGTTGGCAAAGTAATGTCTCTGCTTTTTAATATCCTGTCTAGGTTGGTCATAACTTTCCTTCCAAGGAGTAAGCGTCTTTTAATTTCCTGGCTGTAGTGACCATCTGCAGTGATTTTTGAGCCCAGAAGAATAAAATCTGCCACTGTTTCCACTGTTTCTCCATCTATTTGCCATGAAGTGATGGGACTGGATGCCATGAATTTAGGTTTTTTTTTTAAGCCAACTTTTTCACTCTCCTCTTTCACTTACCATATAGATGTAAGATAGATAGCCAACCAGAATTTGCTGTACGTCTCAGGAAACTCAAACAGGGGCTCTGTATCAACCTAGAGGGGTGAGAAGGGGAGGGAGATGGGAGGGAGGTTCAAAAGGGAGGGGACATATGTATACCTATGGCTGATTCATGTTGAGGTTTGACAGAAAACAACAAAATTTTGTAAAGCCATTATCCTTCAGTTAAAAAATAAATAAATTAAAAAAGAGAGAGATAAATACATAATAGTGATGCAATGTACAACATGATAGATATGATTAACACTGTTGTATGCTATATATGAAAGTTAAAAGAGGAAATCCTAAGAGTTTTCATTACAAGGAAAAATACAATGTTTTTTTCTATTTCTTTAATCTTGTGTCTATTTGAGATGAAGGATGTTCACTAAACTTATTGTGATAATCATTTCATAATGTATGTAAGTCAGATTAGTATGCTGTATACCTTAAACTTACATAGTGCTGCATGTCATCTATATCCCAACAAAACTGGAAGAAAAAGAAACAATGAAATTCAAAAAAAAGAGAGAGAGAAAGAAGTCTGGACATGAGTCAGCTGAATTGGGGAACAAGAGAGTGGGGTGTGTGGGAAAGGAGGCATATTCAGAAGCTCAGTAGTCAAAGGCTGAGACAAGAGGAGCACGGTGGAGGGGGAGGGAATACTGCAACCTCCCCCAACCCCCAGCACAGTGCTCTGTCCCTGTAGAACTACCCCCAAGCTCTCCCACAATTCTATTTTAACTTTAGAGATCAGAGAATTTGCAGGAACTAACTCTGGGAAGTTCTGACTCTGTGAAAGGCAACAGAAGAAACAATAGCATATCAAGGCATGATTACAGTCCCTAAGTTCAGTTCAGTCGCTCAGTCACGTCTGACTCTTTGTGACCCCATGGACTGCAGTACGCCAGGCTTCCCTGTCCATCACCAACTTCCAGAGTTTACTCAAACTCATGTCCATTGAGTTGGTGATGGCATCCAACCATCTTCTCCTCTGTCGTCCCCTTCTCCTGACTTCAATCTTTCCCAGTATCAGGGTTTTTCCAGTGAGTCAGTTCTTTGCATCAGGTGGACAAACTATTGGAGTTTCAGCTTCAGCATCAGTCCTTGCATTGAATATTCAGGACTGATTTCCTTTAGGATGGACTGATTGGATCTCCTTGCAGTCCAAGGGACTCTCAAGAGTCTTCTCCAACACCACAGTTCAAAAGCATCAATTCTCCAAGCACTCAGCTTTCTTTATAGTCCAGCTCTCACATCCATACATGACTACTGGAAAAACCATGCTTTGACTAGATGGACCTTTGTCAGTAAAGTAATGTCTCTCTTTATAATGTGCTGTCTAGGTTGGTCATAGCTTTTCTTCCAAGGAGCAAGCATCTTAATTTTATGGCTGCAGTCACATCTGCAGTGACTTTGGAGCCCTGAAAAATAAAGTCTGTCACTGTTTCCATTGTTTCCCCATCTATTTGCCATGAAGTGATGGGACCAGATACCATAATCTTAGTTTTTTGAATGTTGAGTTTTAAGCCAGCTTTTTCTCTCCTCTTTTACTTTCATCAAGAGGCTCTTCAGTTCCTCTTCACTTTCTGCCATAAGGATGGTGTCATCTGCATATCTGAGGTTATTGATATTTCTCCCGGCAATCTTGATTCCAGCTTGTGCTTCATCTAGCCTGGCATTTTGCATGATGTACTGTGCATATAAAGTAAATAAGCAAGAAGACAATATACAGCCTTGACGTACTCGTTTTCCAATTTGGAACCAGTCTGTTGTCATGTCTGTTTCTTACTATTGCTTCTTGACCTCCATACAGACTTCTCAGGAAGCAGGTAAAGTGGTCTGGTATTCCCATCTCTTTTAGAATTTTCCATAGTTTGTTGTGATCCACACAGTTAAAGACTTTGGCGTTTGCTGTGATCCACAGAGTTAAAGGCTTTGGCGTAGTCAATAAAGCAGAAGTAGATGTTTTTCTGGAACTCTCTTGCTTTTTCAATGATCCAAAAGATGTTTCCAATTTGATCTCTGGTCCCTCTGCCTTTTTAAAATCCAGCTTGAACATCTGGAAGTTCATGGTTCACGTACTGTTGAATCCTGGCTTGGAGAATTTTGAGCATTACTTTGCTAGCATGTGAGATGAGTGCAATTGTGTGGTAGTTTGAACATCCTTTGGCATTGCCTTTCTTTGGGATTGCAATGAAAACTGACGTTTTCCAGATTTGCTGGCATACTGAATGTAGCACTTTCACAGCGTCATCTTTAAGCATTTGAAATAGTTCAGTTGGAATTCCATCACCTCCACTACCTTTGTTTGTAGTGATGCTTCCTAAGGCCTACTTGGCTTTGCATTTCAGGATGTCTGGCTCTCGGTGAGTGATCACACCATTGTTGTTATCTGGATCATAAAGATCTTTTTTGTATAGTTCTTCTGTGTATTCTTGCCTCTTCTTCTCAATATCTTCTGCTTCTCTTGGGTCTGTACCACTCTGTCCTTTATTGTGCTCATCTTTGCATGAAGTGTTCCCTTGGTATCTCGAATTTTCTTGAAGAGATCTCTAGTCTTTCCCATTCTATTGTTTTCCTCTATTTCTTTGAATTGATCAGTGAGGAAGGCTTTCTTATTTACCTTTGCTATTCTTTGGAACTCTGCATTCATATGGGTATATGTTTTCTTTTCTCCTTTGCCTTTAACTTCTCTTCTTTTCTCATCTGTTTGTAAGGCCTCCTCAGATAACCGTTTTGCCTTTTGCATTTCTTTTTCTTGGGGATGGTCTTGATCACTGCCTCCTTGTACAATGTCATGAACCTCCATCCATAGTTCTTCATGCACTCTGTTTATCAGATATAATCCCTTGAATCTATTTGTCACTTCCACTGCATAATCATAGGGATTTGATTTAGGTCATACCTGAATGGTCTAGTGGTTTCCCCTACTTTCTTCAATTTAAGTCTGAATTTTGTAGTCAGGAGTTCATGATCTGAGCCACAGTCAGCTGCCAGTCTTGTTTTTGCTGACTGTCCCTAAAAATGTATCCATCCCTTCTTTTAGTAATTAAACTCAGAATTTCAAGAGTTCTTATGCCAACTCATGAGGTACCTGGTTTGTCAGCTCCAGATCACATCTTCCAGCTTCCCTTGCTCCACGCTGTGGCTTTAGGATGAAGTTTTAGCCAGTGGAATGTGAGTAGAAGGGATGTGTGCCACTTCAGGATAGTATCCTAAAGGGAAAGGCATATACTCCACATTCCGTTCCCCACTTCACTCTGACCAGAATGCAGCTGTGATGGAGGAGCTGGAGGAATTGGCTTAGATCTTGAGATGGAAGCCACATGTTGAGGATGGCAGAGTGACAAAGCAGGATGAGTCTGTCCTGCTCTGTGAAGCTGCCAAATGTAGTCCTGGACTGCTTATTCTAGAGCTCTCTCTTGGTGAAGTCACTCTTATCATGACCTTTGTTACAGCAGCTGAATTTGTATCCTATGTATGTAAATAACACAGCCAACCTCGACTGCGATCTTTCCATGTATCCATTACTGTTTTGAGTGTTTTACATGCAGCATTTAATTTGACCATCCCCTCTCCGTAAGTTGATGAGTTGATGAGCAGCATGCCATACACAACCTTGCGTGCCCCAGGACCAAGGGACGGGAGCAGTGACCCCACAAGAGACTGAGCAGCCCAGCCTGTGGTGTCTGAGGGCCTCCTGCAGAGGTGTGGGTTGACAGCGGCCTGCTGCAGGGACAGGGCTCTGGCAGCAGAAGTCCTTGGAGGCATAAGTCTTCTTGGAGGAGGTTGCCCTTAGCCCTGCCATGGAGCCTGGGGCCTTACCATAGAGACTGCAGGGTCTAGGACTAGGCCACCTCAGGCCAAACAACTAACAGGCAGGGAGCACAGCCCCACCCATCAGCAGAAAATTGGATTAAAGTTTTACTAAGCATGTCCCTGCCCACTAGAGGAAGACCCAGTTTTCCCCACAGCCTGTGCCTCCCACCAGGAAGCTTGCGCAAACCTCTTATCCTCATCCATTGAGGGCAGACAGAAGAAGCAAGACTACAATCTCATGGCCTCCAGAATGAAAGCCACAGTCACAGAAAATGAACCAAAATGATCACATGGATCACAGTCTGTGTAACTCAATGAAGCTATGAGCCAGGCCGTGTAGGGCCACCCAAGATGGGTGGGTCATGGTGGAGAGTTCTGACAAAACCTGGTCACTGGAGAAGGGAATGGCAAACCACTTCAGTATTCTTGCCTTGAGAACCCCAAACAGTATGAAAAGGCAAAAAGATAGGACACTGAAAGACGACCCCACTAGGTCAGTAGGTGTCCAATATGCTACTGTGGAAGAGCACAGAAATAGCTCCAGGAGAAATGAAGAGGCTGAGCCAAAGCAAAAATGATGCCCAGTGGTGGCTGTGTCTGGTGGTGAAAGTGAAGTTCAGTGCTGTAAAGAACATTACTGCTTAAGAACCTGCAATGTTAGATCCATGAATCAAGGTAAATTGAATGTGGTCAAGCAGGAGATGGCAAGGCAGTTAGGAATCAGTGAGCTGAAATGGACGAGAATGGACAAATTTAATTCAGATGATGATTTTATCTACACTGTGGGCAAGAATCCCTTAGAAGAAATGGAGCAGCCCTCATAGTCAACAGAAGAGTACAAAATGCAGTACTTGGGTGCAATCTAAAAAATGACAGAATGATCTCCGTTTGTTTCCAAGGCAAACCATTAACATCCCAGTAATCCAAGTCAACCACTAATCCCAAAGAAGCTGATGTCAGACGGTTCTATGAAGACCTACAAGCCTTTCTAGAACTAACACCAAAAATGATGTCTTTTTCATCATAGAGGATTGAAATGCAAAAGTAAGAAGTCAAGAGAAACCTGGAGCAGCAGGTAAGTTTGCCCTTGGAGTACAAAATGAAGCAGGGCAAAGGCTAACAGTGTTTTGCCAAGAGAACACACTGGTCATAGCAAACACCCACTTCCAACAACACAAGAGAAGACTCTACACGCAGACATGGCTCTAGAGTGCAGGCTCAGTAACTGCGGATGAGCTTAGTTGCCCTACAGCAAGTGGGATCTTAGTTGCCTGACCAGGGGTTGCACCTATGTCCCCTGCATTGGCAGGCCGATTCATAACCACTGAACCACCAGGTTGACATGGGTGCAACTAAGATCCCACTCACTGTAGGGCAACTAAGCCCATCTGCAGTTACTGAGCCTGCACTCTAGAGCCATGTCCACGTGTAGAGTCTTCTCTTGTGTTGTTGGAAGTAGGTGTTTGCTATGACCAGTGTGTTCTCTTGGCAAAACACTGTTAGCCTTTGCCCTGCTTCATTTTGTACTCCAAGGGCAAACTTACCTGTTGCTCCTAGGACTGGTCTTTATTGAGAGAATAAGTTGGATATACAGGCAGAAGCAGAGAAGAGAAAGGGCGACAATTCTGACAGTGTTCAATTGCAGGTTCCAACTGTCTGTGAGACGTCCCTGCCTAGGCCATGGTTTACTTTTTAGTCTTTCTTAGATTCTGTGAACTATCGAGTTCTTTTTTGCCTAAGAATTGCAACCTTTACTTCATTGTCTTGAAGTAAAGCTCTTAAGTTTCCATCTTCCCAAGATGTGAGTAGAAGCCATATCTTAATCATCTTGGCCCCTGCAGCATCTAACCCAGCACCTGGCATGAACAATGAGCTCATTATATTTTAAATAAGTTAATAAGTGACCTCATGTGTTTTAAATAAGTTAATAAATTACCCCATAGGCTTGGAGGTCAGCAGCGTACTACATATTTGACTGACTTTTCTCCTTGAAAAATATTGACACCAGGAACATTTCTCAGCAGCTCACGGAAAAGCCCTGAAACTTAGAGCATCTACCACCCACAGCTGACCTGTTTGGATTGGGGCTTGAATCCATGTTCTTTTACCAGAGATCACACAGCTGATCTTAGGACTTAATGAAGCTCAGGTTCTTGATGTCTTGTTGCAGAAAGAATTCAGTGAAAGACACAGTGACAGGTAAGAAGTGGATTTGTTTAGAGAGAAACACACTCCACGGACAGAGTATGGGTCAGCTCAGAAGGTGAGACTGGTCCTAGGGTATGAGGTTGTCGGTTTTCATAGGGGTGGCTAATTTCATGGCTAATGAGTAGGAGGAGTATTGCAGCTATTTGGGGGAAGGGGATTTCTAGGAATTGGGCCATTGCCCACTTTATGGTCTGCCTTGGAGCTGTCATGGTGTCTGTGTTTCATCTAGCTTGCTGATGTGTTACAGCGAGCATATACTGAGGCTCAAGGTTTAGTGGAAGTTAATTTATCACTAAAACAACAACAAGGGCAGAAAAGAACAAATGAATGTTATCAGGCAAAATATGTAACAATTTTTTGTTGTTGCTTAGTTGTTAAATCCTCTCCAACTCTTTTGTGACCCTGTGGACTGCAGCCTGCCAAGCTCCTCTGTTCATGGGATTTCCTAAGCAAGAATAATAGAATGAGTTCCATTTCCTCTTCTAGGGGATCTTTTCAACCCAGGGATCAAACTCACGTCTCTTGCGTCTCCTGCATTGGCAAGCTGATTCTTTACTACTGAGCCACCAGGGAAGCCCAAAGTAACAATAGCAAAGATAATAAATCAGTTGTAAAGACTCCTAGTTCTGTTTCAATGTTAAAAATTAGCCCAAAACATTTTCTTGAACTCTTTTGGAGAATTTAAACCTGCCTCAAGTACTCAACCACCAGATCAACTGGAACCTAAAAGACGATAGGAAAACATTTACTTCTGTTTCATTGACTATGCTAAAGCCTTCGACTATGTAGATCACAACAAACTGTGGAAAATTCTTCAAGAGATGGAAATATCAGACCACCTCCCCTGCATCCTGAGAAATCTGTATGCAGGTCAAGAAGGAACAGTTAGAATCAGACACAGCAGACTGGTTCCAAATTGGGAAAGGAGTACATCAAGGCTGTATATTGTCACCCTGCTTATTTCACTTACCAGCAGAGTTCACCATGTGAAATGCTAGGCCGATTGAAGCTCAAGCTGGAATCCAGATTGCCAGGAGAAATATCAATAACCTCAGGTATGCAGATGACACCACCCTTATGGCAGAAGCCAAAGAGGAACTGAAGAGTTGCTTGGTGAAGGTGAAAGAAGAAAGTGAAAAAGCTGGCTTAAAAGTCAACATTCAAAAAACTAAGATCATGGCATCTGGTCCTATCACTTCATGGCAAATAGATGTGGAAATGATGGAAACAGTGACAGACTTTATTTTCTTGGGCTCCAAAATCACAGTGGATGGTGACTGCAGTCATGAGATTAAAAGACACTTGCTCTTTGGAAGAAAAGCTACGCCAAACCTAAACAGCGTATTAAAAAGCAGAGACATTATTTTGCCAATAAAGATCCATATAGTCAAAGCAGTATAGTCAAATTTTTTCCAGTAGTTGAATATTGATTTAAGAGTTATACCATAAAGAAGGCTGAGTGCCAAAGAATTGATTTTTAAACTGTGGTGCTGGAAAAGACTCTTGAGAGTCCCTTGGACAGCAAGGAGAGTAAACCAGTCAATCCTAAGGGAAATCAACCCTGAATATTCATTGGAAGGACTGATGCTGAATCTAAAGCTCTAATACTTTGGCCACCTGATGCGAAGAGCTGACTCATCGGAAAAGATCCTGATTCTGGGAAAGACTGAAGGCAAAAGAAGGGGGCGACAGAGGATGAGATGGTTGGATGGCATCAATGACTCAATGGACTCATGTCCATGTTTGAGCAAACTCCAGGAGATAGGGAAGGACAGGGTAGCCTGGTGTGCTGTAGCCCATGGGGTCGCAAAGAGTTGGACACATCTGAGTGACTGGATGACAACCAAAAGATTCTGCTGCTGTGGACTCTCACAACTTCAATCAAATGGAGCTTGGGCACGTGTAGACTTGGCCCAATTATACTTCATTCTCCTATTCAATCCCCTTCATAAATATGTACACACCACTCAAACCCCTTCATGAATATGCATGTACTCTTAGCTGAAAAGTTCCACAATTTTGCTACTAGGGAGACATTGCTTTGGGAAAGAGACTGTGTTCTCCTTGTGTGTGTGTTCAGTCACTTTAGTTGTGTCCAACTCTTTGCAGCTCTATGGAGTGTAGCCCAGCAGGCTCGTATGTCCATGGATTCTCCAGGCAAGAATACTGGAATGGGTTTCCATGCCCTCCTCCAGGGGATCTTCCCAACCCAGGGATCAAACCCATGTCTCCTACATCTCCTGCATAGGCAGGCAGCTTTTTACCACTAGTGCCACCTGGGAAGCGGTGTATTCCTTACTTGCTGCAAATAATAAACCTTTCCTTCTCCCAGTCTTTGGCTTGGTGGTGTCTTTCAGCTTGACACCCATCAGGAGGTGAACCCAGTTTTCGGGTGACACCTGCAAGGTATGCCCATGTGGCGCCAGCGGAAACAGTCGTGTGGGACATGATCCGTCACCCATTGTCATTGTTACAGAGTGTCCTGCCTGGGCTCTGGCCCTTCAGCCCCTCCCCCTGGCTCTGTCCCCTCAAAAGCCTGGAATTTAGTTGCTAGAGGCTCAAAGGTCTCAGGAGACGGTGGGGCAGCTGGAAGCACAACCCCGATGTTTCCTAACAAGACTTTCAGGAAAGAGGAGTCAGCTTTTGGCTTCAGTCCCAAGCTGTCTGGAAAGAGGGACAATGAGTGCCTTGCCCTCACTAGAGCGTGGTGATCCTGTCCCCCAGGCTGAGCAGGAAGACAGTTCTTTCTCTCTGCCAGTGGAAGAATGAACTCTGTTCTCCTCTGCACTTGAGGAATTCCATTGTCCTTAAATTACTTGTATCAAACGTTTGAGTAGAAAGAGAATTTTAGAGTTGGGAGAATTTGTTTATATTTTCATTATTTATAATGCTCTTTGTGTCAGAACAATTTGCCTGTACAAAAGGATGACCTAACATTCATTTATGAAGAGAGAAAACACAAAAAGCAAACTAAGGCTTTGCAACATCAAAGTGAATGTCATCTTTGGCAAAAGGTACAGAGATATAGAGAAAAGGTTGATCAGAAGGTTTTATTAGTAATGGACTTGTCCGCTGAGCCCTGGGGTCTTCTTCATCTCTAAAGTTATAAAGACTTACATTCTTTCGTTTGTTCTGTTTTCTCCGGTTCTGTGCTTTTATCACATTTTCTTATCCACAGTCTTTGTTCCTTCTGTGCTCATCACATTTGCAAGCTAATTTTTGTATCAATGGTGAGGAAAGTCTTTCCAATGAAAATGTTGCCCGTACAACGGAGGACAGCAGTTGAGATCCGAGGAGGCGTCCTCACAGTCATCTTATCTCTGTAAGTATAGTCCTGCTGGGAATTTGTAGGAGAAAACCTGATCATTTACTGACCTATTGACCTATCTACCCATTGATATATCTTCTTTATCGTCAACTACACATCAGTTATTATGCTAAGTGTTTCAGATATATCATCTCATTTAAAATTCTTTTCAATCTTGTTAAGAGATACTGTCTTCCCATTGAACAGATGAAGAAACTGAGTCCTAGTGAGATTAGTTTGACTGATGTCACATAGTTGGTAAATGACCAAGCTAGGGTTGGGACCAAACCTTCCTGAATTTAGAATCTTAATGAATTTGTGTAACTAGCTCCCTTCACTGATCCACTTCCTTAAGCTGTTCGTTACAGTTTTCCTTGTCTCTTTAAGACGTTTCAGGTGTTTATATTCTCCAGTGCAGGGGGTCTTATTCTGGGTTTGCAGAAGAGTTTTCATGAAGCCTTTGAAAGGCACACATCTTTTGTGTGTAGATACTCATATACATGTTTCTGGGAAGAGATATCATTGCTTTTATCACGTTCTTGAATGGGTATGAGACCTTGAATGTTGGTGCAAGTTGGCTCATTCCAAGGAGCTCTACTGTCAAATTCTAGGACAGGGGTTCCTAAACATTAGTGAACATCAGTCTCACTCAGGGAGGTTGTTAAAATCCAGATGCCCTGCCCTACTTAAGGTGATGCCGAAACTTGGCCTCTGTGTCCTGAAGCCAAGTTAAATTTCAGAGATAAGTTTTGGGTAAAGTAGAATGTGAAGTCAAGTGGGCCTTAGGAAGCATCACTACAAACAAAGTTAATAGAGGTGGTGGAATTCCACTTGGCTATTTTAAATCCTAAAAGATGATGCTGTGAAAGTACTGCCTCAATATGCCAGCAAATTGGGAAATCTCAGCAGTGGCCACAGGACTGGAAAAGGTCAGTTTTCATTCCAATCCCAAAGAAAGGCAATGCCAAAGAATGCTCAAACTACCACACAATTGCACTCATCTCTAGCAAAGTAATGCTCAAATTACACTAGCAAAGTAATGCTTGAAATTCTCCAAGCCAGGCTCCAACAGTATGTGAACCATGAACTTCCAGATGTTCAAGCTGGATTTAGAAAAGGCAGAGGAACCAGAGATCAAATTGCCAATATCTGTTGGATCATTGAAAAAAGCAGGAGAGTTCCAGAAAAACATCTGCTTCTGCTTTATTGACTATGCCAAAGCCTTTGACTGTGTGGATCACAACAAACTGGAAAATTCTGAAAGAGGGGAATACCAGATCACCTTACCTGCCTCCTGAAAAATCTGTATGCAGGTTAGGAAGCAACAGTTAGACATGGAACTGGACATGGAACAACAGACTTGTTCCAAATCGGGAAAGGAGTACATCAAGGCTGTATATTGTCACCCTGCTTATTTAACTTATATGCAGTGTGTGTGTGTGTGTGTGTGTGTGTGTGTGAAAGTCCCTCAGTTGTTTCTGACTCTTTGTGACCCCATGGACTGTAGCCTGCCAGATTTCTCTGTCCATGGAATTTTCTAGGGAAGAATACTGGAGTGGGTTGCCATTCCTTTCTCCAGGGGATCTTCCCAACCCAGGGATCGAACCCAGGTCTCCCATCTGAGCCACCAGGGAAGCCCAGTACAGAGTACATCATGTGAAATGCTGGGCTGGATGAAGCACAAGCTGGAATCAAGATTGCCAGGAGAAATATCAATAACCTCAAATATGCAGATGACACCATCCTTATGGCAGAAAGCAAAGAACTAAAGAGCCTCTTGATGAAAGTGAAAGAGAAGAGTGAAAAAGTTGGCTTAAAAATTCAACATTTAGAAAGATCACTAAGATCATGGCATCCGGCCCCATCACTTCCTGGCAAATAGATGGGGAAACAGTGGAAACAGTGACAGACTTTATTTTTTGGGGCTCCAAAATCACTGCAGATGGTGACTGCAGTCATGAAATTTAAAGACGCTTGCTCCTTGGAAGAAAAGCTATGATCAACCTTGACAGAATATTAAAAAGCAGAGACATTACTTTGCCAACAAAGGTCTATCTAGTCAAAGCTATGGTTTTTCCAGTAATCATCTATGGATGTGAGAGTTGGACCATAATGCAAGCTGAGTGCTGAAGAACTGATGCTTTTGAACTGTGTTGTTGGAGAAGACTTGAGAGCCCCTTGGACTGCAGGGAGATCCAACTAGTCCATCCTAAAGGTAATCAGTCCTGAATCTTCATTGGAAGGACTGATGTTGAAGCTGAAGCTCCAATACTTTGGCCACCTGATGAGAAAAACTGACTCATTGGAAAAGACCCTGATGCTGGGTAGGATTGAAGGCAGGAGAAGAAGGGGATGGCAGAGGATGAGATGGTTGGATAACATCACCAACTCGATGGACATGAATTTGAGTAAGCTCTGGGAGCTGGTGATGGACAGGGAAGCCTGGTGTGCTGCGGTCCATAGGGTCTCAAAGAGTTAGATAAACTGAGTGACTGAACTGAACTGAAGAAAAGAATAACTTTATTGCTTTGCCAACCAGAGGGGGACATGGCGAATTAATGCCTTCAAAGCTGTGTCTCCCAACTGAAGGGACATTTGATGAGAAGTTTTATAAATGGTTCAAGGGTGTGTTAGCAGATGAGGATCAGGGCGTGTGCAGGGCCTGCATGTCTTTAATCTGGCCTCAGCTCTCTTTATGAGCTTCTGTGGATTACTGAGGTTATCAAACTGTGACCTTCTCTCTGAAATGAAGAAAGCTTCGTCCAGAAGTTAGCATCTTCCATTACTTGGGACTTTTAGTTCTGTGAAGTGAAGTTGCTTGGTCATGTCTGACTCTTTGCGACCCTGTGGACTGTATCCCACCAGGCTCCCCTGTCCATGGGATTCTCCAGGCAAGAATACTGGAGTGGGTTGCCATTTAGTTCTATGGAAGAGGTCAAAGATAGTTGTTTTGTGTACTCCTTGAGGTAGAACCAGGACTGTGACCCAAGGCCACGCTATTGCGTCTTGGCTGCTCCTCCCTTGTCTCTGCAGCCCCTCCTTTTGCTGCTTAGAAACTGTTTGAATAATCAGGGATGGTCAAGGAGGCTGAAGCCTATTTCTTACAAACAAGAAAGCAGGGATACAGAAAGGCTTCTGTACCCAGGAGCCCCAGGGTCCTGCTTGGTTTCATAGGAGCCAAATCTGTGGCCAGACCAGGAATCTACTTTTTAAAAAGAACTTAATTTGTATTTATATTAGTATATAGTTGATTTATAATATTATATTAGAGAATCTATATTTTAGCAAACACCTCAGCTGATTATGATGCCAGGTATCTGGGATACATACTTCACGGGGAGATTATTTTCTTTGAGGAATTTCTCTGTTGTTTCCACTCATTTCCTATGAACTTAGATCTTGCAGTTACCCCTGTGACATTGTTGCAGAAACCTCTTTGGAAAGAATACAGGCATTGGGACTTTCCTGGTGGCCCAGTGGTTAAGACTCTGTGTTCCCAAGGCAGGGGGCCCAGGTTCGATCCCTGGTCGGGTAACTAGATCCCACATGCTGCAACTAAGAGCCAGCACAGCCAAATAAATAAATAATTAAAAAAACAAATCGAGGCATTTTCCACTCCTCCCACAAAAGATGCTTGACCCTGCCTGTGAATGTCAGGGTTGTGCTCCAATCAAAGAGGAGATTCAGAGGATCAAGACAAATCAAAAGGAATTTCAACACATTCTCCCACATGGAAATACTCATGTTGTTGGATACTCTAGTACTGATGTCATCAAAATATCAATCTTAATCCTCACCTACCTCCAGCAGAGGGTTTCTAAGACAAATGCCATTGTCCTCTTTTCACTCTCCATTGACACAAGTAGGATGGCTGGGCTCTTAGAAACCGAATGCACCTCTTGGACAATCATGGAGGAGTTCCTTGGGAAGGCCAGTGGTTCTCTCCCTACATACTTCTTACGGGAGCTTTTGCCCTGCTGAGTTTACTGAGGCCCAGGAGGGGGCCTTATCTTATATGTTCCTGCATCTTCATGGTAGACCAATGGATCAGTTTATCTGCCCTGTTGCCGCTTAGTTGCTCAGTAGTATCTGACTCCTTGTGACCACATGAGCTATAGCCCACCAGGCTCCTCTGTCTGTGGGGATTCTCCAGGCAAGAATACTGGAGTGGGTTGCCATGCTCTCCTCCAGGGGATCTTCCCAAACCCAGGGACTGAACCCAGGTCTCCCACATTACAGGCAGATTCTTTACCATCTGAGCCACCAGGGAAACCCAAGAATACTGGAGTGGATAACCTATCCCTTCTCCAGGGATAGGAGTCTTATGCATTGTAGGTGGATTCTTTACCAGAGGAGCTACCAGAGAAGCCCTTATCTGCCCTACCCAGGCCTGTCTAACCCCTTTGGTCTCCTTTCATCACCCCTGTAGGAGGTTAGTGGGATATGAAACTCTATGGCCCTTGTCATTGCATTTTGCACCAGGCATGGCTAGAGTTGATTCAAGGGATTAGATCTGGTGGACAGAGTGCCTGAAGAACTTTGGACAGAGGTTCATAATATTGTACAGGAGACACTGATCAAAACCATCCTAAAGAAAAAGAAATGCAAGGAGGCAAAGTGGTTGTCTGAGGAGGGCTTACAAATATCTGAGGAAAGAAGAGAAGTGAAAAGCAAGGGAGAAAGTTAAAGGTGTACCCAACTGAATGCAGAGTTCCACAGAATAGCAAGAAGAGACAAGAAGGCCTTCTTCAGTGGAGAATGCAAAGAAATAGAGGAAAACAACAGAAGGGAAAGACTAGAGATCTCTTCAAGCATACTGGAGATATTAAAGGAACATTTCTTGCAAAGATGGGCACAATAAAGGACAGAAATGGTAAAGACCTAATAGAAGCAGAAGAGATCAAGAAGAGATGGCAAGAATACTCAGAAGAACTGTATAAAAAAGGTCTTAATAACCATCATGGTGTGGTCACTCACCTAGAGCCAGATATCTTTGAGTGTGAAATCAAGTGGGCCTTAGGAAGCACTGCTGCCTGTAAAGCTAGTGGAGGGGGTAGAACTCCAGCAAAGCTATTTCAGATCCTGAAAGATGATTCTATTAAGGTGTTGCAATCAATATGTCAGCGAGTTTGGAAAACTCAGCAGTGGCCACAGGACTGGAAAAGGTCAATCTTCACTCCAGTTCCCGACACGGGATATACTAAAGAATGTATAAACTCCTGGAACAACTGTGCTCACTCCCCACTCTAGTGAGGTTATGCTCAAATCCTTCAAGCCAGGCTTCAGCAGTACTTGGGTCAAGAACTTCCAGGTGTACAAACTAGGTTTAGAAAAGGCAGAGGAAGCAGAGATCAAATTGCCAACATTTGCTGGATCATAGAGAAAGCTAGGGGGATTCCAGAAAAACATCTATTTCTGTCTCATTGACTACGCTAAAGCCTTTGACTGTGTGGATCATAACAAACTGTGGAAAACTCTTAAAGAGATGGGAATATCAGACCATCTTACCTGTCTCCTGGAAAACTTGAATACGGGTAAAGAAGCAACAGTTAGAACCTTATATGGAACAATTGACTGGTTCAAAATTGAGAAAGGAGTACGACAAGGCTGTATATTGTCACCCTGTTTATTTAGCTTATAGGCAGAGCATATCACGTGAAATGCTGGGCTGGATGAATTGCAAGCTGGAATCAAGATTGCTGGGATAAATACCACAGATATGCAGATGACACCACTCTAATGGCAGAAAGTGAAGAGGAACTAAAGAGCCTTTCGATGAGGGTGAAAGAGGAGAGTGGAAAAGCTGGCTTAGAACTCAATATTAAAAAAACTAAGATCATGGCATCCAGTCCCATCACTTCATGGCAAATAGAAGGGAGAAGGTGGAAGCAGTGACAGATTTTCTCTCTTTGGGCTCTAAAGTCACTGTGGATGGTGATTGCAACCATGAAATTAGAAGACAATGAAAGTTATGACAAACCTAAACAGTGTTTTAGGTTTATGACATACCTAAAAAGCAAAGACATCAGTTTGTGGACAAAAATCCATGTAGTTAAAGTAATCATGTGTCTATGCGAGAGTTGGACTGTAAAGAAGGCAGGGGGCCAAAGAATTGATGCTTTCGAACTGTGTTGCTGGAGAAGACTTTTGAGAGTCTCTTGGACAGCAAGGAGATCAGACCAATCAATCCTAATGGAAATCAACTCTGAATACTCATTGGAAGGACTGATACTGAAGCCCCAATACTTTGGCCACTTGATGCAAAGGGCCAACTCATTGGAAAAGACCTTAATGCTGGGAAAAATTGAGGGCAGAAAGAGAAGAGGGTGACAGAGGATGAGGTGGTTGGGTGGCATCACCGATTCAATGGACATGAACTTGGGCAAACTCCCCAAGATGGTGAGGGACAGGGAAGCCTGGTGTGCTGCAGTCTGCGAAGAGTCTGACACGACTTGGTGACTAAACAACAACAAATGGCTAGAGTGACCACCCAAGTCACACTCAGTCAATTAAATTGTCTCAGGATTTTGAAATTATGATGGGATGGGGCTCAGAAACCCTAATGTTTCTGGAAGTGGGAAATTATATAAATTTTAATTGAGGTGGCTATGTTTGGTTTAATAAGCAAGTGAAACAGAGAAGATCTACTGGGGAGAGGGAGAGAATTTTCTAGTTCTCATTCTTTCTGAGTTCCTGTTCCCCCCACCCCCCGTGTTGTTTGTTTTATGAGACACCTCCGTGATCTTTCAATAAATCCCTCTCTCTCTTCTCTCTCTTTTTTTTTTTTTGGCTAAAGCAAGTTTGAGTGAATTCTACTTTTTGCAATCAAATGATTCTTTACTACCATGCTTTCCAAAACTTTCCATTACAGACAGAAAACACCAGTACTTGCACAGAACAATCTTGGGCCTCTTGTATCACCACATCTGGGGAGCTTTGATTTACTAAGACATAAAATAGTATGAAGAAGTTTTGTAATTGGTAGACTGACAGAGAAAATATAGAATAGGCTGTGGAGTTGAGGTGGGATATGAATTTGTGCTGAAGTGGAATGAGGTGTGAAAATCTCATCCTTTCAGAGCAAGTGACCAGTGGCCTTCGGTACCCTCAGCCTCTTGAAACCTAGCATAGTCTAGCTCGCTGAGGTCAAAGTTTGGGGGACTGTCCAGCTGTAAAACATGAGACTGTGCTGGTCCTTTCTTGAAACCTTGCTTCAAATATGGCAAGAAAGGGACAAACTCCAATCCAGGTTGCCACGTTGAAAGTACATAGGACCATTATATAGTTAAAGTCTTTGTGGGATGTCCTTTCTGAGCTGATGGGGGCCCTATCAAGAAATTATTAATTCGTCTTGCCAAATTATAACAGTTGAATCCTCTGCTATCCCTTTTTGTGACTCAAGTTAATGCCTTGGTTAGAAAAGGGTCCTGATAACTGAGAATGTGCATAACTGAGAAGTGAGGCAGCGGGGCCCCTCCGGAAAGCTCCCCGCTGCATACACCCCGTAAACCAATGGCACGCTTCACTGCACTGTAGAATGCATCCTGTGACTAGGCCAAGGGTAGTGAGGTCTGGGTGTCAAGCTCGAGAGCAAATACGAGAAAGAAGAGCTGGTTTATTTTCTTCCCTCTGAGAAAGGGTAAGAAGCAAAGGTAGAGTTGAATGTAGCCTTGTTGTTACTAAGCAACAGAGAGCCTGCAGAAGTCAGCCCAGCCCAGCTCCTGAACAACCTGTAGGCCAAGCACCGAGGAAGCAATCTGACCCAACAAAATTTGTCACTGGCCCGTAATCAATAGAATTCCTTAGAAGAGGCAGTCCACTGGGTTTCTGGGAATAAGCACACTTCTATGCTTGATTCAAACTCATAGGCAGGGAGTCTTAATCTGCCCACAGTTGCCAGGTACCTGATAGAAGTAACCCCCACACCCTTGAAGTGCAGCTCTGTATATTTATAATGGGAAATATAGTGCCACATGTTAATGCTTATCTGGGAGGGAAATGTGCCAAGAAATAGTTAAAAAGAAAATGACAAAGGATCTCAAAACATACCACAAAGCTTCAATAATTAAAACAGTATGTATAAACATAGAAATAAATAAACCAGTGCAATAGAATAAATTATCCAGACATTCCCTATAATTGGGAATTCAGTAAATGATCACAGTGACATTTCAAATCATTGGGGATAAAGTGTTGGGATTATTAGATTTAATTTGGAAATAAAATAAAATTAGATTTACAACTGACATGGTATCCAAAGACAAGATTCCAGGTAAATTAAAGATCTAAATATAAGGAAAAATAACTACCTAATTATAAAAAATAGTACAAGAAAATAACATTGTAAGAAGGAAAATTTTTTTAAAGTAAGCCATAAATACCAGAAACCATAAAAAAATTTGTCAGATTTTAAAATATGAAAATTTCTTTTTGAAAAAAGATATCATAAATAAAATCCAAAGACAAGCAGCAGAGAGGAAGAAAATATTTGCAACATACAGGGCAGAGAACAAGTAACTATTATATTAATATATAAAAATTTCTATAAATAAGAAAACAATTCAATTATTTAAAAAGATGATTTTTAAAAGAATACAAACAATTTATCTCACCAGCAAACTAAAATAAAGACTGATTTGCTATTTTCTACCCATCACATTGGCTGAAGTTAAAAAGCAAAAATAATACATAATTCATGCTTTTGGAAAATGAGCAATCACTCGCATCATTTGTGGGAGCAGAAATCTAAATTCATACCAAGTTTTTGGAAAGCAATGTGTAATACCTATTCCATTTTGATTCATTTTCTAGGAATTTATCCTATGAGAAATACTTAAACATGTACAATCATAAGAAATGTATGGGTAAAAGGATGTTTTATTTAGCAGTTGACAAGAATAAAAAACCAAGAAAAACTAATACCCTGTTTCTGTTACATACTCTTTCTCTGAACACGGTACAACTGATTAAGTTTACCCTCAACAAATTACAATTTTATCTTTCTGAAATTACACCCAATTCACTTTGCTTGGAGGGTAAAATGCTGCATGAATTCAATATATTATTAATCTTCGTTTCCCATTTTTGAGTCAGGAGGGCCATTGCTCTTATGGACTGATCATCATGTTGCTGAGGTGGAGAGATCCTGGGTGTAAAGGATGGTGGTAGGGGGTGCAAAGGAGAAGGGAATCAAAATGTAATAAATTGTTAGTAAGTGCCTGGCACCATAAAAAGCAGTGAGTCACAGCCTGGAGCGGTTTTACTCCGTAGCAGATATTTGGCCATGTCCGGGGATAGTTTTAACTCTCACAACCAGGAGGTTGTTACTGGCATCTAGTGGGCAGAGGCCAAGTGTGCTCTTACCGGCCAAGTCCCTACAGCAGAGGATCATCCAGCCCCAAATGTCAATCGATACTACTGATATAAGGTGATATAAAGCATCTTACATGGATGTCTCATTAATATTCCCAACAACCCTATGACACTGGAACAGTATAACGTTTCTTAATAGACTTGCACTAAATCCACTCGCTAACTCAATTAACTGACATTCTCGCTTTCCTCCATAAAACACAATGAGGGATGACCGTGACGCACAAAGTGCTCAGGTGTGACCACGGGCTAGAACGCTTGTGCACGTCTCCATCACCACTATAGCTGTGCTCACCAACTTGCTTTTCTTACTGGGTCTTCTAATTTTATTATTGTAATTATGTAATTTAGTAGCTGCTGCTGCTGCTGCTGCTAAGTCGCATCAGTTGTGCCCGACTCTGTGCGATCTCATAGACAGCAGCCCACCAGGCTCCTCTTCCCTGGGATTCTCCAGGCAAGAACACTGGAGTGGGTTGCCATTTCCCTCTCCAATTTAATAGTATATCACATGAATTAGAATTTCTCAATCTTGGCACAGATATAAATCAATGGTATCATTAATATGAGTGCAAATATAAAAGGAGTTGTTTCTATGATAACTGAAATGACAGAGACTGGCTAGCCCTCACTAACCTGTCCCGTCTAATTCCTGGATACACAGCTGGACCATGTTTCCAGACCCTTTTGCTGTGGATGGAGCCACATTTCTACCTCTCACCAAGGGAACGTGAACTGAAGGGATATGTTTCTCTTCTGGGCTGAGGGACTTGAGCGATGCGTATGCCTTCACAATCCTCTCTCCTCTTTCCTCTGCTTCTCACCTGACACACTCAAAACAGTTTTTGGAAGCTATGTATTGAATATTGCGTAGCCCAAACTGAAGGACTTTGCACCTTGGAACCATGCTTGGAGGAGAGTCACTCACCAGCTAGAAGGAACCATTTGGCTTTTATGTGAGTAATAACAAAAAAATCTAGTTTTCTTGAACCATTATGCATTTGCAGGCTTGTTGTTAGAGCGAATTTTGTTTTCTTAACTAATATAAGTGAGTTATACAGGAAATACTGGAAATACAGGCATGCCTTGGAGATATTGATGGTTAAGCTCTGGATCAGCCCCATAAATTGAGTTACATGAATATTTTTGGTTTTCCAGTGCATATAAAAGTGACATTTACACTATAGTCTAAGTATACAATAGTACACGTATAGTGGTGTAAGTATACAATAGCATTAGGGCTAAAAACATTAATTTAAAAACACTTTATTGCTAAAAAATGCTAATCATCTGGTGAGCCTTCAGCAAGTTGTAGTAGTAATATCAAAAATCACTGATCAAATACAATAACAATAGGAAATTTTGAAATATTGTATGAATTATTAGGGAGAAGGCGATGGCACCCCACTCCAGTACTCTTGCCTGGAAAATCCCATGGATGGAGGAGCCTGGTAGGCTGCAGTCCATGGGGTCGCGAAGAGTCGGACATGACTGAGCGACTTCACTTTCACGCATTGGAGAAGGCAATGGCACCCCACTCCAGTACTCTTGCCTGGAGAATCCCATGGACGGAGAAGCCTGATAGGCTGCAGTCCATGGGGTCGCACAGAGTCGGACATGACTGAAGCGACTTAGCAGCATGAATTATTAAAATGTGACACAGAGACACAAAATGAATAAATAATATTGGAAAAAATGGTGCCAGCAGACTTCCTTGATGTGGGGTTGCCACAAACCTTCAATTTGTAAAAAAAAAAAAAAAAAAAAATGCAGTAAAGTGAAGCACAATAAAACAAGATATGCCTGTACTTGTAAACGTGAGCCCCTAAAAATTTGCCATTGTATTAGGTGTAGGGCAAAAAATGGTATAATATTGGGAATGAAATTTAAAATAGCTTCATAGTCATACTTCTTCTTGAGTCTTCTAAGTTCCTACTCCCTTTTGAAGACATTATACACATTGCTAGTACAGTTCATGCAACAAAATCATCTGGGAATCCAACCAACAAACCCAGAAGGCCTGGTCTTACATCAAAATATTGATCTACACATGTACTTTTAGTTATTTTAAGTTGAAACTGAATGTTTAAGGTAAATGTATCAGTTCAGTTCAGTTCAGTTCAGTCGCTCAGTTGTGTCCGACTCTTTGCGACCCCATGAATCGCAGCACGCCAGGCCTCCGTGTCCATCACCAACTCCCAGAGTTCACTCAAACTCATGTCCATCGAGTCGGTGATGCCATCCAGCCATCTCATCCTCTGTCGTCCCCTGCTCCTCCTGCCCCCAATCCCTCCCAGCATCAGAGTCTTTTCCAATAAGTCAACTCTTCTCATGAGGTGGCCAAAGTACTGGAGTTTCAGCTTTAGCATCATTCCTTCCAAAGAAATCCCAGGGCTGATCTCCTTCAGAATGGACTGGTTGGATCTCCTTGCAGTCCAAGGGACTCTCAAGAGTCTCCTCCAAATCCGCAGTTCAAAAGCATCAATTCTTTGGCGCTCAGCTTTCTTCACAGTCCAACTCTCACATCCATACATGACCACAGGACAAACCATAGCCTTGACTAGACGAACCTTTGTTGGCAAAGTAATGTCTCTGCTTTTCAATATACTGTTTCTTAATGATTTCTTGCTTTGACTCACTTCTTTTTAATCAACCATATTTTCATTTATTTATTTGGCTGCGTCGGGTCTTAGTTGCGCGTGCAAGCTCTTCCTTGAGTCACGCGGGGTCTTTCATTGTCGCACATGGACTCTCTAGTCATGGTGTGTAGAGTCCAGAGTGTGCAGGCTCAATAGCTGCTCTGAGATATGTGGGATCTTAGTTTCCAAATTAGGTATGGAACCCATGCCCCCTGCATTGCAAGGTGGATTCTTAACCACTGGACCACCAAGGAAGTCCTAAACTGAGTTTTTAAGATAACCTACTTTCCACCAGCCCAGTCCTACTGGCCTTCCAGTGTTTAACCATTTTACAGATGAGAAAATTGAGGTTCAAGGAGATAAGGTGACTTCCCAAATCCCCCAAACAACTGACAGAGCCAGACTCCACCTCCGGATTCCCAAACTCTCCACTGTTACTCCGTGTGGTGGTCCTCCTTCTTGGGAGCTCTAATTCCACAGAGCCAGACACAGGCCACCATCTTTGAAACTGATGGAGAAGCCAGTTCTGGCTTTAAGAGGCTTATTACAAAAAATGAGTTGCAAATGCTCCCTTGGAAGTTGCTCATTTGGCAAATACTTCAGTTTATGGAATTGTTTAACTGTATGAAAAATGGAACCAGGCAGCAGAGCCCTGGCTCCATGTCAGTCCTGCCCAGAGCCCTTAGCAGAGGTTCCCTTCAGTACAGCTGGTGTTCCAACCCTGCAGGGCTGCGGCTGCCAGACCTTGGGAGGTGCTCTGAGTCTCAGGCTCCCTCTCTCAGACACAGAACTTTCTTTAGAGCTTACAAACAGATTTCTGTCATGTTAGCTTTTTATTTTTTTGGTCAGCTTGTGGGATCTCTGGGCTTCCTGGGTGGCACTAGGGTAAAGAAGCTGCCCATCAATAAAGAGACCTGGGTTTGATCCCTGGGTTGGGAAGATCCCCTGGAGGAAGGCATGGCAACCCTCTCCAGTGTTCTTGCCTGGAGAATCCCCATGGACAGAGGAGCCTGGCAGGCTACAGTCCATAGGGTCCCCAAAAGTCAGACATGACTGAAATGAATGAACATGCCTGCACATGGGATCTCAGTTCCCAGGACAGGGATTGAACCTGGGGTCACAGCAGTGAAAGCCTAGAATCCTAACCACTAGGCCACTAGAGAACTCCTGACTCTCAGCTACCTTTAAAGTCAGTGGGACAGATTTTACCTCATTTTACAGAGAATTGAGCTGAGAGAGGTTAAATTCCCTAAGTCCCATGGCTACTATGTGTCAGGGATAGCGCTGAGATATAAACCCAGGTGTGTGCTTTCAGCTCCATATTCCTTCTGGCACACCGCATGACTTTCTCCTGCTGCCATGCCAAATCCCATCACCCCCAAACCTGGTGCCTCTGTACCCAGTGAGAGAACACCTTTGGAGGTGAGTAGCCTTGGTTTGAGTCGGGGCTCTGACTCCTATCAGCAGTTTTCTCATCTTTCTCATGGGAAAGAGTAACCACACCAACTTACGTAGAAGTGGTGAGGCTCAAGTGCACGTCTGCTGAAAGCTGCAGCCACGATGTGGCTCACAGCAAAGCTTCGCCCCCACACTATTTATTGTCTGTGCCCAAGCGTTAATGCCTGCGCTCTGCGTCTGTGCCTTTCCTTCCACCCTTGCAATGGGCTGCGTCTAGGGCCTTCCAGCCTGACTGGGAATTTCCCGAGAGCAGGGACCTTGTCCCCTCTATGCAAAATGCTTTGAAGTGGCTCCAGCCTTTGACCTGGAGCCAGGAGACCTGAATTCTAGTCTTGGGTCATTTTCTTCCTCTGAGTCTCGATTTTCCCATTTGTAATCTGAAGAGGTTTGACTAAGTGATATATATATATATATATATATATATATATATATATATATATAATCCTTCTAAATGAGAATATTCTATGGTTTTCCTCACACAGACTAGAAGCTACCTGAAGATACAGGAACTGTGGCCCATTTTGCCTTGAATACTTCCTACCTCCAGGCTCTGTATGTTCACAAACATTTAAGTGAACAGTATTGTATGCTCAGCCTGATGCTCCAGGGAGACACAGGGAAGAGAAAGCAGTCCCATCCCCCAGGACTCCTGCTCACCAAGTTCTCCCCTCTGGACTCATGGAGAAGATAGCACCAGCACACATGAAAACATGGAGGATATTTGGTTTGGGCCCTGGGTGTCTCTCCCTTGGAGGAATCTAAACAGCCCCCTAACAGAATTTCTCACTTCCAGTGTCTCCCCTTGCTAATTCACCCACCCACCCCACCCCAGCCCTGCCCCTGGCCATGCAGCTGCTGGATGTACAGAGGCCTGGTTTGATCAGATCACTTACTGGCTCTGAATCTTTCAATGCTCCTTCTCTCTTTCTATTGAAAATCTAAACTTACTAGCATGGCACCATACCCTTGGCTGACAGTCCCAGGGCCTGCCCTGGGGGCTCCAGCTGTCTTCACTCCTCACCAGCGCCTGGATGCCGGTCAGTTGGAAAGTGCCTGCTCTGTTTCCCATTCCTAGCCCCAGACTTCCGGCATACTTGAAAGCCTCTTCATCCCCCATGATTTGCTTGACCAATTTAGGTATTAATACAACCCAATCACATTTCATTTACTTATTTCATTTCAACATTTCAGCCTGAAGTGTCCTTATCATCAGAAATTCCAGAATCTTCCTTTTCTTTCTCATTCCCTGCTACTCCATTGCACACAATTGCCTAGCAACCTGGGGGGCTGACTCAGTCCAAAGAGATTAGAGTGAAGAACAGTCAAAATATAGGGAAGATAAAAATCATGCAAGATAAACCAGGATGGGTTTTTGGAAACAGAGGACTTTCATCAGGATCTAGAATGTACAAGAACTTCAACAGGTCGATGTGTTGGCAATGGGGAAGGGAGGACCTCTGAAGAATGGAATCAATAGCCAAGGGGTAGAAGAAAAGAAAAGCAGAGCCTCTGACTCAGAATGCAGTGAATTTGCTCGATAAATTCCAGTCTGGTAAGACTTTCAGGAAATGGGTGCCCTCATTCAATGCTGATATTGTTCTAAATTGGTGAAGTCCTTGAGAGCCATATGTTCATGTCTTTGACAAGTAATCCAGCTCATGAAAATTTATGCTTCAAGGAAATAACTCAATGGAACACCAAATGCTCTTTGAACAATAGTGTTTATAGAGGCATTCTATATAGAAGAAAACATTTGGAAGCAATCAAAATTTCAACAGTAGGAGCTGGTTAAATAAAATATGAAGCATCTAGATAATGAAGTGTTAGGAATATATTAAAACTGATCATTGAAACAGACACAGAGAATAGACTTATGAACATGGCGCGGATGGCAGGGAGAGGGAGAAGAGGTTGAGCTGTATGGAGAGAGTAACATGGAAACTTACATTACCATACAGAAAATAGATAGCCAATGGGAATTTGCTGGATGGCTCAGGAAACTCAGAGGATCTATATCAACCTAGAGGGGTGGCATTGGAAGGGAGATGGGAAGACGGGGGACATTTGTATACCTATGGCTGATTCATGTTGATGTTTGACAGAAAACAACAAAATTCTGTAAAGCAATGATCCTTCAAAAAATAAATACATTTTAAAAAATGAAAAATAAAATAAAATAATGATCACTGAAGTCTGCACTATTTAATTCTGAATTAATTCAGCAAATATGGATAGAGGGTGCTGTATTAGGGCTGCTGTAACGAAGTACCACAACCTGGGTGACTCAAAGAGCAGAGATTTATTTTCGCACAGTTCTGCAGGCTGGAAGTCTGAGCCCAAGGTGTTAGCAGAGTTGGTTTCCTTTGCGGTTTTTGTCCTTGGCTTGTAGATGTCTTCTCCCTGTGTCTGCACATGGCTTTCCTTTTGTGTGTGTCTGTGTCCTAATTTCCTCTTATAAGGACGAGTCCTACTGGATTAGGGCCAAATCTAGCGACTTCTTTTTTAATTTAATTAATTCTTTATTCTACTGTTTATTTTTGGCTGTGCTGGTCCTTGCTGCTCTGTGAAGGCTTCTTATAGTTTTGGCAAGTGGGGGCTACTCTCTCGTTGCAGTGCGCAGGCCTCTCATCATGGTGGCTTCTCTTGCTCCGGAGCATGGGTTCTAGAGTGCAGGCTCAGTAGCTGTAGCACATGGGCTTAGTTGCCTCTCAGTGTGTAGAATCTTCCCAGAACTTGGATTGAACTCTGGTCCCCTGCATTGGAGGGCAGATTCTTAACCACTGGACCACCAGGGAAGTCCAATTCACTACTTTTTTAAAGACCCTATCTCCACATACCGTCATACTTGGAGGTACAGTGAATTAGGACTTCAACATACGAATACTGGGGGGACATGATGGCTTGTTCTGTATCCGAGACTGTACTGTAGGTGTGGGGGATTGATGTGAGAAATACCCAGCCACTGGTTGTCAAACATCTATAGACAAGAAAAAAGGCTGGCTTTCATGGAAGGACACAACTCTGACAGGCAAAATGGTTGGGTGGGCAGGGAACAATTAAGGCACAGGCCTGGAAGCGGAGCACAGGTTACACTTGACCTCTATGAAGTGATTCTTGGATGCTATACACACAGGGCTCGAGGGCCATAATCACTGAGTGAATTTATTTTGTCTCCCACTGCCCTTTAAAATTTGTTCAGCTGGGAAATTTCCTCATTTGCTCTTGCACAAAAACTCACATAGTCTTATGACTTTCTGATCACTCTTAGGTAATAAGCCTTTTGGATTATGTTAAGTTGTCAAACTCTGTCCCAGTTAAATTATCAAATTATTTAACTTGATGAAGTCAAAGCCTAAAACTTAAATTACCGTCCCTTGTTTTGCTGGCCCACTTGCTACAGGTGAGTTATCTGGGGCACGGGGCTCGGTGATGCCAACCTTTCCCTCTGTTCATCTTCCTTCTCTCTCCCACTCTTGGATTGGGGTTGAGAGAGGGAGAAAAAGATAGGCTATTCCTGTATACACATTATCTCTGTGGCTACACAAGATCTCCTTGGCTTGGGAAGGTTTTTGCCAGGTGTGGACTGGCCAGCCAAGAGCAGGGAGAATAGGGAGCTATCACCCAAGACCTCTCAGCTGTTAAAGAGGCGACACAGCCTGGTCTGTGCTTTCCTAATGATCGCCTTAACTTCAATCAGTTCTAATCATTAATGAGCTTCAGACTGCAGCTGGCTCTCTTGAGAGCCTCTTAGGCCAAGAAATGAAATCAACTCTAACAGAAACTGCAATGCAAATCGAGATATGGAGACCATATTTAAGTTTACGTTCTCTATAAAAGTGGTAGAAGAGGTTACAGGCATTGAACCTCATGGGAGAGAAGCAAGGTCAGAGCTGGTCTGGGGTCTCACAGTGGAGAAGTGCTGCAGCCTGGATCTGCAGACTTCTGGCCCCACAGATACTGCATTACTTGCTTGAATATGGCAGTGTGGTGTTAGGAACATAGGCTTTGGGGTCACAGGCATAAATTCTGACTCCATCTCTACACTAATTAGCCCTGTGGCCTTGAACAAGTCACTTAGCTTCTATTTTATCTAGTTTTCAGAGTTGTCATGAGGATTAGTTAGTAAGTTAGCTCAGTCGCTCAGTCTTGTCCGACTCTTTGCGACCCCATGAATCACAGCACGCCAGGCCTCCCTGTCCATCACCAAATCCCGGAGTTCACTCAGACTCTCGTCCGTCGAGTCGATGATGCCATCCAGCCGTCTCATCCTCTGTTGTCCCCTGCTCCTCCTGCCCCCAATCCCTCCCAGCATCAGAGGGACTCCAATGAGTCAAATCTTTGCAGGAGGTGGCCAAAGTACTGGAGTTTCAGCTTTAGCATCATTTCTTCCAAAGAAATCCCAGGGCTGATCTCCTTCAGAATGGACTGGTTGGATCTCCTTGCAGTACCAGGGACTCTCAAGAGTCTTCTCCAGCACCACAGTTCAAAAGCATCAATTCTTCAGCGCTCAGCCTTCTCCACAGTCCAACTCTCACATCCATACATGACCACTGGAAAAACCATAGCCTTGACCAGACGGACCTTTGTTGGCAAAGTAATGTCTCTGCTTTTCAATATGTTATCTAGGTTGATCATAACTTTCCTTCCAAGGAGTAAGCGTCTATTTTATCTAGTTTTCAGAGTTGTCATGAGGATTACAATATATAAAATATACATAAGCATCTACCCAGTACCTGGTACATGAAAGGTCATAAATTAGTTATTTTTGCCTCTCCTTCCCTTATTAATGTTGAAATGCAGCCTTTACTGAATCTAAATGAAAAACTACAGTAATGAGATGTGGTTGAGCTGATTCTCCAAAATGTAGGGCCTTGTTGAGAGTTTCTAGGACTTGAGGGTAACCCAGGTAACAACGTGGAGAAGGACATTAAGACTTGTCCAGACAGTAAGGTTGCTCAGACAATCTGCTTCCCTTCTTGAACCTCCAGGTACTCCGGGTGCCCTGGTCTCACCCAGTTCCAGATCCAGAAGGCTCACCCTCGAGGCAACTGGATTCCTATTAGCCCTTGTCTGGGACCCCAGTGTTGTGGTCCCCATGGCCTCGCTGGAAGGGGTCCACTTTCCACCCTCCTCCACCGGCCACCAGCCAAGTGGCCGGTTCCCCATCAGGCTGTGGCTGTTCCTCCCATGGGCCCAGTTTAGTGGGGACACAATCTCTACTCTTTCTATTTCCATGATCAAGGGCTTCTCTGGGTATCACTCCTGATCTCTCTCATTCCACCTGAGGAACAAGGCATCGACTTACTGTTAGTGATTTTTGAGGATGGAGTTGAATGTAAGAAGGGAGTCCTCCTGGATTCTGTCCTGAGATCTGCACTCTGAACTACTCTGTCTACTCTGTGTGAGCTTAGGGAGCATGGTCTGATGCCTCAGAACAGGCTCACTGCTGCGGGTGGGAGATGGGAGTGGAGGGAGGTATGGGGGATGGAGAGTGGGTCAAAGTATAATTTTCAAAAACGTTAAAAACATTACTTCCATACAAATATATGGAAGAATATATGTCAAAGTTGTGTTTAAATCGTGAATAAGAAAATGTTAAAGCTTGGTCTTGAAAGCATTTGATGAAGAAATTTATATAGTTAGTCTAGAAAGGAATGCTGAAATAAGTCTATTAAATTAGATGTAAAACCAGCTAATATACTCCCATGCAATCAAATGATAGCCTCTGCAGTTATTTTCTCTATCAAGCAGATACTGCTTGGATCTCTATCAGACAAAAATCTGCATTTAACATGTAATGTTAATGAATCTGGGCCTTAATAAAAATCAATAAAAGTGAAGTAAAAATTAATTTCTCCTTGGCAGGGCCCTTAAATAGTGGTCCACTAAAATACTGAGAGAACAAGAAGTCATGTTTTTGCATTATTTCCAAAATTTTGATAATGCTGAATAATTCTTAATAAGGGATAAATTCAATACTGGGAGAGGATATTAGCAAGTACAGAACATCTGAACATTTTGTTGAAATATTTTTGTTTACTGTCTCCATCTTTGTAATTATTGAGTCTCTCTCTCCTTTGGCTTTTTCACTTGGGTAGAGAACAGAGGGGGCTATTTATTGAGCCTCCTAGACTCCAACAGGCATCCTCTCTGGTAAATCCCACCTCTGCCTTAGGAGCTGCTCCAGGCTAACCCTGGTTGGGTGATGGCCTAGATCTCTTTGTTCCCTGTGACTCTCAGGCTAGCAGGCAACAGCAATTCAACTCTCAGACTATGAAAGCACAGGAGGAAACAGGCTTACTCATTTTCTGCTATAAATCTGCCAAGATGCCAGTTTAATAAACAAAATAAGTATTTCTTCTCTGTGTTTTCTCCCACTATGTATATTTATGAGCTCTTAGAACTTAGGAAAGAGGCAGGCTTTTGAGGATAACTCCTAGATTTACAGCCCCGATAGGCAGAGAATTGCAGAGAGCCTGTGAGCCCTATTCTTTAACCCCCAAGACCTTCCACCCTCATACGGGGCCTCTGAAGATGCTTAGGGAGAAATGAGATTGGGTGACTAGCCATATCAATGAACATTCAGTGAATGTCTTTATTGTTCAGTTCTAAGTCATGTCCTACTCTTTGTGACCCCATGGACTGCAGCACGCCATGCTTCCTTGTCCTTCACTATCTCCTGGCATTTGCTCAAACTCATGCCCACTGAGTCAGGGATGCCATTCAACCATCTCATCCTCTGTCATCCCCTTCTCCTCCTGCCTTCAATCTTTCCCAGCATCAGGGTCTTTCCCAATGAGTCAGCTCTTTGCATCAGGTGGCCAAAGTATTGAAGCTTCAACTTCAGCACCAGTCCTTCCAATGAATAGTCAGGGTTGATTTCCCTTAGGATTGACTGGTTTAATCTCCTTGCAGTTCAAAGGTCTCTCAAGAGTCTTCTCCAACACCACGGTTCAAAAGCATCAATTCTTCGGCCCTCTGCCTTCTTTATGGTCCAACTCTCACAGCTGTACATGACTAGAGGAAAACCCATAGTTTTGACTATACAGACTTTTGTTGGCAAAGTGATGTCTCTGCTTCTTAATACACTGTCTAGGCTGGTCATAGCTTTTCTTTCAATGAGCAAGTGTCTTTTAATTTCATAGCTGCAGTCACCATCCACAGTGATTTTGGAGCTGAAAAAAATAAAATCTGTCACTGTTTCCATTTTTTCCCCATCTATTTTCCATGAAGTGATGGGATCAAATGCCACGATCTTAGTTTTTTGAATGTTGAGTTTTAAGCCAGCTTTTTCACTCTCCTCTTTTACCCTCATCAAGAGGCTCTTTAGTTCCTCTTCACTTTCTGCCATAAGGGTGGTATCATCTACATATCTGAGGTTATTGATATTTCTCCTAGCAATCTTGATTCCAGCTTGTGATTCATCTAGCCTGGCATTTCACATGATGTATTCTGTATATAAGTTAAATAAGCATGGTGACAATATACAGCCTTGATATACTTTTTCCCAATTTTGAACCGGTTCATTATTTCCTGTCCAGTCAACCTGCTTGTTGACCTGCATACAGATTTCTCAGGAGACAGGTGAAGGTGGTCTGGTATCCCCGTCTCTTTAAGAATTTTCCACAGTTTTTTGTGATCCGTACAGTCAAAGGCTTTAGTGTAGTCAATGAAGCAGAAGTAGATGTTTTTCTAGAATTTACTTGCTTTATCTATGATCCAACAGATGTTTACAATTTGATCTCAGGTTCCTCTGCCTTTCCTAAATCAATCTTGTACACTGGAAGTTCTCTGTTCACTTACTGTCGAAGCCTAGCTTGAAGGATTTTGAGCACAACCTTGCTAGTGCGAGTGCAATTGTGTGGTAAGTTTGAACATTCTTTGGCATTGCTCTTTTTGGGGATTGGGATGAAAACTGACATTTTCCAGTCCTATGGCCACTGCTGACCGAGTTTTCCAAATTTGCTGACACATTGCATGTAGCACTTTAACAGCATCATCTTTTAGGATCTGAAATAGCTCAAGTGGAATTAATCACCTCCACTAGCTTTGTTCATAGAGACGCTTCCTAAGTCACACTTGACTTCACACTCCAGGATGTCTGGGTCTAAGTGAGTGACCACACCATTGTGGTTATCCAGGTCATAAAGACCTTTCTTGTATAGTTCTTTGGTGTATTCTTGCCACCTCTTCTTAATATCTTCTGCTTCTGTTAGGTCCTCACCATTTCTGTACTTTATCATGCTCATCTTTGCATGAAATCCTCGCTTGGTATCTCTAATTTTCTTGAAGAGATCTCTAGTCTTTCCCATTCTGTTGTTTTCCTATATTTCTTTGCATTGTTTACTTAAGATGGCTTTCTTATCTCTCCCTCCTATTCTCTGGAACTCTGCATTCAGGTGGGTATATCTTTCCTTTTCTCCTTTGCCTTTTGCTTCTCTTCTTTTCTCAGCTATTTGTAAAGGCCTCCTCAGACAACCATTTTGCCTTCTTGCATTTCTTTTTCTTTGGGATGGTTTCAGTCACCCCCTCTGTACAATATTACGAACCTCCATCCATAGTTGTTCAGATACTTTGTCTATCAGATTGAATCCTTTGAATCTATTTGTCATTTTCACAGTATAATCATAAGGGATTTGATTTAGATCATACATGAATGCCCTAGTGGTTTTCTCTACTTTCTTCAATTTAATGCCTACTATTTGACAATCACAGAGCTAGGACCAAAATGTATAGAATAAAATGCCCAAGATGTATATTCTCAGTCCTTGACAAGTTCATAGTCTTCTCAGAGAAAAACGTATAGACAAACAAATTACAAATGCCATGTGGCAAACAGGGCAATGGAAGCATGTGGGTGGTGTAGGCTTCACTTGAATGTCTTGGACAGCCTATTTGTAAAATGAGGTCAATGCCCTCTTTACTGCTTTTGTGAGTTTTGGAAATAATGTATTTAAAACACTAAATATAGTAAGTAGCACCTTGTTGGCACTCAATAAAGTATAACTGTTAATAAGAGGCATTTAAAATTTTATATATCTATTTATATTTGGGCTTCCCTTGTAGCTCAGTTGGTAAAGATTCTGCCTACAATGCTGGAGACCCGGGTTTGATCCCTGGGTTGGGAAGATCCCCTGGAGAAAGAAATGGCAACCCACTCCAGTACTCTTGCCTGGAGAATCCCATGGACTGTAGCCTGCCAGGATCCTCTGTCCCCGGGGTCGCAAGAGTGGACACGACTTAGCGACTAAACCACCACCATTTATACTTAGCTACAATAAATAACTCACGATAGAATCGCCCTTTGTAATGTGTAAGGCTCTTTCAATCCATTATCTCAACACTGGGAAAGAGTTATTTTTGGCTCTCATTCACCAATGAGGAACCTGGGGCCCAGAGAGGAGAAATGCCTTGGCCAAGGTCTGTAGTTCATGCAGAAATGCTGAGCGAGAATCACTTTTAGTTAAGACAGATAGTACTGACCTTTTCAAGCCCAAGTGCTAAGAAGAGGGACCACCAGAGGGGAAGAAATTGGTGTGGCCTTTAGGCTTCCCTTGTAGCTCAGTCAGTAAAGAATCTGCCTGCAGTGCAGGAGACCCGGGTTCGATCCCTGGGTTGGGAAGATCCCTGGAGAAGGAAATGGCAACCCACTCCAGTATCCTTGCCTGGAAAATCTCATGGACAGAAGAGCCTGGTGGGCTGCAGTCCATGGGGTTGCAAAGAGTCGGGCACGACTGAGTGACTAACACTTACTTACTTACTTTGCTAATGTAGAGCTTGTTGGAAGGTGGTAGAGGTCACACAGCCCACTTAGGGTTGATACAATCAGAGGGTGGGAGCAAGTGGAGTCCCTACATTTCCTTGGAATTTCAGAAAAAACCTTTAGACCGGAGAGGTCAAGTCTGTATAAATGCCCACAGACTTGGGAATCTTTGTCACTTTCCCTTGTTTGATGGTTTTATCTGCTGCCCATTCATTCTCCTGAACCATGAGCAATAAAATCCTAATAAGAAAAACCATCTATCTGCATATTTTGGAGGCAGCAAAGAAACAGAAACTACATAGAAAAAGAAGAACCCCTAAGGATATGTGGCTAATGGCAGTTTTTCAGGGGGAAAGGCTGAATCTTCAGGACATAGCAGAGGCTGGGGAAAAGTGAGAACACAGGAGCTTCCCAGTGGGAGTGGGGCCCACCAGGAGTCCTGGGGTTTTACAGGGTGCCCCAATCACCGTCGCTAACTCAGCTGTGCTGCTTTTTCACACAACTCCCCAGGCCACCATGTCTTCCCTTGTAAAACGGGGACAAATAATTCTAGCTTTAACCATTTCATAGCATTCTGAACAAGAACCAGTTGAAGTTAATAGATAGAAAAGAACACTGAAAACTGTAACAAATTCTGAAGGACTAGAAGAGAACTTCGTGTGTTCTCATTTCTAATTAATTAATTTTAAAGCACTCTCTAATCCATGAGTGTGGCAAGGTGTCATTTATTACTGACTGGGAGCTCTCTGATCCTGGGTGCTCCAGGTGTATGCACGCATCCAGACCTTAGGGCACAGGGGAGCATCCAGTTTCCGTGTCAGAACAGAATGGTACATGCTTCATGTGCAGCAGCATGGATTTTGGCTAGACTTTACATAGATTAAGTTAATTGGAAGGAAAGGAAAGAAAAAGGAGAGACTGTGTGAAATTTTGAGAACTTCCTTCTAAGATTTTTTTTTAATCTTTTTTTCTGAAGCATTTTGCAGTAGATTAAAGATATTACAATTTTTCATTCCTAGTTACTTCAGTTTGATGATTTTTGATGATGAAGGTGGATTTTGTATGCGTGTGTGCAAGTATAGGCAGCTCTTTTTGAGAGGGTTTGGGCATTCCTGTACTCAGAGTCAGGAGAATGGACTATATATATTCTCCTCACATCCCTCCTGGATTTTAGCGGCTGCCATCTCATGCTCAGCCTGAGTGTCCTGCTCTCAGGGAAGGGAGGTGCCTGGAGCCGAAGAGAGGAGCAGACAGGGCAAGCTGACTCAAGGGAAATTCCTCTGTTTCTCTGTCTCTCATCACAGCCTTTCCCTGAGGCACTAAGTATCCAAAGCCAGTGACTCTATAATAATCTCTCACCGAGAAAACTGAAAAAACTGAGGGCTGAGTGTGGTACCCAAATTGCAAATCAATGAAGCCTGAATTAAATATTGATTTTCCCCATTTTTTTTCAGGAAAGCTTCTTTAGAGTAATTGCCTTGCTGGTTTTGTTTTTTACTTTTAAATTTTCATCCTGATTTTTAATCACTCCAGTGCTGAAGGACTAATAATCCTGTAAGGAAGAGCTCCGTCCTCCCCACTTTCCTTTCACCTTCCTCCTAGCCCTCCTCCCTCCTCCCTTGGTAGCTTTCCTCTCCAAAAATGCAATGTCAGAAGTGGGGGATGCGACTCATAACATAGGACTGAGCACATCAGCCCATAAGGCTGTGCAGGGCGAAGGGCAGTCAGCCCCACCCCTTGGGCCCCTGTATGGACGCTTTGTCCCAGAAGGAAGAGCAAGGTATCATCTCCTTAATGTTTAAGATGTAATACATAAACTCTAAAATCCTTTAGCATAACTGACCATATATATACATATCAAAAGCATAAATATATTTAGGCTATTTTTTCCTCCAGTAATTCTCAATTAAACCCAAGATAATACAATTAAACCCAAGATAATAATCCTAATCCACAAATAAGAGCAAGGCATTATCACCAAGGCCAAATAAGAGATGAAGACTAAGCGTCGCAGAGGCTTGACTTCAGCGGGATTCACCTAGACTGTTCTCTTCACACCCTTCTTCAGAAACTCTTCCTTGGTCTGCCTCTCCTAAAACCCAGGGCTTTTATCCTTGGATATGGGCCTGCCAGAGCTGGGGGAAAATATTTAAGAAGTCCTGAGCCTTAAAAAGATTCTGGTGCTTTCTCAAGTGTGCCAAATCCTCATATAGCAGAAAATGAAACATAAGTTAAGGCATGAATCTCCAAAATAGTTCTGACTCTCCCATAATGATGACTAGAATGTCAAGTAGGAAGTCGTCTGAATTGTTTGTGTGTGTGTCTGCTTTGTTGAGTGTCCAATAAGTGGCTGAGCTCTAGGTGTGGTGAGAGGGCAGGTCCATTTCTAAGAGGCTGGAGTCTGCCTGGTGGCCTGTAATTCTCCATCCCCCCCCTAGAGAAACTGTCAGTCCCAGGCTCTGGGTAACAAGGAAAACAGCCCAGCCATGACCCGCTTTCTCTCCCCGTGTGCCAGCAGCTTCTGGGCCTCTAGCACGTCCAGTCAGCCACTGGCTCCAGGCTACAGAAAAAGAAAACAGTCCGGTCTCTATTCCCAGAGGACCAGACTGGAGGCAAAGATGTTCCGGGATGAGCTTGTTAGCAGAGAAATTTAATTACATCTCTCTCACCAGACCAAAGCTTCTGTGTTCCTACAGTGCCTCCCTCTTGAGCTCTCCAGTGTTGGTTACGAGCAGGTCTGTAAGGTGCAGGTGTGGAGAACAGGAAGATGGTGCAGGCCCAGGGCTTTCAGAGGTCCCCCAGGAGGAGAATCGTCTATGTGCTTCCTTCTGCCCTGCTTCATTCACTTTTGCTGGAAATTCCTCAGACTTCCGAATGAGCCAAATCTGGGTTTGCATGGCAGCAAGTGCATTCATTCACTAAACACTTATTGAGACCTACCGTGAACCAGGACTCAGGTGAAGAAGTATGGAGATAAAAATCACAGCCTGTGATCTTAAAGACCCCTTTCTAGGGAGACAGACACATATGCAATTACAATATAGCTTGGTAAGGGCTGTGATAGGTATATCCACGGACCCATGTAAGAGGGACACCTACAGTCTACTAAATGAGACCAAGTGGGACCAGCTTTATGGGAGTTTGGGAAGGTAATGAATAAATGAGATGATCTGTAAAAAGTGCTTCCCCTTCATGGATCACAGTGTTGTCATGGAAAAGGGGCTTTTGTAACTCAATGAAGCTATGAGCCATGCCGTGCAGGGCTACCCAAGACAGATGGGTCATAGTGAAGAGTTCTGACAAAATGTGGCCCACTCGAGGAGGGAACGGCAAACCACTCCAGTATTCTTGTGTGAGAACCCCGTGAAAAGTATGAAAAGGCAAAAATACACGACACCGAAAGGTGAGCCCACTAGGTTGGAAGGTGTCCAATATGCTACTGGGGAAAAGTGGAGGGCAATTGTTAACACTAATAGTTCCAGAAAGAATGAAGTGGCTGGGCCAAAGCAGAAACACCACCAGCTGTGGATGTGTCTGGTGGGAAAGTGAAGTTCAATGCTGTAAAGAGCAATATTGCATAACAACGTGGAATGTTAGGTCCACGAATCAAGGTAAATTGGATGCAGTCAAGCAGGAGATGGTAAGAGTGAACACTGACATCTTAGGAATCAGTGAACTAAAATGGATGGGAATGGGTGAATTTAATTCAGATGACCATTGCCTCTACTACTGTGGGCAAGAATCCCTTGGAAGAAATGCAGTAGCCCTCATAGTCAACAAGAGTCAAAAATGCAGTACTTGGGAACAATCTCAAAAACAACAGAATGGCCTTGGTTTGTTTACAAGATCACTCATTCATTACAGTAATCCAAGTTTATGCCTAAACCACTAATGCTGAGTAAGCTGAATTTGACCAGTTCTTTGAAGACCTACAAGATCTTTTAGAACTAACATCAAAAATAGATGTCCTTTTCATCATAGGAGATTGGAATGCAAAAGTGGGAAGTCAAGAGATACCTGGAGTAACAGGCAAGTTTGACCTTGGAGTACACAATGAAGCGGGGCAAAGGCTAACAGTTTTGTAAAGAGAACACACTGGTGAAAGCAAACACCATTTTCCAGCAACACAAGAGGTGACTACACGTGGGCATCACCAGTCAACACTGAAATCGGATTGGTTATGTTCTTTGCAGCCAAAGAAGGAGAAGCTCTATACAGTCAGCAAAAACAGGACGAGGAGCTGACTGTGGCCCAGAACATGAACTCCTTATTGCAAATTTCAGGCTTAAATAGAATAAAATACAGAAAACCACTAGCCCATTCAGTTATGACCTAAATCGAATTTCTTATGATTATATAGTGGAGGTGATTAATAGATTCAAGGGATTAGATCTGTAGACAGAGAGTCTGAAGAACTATGAACAGAGGTTTGTAACATTGTACAGAAGACAGTGACCAAAACCATCTGGAAGAAAAAGAAATACAATATGGCAAAGTGGTTGTCTGTGGAGGCCTTACAAATAGCTGAGAAAAGAAGAGAATTGAAAAGCAAGGGAGAAAAGGAAAGATATATCCACTGGAATGCAGAGTTCCAGAGAATAGTAAGGAGAGAAAAGAAGGCCTTCTTAACTGAGCAATGCCAATAAATAGAGGAAGACAACAGAACGGAAAAGACTAGAGATCTCTTCAAGAAAACTGGAGATATCAAGAGAACACTTCACGCAAAGATGGGCATAAAAAAGGACAGAAATGGTGAGGACTTAACAGAAGCAGAAGAGATTAAGAAGTGGCAGGAATAAACAGGAGAACTATACAAAAAAAGTCTTTATGACCCAGATAACCACCATAGTGCAGTTACCCACTTAGAGCCAGACATCCTGGAGTGTGAAGTCAAGCGGGCCTTAGGAAGTATCACTATGAACAAAGTTAGTGGAGGTGATTGAATTTCAGCTGAGCTATTTCAGATCCTAAAAGCTGATGCTGTTAAAGTGCTACACTCAAAATGTCAGCAAATTTGGAAAACTCAGCAGTGTCCATAGGACTGGAAAAGGTTGGTTTTCATTCCAATCCCAAAGAAGGACAATGCTATAGAATGATCAAGCTACCATACAATTGTGCTCATTTAACATGCTAGCAAGGTCATGCTTAAAATCCTTCAAGCTACGCTTTAGCAGTGTGTGAACCAAGAACTTCCAGATGTACAAGCTGGGTTTAGAAAAGGCAGAGAAACCAGAGATCAAGTTGCCAACATTCGTTGCATCATAGAGAAATCAAGGAAATTTCAGAAAAGCATCTGAAATTGACTAGTTCACTGACTATGTTAAAGCCTTTGACCGTGTGGATCACAGCAAACTGTGGAAAATTCTTAAAGAGATGGGAATACTAGACCACCTTCACTTGTCTTCTGAGAAATCTGTATGCAGATCAAGAAATAACTGGACATAGAACAACAGACTTGGTCAAAATTGGGAAAGAAGTATGACCAGGCTATACACTGTGACCCTGCTTGCTGCTGCTGCTAAGTCACTTCCGTTGTGTCCGACTCTGTGTGACCCCATAGATGGCAGCCCACCAGGCTCCCCTGTCCCTGGGATTCTCCAGGCAAGAACACTGGAGTGGGATGCCATTTCCTTTTCCAGTGCATGAAAGTGAAAAGTGAGTGAAGTTGCTCAGTCGTGTGCGACTCCTAGTGACCCCATGGACTGCAGCCTACCAGGCTCCTCCGTCCATAGGACTTTCCAGGCAAGAGTACTGGAGTGGGGTGCCATTTCCTTCTCCAGTGACCCTGCTTATTTAACTTAAATGCAGAGTTCCGTTCAGTTCAGTTGCTCAGTCATGTCCGACTCTTTGATACCCCATGAACTGCAGCACACCAGGCCTACCTGTCCATCACCAACTCCCGGAGCTTGCTCCAACTCATGTCCATCAAGTTGGTGATGCCATCCAAGCATCTCATCCAATGTCTTCCCTTTCTCCACCAGCATTCAATCTTTCCCAGCATCAGGGTCTTTTCCAGTGAGTCAGTTCTTTGCATCAGGTGGCCAAAGTATTGGAGCTTCAGCTTCAGCATCAGTCCTTCCAAAGAATATTCAGGGTTGATTTCCTTTAAGATTGACTGGTTTGATCTCCTGGCAGTCCAAGGGGCTCTCAAGAGTCTTCTCCAGCACCACAGTTTGAAAGCATCAGTTCTTTGGTGCTCAGCCTTCTTTATGGTCCAACTCTCACATGCACACTTGACTACTGGAAAAACCATAGCGTTGACTGTACAGACCTTTGTCAGCAAAGTAATGTCTGCTTTTTAATATGCTCTCTAGGTTTGTCATCTAGCTTTGTCAGATTGAGGGCTGGAGGAGAAGGGGACCACAGAGGATGAGATGGTTGGATGGCATCACCAACTCAATGGACATGAATTTGAGTAAGCTCCAGGAGTTGGTGATGGACAGGGAGGCCTGGCGGGCTGCAGTCTATGGGCTGGCAGAGTCGGACATGGCTGAGCAACTGAACTGAACTGAATTGAGGTTTGTCATAGCTTTTCTTCCATGGACCAAGCGTCTTTTAATTTCATGCCTGCAGTCACTATCTGCAGTGATTTTGGAGCCCGAGAAAATAAAGTCTTTCACTGTTTTCATTATTTCCCCATCTATTTGCCATGAAGTGATGGGACTGGATGTCATGATCTGATCTTAGTTTTTTGAATGTACATCATGCAAAATGCTGGACTGGGTAAATCACAGCTGGAATCAAGATTGCCAGGAGAAATAACAACCTAGATATGCAGATGATACCACTCTAAGAGCCTTTTGATGAGTGTAAAAGAAGAGAGTGAAAAAACTGGCTTGAAACTCAACAGTTAAACCAAGATCAGGGCATCCAGTCCCATCACTTCATGGCAAATAAATGGGGGGGGGGGGACTGGAAACAGTGACAGATTTTATTTTCTTGGGCTCCAAAATCACTGTGGATGGTGATTTCATGGCAGCCATGAAATTAAAAGACATTTGCTCCTTGGAGGAAAAACTATGACAAACCTAGAGAGTGTATTAAAAAGCAAGAGATATTACTTTGCCAACAAAGGTCTGTCTAGTCAAAGCTATGGTTTTTCCAGTAGTCACATATGCATGTAAGAGTTGGGCCATAAAGAAGGCTGAGGACCAAAGAACTGGTGCTTTCAAACTGTGGTGCTGGAGAAGACTCTTGAGAGCCCCTTGGACTGCAAGGAAATCAAACCAGTCAATCCTAAAGGAAATCTACCCTGAATATTCATTGGAAGGACTGATGCTGAAGCTCCAATAGTTTGGCCATGTGATGCAAAGAGCCAACTCATTGGAAAAGACCCTGATGCTGGGAAAGATTGAAGGCAAAAAGAGAAGGAGGTGGCAGAGGGTGAAATGGTTAGATAGCTTCACCAACTCAATGGACATGTATTTGAGCAACCTCCAGGAGACAGTGAAAGACGTGCTGCAGTTCATGGGGTTGCAAAGAGTCAGACACAACTTAGAACTAAACAACAACAATATAAAGTGGGTAACACAGTGTCTAGAATGTTATTCAGTTCATTACAGTTCAGTCGCTCAGTCGTGTCCGACTCTTTGGGACCCCATGAATCACAGCACAACAGGCCTCCCTGTCCATCACCAACTCCTGGAGTTCACTCAGACTCACGTCTATCGAGTCAGTGATGCCATCCAGCCATCTCATCCTCTGTCGTCCCCTTCTCCTCCTGCCCCCAATCCCTCCCAGCATCAGAGTCTTTTCCAATGAGTCAGCTCTTCACATGAGGTGGCCAAAGTACTGGAGTTTCAGCTTTAGCATCATTCCTTCCAAAGAACACCCAGGGCTGATCTCCTTCAGAATGGACTTGTTAGATCTCCTTGCAGTCCAAGGGACTCTCAAGAGTCTTCTCCAACACCACAGTTCAAAAGCATCAATTCTTCGGCGCTCAGCCTTCTTCACAGTCCAACTCTCACATCCATACATGACCACTGGAAAAACCACAGCCTTGACTAGACAGACCTTTGTTGGCAAAGTAATGTCTCTGTTTTTGAATGTGCTATCTAGGTTGGTCATAACTTTCCTTTCAAGGAGTAAGTGTCTTTTAATTTCATGGCTGCAGTCACCATCCACAGTGATTTTGGAGCCCCCCAAAATAAAGTCTGTCACTGTTTCCACTGTTTCCCCATCTATTTCCCATGAAGTGATGGGACCGGATGCCATGATCTTCGTTTTCTGAATGTTGAGCTTTAAGCCAACTTTTTCACTCTCCACTTTCACTTTCATCAGGGGGCTTTTGAGTTCCTCTTCACTTTCTGCCATAAGGGTGGTGTCATCTGCATATCTGAGGTTATTGATATTTCTCCAGGCAATCTTGATTCCAGCTTGTGTTTCTTCCAGTCCAGCGTTTCTCATGATGTACTCTGCATAGAAGTTAAATAAGCAGGGTGACAATATACAGCCTTGACGTACTCCTTTTCCTATTTGGAACCAGTCTGTTGTTCCATGTCCAGTTCTAACTGTTGCTTCCTGACCTGCATACAGATTTCCCAAGAGGCAGGTCAGGTGGTCTAGTATTCCCATCTCTTTCAGAATTTTCCACAGTTTATTGTGATCCACACAGTCCACCTATATATTTTAGTCACTATTATTACTGAGTTGTATGACCTTGCAAAAGTTATTTAACTCTCGTCTTTAGTTTTCACATATGTAAAAGGGAATTTAAAAATCTATTCAACTGTGAGCAGATAGAGGGCTTGTCCTCTTGACTTGGACCTTCCAGCTGCTGAGCAGCGCCTGGTATACAGATACTGGTTTTTCATTTCTCTTCCTTCCCTTGCTTTTTCTTCTGCTAGCCCCACTTAGGGCCTACACACTTGAAAACAGTGGCAGCTACTTTTTTTCTTTCAGTTCAGAGTCCATTTTGCTTTAAACTCACCTTCCAAAAATAGATCTGATTTTAAGTTCAGCCTTCTTTCCACTAAACTCTAGTTGCCATGACATATTTTTAATCTAACAATGACACAGATTTTTGCCTAACAAATTAGCAATGCATTAAAAAAAAAAACCCAGCGGAGGTAGGAATACAGAGAAATGGACACATTTATTCATTGCTGGCATAATGTTTAAAATGTAATATATAAATTCTAAAATCTTTTAGGATAACTGACAACATATATCAAAAACATAAATATGTTTAAGCTGTTCTTTTCCCCAGTAATTCTTGATATTGACAATCAAACCCAGAGTAATAATCATAAATACAGACACACAAAAGCTAGTTGCACAAATGCATTTGCTGCATTACTGTTGGGGAAAGACTGCATGATTGATCCTAAGAGAACAGTTAAATTATGATAGAACCATCTACCCAAACTTGTGCAAACTTATGAGGGTCGAAGAGCAGTCAAATTCATAGAGGCTGAAAGTAGAATGGCAGTTACTAGGAGTTGTGTGGGGGAGGGAATAAGCAGTTGTTAAATGGGTGTAGAGTTTTAATTTGGGAAGATGCAAAAAAAATCTGGAGATGAATGGTGTTGATGACTCAACAATGTGAGTGTACTCATTGCTATTGAACTTTAAAATGGTTAAACAGTCAGCCTTATGTTATGTATCCCTTACACAGGGCTTCCCTGGTGGCTCAGATGGTAAAGAACCTACCTGGCATGCAGGAGACCTGGGTTCAATCTCTGGGCTGGGAAGATTCCCTGCAGAAGGGAACGGCAACCCACTCCAGTATTCTTGCCTGGAGAATTCCAAGGAGAGAGGAGCCTGGCGGGCTACAGACACAGGGTCACAAAGAGCTGGACTCCACTGAGTGCTAACAGTTTCACTTTCACATACCTTACACACACACACACGCAAAGTGCATCAAAGAAAACTAAGAAGATATTAAAAATTCTCTTTCCTAAACTCCAATTAATTTAAACAGAAATTGTTTGGAGTTTGGGACATGAGATAGTGAATGAGAACAAGGAGAATACTTGTTCATCCATGTTCATTCGTATCGTGAAACACACACCTTTGCACCAGGAACTGTGCTTATAACAGGATGCACAGTGGGACGGACACGACAGACCTGGATGCCGACCTATTTTTCTCCTCAGTGATGATCAGAACTAGGGGAACTGCAGTTCCAGGGGAACCAGTTAAACTGTTGGAGATCATATAAACTGTGGTGTCTTGTGTGCCCTGATTCTGCTTGTTCGGGCTGGAGAGGGGGCTAGGTTCCAGGTGGATGATGTGGACATGGCCATTTCTAATGGACTCCTCTGTATTGTCCCATCTCCAAGAAAACTCTGCCTCTGGAAGACAGCAGCTTCCGGCTCACTTAGCTTTAGGCTTCTGAGAGAATGAAGAGCCAAGCATGTACTGGGTTGGCCAAAAATTTCATTTGGATTTTTCTGAAACATCCTATGGAACAACTTGAATAAAGTTTCTGGCCAACCGGTAACTGCAGGGGGCTTCTGGGTGAGTGTATGGCCCCACAGCAATGAGGAGGGCACAGCCTGTTTTCATGACTCAGCCAGAGTTGGGGAGCAGGGACGTGGGCGTGCTCTCCCGCAGGCCTGCTTCATGCTTACCAATGCTGCTGGAAAATGTTTTGGAACACATCCAAGCTCTGGAACAGGGTTAGAAACAATAAAAGTGCAGGTGAGTAGTGCTAAATATAATTGGGAGGGACTAGGGGCAGCTTAGTGTTCCAGACAGCCAGTGAGTTTGATAAGTGTTTGCTATGTGTCAGACGGGCTTCCCTGATGGCCCAAATGGTAAAGAATCTGCCTGCAATTCAGGAGACCTAGATTCAATCCCCAGAGAAGGCAATGGCATCCCTCTCCAGTACTCTTGCCTGGAAAATCCCATGGACAGACGAGCCTGGTGGGCTGCAGCCCATGGAGTTGCTAAGAGTCGGAGACGACTGAACGACTTCACTTTCACTTTTCACTTTTCACTTTCATGCATTGGAGAAGGAAATGGCAACCCACTCCAGTGTTCTTGCCTGGAGAATCCCAGGGACGAGGGAGCCTGGTGGGCTGCCGTCTATGGGATTGCACCGAGTCGGACATGACTGAAGCGACTTAGCAGCAGCAGCAGCAGCAGATTCAATCCCTGGTTGGGCAGATCCTCTGGAGTAGGGCATGGCAACCCACTCCAGTATTCTGACCTGGAGAATCCCAGGGACAGAGGAGCCTGGCGGGCTACAGTCCATGTGGTTGCACAGTCAGACATGACTGAGCGACTAAGCACAGCACAGCACATATATCAGACACAAGGGTTACAGGCTATATAGAAAAGGAGTTCAGGGCACAGAGAGTAAAGCTGTGTCACCTGGTTCAAGGGGCTTCCCTGATGGCTCAGTTGGTAAAGAATCTGCCTGCAATGCAGGAGACCCCAGTTTGATTCCTGGGTTGGGGAGATCTCCTGGAGAAGGGGTAGGCTACCCACTCCAGTATTCTTGGGCTTCCCTTGTGGCTCAGCTGGTAAAGAATCTGCCTACAATGTGGGAGACCTAGGTTTGATCCCTGGGTTGGGAAGATCCCCTGGAGAAGGGAAAGGCTACCCTACCCACTCCAGTATTTTGGCCTGGAGACTTCTATGGACTGTGTAGTCCATGGGGTCGCAAAGAGTGGGACACGACTGAGTGACTTTCCCTTTCTTCACCTAGTTCATGTCCTGGATGTGCCACTTCAGGCTTAGTCACCGTAGGCAAATTATTTAACCAGCTCTGTGACTCACTTTCCTCGTCTGCAAAGTGAGAACAGTAAGAACACTTACTTCCTGTGTTGATATGACGATTGTGCTACCACGTGGCTCCATGGTAAAGAATCTGACTGCCAGGCAGGAATCGCAGTTTCGATCCCTGGGTTGGGAAGATCCCCTGGAGGAAGAAATGGCAACCCACTCTTGCCTGGGAAATCTCATGGATAGAGAGGAGCCTGGCAGGCTGTGGTCCATGGGGTCACAAAGAGTTGGACACAACTTAGCGACTGAACCAACACTCATGATGATTAAATGAGTTTATATGTGCAAAATGCTTAAAGTAATGTGTGGTACATGGTATGGACTGTTCAAGCTTCTATTAAATGAGATTCAGTAAATTATCAGCTCATGGAGCTCACAAAGCGAGAACGTCTTGAAGCCTGAACAGATCCACACCTGTGAGTACGGCCTCTGAGTACCGAGCTCCCCCTCCTCCCATTTGGGCAGGGAACTGTCCTACAGACCCGTGAGTGAGGCTGTGCTGGGGCTGCGGATCCCACGGAGGCTGGGAGCAGGGTCAGGCCGGGCCACCTGCTTTGGCAGCCGGCTCCGCCCCTCCCGACGGGCTCCAGGCACTGGCGTGCCAGCAGCAGGCAGACGCAGATCGAGATGGAGTCAGATTAGTATCATCGCTGTATGACCGGCCCTACTCATTCCCCCACGCTTTCCCTAAATGGTGATTATTATACTTATTAGAGGCTCAGCTGCCAATAGTTATTGATTTTCCCTGCTGCAGCATTTTAATCTGGGATCTGCATCTATTATTGTAACACAAGCCTCTGAGGGCCCCAGGACAGAGGCCGAGCTGGGCATCGGGACCTTGTCAGGCACCCAGATGGGGTCCCCAGGGCTCCGGAGGCATACAGAGTGCTTGATCCAGAAACACCCTGCCTCGGCCTGGGGTCTGGGAAGTGGGCTCACGTCACAGATGCTGGACTCATGTTCCAGCTCGGGGCCCTGATCAGGGTGCTTTCTCTCCCCTGCCTCCCTCCTTGGCCATCCCGAGGGTGGTGGCGGTGGACTCAGCAGCGTTTGGGTGTCTGCAGAGCCGGGCAGAGGCCGTGGGCGGGGCGGGTGTGGCCGCGACAGCTCGGCCGTCCCCCAGAGTCAGGGGTGCGCATCTGTTGTAGGCCACTGTGTATCAGGCGTGGTGCTGGGAGTTCTGCCCATGCTATTCCCTCTAACCTCGCATCGGCCTCTTCAATAGCATGTTGCTCCCACATTATTTATAGAGGAAACTAAAGCTCAGAGAATTAGGGTGGCTTGGGAAAGGTCACTCAGCTAGAAGAGGTAGACCTGGGATTGGACTTAGGTCTTGGATCTGCGGGTGAGAAAGACTCCATTTCAGAGATGGGTGGTGGCAGAATGTTCTAGATCTCTGCTGATGTCGGTCCTGCACAGCCCAGCCCTGTTTTGTGCAGGCACTGAGGATGCTCAGAGAGCTTTAGGGGCATCATGTACTTGAGCCCAAGAGAGCGAAACCTATACCATGGGAGGCCACCAGCCTGGGCAACAGCCCTGAGCTGCGGGAAGAGCCCCTGTGGCCACGGCCCTGGGCTTCAGCTCTGACTTATCCTGTGCCTTCCAGGTCTCCGCCTCTACTGGAGTGTTGACAGGAAGGCCATGCTGGGGGCCGAAGCCCGTGCCCATCACTGCCTTGGGAGCCCTGTGGTCCCAGGGCCCCTCGCAGGCTGGCACCTGGCACCGTTCCTCAGCAGGATGCCATCGTCTCTCCTGCTCAATGTGTGCAAACTGTGATCCTGCTCTGTGCAGCTCTTGCAGCAAGTGCAGGGGAGTAGAGTGGCCCATAAAAGTCAAGTGAAAATCAATAAATCAAAAAATATTAAACATAGATTTCCTACTTCCACAAACAAATGGATGTGTAATGTGAACATTTTTCAGTTCTGCTGAAAATATTAAGTGGCTCAGGTGTTAGCAGTTACAGAGGATTGCACGTCTTTGGTTGACGCTGGTGAATTCTAGGTCCTTCTGGGGGCCTATCCATTGGCGTCCTTGTGGCAGAGGGGCCAAGAAGACAGTATCACAGACCCTCTGTGACTGCCTGTACTGGAAGCATCTCGGGAATCTTATAACGGGGCTCTGTCCCTGCACAGAGCTGTGCTCTAGTGACCTTCTGACCCGCAGGCCCCCAACTTTCAGAGAGGGCAGGATGGGCAGGCAGCGTGAGCTCCTCCAGGGGCGCCCCTCCCACCGACGCAGTGTGTGGGAGCGCCCCAGCTCTCCTCGCCGTCTCCTGGACTTCCCTCTCCCTGTCTCCGCTGAGTGGCCTCAGGACCTCGTGCGGGGGCTGGCAGGGCTGTCATCTCCCAGGTCGCACAGGCAGAGCTGCAGACAGGGCTCCTGTGTGTCCAGCGGGACCACCCGCGTCCCTGGGACTGTGGCTCCCGCTCCAGCGGGGCGGCCCCAGCCCCGGCCGGCATTCCCAGCCTCAGACCCCGAGGCTCGGTCTCTTGCTACTGGAGCCAGTGCCTCTTTGTTGGTGGTGTGTGCCTCCTTCTCTGCCATTCTCCCTACCCCCATATTTCAGAGACGCACACGGACACCCTGTGGCCAGCTTGCTACCCGAGGGATCACCGGTGCTGACCGTCCCCAGCCCCCAGGCCCCGGTCTGTGTGCTGCTCAGTCACCTGCCCTTCAGGCCCAGCGATCACCAGCCCCCCGGCTCACCAGGATTCACCCTGCTCTTGCCCGGTGACCTTCACCACCCTGAGCTCCTAGCTGCAGCCGCCCAATATGCTCCCGGTGAAAGGGTGTCCCTCCCTAGCAGGCTGCAGCTTAAGGGAGTGGAGGAGCAGGGCTGTAACCCCGTTGATTAGCTGCATGGCATGTAGCAAACACATCACCCTTACAAGCCTTAGATTTTTCTTACCTGTAAAATGGAGATACGGCTGATTGAAGGTATGGATCAAATTAGGTAGTGGGTATACATTGCCTCGGAAAAGGCAATGGCAACCCACTCCAGTACTCTTGCCTGGAAAATCCCATGGATGGAGGAGCCTAGTAGGCTGCAGTCCATGGGGTCGCTAAGAGTCGGACACGACTGGGCGACTTCACTTTCACTTTTCCCTTTCATGCATTGGAGGAGGAAATGGCAACCCGCTCCAGTGTTCTTGCCTGGAGAATCCCAGGGACGGTGGGGCCTGGTGGGCTGCCGTCTATGGGGTCGCACAGAGTCGGACACGACTGAAGCGACTTAGCAGCAGCAGCAGCAGCAGCAGCATACATTGCCTACATCGACATCTGGCACAGAGAGGGAGTTCATCAGTCTTAGCTTCCAATTTCCCTTTCCTCCTTTTAGCTAATTTGTGTCCTTCCAGCATCGGGTCGGGGCAGGAATGTGATAGGCCTGGTTGTCAGTCAGCACCTGGGAGGCTGGTGCGGCTGCAGCTGCCCTCACCTTGGCCTCATCTGTGTCACCCGAGGCTTCAGGCCTCAGTTCCCGCTTCCCACCCCCAAGATGCAGTGTCTTTGGATCCATACAGCCTCTGTGGCTCCTGATGTACCCCGAGACTTGGAGAATGAGTCATGGCAGTTGATAGCATGGAAATGAGAGCAGGCAGCATTATGATCTCAGTATGATAATGAGCATCATGGAGCTTGGAAATGAATCAGAGAGGCCGGCTGCCCCATCCTTGCCCTTACCAGTGGGGACTCTGACACAGGGCCCTCACCAGTGGGGACTCTGACACAAGGGGCCCTCACCAGTAGGGACTCTGCCACAGGGTCCTCACCGGTGGGGACTCTAACACAAACGGTCTCTGTTAACCGCCCCCTACCCCGACCTGCTGCTCCTGGGCTATTCCTGTGGCGCCAGGGGGAGGCTTGGAGGTCTCTTGGGAAGGGAGCCTTTCAAGAAAAGGGGAGTCTGGGATCCAGGCTCCGGGAATTGTCCTGCAGTCTCTCAGAGGCCCCAAAGTAGCCCCATGTCTTGGTCACTGTGACTGCTTGTTGGGCCCTAAAGGGAGCTGAAAGAGGGAGGATTTAGAGCCAGTCAACCTTCTTTTAAAACACAGTAACAATCACTTCTGTTTGTCAAGCTCTATGTGTCAAATAATGGTAAGCATTGTGTGTGTGTATGCTCTTTAAGTTAACCCTCATAACAACCCCAGGAAGGAGTGGTATTCCCACTTCACAGATGAAAAATGTGAAGCTCAAGAGAAACACCCTGTGGTAGAACTAAGATTCAAACCCAGATTCGTCTCTAAGTTAACCAGACTGGGCTTTGTTCTGGGGCTGTGGTCAACACATCTTTTTTCCCTATTTCCTGCTGGTGGGGAGAGCAGGGGAGAAATATGCACTTGTGGGGCTGCAGCAGGAAAGAGGCGGCGTGTGCACCGAGGCAGGGTTGCAGGAGACCAGGGAGAGTGGGTGAGACACCCTGAAGGGACGGGGAGAGCCATCCGGAGACCTGGAGAGAGTGGCGGCTGCGGCGAGCGGGGCTGACCAAGGACGGTGGGCTGCACAGTCCTCCGCCACCTGGTCCCGAGCTGGTCCCCCCGGAGCCTGACGTCCAGGCGCCTGGCGGGTGCAGGCTTAGAAATCAGCCTTCCAGGCACAGAGCTCAGAGCGGGCAGAGCAGCGGGGAGGGCAGGACGTGGAGCGGAAGGGCAAATGGAGGCTGGTCACTGCAGGCTGCTTCTGGAACTCTCTGGGAGACGGGCACTGCCTGACGCTCTCGGAGCCTGGCGAGGGCGGGCTGGGGAAGTCCATAGTGCTGTTTGGCCCGCATCTAGGGCAGTGGCTTCTACCTGATGTCCCGGGTATGAGAGCCACAGGGGAAGGCACCCATTCCTGCCCCCAGGGGCCCAGGGGAGGCTCCAGGTTTGAACAGGGGCCTCTCTGGAGGGAGTCGAGCAGAGATGGGGAGGAGCCCTGGAGAAGATGCACCTTGGAAGGGAGGAGCGGAAGCGAGGGAGTGGCTAAGGCCAGCTTCCCCTTTATGCTTCTTACCTTTAGAGGCACACGCTCAGCGCCAGCGGCCCTTTATTCTTTCTATAACTGTGCTGTGCAGTGTGAAAGGCCTGTCCCTGCCATGAAGAGGTGGTACTAAACACCTGTCTCTGTGGGAATGAGGAGGGGCATGGCAGTTCATACACCACATCCTCCGTGCAGGCCTCCAGTTGAGCTCCGCCCGTGGCACCCTCCCTGAGCTTCCTTTCACGTCTTATGCTGTTAGCATTACTGCCTTGGCTATGGCCTCCAGGGTAAACGCACCAGGATAGGCTCATGTTTGATTTGCCAACATAACCCTACTCCTTGAAGTCAGGGAAGTTCCAGGCATGGAACAGACATTAGAGATGCTCTAATGTTAGAGGTTAGAGATGCTCTGTAATTCTTGCTGCCCTGTGCTCACCTCTAGAAAAGAGAGACCGATAACGCAGTCGTCTTGTCTGTTGGGCAGGTGGGACCACTAATGCCAGCTGCCCAGCCCCGGGCCCTGCCCCTGTGCCCAGGATCCTCTCACATCAACTGCCTGCAAGGGTGGGTCCCACTGCCTTCTGTTTGTGTGATTCCCACCCCCCACCCCCTTATCCAGCAGCTGCTGGGGAGTGAGAGGGCAGGCGTAACCTGCCAGCATCCTTACTTATCTGGGTACACATGGGAGGGATGGAGTATAGCCCAGAGGCCTGGACAAGTGGAAGGCAAGGGCTGGAGGAGAGTAGGCTGAGGCCCTGCTCATCACATCTATGGACTGTGGAGCCTACCGGGCAGCTTAAAAGGCTGGTTCAGCTCCCAGAGAGATTGGCTGCAATCCTACTGTACCTTGGGCCCTGGGATGGAGTCCTGATTGGACTCAGTCCTAGGAGATGTGCGTTTCCCTCTGCTAGCTGCTGGCCCCGGCATCTCCTTGTGCCTAGAGGAGTGAGGTTGAACGGGAGTTGAATCTCTGCCAGGAGAGACTGGGCCAGGGCCCATTTCTGGGGCACTGGGGCACTGGGGCAGGGATGAGTCTTGACTGCTGGGGGAGCCACTCCACAGCCAAGAGCCTTTCAAACCCGTGACCTCGAAGGGAATAGATGAGCCTTTGTACCCTCGATTTTTCTCCTTCCCCTGTCAGCTGACCCCAGGCTTTCTGCATCATTTGCGTAATAGAACTTAGGACTTGATGGGAGAGGCAGGCGGGTGACTGGGTACATCTGAGGGAAGGGCCTAGCTCCCCACCACTGCCATCCAGCCCGAGTGTCTCTCTCGTTTCTCAGTTGCTCAGCCATATTTCTCTCCCTGCCCCACTGGTCTCAGCGGCCCCAAGCAGCTTTTGCCTCCTCATCCATCATCCTGACTGCAGGGCACCAGAGTACTTCTCCCAGGAAACCTGCCTGCCCTAGGCCTCTGAGGAGAGAGCCTCCGCTGTCAGAGAGGAGAGTGGTTTCCAAAGGGGTCAGAGCCCTGGGCCCTGCAGGGCTGACGGGCCATGAATTCCGGAAGTCCTGCCCCAGGGGCGGCAGAGCCCGCGGGGTGTCCCTGCCTGCCTTCCAGAGTCAGCTTCTTTTCCCAGCGTCCCTTCAGCACGTGTTCACTGACTTTAGGTGCAGTCCCGATTGATACCACTTTGTTGGCTGCTTTTTTACTGGATGGAGACTCTGTGCACACACAGGCTCCCCGACTAGACCAGGGGCTTTCTGAGCAAGAGCGCTGTGTGTCCCCTTCAACAACAGCCTGTAGAAGGCCCTGCTAACTGATGCTCAGCAGTCACTGTGATGGATGGTGGGGTTGCCTCCAGGAAGGCCTCAGAGGCGAGAGGAGAGGCAGCAGTGAACCCAGACTGCTCGCACAGGTGTGCCTGGGGCCCGCGTCCTCCCGCTGCAGGACTGAGCAGTGCTCCCCGAGGAGTGGAGCCGGGCCTGCCTCCTCCCTGCTTCCCCCTCCCGCCCTCCTTCCGTCTGGGTCACCGGTTTCTCCCGCTGCTCTCTCAAGCTCCTCTTTGGCCTGCACCTGCCTGGCCTGGGGCTCCTCCTGCTGGGGCGTTTTCCTGGCCCTGGCTGCCGTTCTCATGGCTCTGTGCTTACTGATCATCCCAACCCTCCCCTGGATTCTCACCCGAACTACTGCAGGCTCGGTCTTGAATGGCTGCTGGGACTTCTTCACTCAGAACTCACTTCTGGTGTTCGTGCCATTGGCCTCCTAACCAGGCTCCCTCCCCGACTCCTGCTTGTCCTCCTCAAAGCTGCCTTTCTGAAACCCCAGCCTGTCATTACTCAGAACTTCTGAAACCCCAGCCTGCCCCTTCCGGTGCCCCAGTACAGCCCAGCAAGGGTCCCTTCATGAGTCTCTGCAGCCCCGCTCTCACCCCCACCGCACCCCAGCCCAGGGTCCGCTTAGCCGCCGTCACGCTTTGCACTTCAGTGGTTTCCTCTTGTGCCCCGCACCCCACCCCGCTCTCCCACGTGTCTCCTACCCCAGCGCCTGGAGTCCCTGAAAGCAAGGACTGTAAACTGCTGAGGGAGTGAGGTGACCTGAATGAAGGAACGGGTAGGAGGGGATGGGTCCTGTGGGCCCAGGCTCAGCGGGGAGGATCAAGAGAACGGGGTGCCCGAGGCAGGTCAGAGGAGCAGGCTTTGAGGAAAACGCAGAGCCGGACTCAGCCATGGGCGTGGGGCTGAGGGACCGTGGGGAAGGACAGACGGATGCTTTGAATACACATGACACCCTTTACCTAGCTGTTCCTGTCAGCGCCTTCTCAAAGTGAGAAAAAGAAAGCTGTTTTCCTATGACAAAGCCTCATTTGATGATAAACTCTCAGTTTCTCATGAGGTGGCAGCGGCTCGGAGGGCTGCCGGGGAAGGTGGGAGGAGGGGGGAGGGGAGGGGGAGGAGGGGGAGAGGAGCTGGAGAAGGTGGGAGGAGGGGGGAGGGAGGGAAGGGGGAGCGGAGGGGGAGGAGCCGGAGAAGGTGGGAGGAGGAGGAAGGGGAGGGGAGGGGGAGGGGAGGATCTGGAGAGGGCGAGAGGAGGGGAGCGGAGTGGAGGGGAGGAGGAGGGGGGAGGAGAGGAGGGGCTGTGGTTCCCGTGCTGATTACTAAGATGGTGGAGAGCCCGGAGCCTCGCAGCTTCGTAGGAAGGCTTTCTGTGCTGAAGGAAGCAGGCCGTTGGCTAGAGCAGCTTTGCCCAGGCTCCTGGGGCTGAGCTAGAGGAAGCAGCTAGGAAGGAGAGGGCTAACCAGGGAGTGGAGATTCTGCTTGGCCCTGACGCAGCAGGGTGAGTGGGAGAAGGGGCTTAAACTCTGGACCACAGGTCCCAGGCTACCCCAGGCCGTCTGCAAAAGTGGGCAGGGCTCTTCTGCTCCCCAGGGGGTATCTCACCAACTGATGTCAGAGCTACCTTCCTTGGGGAGCTGTGTCCATGGTCTGCCTTGCTGGGAGCGGCATCCAACCCAGTCCTGGCATGGAAAGACAGATGCTGATGGCAGCTTCTGAGAGTCCCCGTCCCCGAGGGAGGTCAGCTCCTTGCAGAAGACTGGACCTGAGCAGTGTGTGTGGGTATTACGGAGTGGATGGGCCCCTAAAACTGTCCCCCCTTGGTGCCAAGGGCAGCAGAGTGGCCTGCTTCAGGGGTGAGGCCGCCTTCTGGAGGTCAGTTCAGTTCAGTAGCTCAGTCGTGTCCTACTCTTTGCGACCCCATGGACTGCAGCACCAGGCCTCCTGGCCATCACCAACTCCCGGAGCTTGCTCAGACTCATGTCCGTTGAGTCCGTGATGCCATCCAAGCATCTCATCCTCTGTCGTCCCCTTCTCCTCCCACCTTCAATCTTTCCCAGCATCAGGGTCTTTTCTAATGAGTCAGTTCTTTGCATCAGGTGGCCAAAGTATTGGAGCTTCAGCTTCAGCATCATTCCTTCCAATGAATATTCAGGACTGATCTCCTTTAGGATGGACTGGTTAGATTTCCCTGCTGATCTTCTCAAGTCTCTGTTAAGAAAATGGATGAACCTGTGGCATCTTGGAGCCTCAGACTTTTTGCACCTTGGAGATGAGGTAACTCAGTCGTCTCAAGTCCAGAGGAAGGGAGCAGAGGAGTGCCTGGCCTGAGGCCACACACTCACAGCACGTGAGTGTCCCACCGGGGGCCTTTTCACCTGCGTCCCAGTCTCAAAGTGTACTCAGTACCGGGCCTCTCCTGAGGCCTGCTTCAAGCTAGAGACTTACCCCAAAGGAGCAGACATTAGACTCTAAAAGCTTTGAGACATGGTACAACTATTAACACAAGGCCTTCTTAAGAGGATGACCAAGGGAAGTTAAGCTACACGAAAACCCAGCTTTCTTAAATCCTCTGTCCCCCTCTTCAAAGTGCCCTGGCTCCTGGGGGCTGCTCATGGCCCTTCACTCCGTAAGCTCCCCGAGTAAGATCTGCTCTCAACCCTTGCTCAGCTCCTGATGTCTCTCTTCGTACTCCGCTTCTGTTCCCATTTCCCCCCGTGACACTCCCCAGGTCTGGGAGCCAAGCAACAGACCCTTCCTCCCTGGAAGGATGCTCTGGCTCTGGTCACCATCATCCCTAGTGAATCAAGCTTCCTTCCCCTCCTTCCTTGGGTTTTTAGTTTTTTTAGCATCACTAACAGAGAGACAAGGGGGAGCTCCTTAGAAAAGGACTCGTCACATTTACAGTAAAATCCTACAAGATGTTCGTATTCAGGGTCTGCTGCCTCCCACCTGCCTTACAGCAGCTCTGACTGCTTGCCTAGGTCTCTTCTCTCCTTTTAAGTTTGCTTGTTTCTGCTTAGGGCCTTTGTTTCTTCTCCCCGCTCTGCTTGGAGAGCACTCCCCTCCAATTTGGAATGGCTGTTGCCTTCCTGTCATGAAAGTCCAAGCTCAACATCACCACCTTCAACAGGCTTTCCTTAATTCCCCTTTCTAATGTTGTGGACACTGTCGCCAGTCTCTGGTACATCATCTTCATTTTGTTGCATGTCTGAATTATATCGTTGACTTGTTGCTGTTCATTTATTCCATTACCGCCTGCCTCCCCCACTGAGCATAGGGACCTTGTCCGTCTATTTATTATAATGTCCCTGATGCCTGGTACTTAATAAAGCATTGTTCAAAGAATCGATGAAGGACACTGGAGATGGTTTAGGTTGAGGGAGGGCCTGGTTCTATGTGAATCTCTTGGTAAATGGGCCCGTGCAGATTCAGGGGCTCCTTCTCCATCCTGCTCAGAAAGCTGAGACTCAGAATCTGTGTGGGTAAAGAATTAAGGTTTCCCTGTTAGGCAGTTAGAATAGGAAACAGGAGTCCAAAATGGCGGTGGCCAAAAGACAAGGAAGGGGAAAGCCCGCAAAAATAGAACAAGGGAAGGTCAAAGGAAGGTCCGAGGACCGGAGTGAGGACCGCAGGTAGAACAAACAGCACTCCTGGCTAGCCCAACTTACAGAGGGCAGGCCCAGGGGGAGGGAAAACATATAAAAAGAGGAGCCAAAGGGCCAGGGCTCTCTCCTCTCTTCGCGTCTTTGGGTTGGCATGCCCTCACGCCTCGAGGATGTATATTCCTGATATTTTCTAAATAAAATTGAGCTGTAACACGGAGCTGTAACACTGATCTGTTTAAGAGCTAAAACACGATCTGTTCGAGACCTGAGAGCTTTAACACGGTCTGTCCGAGAGCTATGGCACGCCGAGGGCTCTATCGTCCGTCGCTTCGAATTTTTGTTGAGACGAGACAGAACCGAGGAAAATACACTCGCCTGACACTCCCACCGTGATGGAGGAGCTGCGGCTGCCTGCGGTGTTCAGGTGGGTGTGTCTCCCTTTCGGGGTGCTGGTGTCTCTGCCTTGTTTATTGCTGCTTCTCTGCCAGTTGTCATGGAGGTTACTTGGAAAACAAAATTCTTCCACCCATCAGAGTTCAGCTTGGGTATAGGGTGGTGGGAACTTTCTTGGTGATGGCAACGAACAAACACGTTCCCATTCCTCTTCCGATATTTCAGGCAGGGGCTGAGAGGGCAGTTCCTGGGCTCTGAGTTGAAAGAAACAGGCAGTACAGTTGGTACTGTACTTCTTGCCCCCTAAGTTGCAGTGTGCAAGAATGGCAGGGGCAGAGAGGCAGGCATGGCCAGCCTGGGCCGCCTCGCTAGGAGGTCATCTCCGTTAGGAAGACCTAATGGCAGGAGCTGTAACCTGGAACACACCGCCCTCGGACTGCTGTCATTCTGTTTACCAATGCAAGGGAAGGAGCCTATTGTATTCAGGGTGAAAGAAGCGGAAAGAATTTGGTGAATAGAAGATCAGGAGCCAAGAAATTGAGCACAGAGACAATGGGTAGGAAGGGAAGTGGTGTGGGAAGGGAGATCTAGTCTGGAAAGCTTGGAGGAGTCAGGTGTGTGGGTGCCACCACTGGGGCAGAGAGGGAGCAGAAAAGAAGCTGTTTACGATCAGATTTCTGCAGAAGGCTGCCTCCCCCCTGCCATGGAGCTGGCCGCATAGTGTTCACTGGGTGTGTTCCCTAAGCAAGGCTCCTATAGAAGTGTGAGGTTACCAGGAATGTCAGACACCCAGCATCAATCCAGGACTAGAGGGCTTTGCAGCCAGGCCAAGTTTGAATTTCCATTCCAAGTCGCCTCTTACTTGCTGAGTGACCTTGGACAAGGAACTTAACATCTCAGAGTTCTACAAAATTGAGACAGTGCCCGCTTCATAGAGCTACTTTGGAGATTAAATGTAACCATGCAAGCAATGCCAAGGGCTGGCCAAGGCCAGGCAATAGCGTCCTGCAAATGGTGGCTGGCTAGGTCTGGGCAGCCTAGAGCTCTGGCTCTTGCTTAAAACCAGGGGAAGCCACCTTGTGCACTAGATAAAGCCCTGCCTACACAGTGGGGCTTGGACTAAAGAGCTCTGAGGAATTTCGAAGCCTGGATTTCTCCCCATCTTTCTCTGCTGCTGCTGCTAAGTCACTTCAGTCGTATCCGACTCTGTGTGACCCCATAGATGGCAGTCTACCAGGCTCCCCCGTCCCTGGGATTCTCTAGGCAGGAACACTGGAGTGGGTTGCCATTTCCTTCTCCAATGCATGAAAATGAAAGTGAAGTCGCCCAGGTGTGTCCGACTCTTAGCGATCCCATGGACTGTACCCTGCCAGGCTCCTCCGTCCATGGGATTTTCCAGGCAAAAGAGTACTGGAGCAGGGTGCCATTGCCATCTTTCTCTACCTCCCATAATCTCTGCAGAGATCATGCCCTGATCTGCTGACTTTAAAACGGACCCTATTTTTCAGACTGATTTGTTCAAAGGGTTACCAGAATCCATACGGGCAAGGTGACTTTAAGCCAACTATACAGAGATGATCTGGAAGACTTTAATCCTTAAAGCCAACACTGTTTCCCTCTTCTGAAGGGAGCTTTAGCTTGGACCATCTGTGTAACTGCTTACTATCTTCCTACTTTGCAGAGCGTTTCTGGCATGGGGGCTATGGGCATCCCTTTGTCCTGGCATTTTTATGCATGACCAGAGTCCTACCTCTCCTCTGCTCATGCCAATCCCCACTTCCCCCAGCACTTTCCCCAAGGCCACAAGCTCACCTGCCATTGCTTGTTTCCAGGGTTCAAACCTGCCAACCTGCTTGTCTCCCAGGACATGGCTCTGTGGGGGTTTCTTAGGTCCCCAAGAGAGGTGCTGCCCCTCTGGCAGACCCTGCACTCCAGGAGCCCATCCTGGGATGCAGTTTCCTCTCTGGGGGAGGGAAGCACTTCCTGTGAGACTCCAAGACAGTTATTCTTTGGTGGGTGGATACTGATCATGTGTAACGTGCGACCCAAGAGGTGTTGCTTCTCGTGTCAAGAGGGGTCAGGACGGATGTCCATGTCCCAGATTCCTGGGAGAGTTTGGTCTTTGGTCCTAGACAAGAAAAATAATGAGGATGGGGAGAGACACCTCGCCCACCAGGCTTGTTTATGCCTTGAGCCATGGAACTAGGCTGAGCGGCCCCAAGCAGGAGGCAGCCAGGGTATGGTGCTCGCATGACTTGCCACACGTCACACAGCACATCAGGGCTTGGGGTGGTCAGACTCAGGGCTCTGGAGTCTCATTCCAGTGCTCTTCCCGGCGTTTCCTCCTGTGTGTGAATTATGTGTTAGACACACACCAGAGATGAGGGTTCTGGGCAATGGGGCTGGGACCCGCGGTGCCAGAAGGCTAAGCACTGTTTGCTCCAGGGCCTGGGGCGCAGCAGGGGCTGCAGGAAAGGGGCCAGATGCAGAGGGGAAGAGAGAGCAGATGTAGCATGCTCTGTATGTGTGTGCTGCAAGGTGTGCACACGCGTGTCCCAGCCATAGGTGTGGCCATGCCCGGGAGGGATGAACAGGCCGGTCTGAAGACGAGAAGCAGGTCTGAGCTGGGGAGGCTGAGCAGTGAGACAGGCAGGACATGGTCGCTCGGCTGCGTCATCACCCTTGGAAGAGCAGGGAGACTCGGAAGCTGTGGGGAAAGAAGCGGCCCCCTCCACATGCAGACCCTCTTCAAGCTGCCAGCAGCCGCGGGAGGGAGTCTGTGAGATGGTGGCTCCGGGGGATGGGAAGCTGGTCCGGCTGAGAGAGATGACCTTGAAAGAGGGGAGAGGCCTAACCAGCTGGTGTCTAGTGTGTGGAGCGGGGAGGGGCAGGCCTAGGGGAGGAGAGAGGGAGAGAGCCAGACAGGGTGGGGGGGGACAGCGGGCGGGGCGGGCCCACCCCTGCGGTGCCTCCCTCCTTTGGGCTGGAAACAGGGACACAGGAGCACGGGGGTGCTGGGCTGTCTGCACGCCTGCTGGGTGGGGGCAGAGACAGGGTGCAGCGCGTCCTTGAGTCCCCCTCATCACCTCCGGTGCACCGTCCGCGTGCAGGCCGGCAGCTCTGCGGGTGGCGGGCACTTGGCCAGTCTGGGAAATGCTCTCTGCTTTTCAAAGAGCTCTTGGGGAGTGGGGAGGGGGCTGCTGACCCATGGCTCCAGCAGGCAGGGCTGGGATTCCCATTTCTCCTGCGGAGTTCCCAAGTGAAGGTTGTCGCCCCCACTCCCCCTTGTGTTCCTACGTGTTAAGTCAACTGGCTCTTGAGCAAATCACTTAGCCTTCCATTTTCTATCTGTAAAGCAGAGATAATAATACCGTCTGCACAGAGTTATAGGGACTATAAATTCAACCCCATATGTCAAAGAGATCAGCAAAGTGCCAATTTACAACATAAGCATAGAGATTATTATTCAGGGAGGAAATTTAAGGGAAGACAAGCAGCAAGGCAAGGTCAGGGTGAGGAAACCCTCTCCGGCTCCTTCCATTCCCCACCCATCCCTTGCTGGCCTGAGCTGGCTGTGGAGTTGAGGACAGGTGGGCGGACAGGGCGGTCACGGCAAACGCTCCCCCTTCACTCTGCCTCTTCCCAGACAGTCACAGAACTGGTCAGGGCACCTGCCTGGAGCTAGAACCATCCTGAAGGCCACAGGGGTGTTGTGTGTGTGGGGGAGTGCTCCCCTTTTCTCAAGGTTGGCAGGAGGGCCACCAGGAGCCACCCATGAGCAAGGGTCCTCGCCAAGTGTGCCACGGTGGAGCACGGTGCTGCCTGCCACCGAGGACCTGCACGAGGGAGGCTAGGAAAGACTGGCTCTTGGAAGAGGTGGATCTAAAACCAGCACAGCCCTGTCCAACGGCGTCAGCGGTGAGGCGCTTCCCTGCCTGACTGGACCCCCGCAGCCCACTCCTCTCTGCTCTCCCTTTCCCGCAGGGGTGGCTCATTCCCGTCTTTCCATTCCTCACGACAGGAGACCCTCAGTTCGGATAAAGAGGCACCCTCTCTTTCCCCTGACAGGCTCCAACCCTAGCTTCTCTAGGTCCCGGAGGAGAGCCCCCAGCTCCTTCAGTGAAGATGTGACAGCTGCTGGGATTTCTCCCCCCCGCCCCTCCCTGGGTCACAGGAGGGCCCAGAGATGCATTGTTTAGAATTTCTGCAGGGGGGCGGCCAACAAGGGCATGCTTTCTGTTCCTTGGGTTTCCCTTGCCAAAAATAGGGGATTAGTTAGGAGGCAGCTGCAGAGGCAGCAGGCCCCTGGGGAAATTCTACCCCGCACAGCAGGCTCAGCCTCAGGGGGGAGACTGCCTGCTGGGCTGGCCTTGACAGCGGTGCCTGCGCTGTGTGTGCTGTGAGAACAAGACTCAGTTCCCTGGGCTTAGAGGGCCCCAGGTTTGAATCCTGGCCCTGCCACTTATTAGCTGTGTGGATGTGGGTACCTCCCTTCCATAAGCTTGTTTCGCTATCCACAGTATGGAGATCAACATCTCTATTAACTAGAGTGGTGCTTGGGGCTAAGTGAGTTGATGTGCATAAATACTCCTAATACACATCTGGCAGATTCCAGGAGTCCAGAAATCCTTAGTCCACTTCTGCTACATGAGACCAGGGTCAGATGCCTTTCTTAGCACATATTAACCTCGGGGTGTGAGGGTATGATGCAGTTTCTGGTACTGGAGAGCCCCACTTCTGGAAAATTTCTTCGCTTCTTTTTACTGGATTATTTCAAATCAGGGTTTCTTGCACTCAGGGATCTTGTGGTTTCCAGCTGCCGCATGCCAAGGCCGTATCATAATCAAATACAGCGGGATATGGAGGGGGTGTGACTGGGGGATGAGAGAGAGAGAGAGGTCCTTGGGTCCTGGAATCCTTGGATCCCTAGGGAGAGAGAGGGCAGACACAGCAGCAACTAAACCGGGCCTCCCTCACCACCCACTCACAGCTTGCAACTTGTGTGTGGAGTCTTCTCTAGTTCTCAAATTCTTCATCTGAAGAACGCGAATAACAATCCCTGACTGGTTGTCTGAGAGCACTGACCTGCGCCTCCACAGCGCTTGCAGAAGTGCTAGACAGAGGCAGAGGAGGCAGACACGCGGGTCCCCTCCCGTGCGGGCCTGTTCATCCAGACCTGAGGACCACCTGGGACACTGAGTGGTTGCTTGGCTGGCTCCTAGTCCTTCGGCTTTCAGCTTAGACATTGATTCTTCAAGGTCTCTTGGACCCTTAACCGTGTCCCCCTTCTGTAAGGTCTCATAGCATTTTGTATATTCCTTTTACAGTATTTATCATGCGTTGAATAGTCTGTGGTTACTTGTGTGATTACCTGTTCAACACATGTCTTCCACACTCAGCTCTAAGTTCCATGAAGAAAAGGAGTATGTCTGCTGCATATCATCTGCACATGGCAGGTAGGTGCTGAACACAACCCTCGCTTGAATGAATACATGCGCTGCCTGCCTCACCAGGTAGCTCAGTGGTTAAGAAGCCGCCAATGCAGGAGATGCAAGGGACGTGGGTTTGATCCCTGTGTTGGGACGATCCCCTGGAGAAGGAAATGGCAACCCGCTCCAGTATTCTTGCCTGGAAAATCCCATGGACAGAGGAGCCTGGGGGGCTACAGTCCGTGGGGTCACAAAGAGTCAGACATGACTGAGCGACTGAGCACACACACCCCTCTTCTATGCTCCAATCAACACCTGATGCCAAGCACTCATCTATTACAACCCCCTTGCCCACAAAGTCCTTCTGAGAAGAAAGATGACATCTCTCCTACCATTATAATTCCAGGAGTAAGTTGGTTAGATCATAGTTGTCCTCTTTGTTCTCCCAGCACAGTGGGCCCTGCCCTGAATCCAGGAAAGCTGCAGATGAGTAATTGCTGTATTTATTCATTTACCTTTGCACAAGACTGCCCTCTGGTGGTTAAACACAGAAGAGAGCGTGGCCAGGAAGAGCCAGGAGTAGGTAAGCGCGGCAAGAAGGGCCTCCAGAGGAAGACACGTGTCCGTTCTCCATCCTTGGGAAAGGCTCCCTCCAAGTCTAACAGCAAGCCCCGGCACAGGAAAAGCAAGGAGCTTTCAAAAGCCCCAGAAACCCCACCCTACCCGCATTGGGGTGGCCTGGAGATAGGGGGAAGCTAGTTTAAACAGCTGTTTTCATCCTCAGCGGTGCTGGCAAAGGCTTAAGAACAGGCTCTCTCTCTAACAAAATCCTAACACGTAGCGTTTACTAATTCTGTGGTATAAATACTCCCACCGTGGCCAATTTCAAATGACCAGTGTGATGTCACTAAAAGCATGTCATTATATAGTATTTCCACCGCACAGATACCACAGACATAATTAAGTTCAAGAACATGGTTAATAGTAAAAGATGGTAAAATAATTGGCAAGTGATGAGTTTGAGTATTTATTACATTTGTTTTCAACATAGAATATTTAATTGTGAGCTTATATGATTTACTTTTTAATAATGACTGCATTTAACAACTGGCTTGAAAAATTCTGGAAAATTTAATAATCAGTTCTTGCAAGCCTAGTAGTAAGAACTAGCTCCAGCACACGACTGCTTATTCCCCTTCCTCTTCTCTTTCTGTCCCTCCTCTGCTTCTTACATGATTCTCTTGGCCTTCTGTGTGGGTAGGAAGAATCGGGAATATGGGAAAGAGCTTTGCTGCAGACATCTCTATTCTTTGATCCAGGAGCCATAAGGTGTTAAGGAAAGAGGATGGAGAAATGTAAATCTGGCTCCTGGAGGACATTTCAGTGTGTGTGCACATGTGTGTGTGTGTGCATATGCATGTGTGCACGGGTGCGTGTGCGCGCGCATCTGCACGTGTGTGCATGTATGTGTGTGTGCACCATGTGTGTGTGCATGTGTGTGCACCATGGGTGTGTGCATTGTGCGTGCACGCGTGTGCATGTGTGTGTGTGTGTGTTGAGGCAGGGGGGGCAGTGGATTTCTGCTCTGGATCTTGAGGCTGACTAACGCCCGGATAAAAGGTCGCTGTTTAGGGGGCGGGCAGACTTAGACAAAGCGGCCCGTGGGGAGCCGAGGCAGGCAGAAATACGCGCTGGGGAAGAGGCTCAGGTTGATGGGGTTGCCGTCCAGGCGGATGTCTTCCAGCTGCCTCCTGGTGTGTCTGTGCTCCTCGGCGTCACAGAAGGTGTCCCTCTGCATGGTCTCTATCATGTTATTCTGGAGAGAACACACCGACCGCTGTGCCGCTCCTCTGCCCTCAGGCCTCGCCCCATCAGCTCACCTCCCCTCTGCAGCTGGAGACACCGAGGCCCAGAAGGCCGGGGCCACAAACAAGGAAGGAGGCCGGGGACCCACTGAGGACGGAGAGAGGGGGCACGGAGGGGGTGGGGACAGAGGGCGAGGGGAGGGGAGCAGGAGTGAGCACTGGGTGAGATGGGTAAGAACGCGGAGGGGAAGTGTTTTAAAGGGCAGGAAGGGGAAAGAATGAGATGGAGGCTGTAGACAGTGGTCTGAGTGAGACATGCCAACTCTGCTGGCCAAGCTCTCAGTGACGGAGACCCACCACTGCTGAAGAGGGCTCCCTGCAGTCTGACCTCCACCTTCTGTGCTGTCCAAGACCCCTGTTCTCGGGGAAGCCACTCACCTGCAGGTGCAGTGAACGCAGGCTCAGGGGCAGGGACTGGGGGATGGCGTCCAGCAGGTTATCGGCCAGGTAGAGGAACTGCAGCTTCTCCAGTGCCTGGGGAGGGGGCAAAGGATGCGGGAGGCTGGTGGGCTCTGTGGGGCCCAAGGAGTAAGGGGCGCTGATGTGACCCCACTCCTCCACTCCTGGGCCCGTCTCCTGGGCCTCAGCCAGGTGCCAGGTTCTGAGCTGGGTGCTTCAGGGATGGTTCATCTCCTCCCACCGGCTGCAGAAGGAACAGCTGCTGCAGCTGAGGGCCATGAAGGGGCTCAGCAGTGTCGGGGGGACTCTGGGAGGAGCAAGCAAGGGGCAGGGATGGCTGGGAAACAGGCCGGTAGGACATTCGGGCCCAGCTTCAACATCCCTGCTATCAGAAGGGACTTTCCCAAGTGAAAAGTCTCCAGATGCTAAATCTGGACCAAATATGGAGAGCTCCGATGGGAGATACTCGGACCAGCATAAGGAGAGCCGCAGGCACGATGGGGAAGATTGTGCGTGTGAGTGTGACAGCCGGGGTGTCAGTCTCACTCACAGCTCTCTCCGTTCCCCCACTGGGACTGTCCCCAGGGCTCCCTGGACCACTGAGTGGGCAGCCCAGGGGGCCGTATCTGTGCATGCGTTTAGCCCTTCCCATTGAAACTGGCCAGCCAGGGACCAACCAGATTGTCTCTCTTGAGAAATTGCTCCTAGAAGGACAAAGCTTGGTCAGTTAGTGGTGGGTTCTGAAAACAAAAAGATATGCAAAGTGAGAGCAGGAATCAGTACAAACTCCAAGTCAAGTCACATGTTAGTCCAAGTTTCTGGGGAGCAGAAGGTGAGTGTGTGGGGAACACTGGTGCCCAGGGAGGTGAATGAACAGGTGCAAAGAAGGAACCCAAGAGGCCAGAGGCCCCAAGAGGGAGAGGGGGAGTTGCTGGTGGCTTAGATGAAGACACTGGGGCTTGGCTTTTCTGGTGAGTGGCCTGAGGGGAGCTCTAAAAACGGTTCTCTATCCACTTGACCCGGAAATCAAGAGGTTTAAATCTTCTTGTTCACGTTAAGAACTTTTGTGAAACTGCCCAGGTCATTAAGGGTATGCATATCTGAAGGGCCACCAAGTATCTGAAAGATGTCACTTTACAGAAGCAATATGCGCCGCCATTCATTGTTACAATGGCAGGTGTGCCCAGGCCAAAGGGGCTGGATGAGGGTCCGTGGCCCAAAGAGTGCTGAATTTTTACTGCACATGCTCAGAAGTGCAGAGAGTAATGCTGGACTGAAAGGCTTAGATTTCTGGCCACTCAGCATCTCATGTGAACAAAGCCCCAAAGATGCAGCTCAGGACTTGGATCAACACAGACATGAGCTCCCCCTGCCATGTTGAGATGACCCTTACTGAAAAAGAACAGATTGTTCCTAAACCAGAAGAGGACATCTGCACAGAAGAAAAAGATATCCTTTCAGAAGAAACAGAGGAAACAAAAACTGATGGCCTGGGAATAAAGGCCACAAAAAATAAATGCAAATAAAAGCAAAAGATAAAAAAAAAAGAAAATGACATTTGACTTTCATGCCCCAGAGCAGGGTTGGGACAGAGACATTCCACGAGGGCCAGGTGTGTGTGTGTGTATGTGTGTGTGTGGCTGTGGGCCCAGAGGGCATGCAGCAGACAGGGGTGCAAGGCCTTGGCTCACCCTGAAGGCTTCAGGCTGTATCCCTGAGCTCTGGAGCCGATTCATGCGGACGTCCAGGACCTCAATGCTGGTGGGCAGTGTGGGTAGTGCCACGAGCTTGTTCTCAGGGAGGATCAGATCCCGCAGAGCAGGCAGCAGGCGGAGGGCCTTGTCATCGATGGAGGAGATGGAATTGCCAGAGAGGTCAATCCTCTTCAGTTTTGCTAAGAGGTGCAGAGCAGAACACAGGGACACGCCATCTCCCCTTGCTCCTGCTGGAGCTGCCCACGCCCTTCTCCTGTCTCAGCACAGGGGAGGCGGGCCAGTGCTCTGCTTGCACCAGGGTCAAATCAGAAGGAAGAACTTGATAAACCTGGGAAAGTCCTCAGATTCCGTGATACCTTTCCCTGGAGTGTTCTGTCCTGTGTGGATGGGCTTGGAAGAAGGCTTTGAGGGTAAGACCCAACAGGTGCAGGAATTCCTGGATCCATCCTACTTCTACCTGTGAGTTTACACAAACTAACAAAAGAACCCAAAAAACTCTGAGGCCCGGGAAGCCTGTCAACAATGAGCGGTAGAACCTGGGTTATAGACCAGCTTTAGCATGGTTTTGTTCAGAGGCCAGGAGGGCAGAGAGCTACAGCTGCTAGGACAGCCTGAAAACAGGCTTGCTCATAGCTTCTCCTCCCCAGCTTCCCATAGCTTGGTGGAGCAAAAACAAGAACAGATCACTTCTGCCGCAGAAGAACCTACAAGGCCAGGAATTAGACTAATTTCCAGGCTGGAGAGACTGAAAGCCACAGCGAAGGGCTGACACAGATGGGGCATGCTAATGACTGCTCGGTGTTGCTGAGTGGCAAGGGGAAGAACCGAGGGGTTCCCTCTGCCCACCCACTCTTTTCTTTGCCAGGACATACTCACATATACATATATACATACTCAGCCCTTTGAAGTCTCCAGCCCGAATGTGGCTGATGCGGTTGAACCGAGCGTATAAGTAGGCAGTCGTCTGCGGAAGAGGAGGGATGTTCTCCAGGTCCGCGTCGTCACAGTACACAGAGGAACCAAGGCACACGCAGATCAGACAGGTCGGCAGGCCTGGTCCAGGTGGAGGAGAGAACACAGGGAGACCCCCACACCCTCGTGAGACCCCCTCAGCCTCTGGGACCAGTGGGAGACACACACACACACCTGTGAAACTCCGTCAGCCTCTGGGACCAGTGGGAGACACACACACACACACCCCTGTGAGACTCCCTCAGCCTCTGGGACCAGTGGGAGACACACACACACACACACACACACACCCCTGTGAGACCCGCTCAGCCTCTGGGACCAGTGGGAGACACACACACACACACACACACACACCCCTGTGAGACCCCCTCAGCCTCTGGGACCAGTGGGAGACACACACACACACACACCCCTGTGAGACTCCCTCAGCCTCTGGGACCAGTGGGAGACACACACACATACACACACACACACCATGAGACTCCCTCAGCCTCTGGGACCAGTGGGAGACACACACACACACACACACACACACACACCTGTGAGACCCCCTCATCCTCTGGGACCAGTGGGAGACACACACACACACACCCCTGTGAGACTCCCTCAGCCTCTGGGACCAGTGGGAGACACACACACACACACACACCCCCCTGTGAGACCCCCTCAGCCTCTGGGACCAGTGGGAGACACACACACACACACACACCCCTGTGAGACTCCCTCAGCCTCTGGGACCAGTGGGAGACACACACACACACACACACACCCCTGTGAGACTCCCTCAGCCTCTGGGACCCGTGGAAGACACACACACACACACACACACACACACCTGTGAGACCCCCTCAGCCTCTGGGACCAGTGGGAGACACACACACACACACACACACACACACACACACACCTGTGAGACCCCCTCAGCCTCTGGGACCAGTGGGAGACACACACACACACACACACACCCCTGTGAGACTCCCTCAGCCTCTGGGACCCGTGGAAGACACATACACACACACACCCCTGTGAAACTCCGTCAGCCTCTGGGACCAGTGGGAGACACACACACACACACACACACACACACCTGTGAGACTCCGTCAGCCTCTGGGACCAGTGGGAGACACACACACACACACACCTGTGAGACTCCATCAGCCTCTGGGACCCGTGGGAGACACACACACACACCTGTGAGACTCCGTCAGCCTCTGGGACCAGTGGGAGACACACACACACACACATACACACCCCTGTGAGACTCCCTCAGCCTCTGGGACCAGTGGGAGACATACACACACACACACACACACACCCCTGTGAGACTCCGTCAGCCTCTGGGACCAGTGGGAGACAGACAGACAGACAGACAGACAGACACACACACCTGTGAGACTCCGTCAGCCTCTGGGACCAGTGGGAGACACACACACACACACATACACACCCGTGAGACTCCGTCAGCCTCTAGGACCAATGGGAGACACACACACACACACACACACACACACACACACCCCCGTGAGACTCCGTCAGCCTCTGGGACCAAAGGCCCTGGCCAAGGAGTGTCTGACCTGAGGTCCCCCGTGTCCCTCGGGTTACCACCCAGACCGACTGTCACAGTGCCCCCGGAAGTGCTGCTGGCTGCCCCGGTCTGGCACTCAGCCATTGACTTCGAGAAGCAGAGCCTCCCTCAATTATTACCGTTATGATCCAAGCCCTTAGTGCCTTCATCAGACCCTGGTCCTGTGTAGATTTCCCCGGGCCTATGTGGGTATTTCTAGGACATTTAGGTGCAGCCACAGAGCTGGATGTGTCAGTCTCCTTTCCATGGAGCTTCTCACTGGCCCCCAAGCGCACTGCAGATGATACAAAGCCAGCGCAATGGCCAATGGCTGCTTACTCTGCTACTCGCCTTGCGGGAGAGGAGTTAGGTTTTAGGTGGCTCCAAACCCATAATAGAGCCAAGGTGGACTGCACACTGACTGTCGAGGATTCATTTCCCGTTCTTATGATATCAGCATCTCAGTGTGCTGTTGGGAAACATCCCTCCCCTCTTCTCAGTCTATGACCAGTGGTCATGAGACTTAGGCCAGGCCACTAAGCTCAGACTGGCTTTAACGAGTTGGGACGGTTTTATTGAATACTGTAGACAGTCTCTATCTCTTGCTCTTAGAAAGGACTGCTGCTGCTGCTAAGTCACTTCAGTCGTGTCCGACTCTGTGCGACCCCATAGACGGCAGCCCACCAGGCTCCCCCGTCCCTGGGATTCTCCAGGCAAGAACACTGGAGTGGGTTGCCATTTCCTTCTCCAATGAATGAAAGTGAAAAGTGAAAGTGAAGTTGCTCAGTCGTGTCTGACTCTTAGCGACCTCATGGACTGCAGCCTACCAGGCTCCTCCATCCATGGGATTTTCCAGGCAAGAGTACTGGAGTGGGGTGCCATCGCCTTCTCCGCTTAGAAAGGACAGAGTTTGCTAAAGACCACTGCTAGTCCAGCTCAAGGAGGAACTCTGTTGGTAGTGGCAAGGACTCAAGATTAAGAGACAGCTTTTCCTCACCAGCCATGAGTTGACAGTGTACTTATCCCCAGGCCTTGGATGGCAGGTCCAGCTGAGGCCCTTTAAGCCTGGGAGGTCATAGATTCCTGCCTAAAGTGTTTTCTCTAATGATGCCTCATTACCCTGTACCCACTCAAGGCAAACATCTCAAGAGAAGAACAGGAGCTGAGAACAAGCAATTCCGGAATTAACTGCATCCTCCTGTGCCTCAGCTCTGACCCGCAGCAGAGTGCCAACCCCCTACTGATGGATATGCCAGGATCTGAGTCTCCAGGAGGGCCTCAGGGAGTAGGGGAGAAGATACTAGGGAGGGAATTCAAGCTGAAAAGCAAAATAAATTCTTCATTTGCCCCCATGCCAAACGACAGCCACAAAGTTATTTATTCTTCTGTACAGGTTTTAAATTGTCTCTAATCTAATTACCACTCAACCTGCTCCCCCAGCGATGCCATTAATTAAGGCAGGTGGCTTTGCTAGGCACAGGGGAGTTCTTGCTTTCTTTGCCTTCCATCCAGGTTGTGCATTCAGGCAGAAGCATTCAGGAACAGTCAGCCTCTCCCTTTGTTTCCCACGCCCACCCCCTCCGCCCCGACCCCCGCGGCTGTTTGCCCTTCTCTCCTTGACCCTCTGCTCTCCACCTCTGATGACACTCCTCTTTGGCACCCCTGGTGCTCGGTCGTGGCTACCCAGTCTGTGGCCCGTGGCTACTGAGGCTGCGCCTGGGAACTTACCGTGGTTGGCCGGGGCAGCCAGCAGCCCTAGTGTCGGAGGCCTGGCCACGGTGGGGTTTGAAGGGAGTGTCCTTGCAGCTTCTGCGCTCTGAGTAAAATGTGTCCTGGTGAGAGAAGCCAGGCTGGTGCCTTTAACCTGGAGACACAGCACACAGTAAGTCAGTTTTTGCCTGAGAGGAACTTCGTAGTCTGGGGATGTCAGCAACCAATTCCAAGCTTACAGAGAGTCCCTGTGGAGAATGGGGGAGGGTGGGCAGAAAGTGTGACAGGCAAGGACTTTCTGAGCGTCTGGTCCCTCATCACGCTATGGAGGCGGAAAAGGAGGTCCTGACAGGGAGGGCCTAAGCTCAGGGGCCAGCAGGCGGCCAAGCTGGTGGGAGAGCTAGGATCAACTGGGGACCTTCCCTTGCCTGGGGATCAGGCTCACACAGCAAACGAGTGCAGGCTTCACGTCAGCCCCTGCGCAGGCAGGCAGGGCTGAGGAATGGACACGTCAGCCCCTGCGCAGGCAGGCAGGGCTGAGGAATGGACTTGCGAACTGAAGGCAGTCTAGGACAGGCTGTGGCACTCCTTTTTGCTAGGAGAATGTGAGGACACCGCTGGTGTTCCAGTGAGATATACTTTATGGTCTCACTTGAAGGCTGAGGGAGGGAGGGACGTGTGACTTCTAAGGGAAGGCTCACAATTGTTGCTACAAATTTGAAGTTTTGTGTCTTCTTTCTTAGCATTATGTAAGTGACAGTTTCCTGTGGAGGAACAAGAATTTCACTTCCCAGAGAAAGACGGAGGCTTGAGACAGCTGATTACAAGGTAGAGAGGGACCAGGCCTCTGGTTCCCAGTTTCTTTCGGGGAACGCAGTGAGTCTGCTGCGTGGCCTCACCTGGGGGAGCTGGTCCCCGTAGTCTATGAGCTCATCATAGTTGCTTGGATCGATGACCTCATCGTAGTTGTCCAGGCTCAGGACATAGTCCCCCAGATGCAGAATGGCATAAGGATCGCCTTCCCTCTCCTCCTTTGAGAGAGATGCTGCTCTTGCTTCCTGCAGCATCAGGATCAGAAGGCTCAGTAAGGCCAAGAGCTTCATGGGGGTCCTGGCAGGTGGGGAGTGGAATGAGAATGGAGCCGAATCACCAAGGTGTCCAGCCCTGGGGGAACAGCTCACACACTCATCCCACTTCCCACCCCTACACTTGCAGACCCTGAAGCTGTTCGCCACACACTTAGTGTCTTCAGTGTAAGTGCAGGCTCCCTCCACGCTGGGGCTACATCTCAGGGCACGTCTCCTGTCGGCCCCCGCTTTAGTCTCGTCCACACACTGATACTCATTCACGCGCGCAGGAATGTGCAGGCACCTGGCAAAATCTCATTTACTCATCTCAACACACACACTCATGCGTGTCCCCCTGTCTACATCACTCCATACTAACTAGGCATACAGAGATGTGCTCTCTTATACAGTCACCCATTCAGAGTACAACTATTAGCCACTACACTAGATTTAGAGAAACTTCACCATTAAGGAAACCTGTGGTTTTTAAGAAGATCATTCATTCATTCTTGCCTTTGCCTGACAAACATGTATGAGCTATCTTAATAGTCCCAGGTCCTGGATTTGTCTCTGGGGGCACAGAAATAAATAGGGCAAGCCTAGTTCCAGGAATGCCTAATCCATTTAAGGAACATAGGCTTAAAAATTGATTCCAGTTAGAATTGACTACAGAAAAGAATGTTAGTTTTAAAATATATTTATGAACTCAGCTTTTTCTAAACAAAAGATTATAGAAACAAAAGAACTCTTTGTGTATGGTTGTACACACCCAGAAAGTTCCGTAGGTATCTGTACAGATGAGTTCAAATGTTCACGCATGTTCATCCACATATGCACAGAGGGGTCAGGGAATGTGTGTCATGTGGGTGTGAAGCACCTGGTGCATTTCTGATAACACATCTTTCCCCAAGTCAGCTGCACGAGTCTCTAGGAGACTCTCTTTTTTTCCCTTCAATTTTTAAAATTGAAGTATAGTTGATTTACAGTGTTGGGCCAATCTTTGCTGTATAGCAAAGTGATTCAGTTATAAAAAATATGGAACGCTTCATGACTTTGCATGTTATCCTTGTGCAGGGATCATGCTAATCTTCTGTATCACCCCCATTTTATTTTGTTTTTCATTTTTTAATCGGATGATAATTGCTTTACAATGTTGTGTTGGTTTCTGCCATACAACTCGAACCAGTCATAATTAATATTGATAAAGTGTGTGTGTGTGTGTGTGTGTGTGTAGCGCATATATATATGCTGCTAAAGCGAGCACTTTCCCTCTTTCTTAATTTTTGCTGGGCAAGGGGGTAAGCCCCCATCCATAGCAAGAGCTGTCTCTTAAAAAAAAAAAAAAAAAAAAAAAAAAAAAAGAGCTGTCTCTTCAACTTACCTCCGACACCTTACTCCAAACCAAATTATATAATCAAAAATCTCTTCAAGAAGAAAGCCCTAAGACGAGTTACTGCCACCCTCCAACCTCAACGCCAACACCCCAGCCCGCTGCACCCGGTGCTCCCCTCCACCCACACTCGCCCTCACTTGCGCACCAATAGGCCTAACACCTCAAAGCCCACAACCTTACCCTGTAGACTCTGGGTTCCAAATGGAGCCTCACAGCTTCCAGAGAGGCGGGAACTCTGACGGGGAAGTTATGACCCTCTGAGGGGCCTGGGTAGAAGGTTGCCTGGGGAGGGCGGGGAGCGAGTCAAGCCAATGACTTCTCTCTTTCCTGAGGTCCAGCCGTTTCTTCTCCCCTTTCCTCAGCGGGTCCCTCACGTCACCCCTCTGCTTGGTTGGAAAGACTCTCTCTCCCTCCCCCCAGCCCTCCCCTCCCAGCCCCACACAGACCCCTCCCACCTCCACCTCATCCTTTCCTCTCTCTGTCTGCCGTCTGTCTCTTTTTCTGGCCCACTCTCTTTGAGGGGGCAGGTGGCTACCACCCCTGCAGGGGACACCCACCCCTCAGATCCTGCGCTCTCCAAGAAGAGAAGGCAGCCGTGGAGCTTTGTGGAGGGACAGAGCTCACCTTTCCCGCTTTCTTCAGCCTGAGAGTGACGCGGCTTTGGTTTCAGAGATGGAATCCAAGATTTAAAGAGGCTCACCTGAGGTACTCTGACCAGCACCACCACCTGCCCCCTGGCCCTCTAATATGGGACTGTAAGTGCACAAAAGTCACCGCAGGGAGAGAGATTCAAAGAGGAGATTAACAGGGGACGCGGTAGAATTTGAAAGCCAGCTTCAAGCTCTCTGACAATGATGGAGAGGAAGATACAGGAAACTCTCTGGACCTACAAGAATGGGCCCTAGAAAAGCATTTCCTGATCATAAACACCAGAAAGCATCGTGTGGGGTCCTCAGGTGTCTGAGGAGAATCTCCCCACTCTGGGGTCCTTACCAAAGATGCACTTCTTGGGAGAGACTCTTCTTTCCCTGGTGCCTTTGGCAAGTCCCTGCTGAAGGCAGTGGGAAGGACCTCAGACACCCTCCTCCTGATTCTGCCGTCCTGTATATATGGTTTGCCCAGGTTCTTAGACAATGCTCCTCCTCTCTGCTTCCTCCCGCTAACCACATACTAAATCCCAGCTGCATGGGTCTGAGGATCACTAATTAATCATTCAGTTCAGTTCAGTTCAGTCGCTCAGTCGTGCCTGACTCTTTGCAACCCCATGAATCACAGCATGCCAGGCCTCCCTGTCCATCACCAACTGCCAGAGTACACTCAAACCCATGTCCATTGAGTTAGTGATGCCATCCAGCCATCTCATCCTCTGTCGTCCCCTTCTCCTCCTGCCCCCAATCCCTCCCAGCATCAGGGTCTTTTCCAATGAGTCAACTCTTCGCATGAGGTGGCCAAAATATTGGAGTTTCAGCTTCAGCATCAGTCCTTCCAATGAATATCCAGGACTGATCTCCTTTAGGATGGACTGGCTGGATCTCCTTGCAGTCCATGGGACTCTCAAGAGTCTTCTCCAACACCACAGTTCAAAAGCATCAATTCTTCAGCGCTCAGCCTTCTTCACAGTCCAACTCTCACATCCATACATGAACACTGGAAAAACCATAGCCTTGGCTAGATGGACCTTTGTTGGCAAAGTAATAATTTTAGGATCATTTAATCCAAATCTTTTATAGTACAGGTGGAGAATCAGAGGCCCAGCAAAGAGAGGTGACTTGCCCAAGATCACACAGAGCCAGCGTCAGGTTCTAAATCCTTAATTCATATGACCCCTGCCTTCTTTTGGAGAAGGAAATGGCAACCCACTCCAGTATTCTTGCCTGGAGAACCCCAGGGACAGAGGAGACTGGTGGGCTGCGGTCTATGGGGTCGAACAGAGTCGGACACGACTGAAGCGACTTAGCAGCAGCTGCAGCAGCTGCCTTCTTTGCCTCACCCTAGAAGTCCTGAGGCCATGTGTCTCTGTGCCCTCAGAACAGATGGCCCTGGCAGAACTCGTCTCTGCCCTGGCACATACCTGAAGGGGCAAAGCTAATAGCCTGGCCCAAGGGCCAGAGCCTGGCTTGCAGTGTTCCTGGGCACCAGCTGGAATGGAGGGGCTTTCCCAGCCCAGGAACATTGTCTCCAGAGCAAAACCTGTTCCTGTCCCCCGGCAACCCCCCGCACGAGGAGAGACACAGAGGGCTCTGTTGGTGGAGAGATGGCCCTGCAGCCAGGGAGGTGCCCAGGAAGCGGGCGGCGCATGCGGTGTGCGGTCCTCAACCTTCTCCACAGCCGAGGCTCCGCGTTCAGATCCCCCGGCGCACTCCAGTCAGCCGGGCGTCACCCCTCCACCGCCGCATCGCTTGTTCCCTGAGAAGAAAGCAGTGTGACTGCGCCTTCATCTCCCCTGCAGTCTGCCCCCGCTCCCCTGCGCCGCACTCCCCGGGTCTACGGCTGTGGCCCCTGCAAGCCCCGCTCTAGCTCTCGGCGGCCTCTGGTCCCGCTGCGCATGCGCCAGTTCCCTGCTCCCCAGTCCCTGGGCTCAGCCGCTTCTGATTCAGGCTTCAAGTTCTAGACTCTCAACCCCTTCTACTCTCGGCTTCACAAACACACCCGACAAGCTGTCTGTTACCATGGATTTCAGGGAGGGTCCACGGTGTGTGTGTGTGTGTGTGTGTGTGCGCGCGCGTGTGTGTGAGGGCCCGTGGTGTGTGTGTGAGGGTCCACGGTACGTGTGTGTGTGTGTGAGGGTCCACGGTGAGTGTGTGTGTGTGTGTGTGTGAGGGTCCATGGGGTGTGTGTGTGTGTGTGTGTGTGTGTGTGAGGACCCGTGGGGTGTGTGTGTGTGTGTGTGCGCGCGTGTGTGAAGGCCCTTGCGGTGTGTGTGTGTGTATGTGTGTGTGAGGGTCCACGGTGTGTGCGTGTGTGTGAGGGCCCGTGGTGTGTGTGTGAGGGTCCACGGTATGTGTGTGTGTGTGAGGGTCCACGGTGTGTGCGTGTGTGTGGGGGCCCGTGGTGTGTGTGTGAGGGTCCACGGTGTGTGTATGTGTGTGTGAAGGTCCACGGTGTGTGTGTGTGTGTGAGGATTCACGGTGTGTGTGTGTGAGGGTCCATGGTGTGTGTGTGTGTGTGTGTGTGAGGGTCCATGGTGTGTGTGTGTGTGTGTGTGTGAAGGTCCACGGTGTGTGTGTGTGTGTATGTGGGCCACAGTGTGTGTGTGTGTGTGTGAGGGTTCACGGTGTGTGTGTGTGAGGGTCCATGGTGTGTGTGTGTGTGTGTGTGGGTCCACAGTGTGTGTGTGTGTGTGTGTGAGGGTCCACGGTGTGTGTGAGGGTCCACAGTGTGTGTGTGTGTGTGTGTGTGTGTGAGGGCTCATGGTGTATGTGTGTATGTGTGTGTGAGGGTCCATGGTGTGTGTGTGTGGTGAGGGCCCGTAGGGGGGGTGTGTGTGTGTGTGTGAGGGTCCATGGTGGGTGTGTGTGTGTGAGAGCCCGTGATATGTGTGTGTGTGTGTTTGTGAGGGCCCACAGTATGTGTGTGTGGGGGTCCACAGTGTGTGTGTGTGTGTGTGAGGATCCATGGTGTGTGTGTATGTGAGGGCCCATGGTGTGTGTGTGTGTGTGTGAGGGCCCGTGGTATGTGTGTGTGTGTGTGTGAGGGCCCATGGTGTGTGTGTGTGTGTGAGGGCCCGTGGTATGTGTGTGTGTGTGTGTGAGGGTCCATGGTGTGTGTGTGTGCATGTCTGTGAGGGCCCATGGTGTGTGTGTGTGTGTGTGTGTGAGGGCCCATGGTATATGTGTGTGTGCGTGTCTATGAGGGCCCATGGTGTGTGTGTGTGAGGGTCCACAGTGTGTGTGTGTGTGTGTGTGTGAGGATCCACGGTGTGTGTGTATGTGAGGGCCCATGGTGTTTGTGTGTGTGTGAGGGCCTGTGGTATGTGTGTGTGTGAGGGTCCATGGTGTGTGTGTGTGTGTGTGTGTGTGTGAGAAGGTCCATGGTGTGTGTGTGTGTGAGGGTCTATGGTGTGTGTGTGTGTGTGAGGGTCCATGGTGTGTGTGTGTGTGTGTGTGTGTGTGTGAGGGCCCATGGTATGTGTGTGTGTGTGTGTGAGGGCCCGTGGTATGTGGGTGTGTGCGTGTCTGTGAGGGCCCATGGTGTGTGTGTGTGTGTGTGTGTGTGAGGACCTGTGGTATGTGTGTGTGTGCGTGTCTGTGAGGGCCCATGGTGTGTGTGTGTGTGTGTGTGTGTGTGTGTGTGTGTGTGAGGACCTGTGGTGTGTGTGTGTGTGCATGTCTGTGAGGGCCCATGGTGTGTGTGTGTGTGTGATCTGCGTGGGAACCGTCTAACTGTCCTGCTGTTGTTCCAGGCAGCTCAGCCCTGGAGAGCCGCTCTAATCCGAGCCTCGTTAGGAGGAGCAGGAGGCGTGATGATGGAGTGGAGGTGGCAGGCCCTGGGGACAGAGGTCTGGGTCAGGGTGACCCCCTTGCTTCCCTGTTCAAGGGCACAGAGAGAGAGAGAGGCAGGGGTGGAAGTGTCAGGAACTCCCCTGCTTTTTGGACAGCAGGGGTCTATTTCCTGCCGAGGGCTTGTAGCCCCATAAATCCATGACTGCAAATCATTCTTCCTCTTCTCTCTCTCTCTCTCACACACACACACACACACACACACACACACACAGTAGACTCCATGTCTTCCGATCTTTTTCTCAAGCAGGTTCCCTTCTTTCCTGCTTATGTGCTTTTTCCTCCTCCCACCTGGCAAAATCTGATTCAAATCGTAAGATCCAGAGCAAATGATAGGAAGCATTCTGGCTTCTCCAGGCAGGAGGAGAGACCCCTCCACAATGCTTTTTGTACCCAGCATTATTGCAGACACTTAAGACATGCAATTACTAGTTCATGGATTTTCCCTTTATGAATTCCTCAAGGGCAAGGAGTATATATTACCGGTCCTTGAATTCTTAGCTGGAAACCTTGCCCGTGGTTGATATACACTGAACACTTGCTGAATTGAACTGAGGCAGAAATTTAGGAGGCAAGGTAGAAGGAGTGGGACAGTATCTGGCAGCTTTTTATCCAAAAGGAGGTGGTGTAGTCCGGGAGGATTCTGAAACAAACCTTCCACGGAAGAGAGATTCCAGGGCATCCTGATCTTGCCCCTCTGTGAATGTCTGCATGGCCTACAGACCATTCCAGATGCGGTGGTTGGCCCTTTGTTCACTGTGCTCGATATACCTCTGCCACACTGTTCTGTGCATCTTACACTACCGGTCCTCAACCAGTCTGTAGGTTTTGTCTGGTTAGGAATGGAGTCTGGCTTGTGTCTTTCTGTATCTGTCTCAGTGCTGAGCATCTGGGAGACCCTCAGGCATCTAGTAGTATCTGTGGGTTGAAAAGAACTTGGAGTTTGGGGCTTCACATGTAGCTGCCAGGTTTTTTTATCTGACTTTAGGAATGGGGGAAGTTCCCCAAGAAAAGGTTTTAGAATCATTTCCCTAGAGTTTCTTAGGAATAGGCTCCTATCTCTACCAGTCTTCTCAGAGGTAGTAAGGTTGGAGGTAGGGGGAGAGGGTGGCAAGATGAATTTAAGGTACTATTCTCACCTGTTTACATTGTCAGATTCAAGCAGGATATTTTTCATATCACTTTATTTTCTCTGCTGTGAAGCGTGATGGAATGTGAAAGTTGTTTCACAAAGTTGTCATGATCTTTAAGAAAGAATAGATGTAGGTACAGAGTACACAAACACACCTACCTACACACCTGTATGTGGCTATGCCAACAGCACTGAGAGAGTGAAGTTGTATATGGAGGAGGCGGCCTCCTTAATCCCGGGGAAACCAGCGCATTGTGTGTGTGGGGGGCGGGGGTGGAACTATACGGCCAATTCCGTTTCCTCTGGTTTACAGCTGCAGGGAGCTAGAGGGAGCCGGCATATTCTAGACAGGGCACTGGGATGATGGTGATTTTGTTGCTGCTGAAACAAAACAGTTCAGGTTTGCAGGAGCAGGGGAATCACCCCTCCTCCGTGAGGAGTCCTAGGCGCTGTGCTCATCACCAGAGGGGCTGAGAGGGCAAGGGAGTAAGATACACAAGGGGCGGTTATCCAAGCTGTAGCACCTTGGCTACAGTTTATCTTGACTTTAAGCAAGAGCTTTGAAAAACCAGCTGCAGCTGCAAAGAATGAAGCAGTTGAATGGGAACATGGGGAGGAACTTGATGAAATGGGCCTATTTTCTGTAAATTAGCAAAAGAGAAAAATTAGGATAAAATGGGGATTTCTTGAAGTTAGGAAGCTAGCTTAATCCAATTTCTTAAACATCTCTGGAACTTTTCTCAACCTAACTTGAGAGTGGGCACTGTGTCCTACTCATTTCTAGGACACACACCCCGTGGTCCCACCAACGTACACTTGGGGGTTCTAGGGGGGGCATCACCACCCACTAGAGGGAGGAAAGGGGAGATGAAGGTCAGTCAGCTCTGGGGGACTCGGGCTTGCCTTAGAGGCCTTTCACACACTGCTCCCCTGGGCCAGATTGGGAGGCAGTGTGTGTGAAAACTTTGGGGGAAGGACAGTCCATTCAGGAAATGCTATGCTATGCTATGCTATGCTAACTTGCTTCAGTCGTGTCTGACTCTGTGTGACCCCATGACGGCAGCCCACCGGGCTCCGTTGTCCCTGGGATTCTCCAGGCAAGAATACTGGAGTGGGTTGCCATTTCCCTCTCCAGTGCATGAAAGAGAAAAGTGAAAGTGAAGTTGCTCAGTCGTGTCCGACCCTCAACGACCCCATGGACTGCAGCCTACCAGGCTCCTCCGTCCATGGGATTTTCCAGGCAAGAGTACTGGAGTGGGGTGCCATTGCCTTCTCCAATATAGGGAATAAATTATTGCAAAGGAAAGAGATAATATTTAGGACTCGTGCTGCCTTAGAACATGGTCTAAAAGGTGGAGCTGCATAGGGAACATGAGCTCCAGAGGGTCCTTGGAGGGGACTGTAGCCACCTCCTTAGTCTACCACCTGAAAGCGTAGAGCAGAAGGGACCCGCAAGGTGAGAGGGCAGAGGGGAACAAGCCATATCCTCTTCTGGGTTCCTGAAGCTTCCCTCTTGGGTTCACTCATATGGGAACCAGGTCCCCTATCTTGGTGCCTCTATACCCGAGTGCCCTATAGAGCCCAGAGGACAGAGACCACACGTGTCGCCCACAGCTTTTCAAGTGGGAACTAGAGGCCAACTCCTGACCTTGGCAAATCACCCCGAAAGATGACACAGGACCAGCTGTGGGCAGTATCAGCCACCAGATGTCACTGCTGTGCCTGGCTGAGAGGGGAGGCCGCTGCACAAGCAGAAGAGGGCTCTGGGAGATTTCCGGCTCCCCACCCCTTCTCTGAGCAGTTCCTCAGGAGCCGCTCCCCAGCAACGGAGAAGCAGAGAGCCCACGGCAGGGCAGGGCGGTGTTGCTGGCTCTGTACCCTCTCCGTGCTGCTCCTCAGGCATTGGGCCTCTTGTCCAGCGGCCAAGGGGCCATCCGCACCCACACGGGCCATCGTGGGTTCTGACTCCCAGCCTCTCCCACTGGCTGGTCCCTGGGTTTTTGTGCCACTCTCCTCCTGGAATGCTCCTCCCTGCTCTAACTGTTGGCACAGAGGCTCAGCCAGGAGGCTGTGTGCCGAGAAGGGCCCCTCTCACCCTATGAAGGAGCAGCAGGTCCCTGTGCCCATCTCTGAGCCTGCATCCTTCTTCAGCCGTTCCCTTGCATCTCCTTTCCAGAACCCAGGCTGGCAGAGGGCAGGTGCCTGTCTGGTGCCTGTGAATGGGGCAGGGCAGCAGCAGTTTTGGAAGATGGGATCCTTGACCCAGGAGACCTGAGTTCCTCAGTCTGTTTGGGTCAGAGCTGCCCACAATAGAGGAGTTTCCAGCAGGACTTTCCAAACTTCACGTCTAGGCTGCCCCTGACCATGCTCTGCTTGCTTTGGCCAGGACGAGAACCAGATTTCCATCCATGGCCCGGGCTAACCCAGGAGTGATGAGGGAGGAAGAGAGTGGGATGTCTTTAGACATACACCTGTGCTTCTGGGACCAGAAGTTGGGGTGCACAGCAGGTGTCTTTGAACTGGGTGGACCAAATCAAGCCTTTGGAAATCTTGTTCTAGAAGCTGCAGGGGCAGCAGAGTATGTGGCTTGTCCCTGACTCGGGAAGGTGGGATAAGAAGGGCAGAGCTGGGAGCAAGAAAAGGAGACAGAGCAAACAAGCTGTGGGCACGGGCGCCTGGGCCTCCACGTTCAGCGCGGCCGGAGGAGCTCCAGGGGCACAGAAGGGCCTAGATGACCACGGACTGCAGCAGGCGGAAGCACATCATGAGGTCCAGCGGGATGGGCGGCTTCAGGTAGTTCCCATCCAGCCGCAGGTAGCGGAGGTGCGGCACGTGCTCCAGATCCGAGGAGAAGTCATGGAAGGCAACTATATTGTTGGGGCAAATTTGGGTCCCATTGATTTCTGCGGAGAAAGAAAGGGAGAAGTCAGCAGGAGAGGTGGGCAGGGGGTCAGGCCAGATAGGGCTAGAGGCCAAAATGTGGAGGGAAAAGAGGGTGGACAAGGATAAGGACCCTAGAGATTTCTTCTCTGGAACTGGCTCACCAGTTCTCGGGAACATGCGACCATGAGTGATTGACCCTAACCTCCAGGCTGGTTTACCCGTTTGTAAAATGAACTAAATTGGAACTGATCAACAATTGTTATTGAAAACTCACTCTAAAGACTCATGGAAGAAGTGAACTTTGAGCTGACCCTTCAAAGATAGGATTAACATGTAGAGACCTGGGGACGGTGTTCTGATGCTGTGACCTGTTTGAATGATGTTGTGGAAGGCAAAAAGCTCATGGCAGAGTTAGGAACCAGTAAATAGTACAACGTGATATACTAAGCAGAGTAAACTGGAGAGGCTCCAGTTGTGGCCACCAATTATAGGAGACTTTCAGATATTTCACTAAGGATGGGGTCTCTGATTTCTAGTCTGAGGAAGGTCACTGAGCAGGACTGCTGTTATGAGAGGGACGGTGGGATTTATGAACTGGTGTCCCAGGGGGGCTAAATCTGGAAGGGCGTTATGATCAGGTTTATACTGTAGAAAGATGAATCTGGCTGCATGTGGAGAAACAGTGGAGGGAAGCAAGATCTGAAGCCCGCAGTGGATGGATTACCCCAGAGGTTCTCCTGTAAGCGGGATGTGAGGCTTGAGGGTGGGCAGAAGATGGCTAGGTTGACTGACCTAGGGATGACAGGAAGAGAAGGGGTGCCAGGGAGGGGCACGGGGCCCCAGGACGTGATGGAGCCATTGATTCTGGACTGATGACTGACTCTGGGGAAAGTGAGCTAGAAAGGGAAGAGATGGGCAAATGGAGGTAGGTTTTCAAATGGAAGCTGAGTTTCCGTTTTCCCCTTCACCTTTTTGGTATGCCCTCTTCTAAATGAAGCTTTCTATCCTCCCAAGCCTTGCTTCTTTTATCTTCTGTGGGCGGTGGTTGGGTGCTCTTCATCTCCTTCCTCCTCTTCCTCATCTTCCCTCTCTCTGCTTTCTTCTCTCTTCAGCGTTGGAGCAGCAGAAAGAGCCCTGACATAGATGAATTTTCTTCCTATGACCTGTTGTAGCTTTGGACTTTACCCCCCTGATGCGCTGTTCTGAAATTGTGAAATGGTGAGAGTGGGTGGAATCTTTCCGTCTTCAACCTCAGAAGGCTGGATCACCACCCCCTCTTACCACAGCCTGTTTTTATCCACAATCTGATAGAAAATTGTCAACCATTTATTAATCAAGGTATCCTTTCTGGCTAGATTTTTGGCCGATACAGCCTCGTGGGAGTAATGTGTTCCATCAGTTTGCTACCTGCAGGGTAAAATTAGACAGTTTTGCCTTTTCCTGAATTTCTTTCTTGCAAGATTTAAGAAGACTTCCCCTACCTTTGGGCAATTATCTCAGATGAGTGAATAAGCCTGTTCTATTATCCACTTGTTTCGAGATTATAGAAATTCAAAAATCTCCCTCTCATCCTTTGGCTTGAAAGCTAAGGATTCCTAATATCATTTTGGGAGTGCTTCTCTTTCTCCTTGGTCTCCATTCCCATAGCTGCTGCATTCGTCTTGTGGATGTAGCCTGATTTTGTCCAGGGGCCAGAGAATATTCTCACTTTTGTTTTTAAATTGTTCTGCTGATGCTCTACTCAGATCTGATGTTTTTGATTGGGCAAAACTGTCACTTCCAGTCTTTTTTCTGACCTACAATTTTTATCCAAAGCCCAGGACCCTGTAAATGTAGCTTAGGCAAATTCTGCATTGAGTATACTGACTTTTATGACCGAATCCTTCAGCCTTCCAGATAGATTCAGAAAGCATCCACATACAGACATATTCTCCTGACTGCCATGTCTTTTCCAGTCGTATGCTTTTAGTGTGGGGCTTCCCTGGTGGCTCAACTGGTAAAAGAATTTGCCTGCGATGCAGGAGACCCAGGTTCGATCCCTTGGTGGGGAAGATCCCCTGGAGAAGGAAATGGCAACCCACTCCACCATTATTGCTGGAAAATCTCATGGACAGAGGAACCTGGCAGGCTACAGTCCATGGGGCCACAAAGAGTCGGACACGACTTAGCGATTAAACCACCAGCCACTCATAATATACACAGAACTACCTCTCTGTATGTTTTTACCTAGGCTCAGGCTTGGGAAGAAGCCCATTTTCTCACAGCTGCAGTGGACAGATCCAGGACACTCCAGCTGCTGCTGCTGCTAAGTTGCTTCAGTTGTGTCTGACTCTGTGCGACCCCAAAGATGGCAGCCCACCAGGCTCCCCCATCCCTGGGATTCTCCAGGCAAGAACACTGGAGTGGGTTGCCATTTCTTTCTCCAATGCATGAAAGTAAAAGTGAAGTTGCTTAGTCATGTCCGACTCTTTGAGACCCCATGGACTGCAGCCTACCAGGCTCCTCCATCCGTGGGATTTTCCAGGCAAGAGTACTGGAGTGGGGTGCCATTGGCTTCTCCAGGACATTCCAGAGTCAGCATTTAAATGTCACCATTCTTTAGAAGAATGTCCAGGACTGTATTTCACGTCTCCCTTACCTACAGGTCTGGAGAGCAAAGGAGCAGGGGCTGGTGAGAAGGGCTGGAGGTAGAAAAGCTGTTACCCTCCAAGCATGGTATTCTGGGCACTTTATCCATACTAAACTAGTAAATCTTCATATATATTTTGTGCCATTTTACAAATGAGGAGACTTCGCAGAGAGGTCAGATATTCTTTGAAGGTCATGTGGGCTGCAAGTGGAAAGACAAAGGTTTGAAGACCGTGCCAGACTGGGTGCTTCTGCATCCTCAGGCACAGGCCTGAGGCCCGCGTGAAAGCGCTGAGGAGGGAGAGCCAGCCCCCCGCCCGCGCCGCCGCAGTCCCCGCACTCACTCTCGATGCTGTTGTTGTTGAGGTACAGGTGCTCCAGCCTGCTGCTGATGGCGGGCACGCTGCTGATCCTGTTGTGAGACAGGTGCAGCACCAGCAGGTTGGAGATGTTGAACGAGTTCTTGGGGAGGCCCCGGTCCGAGAGCTGGTTGTAGTTGAGGCGGATGAAGGCCAGGTTGGGGAAGCCCTTGAAGTACCCACTGGGGATGGCCTCGATTCTGTTGCTGTCCAGGTAGAGCTGGTGGATGGCGGAGGGAACCTTAGGGGGCATCTTCCTCAAGGTGTTGTGGGCCAGGTTGAGCTGCATGAGGTTCTTGAGGCCCTGAAAGGTGTCGGGCTTGAAGACGCCGTCACTCAGCTTGTTGTGCTGCAGGTCCAGCAGCAGCAGGTTCTCCAGCTTGCTGAAGACCCCGGGCGGGATCCTGGAGATCTGGTTCTGGCTTAGCCTCAGCTGCTCCAAGTTCCGGGGCAGGGCCGCGGGCACCTCTTCGAGCTGGTTCTTCTCCATGTAGAGGAACACCAGGCTGGGGAGTTTCTCCAGCACCCTCTGGTCCACCTTTCGAATCCGGTTGTTGTCCAGGTTGATCCACCTCAGGCCCGTGGCATTCTTGAAGGACTCCACCGGGAGCTCAGTGATGAAGTTGTTCTGGAGATAGAGGTAATGGATGCGGGATGGGATGACAGGGACCTTTCGGAGGTTGCGGCTGTCACAGTAGAGGGCGGACGGGAAGTCAGGGGGGCAGTAGCACTCCCGGGGACAGTCAGGAAAGACCGACGGGGGGCCTGGGGGGAGTGGGGGAGGCAGGTCTGTAGGCTCCGTTGGCTCATCGGGCTGTGGAAAGCTGGGTGTGGGTCTGAGTCTGGGTCTGGGCCGAGGCCTCGGTCTGGGTCTCGGTCGTCTTGTTGGCTGGCCTTGGGCCTCTGTGGCCAAGATGAGGAGAAGTGTGAGGAGCCAGCAGAGGGATGACCTCATGATCCAGGCGACACACCTGTGGGGAGGAACGCAGGAGGTCATCAGCCTGCTGGGCCTCAGTAAAAAGAACACGTGTCTTTGCAGCTGGAGTTGGCTGGGATGGGCTTGCGGGGAGCTGTGGCAGGGACCTGTGGAAGCATCTCCTTGCTTGCCTGTATCCAGCAGGTGAGAAAGCAGCAAGGGTTTGAGTGTCTGGCTCCCTTTCCCAGAGGCCCAGGTGCTGATGTGCTGGAGTGTCAGCTGTCTTGGCAGAATGCACTCTGGGCTGTGAATCAGAAGTCCCAGGGTTTCCTGGAGAATACCCTTAACCACTCTAGTCCTCAGTCTCCTGGTTTGCAGCATGAGAAAATCATCTCTCCCCTTATAGGAGGGATGTTAGGGTATGTGAGCCATAGAGTCCTGGGGTATTACATCTGGAAGGGTCCTTACTGGTTCCATAACTCAGTGGTTTCCAAACTGTGCCCCATTTCTGTGGAGTCCTCCTGAGGGAGGGAGACCAAGGGGATGGCCCTGGGGGACCCCCCAACTCACCCCTGTCCAACATGAGGAGCTCTGTGGTTTTAAAATCTGCTACACAAATTAAGGGTTAGCTGAAGCATGCATTTGAAAAAAAAAAAAAGTAGCATTGCTTAAAGTGTTTTGAAATTCACCAAGTCCAGATTCAACTATTTATAAAAATTGAGTACTGGAGGGGAGTAGTAGCTTGTCAAGGCCAGGAAGCTATATAACAGCAGACCCAGGACAAAGACCCACGTCTCCGTGGGCTCAGCAAGCTCTTGGGAAGGAAGTGCTGCGGTCCCCTTGCGTCTGTCCCCTCTCACCCCTCCTTCCCAGGGCTCAGCTCAGAGAACGCTGGTCTTTGCCAGCAGGACACACACCAAGAATTTCTCCCCAGATGTGGAGGCTCCTGGGGAAATAAACAAGGAAGATACTGAAAGCTGTGGGGAATACAACAAACTAGTGAATATAACCAAAAAAAGAAGCAGATTCATAGGTATAGAGAACCAGTGGTTACTAGTGGAGAGGGGCAATATAAGGATAGGGGATTAAGAGGTATAGACTATTACGTATAAAATAAGCTAGGATATATTGTACAACACAGGAGATAGAGCCAATATTTTATGATAACTATAAGTGGAGTGTAACCTTTAAATATTGTAAACCACTGTATTGTACACCTATAACTTAGATAATATTGTACATTAACTATGTTTCAATTTTTTAAAAAGCTGCAGGGAAACCACTTTCATTTCTTCTGATCTGGTATTGCTGCTTCCCATATGCACTGGAGTTGATGATATCGGGGTGGGATATAGAGGAGAACTTCCCGCCCGCCTCAGAGACATAGTGGAATATGTTGCTGAAGGATGCTTTGGGGTTGCCCTTCCCATTGATTCTGATGATGCTACAGATAGGGCCATGTGGTTTGAGTCAAATTAAGCTGAGGAAACTGGGGTAGACCCAAGGCTGCAGACAAAAACTGGCATCTCTCTCAGACTTCCTGCCCTAGCTTGTCGGGTTACCTGTCCTTTCCCCTCCCAAGGTCCCTGTGACAGCCCCTCTGGTCTGCTCCGGGATCTCTGTCTCCACGTTGCTTCCAATGGCCCTCTTTGCTGCTTCTTCACTATTTGCGGTGGTCTGCCCCTTCCCTTCCTAGGGCCTGGGACACTTTGGAGATGCAGGTTTCTTGGAGTTCTTAGAGAGGGGGCTGGAGTGTATCCTCAGCTGCATCTGGACCCTGTGATCACTGCCTCTGCGCCAGGCTTCCCCTGCTTTCTTTGGAGCCCACATCAGCTAGGTTCTTCCCTTGTGAGACCCAGTACTGGCTTCCTGCTAGCTTTGTTCAAAGCTAGCTCAGTAGAAGCCCCTCACCAGATGTTTAGCCTGAGTCTGTTACTTGGAAGGAGCTGAGTGTGACAAGAAACATGGACGAGGGCAGGGCTCACCCTGGAGGGGCGAGGGAGTCTACCTACACCTGTTGCACACCTGCCCTGGACACCCAGCCCACACACGCTCGCACAGACACTCCTCTCCCTGTGCCACACACATGGGCAAACGCATGCGCCCCTCCTCGGTGTGCGTGCGTGGGTCCTCATGGAGTATAGAGTGTGGAAAGGAAGGAGCAGAATGGAGACAGCGTGGAGGGAAGGGAGAGGAGGCTGCCCTGCAGCTTTTGCTCCTTCTCCTCCTTCCTCTAAGGTGGTCTCTTCCCAGGGAGACCTCTCCAAGGGGGTCCAGGGGGCCATTTCCCCTGGCCTCCTATCACAAAGGACGCTGCAGTTAGATTCTTGGCTTTATCTCCAGTTGCGCATGTAACAATCTTGGGGATATACCAAAAAGACTGAGGTGAAAAGACATTCATTGTAAGACTAAACTTGAGTCTTGTGGCCAGACCCCACACCACTTGTAATTGGTGATCAATGAAATTGTTACAAGTTCTGTCATTTTCTTGAAATAGAGATTTTAAACGGGGTTAAAGCATTATATTCGTGTGCTAAAACCTAACATTTTTAAAAGCCCCAGTTTTTGTGACCTTACATTTTTTTGCTTTGGCACTTTTTACTTCCTGACCAGCTGGGAGCCTGACAATAAGCAAGAGGCTTCTTGTGCAGTGAGAAGCCCCGGGAAGCTTCCCAGCCTGGAGGAGCCCCGTCCACTTCACTGCCTTGGTCAGCAGGAGCATTCACCCTGGGCCCTGAGTGGGCAAGTCACGCCCGTGCGGAGCGGCAGCCGGCCCTGGCACGAGGCGCTTCCCGGTGACGCGGGGCCCGGGCAGCACTTGGCTCAAGCGCCTCAGAGCCGCGGGTCAGTCACAGCCCCACCCGACGGGCGTGCCCCCCACCCCTGCCATCGCTGTGAACACAGGCCGCCCTTGCCGCCACCTCCTGTGCCAGACCCTTTGGGAACTTCCCTTATCTCCCCACCTGCCCTCTGACCGTCTACACTCCAGACCTCTAGGGGCTGGCCACGCTCCTTTCAGAGCTGAGAAGGTTCTCAAGGAGAAGCTCCTGGGCCTGTTTCTTGGAGAAACTAGGTCTGTTGAATTCCCCTGCTCTTAGCCCTGGGGCTGAACCATTCTGTGTGTGTGCACGCACGCTCCGTCCTTGAGGGAGCAGTGCTCATTTCTAAGGCTTTTCTCATGGGACGGTGCTCCTTCCTGAGGGAGTCTGGGCTGTCCCCACAGTCTAAGTCTCCAAACCAGAATTTGGGACAGACGAGAAGTCCCTGGACTCCAAAGGGAGCCATAGTCTCTCCCACAAAGCCCAAAGTCACACCGTCGTATGTTCCTGTCTTCCAGAACCTTCTGTCGCGTCATAAGTTTCCTTAGGCGGGATTTTAAGTGTATGTGATTTTTAAATTTCTTATGCCTTCGCAAGCACACCTCCCCACTTTCTGCTGGGCCGAGCTCACTGCTTGATCAATAAATGCATTTGGACCGCCTATAACCACTGACCTCCTGTTAATCCCATTCACCAACACCTGTTCTCAAAAAGCTGCTCATTTGTGAGAGGAAAGCAAGTGCTTTGACCAACCCAAAATTCACTCTCCCATTTGAGATTTTCTAAGAGAGTTTTAAATTCAAATTTCAATCTCAAGTATTAGAGACTTAGGCTTGAATCCTGGCTCTGACCCACCTCCTCAGGACCAGGCTCCTCAACTGTGTGAGGATCAAATGGGATCATCCACATGAAGACATGTCATAGAGCATAAAGTCTCTGCAAATGGCAGGGGTTTCATTTATTCATTTATTTGTTTGCAAAAGAACATACCCTCTCAAGAGACTCTGATTTTTAAAGTGAGATAGCCCTGTCCCTGTTTAGCTCATAAATTCATTCATTTAAGCTTCATACTCCCAGGGCTCTTGCAACGTTTAGCCTCAGGGCAGGGTTTGGTTGAGGCCCACAAGGGTTTACTAAATCATAGGGTAATTGGCTTTGTATGGAGAGAGCCTGGGATTGGGGTTGAGCTGAGAGTGAGGTTGGGTGTGTCTCCTTGGGTTAAAGAAAGATGACTCCACACTACTTCCTGGTGTTCTTGTCAGATTTCACATCCAGCTCATGACCCCTGAGGCCTCCATGGCTTAACCCAGCTAGTGACCCTGCCGTTGGAGTGGGGTTGCCCCTGCCAGAGCCGTGCCCAGGGACGTTGGAATGACCCTCTTTTTTTGGTTTCCTTCTTTCTGTCCTAAACTCAGACTTCTGAAAGCCATTCTATTCTCTATGTCTTCCTGAAGCCCACAGGGGAGTTGGAAGCCGGGAGAATCGGGTCATCTCTGCCCAGCTGTTAACAGAGGAGTGAGGCAGGCCCACCGCAGCTGCCTTAGACTCTTCCAAGGCCTCCAAGTAGGCGTTGTGGGGTTCTGATGTAAGGAAAGGACTAACGTGGAGGCATGGTGAATTCAGCAAGTCACCGACTCACTGTCCCTTTCTTGGGGAGTGAAATCAGAATAGGAGTAAGGCTGACTGGGGCAAAGGTGAAGAGAGCATCATGGTGCAAACTAGACAGAGGGTGTGGGGTCCCCGCCCAGCCCCCACTGTCTATAGTGACGCGACCCTGTCCTCAGCCTTGCTTCCCTTACCTGCAAAACACAGATAAAGAAATCTTCTCTGTCCCTCTGTTCCTCATCGGGTTATTTTCAGAAGTAAACGTGATAAGTGACTTTAAAATGTGCTACAGATCAAAAAGAGCTAAAAATAAATCTAACACTCTAATGGAGAAATCATCTGTCTCCCCAGTGTCTACCACAAGGCAACATGTAAACACAATATTTTTTGGCCTCAGGCCACTAGTCCAGAAGAGCAAGTTTTCCATTCTAAAGGCAAGGGGAACAATTTAGGGTGAGATGGCTCTTGTCCTCTCATTACGGCTCCTCACTAAGTCCTTCTCTCTGCCTCGATCCCCTAGCTTTTCCACCCCCTGAAGAAAGCCTACAGGAATCTGTCTGATATGTTGAGTGCTTATAGATGTGGGTCTCAACCCTGCAACTCCTCAGCTGTTTAGCTGGGTACTCTTGGGAAATCTCTTGCCTCTACTAAGCTTCAGTTTTCTCATCTGTAAAATGGGCATACTAATACATTTTTATCAGATTATTTGGAAGGTTAAGTGAGTAAATGTGCAAAAACCAAGTGCTTGGTGAATGTTAAGCTATTATTGACATTATTTCAAAGCAATGGGGTCTCTTTCTCTTCAGCTTGGCCAGAGGACAGCCGTTCCCTCCACTGAATTCCGATCCTTGCAGATGGTTACTTGGATTTCTACCAACTTTCCTACACAGAGCAAGCTCCTCCCCTTTCAGGCCTGTGAAACCACACTTAGGTCTCAGAGTCAAATAATTAGAGAAGCCATAGATGCCCCAGCCATCTGGGGAATGTTCGCTCTGTCCCTCCCCCTCACTAACACCCGCTCCCATCCCTGAGCCTTTCTGCCGCAGCTGCGGGGGTGCTGACCAGGGACACCGCAGCCTGCTGTCCTCAGCTGGCTGTGGAGTCCACCGTGACTCGGGACTTCCCCTCCCAACCTTGGGTACCTGTCCCTTCCAGCTTCCCCCAGAGGCCCAAGAGGTGGGGCTGCCCCTGGGGAGGTGAAGGGGCAGTGCAGACCCTGCGGTTAGGCCCATTCTCTGTGCAGGCCCGCCAGAGCAGGCAGCTACTGGGCAGGAGCAGGGGATCTAAAAGGGGTGGGGAGGAGCCCCGCACAGTGCTCCTGGGGGCCCAGGCAGGCAGATTAGCAGGTAGGAGGAAGCCTAAGCTCTTTGGAGCTACCTTGGGGGAAATTGCTTTCTGGAATGTTCCCTCATCACACAGCTGCCGGTGCTTACAAGGAGACAAGAAGCGGAGAGCTCACAGAAGGTCTTCCATTCCTTCAGGTGCTTGCTGTTACTCTGCAAAAGAGGGTGGCCCACTAGAGACACTTGGAAGCTGCTCCATCAGACAGTCCTTGTCCGGGAAGCCACATAGCCTGTCTGCCCAGCTAACGCTGCCAGAATCCTGGGCTGTTCAGTCCTACACATGTCTCCCTCAGGCCTCTGGTTCAGACTCTCAAACCCTTGCTGCCTCTCACATCCTGAAACAACAGCAGATTCTTGGGTCTTGATCCCGTGGGTCTAGAGCAAAGGGTCCGGTTGTCTGTAATTCTAGTGAGCACCTCTCACCCTCCCCTGCACCCAGGTCTCCAGGTACTTGGAGACCCTCTCCTAGGCCATGCCCTTCTGGCCCTGGGATAACACTCTGCATAATCGAAGAGGAATGAGCTGGGGAAATGGAGAGGGTCCACCCTATTTAAAAAATTCCATTTCCCACTTTAGTTTTCCCCTCCCTTGACTGATTAAGGAACTATGTCTTTTTTCCTCTCCCACAGGGAGCCCTTGCCAATGTGGGATTATGTTGAAGTGGCTTTAAAGAGAATTCTTTTCTGGCTGCCTGCCTAAAATAGAAATGAATACCCCCAGTGCTGGGAAATAGTACCTCTAAGGCTTCAGAGTAGGGTTGCTTTCTTCTCTCTCTCTCTCCAAAAGAAAAGTGGTTTGGACTAGTGAGGCAGAGAAAGTCAGAGCTACTGGGAATACACTGTGCAGGTTGGAAAGCTGCTTTTTTCTCTCTCCCACCCAATTAAGTTCTAAAGAACGAAGAAATCTCTCCAGCCCCTGCTGCTGTTCATCCTGTTCCTGCTCCGCCTGCACTCAGGACACATGATTTCGTTGGCTCTGCCACCTCGGTGGGAAGACGCACTTGCTCTTTTCTCCTCGGTGCAGTGTGTGCGTGTGCCCGTGTGTGTTCCTGCCAGGGTCTTGTCACTGTGTGCTCTGGCTCTGCGTGTCAAATGCTGTCAGAATGGAGGTGAATGGACAGGATGCTTTCACGCTGTGTGTGTATTCGTGTGTGTGCATGTGAAGTGAAAGTGCAGCATCTGTGTGGCACATGTGTGACAAAGCATCAAAGATTCAGCAAAACGGGTTCTAGAGTAGAGTTTCCATGGGAACCCGATCTGTAGAAATGCTGCGTGCAGCAGAGCTGGGCTACAGTACACATCTGTACCAAGAAAGTTTAACTTTTGCAACAAGCCAATACATGGGTGCAGAATGATGAAGAGAAGGAAGAGGGTGGAGACGAAATGAGGATGACTGATCTGAGCTCCTCTGAAAGGAGAAAAATCCGGTAGAAGACAGGAAGGAGGGGTGGGAGGAAGGAAGGAAGGCGAGGACAGAGCCTAGAGCAGTAGCCTGGCGTGGATGGGGTGGGAAGGGGCTGGCTGGAGGCCGGAGCCTTCCTCCTCCAGACAGGCTTACCTGAACCACCTGCCTCTCCTCTCAGCTCGGGTTTGTCTCCGGCGAGGCGAGACTGCCTCCCCCCACCCTCAGTGGAGCTGTGGCAGCAGAGAGCCAGCCAGAAGTTCTGGTCTCCCAGTGCTGTGTGCGTGCTTGTGTTTGCCTGACTCTTCCTCCACCAGATCCTATTGGGGTAGGGAGGTTAGTTTAGGGGAGGGCCAGGCCGATTGTAAGTAGGGAGGGGAGGAGGAAGGGAGGAAGGGAGGGAGGAGGGAAGAGAGGGAGGGAGCTTGGGAGAAGAGGAATGACAACAATAAAGTCTTTATTTGGCAGCCAAAATCCCAAAGACTCCATCCACACACCATGCCCACTAACGGACCCGTTTTTAATAACATTTCCTTCTGCTGCTGCTGCTTCTGGGAGGGAGGTTGTTTGACCCATGTTTGGAAAACAGGCCAAATTAACAGAAGAAAAGGAATGAAAGCAACCTCTGTGCAGGCGAGAACTGGATGGCTGGGTCCAGCACCAGAGTCTTGCATTTCTCCTCCTGACAAATTGCCTTGCTTCTGATGCCCCTCACTCCTCTGCTCTTGAATTCCCAAATGTGGGCGTGGGGATGTGTTTTCTGAGCACTGACGGTCCTTCCCTAGGTCACCTTCCCTAGGAGGTTGCTAGGGGGAAGGAGTCCTGCTCTGTGTGAGCTGGCATGGGAGATAGCTGTGGTTTGGCTGCTAGGCGCTCTGAGAACCAGAGAGGGAAAAGTCAGGCCTGGGACTGCACTACAGAGTAAGGCAGAATAAAGATTTTATGTGAGACTTAAAGTCACTGTTCGTGTGGATAATGCCAGTGTCTTCTTTCAGCTTCTCCATGTATGTCACACTCAGGAGAGATTTGGGTGCTGTATGGTCATCAAACAAAGTAAATGGGGAAACCCAAATGTTCCCTGTCCATGTCTTCCCAGGAGACGCATTCAGGTAAGATCTTCACCTCTCATAATTTTTCTCAATTAAAAGGCTGCAACACACTTGCAGTTAAGTGCTAAGTAGCAACCCATCAAAACTTCCTGCCACCTCAGTTGACGACTGAGAAAACTTGCTTACATTTACTTTTTCTATCATCAAGTCCATGGAGAACAGCTTCATTGGAAGCATTGACAGGGACAGCATTTTGTGATTCACTGACTTCATACAGCTAGACCCTTAGCCATTTCCAAAAAGAGGTAGCTCCTCCAGAAAGGGGCTTCCCTGGTGGCTCAGATGGTAAAGCATCCGCCTGCAATGTGGGAGACCCAAGTTTGATCCCTGGGTCAGGAATATCCCCTGGAGAAGGGAATGGCTGGCTACCCACTCCAGTATTCTTGCCTGGAGAATTCCATGGACACTTGCACTTTTCCTCCAGAAAGAGCTTCCCTTTCTTGAATCTCGGGGACACCAATTGGTGTAGCTTGACCCAAGGGGAGGTATTTATCTTTTCTTGGCGTATCAAGGACAGTATGAAGCGACTGCTGGGGAGAATGGCGGGAAGTCAAGGCACCGGGGTTGCTGCTGCTGCTGCACACTCCTAGGAAGTGTGGTCAGGGGGACAGAACTCGGGGGCAGGAAAGTGCAGGAAGGGCGAGGCAGGAGGGAGGGGGCTCCCCAATGTGGTAGATCACAGATACATTTCCAGAGTCAGGACCTGCTCACACTTCCCACCCAGGCTGAAATCTCATCTCCAGGGCTCACTGCTTATTGGATCTGCTCAGCAACTGCTGCTTGATTATAGGCAGTGAGTGCTTGAAGCAAGAGAAAAAAGGGCATGATTGTGTACGATCCTCTCCACAGGGAGGTGGCTCAGGCTCCCACCTCTCCACGGCCCTACCTGAAGACTCTGCTGGGAAGTCGCGGTGTGGTCTGGGGCAGTTTTGGCTCAGACTGGCTCGTGGTAGTCAGGCCCACTAGGGCTGGGTCTAGGGCAGACCCTCACCCATCACCAACTGAGGCTCCCGGCCTAAGGTGGCTGGGGGTCTGGGCAAATGCACAGCAGGGAAGAGCTGTGGGAGACCTGTGGTCGCTTATCCCACCGCCCAGCCTGGGGGGTCTGGGTCACCTGGGGTGAGTGGCTCCTGGTGGGTAGAGGCAGCATCTTACTCAACATGGTATAAGCCGCAGCACCCACCTGGGGCTTGGCACACCCTCGGTGGTCAGTAGAAGTCTGTTTCATCACATTTAAGAGGGTTGAACAAGGAAATTCTCTGTCACTCTCTTTTAAAAAATGTTTGAAAAGCTAATTCTGTCTCTTGATTCAAATTCCAAACGGTACAAAAGATTGCACCAGGGAAAAGTCTTCTCCCCTCTCTGTCTCTCCATCATCCAGTTTCCTTCAGGACGCAATTGGCATCCAGTTTCTTGTGTCTTGCCAGGTTTATTTAATGCACATGTAAGCAATAAGTACAAGCAACTACGCACTTTTATTTTTGCTCTGTAGGATAGCTTGATGATCACTCGTATTGGTACCTAAGGCTCTCCCTCACTCTCTGCCCCATAGTTATCTGAGCAGCCCCTCCTGATGGACACTTGGGCTTGTTGCCCCCTCCTGACCCATTTTTACGGTAACGGACTTGGTCTCACACGTGTGGGTCCAGCTGTGGCTCTGCCTCCTTTCCATGCTGCCTAAGTGGCCTGAGGCTACTCATTTGCCCTTTCTCACTTTTCTCATCTGCATGTGGCAGGCATCATTTGCCGTCTATTGACTGGATAGTTCAATTATTCTATAATCTACACTTTCTTCTAAAAGTTAACTTCATTTCTGAATCTGAGTATTTCTATCACTGGTACAGTGGAAAACTCCATCTCAGTTCTTGGTTATCCCTCCCCGGGGGCTGTGCAGTCAGTAGGCAGTTAGCGATTCCCCTCCAGGGCTGCAGGACACTCCCTTTGTCCTGGAAGGCCCCTCTAGCCTAGCAGACCTCTGACACTTTCTAAGGCTGTGTGCCCAGAACAGAAACCTTCCACAGAGCGGTCATTTCCTTTCTGGAGACACGCTGGCTCCTGGCTTGTTGCCAGGGGCTCAGGCCCCGCAGACCCCACATTCTTCCCTGGCTTGGCGCCAACCAGGGCTCATTTCTTCTCAGAGAAAAAGCTTCCTCAGATCAGATCAGATCAGTCGCTCAGTCGTGTCCGACTCTTTGCGACCCCATGAATCACAGCACGCCAGGCCTCCCTGTCCTTCACCAACTCCCGCAGTTCACCCAGACTCATGTCCATCGAGTCAGTGATGCCATCCAGCCATCTCATCCTCTGTTGTCCCCTTCTCCTCCCACCTTCAATCTTTCCCAGCATCAGGGTCTTTTCTAAGGAGTCAGTTCTTTACATCAGGTAGCCAAAGTATTGGAGTTTCAGCTTCAGCATCAGTCTTTTCAATGAATATTCAGGACTGATTTCCTTTAGGATGGACTGGTTGGATCTTCTCCAATACCACAGTTCAAAAACATCAATTCTTTGGCTCTCAGCTTTCTTTATAGTCCAACTCTCACATCCATACATGACTACTGGAAAAACCATAGCCTTAACTATACGGACCTTTGATGACAAAGTAATGTCTCTGCTTTTTAATATGCTATCTAGGTCATAACTTTTCTTCCAAGGAGCAAACGTCTTTTAATTTCATGGCTGCAATCACCATCTGCAGTGATTTTGGAGCCCTTCCAAATAAAATCTGCCACTGTTTCCACTGTTTCTCCATCTATTTGCCATGAAGTGATGGGACCAGATGCCATGATCTTCGTTTTCTGAATGCTGACGTTTAAGCCAACCTTTTCAATCTCCTCTTTCACTTTCATCAAGAGGCTTTTTACTTTTTCTTCACTTTCTGCCATAAGGGTGGTGTCAACTGCATATCTGAAGTTATTGATATTTCTCCCGGCAATCTTGATTCCAGCTTGTGCTTCATCCAGCCCAGCGTTTCTCATGATGTACTCTGCATATAAGTTAAATAAGTAGGGTGACAATATACAGCCTTGACGTACTCCTTTTCCTATTTGGAACCAGTCTGTTGTTCCATGTCTAGCTCTAACTGTTGCTTCCTGGCCTGCATACAGGTTTCTCAAGAGGCTGGTCAGGTTGTCTGGTATTCCCATCTCTTTCAGAATTTTCCACAGTTTACTATGATCCACACAGTCAAAGGCTTTGACATAGTCATTAAAGCAGAAATAGATGTTTTTCTGGAATTCTCTTGCTTTTTTGATGACCCAGCGGATGTTAGCAATTTGATCTCTGGTTCCTCTGCCTTTTCTAAAACCAGCTTGAATATCTGGAATTTCATGGTTCATGTACTGTTGAATCCTGGCTTGCAGAATTTTGAGCATTTCTTTACTAGCGTGTGAGATGAGTGCAATTGTGCGGTAGTTTAAACATTTTTTGGCATTGCCTTTCTTAGAGATTGGAATGAAAACTGACTTTTCCATTCCTGTGGCCACTGCTGAGTTTTCCAAATTTCCTGGCATATTGAGTGTAGCACTTTCACAGCATCATCTTTTAGGATCTGAAATAGCTCAACTGGAATTCCATCACCTCCACTAGCTTTGTTCGTAGTGATGCTTCCTAAGGCCCACTTGACTTCACATTCCAGGATGTCTGGCTCTAGGTGAGTGATCACACCATCGTGATTATCTGGGTCGTGAAGATCTTTTTTGTACAGTTCTTCTGTTTATTCTTGCCACCTCTTCTTAATATCTTCTGCTTCTGTTAGGTCCATACCATTTCTGTCCTTTATTGAGCCCACCTTTGCATGAACTATTCCACTGGTATCTCTAATTTTCTTGAAGAGATCTCTAGTCTTTCCCATTCTGTTGTTTTCCTCTATTTCTTTGCACTGATCACTGAGAAATGCTTTCTTATCTCTCCTTGCTGTTCTTTGGAACTCTGCATTCGAATGGGTATATCTTTCCTTTTCTCCTTTGCTTTTGGCTTCTCTTCTTTTCACAGCTATTTGTAAGCCTTCCTCAGACAGCCATTTTGCTTTTTTGTGTTTCTTCTTCTTGGGGATGGTCTTGCTCCCTGTCTTCTGTACACTGTCACAAACCTCCATCCATAGTTTGTCAGGCACTCTATCAGGTCTAGTCCCTTAAATCTATTTGTCACAGGTATACAGTAACTGTAGTTATACTATTACAGTATAACTAGTATAACTAGTATAGTATAAGAGTAGTTATACTATTGCAGTGTTAGTCACAGTGGCAGCTAAAGCTCGCTGAGGTGGTTATATGTCAGCCTTCTTCCCAGCCTTCTACTTGAACAACTCTTCAGTCCTCACCCCGCTCCATGATGCGGTGCTGCTGAAATCCTGTCTAACGGGTGAGTAACAGAGGCATAGATAGTTCATGTGCCCAAGGTCACTCGGCTGTAATGGCAGAGGTGAGACTGGAATCCTGTTTGTTCTGCTTCCAGTGTCCTTGTTCATGTTTGTCTATGCTGTTGTGATGAATAAAATGGAAATTCTTTAAAATGCTCTCTAAATCCATGTAGCTGGTATTCTTAGGTAATTTCAATAAATGCAAGTTTAGCTATCATCACTTTATTTTTTTTGATGCTGAAAAGAAATGCTCAAACTTGAAACTGTTGATAACCATGGATTTAGGCCCCAGTTTCTCATTCCTAAAATACAGGATAGCTCTCAGCTCCTCTCTTTCTCACCCCTCATTGTGAGATTGTATGAACTCCTCAAGTTCTGTCACTTCCATAACCTTAATGGCTTGTGTAGCTTCCCCTCACCTGCCACAGCCCTGCAGCACCATCGGGACTTCTGATCGAGTCTTCCTGCCCCGCCCCTCCACCTGGATCTTCCTAAGGCACAGATCTGACCAGGTCACCTGTTGGTGGCTAACCCCAAGACTCTGGTTCTTAGCCCACGGTGCAGGGCAGATTCTCCAGAGAGTTCTTAAAAATGCCTGAGCCCCCCCTCCATTAGACATGCTGATTTAAGTAGATCTGTATTGTTAAAGGCTGCTGCCACCAGAGATTTGGACCCAGGCCCTCGGCAGAGCTCTGACTCCTCCTTACCTCTCCAGCCCGTTACTCAAGCTCTCGACCCCAGTCACGCGCCTGGGCACCCAGAGCCCTGCAGGCGGCCCGCGTCTCCACACCTCCGCTCTCCGCCCCCTTGAGCCACAGCTGCTGCTCCTCTAGGACGCTCTCCTGACAGTGCTTTCCTCCCCACCCCGTAGGAAGCCACGAGCACGCTGTCCTCGTGTTCCAGCGACCCCCTGGTGTGTGTCCAGCCCGGAACCTGTGCCACTTCCTTGCCTTCTGCCTGCTCTGCCAGCCCCCCAGAGGCTTGTGTCAGATCTGATTCTGACTTGAAGCACTGAGACCCTTTTGACACACAGTAGGTGTCAGTTCCCTGAACCCTGGCCTCAGTGCAATCTGGCAGCCGGCCAGAAGCACTAGAATACTTTCTCCTCTTCTGTGTTTGCCCAAGCCATGCAAAACCCCCCTGGGTGTGTTTTTCCGCACCCCTCTCACTGTCTAATCTATTTTCCTGACCCATACACGTGTTATTTTCCCAAACACAAACTTAATCATGTAATCCCTTTGCTTGAAATCCTGTAGAGTCTCTCAGTTGTTTACAGAACAAAGTTCAAATTCCGTAGCATGACACTTGAGGTCCTGCAGTTTGACCTGGCTTTGTTGCCATTGTGATTTCCTTCCATAATTCCTACAGAACTTGAGAGCCAGATTCATGAGGTCATGTACTCCCAGGTTTTCATGTCTCTAAGCTTTTGCCCCGGAGAAGGCAATGGCACCCCACTCCAGTACTCTTGCCTGGAAAATCCCATGGACAGAGGAGCCTGGTAGGCTGCAGTCCATGGGGTCGCTAAGAGTCGGGAATGACTGAGTGACTTCACTTTCACTTTTCACTTTCATGCCTTGGAGAAAGAAATGGCAACCCACTCCAGTGTTCTTGCCTGGAGAATCCCAGGGACAGGGGAGCCTGGTGGGCTGCCATCTATGGGGTCGCACAGAGTCGGACACGACTGAAGCGACTTAGCAGCAGCAGCAGCAGCAGCAACAAGCTTTTGCCCAGTCTATGTTCAAATGTCCTTCTTTCCTTGTTCTCCATTTGGGGCACTCCTATTCACCCTGCAAAGCCCAAAGCAAATGTCACCTCCTGTGTGACGCTCTCCCTGATTGCCACAGGCAGAGTGAACTTGCTCGTGCCTGCGCTTCCCTGGGCCACAGCTCTATCACTGCACTTATCGCACAGTACAGTCACTGCTCCTTTCCCAGTCGACCTCTTTTGTGTGATTGGAGGGTCTCCAAGGCAGGAATTCAGCTCCTGACAAAGGACCTTGAAAGAGGAGTAATAATGGCCAGAATAGCTAACCCTCTCCAGAGCTCACTATGTGCCTTGCATGTGCTTTATAGTGGATTAACCCACTTAATCCTCAAAACCACAGGAGTAGGTACTACTATTATTATCCTCACTTTACAGAGCGGCTCAGACAGTAAAGAATCTGCCTGCAATGTGGGAGACCCAGGTTCGATGCCTGGGTAAGGAAGATTCCCCAGAGAAGGAAATGGCAATCCATTTCCATATTTTTGCCTGAGCAATACCACGGACAGAGGAGCCTGGTGCGCTATAGTCCATGGGATCGCAAAGAGTGGGATATGACTGAGTGACTAACACTTCCACTTTTCATACAGTTTCTAAGTGTCAGAGTTGGGATTTGAACCCAGGCAGCCTGGCTCCAGGGTCCGTGCCATCTACACTATACTGATAATGTTTGCTGAGCAGATGAATGATAATCTGCTGTGAGTTTTGTGTGTGCGTGTGTGTGTGGGTCCTAATAAAACAAGATGTGACTCGACTCCTACCCACACTACTGGTGTAAGGCTGGGTTGGAACCCTGGTCTCCTGAGACCTGGTCTGTGCCTTTTACTGAGATAGAGCTCTTATCTCTTTTCTAGCAGGTGATACAATGATCACCTACTCCTCTCATTACATGCACTAGCTTCAGACTTCTTTCTTTTCACTTTTCTTATATTCTGCTCTGCTTGCCCAGTCTGAAAAATGGCTGGTTGGCCTGCAGCTCAGGAAAAGGTGCCCCTTCTCCCTCTGGCCTCCTGGGCCCCCTCTCCCAGCCTCAGGGGCACAGCCCTGGCCTCGCTCTCAAAAGCCCTGGCCTCACCAGATCACAGGGCTCAGGGGCTGAGCTGTGTGGCTGCCCACCCAGCTCCCTCCTGATTCTGGTGCCGCCAGAGGGGAAAGACCCAGCCAGAGGCAAAGACAAGCCATTGTTCTCATTCCAGAGCTCTCCTTTCTCAGCCGCAGCATTCAGAAGTGCTACCAAGTGCTGCCGGGGGATGTCGCAGCGTTGGGTAGTGAGGCTCCTGCTGCCTCAGGGGCTGGTGACTCGGCCGGCAGAATGAAGCAGAGGAGCGAGCACCTTTGCAGCTGCCTGGGGCCTCAGCTTGTTTCTCCAGAGCGGAGCCACCAAGCTGCGCAGAGTCTGTGCCAGAGCTCCCCACCTGTGAGGCCAGCGGCCTGCCCCGGAGCCCTTCTGCCCCGCATCCCCCTTCCTTCTGTCCGCCTGTGCCTGCCCTCGGTTTGTTCTTGCATCTCCTTTCTCCGTTCTTCATATGGCATGGTTCTGATGGTCTAACTGGCAGGTTGGACTGTCCCCCAGACATGGGGTGTCTCCCCATCAGATCGGCATTTCCCAGTAGCAGTGTGAGAAGGGATTCTCCCAGTCAATGGTGTAGGGAAGAGGAGCCTTGACTGGCTTCATCCTTGTTCCCCCAGCGCCCAGGGAGGGTAGCTGGAGACTGTCGGGCCCATCTGAAGTGTTCCGTGGACTCTCAGTCTGAAACGAGCGATACACAGACAGGACAACTGGGACACCGATGCCCATGGTGACTGTCTGAACCCAGAGATTCACAGTAAAGGGTAAATACTTTTTGTGGCTGTAGCTCTTGAAACAGCATTGTGGAAGAATCCAGAAATTTGTTATGAAGTGTCCTTGCCAAGAGACACTGAGTTTCCTTTGTAATGTTTACACTGGCCTTGGCGGCCATCAGCAGGATTTAGCCAAGGTAGCTCTGGGCTGACATTTGCAAATCGGGAAGAAATTTACTGGGCACAAATGATACCCCTTTGATCCAGTCACCTCCTGGCAGAAAGCTGATGGGGCCACTCTGGCCGGGTCTTAGAAGACCCCGTGGATGCTCTTTCATGGAGGCACGTTGTGGGTGGTATGAGGGGCTCTACGGCAAGACCCCAGAGACTCCACACCATGGCTTCCTGATGGTCCTTCCCCTGTGTGGCCCTGGAAGCTTGCCCCTCATGGCTCTTGGGACCTCAGGGCCTGCTGTCCTACCCCATAAGGCTGTCCTGAGGACAGAGCAGGGCTTTCAGGCTGGAAACAGTGATGTTAGCGGTGGAGCATTCCATCTTGGCCCACCCCAGGTGTGGGGAATTTTTAGGCCTGGTTGAGCCAAGCCACAAAATGAAGGCAAAAAGGCAAAACATGTTTTGGAAGGTGGCTGGCAGCCCCTACTGTCTGCTCCATGGGCCAGGGCTCGGTGAGAGGCTGTGGAGTTGGCAAAGTGGTATGGGGGGCAGCTGTGGGGAGACAGTCTGGGGTCGTGGTAGCTCTGCCTTCACTGGATACCCCCAGAAATGAGGACTCTCCCCCCACCTTACCTTCATCCCCTCAGTCTCCATTAGCCTAGCACTTTAAGTTTCAATGACCTGGTGAGGAAGTTCTTCTTTCAGTCTACCTTGCCTCTTTCGGGCTTGAATCCAGCCTCCTTTTTTGTATTCAGACGGACAAGCCTGCGCCCACCTGAGCTGGAACTTAGATCTGAAGAGAGCCTTGGGTTCTGGAGATGGGTGCTGGGTCAACATGGTGTCATTAGCGCTGTTATGTCATGAACATGGCTTGTCTGTCTGCTGCTTCTGAATATAGTAGCTCTCTGGGCAGGCCGCCACCTCCCTGCTGTTTGTTCTGGGGAGAAGAGGAAAGAGGGGAGAAGGCGGCCTAGGGAGGAGGGGGCGGAGGGGGAAGGCAGGGCTCCCGGGGGGCCAGCTAGCCCCACCCTTAGCCTGCAGTTGGATGTTCCCCCGAAAGAGGCCGTGTCGCCCATCAGACCGGCCTTTATGAACCTGACTTATGATGGTCGCCTCCCGCGGAGGCACAGGAGTGATACGGGTCATCTGGTCCGTGGAGCCGGCACAGTGGTTTTGTTGTCAGGAGGCCCTTTTCCTCCCTCCCTTCTCCTCTAGGCTCCCTCCCTTTCCCCTACCCAGCCATTCCCTCTCCCTTTCTCCTTCAGAGGGCTCACTTTATTCTCCATCCTGCTTCTCCCTCTCTCCTCCAGCCTTGGGCCCCTCCTGTGGCTGAGTTCAGGGAGGGGATATGAAATTCATTAGCCTCCACATTGCTGCGGGATGAAGTCACCCTGGCCTCTCCCCTCCGGCAGCATTCTCCCCTCCACCAAGCCCTCCCAGAGCCTTGGCGCCCTGCAGCTCTGCCAGGATTCTCCTGATCCTTCCGTGTGGGCCGGGCAGCCTTGACTCCACAGGTCCCTGTGACCCGGAGCTGGTCCCTCCCCGACCCAGGCCGGCGCTCGGGGTGGAGGTTGCTCCAGCCGCTCTCTCTACAGCCTCTCTCTGGCAAGCTTCATCCCCACTCTCTGGCCCCCCTTCTGCCTTCTCCGCCCAGCACCGGGGCCTTTCTCCTGCTCCTCACCCCAGCCCATCTCTGGTGCCCTTGCCGCCTTCCCAGCAGGGTTCCTATGCCTGCCCCGTGTCTTTCTCCACTTCCTGGTCTCTCTCTCCGCCCTTTCACCCGCTTGTCTGATGCCTGCTGCTCTTGCGCATGCGTGCTAAGTCTAACTCTTTGCAACCCTGTGGTCTGCAGCCTGCCTTACAAAGGTCTCAGAAATGCCCTCAGAGGGATTAAGTTACTCCAGCTTCCCCTTGAGATGAAAAGCTCTATGAAGGCTTACAGTGTATGCCAGCACCATGCCCAGGCCTGGCATTCATCCTGCACATGCTTATTGAGCACCTACTATGTGGCTGGCACTGTGCTGGGCTCAGAGGACACAGCTGTGAAGAAAATAGACTTTGTCCCTCCCCTCCTGGAGGGCTCACTCTACCGAGAGACACAGAAAATAAGCAACCTTAAAAAAAAATCAGATTGTGTAACCCAAATATATATAATTTTTATTTGTCAATCATACCTCAATAGAGCTGGGAAAAAATGGACAGACACATAGATAAATCTAAGTATATCAAAATTGGGGGTAGTGATACACAGTAGGCTCTTGATACGTATTTATGTTGTTGTTGTTCTACTGTTTAGTCATGTCTGACTCTTTGTGACCCCATGGACTGCAGCATGCTAGGCTTTCCTTCCTTCACTATTTCCCAGAGTTTGCTCAAACTCACGTCCATTGAGCCAATGATGCCATCCAACCATCTCATCCTCTGTCATCCCCTTCTCCTCCTGCTCCCAATCTTTCTAAGCATCAGGGTCTTTTTCAATGATCAGGTCTTCTCATCGCTTTGCCAAAGTATTGGAGCTTCAGCTTCAGCATCACTCTTCCTTATTAATATTCAGGGTTGATTGCTGGGGTTCCAGCCCCGGTGGATCCAGGGAATTCGAAGCGGGGACAGCGTCGGCGAGGATCAGGACAAAATTGCTTAATTAAACATTAATTAAGGATATAAAGAGTGGTTAAATAAGGATAGCTCAGTGAGGAAATTCAGTGGAGAAAAGAGGCTGAATAATTCAGCCAGAAGGTGAGAGAAAGAACGACATGGGGAGACCAAGCTTCGGTGAACAAGGCCTGCACTTTATTTTCCCAAGTAGTTTTTATACCTTAAGTTATGCATAGAGGATAATGGGGGAAGGGGTAGAGTCATGCAGTAAGCCAGGCTTTCTTCCTGCAAACTTATCATATGCAAAAGTTTAGGTGATTTGCATCATCTTCTGGCCCGGAGGCCTGTTAACATTTTAAGACCCTTTCTTCAGAAAACTTGTTTTTCTCTAAAGGTGATTAGTCAGGCGCCACCCTCCAAAAGCATTAGATAAAGTTGCATTCCTATAGGGCAAAGGTGTGTTGGGCTATAACAAGAAAAAGAATTAACTCAAGGGTCTAAGGTTACAAACATTAAAGCTACTACTTACATTCCTATACACCAATTATATTAATCAATACACTGCCAGGGACACAGCAGGTAAGGGATATGGAAACTTAGCAGCAAACATTGGCCCAACAAGTGAAAAAACCCTTCACCAATACAATTTCTAATCAATCTTTTAACTGCTCAAAGGAATCTGTATTTAGACAGTTTAGAACATCTTATGCCTCTCACAGTTGGGAGGCTCTGAACAATCACATGTGGCCGGAAGAACCTATTCAGGAGAGAGATGGTGGTGGGGGACAGCCCCCCCGTGAAGTCAGAGGCGTAGGTGAGAGCACAAAGCAGTAAAGTAGGCAGACTCTGGTTTTGGGGGTAGATGCTCGAGAATTTCCAGGGGGACTCCTGAGGCTTGATCCTGCCTTTGCGTATGCCGAGCCTCCTTCCTCATGACCTTTGCCATGGGCGGAGTTCCTCAAGCTGGCTCCCGGCAGTTGATTTCCTTTAGGATTGACTGGCTCGATCTTGCAGTCCAAGGGACTCTCAAGAGTCTTCTCCAACACCTCAATCAATTCTTCAGCACTCAATCTTCTTTATGGTGCTTTCACATCTGTAGTACATGACTACTGGAAAAAAACATAGCTTTGACTAGACGGATCTTTGTCAACAAAGTGATTTCTCTACTTTTTAATATGTCTAGGTTAGTCATAGCTTTTCTTCCAAGGAGCAAGTGTCTTTTAATTTCTTGGATGCAGTCATCCACAGTGATTTTGGAGACCAAGAAAATAAAGTCTGTCACTGTTTCCATTCCACCCCCGCCCCCCCATCTATTTGTCATAAAGTGATGGGGCTGGATGCCATGATCTTAGTTTTTTGAGTGTTAAGTTTTAAGCCAGATTTTTCACTCTCCTCTTTCACTTTCATCAAGAAGCTCTTCAGTTCCTCTTTACTTTCTGCCATAAGGGTGGTGTCATCTGCATAACTGAGGTTATTGATATTTCTCCCAGCAATCTTGATTCTAACTTGTGCTTCATCCAGCCTGGCATTTCACATGATGTACTCTGTTAAATAAGAAGGGTGATGGTATACAGCCTTGATATATTCCTTTCACAATTTGGAACCAGTTCATTGTTCCATATCAGGTTCTAACTGTTGCTTCTTGACCTGCATACAGATTTCTCAGGAGGCAGGTAGGGTGGTCTGTTATTCCCATCTCTTGAAGAATTTTCCACAGTTTGTTGTGATCCACACAATCAAAGGCTTCAGTATAGTCAATGAAGCAGAAGTAGATATTTTTATGGAATTTGCTTGCTTTTTCTATGATCCACCGAATGTTGGCAATTTGATCTCTGGTTCCTCTGCCTTTTCTAAGCCCAGTTTGTATATCTGGAAGTTCTTGGTTCACATACTGTTGAAACTTAGCTTGAAGGATTTTGAGCACTACCTTACTACCATGTGAAATGAGTGCAACTGTGCAGTAGTTTGAGCATTCTTTGGCATTGCCCTTCTTTAGGATTGGAATGAAAACTGACCTTTTCCAGTCCTGTGGCCACTGCTGAGTTTTCCAAATTTGCTGGCATATTGAGTGCAGCATCATCTTTTAGGATTTGAAATAGCTCAGCAGGAATTCTGTCACCTCTACTAGCTTTGTTCGTAGTGATGCTTCCTAAGGCCCACTTGACTTCTTACTCCCAGATATCTGGCTCTATGTGACTGATCGCACCATCATGGTTATCCAGTCATTAAAACATTTTTTGTACAGTTCTTCTATGTATACTTGCCACTTCTTCTTAATATCTTCTGCTTCTTTTAGGTCCTCACCGTTTCTGTCTTTTATTGTGCCCATCTTTGCATGAAATGTTCCCTTGATATCTCTAACTTTCTTGAAGAGATTTCTAGTTTTTCCCATTCTATTGTTTTCCTTTATTTCTTTGTATTGTTCACTTAAGAAAGCTTTCTTATGTCTCCTTGCTATTCTTTGGAACTCTGCATTAGGATGGGTATATCATACATTTTCTCCTTTGCCTTTAGCTGACTCTTGGAGGGCACAAATGAAGGTTTGTGTACCAGGACCCAGGAGAAAGGAGCAGTGACCCCACAAAAGATTGAGCCAGACTTGCCTATGAGTGTTTGGGAGTCTCAGGTGGAGGCATGGGTTGACAGTGGCCTGCTGCGGGGTCAGGGTCATCCGCAGCAGCAGTCCTAGGAGGCACATTGTGCTGGAATAAGTACTTATGGAGAATGTCTCCATTACCCCTACCATTTTGACCTCAGGCCAAAGTACAGGGAGGAAACACATGCCCACTCATCAGCAGAAAATTGGATTAAAGATTAAATGGGCATGGCCCTGCTCACCAGAGCAAGACCTAGTTTGCAAGGAAGCTTACACAAGCGTCTTATCCTCATCCATCAGAGAGCAGACAGAATCAAAACCACAATCACAGAATAGTAACCAAAATAATCACATGGGTCACAACTTTGTGTAACTTAATGAAACTATGAGCCATGCCATGTAGGGCCACCCAAGACAGATGGGTCATGGTGGAGAGTTGTGACAAAATGTGGTCCGCTGGAGAAGGGAATGGCAAACCACTTCAGTATTCTTTCCTTGAGAACCCCATGAACAGTGTGAATAGGCAAAAAAATATGACACTGAAAGATGAACCCCACAGGTCAGCAGGTGTCCAATATGTTAATGGAGAAGAGTGGAGAAATAGCTCCAGAAGGAATACAGAGGTTGAGTCAAAGAGGAAACAGTGCCCAGTTGTGGACATACCTGGTGGTGAAAGTAAAGTCCGATGCTGTAAAGAGCCATATTGCATAGGAACCTGGAATGTTAGGTCCATGAATCAAGGCAAATTGAACATGGTCCAACAGGAGATGGCAAGAGTGAACATAGACATTTTAGGAATCAGTGAACTAAAATAGACTGGAATGGGCAAATTTAATTCAGATTTAATTCAGATCTACACTGTGGGCAAGAATCCCTTAGAAGAAATGGAGTAGCCCTCATAGTCAACAAAAGAGTCAGAAATGGCAGTACTTGGGTGCCATCTCAAACACAACAGAATGATCTCAATTCATTTTCAAGGCAAACATTTCAACAACGTAGTAATCCAAGTCTATACCCCAGTCACTGATGCTGAAGAAGCTGAAGTTGAATGATTCTATTAAGACCTACAAGACCTTCTAGAACTAACACCAAAAAAAAGATGTCCTTTTCATCATAGGGGACTGGAATGCTAAAGTAGGAAGTCTAGAGATACCTGGAGTAACAGGCAAGTTTGGCCTTGGGGTACAAAATGAAGCAGGGCAAAGGCTAACAGAGATTTGCCAAGAGAGCAGATTGGTCACAGCAAGCACCATTTTCTAACCACACAAGAGACTACTCTACACATGGGCATCACCCGATGGTCAACACCGAAATCAGATTGATTATATTATTTGTAGCCGAAGATGGAGAAGCTCTATACAGTCAGAAAAAACAAGACCACGAGTTGACTGTGGCTCAGATCATGAACCCCTTATTGCAAAATTCAGCCTTAAAGTGAAGAAAGTAGGGGAAACCACTAGACCATTCAGGTATGACCTAAACCAAAACCCTTATGATTATATGGTGGAAGTGAGAAACAGATTCAAGGGATTAGATCTGATAGACAGAGCGCCTGAGGAGCTATGGACGGAGGTTTGTAACATTGTACAGGGAGCGGCAACCAAAACCATCCCTAAGAAAAAGAAACGCAACAATGCAAAATTGTTGTTTGTGGAGGCCTTACAAATGCATATTTATGTAATGTATAAATGATTCTTTAATCCCAATTATTTTTTCCTTTTGTTCCTAATTGCTCCCAAGATTGAAGGCTGGTCTGATTTGCATATGTGTGTGTGTATTCAGTTGTGTCCAGCTCCTTGTGACCCCATGGTCTGAGGCCACCAGTCTCCTTTGTCTATGGAATTTTCTAGGCAAGCATACTGGAGTGGTTGGTATTCCCTTCTCCAGGGAATCTTTCCCACCACAGACTGAACCTGAGTCTCCTGCATTGCCAGGCGGATTCTTTACCACCTGTCCCACCATGGCCTCAGTTCAGTTCAGTTTCTCAGTCGTGTCTGACTCTTTGAGACCCCATGGGCTTCCCTGTCCATCACCAACTCCCGGGGCTTTCTCAGACTCATATGAGTCCATCGAGTTGATGATGCCAGCCAACCATCTCATCCTCTGTTGTCCCCTTCTCCTCCTGCCTTCAATCTTCCCCAGCATCAGGGTCTTTTCTAATGATCAGTTCTTTGCATCAGGTAGCCAAAGTATTGGAGTTTCGGCATCAGTTCAGTTCAGTCGCTCAGTCGTGTCTGACTCTTTGCGACCCCATGGACTGCAGCACGCCAGGCCTCCCTGTCCATCACCAACTCCCGGAGTTCACTCAGACTCATGTCCATCGAGTCAGTGATGCCATCCAGCCATCTCATCCTCTGTTGTCCCCTTCTCCTCCTGCCCCCAATCCCTCCCAGCATCAGAGTCTTTTCCAATGAGTCAACTCTTCACATGAGGTGGCCAAAGTACTGGAGTTTCAGCTTTAGCATCATTCCTTCCAAAGTTTTGGCATAAGTCCTTCCAAAGAATATTCAGGGCTGATTTTCTTACGATTGACTGGTTGGATCTCCTTGCAATTCAAGGGACTCTCAAGAGTCTTCTCTAACGCCACAGTTCAAAAGCATCAATTCTTTGGCGCTCAGCCTTCTTTATGGTGCAACTCTCACATCTGTATATGACTGCTGGAAAAACCGTAGCTTTGACTACACAGACCTTTGTCAGCAAAATAATATCTGCTTTTTAATATGCTATCTAGGTTGGTCATAGCTTTACTTCCAAGGAGCAACAGTCTGAATTTCATGGCTGTAGTCACCATCTATAGTGATTTTGGGGAAGAAAATAAAGTCTGTCACCGTTTCCATTGTTTCCCATCTATTTGTCATGAATCGATGGGGCTGGACGTCATGATCTTAGTTTTTTTCAATGTTGAGCTTTTTCACTCTGCTCTTTCACCTTCATCAAGAGCTTTTTAGTTCCTCTTCACTTTCTGCCATAAGGGTGGTATCATCTGCATATCTGAGGTTATTGGTATTTCTCTCAGCAACCTTGATTCCAGTTTGTGTTTCATCCAGCCCAGCATTTCACATGATGTGCTCGGGTGGCTCAGAGGTTAAAGCGTCTGCCTCCGATGCGGGAGACCCAGGTTCGATCCCTGGGTTGGGAAGATCCCCTGGAGAAGGAAATGGTAACCCACTCCAGTATTCTTGCCTGGAAAATCCCATGGATGGAGAAGCCTACAGTGCACGGGGTTGCAAAGAGTTGGACACGACTGAGAGACTTCACCTTCACTCTGCATGGAAGTTAAATAAGCAGGGTGACAGTATACAGCTTTGATGTACTCATTTCCCAATTTGGGACCAGTCCGTTTCATGTCCGATTCTAACTGTTGCTTCTTGACCTGATACAGATTTCTCAGAAGGCAGGTAGGGTGGTCTGGTATTCCCATCTCTGTAAGAATTTTCCACAGTTTTTTGTGGTCCACAACAACTAAACAACTATGCCACCTAAAAAATTTCATGGAAACGGAGCCTGGTAGGCTACAGTCCATGGATCACCAAGGGCTGGACACGACTGAGCACACACACACACACACACACACATGTCCTATCCTAAGTTAATCTTGTTCCCCTTGTTTTAGTCTTTTCATCATCATCATCATCATTATCATAATTTTCACACATTTAATGGCTACTACATGCCAGGCAATATGTTAAGAACCTTAACATATTGCTTCATTTTCACTTTTATCCCCACTTTAAAAATACAGAAACTGAGATTCAGGTTAACAATCTGTCAAAAGCCACACGGGTAGCGCCCATATCAAAGGTCTGTATCTTAGACTTCTTCATTGCCCCCTGGCAGGGATGCGCAAGATCCCACAGAAGGAGATGGGGAGCAAAACTGGAGGGAGAAGCACCTCCAGGCCCTTGCCTGATGCAGCCAGAGGGGAGCTGGCACCTTCCTGCCCCTGGGAGTGCTCCAGCCTTGATGCTCTCACATACTGCTCTGCAATGCAGCCTCAGGAGCCACCGTCTCCTTACCCAGATTATCGCACTAGCCTTTTAAAGCCTCTTTCTGCTTCCTTCCTTGCTTCTCTTCAGTTGATCCTCAACACGGAAGCAGTAATGACCTTGTCACTCGAATGGCTTCCTGTCTACCTCCAAGTGAGATGGGAAGCCCTAGGTTCTTTGGCCTTCTCTCCCTCACTCTCCGGTCTCTCATTGCTAATACTGCTCTTCACCCTTCTCCTGGCCCCCCTTGCTTCCTTCCTGTTTCTCAACCACTCCAGAACCCTCCTTGGGCCTCAGGGCTTTTGTACTTGCTATTTTCTCTTTCTGTTTGTTCTCCCTGCAAATACCTGTGTGACTCCCTCCCTCCCAGACTTCAAGTCTTTATCACATTTTACCTTCTCAGTGGCTATCTCTGGCCACCCTGCCTGAAATCAAAAAGCCTGCATAAAACTTAAGTCCTCTTTCTGCCTTCTTTTTCTCCTTAAAAATTTTTCAAATTTATCTTTATCATATGTCTGCCAATTAGAATATGAATTCCATGAGTTTGATGTTTTTTCTGTTTTTATCAATCAAGCAAGATACATCCTGTATCCCTAAAACTAAGTCTGATCTACAGGTATCCAGTAAATAATTAATCATTGGTTTGTGTTGACTTACATGTGTATAACCTACATGGGTCATTTGAGCATTTTAATTCAATTGAGAAGCATGGGGCTTATTGCAGCCTTATTCACATCTTAGAGGCAGTGTGCAGGCCAAGTCTGCAAATTGGCAGCCTCAGACAAGTCCAGCCCAAGAAGGTGTTTTGTTTCGTCCGCTAGACATTTTAAACTAAAGTAAATTAGCTACCAACATTGCTGCTGTTACTGCTGCTAAGTCGCTTCAGTCGTGTCAGACTCGGTGCGACCCCATGGACTGCAGCCCACCAGGCTCCTCTGTCCATGGGATTCTCCAGGCAAGAGTACTGGAGTGGGGTGCCATTGCCTTCTCCGAGCTATCAACATTAGAAAACAGGAAATTTCACATTTTAAAAATCCAGATTTCCAGCTTCTCTGGAAAAACCCAAAGACCCTGTAATCCTGAATCCAGGCTGCATTCCCACCTGGCAGTGATCAGAACGTGGGCAGAGGCTGCTCCCCAGTGTCGCCCGCTCACACACACATCTGAGACCTGCCTGGTCTCCTGGCTTAGATCTGTGTTGTACAACAGTGAAATAGAAGTCCATAGCAAGACCCCCTAAATTGGAGATCGGAGCTCTGAGTTCCAGTTCCTCATCTGTAAATGGAGATAACAGTACCTAACTGAGAGGGTAATTATGAGACCTAGAGAGGCAACATTTACATGGAAGGGGCTGGGTGAGTTACAAAGCCCAGGACACTGTGACGGGATCACATTCATGCTACAGCTGGTGAAGCTCCATCCAGGTGATGTCTGTCTGAGAATCCCACCCGAATCTCCTGTGTGCCGTCAGTCTCCTCTCAGGTAGCACCTGGCTTCTGTGCACAGCAAGCTCCTCAGCCCGCTCTCCATCAGCAGCTGTTTAAGGTACTGAGCCCATCTCCATCTGGCCCAGCTCCTGTACCATGCCAGCTTAGGGCAGAGACCTGTGGCCCAGGCCTCCTGCTCTGACAGCCCTGCTGCCCTGGGCCCGGGGAGCTGCGTCAGCAAAGCCCGGCAGGGCGGCTCTAGGAGATGATCTTAGGGCCCTGAGTAAACTGGGTCATGGGAGCCAGATGAGGGTGTGGCCCCTGCCCACCCACAGTGCCCACCAGCACTGTCAACTGGGCTCTGAGTGGTCCATGTGTGGCTCTCTGCCCAAGCCAGAAACGTACGCGTGTGGCAAGGGGAACATCATCCCCTCAGTCTCTGGTAGATTTAGGGTGGGAAAGCAACCGTTATTGGGAGGCTTCCAGAATGTGTGGGGAGGCCACAGGAATGCCAGGGGAGGGGAAGATGGAGGCATGGTAAGGATGCCGGGTTTCAAGGTTTTTTTATGCCACATCTGTGGAGCTCAGAGTCCTGGCTGTGAGTAGCCATGTGCCTATGTATTAGCTGTGTTGTCTGAGGCAGGTCACAAAACTTCTCTGAGCCTGGTTTCCTCTTCTGTGAAGAGGAGACATTTTTACCTACTTTCTAGTATTGTGAGAATCACATCAATTTAATTAATGAGAGGATCATATGAACTCCTGCTCGTGTGGCAGACACTGTCCAAAATGTATACTAACTCTTTAACTCTCCTCACATGGCTATTATTATACCCATTTTATGGATGAGGAAACTGAGGTACAGCAAGGTTAAGGAGCTTGCCCATGAATTTACAGTTACCACGTGGCAGAGCTGGAATTTAAATCCAAGAGGTCTCGGTCTAGAGTTTAGGACTCTTTTAACCTCTTGCTATGTTGTGTCTCTGGAAAACTGTCCTGGCACAACCCTAAAATCTACGTTAAAATGTAAGGGCAAATCCTTCACTCAGATAGCTGGATGCTATTTTAGCTGGGAGGTTTTAATTTTTTAGGACTTGTTGGTAAGCAGAACAGTCAGGCTGTTTCCTCCTGAGCTCCAGTGGGGTGCTGCTCCTATGGGAGGTTTGCATGTCTGAGGGGCTCACGGCCCCCTGGGGAAGCTGGGACCTGCAGCCTGGGGAGAGGTAAAGATCTGCATGAGGGAAGGCCCTGGGTTGAGCTGGGTATAGATGCCTGAGAGGGGAGACTGTGTGCAGTTTCTGGGAAGGCTTCTGGAGGAGGTCGTCCTTGAAGAGCAGGACCCTGGAAAATGGAATGAGAACAAGGATGGGTCACCCCGGTGCCGTGGTTGTGGTGTGAGTGTGGTCTTGCCTGCTGCCTTTCTGCACTGTTTTCTGATTCCTACGTGCCCTTTCAAACAAACCACTGGCTGGGAGTGTTCTCCTGATTACTTCTGTTGTGAGGAGCAGAATTCTGTGATCGCAAAGGCATTGTTCAGCTTGAGGGTGGCTTTGAATGGGCCCAGTGGCCTGTGTAGGCAAGGGCTTTAAAAGAATTTCATGATTTAAACTATGTTCCTGATCACTTTGCCCCCTAGAGGGCAAATGGCAGCTAGAGGCTGGGCCTTGTGCTTACTGGCCATGACGAGGAGGCAGGAGACAGGACTGCGGCCCTCCCTCCGCCGGTGGCTTCTGAGCCTGCCTGTGCCAACACCTCCAGTCTGGAAGAAGTGGGCTCAGCTTGGGCTGTGCTGAGTCCTCTTGGGTGAATTTCTGGCAACCCTGGTCTGGTTCTGCCACCGCCTGAGTAGGTCTCTTTTCCAGAAAATCATCACATCTATTCCTGGATTCTCTTGTTCTCCCCTCCCTGGGCATGATCAGAGCGGAGTGAGCTATTTCTTGCCCCTGTAGAAGACATGTTTATGAAATAAATCACTTTCAGATATCTTTAAACCAATCAGCTTTCTATAAAGAATGATTCACTCGTTCATTCATTCACAAATATTTCCTCATCTCTAAATGGGATCAATGATATGCCTCATGGGGAAATTGTAGGTGCTAAATGGCTGTATATGAAAATCCCCAGAATGGTATCGGGCTCCCAGTGGGCCAGTGTCAGGCTTAGTTCATTCTACCGTGCTTTGGCACTGTTCCAAGTGCTACAGGGATTGGGGAAGTGACTGAAACAAGATCCTTGTTCTCAAGGACTTCATAGTCTGGTGCGTCCAACTAATATGAACCCATAAAAGGCCCTATGACTGTGGTTTAGCAGGCAGAGTGCGCTTTAGGGTCCTCTAGGAGCCTCTCTCTCTCTCATAATTTTGATTTACTGAGGAAGGAAGCAAGGCTGGAGCATCTGCATTTCATTGAACAATGCACAGGGAATCTGAGGCACACCCAGGGTGCAAGAGGCTGCCCTGCAGTATGATGGATGCCGTATGGAGGTGGGGCGCTAGGGAAAGGCTGATCAGCTCTGCCTGGGTCAGGCAGAGACTTCCCAGAGGAGGTGCTGCTTGAAGGTTGCAGCCAAAGTAGGTGGGTAACACCCTTCAGCAGAAGGGCAAGCGTACATGAGATTGAGGGCATTTTCCAGGAGCTCCAACAGTCAGTCACTGCCCGAGAGCACAGATTCAGGTGTGTGGCTGGGAGTCAGGGCGGACTGCCAAGAAATGCAGCCAGAGAAACAGACATGAGCTTGACTCTCTCGCTCAGGATTCACTTTGCTCTTCAGTCAGGATCTGAAAAATCTACCATCTCTATTTACAGGCAGGAAACAAATGTTCACGGAAAATCTTGCGAAGAATATTAGGAGGTTCATAAACATGCCCACCACCACCAGTCCATCCACAGAGATGCATGGACCAAAAATCCTGTAGACTATAATACACTAGAATATGGAATGCAAAGGACCCTCAGGTTTATGGAAGAAATTAAGGAGTCCACTCTTGAACAACTTGAATTTGAGATGTTTCAAATTTGACCTCTAAGTGGAAGTCTAGCAGGCACATGGGTGCAAAGGTGTGGGGTTTAGTGAGAAATGTAGGCTGGACAGAGAGACTCGGTCATCTGCACATCAGGGCTGGCTGAAATCCTGGGGGTAGCTGGGATGACCCTGGGGTGGTTCAGGATAGGCAGGAGAGAGAAAGCAGATGGGGCTTGGATATGACGCATACACATGACACTCACCTTTATTAAGAACACCACACTAGGTAAAACAAACTCTAATTATAAGCTATTTACATACTAGGAAATGCTAGTATGCAGGATGCTATCCTTGGAGGAAGGGACAAGAAGAGAATGAAATGAGAGGGGTGTGAGTGACTACTCCAAGTTCAGGCATGATCTGCTTGAGAGATCATTTTGGAAAGAGCCCTTGAAGCAGACAGGATTCCACAGTTCTCTCGATGAGGGGCAAGCTGCCCTGTCAGGCTTAGGGAACCAGGGAGCACATGCACTGTCTTTTGGGAGCTGGAAGTGCTCAGGTACACTCCCCTATTCTGGCGGAGAATTTTTGAGCATTGTTTGATTCCAACCCAGGTAAGCCAAGGGACCTCTGGACACCACCACTTTGAAAGATGCAACACATCTGCAGAGGAAAGTAAGGCACAGCTCAGGGGCCTCCCACTCTCTCCCATCTTTAATGTGTTTATATAGAAAGCCCTGCCAGAGGATGCAATTTAAAACAAATTTAGCTACAGATTTAATAGAGAGTCTCCTTTTAAATAATAAAATAACTCTAACTGAGGGCTCTCATACAAAATACAGACATATGGTCAACATCAAAGGGCTGTGAGTCTTCAGGCTGGGAGGAAAGCTCTCAGAACTGTTGACTGATGCGTCCCCCCTTTGCTGTCTTCTTCTCTTTGCCCTTTCTCACCAAAGCTGGGGATCTCTTGACTCATTGCCTTGGGCAGTGTGGTATCAATGGAGCAAAAATCACCCTCTGCCCAGTGTTGTCCCCTTGATTAGAATGTAGACTAGATACAAGGTTTGGGAGAGAAATGTGAGACTCCATCACCCCGGCCAGAGGGACACCTCCTAAAATTCAGACAGAGTTGAGGGAAAGCAACAAAAGGGCACAAATACTGAGGAGTTTTTGAAAATCTGGCCCTGCACCCATTTCTTCTTTCAGTGACCAGGCTGAGCCTCAGAGAGGGGAGAACCCCAGGGAGATAAGAGGGGTCAAAGAACAGGCAGTCTGCTCCTCACCGACGGGACAGCTCCAGGCAACAAGTGTGTAGAGAAACGTTGCCAGACTGCCTAGCTCAGTGGAAGGCCTTATGGAGGCTCCTGTTTGTTCTGGCACATGGTTGGAGCTCCAGAACCTTCCAAGAGTGGCAGAGAATAACGGAGAGAGCCATCAGCCTGAAGGGACTCTGGGCAGAACACAGGGCATCTACTCACCCTGCGTCCCACCCACCCAGACCAAGGAGGGTGGCTGAGGTCTTAGAGGAGGCTTTCTTTGCAAACAGGCCCACTGAGAATCAGATCCAGGCATTAGACACCACCTTGAGGAAGGAGGTTGGTTCTCAAAGATTCTGCCAGCCCAACTGAATAAAAAGTCAAAATAGAAATGAAAGAAAATGAATCACACTTCTCGTACATATTAGTTTGTGAATAGTGCTTCGTAGAATTTAAATCATATTTATGTATAGATTTTACAAATTCCTTTTAAAAAACTGGAGCTTTCTGAGAAAATATAAGACAAGTGGTCACTGTACTATAAATCTAAGTCTTTAGGTACCTTTTAGAAGAAGAAAAAAAAATTATTCCAACCCCAGTCTCTTAAAAAAAAAAAAAAAGACAGGAGAAAGAGGATCATTGTAGTATTAGCAGTAATTTTCCAACCATTTCACTGAAAAAAACAAAAATCGTCCCCCCCGCAAAAAAAAAAAAAAAAAAAAAAAAACCTTTCTGAATCTAGTCATTCATTCATCTGAGGTAAGTACGGAAAAACCACAAGTATGAGCAATGAAGAGTGAAGTTACCAGAGCAGGGGCTGAGGATGGAAAATGCTTTGCAGTCTCGTAGCTGCTGCCACCTCGGCTGGTGTAATGGGTCATGAACACAGTGTTTTGGTGGCTGCTGCTAAGGGGACCCCAGAGGAGGCTCCAGACACAGGCCGCGTTGACCTTTATGTATTCAACGCCCTGGCAGCCTTGATGTCTGGAACAGCGGCCTCACTCGCTCCTCTGAAGTGAGTTCTGTCCTCCCCCCACCAAAAACTTTGTGAGGTGGAGCCACGGAACCGCCTGCCTTCAGCAACTTCCCCTGGGATGGGCTGTAACCATGGAGTTGGAAAATGCGCTTTCTGAGGAAGAGGGCCCTCTGCCTGCCTGCTCACTGTTGCGAAGGGAGAACAGGGCTTAGGCTGGCTTCAGGGGAGGGGTTTACATTAAACATCGGGGAGCATTTACATTTCAACTGGCCCCAAAACCGTTGGCTGACGTCCCCCTGGAAAACTGGGGATTGACCTGCTTGTCACAGTCAGGTCCGAGTGCCTGCAAGCAGGGCTGACTCCGTTAATGCCGTCATTCAGTTCTGCATTTTTTCAAGCGTCTTCCACTTTCAAATACACCCACAGACGTGGACTTGGGCGTATATTTTTATTCTCCCAGTTCTCTGCAAGGTGCTCTGTCCTCCAAAACCAGCTGTCACGAAGCCTTACCTTGATAAATTTTCTCTGTGGAATATGAGACTGAGGCTAGAAGGTCTATCACTAGAGCAGAGAAATGCACAGAACAGAGAGGATGATACACCTCCACAAGCCCTAGGGTCTCTCATCAAATCTAGGTCTATTTCTGAGCTCAGGAGCCCACCTCCTCTGACCTTACCCACAGTGGGAATTGAGAACGGAAACACCTTGGGTCAAGGTCCTTTGTGCCTATCTCCCCAGATTCTTGTCCTCTAGATAAAGAACCAGGGGAGAAGTCAGTTGTGTACTGACTTATTCAGAGCTAACCAAGCAATGAGAGTCTAAATAACAATTGCTACAGCGCTTGTAAGCCAGGCTGGTGATGTGGTCTGTCTTACTGAATTCCTCAAATAGCCCTATAATTCACTCCATTCTTCAGAAAGGAAAGCCAAGGCTTACAGAGCCTTAGTAACTCGCTTGTGTGACTATTAAGAGGCAAGCTGGGATTTCAACCCAGGTCTATCTGACTCCAGAATCCACACTCTTAACTCCTAGACCCTACCATTTCCTTGAGAGAATGCAGAGAGACGAATAACATACATAAAGCTGGAAACAGCTAGGCTAGTGCTTGAAAAGAGGGGAGGTGGAAAATCTATTTTTAAATTAGAGATAGCATCTTTTGTGAAAGGTTGAAAATTTCATTGTTGAAAATGGTGATGCTATTCCTACATTTGACTAACGCAGATCTGGCGGTCATAGCTGCAAAAGGGAAGTGGAAAAGGGAAGTTGGAGTAAATAAATTAGAAGCTTTGGAATGCACCAACACTTCCTCTAATTAAAGGCAGGAGCTTGTTCCCTGGAATGCATCAACACTTCCTCTAATTAAAGGCAGAAGCTTGTTCCCTTCTTCCTCGTCCCAGTCCAGCTCCAATTCTAGGCTCTAATTCCCAGACCTTCTGATGAACTACACTCCCCACCTATTCAACCCCATCACACTCTAGCCTAACCCACTGGCTTCTGGGGAGATGGCAGGCGTGGGCAGAGCCTGGGATGAACGCTCCAAGGAGAGCTGTTGTGCCTCCCTGTCTCCAGAAGCAGTGGAAGGAACAGCACACAGAGGGGAGCCAAGCTGTAACTCCGGAAGAAAACTGGGCTTCTGTGCAGTTGCTCAGTGGGTACTTCTCCAAACATTTCATTCTAGAACCCCCTAAAGAGTCTGAAGGGACTGGAGGGGAGGTGTCAGTAGACATTTTGGTAAAAATTGAGCAAGGATAACCAGCTGCCTGGCTTGGAACACGAGCCGGAGGGCTGGGCTACTAAGCAGTGTTTTACGACACCTGGGAGGAAGAAAGTTTTCTTGTTACAAGCCTTAAAAGTTCCAGAACATCACTTTTGCATATTCTATTGGTCAAGCAAACCACTAAAGCCAACCCAGATCTCAAAAAGAGGGGTAGTCAAAGCCTGTGGCCACCTTTAATCTACCACACACCCCCACTTTCCAGAAGAGTACATGAGGCTCATAGTGTGACACCTGACTGTTTCCAGGGAATGTAGTTGTTAAACACTATATTGGTTTCCTATTGCTGCTGTAACAAATCGCCATAAACATAAATGGCTTAAAACAATCAATTTATTCTCTTACACTTCTGCAGGCCGGAAATCTGAAATGTGTCTTATAGGTGAAAATCAAGGTTTCAACAGAACTGAGTTACTTCTGGAGGCTCTAGGAGAGAATTTATTTCCTGGCCTTTGGCAGCTTCTAGAGGCTGCCTGCAGTCCTCGGCTGTGGCCCTGCCCTCCACGGCCGGAACACACACTCAAAATCTGCTATCGTCACACCTCCTCTCTGACTTTGACCCTCTTCCTCCCTCTCATAAGCACCTTTGTGATTAAATTGGGCCCACTCTGAAAATGCAAGATGATCTTTCTATCTCAAGATCCTTAACTTAATCCCATCTGCACGGTCTAGCTTGCCATGTAAGGTAACATAGTCATAGGCTCTGAGGATTAGAATGTGGACATTGGGGGGTCAACAATCTGTCTACTACAGACACTGAGCCTGACCTGTATAGGTCTGTGATAGTTGGAGATTGCTGTGTTACTCATTGCCTCGGATATACAGCATAACTGACCAACCTCCAAACTCAGGCCTTCAACCTAGAAGTCGGTTTAGCTCACAGGCTTGTGAGGTGCTGAGTGGGTCTCAGCTTCCCTGGTGCCACTCACATATTTGTAGGTAAGCTTTCCTTGGCTGGGACAGCTGAGACAAATCGATTTCTTTCTACATGGCTCAGATACTCCATGGGCTAGCTCAGGTTTATTGTCATAGCAAGGACAGAAGTGCAGGAGCCCCAGGAGAAACATGCAAGGGCCTTATAAAGCTTCTGCTAAACTCATGTCTATTGACAGCCTGTTGGTCAAGGCAAGCCATGTGGTTAGGGCGAGGGTTGGGGTAGGGAGGACATCTAAGATTTCACGACAGGATGTATGTACAGAGAGTGGTGAGTAATTAGGACTCTGAGTTAATTTCCCTCCTCTTGTGACATGGCTGTTTCAGTTCCAGGTGCCAGTGAATACAAAGTCCACCCATGAGCATTTGTTATGGGTTTGCAAGAGCCAGAGATTGTGGGGGCTCTCTATTCTCCCGAGGTGGCTACATCTGTATATTTATCCAATCCCATGAGCTCTCCCTGGGCTTCCCAGGAGATGCAGGAAGTGCAGGTTTGATTTCTGGGTCAGGAAGATCCCTTGGAGTAGGAAATGGCAACCCACTCCAGTGTTCTTGCCTGGAGAATTCCACGGACACAGGAGCTTGGAGGGCTATACAGTCCATAGAGTTACAAAGAGTCAGATGTGGCTGAACATGCACAAGTTTTCCTTAACAGATGGCTGGAACTCATCCCAGTGAGAGGCAGGTTTTATGTTCCCTTTCCCCTTGAATCAGCAGGGTCCTGGGATTGCCTTGGACAATAGCTGCTGCTGCTGCTGCTGCTAAGTCGCTTCAGTCGTGTCTGACTCTGTGCGACCCCATAGATGGCAGCCCAGCAGGCTCCCCCGTCCCTGGGATTCTCCAGGCAAGAACACTGGAGTGGGTTGCCATTTCCTTCTCCAGTGCATGAAAGTGAAAAGTGAAAGTGAAGTCGCTCAGTCGTTTCCAACTCTTAGCGACCCCATGGACTGTAGCCCACCAGGCTCCTCCGTCCATGGGATTTTCCAGGCAAGAGTGCTGGAGTGGGGTGCCATTGCCTTCTCCGCTTGAACAACAGAGCACAGCAGAAATGATGCCATGTGACTTCCAAAGTTTAGATTACAAAAAACTTCAGCTTCTGCCTGGCTCCCTCTATCTCAAAATGTTCAACTTTGGAACCTAGTAGCCATGTTCATGAAGCTCAGGTCACATGAAAATTTCCCCCTGAAGAGGAATCAAGGCTTTGCCCCAATAGTCAGCACCAACTGGTCAGCTGTGTGAGTAGGCAACCCTGGAGGTAGGTTCTCCAGACCTAAACACACGTTTAGAAACTGTAGCCTTGGCTGACATTTTGACCACAACCTTATGAGAGCTGAATCAGAACTACCCAGCCAAGCCATTCTCAGATACGTGATCCACAGAAACAATGAACAGTAATAAATGATTATTATCATTTTAAGTCACTAATATTTGAGATAATTTGTTATGCAGCATTAGCTAACTGCTACAGACCTATTCATGAGGCTTAGGACAGAGAGAGAATAGACATGGTCTGAGACTTTAAGGACCCTACGGTCTCCAGGTGACCAAACAGACACTAATGGATCAACAATATGTATTGCTGATCAACTAATGGAATCAACAATAATGTATGTCTTAGGCCATTGGGTTGCTACAACAGAATACTACGGACTGGGTGGCTCACAAACAACGAGAATTTATTTCTCACCCTTCCGGAGGCTGGGAAATCCAAAAGCAGGTTACCTGCAGATCAGGTATCTGATGAAAGCTCACTTCCTGACTCACAAAGTGCTGTCTTCTTGCTGCATCCTCGCAAGGCAGAAGGGGCTGGGGAGCCCTCTGGGGTCCTTTACAGAAGCACTAATCTGTTCATGAGGGCTCTATCCCTGGGACCTGATCATTGTCCAAATGCCCCACCTCCAAATACCATCACACTGGCAGTTAGGATTTCAACACATGAATTCCAAAGAGGGTCACAGGCTTTCAGACTATGGCAGTACAGAAAGTATTTAATACAGTCAGGATATACTTAGGTTGCTAAGAGGAAGGGTGGGTCAGAGATACGGTGACCATATTTTCCTCAGCTCAAAACTGGGGCAATTTTCTAATGGTATCCCATTGTAGCTTTGGATTGGAACAGAATATTTAGATCAAGACTGACCAGAGTAGTCAGGTTGATATGGTCACTTTGTCCAGAAATTGTCCTGTCTGTTGGGGCTTAGTGTGATCTCTAAGGGCTGTCTGTGGTCACAGGTACTGTGATGGCAAAAAAGTGAAGATTTCCAGGCTTCGCCCTCGCCCTTGTCTGGAAGACAGAGCTTGGCTCAGTCGTCTTCCCATCACCTCTCCAGTGGGGTCTCTGTGTGTTTTGGGCTTTGAGTTGCAAAATCAGGAGAGAAGTGAAGAGAAGAAGGGATGTGCCTAGAGCTGGAAGAGGAGTTTGGGAGGCAAGAATTTTGGAAAGGAGCACTACAGGATCAGATTTGGTATACAGAGAAATAAACAGGAGAGGAAAAACAGAATTTTGAGAAGTATTGTTTTGATCCTTCTCATATGATCCTCAAGAACTTGAGTTATTTTGAAACATCATTTATTTTATTTTTTTTTGGTTGCCAGATTGAGCTTATTTGATGGCAAATGCTTTGAGAATGGACCGTGTGGGTAATGGCTCTCTGGGGGCCGTGCTGTGATTTCCCAGCAGACGGAGAGTGGGGTGTTTTGAGTGCTTCTATGTGTAAGGAGATGGTTGGATCAGTAACTGTGAGGGGAAGAAATTGAAAGCCAAAGGAATGTTTATCTGTTCCAGGCTTGGGAGTCTGTGTGACTTAGGGCTTGAGAATTTAGGCTACCCTAGGCCCAGCCGTGTCCAGATATGTGAAAGGGGCCCAGATACGTGAAAGACTCAAGGCTTTTCGAGAACTGTCTTGTCTGTGGCATCGCAGACTACTCTGGCTATAGCCCCTGGAGCAGCTCCGGGAGAGGATGGAGAAGGAGGGCTTGGCCACAGCTTGACCAAACAGAAGATGCTGGGCTGTGGGGAGAAGCAGGAGCTTTGCGGGACCCTCAACGAGGAACTCAGAAGTAAAGATGGGGAAAAAGTGTCCTGAGAGTAAGGGCGTATATGTGAAGATCTCCCTCATTTTTCTGAAATTTCTCAGGGGATTGTGAGTTCCCCAAGGTCAAGGGCTGGTTCTTTTCTGCATTTGTTTCTCAGACTTAACACCATGCTCAACTGTTTGTAATTGCTCCATAAATCATCTTAGAGGGAGGAAGGGAAGAAAGATTGGTTGATTCTGGGACCTCCCTTCAAAATTAGTTGGCTACCTAATTAAGACATGACATTGTTCTCATTGGGCTTCCCTGATAGCTCAGTTTGTAAAGAATCCAGTTTTTCTCCTTGAAATCTAATTTCTCCTGGAGGCAGAGCTGGAGTAGAAGACCCTGATTTCAGTCCTAAGTGTTCAGAGTTCTAGAGTTCCTTTTATCTGCTCTCAATCCAGCCATGCCTCTTCTCACAGTGAAGACAGGATGATAGGGAAGCCATTCGCAATCTGCCATGGCACCGTGGAGCTGCAAACTATTGCTGAAATTCCTTACAGAAGTTTTGGTCTCTTGTACGAGACTGGCTGAAATGAGAGTTAAATGACATGTGCCTGAAAGGCCCTGATACAACCTCTAGCAAATAAACAGGTCTCAGGACACTCAGCTCTCCATTTCTCTGGTGGGTAAACTCAGTCCTGTTCATTGACTGACCTGACCATTGCTTGCACTTTATCTCTTCAAGCTGCCCTCTTGCAGTTTCTCTCTCGTCTCTGGCCTTGCTTCCTCCTGACGTCCTCCAGTCTTGGTCAGTCTTGGGCCCTGACCCTATTTTCCTGCCGCATTTCTCTGGCTAGCTCTGCTCAGGCCTTTTGGTAGGACTGCGGTGGTATGGCTCCCAGGAGGCTCATGCCCAGGACATGAGGGGCCCGCACAAAGCCGCAGAGATAGGACTGTCCGCTCCACGGCTTCAGGAAGGGTAACACCCATCTTTCTGGTGGCTGCACACGGCATATTGGGGGGTGGGAATTAAAACTTAAAACGAGGTGCACCAACATTTCACAGGACTCCAGGGCTCTGTCTCAGCCCTGGGAGCCCCCTCCTCCCCTAGCCTTCGGCCTCACCTCAGTTGCCATCCTCTCTGACTGCCCTCCAGCCTCTGCCTAGATGGGGATGGCAAGCTGCAGGTTAGCCTGGCTTCCTTGTCTCATCCTCCCCACCCTTGAAGGTGGGGGTCTCACACAGGGTGCCCCAGCCCTGCTGTGGGCATTTAGAATGACTTCTGAAGAGCTTGTTTTTCAGATTGCATTGGGGAGTGCCCAGAAGCAGGTGCTAGGTCTGTGCCTGATTTGGAGGAAGACAGTAGCGGGTGCGGTCAGCCTCTCCTGACAATGAATTTGCTCGCTGTCAGGAACGTTCCCAGAGAGCCCAGGTGAGCAGTCAGGTCAGAGTGGAGGAAACTCAGCCGCAGCCACGGCTCACCCCATCTGGGTGAGCCTTCTCTGCTGGTGACACAGGAGCCCTCAGGAAGCGGGAGAGCCGGCCTGCCTTCTGGCCACCGCGGGGCACCCGTGCGCTGCGAGCAGGCCCGGAGGAGCTGCCAGCGTGGCCGGTCCAGGCCGAGGAGGCAGGTCCAGGGCGGAGCTGCTTCCAGCCGCCCTGGCAGGCTCGTGTAGCATTCCAGAGAGCACAGGGCCGAGAACCCCGCTCGGCCCGAGGCATCTGGACTGGCATCCAGCCCGGGCGTTGCCTCTTTCCTCAGTCCTCTTTTTGGGTCCTGGGGCCAAAGGTTCAGCTGGAGCTTCTGTTTTTCTTTTCTGCAGAGGGGCTGCGTTGGAATTGAGGAGGACAGGGAAACGGGTGGGTGTCAGCCAGGGGAACTTTCCACTTTGTTTCAGGCTGTTGGAAAGCCATATCTCTAAAATGTGGGCTGAGCACTCCAAGCGCCCAGCACTGTGCCAGCCACCCCCAGAGACGGAGATGAGGAGGCCTGGTCTCTGCCGTAAGCTGCTGTCTGTCTAGGAGAGAGCGGACTGCTCACAGAACCATCCTTGACAGCCTCACTGGCTGATACCTGCGTACATGTTCAGCTGTGTCTGACTCTTTGTGACCCAACGGACTGTAGCCCGACAGGATCCTCTGTCTATGGAATTTTCCAGGCAAGAGTACTGGAGTGGGTTGCCATTTCTTCCTCCAGGAGATCTTCCCAGCCCAGGAATTGAACCCATGTCTCTTGAGGCCATGTACCTGGAGAAGATCAAAAGAGGAGATACCACCACAGTTTCCAAACCACTGAACTCCACAGACAGCACAACGATAGGAAACATATCTACTTGCTCATGGCCAGTGCCTAGCACAGTGTCTGGCCCACTGGAGTAGCTTAGTGTACACTTGTTGAATGAATGAATAAATGAAATGAGTAGTCAAAGAAGGCTTCCTGGACTAAAGGGAATCTGAACAGGCCCTTGGAGGATGGGCAGGATTTGACCAGGCCAAGCTTAAAGGAAGTGTATCCTAGGCACCTGGGAGCCTTGTAAAGAGAGGCAGGAAAGGAAAACGGCCACAGAAGAGCTGTTCTAGACAAGGGCGGAGGGACAGCTTTCCTGTTACTCTCAGGATAATGCGCAGGCCCGCAGCGTCTCTTCTGAGCCCTTCTGAAGCTGGCTTTGCCTTCCACTTCAGTGGTATCTGTGCCCTCCAGGCAACTCAAGCATTTATTCGCAATCCTTGGAACAAGACTCTTATTCTCTCTCCTCCAGGCCTGTAAACATTCTCAACCCCTCTGGCAGGAAGACCCTGCACCTCTACCTCTATGTCTCTTCCTCCCAAGGTCTTCCCTTCCTCAGTCAGGTTGGTCAGCCTGTTACTGACCAAGGTTCTTGGCTTTCTTAATCAACAGAAATTGATCTGACTCCTGATAAGAAATTCAAGCCAGGCTTTATTGGGCCCCCTGGTGCAGCAGTGGGAAACAAGAACAAACAGTAGTTTTTTTTGCTTGCTCATTTGCTGGAGGCAGGAGGGGAGGCGGACTATAGTCCCTTATGTTTCTTTGTGTTTTGTTGTTCAAGAAGACATTCGTCTAGGCACAAGCATGGAGGCATTTCAGCCAGGGGTTCCAGGTCCAGCCTGTCTAAGTTCCGAGTGTGGCCACACCACCCCACACTTGCCTCTGTCTCTATGCCTGGCCAAGAGTAAGTTGTCCCAGATTCCCCCAGAGACTGCCAATCACAGTCCAACAATCGACTACAACTTCAGCAAACTGGATGCCAATGTCAGAGGTGGCTGGCATCCAAGAGGCTGAGAAAATGAGAAGGTGTGTGACCTTGGCTCACATACATCTGTAAGTGGAAGGGGCTGGGCTGAAATGAGCATGACTTACCAAGCTTTTCCATAAAGCCAAGTGTGATTTCTGATCACACTGGTGAATGTGGATTTCCCATTACCCCTTATAGCTCCTTGGACCTTGAGATCAAGTCTCATTCTCCTTTGTATGGCACCAACTAGGCACTACACCAGGCACACGGTAGGCTTAATACTTAATTGTTTACTTATTTGGTTAATTAATTGGTCACACCCACTTAGAGAAGGTGTCATCATAATTTCCTGTCTCTGCCCTCAATCTTGAATTCCTCAATCTTTATTCCCCCTTCTGCAGGAAGGGGTACTCACCCCTAGAGAATATGCCCAGAGTAGAACATAGTACCAGAAGTAGAAATAAGAAGGCTACCACAGTAGGTGAAAGCAGATTACCAACTAAACAGTATATGCTTAGAGGTAGTAAAGGCCCTCTAAAGAGACACTTAGCCCAAGCTTTCACTTTTTAAGACGAGATATCGAGACTAGGGTATGGAAATTATTTGTTAAGGTCACAAGACATCTCTTGCACATCAGATCCAGATATTTGGCCTTGGGCTTTGCGGCTCAGTGTCCTTCCACTGTAGCAGACCAGACCACCGCTAAGCCCCTTCCTACTGCTGTTTCCCAAGAAGGAGCTTGGTGGAAAGATCATGGGCGTGTGTGCCAGTCGTGAGTTCAGATCCTGATTCTGCTACTTAACTGTCATTTGACCTCGCATGATATACAGATTACCCCTTGTGAGAGAGAGGTCTAGCCCCTGTATGAGGGCCAGCCTCTGAGTTTGCTGACAGTGTCAGCAGAGAGATGACGCTGTGGCTCTCAGTTAACGTCAGCCCTGCTCTCCTTCCTCCCAGCTCTTGCTTCTTTGTCCTTTCCCAGGCTCTGAGGAACTTGTAAAGTCTACTTAGAAGTGCTTCTGGAGGTCCCTAAGCCCATCTGCCTCCATGGATTCAGGGTCCATCCCTCCTTCCAGCTTCTAAGGAAGACATGGCAGTGGATGAAGGTGGGCCGGTCTCATCCTGAGAGCTGGGATCTATCAGAGCCCTTGCTGAAGTTTAACATGAAGCTATCTTCTCTATCTTGCCCTCCAGGAGGATGAGAATGGCTCCATTTTTTTTTCTATTTTTGTTTTTTAAAGCTTCCCTTTCCTTTTTCTACTCTGTGTGTTTATTTTTCCTTCACTGGCCTAATCTAGCCTCCTTTCCTCACTCTCCAAGGCTCCAGGAGCCACCTCCACCCCTTCTCTCCTCCTCCCCGTCCTGTGGTTTGTCTGCAGATGGCAGCTGAGCAATGTCCCCTGGACACAGCCCCGCCAGACCCAGACGTCTTCCCAGCCACATTCGGTGCTGCCCACCACACCACAGCTTCCGAGGCGGTCTGTCTGGGGCAGACGGAAACAGAGCAGCCGAACGGAGCCTGCAGGCTGGGCCCAGCAGCTGTCTCCGGCAGCTGTCTGCTTGAGGAGGAGCAGGCTCGAGTTGCCTTCCCAGCTGCTCTGACAAACTACCCGAGGTCCCCAGGGCCTCTGGCTTCTCCACAAGATGGCTGCTTAGTAGCTTTCCTTGCCCCAGGCCCTCTTCCTGGGCTGCATTGAACCCTTGCCGGAAAATTTCCGAGCAGGCTAAAGCAATCTGCTGGGAAAACAAAGCCTGTGCCCAGCAAGGCAGGATGGGCCAAAGGGTTTCAGTTTGATCCAAAAGCTCAGAGCACAGACCAGACCTCTAAGTTTGGAGGGACTTTTGGTTGTTGTTTTAAGGACAGCCTGTCTTTCCTTGTGTTGACTGCCTCCTTGCTTCTTTTTGCCTCACTGTCTCCTCTCCCCCTCCTGGCACTGGGGAAGGTCAGGAATGGAGGGCAGGCAGGCAGGGCCAGAAGGGAAGCAATTTCACTGTCTGGTAGTGTTCTTGACCTTCAGTCTCACTAGAAGACCTCATTGATATTCCACTGCAGGCCAACGTGGGGAATGGCATGACCTTGTGTTCAGGGAGCATGGTCCAACTTTATCAAAGCATCTTCATTTCCATTCATCCGTTTTAGTCTCCTAGCAGCCCTGGATAGGGCGTAAGGTGAGAGACAGGCCTCACAGGTCACAGAGGTCAGCTCTGTCCACACTTAACTCCCTCCTAGCCATTGGCATGTTTAACCATTTAGAGAACGTCTTTTGTGGATCCAGAGACAAACTTCCTGAAGCTTGCATACACCGGCCTCACACTGAGGTTCTTGAGAACATGAACTCTGATTCAGAATCTGACTCTGCTCTGAGTGACTGGGAAGCCTTGGGCAAGTTACTTAGCCCCTCTGTACCTCACTTTCTTGTCTGTAACACAGTGGTAATATTGTACCTAATTCACAGGGCTCTTATGAGGACTTTTTATTGTTCAGTCACTCAGTCGTCTCCGACTCTTTGTGACCCCATGGACTGCAGCATGCCAGGCTTCCCTGTCCTTCATCATCTCCTGGAGCTTGCTCAAACTCACGTCCATTGAGTCGGTGATGCCATCCAAGCATCTCATCCTTTGTTGTCCCCTTCTCCTCCTGCCTTCAATCTTTTCTAGCATCAAGGTCTTTTCTAATAAGTTGGCTCTTCACATCAGGTGGCCAAAGTAATGGTTTCAGCTTCAGCATCAGTCCTTCCAGTGAATATTCAGGACTGATTTCCTTTAGAATTATCTGGCTTGATCTCCTTGCAGTCCAAGGGACTCTCAAGAGTCTTCTGCAACAATACAGTTCAAAAGCATCAATTCTTTGGCACTCAGCCTTCTTTATGGTCCAACTCTCACATCCATCCATACACGGCTACTGGAAAAACCATAGCCTTGACTAGATGGACTTTTGTTGGCAAAGTAATGTCTCTGCTTTTTAATATGCTGTCTAGGATTGTCAAGGAGCAAGTGTCTTTTAATTTCATGGCTGCAGTCATGATCTCCAGTGATTTTGGAGCCCAAGAGAATAAAGTCTCTCACTGTTTCCATTGTTTCCCCCATGTATTTGCTATGAAGTGATGGAACCAGATGCCATAATCTTAGTTTTTTGAATGTTGAGTTTTAAGACAGCTTTTCCCACTCTCCTCTTTAACCTTCATCAAGAGGCTCTTCAGTTCCTCTTTGCTTTCTGCCATAAGGGTGGTGTTATCTGCATATCTGAGGTTGTTGATATTTCTCCCATCAATCTTGATTCCGCTTGTACTTTGTCCAGCCTAGCGTTTTACACGATATACTCTGCATAGAAGTTAAATAAGCAGGGTGACAATATACAGCCTTGACATACTCATTTCCCAATTTGGAACCAGTTCGTTTTTCATGTTGGGTTCTAACTGCTGCTTCTTGACCTGCATACAGGTTTCTCAGGAGGCAGGTCAGGTGGTCTGGTTTTCCCATCTCTTTAAGAATTTTCCACAGTTTGTTGTGGTCCACATAGTCAAAGGCTTCAGTGTAGTCAGTGAAGCAGAAGTAGATGTTTTTATGGAATTCTCTTGCTTTTTCTGATCCAACTAATGTTGGAAATTTGATCTCTGGTTTCTCTGCCTTTTCTAAGTCCAGCTTGTACATCTGGAAGTTTTCGGTTCATGAACTGTTGAAGCTTAACTTGGAGAATTTTGAGCATTACTTTGCTAGCATGTGAAATGAGTGCAATTGTGAGGTAGTTTGAACATGCTTTGGCATTGCCTTTCTTTGGGATTGGAATGAAAACTGAACATTTCCATCCTGTGGCCACTGCTGAGTTTTCCAAATTTGCTGGCATAGTGAGTGCAGCACTTTCACAGCATCCTTTTAGAATTTGCAATAGCTCAGCTGGAATTCCACCACTTCCATTAGTTTTGTTCATAGTGAGGCTTCCTAAGGCCCACTTGACTTCATACTCCAGGATGGCTCTAGGTGAGTGATCACACCATTGTGGTTATATGGGTCACAAAGACCTTTTTTGGTATAGTTCTTCTATATTTTCTTGCCACCTCTTCTTAATATCTTCTGCTTCTGTTAGGTCCACCCTGTTTCTGTTGTTTATTGAGCCCATCTTTGCATGAAATGTTCCCTTGGTATCTCTAATTTTCTTGAAGAGATCGCTAGTCTTTCCCATTCTATTGTCTTCCTCTATTTCTTTGCATTGTTCACTCAGGAGGCTCTTTTCTCTCCTTGCTATTCTTTGGAACTCTGCATTCAGATGCGTGTATCTTTCCTTTCCTCTTACAAGGACTCATTGATTACTGTTTAGAAAGTGTTTAGTGTAGTATGTGCCATATTAATGTTTGCTCAGTAAATTAGTCCCAATTCTGAAACACAGTGTCACAGGGATCCTAGCTTTCCCTCAGTCATGGACAGCACTCACGGCTCCCTGATTCTTTTCTTAGCCACGCTCTTCATTTGCTCAAGAAATATCTATCGAACACTTACAATGTGCCTTGGCCTTCAGTGTGCTGTGTGTATGGAACAAAATGGTCCCTGTGCTCATGGAATTTACAGTAAATGCAAAAATATATACATCATTTCAAACTGTGGTGTACCATGAAGGAAAGAAAAAGTAGGAAGCTGTGCAAGAGAGGGGAGGGTGGTGGTAAGAGGGTCTGAGCCTCTAAACCAGGAAATGACCCTGAGCCCAGGCTGGAAGGGTAAGGAAGAGCAGCTACAGAAGTTGGGGGGTGAATAAGAGCTTTCTGGGTGAATAAGAACCAGGACATGTAACAAACCAAAGAAAAGCAACATGGTGAGAGGGCCATGGAGTGGGGACTGTGGGAGAGGACCCTGGAGAGTTAGGTAGAACCAGAGCTAGGCAATGGCACCCCACTCCAGTACTCTTGCCTGGAAAATCCCATGGACCAAGGAGCCTGGTAGGCTGCAGTCCATGGGGTCGCTAAGAGTCAGACATGACTGAGAGACTTCACTTTCACTTTTCACTTTCATGCATTGGAGAAGGAAATGGCAACCCACTCCAGTGTTCTTGCCTGGAGAATCCCAGGGACGGGGGAGCCTGCTGGGCTGCCGTCTATGGGGTCGCACAGAGTCGGACACGACTGAAGCGACTTAGCATAGCATAGCATAGCATAGTGCTAGGATTCCGGCTTGCAGTTAATGTAGAGTGTGAATTATGGAAGGGTTTTATGTGGTGAAGTGGTCTGGTCCCATTTTGGTTTTCAGAGATCTCTCTGGCTGTAGTGTGGAGAGCTGCTTGCTGGCAAAGTGGTGAAGAAGGGAGTGAATAGGAGGGTGAGCAGTGATCTGGGGGGAGATGATAGTGACTTTGGGTGGAGAAATGGCTGTGGTGGGAGAGAAGTGTGCTAAGCTGAGATGTGTTTTGGAAGTAGAAGGAAGGGCTTAAAAGTGGCACGTGTGAGAAAACTTTTGAGTTTGAAGGGTGCATATTCAAAAGCAGAAACATCACTTTGCCAACAAAGGTCCGTCTAGTCAAGGCTATGGTTTTTCCTGTGGTCATGTATGGATGTGAGAGTTGGACTGTGAAGAAGGCTGAGCGCTGAAGAATTGATGCTTTTGAACTGTGGTGTTGGAGAAAACTCTTGAGAGTCCCTTGGACTGCAAGGAGATCCAACCAGTCCATTCTGAAGGAGATCAGCCCTGGGATTTCTTTGGAGGGAATGATGCTAAAGCTGAAACTCCAGTACTTTGGCCACTTCATGCGAAGAGTTGACTCATTGGAAAAGACTCTGATGCTGGGAGGGATTGGGGGCAGGAGGAGAAGGGGACGACAGAGGATGAGATGGCTGGATGGCATCGCTGACTCGATGGACGTGAGTCTGAGTAAACTCTGGGAGTTGGTGATGGACAGGGAGGCCTGGCGTGCTGCGATTCATGGGCTCGCAAAGAGTCAGACACGACTGAGTGAATGAACTGAACTGAACTGAACTGAAGCTGGGTGTGGGGCTTCCCAGGTGATGCTGGTGATAAAGAACCTGCCTGCCAATGCAGGAGACATAAGGGACTGATGTGGAGAAAGTGGGAAAAGCTGTCAATTCCTGGGTTGGGAAGATCCCCTGGAGGAGGGCCTGGCAACCCACTCTAGTATTCTTACCTGGAGAATCCCATGGACAGGGGAGCTTGGTGGGCTAGTCCATGGGGTCATGAAGAGTTGGACATGAGTGAAGCGACTCAGCACACACGGACAAAAGCTGGGTGTGACTCAAGAGGCTGGTGATGGGTGGATGTGGGGGAATGGATTTGAGGGTGGTATCGAGGCTGCCTCCCCACATTGTGGCTGGAGCACCTGGGTAGATGAAGATGAAGAATGTCACACTTGCAAACATTGCTTTCCTCAACACTCCTAAACCTCATCTTTTGAATGTGCTCCGTTTTGCCGCTAATGAAGACTTGGAGTGCTGATCTTAGACAAACTAGAAGACTTCTGAAAATGGGCTATTTTTGGCACAGAGCAGAGAATGACTGTTGTCTGTCTGTTAAAGCGTTGAGTCTGGGTCCAGGTTAACCCTGGCTCTACCACTTACTAGCTATGAGATCTTGGGTAAATTGTTCTAATCGTGCCTCCATTTCCTCTTCTGCAAAGTGCAAATAACCGGGAGGTACCTACCCCATAAGTTATTCTGAGGAGAGCCTGAGATTGTGCTGAGCACATGGTGAAAATTACCATCCATAGGGTGAGTGGTTATTCTTACCAGCTCTTAAAGCTACACAAAGTTTATCATCCTCAAAAACCCTGAAAGCTTTCCTATACATGCCACTGCTCAGTCCTGCCTCCAGCATTCTGCGCTTGTGCACGTGGATTTTAAAGTCAAGTTCAGGTGCTGACATTGATCCCTGTTCAATCTCATCTTGTTAGATGCAGTCTATCAGTTTCCTTTGGATTTTAATGAAAGAGAGGTCAAACAATGCATGCTAAGTTCATTTTGGCAGCTACAGAGACATAATGGATGGTGCTTTTGCCACCCTCTTGACTCAGGCTTAGTGGCCCTGGCCTTGGGAGGGGAGGTGCGGGCAGCTCAGGGCTGGGGTGGAGCCGGGATACAGCCGTGCTCTGTCTTGCCCTGAGGCTGATACAGCATGACCATCCTGGAGCCCTTTCTCCCAAGTCCAGTACTGGCTTTGAGTGTTGAAATGTAGAGCCAGAGGGACCTGTTAACGGTCATTTAGTGGGTTGGCTGTAACACAGATCTAGGACTCGGGCCCCAGCTCTCTCCAAAGGCCGCTCCACTTTACGTTCTCACCTCTTTCCAAACCACTCCATCACATCATCTGACCCCAGACCAGAGAAGAATGTAGTCCAGAGAGATACACAGCTCCTTGGGATCCTCTTTCCTCTCATGTACTTCCGTAGAGTGGATGTGTACTTGGGTGCCTTTGAGTTTAGGCACCATACCCCGACCCTGCGCACCATCCCCACCATATACCTACCATTTCTGCACCAATCAGACCTGTTCCATCTTGACTGAGGAAATCTGTCTTCTGTTCCATTTATACCTCTCTTCTGAACCTTCCCAACATCCCTCCGCATCTTGGAGTTTCTCTCCTCGTGGTTATGGAGGGTGGCTTTGATTCATGCTTAACTGCACACATTAACGAGCCTTCTTCTTTCTTCTGTGTCCTCATCTTCTTCTCCTTCCCCACCTCCTCCTCTTCCTTCTTCCTAACTTCCTGAGGTCGGGGGTCTCCCATTAGGCTGAGAGCTCCCTCAGGAGGGCTGTGTATCCCAGGAGTTCCTTGTCTTCTCCACCTGCCCTCCTAGTACCTACTGGACTCTGTTCTTGGGGGGAGCTGAACTTCAGGGTGACGCTGGCACTTGGCAAAGACTTGTGAAGACAGTCAAACCTAGAAACTCAGTGCAGCAATGATGCATTGATTCTACAGTCCTTGCAGATTCTGGGAGAGTGTGGAGTGTTGGGGACACATTCTAACGCCAGGCCCATGTGTCTGCCCTGCAGGCTGGGCACAGCAACATGTCTTTGGTACAACTGAAAGACTTAACCAGATGCCAGAACTGACGAATCACTTCGTCCAGTGCCTGCCGCTGGTCTCCTCCTGTTAACGCGCTCCTTGTTCACTGTGTAAGCTGAAAGGTATTTTTCCATGTGGTAGATTCTACTGAGAATTGAATTTTGCTAACAATCAGGCTTAGCAAATAACTAGGAGGGCTAGGAGGGAGGGGAAGACAGATCGTGTCAGATTCTATGCTGGCACCACCGTCTTCACTGAAGCAGTCCACTGAAACTAGGGAGTAAGACAAAAATTCCGTAAGGCACCCTCCTCCATTTCCCATTCCTCGAATGAACCTTGGTTAGCTTTCTCTGCCAATCTGCTGGTCTGGCCTGGAGAAGACCAGTGAAGAGAGGGGCTGAGGTAAGAGAGAGAAAAGAGAAGATACAAATGTGTATAGTGCTTTATATCTCTTCAAAGCACTTTCACCTCGAAGCTCAACGTTCATTCTGTGCTGTTACTATACACGCATTCATCCGTCACACTTCGTGAGAGCCTCCTACGTGCCAGGCCACCTGTTAGGTGCTGAGAGCAATGTAATGGTGGATTACAACTGCAGGAGATAAAAAACCTCAGTGGGTGTGGGGACTGGGGAGACAGAACAGACAGACGATGAGGACCACAGGAGAGAAAATTTGCCCCATGAGAGAGATACCAAGGGCCGCACAAAGGAAGCGATGGCTGACCTGGGTTGCCCCTGATGAGGAGTGAAGGGGAAGATGGAAGGAAGAAAGTTCTTCCTTTTGTCTAGTCTGACTCTCTTCACAACTGATACTCAGCAGCAGAGAGCAGCCAGTGCAGTGAAGGGCCTAGAAACTACAGTAAGTCAGGAAAAGATGAAAGAACTCTGGAGTCTGATCTGGAGAAGAGATGTGGAGACAAGAACCAGCCTGACCGTTATCTGAAGGACTACGGTTGACAGAAAGACAAAGCAGATGCTTCTTGTGACTCCTGGGGGCAGAAACTGGGGCCAGTAAATGGAAGTGAAACAAGTGGGCTCGGTAGGGCTTCCCTGGTGGCTCAGACAGTAAAGAATCTGGCTGCAATGCAGGAGACCCAGGTTTGTTCCCTGGGTTGGGAAGATCCTCTGGAGAGGAGAATGGCTACCCATGCCAGCATACTTGCCTGGAGAACTCCATAGACAGAGGAGCCTGGTGGGCTACAGTCCATGGGGTCGCGAAGAGTCAAACATGACTGAACGACTATCACTTTCACTTTTTCACTTTCAGAGAAAGAAAACATGTAGGTAATGCAGACAAATCAACCGAGAGTGATGCCTCCTTCCCCCAAGAGAGCATTTGGTAAACTCTGGAGACAGTTCTAGTTGTCACAGCTGGAGGTGGCTGGCACTGGCATATAGCAGCTAGTAGAGGCCAGGGATTCTGCTGCATGGCCTAAAGCATGCAGGAAGCTTCCCAACAAAGAATTCTCCAAGCCCAAATGCCATGGTGCCACGGTCAGTACAACGGATGTAGTGCAAGGAGCAGGGTTCTCATCTCAAACAGCAGCAGTGCCCCTTCCCAGCCGTGAGGCAACGGGCAAGTTATTCAACCTCCCTGGTTGTCAGGGTCCTCATCCCTGAAATGGGAATAATACCAGTTTTCAGAGTCGGAGTGCCATTTGGTGGGGTCTTTCTGCATAGTGTCAGAAAAGTGCCTGCTCTAGAGAATGTGCCCCAGTAGTGCCTGTTATTTTAGCAGGAAGATTTTTTCCCCTTTTCATCAGCAGGACTGCCCAAGACTGTTTCAGAGAGCCAGAGAGGTCATGAGTTGTAGTAAGTCTTCTTTCCTTGAGAATACTCAGCCTCCTGCAGAAATGTTACGGAGGTTTTTTTGGAATAAATGGGAAATTAGGCTATGTGATGTACTTGCCACTTGGTCTTCCTATGGTGGCATTTCTCTTCAGGTGAGTCCTGACGTCTGCACTGTAGCCTAGCACCGCTGTGGATCAGAGGGATAGCGCTCTCTGGAAACCAAAGAACTGAGGAGTGAGTCCTGATGGAAATGGTGCCAGAACCTCACTTCCTGTGCCTTAAATAATGGTTCTACCCCACCCTATCCGCCCCTGCGTTATATCCTTTAATAACAGGCAGAAACTGAAGCAGCTCCCTCCAAAGTAATGCAGAGTATGTAAAGGTCAGAAGAAGGCCAGGAAGAAAGGGAAGTTAGGCACTCTGCTTGGGCGGGGAGGCTGAGGGGACACGGGGAGACCTGTGGCAGTAAGGTGTCGCGTAGGATGGCCGGTCAGCTCTCTGCCTCCAGAGGCCAGCAGGAGGAAGGGGTACTGCTGAAGATGGGGGGACCTGAACATCTGCAGTGCCTCCCGGTCAAGAAAGCCAGGAGACTATGAGCTGGGTGCTGCAGAGGGTGGCCACACCCCTCTGCACTCTAGGTGCCAAGTCAGGAATCTCTGGAGAGAGTCCAAGGAAGGGTTGCAGAACACCCTAGACCTGGAATCCCCATTTCCACACTAATCCTTCTGCATTGCCTGATTCCCCTGCTTCCACTGCAATCAGAACAGCTGAGGCTAGAAGAGATGGGAGAGGAGGAATGACAATGATAAACAGACCTCAGGCTAGACACCAATGCATGGATCTAATTCGAAGGCTTATTCAGCGAGCAATGGAGGGCGCTAGGGTATCTTGGACAGTCTGACTTGACTGGAGAGTGTGCACGCGTCCAGCCCAGCAGCCCTCTGCCCAAGGCTGTCATTGCAAGGCTGTCAAGAGATTTGCAATCATTTGCCTTTCTCTGAACTTCCATCACTGCTTCCTGTTGCAGTTAAACTTGACTTTTCCAGATGTTGCTTGTTGCCTGCCGTTGCTCCCCGCAGGCCTGACTTCTGCATGGCAGTGTAGGATAGTAATACAAACTACTCCTGTCCACTCTTCCCACTGATCACACCCTCAGCTCCAGCTGAGCTGGACTATCTGTGATTCCCCACACATTCCTGGCACGTGCCCGCCCTGAGCCTTTACCTGAAAGTCTTTCCACACTTCATTCGAGGATGTTCTGATCCTTTCAGGTTCTGACAGACACTGCTCATTGTCCAGCCTTTAACTGTTCTGCCCTTCTGCCTCATTTTACAGCACACTGATTTCTTTTCTGAACTTTTTATTTGTTTATTTTGGCTGTGCTAGGTCTTCATTGCTGCGCGTGGGCCTTCTCTAGCTGCGGCGGGCAGTTCCTAGTCTCCTGTGGTGGCTTCTCACTGTGGAGCACGGGCTGTAGGGCACGTGGGTTCACTAGCTGAGGCATAAGTCTCGGTAGTTGCGACACACAGGTTCTAGAGGGTGCGGACCTCAGAAGTTGTGGCTCACGGGCTTAGTTGCCCCTCAGCATATGGAATCTTCCCGGACCATGGATTGAATCTGTGTCCTAAGCACTAGCAGGTGGATTCCTGACCACTGGACTGGGGAAGTCCTCCCAAGCTTCTTGTTGCTAGAGGTGATACTGTGACAATCTTGCCAGTGAAATGTATTCTTTCTTTTAAGAAGAAAGAGCTGTTGTGTATCTGGCAGGCGTCTTTTGCTTTTCCCCTTCCTCCCTGGAAAGTCTATGATGCGACACCTGGGAGTGGAGAAACCAACTCCAACCCAGGAAGACTGCATGTTAAAATGCTGGCCTGGAAGACAGAGCGGGTCTGGGTCCTTGATGACAACTTTGAGACCTGTGCTTGCCTCCCTCCATAAGAGGGAGAAAAGCAAGAGAAAAGCAAACCCAAATCTGTGAAACCTCAATAGTTGGTTTCTGTTACATGCCGCCAAACGCTACCCTAACTGATGAGAAGACTCATCTCAACAGCTGCTTCCTCCATTGTTAACCATTCTGACTGGATAGGCCCTTCCCTGCCTCTGTTCCCCTGGTTCTTTATATCTCTCCTCGGGAAGTGTTCTTACTCTAACATTCCCACCGGGTATTTGTCTCAGCAGCTTCAGTGTGCATGCTTTGAGGGGAAGAGAATACGCCCTCTCCCCAGGAAGCCCCGCAGTAGCACTGGGTTTTGGAGACCCTTGGTGAAGACTTGAACAGGCTTGACTGGCCCTGGGCCCCTCCTCCAGGATCCACTAGGATCATAGCATCACTTGATAATGACCCTACCACGGCCTCTCCACCTGCTTCCTGTGCCGCCTGAGTGCAGCTCTCATCCTTTGTCCAGGCCGGGACTCCTCCAGAGCAGTGAGGTGTTGGGTCAGGGAGGCCGAGGAGGAACTATCCTATCAGCCTCTTCTAAGGAGCAGGATTAGAGCGGATGTATCCTGGCCTCCAGAGGGTCTGCTCCCTCTGCCTTTCCTAAGACTGCGGCATGAGGGACAGGTTCAGAGGAGCCCTTCTCCCCACTCCAGACTCTCATAGGGCAGAAGAAGTCATTTGACCAGTCTCCAGCCTCCAGGCAGGGAAATTCTACAGCTTCCAGAGTAGACGAAGAAAGTTCAGGGTATCTCTTCAACAAAGACTGGGCAAATGTCAAACTGTAGGAAGGGCCTGGGGCTAAGACCTGTTGAGGTTTTCCTGCGGTGTGGCGGCATGCTGTCTGGTGTCACAAAGGGGACAAGTCAGCAGCCAGTCTGGGGCCTAGGGTACATCTCTTCAAAAGTATTTCCCCTATTGCAGGATCAGGGGTTGGAAGGAGTTGATTTGTCTCTCCACTAATCCTTTGAGCTGTTTCAAGACAAGACATGTCTTATTCACATTTGTTTTTACCACCTAACACTATATTTGTCACAAAAGATGCTCAATAAATACTTGCGGGAGGAAGGGAGCAAGGAAGGGAGGGAGGCCTTAAATAAAGTTGTCATGCAGGCAAGCCCTGCCCTTGCCTGGCCCAGCCCACTCTTCCCTGTAGCTCTGGTCATCAAACGCTGCCCCAGCCCTCCCCTATCCTGCAGGCCCTGCTCAGCGCCTCCTCTCTCTCTCTCTCTGGGGTTCCCATGTCCCTGCAGACTCGACCATTCAGTCTTCAGCAGCACACTGGATTCTCCCTCATAGCATTTACTCAACTGGACTGAGAATCTCTGCCCGTCTCTTCAGCAGCAGATGGAGCTACTTGAGGGAAAAGATCAGGGCTTGCTCCTCAGGCTGGCAGAAAGGATCTCCAGGTCTCTCAGCCGAGAAGGTTGCCCAGCAGGGTAACCGAGGGGAAGGTTTAGGTGAAACAGCTCCTTCCTGGCATGAAGAGGGTGTTGGGGTGGAGCGGAAGAGTGCTTCTGAGGAGGACTGGCAGACACATGGGGCAAGTGAGGTGCACTCAGGCCATCAGGAACATGCCATTTCAGAAAGGAAGGGAGAGAGCACCCGGCGCTGGAGATAAGGCCTGGGCCTAGAGGCGTCCCTGCGGGCCGGTGCTTGGGACTTCTTCCTGTGCAGGGGATGTGGGTTCAGACCCTGGTCAGGGCGCTAAGATCCCACATGCTGCAGGGGCCAAAGAGCCAAAACACTGAACAGAAGCACCATTGTTACAAGTTCATAAAGACTTGAAAAAGAAAAAAAGAACTGGGCCTACAAGCAGGATGGAAAATGTTTTTACACTGTCTGCTAAGGGGCACAGGGCTCCGGTGTCAGGGGAGATGGGATTGGACCTTGCTGATTTCCTAGACAAATCCTTAGATTATGACAAGTCTGAAAGATAATCATGTGGATCTGAGAGGTATTTCCAACTTTCCAAAGAACTAATGAAAATTTTATCCTATGATAAGACTAAATTTAAAAGTTGCTTTTCTTTGCTATTGCCTGGAATTGTATCTCAGTTGGTAAAGAATCTGCCTGCAATGCAGGAGACCCTGGTTCAATTCCGGGTCAGGAAGATCCGCTGGAGAAGGGATAGGCTACCCACTCCAGTATTCTTGGGCTTCCCTTGTGGCTCAGCTGGTAAAGAATCCTCCTGCAATGCGGGAGACCCGGGTTCGATCCCTGGGTTGGGAAGATCCCCTGGAGAAGGGAAAGGCTACCCACTCCAGTATTCTGGCCTGGAGAATTCCATCGACTGTATCGCAAAGAGTTGGACACGACTGAGAGACTTTCACTTTCATATCAATAAAATATTCTCATGGGAATATGAATAGTTTGATAAATGCAGTTAGGTACATCGAAAATCTTTTCTAAAAATATGGGGTTCTTCTTTTGGATGGTTATAGGGTTGAGAACACTGACGCAGCTCAGACCCTTCACTGTATGGGCTGCGGCGGAGAGGCCACGTCGCCGGTTCGTGGCGGGCGCCTTGCTAGCACCAGCAGCCAGTCCCAGACGGCTGCTCTGCGGCTGCTCGTGGATCGCGCTTGTCTTCCCTGTGAGTGTGTGTGCATAGCTGTGTCAGGCCTTTCGCGACCTCGTGGACTGTAGCCCGCCAAAGCTCCTCTGTCCATGGAATCTTCCAGGCAAGCATACTGGAGTGGGCTGCCCTTGTCTTCCCTATTCCTTTCCAAAGAGAGGCTCCTCTGGTCTGGTAACCCAACTCCTTTGGCTCTCCTGTTGTGTTTATTTATTTTTGTTTCTTTTTAAAAATTAATTTATTTTAATTGGAGGCTAATTGCTTTACAATATTGTAGTGGTTTTTGCCATACATTGTGGTTTTTGCTATACATTGACATGAATCAGCCATGGGTATACATGTGCCCCCACCCCCACCCCCGTCCCCAACCCCCCTCCCACCTCCCTCCCCATCCCACCCCTCTGGGTTGTCCCAGTGCGCCGGCTTTGAGTGGACTATTTCATGAATTGAACTTGTACTGGTCTGTTGAGGTCCTTTAATGGACCAGAAACGGGTCCATTCCTGAATATTCAGGAATAAGGGACAGAGGATTCACGACAGATCCAAAACAGCACTCAGGAAGCCTCCTGTTAAATGCTTCCTGACACTGGTCGTCTATTTCACAGATGATAATATACATGTTTCAATGATATTCTTTCAAATCATCCCACCCTTGGTTTCTCCCACAGAGTCCAAAAGGCTGTTCTTTATATCTGCGTCTCTTTTGCTATCTTGCACATGAAGTGAAGTGAAGTGAAGTCGCTCAGTGGTGTCTGACTCTTTGCAACCCCATGGACTGTAGACTACCAGGTTCCTTGGTCCATGGGATTTTCCAGGCAAGAGTGGATTGCCACTGGAGTGGGTTGCCATTGCCTTCTCCAGGGAATCTTCTCGACCCAGGGATCAAACCCGGATCTCCCGCATTGTAGGCAGATGCTTTACGTCTGAGCTACCAGGGAAGCCCAATCTTGCACATAGGCTCGTCATTATCATCTTTCTAAATTCCATATATATGCGTTAATATACTGTATTGATGTTTCTCTTTCTCACTTACTTCACTCTGTATAAAGTGAGTCGCTCAGTTGTGTCCAACTCTTTGTGACCCCATGGACTGTAGACTACCAGGCTCCTCAGTCCATGGAATTTTCCAGGCAAAAACACTGGAGAGGGTTGCCATTTCCTTCTCCAGGGAATCTTCCCAACCCAAGGGTCAAACCTGGGTCTCCCACATTGCAGCAGACGTTTTACTGTCACTCTGTTTAATAGACTCCAATTTCATCCACCTCACTAAAACTGACTCAAATGCATTCTTTTTAATAGCTGAGTAATATTCCATTGTGTATATGAACCATAACTTTCTTACCCATTCAGCTGCCGATGGACATCTAGGTTACGCCCATGTCCCGGCTAATGTAAACAGTGCTGCGTGAACACTGGGGTACACGTGTCTCTTTCAGCTCTGGTTCCCTCGGTGTGTGTGCCCAGCAGTGGGATTGCTGGGTGGGATGACAGGCCTTGATACTCACATGCTCTCTGGTGCGGCGCGCTGAGCCCAGCACCCACCGCCACAGCTGTCAGGAGTGCATCTATCAATGAAAGACCGCCCCAGGCGGTGCATAAACCGGGTTCATCGCTAGTTACCAGTAACAGAAACCCTGACTGATAGTGGCTTAACTAAGAAAGTCTCTTTCATTGTTTTTTCCTTCCTTTCTTTCTTCCTTCCTTCGTTCCATCCTTCTTCCCTCCCTCCCTTCCTTTCTTCTTCCCTCCCAACCTTCCTGCCTTCCTCTTCCCTTGCTTCCTCCCCTCCTTCTTCAAGACAACAGAAAGTATGGAGATAGACAGGATAGGGTGAGCACAGCTGTTCAAGGAGATCATTAAGGCATCAGGCTCTTTCTATCTTCCTGTTTCATCTTCCTTAGTGTGTGGTCTTTCTCTTCATGGTTGCAAGATAACTGCTGGCTCTCCAGGCATCAAAGCCAATGTCCAGACAAGAAAAGAGAGGGGGGAAAATAGAAAGGGAAAAGTCCACTGCTAGAGATGTTTTAGGCTTCCCTGGTAGCTCAGTGGTAAAGAATCTCCTGCAATGCAGGAGACAAGGGTTTGATCCCTGGGTCAGAAAGAGCCCCCTGGAGGGGGGCATGGCAGCCCAATCCAGTATTATTGCCTAGAGAATCCTATGGACAGAGGAACCTGGAGGGCTACAGTCCATGGAGTCACAAAGAGTGACTGAAACGACTGAGCAAGGACCCAGAGATGCTTTGACATTTTATTCAGGAAGGGAAGCCCTCCTTTGGGATTTCAGTTACTAGAACTCATCCCATGGACACTCCTAGCTGCAAGGAATACCAGAAAGTTTAGCATTGCCCTTTCCAGCCTCTATACCGGAAGAAGGTAGTACAGACAAGGATTGAAGGAGTAGAGCAAGCCGACATAGATATACACAATACTGCTTGCACTCTTTCCCTCTCTCTTCCAGCCTTCCTGCTACAGTGGAAGGTGACTCATGGGGCCAGTCTTCCCATTGCTGCTATAGATCCCATGCTCTACCACCGTCACACTATCTTCTGTATCTTCAGTCTTTTCTGCTCTCCTGGATGTTATTCATTTTTTTTATACATGCTCAAATCATTCCCTTGGGGAAAAGTCAAACAGCCCCAGCGGTGGTGATTTAGGGGCCTTGATGGAAAAATGTTGGGATGCTGACCTTCAGTGAGGTGCTGCAAGAGAGAGACGATAGTCACTCATCTTTTCTACATGATGATGAAAAAAAGAGAATTTACAGCTTCACTGAATGGCCCTTTCCACTCATAGCTGCAGGTCCAGGAGCTCTGAGAGTCAGATTTATGTCCCTTGCAGACTGCAAATCTAAATTCCATTCCCTTCTTGAGTGAAGTCAGGCCACTTAATCTCCAGACCTTGACTTTCTGTATTTAGAGTGGGGACAATCACATACCTGCTTGAAAGACTAGCCATGAGGATTATACATGAGGATGGTTTGTTATAAAAGATAAAGGAAAGCGGGAGCTGGGGGGAGGGGAAAAAAGCAACGCCAAAATTTGAGTATCAGATGCTCTTGGACCCAAATTTAGCCTCATCCTATGTATTTGATAACATTTGAATCCATTGGCTGCCCAAGCCGATAACCTGGAAATCAACCTTTTCCTCTTCCCCTCCTCTCTTTTCCACATCCCATCACCAGGTTCTGTAACTTCCACCTCTTAGATGTCTCTATCTCCAATGTCACCATCTTATCCGGGGCTACTCAACAGTCATTTTTCTTTTTATCTGGCTATCAGAACCCAAATTTTGCTCCAGGCAACAGTGTATCTAGCTTCAGGCACTGAATTATAACCTACAATCCAAATATTCAATTTTGTATTCTTGTTTGCATTTGGAGGGGTACTGTGATCCAATTCTGATGTATGAGATATAAAAACAAATCTGTGATGAGCTTCTGGGAAAGCTTTGCTTTTCTGAGAAAAGGAACAGATGATGGTTAGCAATGTTCCCTCCTTCTTTTCTCTGCCTTCACTAGAATTATTGTGTCTGGAGGTAAGACAATCATCTTGCACCCACAAGGGAACAAACAAGAGAATAAAAAGCCACTACCAAGAGAGTGGTAGAATAGAACAAGTCTGCATCTTTAATGATATTGAGCTGCCCAACCATTTCTTGTGGGTGCCTGATTTCCTGGCTTCTTGTTGGTAAACCAAGTTTTAAACTATGTTGTACATTCTCTTGCTTGAAGCATTTCTAACTAATAAAATCTCCTAATTAGTCTCTCTGGCTTTATTAACTTTCTCTCCTTTCATGCATTTCTCGCATAGTATTCAAAGTAATCTTTCACAAACAAAATTCTGATCTTCACATTTTGCAGTCTAAATGCTTTTGATGGTGTCCCATCAAAAACATTTAATGTAACTTGTATAACTAACACTACCTGTTTGGAATAAAAATAAGAACTTGCCTCTTTACTATTCACACTAACCACTTGAGCTCCAATCTGTTTCCATTTTGGGCCCAAGGACCACAGTGCTTGCTCAGTCCAAAAGAGTCAATCTGCATTCAAATGCCAAAAGGAGGGGAACTTGAGAATACGCCAGGCCACCATGAAATCTTTCCTTTCGGCTCCAGTGAGTGTTGAGGAACGTCTTGTGTTACATTTGACCGGTGCTGTCTGATGCTGCCTGACACCCTTGTTGATCCACGTCCTTGTAGCAGCCACGACGGTGAGTCTTTACAGGAGGAGAATCCCACACTGTCACGTGACACTTGGCTACAGTGTACCCGAGGTTGCAGCTCTGTTGGCTTCTGTACTCTTCCTAGACCACGTCTCCCATCCCAGGCTGCCTGGATGCAGAGGGGTTCCTGGCCCAAAGCTCTTTAATCTCATAGAGCTGAACTCAGCTCAGAGAGTTAAAGTCCAGGCTCTGTCTTCTTAGAGTTCCCCCTGACTCTGTGCTCAAAAGTATCAGAAGGGTTATGTGTGTTGAGGGGATCCCCTAATACATCTCCCTGGATGAGGGCACGGCAACCCACTCCAGGATTCTTGCCTGGAGAACCCCGCGGATAGAAGAGCCTGGTGGACTACAGTCCATAGCATCGCAAAGAGTTGGACACGACTGAAGTGACTCAGCATGTATGCACTTAATATGTCTGGGCACCGCCTATTTCCTCAGCCTCATCCCATGCCATTCTCCTCCATGTCTCTTAGCATCGGTAATGCCAAATGTCTTGCTACTTCTCATAATCATGAAACTCTTTCTTGCTTTTAGATTCAAGCATACTCCTTCCTCTGCCGGAACATGTTCTCACTCTCTTTCACCTAGTTAATGCTTATTCTTTCTATAGGTCTAAGTGTCGCCTCCTTAGGGAGGTTCATACAACCCAGTTTCCCCTTCTAGAACACTCAGATATCTGTTAAAGTCTATAGTTTCCATTACAAGTAGAGACTGTCTGTCTTGTTTATTGCCTAGCATAGTCTTAAAAATCAGTGAGTGAAGGAATGAATGGATGAATGAATAATGGTGGCTGGATTTGGTCCTCAGTAATATCCCCTTTTTTAGGTTATGAAGTTTTATTCAACCTGCCCACCTTCTCTGCACTTCCCCTGCCAAACTGATTAAGTCGCCCTTCGTCTGCATTTCAGTAGCACGTTGTGCTCCCCTCCGCAGGTTTAGCCTCATGAGAACACGATGCGCTCCATGCTTATTCGCCCCATCTACAACCTGAGTGCCTTGTGCTTCATGGCTTCATTCTATTTATCTTTGTATCCCAAGACTGGTTGGCATAAATAGGCTCTCAGGGATGTTAACTTTACAATTTAATAAGTCCATGGTGAGCAGACCATGAATAAGTCCATAGAACCCTTGAAGTGCAAATGAGGAGGGGTAGTCAAGGCTATTGTTTTTCCAGTGGTCATGTATGGATGTGAAAGTTGGACTGTGAAGAAGGCTGAGTGCCAAAGAATTGATGCTTTTGAACTGTGGTGTTGGAGAAGACTCTTGAGAGTCCCTTGGACTGCAAGGAGATCCAACCAGTCCATTCTGAAGGAGATCAGCCCTGGGATTTCTTTGGAGGGAATGATGCTAAAGCTGAAACTCCAGTACTTTGGCCACCTCATGAGAAGAGTTGACTCACTGGAAAAGACCCTGATGCTGGGAGGGATTGGGGGCAGGAGGAGAAGGGGACGGCAGAGGATGAGATGGCTGGATGGCATCACTGACTCGATGGACATGAGTCTGAGTGAACTCCGGAAGTTGGTGATGGACAGGGAGGCTGGCATGCTGCGATTCATGGGGTCGCAAAGAGTCTGACACGACTGAGTGACTGAACTGAAGTGAACTGAGGGGAGGAGATGAAAGGTTACATTTAGCTTACTGGCCCAGCTACGTATGGTACAGATGAGTCTATTTCCTGCCTAATCCATCTGGGGACATGGACAGAGTTCTGTGTTTCTGTGTCTCAGTGTATATTTGCAGATTTATGTTCAACTAGAAAAATATAAACTACCCCTGATAGATGAAGGTGGGAAAGGCAGATGGCCTTAATCAGCAAGCCACAGGGTCTATTTCCAGAGTTTCCAGTGAGTTTTTGGCGATACTATGGGGGTTCAGAAGCCAAATTTGGGGACAGAGGTTGGAGGCAGCTGAATTGCTCCATGTAAGAAAATGAGAAGAATTTAGGTTTTGCCCCTGAGAAGAAGACAACAGACAAGAGGAGAAAGAAGACTTTCTGAATAATGTGGAAAGATTCTGAATCTGGAGTTGTGAGAATGACCAATAGATTTTAAAAAATAAGTACCTAAATGTCTGCCATCTAAGTTGTTTGCATTGTTCTAATGTAAATCTCTTAATTTCTTCAAATCTTCTTAAGTTTGCCACATCACTGAAGCCTTCCATGTTCTCCATCCGCATGGAGGTGGTGTTGGAACAGAGGTGGTAGTGAGGAATGGCTGAGGGACCCTGGTCTGAATGATTCATCAAAAGCAGACATGCCCTCTGGAAGTATGCAGAAAACTTGGTGTAGGCGTTAGACTTTGCAACATCCGAGGGCTGATGATGGCTCAGTGCACACTGGTCTTGCTCTTTAGGGTCAGTGTGACTCACTCTGGGCCTGATGAATCTGTCTGCATGCGTTTCAGTGGCGGTTAAGTGTGTAAGTGAGATGTGAGAGCTTTCACCGTACGTATCGGTGATTGTTGTGTTTGCAACTATACTTGAAGATGTGTATGTTTATGCACACCTTTCAAGTTTATGTATGAATATGGCTGCATGCTATATCTTTGTTGGAAATGCTGCTAAATGTTCACGTGATCATACTTTTGTTCCTCATCGAATCTTCACACAAGGAAACTGAGTCCCTTCCTACTCCATATGGTATAGACGTCTTCCCAGGATCAAATCAACTCTCCCCCTCTGAGCCCAGCCAAATAACATGCACCCCCTGCCCCCGTCTTCCTTACTAGGGCCTCATCCCCTTTTCCTGACTTCTTCCTCCAGCCCTGAGCACAGCCAAAGCCCTTAACCAAGAGTAGGAAAACAAAAAAATCAGGTCACCAGATGTGTTCCATTCCACTCTCTCCCTCCCACCCCTCCTCACCGCAGGCCAACAAGTTCTGAGTGTATATACAGCAAGCACTGGCATTTCCCCAAACCCAGCTGTGCTTCTGCCACGTGACAGACCCAGCGGAGGTAGAGACTGAGGCTACACACCCAAGCCCACCGCTCAGCCCACCCATGTCTCTAGCACCAGTTCGTCTGCTTTGTCTAGACAGCCCAAGCAGATCCCAGAAGCTTTTACCCCTCTGAACGAAAGGTGATATATTTGCGCCCTCTGTTTCTGCCAGTTCCCCTTCTCCCTGTAGCTGTCCAGGGGCAGAAGGAGACTGAGGTCTCCTGGGCAACGGCCCTGTCTGGATACAGGATGGGGAGAAGCCCACGGCTCTGCCTCAGCTTGTGCACGGCTCCCTCAAGCTGGTCCCCACTTGGAACCCGGGATGAGTGTCCGGGTCTCTGCAGCGAACCAAGCATCTGGGATTCTCATTGGAGACTGTTTACTCGTCGATTTGCATGGCAGATTAACAGCCCGAAGCAGCCCTCCCCCTGCCAGGGACTTTCAGGAACAGTCTCTCCAAGCCAGCGTGGCCCATCCTGGGCAGGAGCCCTCCCTGCCCCTCCCTTCCCGCATCGGCCACGTGGACCTGACTCACACAAGCTCTCCAAAGCCCTGCCAAGAGCAGTCAGAGCGCTGCCTGTATGAAGTTGGATGGGTCACTTCAGGAGCAGGGAACAGTCCGGAGTCCCTTTGGAATCCATGTGCCTCTGTGGCCTCCTCCCACTATCACTCCCCAAGAGGCCACATGTCACCTCACTGTTCTGGAGATAGCTCAGCACCCAGTTCATCCTTCTTCCAGTACCACACACTAAGCCGCGCACTGCAACAAGGGGGGAGGGGCTCTGGGCTTTTAATGGGCATATGATACAAATAACACACACCTAATAGCAAGGCCAGTAGTCATGTATGGATGTGAGAGTTGGACTGTGAAGAAAGCTGAGTGCCAAAGAATTGATGCTTTTGAACTGCGGTGTTGGAGAAGACTCTTGAGAGTCCCTTGGACTGCAAGGAGATCCAACCAGTCCATTCTAAAGGAGATCAGTCCTGGGTGTTCTTTGGAAGGACTGATGCTAAAGCTGAAACTCCAGTACTTTGGCCACCTCATGTGAAGAGTTGACTCATTGGAAAAGACCCTGATGCTGGGAGGGATTGTGGGCAGGAGGAAAAGGGGACGACAGAGGATGAGATGGTTGGATGGCATCACCGACTCAATGGATGTGAGTCTGAGTGAACTCCGGGAGTTGGTGATGGACAGGGAGGCCTGGCGTGCTGCAATTCATGGGGTCGCAAAGAGTCGGACACGACTGAGTGACTGAACTGAACTGAACTGAACTGAAAGCAAGGCACTCATGTATATTATTGCATTTTATCCCTTTGATGACCCAAAGAAGAAGAAATTGAGGATGAAAGACAGCGTGAAGGCAGAGAGCAGAGAGGTTTGGGGGTAGTGATACTATTTCTGTATGACCCTGTAATGGTGGATGCGTGTTATTACACACTTCTTACACTTCTCGCACTCTTGTGCAAGCCAAGAGTGGACCTGAAGGTAGACTAGGACAATGCTATGTCAGTGACGTTGCCTCGACTGGAACAGACCTCCTGCCTGGTGCAAGGTGCTGGCCTTGGGGAGGCAAGAGTGCCTGGGGAGCTCTGCTCTTTCTGCTCAGTTTTGCTGTGAACCTAAAATGGCCTCAAAAGAAAATCTGTTGTAAATAAGTAAATAAAAAATTAAGTGACTTGTTATCAGCACAGAAAGTGGTAGACCTGGGATTTGAATGGAGGGTATTCTGCTCACGTAGTCTGCATTCTTTCCCACTGAGATTTCTCTGCCTGGGATGGGAAAGGAGGAATGAATGAGCTAGGTTGTATGAATATCCACTCAAGGTTCTCTGAGTCTTGTCTCCTTGATCCCAGTTTCCCTTGCTTTAGATGTACTGTCTAAGCCTCTGAATAGACTCAGAGACTTACTAGTTAACTCCCTTTGCCAACTGTCACTCCTCATCCAGCCTGTCCTCTGGGTGCCCCACCCCTCACTGGCCTTAGAGCCTTGAGCTTTGACTTTTTGACTCTGTATTCTCAGCTTACAGCACAGTGTCTGACATACAGCAGCTGCTAAAGAAATGCCCGCTGAGAGAATGCATGGACAAATGAGTGCAGAAACAAAGAGGAAGGAGAGAGAGAGGAAAAAAACAGGAAGGAAGCATGAAAAAGAAGACAGAAGAAAGGAAATGGGACGGAGGAACAGTGGAGGAGAGTGGGGAGGAGGAGGAAAGTCTTGGCCCCCTAACCTGCCCGATCCCCCCGTCTTCCTTGGGGGCTCGATAGCCCCCTCCGTTGCTCAGTCCTGCCTTCCCTTCCAACAGGACAACTTTGGCTGAGCCCTGCCCATCTCCCAGGTATTCCTCACACAGTCTTCAACCCCTGGAAGAACGGCCCCATCCTTTCCTACAAAATGAACGTGTTATTTGGGCAAAAGAGAAAAGGAGAAAAATTGAAGTGGAAAAAATCTGGGATTTGGAAATTCCGCTGACTGCCCTCCTTTGGAATAAAAGCGCCGCCAGTCACTGGCTGTGCTGCAGGCGGGCAGCGGAGCCAACAGCAGCACTGGAGCTGGAGGCAGGGATACGGGCAGGAAAGCTGGCACTCGTGAGGGCAGCTGCCAGAGTGGCACACACCTGCAGCCCAGGGAGACCGTGCTGCGGCTCAGCCCTGGAGCGGAACCCCAGCACACCCTGGCCTAGGCAGGGCAGCGGTCAGCTGTCCTGATGGATCGAGTGGAGCCCCATCTGGGGAGGAGGAAGAGGACCGGAGGAGGCAGGCCGTGGACTCTGCCTTCTGTCTGTGGCACCTACCTCAGCGCCTGACACGTGGGAGGTGCCCAAAGCCCACGTGCTGGGGAGAAAAAGAGCAAAGCCCTGTTCTGAGGGGTTGATGCAGACCCAGGCCCTCCCCTTACCCTCAGGCGGCTCCGAGCCTGGTGGTTGAGAGAGAGCAGCTCTAAAGAAAACAGGCTTCCAATCCAAAAGCTGAATAACAAGTCAGATAAAAAGAAGATTGGGGTGGCCAGAAAGTTTGTTCGAGCTTTTCCGTAACATCTCACAGAAAAACTCAGATGAGGTTTTTGGCCAATTCGATATAAGCCAAGGGCTTACTTTCAGAACAGCACAGTGGACTGACTGACTTGGAGGCAGGAGGTTAACTCAGACAACACCCTCAGAGTCGATCTGAAGCGAGCCTTTGAAGGGACAGATAAAAACTATTGGGCTAAAACCAACAGGATAGATACGAATGGGGAGAGGGAAAATTTGGACTAAAACTGAGAGTAAGGAGAGCAGGAGGCCGAGGGGAGGGCTGGGGGTGGTCTCATCGCGCAGAGAGGGGCTCAGTGGCCCCTGACAGGTGTCTACCGGGGTGTGGTGTGTCTGTAAGCAGGGCTGGAATTCATACTGGCTCACTCATTACCTGGGTAGCAGAGAAAGTAGAAAAGGGTGTGTTACAGGCGTCAATGTAATCTCCCAGATTCTTTGTTTTCAGCTGTGGTTGTGCTTACAGGGGTTTGAGCAGAAAGTGAAAAAGCGAAAGCGAAGTCGCTCGGTCGTGTCCAACTCTTTGTGACCCCATGGACTGTAGCTTACATCCATGGAATTTTCCAGGCAAGAGTTCTGGAGTGGGTTGCTGTTTTCTTCTCCAGGGGATCTTCCCGACCCAGGGACTGAACCGGGTCTCCAGCATTGCAAGCAGACGATTTTACTGTCTGAGCCACCAGGGAAGCTCCCCTAGACTTGTGAAATCCCAGAGATCAAATAGATTTCCACCAGAAAGGGCTCACAGACCAATGAGGGGAAACATGGAAACATAGGAGGGGAGGTCGGAGGCGTGAGTGAGGAGAGGCCGTTTGACGTTGTTTAGGAAGAGAATTGGAACAGTACTGGAAGGAGGCAGACGAAAGTATAAGAAGACTTGTAAAGAAGGTTAGCTGAGTGTCCGTGTGATTACATGTGCATGGAGGTTTCAGTAAAGACCCATATAAACGTTCAGGTTTCTGGAGCTGGTGTAAGACTTCCTTCAAATGTGACCTGGTGAAGCAGACTTTAGAGATAAAGAGAAACAAAGGCTCAATTGTATTCTAGCTATGCCTTCCTGGAAGGCAATGTTTCTCATCCACTATCCATTCTTGCCTTACTAATAAATCACAGTTTGTTGCCCAGACACAACATGGCCATTCCTGCCCTCTCTTGCACCTAGGAGCTGTGACCCAGCTCTGAGCAATGAAGCATCTGCAGAAGCTGCTGGAGCTTTTGTGAGAAAGTTCAGATTTTCTGACACTGGCCCACCCCTTCCTTTTTATCATTGTCTCTTTTCTTGTTCCTGCTTGGAACATGCGATCAGGAGGCGATCATGAGGATGAAAGTCATAAGCAGAGGATGATGGAGCGGAGAGGCTGAAGGAGCCTGCCTCAGGTAGCCTGACTTTTTGAAATCAAAAAGCAGCCTCGCTGACATGGGTCTGTTACCAACCACTGATCCAAGCCTGCCTGACCCAGTGGCCCTCACCAAGGCCTAGGAAACGGAATAGCCCCCAGATCACAACAGCCAAAACAAACTAGAGTGTCGGGGCGTCTCCCTGTGACTGGTGACAGGAGAGCGGACCCTTCTGCAGCAGAAGGGGGCCCCGGCAGGGCTGTGAGTGCTGAGACCTGAGGGGTTCAGCGAGGGGCCCGAGGCAGGACCGGGGGCAGGAGGAGGGGGCGTGGGGAGGCGCGCTGCTCCTCATCTGCTCTTGCTTCGCAGGGGACTCCGCCACCCCACCCCGGGCTGGAACCCAGTCCTGCTTTTCTCTGGGGCTGGAGGAAAGAGAAAGGAAGGCCCCAGCGGCCAGACTTCCTCCTGGTGGCTCTCGACAGACCTCATTGCACCAAACTAAAGTGCCAGCTCCCTGCCCATCCCTCCAGACACTGTATAAATGCCCAGTGAGTCCATCCATTTGCCAAATTCAGTTTTTTTTAGGAAACTTCAGAGATACATCAGAGTTGGTCAATAGACTTGAATTCTACTCAAGTTACCTAATATGTTCAGTAACTGGCCATGGGCCTTAGCTGGACAAGTCATGTCTACTCTGGGTCAGTTTTCCCTTATCTGCAAGAGGAAAGATTTGCTCTCTCAGCCATTTCCAGAGGCCAGTTTATGGAGACTTCCTTGTCTGTGGAAATATAATAGTAATGACTGCTATTTACTGGGTGTTTCATTTGTGCCAAGTGTTTCTCACATACTAGCTTGTTTAATCCTAATAATGACCCCAGAAAAGTGTGTAATCACATTTTCTTAATAGATGATGAAACCAAGGCTTAGAGTAGCTAAATAATTCATCTGAGCTTCTTCAGACCATGAGCAGTGGAGCCTGTGTCTGAGCTCAGCTGTTCTGGCCCAGAGCCCATGTGTTCAGTTGGCTACAGCTGTCTGTGTGATACACCACCCTGATGGCAGAGACTGAAGAGGCTCTTGATGAAAGTGAAAGTGGAGAGTGAAACAGTTGGCTTAAAGCTCAACATTCAGAAAACGAAGATCATGGCATCTGGTCCCATCACTTCATGGGAAATAGATGGGGAAACAGTGGAAACAGTGTCAGACTTTATTTTGGGGGGCTCCAAAATCACTGCAGATGGTGACTGCAGCCATGAAATTAAAAGACGCTTACTCCTTGGAAGGAAAGTTATGACCAACCTAGATAGCATATTCAAAAGCAGAGACATTACTTTGCCAACAAAGGTCCGTCTAGTCAAGGCTATGGTTTTTCCTGTGGTCATGTATGGATGTGAGAGTTGGACTGTGAAGAAAGCTGAGCACCGAAGAAATGATGCTTTTGAACTGTGGTGTTGGAGAAGACTCTTGAGAGTCCCTTGGATTGCAAGGAGATCCAACCAGTCCATTCTAAAGGAGATCAGTCCTGGGATTTCTTTGGAAGGAATGAAGCTAAAGCTGAAACTCCAGTACTTTGGCCACCTCATACGGAGAGTTGACTCATTGGAAAAGACTTTGATGCTGGGAGGGATTGGGGGCAGGAGGAGAAGGGGACGACAGAGGATGAGATGGCTGGATGGCATCACTGACTCGATGCATGTGAGTCTGAGTGAACTCTGGGAGTTGGTGATGGACAGGGAGGCCTGGCGTGCTGAGATTCATGGGGTCGCAAAGAGTTGAACACGACTGAGCGACTGAACTGAACTGAAGATGGATGATGATAAGTATGTATGCATTTGGATTCATGTGCATCCACACACATACACATATGTGTCCTAATATATTGATGTAACGTTGCAAGCTTGACACTGACTTTCTGGGAAAGAAGTGGGATATATTCTTTATGTTAAGAGTAAGAGAATGAGTCTTTCATATTTTTATGTTAAAATGTCTTTCTCTGAAATGATGACAGAAGATGAGTATTTTACTTGCTCAACTGGCAAAATAGAGATTGACAGCCTGTTATTTTCAGCCTTATTCCCCCCACCCTCAAGTCCTAACAGACCATGAAATTAAAAGTCTGGCGCTCCTGGGCTCCAGGACTTCAAAGTCCTTTCTGGCTTGAACAGTCTGAGATCTTCAGCCTCCAGATAAGGTGATTTAGGCCACATATCCCAGGAGACATCCCCCCTGAACTGAGCCATGCCACCCTGGTGCCCTGGTGGGCTGAGCAAAGGACGCAGTCAACAGAGGGGCCTGTTTGTACCAAGCCTGCTTGAAATTCTGCAAATACTTTGATCTCTAAGGAAATTTCCCTTTCATGTTCTGTCCTGGTCCCAGCTTTAGCTCCAGCCCACTCTGCACTTATCTGCCTTTTGGGATAAGCACCATAGAAAAAGTTTTAAATTATTCTTTAACTGGGTGGAGATATTTCATCTGAGATCAGGTCCCAGACATATCCCCAACCAGTCTTGAATTCCAGGTGTCAAAGACGACCAATCTCCAACTAGAATGTTTAGAAAGAGGAAGCAAGAGACAGAATTATGGGTTATCTTGACGATATCTGTTCAAAGCAATTGCTCTCCTCTTATCATGGATTCTGCTGACACCTGGAGCTGATCAGAAACAAAACAAGCAGTGTTGTGGACACTCCACTGATGCCTTCTTCAACACAAAGCTGGTAGGCTCTTGTTTTGAAGGTAATATAGAACAAGGAATTTGGGGAAAAAAAGAACTTGTATATCCCTATGTTATAATTTTTTTTCTTATTAAAAGTCTCAGAGACCCTTGTGAAGAAGGGGCATTGCTAACATCCCAACAGCAGCCAGGGACATTCTTAGGAAAAGCAGTGGAAACCACAGTGCTGCTACTGCTGTGGGGCCCTCATGCCTAAAACCCATGAAGAATTAGCCTTGGTGGGCTCGGCTAAGACCAGATAGACTTAGGGTTCGGATTGGAGGACGGGGGATGGTTTTTCTCTGTCACATAAGCACAGAAGCAAGAGTCATGAAGGCTACCAATCTGGAAGAAATCTCAGGATTTAGAGGAAGACGAATAAAAATAAACAAAAAGACATCAGTTTTCCAAACCAGATGTGACCCTGGAATTAGGTATAAAGAAGAAAACCAGCTGTTGAGTGTATCATGTGACGACTCCAATGGTATCATTATTTCATCATCAAGACTTGGACAAAGTCACCATCTCAGTTGGATTAAACAGAGAAAGAGGAATGAGGAGCTGGGTTACAGTACTGATCTGATCCATTTGCTTCAAAAACCCAGGCTTGTGCCCTGAAATGGCAACTGAAGCTAGTCATTAAAAATGATTTGCTCTGGTGATGGGATTTTGAGAAATGAAGTTGACAAAGTGGATTCATCTGTTTAGAAAAATGTTTGCTACTGTAGGTGGTCCATTAAAACACCAAGAAAAACAGAGAATAAAAGAAAAAAAATTACTAGCAAGATCCCATATGAGGCTCACAGTCCTACAGTTTCAAAATAGCAGGAAGCCACTTACAAATTAAAGTTGGAAAATTGTTTTGTGGGTTGGGGGGCTGGGGAGGGACTGTCTGCTTCTTACAGTGAGAAGTGATGTCTTGTTCCAGAGGCCTGTGCTTCACATCATCAGTTATTCCCTCTGCCCCGCCGACTGTGTCTTTCAGCCTCTCCCACCACGAGCTTTTCCCCTTCAGTCTACGACAGACCGCAGGCAGTGCTGCTCTGTGTGTCAGACAGTCCCACCTAGACGCGACTTTCCGCTGACCTGGGTCCCCTCCAGCTATGGCCCTGGCACTCTTCTTTTTTCCCAGCCACACTGCTTGAGTGAGAAGCCCACATGACATTCTGTTAGGATTGCCTCACAGAATACAAGACATCCAGTTAAATTTGAATTTCAGATAAACTGCAAATAATTGGTTTATACTACTACTAAGTCTCTGTGCGACCCCACAGACGGCAGCCCACCAGGCTCCCCCGTCCCTGGGATTCTCCAGGCAAGAACACTGGAGTGGGTTGCCATTTCCTTCTCCAATGCATGAAAGTGAAAAGTGAAAGTGAAGTTGCTCAGTCGTGTCAGACTCTTCCCGACCCCATGGACTGCAGCCTACCAGGCTCCTCTGTCCATGGGATTTTCCAGGCAAGAGTACTGGAGTGGGGTGCCATTGCCTTCTCCTTGGTTTATTATAGTAACACTAAAAATACTATTTATTGTTCATCTGAAATTCAAATTTCAGATGAATTAGATTCAACTGGGCATTTTATATTTTTATTCACTAAACCAGACACCCCACTGACTTTGTATCCCCTACCTCACTTTTCATTTGCTGCTCAGCCCATTGAAATCTGCTTTCTGCCTCTTCCTATCTACAGATCCTGCTCTCCCTAACTTCCTCAGGGATCTCCTAATGATCAAATCCAAAGGAGGTGTTTCTAGATCTTACAGGGAGCACCTCTCTAGAGCTTTCAGCAGTCCCTGTTGGTGTCCGCTCTCTCAGGGTGAAACTGTCCTCACATTTCTTGTTTTCTCCATCTTTTTCTGACAGCCCTTCTCTGCCTTCTTGCACTCCCCTTGTTAGCCCTGGTGCTCCCTAGGGTTCTGCCTTTGGGCCTTCAGCATTTTCTACACACAAACCTGTGTCACAGCCATATTTCTCTCCCTGCCCCACTGGTCTCAGCGGCCCGAGCATCTCTTACCTTCTCATCCATCGTCCTGACTGCAGGGCACCAGAGTACATCTCCCAGGGAAACCTGCCTGCCCTAGGTCTCCAAGGAGAGAGCCTCTGCTGTCAGAGAAGAGAGCGGTTTCCAAAGGGGTCAGAGCCCTGGGCCCTGCAAGGCTAATGGGCTATGAATTCCGGACGTCCTGCCGCAGTCGGTCCCGGGGCGGCAGAGCCCGTAGGGTGTCCCTGCCTGCCTTCCAGAGTCAGCCTCTTTTCCCAGGCGTCCCTTCAGCACGTGTTCATTGACTTTAGGTGCAGTCCTGATTTTCTTTTTCACATTTGTTGTTTTTTAATGATTATTATTTCTACACACACACCATCTTATTGGGAGCTCCTTGGACCCTCCTCCACCAGATGGTGCCCTGCTGGAGAGCAGAGACTGACGATGCCCCATGGGGATGCTCCATACACGCCTATGGCCGTGTGACTCTTAGGACTGAGAGCAGTGAAGGCTGAGGTAGAGTTTTTTGAGGACAGAACTAGGAGACTGTGAAGGAAAGGATGTCACCAATACACTGCAGTCTGGTGGCTCCAGCCAACAACAACCTGCACAAACTGTTCTCAATGTTGCGAGTCCTTCCAGCTGCCCAATCCAATAGTTACTTTCCAGTCCGTACCAGTTTGGACTTCTCTAATGCATTGGAAAGTTAATCACTCTCCTCAGCTACTCTTTTGTTTTTAACATAATTTATTATACAGCCAATGATAGTGATTCTCAGTCATGCTTTCACGGTCCATTCTAGTGGAGATGGGAGGAAATGCATAACCACTTAATCAACAATTTGGCAAATGGTCATAAATGTTTAAAGATGAGTAAGGCAAACGAGATAATTCAGTCTCTTTGAAAAGGTCATATTTGAATACAGACTTGAATGCAGTGATGGAGCAAGCCATGGGGATGGCTGAGGGAAAAGCGTTCTGCAAAGAGGAAATAGGAGGTTCAGGTGAGCAAGAGGAGAGTGTGAGGAAGGTCAGAGTGGCAGAATCAGAGTGAGAGGCAGAGAGCAGGAGACAAAGGCAGAGAACTAGCAGCTGTGATTAATCATGAATGGCCTTGTGAGCCATGGCAGACACTTTGCGTCTACTCAATGTGAAGTAAGAAGCTGTTGGAGAATTTGGTGGCAGTTTCGACTACAGCCTACTGGTGGAGGTGGTAATAAATTATTGGACTTGAAGGTAGAGCTGACACAAGTTGCTGATGGATTACATATGAATATGACAGAAGCAAAGACTAGCCCCCAGTTTTTTCTCCCTGAATGGTAGCATGGTGATGCCATTTATTGAGGACTAACAAGATACCTAGATTTTTGGGGAAAGATCAAGTTTAGTTTGAGAGTTGTCTAATGATACCTGTTAAATATCCAGTCAGTCAGTCAGTTCAGTCGCTCAGCAGTCGTATCCGACTCTTTGCGAACCCATGGACTGCAGCACGCCAGGCCTCCCTGTCCATCCCCAACTTCTGGAGTTCACTCAAACTCATGCCCATTGAGTCGGTGATGCCATCCAACCATTTTATCCTCTGTCATCCCCTTCTCCTCTCACCTTCAATCTTTCCCAGCATCAGGGTCTTTACAAAGGAGTCAGCTCTTCGAGTGAGGTGGCCAAATTATTGGAGTTTCAGCTTCAACATCAGTCCTTCCAATGATCACCAAGGACTGATCTCCTTTAGGATGGACTGGTTGGATCTCCTTGCAGTCCAAGGGACTCTCAAGAGTCTTCTCCAACACCACAGTTCAAAAGCATCAATTCTTTGGTGCTCAGCTTTCTTAGAGATGTATAACACGGAGACAGTTGAAGAGAATAGTTAAATGAAGGATGGGGGTAGAAATAGGGGTGTAAAGTTGAAAATCATCAATATATGAATGGACTTGATGGATTATTTAGGTAGCAAGTATGGGTTTTTTAAAAAGTCAGAAGATGAGGAGGAACAAGCAAAAGAGAACGAGTTGCCGCTGAGGTAGGAAGCCTGGTGTGCGGCAGTCCGTGGGGTCGCAAAGAGTCAGACACGACTGAACGACTGAACTGAACTGAGGAAAAGAGTGATGAGAGTGATTTCCCAAAGGTCAAAGGAAAGGAAGGTTTCAAGAAAAAGGGCATGATAAATTATGCCCAAATGAGAAGCTACAGAGATAAGAAATGTGGAACAATTACTGGGTCTGCAGCGTGGAGGACAAGAACCCTGACAAGAACTGTTTCAGTGAAATGGTGAAGCCAGAGTCTGACAGACAGAATGTAAGAGAGAGAAGATGGCAGAGCAAGTGTAGCAAGCTCTTTCAAAAATTTATTTGTAAAGAACAGAGAAGTTGGACAATAGCTGGAGTTGGAATGGAGGGAGAGGTTTTTGTTTTGTTTTTCAAATGGGAGATATTGCATTCTAAGCAATTTTAGGATTTCCTCAGTGATAACATTACACTCATTTACTATATATTGTAAATGTAATGGTAATAGTAAATGTAAGCAGACTATTATTACTATAGTCTGTTAGGATCTGAATGGGAAAATGGGCAGAAGTTTCTCACTAACTATAGGCCATCTCCTGTGCTGCATACTTTACTTGATTCTCCCCATAGGAGGAGTCATCCCCAGGAACGTCATCTATTGAGGGGGTCACCGTGGTGGTAAAGTTGGATCTCTGTACTAATGTATTAGAATTTTGTCAGTCTACTTCTGCAAATATGTATTGTTACCTTAAATTTTTTTTCTAAGTACTTGGCGCTGTGGACAACCAGGCAAGTAAAGATCATGAAGGCTTCCATTTCTGTCTGTCATGGAGTAACAAGGACTGGACTTGGTGCCCCCCTCCACATCTTATACAACTTTTTAAAAATTGACAAATGTGTCAAATAATGGTTTTCAGAGTTTGGACAACAGACAGCATAGGATAATGACTTCTGAGAGAAGAGAAACAAATGACGTGGTCACTGAATTAAGGATTAGTGTTCAGTTTTGGAATCTGAGGTTGGCCAGACTTTGCACAGCAGAGCTGGAGAGGAAAGAGCTACACATGGAGAGTTTCAGAGATCTGCAGAGGATTCGCTTAAGTTTTAACCTGAGTACTGACCAGTACACGCATCTGAGGAAACTGCCCAAGGCTAGGGAAATAACTACTTGAAGGAGAACAATCCCCTTTGTTAACACAACTCAGGAAAGTAGGTTCTTGCTCCCATTTGCCAGAAGGGAAGGATTTCCTAACTCATGGGACACAGAGTTGAGTCCTCAGACTGGTATTGCTTCAGTTCAGTTCAGTTCAGTTGCTCCATTGTGTCTGACTCTTTGCAACCCCATGAACTGCAGCACACCAGGCCTCCCTGCCCATCACCAACTCCCGGAGTCAGTGATGCCATCCAGCCATCTTATCCTCTGTCGTCCCCTTCTCCTCCCGCCTTCAATCTTTCCCAGCATCAGGGTCTGCCCCTGTGGTGATATATTGGAATATGAAGCATTGGTAAACACACATGTATATCCTAGCTCTGGGCCTGGGAAGAGTGACATCCCAGGAGCAATGAGCACATCTGGCACCCAGAGCTCAGCTTCTGAGTTTCATTCTCAGCTGAAAGACACTAGGGCTCTGTGAATCTATGGCTACTTTCAAGGCTGGTGCAAAAGGGGATCTTGTGCCAAAGGCAAGGAAGTGCTCAAAGAATGATAAGGATATGGCAAAAGAACACAGAGGCCAGCTCAAAGGGGCTTGTACCAGTCAACTAAGAGAAAATTTCAACTTCAAAATACATGTTAGTAACAGATTATAATCCATTGAGTAAAAGACAGATCTATGAATCTGAAGACTATGGTCTGCGGACAAAATCCAGCCCACTGACTGATTTTGTACAGCCCCCAGGCTCAGAATGATTTTTCAGAGGAACATTTGCAATCAGTTTGATAATTGGGAACACTGACCTTGAACCCCAAGTAAGTCTAACTTCTCCCACCCTCCAAAGAATTCTATTCTCATTAGGAGATCTGCACTACAAAAAAATTGTATTCAATAATTTTATTTTTAATTTCATCAGTGAAAATGCTGTTGAAAATTTTTTCCTCTCATTATGAAAGTACCTACATAATATCCTCAACTTGGCTTCCTGGCCCACTAAAAATATTTACTAGATAGTAATATCTCTAGCCCTTTACACAAAGGGTTTGTTAACTTCTGGGCTAAATTAATTAAATGTCTGAGGAACAATGGGATATCTGAGTGTTTCAAAGCACTGCGCATAAAATATCAATCATAAAATAATCTTTTAGTTACAAAGGAAAAAACAAAAATTCAATAGTTGGAGAAGCCCAGCAGACAGCAGTATAAGTAATGAAAGCCCCTTCAGTAATGGGACAAACTAAAATCAAGCCTCACCTGTTAGGGTGCAAAGAAAGAAACACAGATCATTCCTGTGACATTCCTGCTGAAGACGCACAACTTGAAAATAATCAGGAGGAAACAAGATAACTAACCTATAATCTTCAAAGGAGACCAAGCTATGAAAGTCAAAGAAAAACCAAGGAATTGGTCCAGAAGGAAGAGACTAAAGAGAAGCAGCAACTAAATGCAGCATGTGATGCCAAACTGGACAATTTTGCTATAAAGCTTTTGGGGACAAATAGCAAAACATTAACGGTACCTAGGGATTAAAAGATGGTACTATACCAATGTTAATTTTCTGATTTCTATGATTGTATTGTAGTTACACAATATGGAGGAGAATATCCGCACACACACTTGCTTTTTTGTAGGAAACACACATTAAAATTTTCAGGGGTTCTGGGGCATTAGTCAGCAACTTACCCTCAGCAGTTCAGGGAAAAGAGGTTTTTGTACCATGCTTGCAACTTTTCCCTAAGTTTGACATTATTTCAAGACCAAAAAAAAAAAAAAAAAAAAAGGAAACACTTTTACAGAGTTAGAGGCTTCTATATTATTCTCACTACCCAAGACTCCCTTAGAGCTAGGGATGCAAGTTCTAGCCAGTGAGACACAAGCAGAAGAGTGTGGGGGATTCTTGGGGAAGCCTGTGCTTCTTTCGCAGAGGCCTCCTCCATTCCTCCTTCTTGGAACACGGATGTGGTGCCCCAGCGCAGAGCATCCTGGGTTTTACGGCACTGTGGTGACAAGTGTGAAGCAGAAAGCTGATACCCTAACGATGCCAGGAAGAGGCTCAAAAGATGAGGGGATGCCCCAAAGCAAGACAAACGTCAGTTACAGAACAATGGGGAGTGATTTCAGCAAGTCCTGAGGACGACTGCAGAGTAGCCCAGAAGGACTGGAGAATGGTTGCCCATCATCCCCTCGCATGTACAGCCTCTTCCTACTGCTACCATTCCAGCAACCCTGCCCCCCCACCTCTTGCTGGCTATGACAGAAACAAATCATCAAACCAAATATAAATTTTAAAAACAGGAAGAGAAGAAAATTAAAATAAAATTTAAAGCTAGGAACAGAAGTTGGAAAAATATAAAACAGAAAAAAAAAGATCCTTAAGAATAAAACCTTTAAAACCTTAAATATTTTACAATGAAACAAAGTACTATTATGTACAAAAAGTAAACGACATGAAAAATAAAGGCAAATAGAAGCTAAGACCATCAAACGAACAAAAACACAGTAGCAAGAAGATAATAAAAGGATAAATGTCCATAGTAAACAAACAAGAACAAAAAAGTTAGATATAGACAGGCAGAGAAAGTACCTTCCCATCAAGAAAGAGACCAGAAAAGACAAAAACTGCTTAAGATCATGGAGTAGAGTTAGAGGTTAATGCAACCAAAAAGAGGAGGAAAAAGAAGGAAATAAAACAGTAGAAAGGGGTCTGAGGAACAAGCAGCATCCTCCTGGCCTGAAAGGAGAAACTAACACTTGTCCCAAGAAAGAGCTTAGTATCTGCTCTAACCCAGGAAATGAAGTCCCTTTTAGGAATGCCTCTGGGAAGATGGTCTGGGGAAGCCATGCTCCTCTCGTTTCACCAGCCTCCAGAAGGTTCCAACCCCTGCCCTTCAGGGTCATTTAGACATAATGACTTCCTATCAAGTAATGGTGGCTCAGTGGTCAAGATACCGCCTGCCAATGCAGGAGAAACAGGAGATGCCTGTTCAATCCCTGGCTGGGGAAGATCCCCTGGAGGAGGAAATGGCAACCCACTCCAGTATTCTTGCCTGGAAAATCCCATGGACAGAGGAACCTGGCAGGCTACAGTCCATGGGGTCACAAAGAGTTGGACATGACTTAGTGCCTGAGCATGCATGATCAGGAGACACTAGGCAAAGAGGTTCCAGCTAGTCTGTTGGAGTCCTGAGGTTTCCTGTGTTGTTGCTGGTTTCAGGTTTTAGTTCCTGTGTTTGATGCCTCCCTTGGTTGTTCTCTGGCCCAGCTTTGCAGGGCAGGACTGAATGAGATGAAATCAGGTGTTGCTGGAGGGAGCAGTGCTACAGAGAAGTATTCGATGAGAGGAAAATCTAGTTTTGGAAAGTTCCCTAGGTGAACTTTTGAAGGCAAGGAAAAGAGGCTTATTCAAGTTGCCTCAAGAAACATGCACAGGAACCCAGGAAGATTGGCCAGATCTTAGGAGAAACAGACATTGGAGGGTGTCCATGACCCTTTGGTGGCAGAGGATGAGATGGTTAGATAGCACCACTGACCCAATGGACATGAGTTTGAGCAAACTCTAGGAGATAGTGAAGGACAGGGGAACTTGGTGTGCTGCAGTCCATGGGGTTGCAAAGAATTGGACACGGCTTTGTGACTGAACTACAAGAGCATGCCCCTTACTGATGGTTCACTGGTAGGACCAAAACAGTGGAACAGGGGCAGGGAAGGTGGCCTGTAACTTTATATAGAGAGCCTGCCTGGGATGACTGTCTGAGGGAACCTTGAAACCCCAACGAGAGTATGTGTGATGTGGACCCAAGGATAGTCATGAGCTAAGGGAGGCGTGGTAAATGGGCAGCTGGAGGAAAGGCACCATCTGTATAAGGAAGCTGCCGTCACAGGGTCCCAACAGAGCACCACCAAAAAATGTAAGTTAGACCCAAGAGAAGAAAGCCAGCTAAAGACAGCAAATATCAGCACTATACTATATTAAAGAACTGGGCCTACCCCTGGTGGCTCAGATGGTAGAGTCTGCTTGCAATGTGGGTGACCCAGGTTCGATTGCTGGGTGGGGAAGACCCCCTGGAGAAGGAAATAGCAACCCATTCCTGTATTCTTGCTTGGAAAATCCCATGGATGGAGAAGCCTGGACATGACTGAGCGACTAAAGTGAGAATTTTCTTGCTTCTTTCGTCTCCTCCTTCTCCTTGAGCAACAGCCTTGGAGATCGAGGCAACCTAGTAAGAGAGGGGGAGATGAGATGCAGAAGGTGCGAGCACGGAGGATAAGCTGATCACCAGGCCTTTGCCCCCTGGGAGCTTCTGGCCTGAAGCAGAGAGAAGAAGGGCAGAGAGGGACAGAGAGAGGAAGGGAGAGAAGTCTTATAAGGAATTTAGTTTTGATCGAGTGGAGAGGAAATAATTGATGCTGCAGGAGAGAGAGGGGATAACGGCAGGACAGAGGCTGGGATGGGTGTGTAGCTTCCCTTGACCCCAGCTGCCAAGTAAAATGCAGTCTCTCTTATGCATGAAGAGTTCCCACAGGAGAGCTCTGGGAGAAAAGTTATATCCCAGCTCCTGTAGGCAGGGTCCAGGGAGTTACCAGGAAAAGCACATAGCTGCAGAAACTCCAGGATCCTTCAGCTAAAACAACAAAGGTCTGAGACCTAAATAGTACTGGGGAACCCCAGCCAGAGAACAAAACTTACAGCACATGGATCTGAAGGGAACAAAACTAGAAGTTGTCAATCTCAACTATGCAAACTGAAGCACATACAATTAGGTGCTGCCTGGGTAAGGTGGAACCCCCTGACTCATGCGCCAAGCACTCACAGTGGGTAGAACAACAAGAAAAAAACCCACATGGTGTTTTTCAACCTCTGTTCTCCCGCAAGCAGTCATCTGTTCTGTCTTCTGAAGACTGAGTCTCCTTAAGGAAACAGAAGCCATTCTAAACCTTTCCCCTGGTGATGTGGCCTTTGCTTCCAGTGGGAGTGGCTTTTAACACCAGTGCATTTATTCCCTGCCTCTAAGTTACAGAGGGATCCCATCAGTGGTGCCTTACACGCAGCCCGCACTGGCCTGCGAGGACTGACCAATTTTCCAGAACTTTGTGAGCAGGTTTTTAAAGGCATGCTACATCATTTAAAGTTAAATTATAAAAACTGACAATTACGTCACATTAAAAAACAAAGGTGGGGATTTCCTGGCAGTCCAGTGGTTAGGACTTGGCTCTTTTACTGCCGGGCCCCAGGTTTAATCCCTGGTTGGGGAACTTGGATCCCATGAGCCAGGCAGCACAGCCAAAAAAAAAAAAAAAGACAGAAACAAAGGCAATAAAAACTGAAGACTCATCACTTACTAATTATCTTATCGCATTTTATGATTACTTACATTCTGGAGGTTGCGTACATCTATCGTATCTGATGGTAGAAATACTATGAAATGGAGTGTCAGTAAATCCCTTCCCAACTCCATGTTCAGGGCCTTCATTCTGGTAGTTCCAAATGAGCCATGGGAATCAACAGACACTACGAATCAGCCCCAACCCCAGCCCAAGAAGTAGCTGGTGAGCATTCACCAGCTTACCACTGGACTCCACGGACCTGAGGGAGTCAGAACAGGCCCAGCATGAGCTGGCCTCGGCAGCCTGCCATTTTCTCCGCCTTTTCCATGCACCCTCCTCTGCTCAGGGAGCAGGGGTTCGGTATTTACTTACTTGGAGGGCATCTGGGTCAGATGTTCTCCTCAGACAACAGCGCTGAGGAGCTAGCTGAGGAAATATTTTCCCAGCTCTGCCTGGTTTCGTTTTGAACAAAAGTTGTTCTAAGGTATGCGGCCGGTAGGAAAGTAAATAGAGCAGCTGTGATGTGAATTCTAGCTGAAATAAAGAAAACTTATGAGTCTGGTTTATATAAAAAGAAAGGTTATGGATTCAGATTTTCCTCCCTTCCTGCCTCCGGTCTCTCTTACAGCAGGACAGTCTGTGTTTGCATCACCCACCCCTTACCTCTGGGCTGCACTCGGCACAGGCTTTCCTTGGCTCTGGTTCAGGACAAACTTGCTGTTTTCTGGACACTTGTTTCCAGTGGAGGAGTTATTTATTATTCTTTTCATAGTGGACGTTGCTTAGACTTCATAGGACTCTCTCAAGGGCCCATGTTCAAGGATCTGCTATTCTGAGTTGGAATAATCCTCCAGTCCCAATTGTGTTCAAAGCTCAGTCATTTCCCTTGAAAGCCAGGAACAAAAGGAGGAGATGGGGGAATCCAGCACATTTAGAAATTCAACCAGATTTCTGATCCTCCTTAAAAAGATGCAATTTTCTTTCCTATCCCCACACCTGATGGTGAGTTAGTCACACCACACATGCATTAGTATATGCGCTCCATGTCAGTACAAGCAGATCTTGGAGATATTGTGGGCTGGGTTCTAGACCACTACAATAAAATGACTATTACAATAAAGTGAGTCACAGGTTTTTGGTTTTCCAGTACATATAAAAGTTATGCTTACACTATACTACAGGCTATTAAGTGTGCAATAGCATTAGGTCTAAAAAAAAGTACATAAGTAAGTGTTAATAAGTGTTAGTCATTCAGTCATGCCCAACTCTTTGTGACCCCATGGACTGCCGCCCATCAGGCTCCTGTGTCCATGAGATTTTCCAAGCAAGAATACTGGAGTGGGTTGCCATTTCTTTCTCCAGGGGATCTTCCCCGACCCAGGGATCGAGCCCAGGTCTCCTGCACTGCAGGCAGATTCTTAACCAACTGAGCTACAAGGGAAGCTCAATTTTAAAATATTTTGTTACTAAAAAAATGCTAAGTATATTGGAGCTTTTAGTGAGTCTTAGTAGTCACATCAAAGATCACTGATCAGAGATCACCACAACAATGAAAAAGTTTGAAATACTGAATTATCAGAATCTGACACAGAGACATGAAGTGAGAAAATGCTGTTGGAAAAATGGCTCCAACAAAGTGCAGTAAAGTTAAGCACAGTAAAATGAAGTGTGCTTATATGCCAATAACACTGCAGAAATGGCTCTATTTACTACTTGCTATTTGCTCATGTGTGTGTCTTAGGTTGGAGTATAGCCATCTATTGTGAACCAGAATGCTTGCAGGTATATGTGTGTAGGAATTCAAGAGACACCTGGAGTAAAAGGCAAGTTTGGTCTTGGAGTACAAAATGAAGCAGGGCAAAGGCTAACAGAGTTTTGCTAAGAGAACGCACTGGTCATAGCAAAGACCCTCTTCCAACAACACAACGGATGAGTCTACACATGGACATCATCACGTGGTCAATACCAAAATCAGATTGATTATATTCTTTGCAGCCGAAGATGGAGAAGCCCTATACAGTCAGCAAAAGCAAGACTAGGAGCTACTGTGGTTCAGACCATTGACTCCTTATTAGAAAATTCAGGCTTAAATTGAAGAAAGCAGGGAAAAACAGCTAGACCACTCAGGTACGACCTAAATTAAATCCCTTACAATTATATAGTGGAAGTGACAAATAGATTCAAGGGATTAGATCTGATAGAGTACCAAAGAACTATGGACAGAGGTTCATGACATTGTACAGGAGGCAGTGATCAAGACGATCCCCAAGAAAAGGAAATGCAAAAAGGCAAAATGGTTGTCTGAGGAGGCCTTACAAATAGCAAAGAGAAGACGAGAAGCTAAAGGCAAAGGAGAAAAGGAAAGATATACCCATCTGAATGCAGAGTTCCAAAGAATAGCAAGGAGATATAAGAAAGCCCTCCTCAGTGATCAATGTAAAGAAATAGAGGAAAACAATAGAACGGGAAAGACTAGAGACCTCTTCAATAAAATTAGAGATACCAAGGGAACATTTCATGCAAAGATGGGCACAATAAAGGACAGAAATGGTATGGACCTAACAGAAGCAGAAGATATTAAGAATAGGTGGCAAGAATACACAGAAGAATTATACGAAAAAGATCTTCATGACCCAGGTAACTGTGATGGTGTGATCACTCACCTAGAGCCACACATTCTGGAATGAGAAGTCAAGTGGGCTTTAGGAAGCATCACTACGAACAAAGCTAGTGGAGGTGATTGAGGTCCAGTTGAGTTATTTCAAATCCTGAAAGATGATGCTGTTAAAGTGCTACACTCAATATGCCAGCAAATTTGGAATTCTCGGCAGTGGCCACAGGACTGGAAAAGATTAGTTTTTATTCCAATCCTAAAGAAAGGCAATGCCAAGTAATGTTCAAACTACCATACAATTGTACTCATCTCACACACTAGCAAAGTAATGATCATAATTCTCCAAATGAGGCTTCAACAGAACATGAACTGAAAACTTCCAGATGTTTAAGCTGGATTAAAAAAGGCAAAGGAATCAGAGATCAAATTGCCAACATCTGTTAGATCACTGAAAAAGCAAGAGAGTTCCAGAAAAACATCTACTTCTGCATCATTGACTACACCAAAGCATTTGACTCTGTGGATCACAACAAACTGTGGAAAATTCTTAAAGAGATGTGAATGCCAGACCACCTGACCTGTCTCTTGAGAAACCTATATGCAGGTCAGGAAGCAACAATTAGAACCGGACATGGAACAACGGACTAGTTCCAAATTGGGAAAGGAGTACATCAAGGCTGTATATTGTCACCCTGCTTATTTAACTCATATGCAGAGTACATCATGAGAAATGCCAGGCTAGAGGAAGCACAGCCGGAATCAAGATTGCTGGGAGAAATATCAATAACCTCAGATAATGCAGATGACACCACCCTTATGGCAGAAAGTGAAGAAGTACTAAAGAGCCTCTTAACGAAAGTGAGAGGAGGGTGAAAAAGCTGGTTTAAAACTCAGCATCCAAAAAACTAAGATTATGGCATCCAGTCCCATTATGGATGCAGTCCCATCACATCTATGGCAAATAGACGAGGAAAGAAAGGAAACAGTGACAGACTTTTATTTTCTTGGGCTCCAAAATCCCTGCAGATGGTGACTGAAGCCATGAAATTAAAAGATGCTTGCTCCTTGGAAGAAAAGCTATGACCAAACTAGACAGCATATTAAAAAGCAGAGACATTCCTTTGCCACAAAGGTTGGTCTAATCAAAGCTACAGTTTTTCCAGTAGTCATGTATGGATGTGAGAGTTGGACTATAAAGAAAGCTGAGCGCTGAACAATCGATGCTTCTGAACTGTTGTGTTGGAGAAGACTCTTAAGAGTTCCTGGGACTGCAAGGAGATCAAACCAGTCAATCCGAAAGGAAATTAGCTCCGAATATTCATTGGAAGGACTTATGCTGAAATTCTAAACTTTGGGCACCTGATGCGAAGAGTTGACTTATTGGAAAAGATCCTGATGCTGAGAAAGACTAAAGGCAGGAGGAGAAGGGGACGACAGAGGATGAGTTGGTTGGATGGCATCACCGACTCGATGGGCATGAGTTTGAGCAAGATCTGGGAGTTGGTGATGGACAGGAAAGCCTGGTGAGCTGCAGTCCATGGAGTCACAAAGAGTTGGACACGACTGAGTGACTGAACTGAACTGAACTGATATATGTGTGTGTGTAGACAGGCATACATGAGTGCCATTTTGTAGATGCCTATGTATTTGAACATGTACAGAATCACATGTGTGTGTGTGTTTCTCTGTGTTTTTGCAGATGCAGATGTGATTTGTGGGAGCAGGAGTGAGACTTTCTCAAACCTGGTTGAAATGCTTGGAGAATGTCATTATCTTCTAAAAACAGAGGAATGAAACATTTTGAAGAAAGGATTTAAAAAAAACACCCAAATATATTTCAAGACTCCCTAAGTTCTCTCTATGTGCAATGGAAAAAATACCAGATATTTACATTTTTCTGTCATTATAAGGGTTGTCAATTTCATCCAGGGACAGGACTTCAATATTCAGTTTAAGCTAAAAGTTCTTTAGAAGGAACTTTGTAAGAGGAAAGATGAGATGCCACGGCCCCTGAGGGGGCAAGTTTGGACATAGCATGTTTCCCTTCCCTTCTCTCCAACTACTACCATCTGCTTCTAAAACATCATGACCCTCTTCCCGCTTTTGGAAGGGAAAGAGCTGGTCTCTAGCTGTGGATCCCTTGAACACATGGGCCGGGGCCAGGGGCCATGCCCTTCTCCTCTTCTTATTTACTTCTTTGTGTCTCAGTTTGAGGACAAGGAGACACAAAGAAGACATGAGGTTGTGTTGTAGCAGAATGAGGTCAAAACCAGGAGAAAATGTCTCTACTTCTCAATGGACCATGGGATGTAATAAGAACTTTCTGAAGTGTTTGTAAATTCTCTTCCAGATGATTCTAAGAGGAGGCAACCCATAGCTCTCTGAAGTGAATTAATAGGGTCATATGAACAGCAGGATAATCTCTGGAAGTTTTAAGAGTATAATAACTTACGTTTATTGAGCATTTGTTATGGTGCCATGAAGACTTTGTGTGGGTCATCTCATTTAATCCCTGCCACAACTGTTTAAAGATACTTATTACCTTTACTCAACACAGGAGGAAAATGAAACACAAAGAAGTAGACACTTGGCCAAGGTCACATGGGAAACGATGGATTCAGGATTCACACCAGGTCTGGATCCAGAGCCCACACTGTTAGCCCTTAGACTGTCTTAGTCCTGCCAACTCTGTCCTAGGCCTCTGTGTCACTTCAGAGGAGCTGATGCCTCTGCCCATTGCTGACACATAGAGGACTGGGACGAAAAGGGGTGGACATCAAAGGCCCAACTACCAGGAATACTTTCATATGCATGCACTCATTCCATGAAAATCCAAAACTGGAAGAGCACCTGCCCTCCATGTTTGGGGATTGCAAGTTTCTGGCAGGAAGGAAACTCACATATTGAGCCTGGGGGTGTAATAGCTGCTGGGCTCCTTGCGTGTTACAATCACCTTGTCCTGACACACTGCTGTAACAGACCCTTTGCCTTGTTGGTTTCCCTAGAGTTGCAAAGTGTTTCTTCAGTGAAAGCTTACTGTAGGGAAGGAGCACATAGGCAAGATGGCATGTTCAGGCTCTTTCGCTCCAGATTTGTAAATAATGACTCTGTAACAGCTGAGATCATTTGTTGCACTGTGTATGCGCATCACGAGATACTTGCTTGGTTGCGGGCTGCTTTGTGAGGTGCGTGTGTCTGAGCTTCACCGTGAAAGCCCTGATTACTGCTGCTTCATGGCTGTGTCCACTGGGTCAGCCATGAGAGGAGCGAATATAGCGTATCTGCTGCCACGGCTGCTGTGTCAGCCACGAGAGAGGCTGTGTTATGGCCGCCGTGACAGCCAGGACAGAATAAATATATCTGCAGTTCCCGCGGCTCCTGGGATCTCCATCCAGCCTCTTAGCTAGGGTCTTGCCTACCCTGGTTCAGCAACCCGTGTGAACAGTGTAAACATCAAGATAATTGGCATCACAGACAGGAAAAGCAAGACAATTGACGTCATGAACAGGAGGAAGAGCAATCCACTTATCATGCTCACAGACTTCTAAGGAAAATTGCCTGCCCACAGCCCCTGTAACTTTGTGATTCCGTCTTAGATACAGCTGGCTGGGCAAAGGTGACCCAATGGCAGCCATTTGTAGACTGACCAGCCCTGGCTAGATTAACCAGGACACTCAGATGGTTGCTTTCAGAAACCAAGGTTGAAACTCTTGGAAGGAGAAGGTAGGTAGCAGTGGTAGTTGAAGTGGAAGGAGGGAGAGAAGGGACAGGCCATGAAGACTGTGTGCAAGATGAGGTTGTAAGGAGGGAAAAACTTGGAGTGAATGGAGTCATAAGGAAAAAAGACATGTACAGGGAGACAGAGAGAAGTGACTGAATCCCAATAGCCTTCTGGTTTCAGAATAACCACCAGCTTGTCTTTGCCCTAAAGCGACTTGAGTGAACTCTTTGCTATTGAAAGACCTCTTAGAATACCAAAGTTTTCAAATTATTTACATTTTTAATATTATGATAGAATTAAAACACAGAATCAAAATTTTCCTATAATAAGTCTTTTATTGATTTCTATTCCAAAATGCCATTTTGGGTGGGGGAAACATTAGTAAAAGTAGGCAAATTTCATGTAACATGAGTTTTATCTTATCTGTGCTTATAGTAACTATATCTCATACACATTAATAGTTGTGACAAATACAGTTTTTGTAAGGCTTTACTTCTCTGAAAAATGTTTTAGGTATTATAAAAATTTGGTTTGTCATTCATGAGAATGTCATCCATTACAATTTGTAGAGTGCAGCAGTGGGAAATGGATGGGAACCACTGAGGGGTATTCTTACAGGCCTTTTCACAGAGAGTCAAATTGGGACTCAAAAGGTTAAGTTTCCTACCCAAGATCATGCAGCTACAACATGTCAGAGGCAGGACACAAATTTAAATCTTGACTTCATAAAGCAGCAGTTTGATGGACTAAAAATTCTGAAGGTTTCTGCTACAAAACAACTAGATCCTATACAAAACACAGTTGTTATTTTATTGCAGATTCATGATGAATAACTCTACAAGGAGCAAAGCAGGCCTTAAAAGTCATGAACTAAATCCAATACTGTGAATGGTAAGCACAAGTAAAAGATTGTCCAGAGAACAAATGCTGGTATGATGGCTGCCTTTAGGAGACTAAGTCTTTAGCCTTCAGCAGAGTGCAGGACTGAATTCAAGGCTCTGCGGTTAAGCCAAAGATCCACTAGGGTATAAAGCTTTCCATGGTCAGGAGAGCTTCTAGTAAAAGCCCAAATGCAAATTCTAATTGAGGAAAGAATCATTTTAGTTCTCCAGGTTTTTCAGAAATAAAAATCAAATATGACCTCACTACCAAAGATCTAGAGATCTCTTCAAGAATATTGGAGATATCAAGGGAACATTTCATGCAAGGATGGACACGATAAAGGACAGAAGGAAGACAAGGACATAACAGAAGCAGAAGAGATTAAGAAGAGGTGGCAAGAACACAAAAGAACTATACAAAAAAGGTCTTAATGACCCAGATAACCACAATGGTGTGGTCACTCACCTAAACATCCTGGAGTGTGAAGTTAAGTGGGTCTTAGGAAGCACTACTTATGAAGAAAGCTAGTGGAGGTGATGGAATTCCACCCAAGCTATTGAAAATCCTAAAGATGATGCTGTTAAAGTGCTGCACTCAATATGTCAGCAAATTTGGAAAACTCAGCAGTGGCCACAAGACTGGAAAAAAGTCAGTTTTCATTCCAATCCCAAAGAAGGGCAATGTCAAAGCATGTTCAAACTATCATACAATTGTGCTCATTTTACATGCTAGCAAGGTAATACTCAAAATCTTTCAAGCTAGGCTTCAGCTGTACAAGAACTGAGAACTTCCAGATGTACAAACTGGGTTTTGAAGAGGCTGAGGAACCAGAGATCAAACTGCCAACATTCATTGGATCATGGAGAAAGCAAGGAAATTTCAGAAAAACATCTGCTTCACTGCTGATGCTTCACACAGCCTTCAACTGTGTGGATCACACCAAACTGTGGAAAATTCTTAAAGAGATGGGAGTATCAGACCATCCTACCCATCCCCTAAGAAACCTGTATGTGGGTCAAGAATTAACAAAACCAGACATAGAACAATGGACTGGTTCCAAATTGGGAAAGTAGTTCATCAAGGCTATATATTGTCACCCTACTTATTTAACATATATGCAGAGTACATCATGAGAAATGCCAGGATAGATAAACCACAGGCTGGAATCAAGATTGCTGGGAGAAATATCAACAAACTCAGATATGCAGATGATACCACTCTAATGGCAGAAAGCAAAGAGGAACAGAAGAGCCTCTTGATGAGGGTGAAAGAGGAGAGTGAAAAAGCTGGCTTGAAACTCAACATGCAAAAAACTAAGATTATGGCATCTGGACCCATCACTTGATGGCAAATAGAAGGGAAAAATTGGAAACAGTGACAGATTTTTTTTTCTTGGGCTCCAAAATCACTGCATACACTGACTGCAGCCATGAAATTAAAAGACGCTTGTTCCTTGGAAGGAAAGCTGACCAACCTAGACACCATATTTAAAGGCCAAGACATCATTTTGTCAAAAAGGGTCTACATAGTCAAATCTGTTTTTTCCAGTAATCATGTACGGGTGTGACAGTTGGACGGAAAGAATGCTGAGCACTGAAGATTTGATGTTTTCAAACGTGGTGCTGGAGAAGACTCTTGAGAGTTCCTCGGACTGCAAGGATATCAAACCAGTCAACCCTAAAGGAACTTGATCTTAAATATTCATTAGAAGGACTGACACTGAAACTAAAGCTCCAAAATTTTGGGCACCTATGTGAAGAGACAACTCACTGGAAAAGAGCCTGATGCTGGGGAAGATTGAAGGCAAAAGGAGAAGAGGGAGGCAGAGGATGAGATGTTGGATAGTATCACTGACTCGATGAACATGAATTTAAGCAAAATCCAGGGGATAGTGGAGGGCAAGGGAGCCTGGTGTGCTGCAGTCCATGGGGTTGCAAAGAGTGAGACACAACTTAGTGACTGAACAACAATGAACAACAACAAATCAAAGATCAGCAAACACACAAGAAATAAACAACTACAACATATGTAGTCCTCTGCTTCCCAACCAAGGCTTCAGGTATTGAAATGATCAGATACGGAATATGAAGTCATGATATATGAAATGATTAAAAGTTTTTGAAATAGAATGAAAAATATGAACTAGACATTACCAGAAATGACAGGCATACATATTTGAGGCCGTTCCAGGGCCTAAACCCTTAGCAGCTGTCCTTCATGGAAATAAAGAAGTAAGTGTACCTATCTCCTAGAGACAGCCTATTCAGGCATAGGCTGGGAGCTGAAACTAAGCAGAAGGGAAGCAGTCACAGAACTCATGGTGAAGGGCCTCCGATCCCTTCTAGACCTTTCATGCTCCCTCTGAAGCCACAGCTTGGTAAAGACTATACCCTTAAAATACTGGAGTGAACAGAACCTGCAGGCACAGCAACAATCAACTCAGTGTTCCCGCTAGGCTTGGGGGCAGAGGGGAGCCGTATTTTGCCTTCCTTTCCTAAGGTCAGAAATTACTTTGTAGTTCACTTGGCTCAATTTCCCTTTGGATCAGCACTAAGACAGTTTTTAACTAAAAGTTTTCTCTCCACTGAAATGTACCAAACTCAGCTAAGACTCTTGGCCTTAGATCCCAAATCCCTTCCTATTCCTTCCCTGAGAACCAGCTTTGAAGAGTGATTTATTTGCTTAACTTTTCTTGGTGCAAATGTGAAAGGCAGCTGCGTCTCCTTAGCTAACATTTGCATCAATGTATGCTGTTTTTTTCTGCTGCTGCTAAGTCGCTTCAGTCGTGTCCGACTCCGTGCGACCCGGTGGATGGCAGCCCACCAGGCTCCCCCGTCCCTGGGATTCTCCAGGCAAGAACACTGGAGTGGGTTGCCATTTCCTTCTCCAATGCATGAAAGTAAAAAGTGAAAGTGAAGTCACTCAGTCGTGTCCGACTCTTTGCGACCCCATGGACTGCAGCCTACAAGGCTCCTCCATCCATGGGATTTTCCAGGGGTTGGCAATTCTTGAAGGCCTTCTCTGGCCCTCCTCCTCTAAGAGGCAAGATCTTCCTCTCAACAGAACAATGGAAGGAATCACAGGAGCAAAAATGGGTCAAAATATTGAAGTTGCAAAGAGGAAAATGCAGGTACCTCGCCAGGACACCCAAGAAGTCAGTGGGAGGACAGCTCATTCCTCCCAGGATCTGCATCCCAGCCTCCCTGGCTTAGGGCAGGGGGAGCCTTGTGGTCTGCGGTCTATGGGGTCGCACAGAGTCAGACACGACTGAAGTGACTTAGCAGCAGCAGCTGTCGCTCTGCCCCACCCTCACATTCCTGATCCTCTTCTCCCTTTTCTCCTGGACCCCTGGACAAGAAGGCTATCCTTCTGTAACCTAGACCTGCCCACTGTCCCTCCTCCACGTTTAATCAGAGTCTCTCAGGCTTGGGTCCCTGAAGTCCTACTCTGATTGATTCCTAAGTGCTGTAACAAATAAATCTTTTGTTCAGATGGTCCACATCCCTTCCTGATTGCTAACAAGATGCAAATACATTCAAATCCCCTCCCCAGGTATGTTGCTCTAAGATAACAAGTAGTAGTGAAGTCGCTCAGTCATGTCCAACTCTTTGAGACACCATGGACTGTAACCTACCAGGCTCCTCCATCCATGGGATTCTCCAGGCAAGAGTACTGGAGTGGGGTGCCATTTCCTTCTCCAGGGGATCTTCCCGACCCAGGGATCAAACTTGGGTCTCCCGCATTCCAGGCAGACGCTTTACCCTCTGAGACACCAGGGAAGACCAAGATAACAAAGTATCCAGTTAATCCAGGCTTGAGGGGCAGGAGCAATAGGACAGGAATGCCCAGTGCCTACACCTGAAAGAGGAAACAATCAGCCTTGCAAAGTTCAGAGACCTTTCTATTTACCGGAAGCACCCAGAGGGACTGATAAAATTACAATTCCTGGGCCAATTAGAATATCCTGAAACAGAGTCTCTGTGGTGGCACCAATAGCTCTTTGGGTAACCCAGATACACACAAAAGTTACTGTTTAGGGGTATTAGTTCTATGGAATATGGAATGGGAGATACTCCAAAGAGCCTCTGAGATACGTAACTTAGAATCCCGTAGTAATAGTATTAGAGGTGGGAGTAGTAGTGATTGCTAGCATTTACAACTGCTCTTCACATGCCAGCTGCTATTTCTAAGTGCTTTATATGTTATTTCCTTCCCACAGAAACCCTCTGAAAGTTAGCACTGCTATTATCTCCATTTTATAGATTAGGAAACTGATGCGTAGAGAGGGTTTTCCTAAGGTAACATAGCCAGTAAGTAGCAAAGCCTAAATTTGATCTCAGGAAGCCTCACTCCAAAATTCTCCTCTGAGCATTTATGCCATACAGTCGCCCCATTCTAACTGGCCCTCTCTCCTTTTTTTAGTAGGTGTGGGGTTGAAAGGGGAGAAGGAGTCTAGAGACTAACTGAGAGGAAAGTGGAGAGCTCACCGGGCCCCCTCCCCACCTGTCAGCAACCCCGCTACGTTAACAAGAGGAGGACAATGAGGGGTTCAAGCAGGGTGAGGAGAAAGAAAGGCCTCCCCATCCAGCCTGAGCTAGTGGCTTCCTGCTGCCGTCCGTGTGTCTGAGGAGGGGCCAAGTCTTTTTCTGCATGTCTTTCTCTGTATCAGCATTTGACAAGATCCTCCCAATCCTTCAAGGCTCTCTGGAAAAGCCTTCAGGAGCCCTCCACCCTGACCATGCTATGATGACAGCCGTTTTTGCGATGATAAACGTTTACCTCTTTCTCTGGCTACGTATTCCTTAAAAGCAGGGACTCCACAGTCCTCTTTATCACTGTAGTCCCCATCCTTGGCACTTACGGACACAATAATGTTAAGCAGAAATGAATGAGGGACCTATGATGTGCAGACACCACTAAATCCCATGTATCTAGGAGGACTTTGCATCATCCCTGGTTGCAGGGAACGTGTGACCCCGGTAAGAGGAGCAGCTGGGCTCCTAAACGCCGCTGGCCGGCTGCGTCACTGGGAGTCAGCCACTGCCCGCGAGAAATTCTTTCCTGGTAGAGAAAAGATTTATAAAACCTCTGGAGGTGTTTTCTGTGGTTCTGTTACCTCTTGTTTCCACGAAGAAGAGACATCTCAAATAGAAAGACCTGTGTGCTTGTGATTTGCAGGTGGGAGGGAGCCCAAGAAGGGGAGCAGGGACAGCCCCCTCCCGGAGGTGCTGGGAGGGCAGCAGGTGGCCCTGTGTGGAGGAGAGGGGAGCTGACGCCCCAGGAAGAGAAGGGTGTGCCTCAGGGGCAGCCTGGGCAGAGGCCATGCCCCTGGTACGGCCGGTCTGGGTGCCAGTTTCAGAGGCGGCTCTGCACATTCTGGCTCATGCAGCGGGGTGGAAGGAGCTAACTTCCTACTGCCCCCTCTCCTTTGCCAGCCTGGACTCAGAGTCCGGGAACCCTCAGGCCACACTGGCTCCTGCAGGCCCCACACAACATTAGTTTGGGCCTTGCATACTAACTGACTCCACGCTGGGTTCCAGGACTTAATTGTGAGCCCATCACGACCCCTTCTGTCCTCAGATAGGAATGTGCACAGACTCTGAGCAGAAACTGGGGCTGCACAAGTACGGGAGGCTGGAGCAGGGGCCGGGGGGGATCTTGAGTGTTAAGCTTTGCTCTAATGGATGCGTGGCCATCCTCTAAAGGGTGAGAGGAAACAAGACCAGGAGGCCCAGCCAGCGCCACAGAGGTCAGAAAGGAGGCAGTGGCCTCCTGTGAATTTCGCTAGTGGAAAACCCAGGGTCAGAACCCAGGGTGGAGAGTTAATGCATCTCCCAGATATGGACTACTTTCTCTTTCTTCTGATCATAGACGTTTCCCAGATGGCTTGTCCAGGCCTGGCCAGCAAAGCCTGGCCTCAGCAGAACCTGGGTGGATGAAGTCAGGGCAGAGAGGTCAGCACTGCCAACAGTCTTCAGGAGCCCCAAATCTGTCTTCTTTCCAGAGTGAGTCAGTCCAGGCTGCCCTAGCAGACAGCCTCACCTGGTCCCCACTGCAGGGGCCCAGCACCGTCTGGGGTTCCAGGCCTGGACCTGGGCAAGAAGGCCTAAAGGTGTCAAAGCCCTGGGATTTCCACATCAAGCCCCTGCTGGTTCATCCACCCCTAACTTCAGACCTTAGTTCTGACAACAAGCTTTCTCCCTCATTTTTGAGGCCCATTTCCTCACACCCTGAAGACGTTGGCCTCTCCGCCAGTCTTTTAGTAAAAACTCAGTCGGGTAAACCTCTGCCTCTGGGGGCTGCCAGCTACCCAATCCTCCTGTTCTTGTCCAGGCACAGCAAATCTTCTCTAGGCACCCGTGGTAGCCACTGTTAATCAATCACATCACTCTTTCCTACTTTTTCTGCTGAGGTCAGACTTAAATCCCCCCTTGACTCAGAACGCAAGATGGGCACTACCAATTCATCAGATATGGCATGGGAATTCCCATTCCCTCCTAATCTCAGAGAGATACTGACATTATTCTACCTAGTCTAGGAAGAGGAGAATTTGGGAAAGAAAGAAGATACAAGAATCTTCTCTGGCTCTTAATCCAAAGTGGGAAATATGCTCTAATGAGACTGAGCGAAGTTCCAGAATGTCACAGGAATGTTTTCCCATTTCCTCATTAAAAAAGCAAAGTGCATGATCTCCACTTACCTCGGGGGAAGTCCTACCTTTCATTCAGCAATAAACTCTCATCTCACACCTCTTTTATGCTGTTTGCTGTCAAGCACATACCGAGATGTCTATGTATATGACACTGTCCTTGCCCAACTGGATTCAAAGTCCACTTCCTCAGTATTCCTTGAGTGTGTCTTTGGGAATCTTAAGCTCTGACTTACAATGTAGATGTAAGGCATTGGTTTCCTAAACCTTGTGCTTCAGAATCACTTGCAAGTTTGTTAAAAATACAGATGCCTGAGCTCTACCTTATTCACACTAAGAATCTCCTGGATTAGGGCCTGAGATTCTGGTCCTATACCAGTATTTTAAAGGGTAGCCCACAGACCACTGGCATTTTGAATACATGAGAACTTCTGATAACTACAAATTCTCCCTCTCTACCACAGATGCTGGAGATGGGGCCCAGCAATCTGTGTTTAACAGCCCTTCAGGTGATTCTGGTGAATACAAAAGTCTAAGAACCACTGCATTAAGTGGTTCTGATATAGATTCAAGTTTGAGCACCATTGATCCAAGGGGACGTCCAGAATTCTGATTCTAGCTGCTATTCCTTTGGGCACATCCAGTGCAGCCCAGTAGATAGGGAGAAAAAACCTGGAGCATCTTTTGTCTTTTCTAGGGGACCGGCATGTTGCAAGGGAGAGGCTGGAGGAGACAGCTTCTCCAGGCTATTGCTGTACCTGGCGTTAGTTTCTACGGGCTGTTAGACCACTAGCCAGCCAAAGGCCCTTCTGAAAGGTTCTATTCAGAGTTGTTAAATGAGCAAACACCATCACTTTTTTCCTTTTCCCTGCACCTGGAGCTGTGACCAGAAGTGTTGGCAACTGCGCTTGTGGCCCCAGAAAAGGGTCAGAGCCAAAGAAGATGAACCCTTTCCTGTGGCGGAGCTGGTCCCTGCGAAGGAGCCAGCCAGTGGGTTAGGAAGAGAGCGTGTCTACTGGAAAATTGGGGCAATTCCTTGGAGCGGGAAAACCAACCCTTAACTATATAGAATTTACAGGAATATTCCCAGCACAGTGCTTACATTTGAAAGGTGCCTGAATTCTGGGCTGCTGTGCTACATGCTTAACCGATGGTCTCCGGGGGTCTCTCAACCTGAGGGGTACACATGGACAGGCCACCCCCCACAGACAATCCAACAGCAGCATTAAAACCAAGGTTGGAACCTGGGCTGTAGTGCAGTCAGGGGTCAGGGCACTGGGGTAGAAGCTGTGGACCCTTCAGACTGCAGACGGAGTAGAGGTTTAAATCCGTCTTGTCCTCCACGGCCTGCATCACAGGACTGACAAGGTCTGCGAGGAGCTGGCCGCTGAGTGGAGGGAATTACACAGCCATGCATCCTCTCTCAGGTCCACACTCATAATCATTTCCACAGTGCAGTGTAAGCCCTTGGTTTCGAGGTCAACTACAGTTTATTTTTTAACTTCCCATCCATTGATTCACTCAGGGACCAGGAACAAATCCTCTGGTATTCTGTAAAATCATACAGCTTTGACTTGTTGAATCTGAGCCCCAGAAGGGGTCAAATGCCCTTCCTCTCCACTCCAGAAATCTCTTCTTACTAGCAGTGGCATCAGGTAACTTCCATGCCCTTTCCCAGCCTCAATCTTTTTATCAGCAAAATAGGGACGACATTGTCAATCTCACAGTGCCCTTATGTTACAGGCAATTAACAAATTCTAATTTCCTACTCACTTTCTTCTTTGGGCTGAAGAAGCCAATACCCAAGCCACAAAGTGGTAGAAGTGGGGCCTGAGTCCGGTTTCTCCATCTCTCCATCCAGAATCCCACTGCAATGAGTTGAACATACCCTCAAAAGGACATGTTGTAGTCCTAATCCCTGGTACGTGAGTGCATGCATGCTCAGTCACTCAGTTGTGGCTGACTCTTCACGATCCCATGAACTGTAGCCCGCCAGGCTCCTCTGTCCAAGGAATACTGGACAAGAATCCTGGAGTGGGTTGCCATTTCCTCCTCCAGGGATCTTCCCCACCAAGGGATGGAAACCACGTCTCCTGCAGCTCCTGCTTTGGCAGGTGGGTTCTTTACCACTGAGCCTCAAGGAAGCTGAGAATACGACCTTATTTGGAAATAGGGTCTTTGCAGATGTAATCAAGTTAAGATGAAGTTATATTGGACTAGAGTTGGCCCTAAGTCCAATGATTTATATCTTTATAAGAGAAAGGAGACTGAAACTTGGATTCAGAGACACATGAAGAAAAAGATAGTGTGAAAATGAAGGCAGAGATGGGAATGATGTAGCTGTGAGCTAAGAAATGCCAAGAACCACTGGGAGCCACGGGAAGGTAGGATGAGGCAAGGAGACTCTTCCCTGGGGCCTTCACAGGGACTGCGGCCCTGCCAGTACCTTGGTCTCAGACTTCTAGACCAGAAAACTGTGGAAGAATAATTTTCTACTGTTTTAAGCCACCTAGATTGTGGTGATTTGTTCTGGCAACTTTAGGAAACTAATACCTGTATCCTTCCCTCAAACCCGAAGCATGGCTGCTGAGCTTCCCTTGGCTGGCCCAGTTCCCGTCAGCAGTCTCTGCTCTCCTGTTGATCTCCACCCTCATCTGACTTTCCATAAAACAAAATAATATTTTACATGGGAATCTTGATTTATAGTTTACAGGGCATCAACAATATACAACTTTTCACTCAACTCTCACAGTCACCCTGAGAGATTTAAGGTTGTTGACTTCAGATACAGTCGAACCTAACAGTTGAGAGTTATATTTTATTCAGTGGGAAATTTTAGAACCTCAAGCCCAGGAGACAGCCTTTCAAGTAACCCTGAGAGACCCGCTCTGAGGCAGTGGGGGTGGGGGAGGAGTCAGGGTTATGTAGAAATTTGCAACACAGTCCAGGTAGTCTGAACGTCAGAAGATTATTGTTAGCTATGGAAAACCAGATAGCTCAAGTTAAGGAATTTAGCTCTTTTCTATCCTGGGATGATGCAAGAGTCTAGCTCACTGAAATCATTCCTTTCATATACATCTCAGCTGTCTGGTGCCAGCATCCTGCCATTATTTTTCACATCCTTAGTTCCTTACTCACTGTAGGGAGTGGTGGTAGCCTTGTGGCTGCTGGATAACAGGCATTGATCTTCCTGGGTGCCCTTGGGGCTCAGAAATTCACATTTGTATGGCTAGAATTGCTGATGACTATGATATCCTTGTTTATGGGAGGAAATACATTTCTCAAGGTTTGGTGAATCCATTTTATAGATGTGGAAACTGAAGACTAGAGAGATTAAAATGATGATATTATGACTTCATGACAAATAAGTGGAAAAGCCAAGCATGAACCTCTATATTCTCATCCTTAAGCCAGGAGTCTTTATTTGTTGTGAAATTTAACAACACACATAAAGATGCACAAAACAGAAACGTATAGCTCAAGGTCAGCAATATCCACATAACCACTAAGTAGTCAAGGAATTGCCAGGTCCCAGACATCCTCTGCCAATCACTCCTCCTTCCTTCCACCCAAGGTAGTCACTGCCCCTCTCCAGGCCAGTGCTCTCTGTTCCGTTCTAACTTTTGCATCATTAAGAATCAACAGAAAGCACAGGAAAAGACAGAAGCCTTTGTAAGCCCTCTCAACTTCTCCCCCAAGGCCCAGGAGTTCCTTGGCACTAGGTCACTCTAAGGCTCCTCCCCATCCTAGTCTTTAGGAGAAAAGCAAAAACAGAACTCCCAACTGGCCTTGACATTTCAGAACCACAAAATCTGGGAGTGGTTGCCACTTTTTTGAAGCAGTCAAACCGCAGACTTAACAGAGAGGAAGGGGGAAGGCAGAGGACAGGCTTAAGAGCTGTGATCATAGACAAGTTAAAGAAACAAAACATAATTAGCCTCCAATTACAATAAATCAATTTTTTAAAAAAGAAACAAAACAAAAATTACAAAGTCCCCCCAAACCCTCTGGCTGGCACTGCTCTCTCCCCATCCCATCAGAGTTGCCTCTGCTATACTTGCAGAGGTTAGCTATATCCACTGGATTTCAACCTAATCTTACTCAGAGTCAGGGGTGAACCACATGGATTCTTGAATCTTCCCTGACTGCGTTCATGACACCTCCCCAGAAGTCTGTGCTCTGGTTCTTGGTATCCTTGAGCAGGGCAGGATATGGGGAGAGTAAGAGAATGGGGGCTGATCAGAAAGCCCCAGCCAAGAATTTGTGCTGTCCTTCCCTTGCCTGACTTCTGGAAATTCACTTAACGTTTCTGGGCTGCAGATCCAGTCTTCTGAAGTGAGAGACTGGTCAAGTCTCTCTGGGAAGTTAACGCTAATGCAGACATGAAATGCTCAAGCAGGTTCCCAAATGAGAAGGGATAAGCAGAGGGATTCTCTGCGTGGGGTGAGCCTCTGGGTCACCCCCTCCCCACCCCACCCCCCCCCCTGAGCTGTGGAGGTTCATTGTAACTATTTCTGCAGAGGGACTGAAGGCAGGAAAACCAGGGGCTCTGGAGGGACCCAGGGGCTCAGGGGAAGCAACAGTGCAGCCGGCTGTCAGCGACACTCGGTGCCACCCGCTCCCTGCTGTCAGGCTGCTGCTGTGGAGCTGAGGCCCTGGCGAAGGCAGGTCAGCATGAAGGGCTGGGAGCACAGGGTGGGCGGCCTCTCTGCTCAAGGCTCCTGTCTCTTTCCTTGGTCCAGGGCAGGACAGGTCCCTGAGCGCAAGCGGAAATTCACACTATTAGAATTTTTTTTTTTCCTCTAGGGAAAAGCCATGGCCTACGTTCATGAAATCTGTTTGAAAAAGACTGGCTCTGTGGTCTAAAATTGGAAGCCCTGGGTTTAGTTAAGATCCTGTGATTTATACGGAGCTTGAGCAAGTCATTGAACTCTCTGAGCTTCAGTTTCTGCACCTGATAATAATATTTTAAATTTATTGAACACTTAGTATGTGCTAGGTAATGACCTAAATGCTTAATATGCATTCTCTCTAATATCTGCTCTGTCTACCTCACAGGGGAGGATCAAATAAAAAATATACTTCCTCAAAAACTTAGACATAGAATTATGTTTACCATATTGTTGCAGGAAGGTGGACCCCTTCCGGGGCCCGAAACTGGGCTCTTGTCTAACACTCGGAAATGAATTGTCCAAGGAGACACATGCACTGACAAAGCAAGAGATTTTATTGGGAAAGGGCACCCGGGTGGAGAGCAGGAGGGTAAGGGAACCCAGGAGAGCTGCTCTGCCACGTGGCTCTCAGTCTCAGGTTTTATGGTGATGGGGTTAGTTTCCGGGTTGTCCTTAGCCAATCATTCTGACTCAGAGTTCTTCCTGGTGGTGCACGTCTTGTTCAGCCAAGACGGATGCTAGCGAGAGGGATTCTAGGAGGTGGTCGGACAGATAGTGTCTCCTTTTGACCTTTCTGGAACTCTGCCAGTTGGTGGAGGCTTATTAGTTCCGTGTTCCGTACCAGGACCTCCTGTCATAAAACAACTCATGCAAATGGTCACTATGGTGCCTGGCCAGTGTGGGTGGTTTCAATCAGTGTGCTTCCCCTAAAAACTCACCCCTGAGAGACTGCATACTCAAGATACTTCTTGGGAATTGGGGTGGAGATCTCTTTCTTCTGTAACTTCTTCCTGCTGTGCATGGGCATAGACCTGCCTACCAGAACAGAAGTCTCTCTCTACCTGGTCTAAGTCAAGGTATTTTTTGCATGAAACCAGCATTCATCCTTGTAATAACAGCAATTTAGTTTGAAACTGTTGGCCCATCTCAGAGATGAAATAGACAAGGGCCAAACAGGAGACCTAACAGGATGGTCATCACTGGTCCCCAGAAACAGGAGGCAACATTTGGGGTGAGGGCTGCAGGATTTGTGACTTTTTTTTCTTTTTTTTTATTGTTTGCCAGTGAGGCAATAGAGCTGTGCTCCATGAATATTGTGTTTAGTCTTAAGTTACCATCCTCCACATGGGTTGCAGTTCTGTAGAAGAACTCAAAGACCTTGTTACACATATTTCTTTGAGTAGGAACCAGGACCCTGTCTCAGGCTGTACCACCATTTGATTGTTTCTCCTCTGTTTCTGTATCCCCTCCCTTCCCTGATTAGCAATCGTTTGAATCCACCCTTTGGAGCTCAGGGAAGGTCAAGGAGGCTGAATGAAGCCTATATCCTACAGACAAGAAATGGAGAACACAGAACAGATCTCTACTCCACAGCCCCACATAGTTCTGCTCAGTTTTAATTTAGGGAATGAGGCAACTATGATTGTGATAACTTCCTGTCAATATGGAGCATAGGACTGCCTCAGCCTGGAGAATAGACACTGACTTGGAAGTATTCCTGAGTTCCAAGTCCTAGATCTGAGCCTTGTATGATTAAAATCTCAATCCCTTGGTCTGCCATTTTGTTGTAACAGACCCAGTTAGAAGTAGCTGGAGGAGGGATAACTGGAATTTAGTAGACAAAATAAATCTCATTTCTTTTTAGAAGAATAGGCCTGAAAGCCAGTCTGGACCTGGCACTTCAGGGAGACTTGTAGCCAGGTAGCCAGCTGCCTAATTTTATAAAAAGTGAGGTCGCAGTTACTACTTCCAGCAGACATTGTTTTGAGAATGGTGGCATCTAAGCCTGACACGACTCAGAAAACTCAAGTGTTTAGCAATACAAGATCTAATCTGAAAGTACACCCATAGCATCACCTAGTTATTTCCCAGGATGTCTGAACCATAGCTACTCTATTTTGACTTTTAACTGTAAAATTTTCCTTAATAGCCAAAGCAGATGTCACCATTAATGGCGTCAGTGTTTCTCTAGGTATGAGAAGATGCAAGAATTGGAACTCATAGAATCTTCTCCTGAAAAGATCTAGCTATCTGAAGGCCAGTTCTGCGGTTTTTCCCAGAACACAGAGTGCCTCATTCCTGATTTTCATCCTGAACTCCTTTCAGGGAAATTGAAGGTCAGCAGTTGCAGCGGCCGTGATTTAATCTTTGTAGATGTAGATGGCAAGTGTCAGTCTTCAGTTGGCAGAGCCCCTTTTTCCTCATAAACTTGACCATGATTTTGAGGGCGGCATATCATGACCATTTTATCCCATGGTGCTGAGAATGTCCATTCTCAGGTTTGGCAAGGATTTTGTTGACAGGCCACTCAATGTGCTGTTACTGGACTAGGCCATAAAACAGTATCCAAAATTCTCTGGACCACCTGTCTTACTAGCCTCTTGGTCCAGGAAAACATTCCCTCTTGTTGCCTCTTCCCATATCTAGAGTTACACTGTTACCATCATCGATCTCATATGGAAATATATATTATTCTATCAGAGGCCTCAGACACACATTTGGCAGTGTAAGAAACAGCAATTTTGGAAAACAGGTGAAATACAAACAACATACCCAGCAGTATTAATAAAGTCACAAGTAAGACTTAAGCTAAGAGCTTACATTAGATGTAGCCCAGCATATTTCAGGTCATCTGACCTAGTCTACTTTGTATGAATCTTTATCTTCCAGGGAAATTATATATTGGCACCGTCTATCAAAAAGGCAAGAGAGTTCCAGAAAAACATCTATTTCTGCTTTATTGACTATGCCAAAGCCTTTGACTGTGTGGATCACAATAAACTGTGGAAAATTCTGAAAGAGATGGGAATACCAGACCACCTGACCTGCCTCTTGAGAAACCTGTATGCAGGTCAGGAAGCAAGAGTTAGAACTGGACATGGAACAACAGACTGGTTCCAAATAGGAAAAGGAGTACGTCAAGGCTGTATATTGTCACCCTGCTTATTTAACTTATATGCAGGGTACATTGTGAGAAACGCTGAGCTGGAAGAAGCACAAGCTGGAATCAAGATTGCCAGGAGAAATATAAATAACCTCAGATATGCAGTTGACACCACCCTTATGGCAGAAAGTGAAGAGGAACTAAAAAGCCTCTTGATGAAAGTGAAAGAGGAGAGTGAAAAAGTTGGCTTAAAGCTCAACAATCAGAAAACAAAGATCATGGCATCCGGTCCCATCACTTCATGGGAAATGGATGGGAAAACAGTGGAAACAGTGTCAGACTTTATTTTTTGGGGCTCCAAAATCACTGCAGATGGTGACTGCAGCCATGAAATTAAAAGACTCTTACTCCTTGGAAGGAAAGTTTTGACCAACCTAGATAGCATATTCAAAAGCAGAGACACTACTTTGCCAACAAAGGTCTGTCTAGTCAAGGATATGGTTTTTTCAGTAGTCATGGATGGATGTGAGAGTTGGACTGTGAAGAAAGCTGAGTGCCTCAGAACTGATGTTTTTGAACTGTGGTGTTGGAGAAGACTCTTGAGAGTCCCTTGGACTGCAAGGAGATCCAACTAGTCCATTCTGAAGGAGATCAGCCCTGGGATTTCTTTGGAAGGAATGATGCTAAAGCTGAAACTCCAGTACTTTGGCCACCTCATGCGAAGAGTTGACTCTTTAGAAAAGACTTTGATGCTGGGAGGGATTGGGGGCAGGAGGAAAAGCAGACGACAGAGGATGAGATGTCTGGATGGCATCACCGACTCGATGGACATGAGTTCGAGTGAACTCCAGGAGTTGATGATGTACAGGGAGGCCTGGCGGGTTGCAATTCATGGGGTCGCAAAGAATCGGACACAACTGAGCGACTGAACTGAACTGAACTGATAAGGCATGTAGCCCAGTTTTCTAGTGTTACTAGACTGATTATACTTAGTATGATTTAATTGTTTCCAACATAGAGGAGACTTTAAACCTAAATTACCATAGCCTGGTGTTATCTATATAAATCCATCCCATAATTGTGGGAGATTTTTTAATCCTTTGCTGAAACTGCCTGTTGCTCTGATTGAGCTTGAGTAATAGAAGAAAGCTCAAATTTATGGCCAGAGTCAGAGCTGGCATTATTAATTGGCCCGGTGAGGGGATCCCAACTAGTAATATCGCAGTGACCTGAATATGACTATAATCTTTTTTTTTTTTTTCAAGTAAAATTTCTCAGGGCCAACCAGTTATAGTCTTGTAGTAGAGAAATTTACCAAGATAACCCAGAACATGACACAAGTCATTGGCCACAAACCCAACAATTGGATTGATTTCTAAAACTAGCATAGGATCAGGCCTATGATAGAAAAGCATGTGATTTATATGCAAAGGTCTAAAAACTCAAGAAAACATTATAAATGATCATACGAATCAGGTCCAGCATCTTGGGCAAGCTGTCTACCTCTGATGTCGCCATCTTCTCATCCTGGTGTAGTGTAGTTTCTCCTCTGTTTGAGCATCATTTTAAGGTGAGGTCAGGTCAGCTGTCTTCTCTATAGACCACTGAGGGATTGGGGGCAGGGGGAGAAGGGGATGACAGAGGATGAGATGGCTGGATGGCATCACCGACTCGATGGATGTGAGTCTGAGTGAACTCAAGGAGTTAGTGATGGACAGGGAGGCCTGGCGTGCTGCGATTCATGGGGTCGCAAAGAGTCGGACACAGCTGAGCAACTGAACTGAACTGAACTGAACCTTTATTCAAGCTGATTAAATAGAGCTCATTTACAAATTAACCTCAAAAATATTACCCAGAGACAAAGACATACCAAGACATATTTAGACAGACACAGTGCAAGATCTAGCTTCATTTTCTAAGTTTAGTCATGAATTAGATATTACAATATAAAATTTACTAGTTTATAAAAAAAAGTTGGAATAAATAAAACTTTTAAAGGCTTTCTCCCATTTTTTCTCAGTCTCAGGAGTTAGAGATGGTCTAGATAAGTGTTCCTAAGAGCCCTGGTCTCAAGGCACAGGGAAAGAAAATCAAGTTCTAACAAAATGGTGGCAGGTCTAAACCAAATGGTGGCCAGACAAAGAAAAATGGCCTTCAAAAATCACAACACAGAACACAAAGTTAAAACACATACATATAAACCTGGCAGTCCTCATCAGACACTCCCTTAAATACAAGAATACACTCTCTCAGCAAACCTCCTATAAAGACACAGAACTTCAGACCCAAGTACTAACAGAGTAAAGGAAAATATCTCAGATCTTCAAAGATTTCAAAGGGAGGAAAGGAAGCCAGGTTGAAAGAAGAAGGGGGAGGAGATGGGAGAGGGGGGCAAAAGGGGTGGCCTTACAGACATCTCCTGTCACTTGCAGGCATTATGGGACTTTACCCTGGGCCTCCAGAGAAGGAAGGACTGGAACTCAGCCCTACCAGAAATCAGACCAGATCAGAACCAGAATTTGAGTTCTCTGCCAAGAGGAAGTGATCAGTCTCCAATCCTCAGGTCAGGCTGAGGCCCTTCAACCAGATTCCTGCGTCCAGGACAGGGGGACTAGAAAAACGGGGAAGGATAGGAAGGGTTAAGGAGAGGAAAGAGAGAGGGAAGGGGAGAGAGGTCAATAAAGTCTCTTGTTCCTTACCGGTCGGGACACTCTGGCCAGTTGTCCTCATCAGGAGGAGACCAGGGACAAAAGGGTCCCAGTTGCAGCTGCTAGGTCTGGCCCATTGGCAGGCAAGCTGGCCCCTGAGTACCCCGGGTGGTCAGGATGTCAGTCTCAGTGAAGAAGAGTCCCGCCAGAATCGCCATTTGTTGCAGGAAGGGGGACCCCTTCTAGGGCCCGAAACTGGGCTCTTGTCTAACACTCGGAAATGAATTGTCCAAGGAGACACATGTGCTGACAAAGCAAGAGATTTTATTGGGAAAGGGCACGCGGGCGGAGAGCAGTAGGGTAAGGGAACCCAGGAGAGCTGCTCTGCCACGTGGCTCGCAGTCTCGGGTTTTATGGTGATGGGGTTAGTTTCCGGGTTGCCCTTGGCCAATCATTCTGACTCAGAGTCCTTCCTGGTGGTGCACATCTTGTTCAGCCAAGATGGATGCCAGAGAGAAGGATTCTGGGAGGTGGTCGGACAGGTGGTGTCTCCTTTTGATCTTTCCCGAACTCTTCTGATTGGTAGAGACCTCCTGTTGTAAAACAACATGCAAATGGTCACTATGGTGCCTGGCCGGGGTGGGGGTGGGGGGGGGCGGTCTCAGTCCATGTGCTTCCCCTGACACTATGACCCAGCTACTCACTGCTAGGTATATTCCCCAAAGAACTGAAAACAGGTACTCAAACAAATAATTGTTCACAAACATTCATAGCAACACTATCCACAATAGCTAAAAGATGGTTACAACCCAAATGTTTATCAGTGGATGAACGGATAAACAAATTGTAGTGTATACATACAAGGGATTATTATTCAAACATAAAAAGCAACGGAGTTCCGATAGATGCTATAACTTTGGATGAAACTTGAAGACATTATACTATGTGAAAGAGGACAAAGAATCACACATTGTATGATTTTTTTATATGAAAAATTCAGAATAGGCAAATCTATAGAGATAGAAACCAGATTTTTGGTTGCCAGGGACTGAGGGGGAAGGAAGAATGGGGAGTGATTGCTTAATGGGTGAAGGGTATTCTTCAGGGGTGACAAAAATCTTTTGAAATCAGAAAAATCTTTTGAAATTAGCTTTATAACATTGTGAACGCACTAGATGACACTGCATTGTGCATGTAAATGGCTAATTGTATTTTTATTTCAATAAAATATGTACATATTTATGGAAGTCTGGCAGTGTGTGAAGTCTTTGGTGTTTATGACCACTGACTTGCTTACTCCTCTAAAATGAGAAGAGATGAGGGCAGCTTGCCTTAACTCTCCTCTAAAACATATTGCAACCACGCTTCACTACATATGGTTCAATTCAGCCTCGCGGGTCAGTGTTGCTACCAGACTGTGTGGGCATATGTTATCATGCATACACCGATGTGCCCACAGGCGGTGGGGCTCTGCATAAAACACAGTTCCTGTGTGGAGCACCCATCCCTCTGCAGTAAGCAAATAGGTCCTAATTTACCATCTCAGGTAGTGGAGAATTGTCAGCGAATCCAATGAGTTCCTATTTTCATTGAGCCTTTTCACACATAGCAGTGCCCAATAAAGGCAGGAGAGACTCCAAAGGCAATGCCAGAGGGAGACTGTGGGCAGCTGAAGGCAATGTGCAGGCGGGGTTTGCTTTTCGCTGACAAATAACACACCACACTCCGCTGACGCCATCTCCAAGCACGTAAAGGGCACTGCTTTCCTTTGGGAGGGTCCCTGTAGAGGCAGGGGCCAGAAGGGACCCTGAGCTGTAGGGTTGGATGTGCACCGTGTTGAAGGAGTATGGCCAGATTATTGCTGCTCCAGGAACTCTGGGTGGGTACCCAAGCCTCTTGTGCTGTTAGGGCTGGCCATTAGCCTTGGGTTTATTACTTTGCTGAAGATCCCAGGAGGGCTGGGTGGGTAGGACCGTGTGTGTGAGGTGGCGAGAGAACACTCTTGGGTGCTGTGCGCTCAGCAGAAAGGCTGCTTTCTTAGCCTCCCAAACAGGAGGGCCTCCAGCTCTTCTTATCCATCTATGCCCGGGGATGCAGAGGTCTAGCAGGAGCGTGATCACCAACTTTAGAGGAGCCGCTTGGCTGCCCTTGAGACCATACCCCTCAACCCAGAGATTAAAGTGGAAGTGAGTTCATGCTTCTGGGCTCCTTTGCATTGGTTGGTGGGTTGGAGGGGCAGCTACTACATGAGCTGCCAGAGGTCCTGCCAGGAGCACTCAAGGCTCTCTCTGCCTGGTGGCATGTCTCACCCAATCACTGGAAGCCGGAAGTCTTAGGTAACAGCTCCTTGCTGTTTCCTTGCATTCCCCCAGTCCTGGGACATACTGGACTTTAGGAGAAGCTGCTGGCAGCCCAGGACACAGACAGCAGTCTGCAGGAGGTTTTGCGGGAAGTCAGAGGGAGCCTGGACAGCCAGGCAAGCCATGTGCAGCGATTGCTTTCCCAGGGCCTGTGTATGGACCTGCTCATACACAGGCATTCATTTGCATAAGAAGCAAGAGAGGGAATAATGCAGAAGGGAGGTTTGTCAGAAGCTGATCCTCTGTAGTTGGAGAGGCATTAGCCAACAAAGAAAGAAAGAACAGCGAAATCTGACTTTCCTTTACCTACAACCAGCTGGTGCTCTCTTCCTATCCTCCCCACTACATTAAATTAGGAGAGGGCCTCACGCAGAGGAGGATCAGATCAGATCAGATCAGTCGCTCAGTCATGTCCGACTCTTTGCGACCCCATGAATAGCAGCACGCCAGGCCTCCCTGTCCATCACCAACTCCCAGAGTTCACTCAGACTCACGTCCATCGAGTCAGAGATGCCATCCAGCCATCTCATCCTCTGTCGTCCCCTTCTCCTCCTGCCCCCAATCCCTCCCAGCATCAGAGTCTTTTCCAATGAGTCAACTCTTCGCATGAGGTGGCCAAAGTACTGGAGTTTCAGCTTTAACATCATTCCTTCCAAAGAGATCCCAGGGCTGATAGGCCTCTAATTAAAGTATCACTTTGTGCCTGAACCCCAGTCACTTTTTCCACTCACTTAAAATGCCTCCTGATGATATCCCTACACAGTTCAGAGCCTCCCAGCCCTGGGTTGCAGACATAGGTCTCTAAGAACAACAGTATGACTAAGCAATAATACGTCTCAACTACTAACCTTTCAAATCTTCCTTCCCTTTCAGATAGCAGCACTTGTTCATGTCAAATCCCACCAGCTGCTGACACTAGCCCTTCTCCTCCAGCGAACCCACAGCAGCCAACTGCAGACCAAGGCCTGACTAACTCCGGGTCCCCTCCTGCTCCCTCCCCAGCCTCTCCCTCCTCTCCCCTCTTCCTTGTCCTGTCGGGCTCTCTTCCCTCCTGCTGAGGCAAGATGGTACGGCTGGCAACTGTCAACTCAGTGCACTTTCTCAAACCCTGACTGAACGAATACGCACGATGCCCTAGGCCCAAATGCAGAGTCAGAGGAGCTGTTCCTTCAGCAACGTCAGTACAAACAAGGCCCCTAGTCAAAGAAAACTAGGCCAGAACACAGAAAAAGAAAGAAAAAGAGTCAAAGAGCACCTTGACTTCTGCCCCCTTCAGGCGTAGTTCTCATGGAAGCCTGAAGAGGAAAGAGACGGGGAAGGAAGAAAAAGAGACACGGAAGCTGGGCGTCCTGCAGCAGATCAGGGGGCTTCCCACAGCTCCGGACCCTGTGGTGGAGACCTTAGGAGCTGATCTTCTGGAGTTGGGGCTTTCTAGGAGAAGTTCCTTCTTCTAGGAGAAGCCCTATATACCATTTGCTTGTGTTTGAATCTCAGTTCACCTCTTTGAGGCTGAGATAATTGCAGCCATGTTCCACAGTGCTGGGCTTCCCTGGTGACTCCGACGGTAAAGAATCTGCTACGATGCAGGAGACCGGGTTCAACCCCTGGGTTGGGAAGAATCCCTGGAGAAGAGAATGGCTGGCTACCCACTCCAGTGTTCTTGTCTGGGAAATCCCATGGCAGAGGAGCCTGGTGGACTACAGTCCATGGGGTCACAGAATTAGACTTGACTGAGTGAGTAACACTTTCACTGTCTTTCCAGAGTTTTATGAAGTTTAAATGAAACTATGTGTGAGAACTTAGCCTTAAAAATATTAATTCCCTCTGTTTCCTTTTTCTAGGTTTCCAGAAAGGAGGCAGATCCTTCTAATCCTACACATCCCAGTTATACCCTCAAACCAGAACACGTTTGCTCCTGGAAGATGTTATTTTATTGATATTTATGAAATGAGATGTTGAAGGAGGGGAGGGGCAGGTCCAAAGGAATGTAGCAGGCCAGACAGAAATGTCTCAAGGTGGGTGAAGTCTACGAACTTTTTGTGAGGCTGGCTGCTGGCAGGGAGGTGAAGGAGAGAGCAAATTCTCTCACTAGGATGTGGTTTCTAAACCGGCTGGAGACTGAAGAAGTGGAAGAAGAGGGAAGAGAGTGAGTTCTTTCTGCATCTTGATTGTTGATGAAAACGATTTCTATTCTTGTAAATTTCTTTATAAATGTGGCCTCATGAGGATTGGCAAAGGAATTCACTTCTTCACAAACTTTTACCGAGCTGCCTGGCCAGGAGCCATTTGGCAGTTTCTCCAGTAAGAAAGCTGTGGAGGAAGCAGCAGTATCCCTCCTCAGGCTATAGCAGCAGACTGCGGGGAGCTGGGCCAGTCAGTTCCACTGTGGGTGACCCCACGGCCAGCATACACCTCCGAGATGCACAGGGGCACCCCTGCACCCCCACCCCTACAATCACCAGCTGCTCCTCCAGTGACTGAGGCGCTCACCAGCCGAGGTGAATGACCTAAAACTGTGCTATGCAGTTTGGGATTCCTGGGATTCACAAGGCCCTGGAAAAGCAAGGCGTATCTGAAGCATCGTTTTTACTAAAGGAGATTTTTGGGGGCTGTGATGTGCTCAGTTGTGTCTGACTCTTTGCGACTCCATGGACTGTAACCCACCAACCTCCTCTGTCCATGAAATTTTCCAGGCAAGAATACCAGAGCAGATTGCCATTTCCTACTCCAGGGGATCTTCCCAACCCAGGGATCATACCCATATCTACTGAGTCTCCTGTATTGGCTGATGGATTCTTTACCGCTGTGTCACCTGGGAAGGCAATGTTTTTTTGTTGTTGTTAAGGGGTAATTTCTATTGAAATAAACATGAATGTTTTATGGAACAAAATTCAGGTGATTTTTTAACATCAGATGTGAGATTTCAGTTTGAATGAGCTGCTTTGGATTATGTTCCTTGATCACTGGAGAGTACACATTCATTCTCTCCTTTTCTGGGTACTGCATTAAAAAAAAAATGTTTGGGATTCATTTTGATATTTGGCAAAACTAATACAGTTATGTAAAGTTTAAAAATAAAATTAAAAAAAATAAATAAAAAAATAAACAGGAATAATAATAAAAAAAAATGTTTGAAAAGCCCTTCTTTTTGGAGCTAGATGTTAGGATGATCTATCTTAAAAGTCATCATGATCATCCGCCTGCCTCTAGACAGCACTCTCAAACCTGGTTACACACTAAAACCATCAGTCAATTCACAAAAAGACATCAGATCCATCTGCAGAAATTCTGCCTCATTTGCCTAGAATGGGGCCTGGGGCTGGGTTTGTTCCAACGCCAGCCCAGTGGCTCCCACGGGCAGTAGGGGCTGAGAACCACTTCTCTGAAACTCAGGGCTGTATTGTCAGAATCCTAGATCCTTTGGGCCTTTGTTCTGTTTTTTTCTGTGTGTCAAGTGTTTACTCTGTTTTCTGTCCAGGCTCTCATCAACTGCAATCCTACTAAAATGATCTTCCCTCTGCTCTTCCCATAGATTAAGACATAGGTCCTCCTTTTTAACCAGCTCCTGGACAAACACCCAAGGGAAGGGAAGGAATGGCATTTTCTAAGTATCTCCTCTGTGCCAGGTGCTGTGCTAGACACTTAAAATTGTTTAAAAACTACCCCAAGAGCTGCTGCTGCTGCTGCTAAGTCACTTCAGTCGTGTCCGACTCTGTGCGACCCCATAGACAGCAGCCCGCCAGGCTCCCCCGTCCCTGGATTCTCCAGGCAAGAACACCAGAGTGGGTTGCCATTTCCTTCTCCAATCCATGAAAGTGAAAGGTGAAAGTGAAGTCGCTCAGTTGTGTCCGACTCTTAGCGACCCCATGGACGGCAGCCCACCAGGCTCCTTGGTCCATGGGATTTTCCAGGCAAGAGTACGGAGTGGGGTGCCATTGCCTTCTCCAACCCCAAGAGCTAGGTCTTAACATTTCATGCTATAGATGAACAATCTGAAGACCAAGGAAATTAAGCAGCATGCTCTAGATTCTAGGATTCAAAAACATTCTGTCTGACTCAAAATACCTGCCCTTTCCAAGATAATGACAATATATTGCCCTTCCTCTTTTTGTTTTTAAGGGATTTTTCTTAATTATTTTTTAATTAATTGTTAAACTATTGCTTTATTACAGGGAATAGAGTGAACTAGAGTCCTAGATATCTCACGTGGTACTAGGGATCATTATTTCTGGTCTTTGCAGACCTAATAGAACTAGATCCAAGTCCAGAGACCTTTGGATGGACTCACGGGACCTGTTTCTAGTTCTTGCTTTGAGAATTCAGCCCTGTCCATCTCCAGGTAGGAGTTAGCCACTGTCCTCAGCCCAAGGCTATTCAGGGTGGTGCTACCAGTTTAGTGGTGTTCTCTCCCCAACCCAAACCTGACTCTTACACTCCTGTCTGGGAAGGAGCTGAGGCATCTCCCTTTCTGGACTGCTCTGTACATGGCTCTTGAATCCTGACTTTTCCATGAACCCCTGGATAAGATATTTCCCCTATCTATCCCCTTTATTTTTCTGGGCTCCAAAATCACTACAGATGGTGACTGCAGCCATGAAATTAAAAGACGCTTACTCCTTGGAAGGAAAGTTATGGCCAACCTAGATAGCATATTCAAAAGCAGAGACATTACTTTGCCAACAAAGGTCTGTCTAGTCAAGGCTATGGTTTTTCCTGTGGTCATGTATGGATGTGAGAGTTGGACCATGAAGAAGGCTGAGCGCCAAAGAATTGATGCTTTTGAACTGTGGTGTTGGAGGAAGACTCTTGAGAATCCCTTGGACTGCAAGGAGATCCAACCAGTCCATTCTGAAGGAGATCAGCCCTGGGATTTCTTTGGAAGGAATGATGCTAAAGCTGAAACTCCAGTACTTTGGCCACCTCATGCGAAGAGTTGACTCATTGGAAAAGACTCTGATGCTGGGAGGGATTGGGGGCAGGAGGAGAAGGGGACGACAGAGGATGAGATGGCTGGATGGCATCGCTGACTCGATGCACGTGAGTCTCAGTGAACTCCGGGAGTTGGTGATGGACAGGGAGGCCTGGCGTGCTGCGATTCATGGGGTCGCAAAGAGTCGGACACGACTGAGCGACTGATCTGATCTGATCCGATCCCCTAAAGCTATTTGTACATGTCTGTGGAGGTTTCTACACTGATGTTATAGTCACCTCTCTTGTCCTTCCTCGGACAGTTCAATAATCCCAGCCCTAAAATTCCTACCTCTATCCTTGGCTAACTTCTCTCTGATTAGTTTAAGTTACCAAAGTATGTTTTACTTAGTTAGTTAGTTAAGTCACTCAGTCGACCCCGTGGACTGTAGCCCACCAGGCTCCTCTGTCTATGGGATTCTCCAGACAAGAATACTGGAGTGGGTTGCCATTTCCTTCTCCAGGGGATCTTCCCGACCCAGGGATCGAACCCAGGTCTCCCGCATTAGAGGCAGACGCTTTAACCTCTGAGCCACCAGGGAAGTCGTACAAGTATGTTTACTACTCTTTAGTAAAATACAGCTTCCTCATCACTCATTTATTCATAAGGTTTAGAAAAGGCCTAAGACACACCAAGCACTTAGCCAAGCATTGTGCTAAAGGAGGCACAATAACATTGCCTCCTTCCTCAGGGAGCTTGCAATCTACTAAAACAGCAAAGGGTGCCACCATTTACTGAAGGGCCACATGTGGCAGGCTCCCTACTAGGAGCCTATGTCCTGTACATTTAGTCCTCCCAACGTCTCAAGAGTTTAGGGTTACTGCCCCCACTTTACAAACGAGAGCTCCAAATCTCACTGATGCTTAAGCAATGCTCAAAGTCACGGAGACTTCACTTTAATAACTGGTAGAGCTGGAATGTGAAATTATATCCGTGTTCTCAACCCATGCTTTTTCCTTTACTCTGGAGATTCTATATAGCACAGTGGTTAGAAACTCAGACTCAAGAGGTGGACAGGCTTAAGTTTAAAACCCCAGCTTTGCCACTTTTAATTGGTATATAATCTTGAAAAAATTAGCCTTCCTGAACTTTGGTTTCCTCATCTGTAAAAATAAGATATAAAAATTCCTATCTCATAGGTTGTGATGAGAATTCAGAAATGGTAGGTGGTATTTTAGAGCTAATATCCAGACCTGGTCTCACCTACAGCCAGGTCACATCGTAGCAGATACCAGCATCCTGGGAACTGTCTGTCCTACACCTGTTCTCTCCAGCAGCCCCAGGCACAGTCTGAGAGGCACCATTAGCTCATCTGCATAACAAAGATGGATGTCACATACTTAGTTACTGAGAGACCAAAACCTCTAGGCTTCAAATTTCATTGTCTCCTTCCTCAATTAGGTTTCACTCTCTGAACCATCCTCCCTTTCCTGACTTAAATACACTTATACTTTCCAGAAGTTGATTTTCTGGAATCCATCATGTATGTCATCATGATGTGAATAAAGACAAGTGTGCAATAAATACATAGTAAAAACAAGAGATGCTATCCATTCAATAATAAAGGTTGTTCTCTGTCTTATTTTTAAAGAACTTATTAGAAGGAAATTCCAAAGCCCTCAATGCATTTCCCAGAACTTGGAACTTGAGATCTTTTCCTTCTTGCATTTGAAAGAAAACAAGCCTCCCCACCCACTCCAACATCTTTGTCTCCTCTTTGGGAAAGAGGAGACTATCCATGGGGAGAACTTAGAACAAGCACTCAATGCCAAGGGAATAAGGCAAAACATCTCCCTTAAAAACTCTGGGACACCATTTTTGGGTACCCATATAACCAGGACTTTCCATCAAAACCTCAGACTAGTAAACAATCCCTCTCTGGCATCAAGAGTTTTCAGAATGGGCGAGCAGCAGGTCCTGGCTGGTAATGCAGGACCATGATCATCTTTCTACTGACCTCTTTATATCCAACTCAATAATTTTGTTTGGGTGGATTTCCAGTCTTACCCTTCATTCCTTGGTTGTTTGGGATCAGAAGTGGTGTTATAAAAACGACTTTTGGGTCCTGTGAAGGTTGAAGAGGAAGGGTTTGGCAGCCAGAGGCACGTATCTCTCTTTGCTGAGAGGAATTTGAATCAGAAGGCACTTCAGCCCTTCTAGACGGAGTGGGCCCAAACATCAAAGGCAATTAGTTTCGCCCAGTGGTTGTGGCTTAACCTGCACTTTTTCTGGGTGGGGAGGAAATAGCAACGACATGAGCCCCTGGAAAATATAACTGACCTGAAGGCCTAAGGGTTTTCCTGGCCTGGTTGGTGGTTATTCCACCAAACACTGGGTTCTGAGGATAGGCAAACTCCGTAGACAGCCAAAAATACAGTTCAGTTTATAACCCTTTACTGATTACCTACTAAGTGCCAAGCACTATATGCCCAGCTGGGGATAGGGTTTACAGAAATGAGTAATAGTCTCTTTAGCTTGTTTGTCGTCCAGTAACTGGGTAGTGCTGCTGGCTTGACAGCTCTCAGAAAGCACCAGTGGCCCAGATGAACTTCCTTCAGGTGCTGATTCCTTTGGCAATCTGCAGGCATCCGGATCCCTTATTTGGTGTCCCATATTGAAACCGAGTTCTGAGGGCCTAGATGCAGAACCAGGCAGATTGAGAGGCAGTAGTCAAAATGGAGGCTAGAAGTCATTGACAAAGGAATTTTTGAACAGTGAATGGTTCCCTGAAACTCTCCTCTTGACCTGATCTTGCTCATCCCCTCCCTCCGTCCTTTCTCCCCAGCCTACCTTGCAACAGAACAGATGACTAAAGACCTAGTGAAAATCCCACCTGGGGATACTGTGTTTTTTGGTAGATCTTAGTTGGAAAAAATCCCAATCAATGTTTGGCCCCTAGACTCTACTGACTTCCATTGTCAAGTATTATTAAGTGTGGGAATATAAAAGTTGTTGCTTTCTCAAGGCCCTGTTTTCCGGAGACTGTCCTGTCTCACCCTTTCATTACGTACTCTTTCTCATGCTATTAAGACAGATACTGTGGCTGACGCGTCAGTCTCAGCAGATGTTGCTCTGCATGCAGAACAAACTTCCTTATCTTCAAAGCCTTGCTATTGCTTTGCTGAGCTCTGTTACTAAATTCCAGATAAGTTCTCATTGAATATGCACTCAGTGTTTTCTCGGGGAGTTGCTCTTTTGAGAGCTCTCCCTGCGCTGTCTCTCATAATCCTGTGTGGTTGTGAGAATTAATTCAGTGCAACACCACCACATTTAAGTATGCTAGAATTTAAAAAAGTTAACATCTGTACCTAATGGGTAGATTTGTCCAGGCTATCTAGATCTAGCTATGAAGTGTCTCTTATGTCCAGTTGCTAAAACTAGTGTTTTCCATTGTAAAGTGATTGCTTTCTGGATTCAAAAATGATGAGAAAGTTATCTGTGCATTATTTATAACCACCCTCACATTAAGGCCACTCTGCTTCACTCATGAAACGAGATTTTGCTCCTTATGTGTGCTCAGTAGCTCAGTCGTGTCCAACTCTTTGCCACCCCACAGACCATCCATGGGATTTTCCCAGCAAGAATACTGGAGCAGGTCGCCATTTCCTTCTCCATGGTATCTTCCCAACCCAGGGATCAAACTCAAGTCTTTTGCAGCTTCTGCGCTGGCAGACAGATTCTTTACCACTGAGCTACCTGGGAATCCCTTGCTGCTTATACACCTGCTTTATTTTGAGCAGGCAGTCTATCAAAACTTCTTTGTGTTTCCAGCTCTTAAAAGCATGCCAGGCATAGAGTAGATGCTTACATGTATTAAATTGAAATGAAATATGTCTGGAGTCAGGAAACGAAACCCGGTATCCCAGACCCCTCTCATCCTTACAATCCCCTGCCACAGATTCAAGCAGATTGGGCCACTGCAATTAGCTGGACTCCATATGAATTGAGTGCAACCCTGACAATAAGGTGGTCACCACCCCCTCCACTGGGCCTCGGGCCTTGTGTTGTGAGAAAGTGTTCGGTCTTTGGAGTCATGTAGGTCAAGGTTCAAATCCTTGTTTTACAATCTAATCACTGTATACCTGCGATCCTCTATTTTCAACACAAAGTATCTACTGTGATTACTAATGAGATAACATCTGTAAACCATCTATCTGGTTTATAGTAGGTAGTAAGCAAAGGCCCATTCATTATATTTAATCTTTTTAAAAACTTAGAAATTTCTGAGGAGATTGGGTCCCTAAGAAGGGCTTTTCATATTATGTCAACAGTTCAAAACCTACTGGAGCAACCGAAAGTTCCATTGTTTAAAATTCAAATTCTAAATTCTTCAAATTCAAATCTGAGGCTTTCTCAATTAGTATTTTTTAAAAAAACAGGAGTGAGTGTTTCAAATTCAAACCTTGTTTATTGTTGATGGAAATGTAAAATGGTATGACTACACTTTTGAAAACAATATGGAAGTTCCTTAAAAAAGATACAGATTACCATACGATCCAACAACTCCATTTCTGAACATATAAGAAAAAAGTAATTAGAAGTAGGATCGCAAAGAGATATTTGTACACCAATGTTCATAACAGCATTATTTGCCATAGCTAAGTGTAAGCAACTCAAATGTACATTGAAAGATAAATGGATAAGCAAAATATAGTATATATATATGATAGAGTATTATTCAGTCTTTAAAAGGAAGGAAATTCTGACACCCGCTACAACATGGATGAACTTTGAGGGCATTATGCTAAGTGAAATAAGCCAGTCTCAGAAAGATAAATATTGTATGATTCCATTTGTATGAGTCATGTAGAGCAGTCAAATTCATAGGGAGAGAAAGTAATTCTTTCTACTCTGGTGGTTGCCAGGGGCTGGGGGAGGGTGAAATGGGGCATTTTTGTTTAGTGAATATAAAGTTTAAGTTTTGAAAGATGAAAAAGTTCTGGAGACTGGTTGTATAGCGATACTTAAAACTTCTGAACTGTGAACATTTTTAAGATACTAAATTTTATGTTATGTGTAATTTACCACAGTTAAAAAAATTTTAAGGGGTGTTCCTTGGATGTTAGCAGGAGGCAATTAGTTGAAGAACGAACATTTCAGATGCATGGGTTCATCTAAACTACTGAGATTCTAGGAAATCCAGATTCTTCTAGTACCTGACCTTCCAATTTATCCTGATATATCTAACTGCCTGCACGCATCTGCACTGGAATGCCTAACAGGCATCTCTAACTTAGGCTCTGTCCCTCCCTATCTTTCTAATGTCAGGAAATGGTGCTACCACCCGCCCAGTTGCTCAAACTCAAAATCAAGGACCCATCCGTCACTTTCCATAACTCTTTCTCTGGTCCATCTTCAAGACTTTTCAACTTGTCTAAACATACATAGTTCCCTCTTTCACGGCACTGGCCCAATCTGCTGTTATCTCTCAACAGAGGAGAGCTAGAGCTCCTGCTTCCACACTTTCCTCCTTTTCACTGCACAGCAGTCTCTCCCATGGACTTTTTAAAATGTAGGTCAGATCTTTTCACTTTCTCTCCTTAAAACAAGTTTTTAAAATACATTCAGAATAAAAGTTAAATCCATTCCATGGCCTAAAAGTCCTTTCATGGTCTAGTTCCTGCCTGCTTCTACGACCTCATCCTCCCCTTGCTCAGAGTCTCGACATCTGTAAAATGGGTAATAGCAGCAATTATCTCTACCACAGACTGAGTGAGCATCAGCTGTGTCCTGGGCCAGGGACCTCACACAAACTACCTCATAGAGACCTTACTGCAACTCAACAAGGTAGTGTTAACCTGAGGGTCATGAGACTAGGTGGGTGTGCATGATGCTAGTTCATGGTAAAGTGAAGTGAAAGTCACTCAGTCGTGTCCGACGCTTTGCGACCCCATGGACCATACAGTTCATGGGGTTCTCCAGGCCAGAATACTGGAGTGGTAGCCTTTCCTTTCTCCAGAGGATCTTCCCGACCCAAGGATCGAACCCAGGTCTCCCCCATTGCAGGTGGATTCTTTACCAGCTGAGCCACAAGGGAAGCCCAAGAATAATGGAGTGGGTAGCCTATCCCTTCTCCAGGGGATCTCCCCAACCCAGGAATCAAACTGGGGTCTCCTGCATTGCAGGCAGATTCTTTACCAACTGAGATATGAAGGAAGCCCTAGAGCACAGTAAGTGACTAACAAATATGAGAGCCCCTTTCTACCCTTTTATCCCAGTGGGGAGAGAGAAATCCTACAGCCCAGACATGTCTACACTGGTCAGGGATGGAACTGGAGCCAGAGCCAGCTACCCTGAGTCCTCTCCCTTGTCCATCAGCCTAACCACTTGCCCACAGAGGGCGCTGGAGCCCAGAAAGGTGAGCACTCGCTCTCCAGTGGGACCCTGGGTTGCTGAAAGAGTTAAGATGCCTCTTGGCAAATCCTGGCCCTCCCTATCCCTGCATCTGCCCTATGGGTTTAACGAGAAATCCAGGCCTTTGTAAGAGACTGTACAAATAACCTCCAGAGCGCCACTAACTCATTCAGCAGAAAGAGACCCCAAGCTGCCAATGCTTCAGGGAAGATAAGTGAGTGGAAAGAAGGTGGTTTTTATAGCAATTTTGAGCAGTTGAGTGTGAGCTCCACCTCTGCAGCAGCGCTGAGAAAGCCAGGATCTGGGCTCCTCAACCTCTCTCTTCATGACGTCTGATTAGGAATTTGGGGGCGGGCCCTGGCCTGGCACAGGCGCGCACACTCTCAGTAGACACACTCACTCCTCTCCTGCTCACACGCTCTCCAACCAAGGAGGCCAGACAGAGGGACGTGGTCACTCTCTGAAAGATTCAACTTCAAGGTAAGTCTGTCATTTTCCTTCAGATTTTGTCCCTGGTAGTTCCATTAAAGGAGCAAAGGAAAGAGGCTGGGGAGAGGGGACAGGGCCCAGGGCAGAAGGAGCAATTCTTTCTTCCCCATCTGGACCACGTCCCAGGATGCTAGAGCAGGGAAAGGGAGCTGGAGGAGGGAGTTCCCACATGCCACCTTTGTCTGACGGTTCCTTTCTGACTGTTGGGGAACCTTCAGCTTTCAGGTGTGAAAAAGTGAAGTGCCAGGTATCTGGGGAAGCCAGCTCTGCCCCACTACTACTCAGAAAGTCCACTATCCTAGATTTGTGTGCTGCAGTCTCTTCAGAGGGGCTGAGGCACCTAAACGCTCTTATATGAGGGGATAGGGAATTTTGTGTAGTGTTTGTGTGTGTGTGTATGTGTGTGCTTGTGTGTTGTTGGGGTGAAAGGGAAAAAACACACAGAAGTGTTGAGAGTTGACCAGGTCCAAGGAACTGTGAAATGGGGACCTAATTCAGGTTACAAAGCAGCTTTTGGTTTGACCTCCTGGACTCTGATAGGAAGGAGACATGCTTCTCTAGAATGGAAAATGAAAGAACAGCAGTAACTCCTGAGTATGCTCCCCCCAACTCAGAAAGTACCAGTCCTAGAAGCTTTCCACCTCACAAAACTTGGAGCACAGGAACGTCTCTAGCATTGGGGGTGAGGTGGAGAGGATTTAAGAGTATAAAGCCTGGAGCAACATTGCTAAGAGATAGGGAAGGGATAAAGAGAGGCATAAGGTCCCCAACAACCCCTTTCAGCAGTCATGACACTGAAAGAGAGTCGAGAGCGCAGGATGCACAGCCCTGGAAGGCTTGAAGAGGAGGGCTGCTCTTGCCTGCCAAGGTGCCTAGTTTGGAAGGAGAAATGGACACAGAGGCTCACTGTGCCAACCTCCAGACAGCCACCCTGGGCCTGCAGCAGCCCAGAGCAGAGCATGGAAAAATGTGCTACTGGCAGTGGGCCACTCTGTCCGTTTTCTCCTGGGCAGTGCCAGGGCCCAGCCAGCGTGCCCAGGCAGCGGGCGGCTGGGGAGGCTCCCCAGGAACACTGTGGGCTCTTTGTCTGAGGCTTCTGAAGATGACTGAGGCACCTCATTCCTGGAGCCCGTGGGCTACTGGGATGAAGCAGGCCCGAGGGACTCACGCGCAGGGGACAGAGAGGTCTGAGGGAGACGGTGGCCAGAAAGGGACCAGACTGACTGTCACCCCCAGGGCCTTCTCATCAGCTCATGGGCTTCGACGTTGGCTTTTAGAGTCCTTTCTTTCTCTTGTCCCCAGCAAGGGCAAACAGCACCGTGAACAGCGTATGTGACTATGCCCAGACCAAGAAAGGTTCTAAAGTTTCTCTACCCAGGGGTGACACTCAGCCCTCTGGAAGGTGCTCATTGCTCGTAAGGGCTGTGCAGTGCTCTGGCTGTCAGTATCCAGAGTAAGACATCCAGCCGGACAGGCTGCCCTCCTCTTCCATGCCTTCAGCTTCCCCCTCAGGGGACATCAGACTCACACTTCTCTCCAAGCCTCACTTGCTTTCGTCTCACTAGCACACAAGCTCAAAAGCAGTGAGCTGCCAGGCAATGTGGGGCCCAGCAACAGAGACTGGTAACCCAGAGGTCATCACTGAGGGCTTCGGATGGGAGAGCAGGACGACAGAATCCCATTCTAAAGTCACGTTCCCCTGGGAACACTCAAGAGTCTTCAATTCCTGTTCTATTGTTTGATGTTCCTTGTTATCTCTCTTGGCCTCAGCTGTCTCTGGCATAATGTCCATGGCGGAGCATGAGAAGTACTAACACTTTACTAGATGCCATGGAAGACAGCCCAGGGCACTAAGACTTCATGCTCTCAATACCCCCTCTAGAACACAAGGGCCACACTGGGGGGCCACAGCCCCTCTGAAGAGAATCTGTAACTACTGTATGATGGCCCTTGCCAGCCAAGTTGCAAGTATAGCCACAAACTGCCAACCAGAGAGTTTCCCCACCAGCAGACCGTTACAGGTTCTGGCACTGTTACAGATGCTGGTATCACAAGCCCAAGCCTTGTGATGGCTGCAGGGGACCACACCCTTCCCCAAAGACTCAAAACCAGAACTTCCCAAGTAGTTCAGATCTTCCCCTTTGAGACCTCAAGCCACTCCTGGGTGTTTCCCAGAGATATGGAAAGAGCCAGAGGGTTTTTCCCTTGGACTCTTGGCAAACATTATTCCCTGGGGAGTTCAAACTGGGTGTAAATTCAGGCCCAAATAGAACCCATCACCACCCCCACTCCCATGGAAGTTGCTGTGGGCTTTCTCGCTTCCCTAACAGTACCTTCAGGTTGCTAGAGGCGCCTATGGGCCTGCTCTCTGAAGAAAAAAAGAAAAGCAATACCTCCATTCAAGCTCCTTCTGATCTCAAAGGCTCTGTTTCTGTGACTCTGTGAGCAGAGGGAAATGCACCTAGCTCCCCCAGGGAGCCGAGGCTCATCCAGACCAGCACGTAGAGGCAGTGCTGGGACAGGCCCAGAGGAGGCGGAGCAAGGACTTTGCTCGGAGCTGCTTTCTGCTGAAGGTCAGGTCTGCAGAGCTCAAAGCCCAAGGCTCACCTCTTCTGCCTCTCTGACTCCCTGGAGTCTCCTTCACACCTGATTCCTCTATTTTCTCTCCCTTCTTGCAGAAACACAAAATGCAGTGGGCATCCATCCTGCTGCTGGCAGGGCTCTGCTCCCTCTCCTGGGCCCAATATGAGGAAGACTCTCACTGGTGGTTTCAATTCCTCCGCAACCAGCAGTCCACCTACGACGATCCCTATGACCCTTACCCCTATGAGCCTTATGAGCCTTACCCCTACGGGGGAGAAGAAGGTCCAGCTTATGCTTATGGCTCTCCACCCCAACCAGAGCCCCGAGACTGCCCCCAGGAGTGCGACTGTCCCCCCAACTTCCCCACAGCCATGTACTGCGACAATCGCAATCTCAAGTACCTGCCCTTCGTCCCCTCCCGCATGAAGTATGTCTACTTCCAGAACAACCAGATCTCTTCCATCCAGGAGGGTGTCTTCGACAATGCCACTGGGCTGCTCTGGATTGCTCTCCATGGCAACCAGATCACCAGTGATAAGGTGGGCAAGAAGGTTTTCTCCAAGCTGAAGCACCTGGAGAGGCTGTATCTGGACCACAACAACCTGACCCGGATACCCAGCCCACTGCCTCGGTCCCTGAGAGAGCTCCATCTTGACCACAACCAGATCTCAAGGGTCCCCAACAATGCGCTGGAGGGGCTGGAGAACCTCACAGCCTTGTACCTTCATCACAATGAGATTCAGGAAGTGGGCAGTTCGATGAAAGGCCTCCGATCATTGATCTTGCTGGACCTGAGCTACAACCACCTTAGGAAGGTACCTGATGGACTGCCCTCAGCCCTTGAGCAGCTGTACCTGGAGCACAACAACGTCTTCTCAGTCCCTGACAGCTATTTCCGGGGGTCACCCAAGCTGCTGTATGTGCGGCTATCCCACAACAGCCTCACCAACAATGGCCTGGCCTCAAATACCTTCAATTCCAGCAGCCTCCTGGAGCTCGACCTCTCCTACAACCAGCTGCAGAAGATCCCCCCAGTCAGCACCAACCTGGAGAACCTCTACCTCCAAGGCAATCGGATCAATGGTGAGACGCTGGCAAAGGGGAGTGGGGAGTGCTGTCTGTTGCATTGGAAAGATCTGATCCTGAGTGCTGGGGGCAACACAGAAGAATTAGAAGTAGGAGAACCAAAGAATATTGATGAAGCAAGTTGAGAACCCTGCCACATCCCTGTACAAAGTGGTACATTGTGGCATACTCTTAGACTGCATGGCAGTGCTAGGAAAAGTCACTGGGCAGTGGGTTGGTATGGAAGAAGAATTCCCAGAAGAGGTAAGTCTAAATTTAGGTCCTGAGAGATAAATGGGTATAGGCTGGAGGAACATAGGACTGAGCCATCCTTAGAGGCGCCATCGCCACAAAGGGACCGGTCATTTACCAAGTCACTTCGAGGGGACGGCTAGGAGATTCCCATGTCTCACAGGAAGGGGTCATGTGTCAAGCTGTGAGAAATGAGTTTGGAGAGGTTTGGGAGGGGGTGGTTCATAGACAGGGGCATTTAAGTTGAGGAGGAAAGTGGGCTGCTAAGAAACCTTGGTATCTGTACTTTCTCACTGACTCCAGAGAGGACGAGCTCTCTGTTTCCCCCCGATCAGCCCAGTCTTATGCTTGGGTGCTTGTGTTTTAAACATGCAGCCGGTGGATGGGAATTTGCAGCCTCTCAGAGCTGCGTGCGGCACTTGCTCTGGCTGGCTCTCCGGGAGCACGAGGAGCCCCTGGTGGCAGGGCAGAGGGATCCCTGGGTGACACGAGCTTGACCCCTGCCAAACCCTGCAGTGGCGAGCAAGCACAAGGCCTCCCCAACACTCCCCACAAGGCCCACGGATGGCCTGTCTGTCCGCGAGAACCAAAGTCTCCATTTCCGACTGGACTGTCCAGGTGCCTTTCGGTCCCTCTCTGGGTCTTGTGTTCACAATGTGCTTACACTGCACCAGAGCCTCTGACATCTCAGCCCAGCTGGAAAGTGCTGAGCCAGCATTTACTTCTCTTCCTCTGCAGCAAAGTACCTCTCTCCCTGAGGGAGGAAGGACTCATTAATAGCCATTGGCAGAGGGCTTTGAAGTAGAGCCTGCTGAGAGCAAACAGCACCGTCGCAGCATCAAAGCACAGATAGGACTGAGGCCACAACCTCTGCATGGATCCTTCTCTCTCCTTGCGCTCACAGAACAGATCACTCACTTGGCAAGGTGTTAACAAGCCAGACAGCCCCCCGAGTGAGAGAGGCACCGGTCCCAGAGGTGGACCATGGGTGGGCAAGCTGAAAGGTGTCTGGTTCTCTACTTTGAAGTGCAAGACACCATCATGTACACCGAAAATTGTTCTGTATTTAAAGTCTCTCTTTCTTTGGGGAAGGTCTTCCTATTCCCAAGGCAAGGTTCTCTAATCTCTCATATGTTGCATGATGTAAAAGCTTTGACATTTACTTGTAGCTGTTTATCAACCCACCCAGAAGTGACCACTACTTACCTGCTACCCACTCTGAATCCAGGAGGAGCGTCATAACAGAAATGTCATATAGTATATGCTGTGCTTTATCAGAGTTTGACCTTGAAAATGTGACAGAAGAACAGCTGTCATGGGAGAGAAGCCGATAGTTACTGCCGAACTGTATAACCAGTGAAACTTGGGGTGGAAAAGACTCCATCACAGCATCTTGTCACTCTGCCTTCTTGCAGAACCACATATGTCCTTTAAATATAAGGTGGTTCACTTCTTCCAAAAGCTCTGCCAAAGATAAAATCACATTAGTCAAGCGTCCTAAGGTCTTGCAGAAAGTTTTTCCTAAGTCAAACCTAAAAATGTTCAGTGTCTACCCCAAATCCCTTCTTGTGCAGTTTAAGCCAAAGCTCCTGTATCTGGTTGTCTCCCTCTTAGTCCTTTTTTGGGGGGTAAATAACACCAACACCTTATTTTTCTTAATTAGTGGATTGGTACATTAAAGGCTTTGGTTTGGGACCTGGCACACAACTGAAAAAGCACTTGCTTTTCAACACACAGTAACTATATTTATAAACTTTTCCCCTCATTGCCACTTTGACGTTGCCAGATACAGTTTTATTTTATCTTTTGCATTGCAAAGATGGGGAAACTGAGACACAGAGAAGGAAAAGCAATCTCTTCAGGTCACCCAGATCATGTAGTATAGCCTCTGCCTTTAACATCAGAGGGCTGAGAGCCAGGCTTCTCTGGCTGAGAAAGGAAGGAGTACATCTCTGATTCAGACCACCAGCAGGAAAGTGAGTTCCCCAAGCTCAGCCACTCATCTGGGCAAATGTGAAGGAGGTCTCCCTGCAGGGGACCCAGAGCAGGGGTGGGTAATGAAGGTAGGATTGAAGCAACCCTTTGAGAAGAGAGCTAAAAAGACAGGAGCTGAGTGCAGGGGAATTAAGCCTGGCTCGCTCCCTCCCTTTTTCTTTCTTCCACTAGTGCCTCCCTCAGTTTTTCCAGCCTGGCAACAGCAAGAAACACAGCTCAGAATGTTATTCAGTAGCTCTGGGATCCAGTGGAGCAGGGCCAGTACACCAGGAGGAATTTGGAAAAACTTATGTCAAAATGTAATCTGGAATGGAAAGTGTCCTCCAGCATCTCCAAGCAAAAGCCCCTGTCATATTCATGAACTTAGGACTAACACGGGGGCTCACAGTGCTCAACATGTGGATAGAATCTATATATGCTGAGTGTTGAGCAACTCCTAAATGTGCCCCATATTTATATTTGCACAGTTGGGAGCCAGGACTTCAGCAGACAGTCTGAATGCCCCAGGCTGGTGTAGAGAATCCATTGTGGAACCTCTAAGTGCAGTCACCCAATACAGCTGGAAGGGATATTCAAGCCAGGCCACTTCGTTTTTCTCTCCAGCCCAACCCACTCTGCCCGTTCCATGCAGACACCATAGACCCAGACTTGACTCAGCCTCGACTCTGCCCCAATCTGTCCACTCGGACGTCACTTGATCTATTGTCTGGGATCAGAAAGGGGACGTCCAAAAGCATTCCGGATCTCCACCCGACCCTCCCTGAGTGCTCTCTAAAGAAGGATATTTCCCATTCTTTTCATGATTCTTTGGTTTTTCTGTCTTACATTTGTAGCACATGTTAATTGGCTGCAGACTTACCCCATCTCCTCTTGGTCAGTTCTTAACAGAGACTGAAAACAATCGCTAGAGCTAATTTCAAAAACTATTTCTTCATCTATCTAAGCTCTCCATAGAGAACTTATTTCCACACCCATAACCGCAATGCCTTTGACAGTCACCCCAGGAAGAGAATCAGGAAAGCCTTCCTCCCACTCCTCCTGCCCAGCTCCAGGCTGACACACAGCTCCTGACCACTGTGGCAAGCAGAGGAATGCCTCTGGTGGAAGCAAAAGCAAGCCAAGCTCTGAGTCTGCCTAAGTGTTACAGCCCTCCAGATGTAGCCTACCAAGTCCTGACAAATAACCTCACCCAAAGTCCCTTTGGACCCGAGCCATCTTTCTGATGCTCTCACATACCATATTGAAGGCAGCCTCTATGGGTGCCAGCAGCTTTTTGGTGGTAACTTTTCTGTCCCTGCTGGAGTTTTGGGGCTTCCCTAGTGGTGCTAGTGGTAAAGAATCTGCCTGCTAATACAGGAGACATAAGAGATGTGGGTTCAATCCCTGGGGTGGGAAGATTCCCTGGAGGAGTGTATGGCAACCCACTCCAATATTCTTGCCTGGAGAATTCCACAGACAGAGGAGCCTGGTGGGCTACAGACCATGGAGTTGTAAAGAGTCAGACATGACTGAAGCAACTTAGCACGCACGCAGGCTGGAGTTCTAGCTGAGTTCTTATTTTAATCCTTCAAGTTCCTGACCCAGTAGGATAGAGACAGAGGTAGTTGATTTGTCCAAGAGAACAAGCAGAGGGAGAACCGGGTGAGTGGTAGCTGAAGGACTTGTGTTTAAACCAAACAGAATGATTGTATTTATTAGGATTATAGGACTTGGAGGGTTGGGGGAGAATCTTCAAACTTCTTTTGAGATTACAAAAATGGAGAGTAAACTAATCATATTAAATGCAGGAGGCAAGGAAATTATTTGACTTTTGAGCTCCGTGGCAGCTCTGTTCATCTATCTCCTTAAACCTCAGGGCCGAGATCACTCCTTTGTCTGTACTCAGAATGTACATGGGACAACCCCCTCAAAGCTCTGCACTCAGAGGCACTTGTTTCTCAGTCCAAGTTTTCTCTCTTTAATTTCTTTCCACTTTCTCTATCTGCAAACTGTTAGGAAATATTCAAGATTTAAGTCCTTCCACCTACCCAGTCTTCCTTCTCAAAGCAATTGGGAAACGCCCTCCTCTTCAAACACAATCAAGGGAGAACTTCAAAGCTGCTAGGGTTCCTCTTTGACTGCCTTCTGCTGCCACCTGCTGCCCGCAGAGGGGAAAAGACCAAGGCCCGCCAGGAGGGACCTTCCAGGGTTTTGGGGCGTGGGGGGCATGGGTAAGGAGGTTGAGCTAGGCAGGCGGGGACCTCACTCTATCCCTGGCTCTGCTCCCCAACGGGTGCAAGTTTGACTCCGATCCTGGGAAGCGCCTGCCCCACCCAGCCAAGCTCTCCCCTCCTCTTAGAAGCTTCACAGACACCGTGGGGCTTTCCTGCGGTCCCAGGACCCTGATCTAGGCTCTCCCCATCCCCGCCCCTCTTGTCCCCACAGAGTTCTCCATCAGCAGCTTCTGCACCGTGGTGGATGTCATGAACTTCTCCAAGCTGCAGGTGCTGCGCCTGGACGGCAACGAGATCAAGCGCAGCGCCATGCCCGCTGACGCACCCCTCTGCCTGCGCCTGGCCAGCCTCATCGAGATCTGAGCGCCACCGGGCGCAGGGCCGTGCCCCCACGCCTCTTTGCATTCGGCTTGATGGTTTGGTTTGGCTTTTGATGGAAGGTCTGGGACAGACCGTGTGACAGAGGTCCATGGGCTCTCTCTCTAGTCTTCTTCCCTGTAGGCAGTTTTAGGTGGAGTCAGGGGACAGGCAGCCTTCTGCTGAGGGACATGACACGTCCGTTTCCAAGACAGAAGTGGTTGGCAGAAGGTGTAAACCCTGAAGTCCCAGTCCCCGAAATCTCATTACCCTCAAGGTCTTCACAGTGATCCAGTGTCCTGAACCATTGCCTGAGCAATAGAACAACTGTGCTTTTGAAGTAATATCTGACTCTGAAGGCAGCACCTGACTGCTCCCCGACGTGCTGGGCTGGTCGTGCCCATACTCTGGGCTCCCACTTGCTGCTTCTCAGATATACCTCTTGCCCAACTGCCGCCTCCTCAGTCCACCTCATCCACTCAACCATGCCCCACAGACATCTTAGGTAGAGGCAGGAGAAGCCAAGACGTATGCACAGCTGCCCAGTGACTGCGCAGAGAACTCACAGTGGTGGCTGAGGTTGGAAGGACACCAAGAGTCCCCTTTACACCAGGGGTCACCAGTGTGATGATAATATTCCAGGCTTGATGTGGGAGGAGACAGCCAACCTCAGACTTAGCTAAATGCGTGGGGCTATATTTTAACAACTGGGCAGTTCTTTGAAGGTGGGTCAGACTTCAGAAAAGGAAAGCGACCTGATGTTGCTTGTTACCAGCATCCATAATGGAGGCAAATACACCTTAAATTGGCTGAACTGAGGAGGCAGCCCGAGTAGTGCCATTCTTGCCCAGCACTCTCTGCATTCCCAGCAGCTCCCTACTTGAGTTTTTATCTTCAAAGGCAGAGGCCATGTGGCTCTCAAAGTATGAGAGAGGTAATTTGTCCTTTTATGCAAGCAGAAAGGTCAATAACCTGATTGGAGAGACAGACTCCAACCAGCCCTGGACTTGCCACCCTCATTACTGAAGCTGGCTGTTGCTTTATAGCTTGGCTGGAGAGCAATTAATCTTTCCCGTTTCTGAAAGTAGTGCTTCCTGGGGACCTAACCCCTGCTTTGTGGGGTACCACTGGGATGGGGCCATCTGGGCAGCCATGGGCAGAGACTGCTTGAGGAGAGCTCCCTGCACAGATGCCGTTGCTTCCCTGATACCGTGTATGCTTTGAAGCAGTTCCCTGAAGAAAGAAGAGGGGATCCTTGAACTATGTTCTTGCTCCAGAACCTCAAATCCACAAAAGCCAAACCAGCTCATTTCAACAAAGAAGCTCTGATGTGAGGGGCAAGGCTGCCCCTTGCCCCAGGGCTCTTCAGAAAGCATCTGCATGTGGACACCATCATGCCTCTATAAAGGATCCTTATTACAGGAAAAGCATGAGTGGTGGCTAACCCAACCAATAAAGTTATTTTACAATTGCACGTGCAAGAATGGAGTCATTTAAGGCAAACACAGAGAAAGATTACTTTAAGGGGACCTCCTGCCATCACATAGGCCTCAGACTGGAGGAGCTCACATTCTCATCTATTCTGCTTGGGCAGATGTAGCTAACGGTTTTTTGTATTTGTAAGTCACCTGTGTCTCTACAGAAAACTTCGTGCTCTGGAAGTTCTTTAAATCTAACTTCAATTTCACTAGCTTCACATTTCCTTCCGTTTGGTCCCCAAGAGATAAAGAAAAAAACTGTTTTGCTTTCCAGTCCCCCCGCCTCCCCCATCGCCCCCCACCCCCCCACACCCACCAAGTCATTCTAACATTTTTCTCCTTCAACCATTCTCCCTTGTCTACCCTGTAATTCTGGCACTGGTGGGTCTAGGGTATTGTCTTAAGTGCCCCTGCCCTCTAGTGGCAACCATGCAGAACTGAGGGCAGTCAAGTACTGCAAAGCGCCTGAAGAGGAAACTAAGCAGCCAGTAGCGTGGTTCCATTCCTGAGTCAGGAAGCTCATGGCAACCCCCTCCAGTATGCATACCTAGAGAATCCCATGGACAGAGGAGCCTGGCGGGCTACAGTCCAAAGGGTCACAAAGAATCGGACAGGATTCACAAAGAACTTGGCACAGCACAGCACAACCCATCTGCTCTTTTGTTCAACCTCTCAATGCACATTACTTGAAAGCCTTTAAGAACATGATGCTTAGCAACTGTTATGTAAGTCAGGAGGGTGGGCTAGCCTTGTGCTTTAAGGACAAATCATCATTTTCTAATAGTGAAATAACCACAACTGATATTTATTGAGCTGAATATATTATTTACTGAATACATTTACTAATGAATTCTGTGAAATTCTGTGCCAAGTGTGTTACAAATGATACAACTTCATCTGAAGCCAGAGTGAGCTAATTTGATTATAATCCTCGGGAGCAAGAGTTAAGCAGGGATTTGAGAATGCAAAAAGATCAGTCACAACTTTAGCCATCCACCTCTTCAAGCACAGCAGGGTCAGTACATCTGCCTTGGTGCTCCAGTTCGGGGAGATGCCACATGAAGGAGGTGGAGACACGGACACACAGAAAGGGGTCCAGCCACGCTGCAAAGACGCATCCCTTGGCTCTCAGTTTTGCTTTTTAGCAGCTCTCATGAATATCCCAACCAAGACTGCAGGGCAAGAATCTAGAGCCAGGCTCAGCCGTGATGCAAGGCTTCCCTGATTTCTAAATCCAGGGCTTCTTAAGTTGACAGCAGGACTGGGTTATCCATCAGGCTCAGTCAGCTCTCTTCCTTTAAGCTGCCACTTATTACGGGTTAGGTGTTTTACTTAGGTTGCCTCGTTAGCGTTCCTAAACATTCTATGCCAGAGGAGCTATTACTTTCAATATTTTATAGGTGGAAAGACAGGCACATAGAGGCTGAAGTCACCCAGGAAGGAAGCATCAAGGCCAGGATCTGTGCCCAGGCCATCCCCAGCCTGCCAGTCTTGCTATCCTGTCTCTACCGCGCTAGCCTGAAGACCTCACAGTTCCTGGTATATGCAGAACTACTGGAGTATGGAGGAGACTTGGGGGTAGATGGGGTGTCACAAGTTGGCAGAGGCCATCTGACTTTATTTTTTGTGGACCTAAATTCATTCTGCTAGTATTCACAATCCTTTAATAAATTTTCCAATTAAAATTCACTCTTCATCAATAAATACTTACAATAAGCCCTTGGTCAGGCAATGGAGATACTGTAGACAACAAAAGCAAGCCTTCCCTGCCATTGGGGATTTATAATCCAGTGTGGTGACAAGCCCTGAACTAAAGAATCACCTGAAGACCACATAGTTACAAATGAGAAAGGGCTGTAAAGGAGATGAGGACGGGTTTACATGAGGAGTATCTAGAGGCCTGGCCTAGACTGGAGGACCGGAGCAGATATGAAGGGAGATGAAGAGATGAGAGGAGAGTCCATCACAGCTAACAGAATACATGGACTTCCTAATGCAGGGAGCCCCCTAGACACCGAAAGATGACAAACATGGCTGGGGGCACAATGACAAGGAACGGCGAGACTAGAGCTGTAGGCAGGGCTAAAACCATCTACTGCCTTTATTCTATTTCAGACACAAGTACCAAGAAACTTGACTAACATTCCAAGGCCCAGCTCGATTCACATTTCTGTCTTCAGCAACTAGTAGGCAGCATCTCACTTCACACCATCAGGCCCTTCCCTGGAATCTTTCAAGGCAGCAGTCTGTTCCCACTTTCTCCTATCTGGCTCAGACCAGTACACTGGACACGTAACAAACAATCAAAACATCAGAAGGTGTGGTGTAACCAGGGAGTCCTGACCTTTGTGGCAGTCTGCCAAAGCCTATGGACCTCTTCTCAAAATGTTTTTACAGGTATAAAATAAAATGCATTGGATTCCAAAGAAAACCAATTACACTGAAATACAGTTATCAAAATTGCATATTCATGTAATAAATAATGAGATCCAGCAACAAATCTAACCACAGTCATCTCAAAGTGCAGACGAGCACAAGTGGCATTTCTAAGTATCTTCAGTGACTGGAACGTGATATGAAAATACACCCAATTTCAGTGGGTTACAAAGCTTCAGGTTGCTAATATTGATATAACTTGGTACCTTCATAACTGGAATGCTAAATGAAGATTGAGTGTTTTATCATCCAAGTTCCAGGACCCTCTCCAAATTGAGCCATGGAAAGACAGGCAGAAAGGCAAATCATAGCGGGAAGGCAAGAAAAGAAGGCAAATCATTGTCTTATCTTTCTACGAGCACAGCTCAATCATTCAACAGATTTTTTCTTTATGCAAAACCCTGAGACAGATAATATTAATTGCTGGTGCATTTAGTATGCACCTTTACATTCATGAAAGAATGAATGTAAAGGTCTCCAGGTTCTTGCTGTGGAATTTGGTGGAGACAACAATCACCAACCTGTAGTACGCCCACAGGCGAAGTAGAGAATTGTCTGTCTTTAAACTTCACACGGTAGCACTTTCTTATTACTCTGCTTCTTTCAGTGAACATTGTGTTCACGATTTATCCACACTGATTCTTGTAAATTCCAGTTCATTCATTCCAACCATGTTATGGAAATACTTTATTTCTCTATTCTTCTTTTGAGGGACATTTAGATTATTTTCAATACTGTAATGTTAGAAACAAATAAAGCAGTAAACCTCCTTTTACCTGTCTCTTTGACACTGCATTTGAGAGTCTCTCTAGAGTTGACATCAGGATTCCTTAACAGCACACTACTGGCATTTGAGTCTGAATACTTTTTTGTTGAGAAGGGGTGGGAGGACAGGGTGGACTGCCTGTAGAATGTTTAGTAGCATCCCTGGCCACTATCCACTAGATCCCAGTAGCATCTGTCTCCTCCCCAGTCCAAATCAAAAATATTTCCAGAGTTGCCAAATGTTGCTGGCGGTGGGGGGCGGGGGGAGGAGTACCACCTGTTAACAACCACTGGTATATATGCCCAGGGGGGAACTGCTAAGTTGCGAAGTACGAACAAATTTTCCTCTACTTGATGCTGTCAAACCGCTCTCCAAAGTGTTAGTTGCTCAGTCTTGTCCTACTCTTTACAACCCTAAGGACTGTAGCCCATCAGGCTCCGCCATCCATGGAATCCTTCAGGCAGGAATACTGGAGTGGTTAGCCAGTCCCTTCTCCAAGGAATCTTCCTGACCCACCTAGAGACGGAGCCTGGGTCTCTCGTATTACAGGCAGATTTTTACCATCTGAGCCACCATGTGTACTCATACCAGTTGTACCTGAGTCCCCATTTTTCCACATCCCCATGATGCCAGTAGCTTCAGACTTTAGTGATTTGGACAGTCTGATGGATGAGACTTGGTACTGATATTTATTTTAATTTGCATGCCCGTCTTTTATTGTCAAAGATGATCTATTCCTTACACTGATCTATTCCTTCTTAGAGGCTATGCTGAGGCTTTGTTGACAGTCCCCAAAAAGAACAGGTGCTAACCCTGCTGGTCCCGCACTGAGAATCTGGAGCTGGAGTCTGCCTGCTGAGCATGCAGCAACAGAACTGGTCCTCCACGCAATCGAAGAGTAGGTCCCTCCACCAAGAAGGCTGAGGGAGTCCACAAAGAGGATTCTGTGCTGTGGGGAAAGGTAAGCAACTTGCATCTTTTCTAGTCTACCTGGCCTGGGGAGCAAACAGCGATTAGAAGGGGTATACTAGCACCATTCTTTTTGCAAAAAGGGAGAGGAAATGGCCTCTTTTGCTGGGCACAGAGGAAGAACACCCCCAGTGCCCCACCCAAAGCCCGCTCCAGAGCAGCCGCGGCGGCTGCAGTGGCGGCCCCGCGGCAGCTTTGTAAACAGTGTAAGCAGTGTCGGCGGCAGGTACGGGGGGAAAGGTCAGGAGCACGAGGCATAAGTGAAGGGCAGCATCAAACGTGAGCAGGAGAGGAGGCCCCTGTGAGTACACTGGCATCTCCCCATACTCAGGTCGCAAAGCCTCAGGCCATGGCTGGTGAACACTGGTGAAGGCAGCAGAGAGGCTGCTTTGTAAGACCCCATACTCCACCAAGGATGGAACGGGAGAGGCAAGAGGCCAGCAGATGTGCCAGTTGGAGCAAGGCACATCCACGTATCGGCTCCATTGTCACACCACCAGATCATCCCTTATTGTAAGATAGAAGAGGTGGGGATCCCATAGTCAGTACCCACATCATGTCATGTGTTAGTTGAGCAACCTGGTTAGATTGAAAATTCTTTAAAGGTAGAGACTGTGTCATGTAGCCAATAACAGTTAGCACAAAGCTGGGTTCGTAAGGCTTAATAACAACTGTTAGAACACATTTTGGGGGGCCAAATGGAAATAGTGGCATAAAATAGATTTAATAGCCAACAACACACACACACACACACGTTTTTTTCCCAAAAAATATCAAGTACCTTCAACAGTATATTCTATTTTCCCAAAATATCTATAAAGTAAGGAGACAGGTCTGACTCACCCATTTTACAGATAGGGTAGTTGAGACCAAACACTTTATTGACTTGCCCCTAATGGCACAGACTCAACACCGAAACCCAGGTCTACTGGCTTCCCACTGAATTACACCCCAGGGCTTTGTGTTGCATCCTTGTGTACCTTGCCTCCTCCCTGTCGCCAGCATTTGGGATTACTGAGATGTCCCAGACATGATTGCTTTTGTTCTTAACAACACAACATATCAACAAAGGTCACTTCTGACATCAACAGGGCACGGCAGGTGATGGAACATGGCAGGATGACCATGGCAGGACCAGGGGTCCATGAGCACTGAATTGCCAGCCTTTGTGTTCACTGAAGAAAATCTATGGACCAGTGTGTAGCATTTGGAGAAGCAAAGACTGCAGAGAAGGTGAGTTTCTGAGAAGACAAGAAAGGACTTCAGTAGAAGAGATTTAGGAAAAACAATCAAATCTTGGTGTTAATGTAAGTATATGGAGAGGTCAGGTAAGGGCACTTCAGAAGTCCATGAAAGAAGGAGAATGTTAAATCCTATAAAATGGGATTATTGTAAATCTTCAGATGCTGCTGTTATAAATTTTTTGAAAGGGATGAATTTGAATAAAGTTCTTGAGGAAAAAAATAATCCTATCTTGCCAATAGGTCTCTCCCTTTATAAAATTCATGAGCTAAAAGCAGGATCCATGTGAATGCTGGGGGCTATGAGAATGTGCTAAGTGTTAACCTGAATCTTAAATTGCTTTAATGATAGAAATTTTACATGTTCCTAGAATCTAGGTGTTACCTCTAGCACCTAAACCAAGAATGGAGGACTGACAGTAAACGTGGGAAAGGAACACTCCTTCCTTCGTTATTAATACCTAAAATAATATAATTTATTAGGCATTATGTCAGACGTTTGTCATAATAATGCTAGGAAGTAGGTGCTACCACCACTAGCATTTTTCATTGGTAGAAACTGAGGTTCAGAGAGGTTAAGAATCTGCTCAAGGTCACACAGCCAGTAAAAGGCAGATCTGGAATCGCACGCTGTCGCCGTCTCTAGAGTCTTAATCTTGTTGCTACTGTACTAAATTCTTTGAATCTGTACTTGTGTGTATGTTTGTGTGTATTGAGGTGGGGAACAAGGTTATTCGAAATGCTCTGTCTTACCGAGTTCACAATGTATAGCCTCAGAAATGCATACTCTACTAAGTCTAGGAGGCTGCTGCCAATAAGGTACTGTGTAATAAAACGGATGGGTCATTTGGTTTTAGAAGGTGGCTGAGACACAGAAGGGCGTCCGCACATACAGATAAGAACACAGAAGGGCCCTAGTGACAAACGTGGGAAAACAAATGCTCAGATCCAGAGGGGCTTTGGAAAGACGGCCGAGGAAGTTCCATAAACCCAGAACCTCCAGAATGACTCAGAAAAGCCTGCACCAGCCTTGCCGTCCGTCAGGCTGTGGGGGACGTCTGAGAAATGAGGGAGACCTTCAGACTGAAGAACCCGAGACGCTCCGGCAGCAGCGGTAGAAGGGAGGGGGCGGGCACAGCGGCCGCTCGCCGGCCCCGCCCCACCCCGCCCCCGCCCGGCCCCCGGCCCCCGCCAGCCCCCGGCCCCACCGGCCCTTCCCTCTCTCTCCCGCTCTGTTAACGCCTCTCCCAGAACGCAGGCGTCGGGGAGAGCTTTGATTGGTTCGCTCTGACCCCCGGCCAGCCAATCAGCAGCTTGTTGCCGAGCTTCCCAGAGTGGGCGGAAGCTGCGGCGCCTGTCCTGTTGCCAAACTAGGAAAACCGAGTAGCGAGCGCGTTTCGCAGCGTGTCTAGGTCTTAGCCAACTCCTCGTAGGGACTGAGTGACGTGGTGAGTGGCCGCGGGCTCCTCCCTCGCCCCACATCCGGGAGGGAGGTAGGCAGACACCTGCCGGCCCTCACGCCCGCGCCCGGCCCGGCCCGCCCTTACGCCCGCGCCCTCACGCCGGGTACCCGGTCGCAGTTCGCCCTCGCTGGGGATGTGTGAGTCCGCGCAGCCCTCGCGGTAGTCCGCGGCCGTCCCTGGCTGACAGGCGTCACCGTTGTCCCCGGCGTGTTGAGAGTGGAAAACTGTGTCGCTGGAAGGTGCAGAAAGCAGCCCACCCCCGACGTTTGAGGCTGACCACACCGAGAAGGGAGGACAGGCTGAGGTACATTACATTGTGCCCCACGGTGACCAAGGGACCCCCTCATTCCTCGTGCTTTTGTGGCCTCGGCGGGGCTAATGAGAGTGAGAAGAGCCTCAGGAAGCAGAATTATATCTCAGGTCCCCTAGCCATTTGAATTTGTCATCCCGTCAATAAATTACTGCTAACAATAATGCCCAAACTGCCACGAAGTAAGGGTCTGGACCAGAGGGTATCAGAGCCCCACACCTGGAGCTGTGTACTCGTCCTGGTGAAGGTGGAAGGGGGTGCAGGTGAGACAGGGGGGCTACCCAAACAAAACTACTATTTTAGCAATAGCAAAAACCACACTTCAACCATAGCTCATTACAAATGGGAGAACGGGCAGAGGCAGATAACACCATCAAATTCCGTTTCACTCAGTTCCCATTGTGTAGCCTGTATGAATGCCTCCTGATCTGGTAATGGTAATGACAATAATATTTAATAACATTTATTGTGTGCTTACAAAGAGCCAGACATTCTTCTTGCAGAACAACAGCTGAGAGCAGACAGGAGAACATGGCCACTGGAAAAGAATATATAGACCCACGCAAAACTTGGGAGGATGAAGGAACCAGGGGGAGAAACAGGAGTGTTAGTAGGACTGGACCTGCCCTTGGAGGGTGGGGGAACTGAAACAGGAGTCCCATCCCCACAGCGGGGCAATTGTCAGAGTCAGAGTAGAAACATTTAAGGCTGGGAGTGAAACAGCTGACCTGTGGCAGCCTAAATGGAATGAGAATCAGACAGTCCTTACCGCAGCCATAGAGACCCTGGACAGGGACGCAGGTCCCCTGGAAGGTGCAGCAGCTGGGAGCTGGAGTTTAGGGATTGTTGAGCAGTCCCATGGCGAGGGCTGCTGTTGGTTGTGGAGAGATGGATGAAGGGGATGTGAGGGAGGAGACTGTGGTGGGAAATGCCTGTGGAGGAAAGCTGGGAAGCCATGGAAGCAAGGCGATACTGCTAAGTCACACGTAGGGGGTGGAACCATCACCATAGCCTCGCTCTCCCCAGCCAGCATCAGCAGCTGAACAATAGAGAGGCTGGCCCATCAAACGTCTGACACACTGAACTACAGAGCAGGACCCTACCCAGGGTGCTCCTTTAAGTGACTGATGCGCCAAACTACAGAGTAGGACCCCAGCCAGGGCGGCCCCTGTATGTGCCTGATGTGCTGAACAACAGAGAAGGACCCCAGGCGAGGGAGCCCTCTAAGTGCCTGAATAGGCGGAGCTATGGAGAAAGACTGGCCAAAGAGGCCTTCTGATTGCCAGCTACCAAAGGCTCGAAAAAAGACTCCAATAGGGCCATAACTCCTGCAGCGGAGGCAGTCCTTGTCCCTACATACTTGGCGCTGCCAGGGTCCCCGTGACCCAAGCAGCTGCACCATCTACATGCTTACAGGGGCAGAGCTGCCACAAGCAAAAAAAGTCTTCTGTCTATGCACACGGGGTCATGGCGGTCGTGTCCAGTTCTTTAGACCCTCTGGACTGTGGCCTGCCAGGCTTCTGTGTCAGTGGGCTTCTCCAGGCAAGAATACTGGAGCATATTGGCCACTACTGGTTGCCATACCCTCCTAGAGCACTATATTTCCTGCTGTCCTAGCTACCAACTTCCCTGAGTACCTGATGCCAGAACCCTTGTGACCCAAGCAGCTGTACCACGTCCACACCTGGCCCTCACAGGGGCAAACCCAAGCCATCTAGGACAGCCTCAGGTGCTAAACCCCAGTGGACGACCCACATGCAGAGGTGGAAATAAAACCATGATTGAAACTCAGGGGCGGTGTGACTAAGGAAGAAGACCCAAAACCTTCCCACCAGCTGTACAAGTAGCAGATCAACTAGGCAGACTCTGTGTCTGGAATATATAAAAGAATATTGAGAGTGCTCACAAAAGAAAACGCACTAGCTCTGATAGCTGTGGACATTGGAGGCAAGAACACAGGAGTAGCACCAGATTAGAATCTGACTTGTCCCCACAGCAGGTCCAGAGACCAAGACAGTGTTGGAAGGCACCCTAAGGGAGCGAGGTGGACTGTGACTTCCAGGGACCGAAAGGACCCTGACAGCAGTGACTCAAGAAAGATATTTACTATTCATATATTTTGACTTGTTCTGCAGTTTCTTTAGGATTTTTTTTCTTTTTCTGTTTTATTTTCCTGTGTTGTAGTTGTTGATTTTATTAGCACTATGGAATCTCATTAAGGTTTTGAGGTTTTTTTTTTTCCAATTACACTTTTTCTTGTTGTTATAAACTTCTGCCTCTACGTTGGCCTTTTGCAGTTCTATGGAGTTTTGCTTTTATTTATTTTTTGTCCTACTTTTTTTTTCTCTTTCTACATTTTAATTAAAAAAAATTTTAAACCTATTATTTTTTCTACATTTATTCCTTTGTTTGCTTTTCCTACTGTTCTTTCCCCCTTGCAGTTAATCTTTAATGTATATAAATCTTCTTTATCTACCTCTATTTAACTTTGCATATCTATTCTTTCTTTACTTTCTTTCCTTTCCTCTCAACATATTTGTTAGTTAGTTTTTTTTTTAATTGCTTTATTCCCCACTTGGCACCTTGCTTTAGTTTTGTCTTCCAGTTTGTGCTTTAGTTAGTTTTGTTCTTAACTGGTAGATATCATTTTTGGTTTCCTTTGTTTGCTGGGTCAATCTGTTGTACTTTATTTTTGTTGGACTGTTTTGATTTTGTTTATGGGTGTATATGTGTATATTCCATTATTTTAAGTATTACTTGCCTGATTTTATAACTGCCATTTGTCTGGGGTTCACCTTTGGTTTCTCATTTTTGGGTATTTGCTTTAATCTCACTTAATGTCATAACAAACCACTTGTGGAATCTTCATTCCTGACCAGAGACCAAGCCTTGAGCCTTTGGAGTGGGAGCACTGACTCCAAGACCCTAGACTACCAGAGAACTAACTGGAGGGAGTATCAAATAGTGAGAACTCCCACAAAGGAAACCACTTGAATACAAGGCCTGACATCACCCAACCAAAAGTAGCACTGTGTGCAGGATGCCTCATCCAAACAACAAACACAACAAAAATACAAACCCAGTCATCAGCAGACAGGATTATCACCTCACTCAGCCCTGCCCATCAGAGGAAAACAAAACAAAACAAAACTCAGCACAAACCTCTCCCTATACGAAGCTTACACAAACCACTGGATCAACTTTAGGAGGGCAGAAACCAAAAGGAAGAAAGAATTCAACCTTGAAGCCTGGGAAAAGGAGACCTCAAACACAATAAGTTTCTTTTTTTTTTTTTTTTTTTTACTGAAAAGGCAGAGAAATACAGCACAAATGAAGGAACAAACTAGAAGCACAGAAGCCCAAATAAATGAAGAGGAAATGTGCAAACTACTTGAAAAAGAATTCAGATTAATGATAGTAAAGATGATCAAAAACCTTGAAAACAGAATGGAGAAAATGCAAGTATCAATTAACAAAGACCTAGAAGAATTAAAGAAGAAACATACACAGACAAACAATGCAATTACTGAAATTAAAAATACTTTAAAAGGATCAATAGCAGATTATCTAAAGAAGAAGAACGGATCAGTGAGCTGAAAGATAAAATGGTGGAAATAACTGCTGAGGAGCAGAATAAAGTAAAAAGAATGAAAGGAACTGAGGATAGCCTCAGAGACCTCTGGGACAATATTAAACACACCAACATTCAAATTATAGGGATCCCAGAAAAAGAGAGAAAGAAAGGGTATGTGAAAATTTCTGAAGAGATTATAATTGAAAATTTCCCCAACATGGAAAAAGAAATAGTTAATCAAGTCCAAGAGGCACAAAAAGTCCCATACAGGATAAACCCAAGTAGAAACACGTCAAGACACATACTAATCAAACTAATAAGATTAAACACAAAGAATATTAAAAGCAGCAAGGGAAAAGCAACAAGTAGCATATAAGGAAAACCGCATATATTTAACAGATGATCTTTCAGCAGAAACTCTGCATGCCAGAAGGGAATGGCAGGATGTATTTAAAGTACTGAAAGGGGAAAAATCTACAACATGGATTACTGAAACTGGTAAGGATCTCATTCAAAATTGATGGAGAAACCAAGCAAAAGTTAAGAGAATTCAGTACCACCAAACCAGCTTTACAACAATTGTTAAAGGGACTTACATAGTCAGGAAATACAAGAGAAGAAAAAGATCTGCAAAATCAAACCCCAAACAATTTTTAAAAAATGTCAGTAGGAACATATATATCAATAATTACTTTAAATGTAAATGGATTAAATGCTCCAACCAAAAGACACAGACTGGCTGACTGGATACAAAAACAAGACCCATATATATGCTGTCTACAAGAAACCCACTTCAGACCTCAAGACACAGATAGACTGAAAGTGAGAGGATGGAAAAATATATTCCATGCAAATGGGAAGCAAAAGAAAGCTGGAGTAGCAGTCCTCATATCAGACAAAATAGACCTTAAAATAAAGAAGATTACAAGAGATAAAGAAGGACACTACATAACAACCAAGGGATCAATCCAAAAGGAAGAAATAGCAGTTGTAAATAACTATGCACCCAACATAGGAGCACCTCAATACATAAGACAAACACTAACAGACGTAAAAGGAGAAATTGACAGTAACACAGTAATAGTAGGAGACTCTAATACCACACTAACACCAGTGGACAGATCATCAACCCAGAAAATTAGTAAGGAAACACAAGTCTTAAATGATACATTAGATGAGATGGATCTCATTGATATCTTCAGGACATTCCATCCAAATGCAGAAGAATCCATCTTCTTCTCAAATGCACATGGAACATTCTCCAGGATAGACCACCTCTTGGGTAACAAATCAAATATCAGTAAATTTAAGATAATTGAAATTATATCAAGCATCTTTTCCAACTTCAACACTATGAGACTAGATATCAATTACAAGAAAAAAAACTGTAAAAAACACAAACACATGGAGATTAAACAATACATTTCTAGATAATGAACAGCTTACTGAAGAAATCAAAAGGGGAATCAAATAATTCCTAGAAACAAATGACAATGAAAATACAACTCAAAACCTGTGGGGTACAGCAAAAGCAGTTCTAAGAGGGAAGTTTATAGCAATACAATCCTACCTCAAGAAACAAGAAAAACATCAAATAGACAACCTAACTTTACACCTAAAACAACTGGAAAAAGAAGAACAACAACAAAAAACAAAATTAGCAGAAGGAAACAAATCATAAAGCTAAGAACAGAAATAAGTGAAAAAGACATGAAAGATACAATAGTAAAGATTAATAAAACTAAAATCTGGTTATTTGAGAAGATAAACAAAATTGACAAACCTTTAGCCAGACTCATCAAGAAAAAAAGAGAGAGAATCAAATCAACAAAATTAGAATTGAAAAAGGAGAGGTTACAACAGACAATGCAGAAATACAAAAGATTATAAGAGATTATTATGAACAACTATATTACCATAAAATGGATAATTGGAAGAAATGGACAGATTGTTAGAAAAGTTCAATCTTCCAAGACTGAACCAGGAAGAAATAGAAATTATGAACAACCCAATTATAAGCACTGAAATTGAAGCTGTGATCAAAAAACAAAAGCCCAGGATCAGATGGGTTCACATGAGAATTCTATCAAAAATTTGGAGACAAGTTAATGCCTGTCTTAAAAGTCTTTAGAAAATTGCAGAGGAAGAAACACTTCCAAACTCATTCTATGCGGCCACCATCAGCCTGATACCAAAACCAGACAAAGACAACTCAAATAAAGAAAACTACAGGCCAGTGTCACTGATGACCATAGGTGCAAAAATCCTCAACAAAATTTTACCAAACAGAATTCAACAACACATTGAAAAGCTCATACACCATGAACAGTTTATTCCAGGGATGCAAAGATTCCTCACTATATGCAAATCAATCAATGTGATACACCATATTAACAAATTGAAAGATAAAAATCATATGATAATCCCAATAGATGCAGAAAAAGCCTTTGACAAAATTCAGCACTCATTTATAATTAAAACTCTTCAAAAAATGGGCATAGAATGAATCTACCTCAACATAGTAAAGGCCATATATGATAAGCCCACAGCAAGCAAACATTATTCTTAATGGTGAAAAACTGAAAGCATTCCTTCTAAGATCGGGAACAAGACAAGGGTGTCCAATTTCACCACTACTATTCAACATAGTTTTGGAAGTCCTAGTTACACAGTAATCAGAGAAGAAAAAGAAATAAAAGGGATCTAGATCAGAAAAGAAGTAAAGCTCTCACTGTTTGCAGATGACATGCTACTGTACATAGAAAACCCTAAAGATAGTATCAGAAAATTGCGAGAGCTAATCAGTGAATTTAGCAAAGTTGCAGGATACAAAATCAGTACACAGAAATCACTTGCATTCCTATATACTAACAATGACAAATCAAAAAGAGAAATTAAGGAATCAATCCCTTTCACCATTGCAACAAAAAATTAAATATCTAGGAATAAACTTATCTAAGGAGACAAAAGAACTGTACACAGAAAATTATAACACACTGATGAAAGAAATCAAAGATGACATAAACAGATGGAAAGATATTCCATGTCCCTGGTTAGGAAGAATCAATATTATGAAAATGACTATACTATCAAATGTAATCTACAGATTCAATGTGATCCCTATCAAATTACCAATGGCATTTTTCACAGAACTAGAAGAAAAAAGTAAGACCTGAATAGCCAAAGCAGTACTGAGAAAGAAGAATGGAGCTGGAGGAATCAACCTTCTTGACTCCAGATTATACTACAAAGCTACAGTTGAGACAACATGGTACTGGCACAAAAACAGAAATATAGATCAATGGAACAAGATAGAAAATCCAGAAATAAACCCATGCACCTATGGGTACCTTATCTTTGACAAAGGAGGCAAGAATATATAATGGGGCAAAGACAGCCTCTTCAATAAGTGGTGCTAGGAAAACTGGATAGGTACATGTAAAAGAATGAAATTAGAACACTTCCTAACACCATACACAAAGATAAGCTCAAAATGGATTAAAGACGTAAATGTAAGACCAGAAACTATAAAACTCTCAAAGGAAAACATAGGCAGAACACTCGATGGAATAAATCAAAGCAAGATCCTCTATGACTCACCTCCTAGAGTAATGGAAATATAAACAAAAGTAAACAAGTGGGACCTAATTAAACGCTTTTGCACAGCAAAGTAAACTATAAGCAAGGTGAAAAGACAACCCTCAGAATGGGAGAAAATAATAGCAAATGAAACAACTGACAAAGGATTAATTTCCAAAATATACAAGTAGCTCATGAAACTCAATACCAGAAAAACAAACAACCTAATCAAAAAGTGGGAAAACGACCTAAACAGACATTTCTCCAAAGACATACAGATGGCCAACAAACACATGAAAAGATGCTCAACATCGTTCATTATTAGAAAAACGCAAATCAAAACTGCAGTGAGATATCACCTAACACTGGTCAGGATGGCCATTAACCAAAAGTTTACAAACAATAAATGCTAGAGGGTGTGGAGAACAAGGGAATGCTCTTGCACTGTTGGTGGCAATGTAAATTGATACAGCCACTAAGGAAGATGGTTTGGAGATTTCTTAAAAAACTAGGAATAAAACCACCACATGACCCAGCAATCCCACTCCTGGGCATATACCCTGAGGAAACCAAAATTGAAAAAGACACATGTATCCCATTGTTCATTGCAGCACTATTTACAATAGCTAGAACATGGAAGCAACCTAGCTGTCTATCGACAGATGAATGGATAAAGAAGTTGTGGTACATATAAACAATGGAATATTACTCAGCCATAAAAAAGGAATGCATTTGAGTTCTAATGAAGTGTATACAGATGGAGAAGTGTAAACAGATGGAGAGATATTTCATGTTCCTGGGTAGGAAGAATCAATCTTATGAAAATGACTGTACTACCAAATGTAATCCACAGATTCAATGTGATCCCTGTCAAATTACAAATGGCATTTTCCACAGAACTAGAATAAAAAATTTCACCACGAGAGCCTGTTATACAGAGTGAAGTAAGTCAGAAAGAGCAAGATAAATATCATATAATAATGTGTATATATATGGAATCTAGAAAGATGGTACCAAAGAATTTATTTGCAGGGCAGCAATGGAGAAACAGACATGGAGAACAGACTTATGGACATGGGCAGAGGGGAGGAGAGGGTGAGCTGTATGGAGAGAGTAACATGGAAACTTATGTTACCGTATGTAAAATAGATAGCCAATGGGAATTTGCTGTGTGTCTCAGGAAACTCAAACAGGGGCTCTGTACCAACCTAGAGGGGAGGGGTGGGGAGGGAGATGGGAGGGAGGTTCAAGAGGGAGGAAATATCTATGGCCGATTCACGTTGACGTTTGACAGAAGACAACAAAATTCTGTAAAGCAATTATCCTTCAATTAAAAAATAAATTAATTAAAAAATAAAATAGAAAAAAAAGAATGTATTCCAATATCAGACGGCAAATTTCAATTGTCAAAACTGCAATTACTTTTGCACTAACCTAATAGAGAAGGGGTAATCCCCTTCACTTCACAGTTTCATTGTGTGTTTCCAAAATATATACCTCTTAGGGCTGATATGAATTTTGAAGTTGAGGCGTGGTGGGCAGGAGTGCAGAAAGGAGAGAGACCTGCCCCAGTTGGTGTAGGGAAAGGCTATGTGCAGGGCCTGCTTGGGTCTGGAGGGCAATCTCTGTTTCACTTCCCCTCCCCTATTCTCTTAGTTCCTGAGCTCTGACCTCTGGTTCAACCCTCCTAAACTCTCCTACCCCCACCCTCACCCATCCTGCACCTGGTTCCCAGGTTCCCAGCAGCTTGGGCACACCATCTGCCTATCCCCCCCTTCCCCAGGATTTTGGTTCCTTTTATTGAGACGTTTAAATAATTAAATGCCCTAAAGCCTTCCACATACTGATCCCAGTCCCTGACCTGGGGTGTTTTTCAAAGACCAGGAGCTGGGCTGAAAGACTGCCAACCCCACCACTTCTATTCAATTTCCCCGTTTTTTTTTTTCCTGCTCAGCTGCTGGGTGGCTAATGGGTCTTTCCTCATGCTCTGGCTGCTCCAGCTGCCAGGCCTTGTACACACAGAAACCAAACAGAAAGAAAAATTCTGTAAGGGCGGCCCCACCTCAACCTCGGAAACGAATAGGAAGAGAGGGTAGGCAGAGAGACAGAAAAGACCAGGGCAGCTTTTCCTGCTCCTCATCCCTGCAAAGGAGCCGGGGCCACCCCCTCTAACCCCAGGGAGCTGCTTGGCCAAAGCGGAGGTGAAGGGGTGTGTGAAGAAGGAAGAGGGCTGGGGTTGTCAGTCATTAGGGTGTCTGGGGGCTTGGGCAGCTTCCTCGTGTCAATCACCCTGATGAATCACTGAAAGTTTGCTCCAGACACAAAGCAGCTGCTTCTCTCCCCCCACTGCCTCCCTCCGCTGCCCACGGACTGCAGCCCCACCCGCAGTCGACCAAACAAAAGGCCAGAGCCCAGTGGTGCGTGAAGGAGTGAATGGGCAAGGCCATCCGCGCAGCCGTCCCACCAGACAGATGGCAGCAGCGGCCCCACACGGGCTTCAAGCCTCTTTTCATCCATCTGCCAGTCATAATGGAGAACGGCCTCTGTCCCTCCAGAGTGCATCAGCTCGTCAGAGCTAGCCGAAAGACAGACGGCGGGTGGGGTAGGGTAGGGGGAGAGGCTGGCGGAAGCCGGAGGTGAGAGGGGAACGGACCCCGGATGTGTGGCTGGAAAAGAAAAGCGTTATTCAGAGTGCTGACGCTGCGGCCAGCCAGCCCATCTGCTGTCCTTTGGGGCGCTCTACCCCACGCTCCTCCTCTGCTTCTGGCCAGCTCTGTGCAGGGCCAGGCCCCGGAAGCGAGGCTTCGCTTTGGCGCAGCAGTGCTACACTGTGGTAGCTTGGGGCTTTGTGCTTGGAAGGTTTTCGTTCAGTAAAAATGCCTTGACTGGCTGTTGTTTTGCCTCTTCAAAAATAGGGCTGAATGGAAAAACCCAAGACTTTGGGAACAGGTGGAGAATGGTGGGATCTGGGTACTCTGTCATTAAGTAAAATAGTTTGGGTTGTTCTAAAGTGGGATCCTATCAAAATAACACATGGGTGCTTTCAAACATTAAGAGGCTAGGTGAAAAGGAGTGGACCAAGAATCAGGAGACCTGGCTTCCACGCTCAACTTATCATCTGCCTGCTATATAATTCTGGGCAAGTCATTGAGCTTGTTTAAGCCTCAGTTTCCTCTCCATAAATGGCAAAAAAATTACCTGCCACCTGTATATCAAAAGTAAGCTGATATGCAATCCAATGCTCTACAAACAGCAGACGCTCCACAAATAGGAGGCTTTGTTTTCTTCCTTCCTTCCTTTCTTTCCTTCTTTTTCTTTCTTTTTTTTTTTCCTGGTGGGATCTTAGTTCGCCAACCAGGGATCTAACCTGTGCCCCCCTGCAGTGGAAGCGCAGAGTCTTAACCACTGGACCACCAGAGAAGTCCCCCATTGAGGCTTTACTTTCAATTTCCTGACAGCTATAACTCCCAGGAGGTGGAGTGGGCAAGGGACTTGAAACATTTTTCAAAGTTCTTCGCATCTATTATTTTGTGAGGCAATTGAGACCAGAAAGGTCCAGGCAATGCAAAGATCTTTTTTTTTTTTAAAAAAGAGTAGGGGTGAACAGTCCTCCTGTTCCCTAATCTCCTGAATTTCTGATTTTTGTCTCCTTTCTCCCTCCACCCTCCAACATCAATCCAGTCTGGTTTGGGAGGATTAATGGGAACTCTAGGTTAAGGTGCTAAGAGATCTTAATAAATCCAGAATAAAAGGCATCATTACCTGTGTCTTAAAACAGTAAAAAGGTATAGCATATGCAAAGTTATGATTCTGAGGCCACAGCCTGCACTCTTCTGGGCTGAATGCCCCAGGTTGCTCTTTCTGCTGAAGAACTCAGCTGTAGTGCTGGAGTGAGGGGCTGGGGGGTGGGGTGGGTAGAGCGGCTCAGAGAACAGAGCTCACTGCTTTCCTCTTACCTGGCTCCCCACCCACCCACCTTGTTAGTGCTGGCCAAGGTGCCTGTGCTCAGAATTGTGTGGGGTTTCTTCTCTCTGGCATAAGATAACAAAGGCATTTCTTAAACCTCTTTCTCTCAATCCTTACTCAATCTAATCTTACTCATTTCTAATCTTTTCCATTTGTCTAGCAACCATCTAAGCATTTATGTATAATGTATCATTCTATATAGTTCCATTAGTTTGTATTTAATCCCATATTAGTGTTTTATGTATTCACATTTATAATTATCCCATCAACTCCTTTGGTCTGGCAACATCCTGTGGACAAAACCTCAGCTCTGCCCACCCCTACACTGTGTTTCTCACAAGGAACCATCTCTGGACATAAGAGAGCCCTTACTCCAGGACACATAATTGCCTGCCAAGCAGAAAACTGAAAACTCAACAGAATAAAAATGTCCTTCAAGCTGCATGTGCAACTGGCCCTGTGCTGGAGCCTGGATATAGACCCTGGATCCCAAGGCCTACACTGACCCATTTTAACCCCTCATATTCAAATAACACTATAATCAAGTGCTTTTATATCCTGTTCCACTCTCCTGGGTATCTTTGAATCTCATCCCAGGACACAGTGTTCCATTTTTTCTTTCTCCCCCCTGGAAGGTGCCATGGGAAAAGTCTATTGGTGACTATGACAGGGAGATTATTTTCCTTTTGCAAAAACTAGAGAATCCACAGAGACCTAGGCTTCCACCCTGAGCAGGTCCTAATAAGAAAGGAAGTGGGTCACAATGAACACAAGGAGTTCCTTTCTTTTGTACAAGAGCTGGGAAGTCAGCAGCTGAGGATGAAGCAGTCCATGTGGCCGGTTGGTCTCTACTGGATTGGGATTTCTCCAGCCGGATAGATGCAAAGAGCAAAGAGGGGAGAGAGGGAGAGAGAGAGAGGCAGATTGAGAGATATCACTGTGCAGTCGGGGGAACTCCACTGAAGGGCATAGACTAGACTATTCTGTCCTCCAGCCCTTATTGCGCTCAGGCTCACACCCAGGTACTGTATCAGACCCAGATGCTGTGGTGGCTACTGAGAAATACTAGAGGTGATCTCTAGGACCTTAAATTGAAATATGACACCTAAAAAAGAAATTTGAGGAAGACATACACAAACAAAAGATCAAATACATGAATAAGGGAGGGAATGGCAACTTCTTCCTATAAGAATTCAGAGGGCTGTTATATAGTTAGTCAAGGCTAGGATAAACAGCAGGATTTCAGAGGACAGGCAGTCTGAGTTTGAACATAAAATATATGTAAGGTTAAGATTCCAGACTTCTTACCTTTTTTGACTATTTGCAATATGAACTGTGGCTCAGTATAAAAGTTTCCGGAATCCAGAAGACCAGAGGACTAAAGGGGACAAGGAAAATTAGAAGACAAGACACCCTGTGTCCAGTTTTACCTTAGTTTTTCTTTCTTCTTCTTTTTGTCCCCTCTATTCAGCCAGTCCTGGATTTGACCCAGTTCAACCACTTACTAGCAGTATGCCTGAAGGTAATTTGCTTCACCTTCCCTGAGTCTTAGTCTCTTCATCTGTAGTCTAAGAGTAATAATGTCATCCCATGGAGTTACTCTGAGGGTTTAATGAGATTATATTATAGCATTATATCTCATTTGGCCTTTTGTATGTGTATGTCTTCCTCAGATTTCTTTTTTACGTGTCATATTTCAACTTAAGGTCCTAGAGAGCCCCTCTGATGCTTCTCAATACCCAGACCACAGCATCTGGGTCTGATGCACTATATATGAGATTATATGCACTAGTGCCATTTATTATTGTGTTATTCTGTTAGCCCATTGCAAACACAAAGGCAGAAAAGAGGGAGGTAACATTCCCATTCATCGCTTAATATTTTTTGAGATTTTTTTTTCTTTCTGATGTGAACCATTTTTAAAGTCTATGTTGAATTTTGCAATACTGCTTCTGTTTCAAGTTGTAGTTTTTGGCCACAAGGCATGTGGGATCTTAGCTTCCCGACCAGGAATCGAACCCACTCCCTGTATTGGAAGGTGAAGTCTTAACCACTGGACCACCAGGGAAGTCTCCAGAATATTGTTGAGAACCTACTAGATGCCAGGCCCTATGCAAGCACTGGAGATACAACGTAGCATCAAGATAGACAGCCCAAGCTCCCAAAGCCAACAGCCTTCCTGGGAGACATAGATGGAGTAATCATCCAGATGAGTGGATCACTTTGACTAAAATGGAAACACTTGAACTGCAAATACTGCCCTACCTCCTGGGAAGAGTGGCTAGGGAGAAACCCAAGACAGCATTTGTCTCCATACTGACTGTCTGGGGTTGGAGAGGTTTGGTGAAAACGGACTGTATGGTCGCTTCAGCTCTTCGATAAGATAACAGAGGCTCTGTCAAGATGGCCCCTTCTACTCTCGCCTGTGTGTCCAGCAGCAATGCACTCCACTTAATGGAGGGTGACCCAGCACCACCTGCCCTTGTCATGTGAGCACGAGTGTTGAGGGCGACCAGGCCTTTGTCCCGTGGTCCCTATGGCCCCACACTTTAGACCCCGATCCTCTCCTTTGGGGAAAGGGGTATTGGGGTGGGAAACTAGTGGACATTTCACTTGTGAAATGACCGCTCTGTTCTGACCCAGCTGAAGCCCCTGCCCTGCTCTGCTTCTCCCTCTCGGCCGAGCACTGCTCACACACTCTCAGGAAGGCAGGTGTCAGGAGGCAGCTGCTGCCTGTGGCAGTTCCCCCAGGTACAGGCGGCCGGGCCCACCCCCACACTGCTTCCATTGGCTAACAGGAAGCCAAGCCAGACTCCCTCTCGCAGCCCGCAGCCCCCAAGCCAGCAAACAAAGAGCTACAGGAAACACCTGGAGGACCGGGCAGCTGGCAGGGAGACGCTCTGCCCAGAAGAAGAAAGGGTTTTCAGGATTACTGGGGTCAGCCAGGAGCTGGGGGAGGGGCGCAGCTGCTTAACCGTCCTTCTCTGGGTACCCACCAGCTGCTGAGAACTAATGGCTGAGTTGCTCAAACGCATGTCACTCCCCCACCACACACACACACACACACACACACAGGGAAGGGGTCAACTCTCTCCAGCACCAGCTTTCCTGGAACTAGGGCAAAAACACTCATAAAGGAAAGACTCTGAGGAGTCTTGTGCCTCTGGCCCTCTCCTTCCTTCAATAGCCTCCTCAGTCTCAGCCAGAATGTTTAATCCCTTTCAGACCATGTAAATTTAAACCCATGGTCTAAGCATGAAGACAAAATCCTTAAATGATGTATCAGCCTATGGAATGTGAAAGCATTTTCCTGAAGATGTCTACATTTATTTCCAAACTTATTTATCTAGATGTGCGCATACCTGCCTCATGCTTATGCATGCTCTTGTTCGCTCAGTCAGTTATGCTGACTTGTGCTCAGCTGTGTCTGACTCTTTGTGACCCCATGGACTGTAGCCTGCCAGGCTCCTCTAGTCCATGGATTTTCCAAGCAAGAATACTGGAGCGGGGTTGCCATTTCCTCCTCCAGGGGATAGTCCCGATCGAGGGATAGAACTCAAGTCCCCTGCGTCTCCTGCACTGGCAGGCAGATTCTTTACCACTGAGCCACCTACTTACTGCTTATTATTTCAAGTTATGGTTCCAGTTGTATGTGGAACAGACCTAACTGAAAAGACCAAATGAAGTCCTACCGTCAGAGCTTGCTGGTGTGTAGATCATATGTTGGGAACTGTGTTGTAGGCAGGGGGTCTCAGCTCACAGAGCTTCCTCACCCTCTCTTAGGAAACTCCCAAATTGGAGTTTCCTTTTCAGGTCCCGAGGAGGATTAGAAGAGAGCAGTGAGGAGAGGTGGCTGCCCCACAGCCACCTGTGGGCATACCACAGTTCACTCAGCCCAGATCCTTTCATTCAACTGCCAGTGTACTCAGGCAGTGTGCTTAGACTATCTCATGCAAGTGGTGAACAGCACATGGACACATAAAAAGAAATAAAACACAGTGGTTCCTCCTGTGGTAACAACTGGAGACGGGATGCAAGCTTGCAAAGCCACCAGACATCAGCCAAAAGCGAAACACGAAGATGTGCTGACTCTTTGTTATGAAAGTATGAACGGTGATAAGTGACACGTATATATCATTAAGAGATTCTGAAGTAAGAAATGTGTAATAAAAGTGTACAAATATTGAAAAGCCCTGAGATAAGAATGTTTTTAAAGAGGACTAGTAGGATTATCCAGGGAAAGTATTTTGAAGAGGCAGCAGAAGAAACCCTAGAGTGTCCCCTAGGCTTTAAACCTGTTTCCACTGCCTCCTCTAGGTACTGGTGCTTTGCTCCATCTGTGAGCCTGAGGTAACAGTATCTCACAGTGCGCTGTGGACATTTCAAGGGACAGTCCATGTGTAAGGCACCAGGCAGAACGTCTGGTAATAGTTGATGCTCAGCACACGGTCAGTGCTCATATTCTAGGAGAAAGTGTGTCAAAGGCTTTTCTATGAGGAGTTTTTGGCCATAATTATCAGAGTAGAGAAACTTGCAAATGTGGACAGGACCACAAGGAAAGGTGAGCAGGTGAGAACTGACAAGGTGAGGGGTCCTGGTGCAGATAGGCCACTGCACAGAGTGTTTGAGGTTGGAAAGACTGGACTAAGGGACTCAGAATGACCAAAAAAGGCAGCAGGAAGGAAATGGCATGATAAGTACAGTTTGCACTTATCCCAGGCTGCTGACCAGGCCAGGTAGTAAAGCAGGTAGAAGGCTGTTGTGTTATTTCAGTTGTGACATGTCCAGAGCACAGACTTGGACTCTGTGCTGGTGTAATGGGAGGGGAGAATCAGATTTTCCTGTTATATGGAAATGGAATGGTGAGAAGGCAAGTAAGCATAAATAGCTCATTTCACAGATGAGAAAACCAAGATTCAAAAGGGGGAAGTGACTTCTAAGTTGTCAAAAGTGTCTATTACTAGATATTATCAGACCTGAAACTAAGGCCCCGATTTCCCAGCTCCTAAACCTAGAGTTATTTTTGCCACCCCACAGCTAGACACTGGGAAGGATTTCTGCAGACAGGATCAGTGTTCAGAAATTGTGGAGTCTATTGTCTTTCCTTCACCTCAGTCAGAATTCCTGTATGACAGCAGCCCAGCCTTTGTTTTCTCCAGGTGATTACCCTCCAGGTAGACCCATTTAGGGAGTTAATTGTTAACTGAGGCTCTCCCAAATTATGATTTAAAGTGTGTCCACCCGTCTCTAAGTGATATTTACATTTCAACAACAGGTGCTTAAAGATCTACGAGACTGCAAGAGTCTAAGAATTTTTTTTTTTTTAAGAAGGAGCAATCACAGGTTGGTATTTTGAGCTGGGACCTCTCACTGAAAGACCTTAAGGGGACCTGAGTTTTTCTTCTACCCCTGATCTATTAATAAATCCCTTTCATCTATTAGCCTCTGCTCTTGGGCTTCCATAGAAAAGCATTCGCCTGCAATGCAGGAGATCCCTGCATTGTTCAATCCCTGGGTTGGAAAGATCTGCTGGAGCTAGTCCATGGGGTCACAAAAAGTTGGAGACAACTGAGTGACTAACACACACACTCCCTGGCTACTCTGACATTCATTCAACCAATATTCAAAAGCACCTACATCAGACAAACACTCCTCAGGTAAGGCCCTGGCCTACACTCTAGCTGTAAACTCAGGTTACAAGGACTAGGACAGTGGAAAAAACCGAGTATCCTGGGAACGCACATCCCAGGTCTACATCTTGATAGACAAGAGTTAACCAGATCAAGTGAGGGGGTAGGAGCGGGCAGAGCAGGCTTGAGAAGAGGCCCAGAGACCACAGTCCCAGGCACATGTTGAGGGAAGGGAGAGCTACTTCTAGTTGAGTCCTTGGAGGGGGAAGAGGCCCCAGATGTGCCTTTGTCTCTATCAGGGGTGTTCTTTCCTAAAGACCACGGCCACCGTGGCAGTCCACACTGGTGTCCTTAGTGCAGAGCCTCACTGTGGGGGCGGGGGTCAGAACCCCCACACCCTAGAGGTATCATAGGTCACAAACTGGCAGCCTAGGCAGATGTAATCTTCGTGATTAGAACTTAGGGAGATGTGAAATAGAAATCTACATTTCAGGTTTCTCTAGAAAAATTACAGTAGCTGGTATTACTGGTCTCCCAGGATAACTAGAGCTAATAAATGGGGTCCTATTCAGACAAGGCTTGCGCTAGCTCTGCAAGGTCACTGCGTGCTCTGTCCAGCTAGCCTCATCCATTGACTGGTCTTTCCCTCACCTCCCTGCTACCCACCAAACTTTAAAGGGTCCCTCCCTGCTGGTAAATCAAGTAGCTCTTGCTCCAGCCTGCCCAACCATCACCTCTTACCTGATGTGCTCTGGGCAACCCATCAGGTGTACTAGGCTAGGATTGAATTAAGACCCATCCTTGTTTATGGGAATGAGGGTGGGCAGTGGAACAGCCAGGGTTCTGGTGGGAACAAAATGACCTGGAGCTGATGGGAGATCAGAGAACCTGGCTTCTCTCAATGCCAGGGGAAGGCCTGGCTGCATATGTGGGGTACACTTGTTTGTATAAAATCGTTGTTATCCAGCGCCCTGGTAATCTTTTAGACTAAGCTCAAACATTTTTCTTGCTAGCTCTGTAAACAAATGGTGCAGAAAGAAAGGCAGAACTCTCTAGAACTCATCACCCTTGCCTTTCTCAACTTCCCCATTTCTCTGTCTTCTGGGGAGGGAGAGCAGGTAGGTGTGATTCCTTAAGTAGGCAGGATGGAGGTAAGCAAAGTCGTTATTGGAAAATTTCTTTCTCCACCCACTTGGTGTGTGAATGAGCATGTAGCCACTTTGGTATAAATCCACAGCAGAACCTGAAGCCAACAGGTTAAAACTGTTTAAGTTCCAATGAGATCAGCTGTCTGCAAAGAACACTGTCCATTTCAGCAACAATAACAAAGGTCAGACATCAGTTCATTCATTCATTCATCAGGTACTTAGAGAGACTGCTTGAATGGGGTTCTCTGTAGCTGCTCTTGGAGGCCCTTACAGGAACTATGACTTTTATAATGGTTTCCTTCCAGTTATCAGAATGTCAGAGTCCTTACTCATCTCGGGACCAATTCAGAGCCCTTGAAGAGATGAGGTCAAGTTCTACTTAAAACTACAATTCTCATTTGTTTAGTAATTAATAGAATACTGCAAAGCACTATTCAAGAATATAGATAGAATATGGATCTCATTTAATCCTCACAACATTTTGAGATGGATTCTATTCCTAATCCTATTTTACAAATGGTGAAATGAAGGCCTGGTGAAGTAATGTGCCCCAGGTTTCACAGCCAGTAGGTAGGTGGTGGTGGTGTTCAGTCGCTAACTTGTGTCTGATTCTTTGTGATCCCCCGGACTGCAGCATGACAGTGCTGTCCTTCACCATCTTCTGGAGCTTGCCCAAACTCATGCTATTGAGTTGGTGATGCCATCCAACCATCTCATCCTTTGTCTCCCCCTTCTCCTCCTGCCTTCAGTCTTTCCCAGCATCAGGGTCTTTTCCAATGAGTTGGCTCTTCACATCAGGTAGCCAAAGTATTGGAGTTTCAGCTTCAGCATCAGTCCTTCCTATGAATATTCAGGACTGATTTCCTTTAGGATGGACTGGTTGGATCTCCTTGCAGTCCAAGGGACCGCTTTACGGTCCATCTCTTACATCCATACAAGACTACTGGAAAAACAATAGCTTTGACTGTTTCACTTTGTTGGCAAAGTGATGTCTCTGCTTTCTAACACACTGTCAGGGTAGGTGGTGGAGCTGAGCTGAGATTAGATTAGGTTTCTAGGCAGTCTGACACTAGCGTCTGGGCTCCCAACCCCCTGGCAGCACTGCCTCACTAGACCTGGGAGTTGAAACCTTATCAGGCAGGAATCTGATCCAAACAAGGGAAGATTATTACTGATCCCATTTCCTAGCCCAAATGAACTTTCGGTTCAACTAACTGAAAATAATGAATAAGAAATGTGCTAATTTGCCTTCCAGTGATTGCCAGGATAAAGAAGATGATTTAGAACCAAAAGCTGAAGAAAGGAACAGAGGTCACCTCCTAATTTCTGAGATAGGAAAACTTAGGGACTTATCCAAACTTACACAGTCAGTTGGGAAGAAGAACCTGGACCACAACCCATAGATTCTCCCTCCCAGCCCAGAACTCCCTACTGCACCACTCTTTTCAGCACTCTCCTGGAAGCCAGGATTTCCCACGATCTTTCCTGACCACAGGCTGGTAAAGGAGCAGACGTCAGCCTCACTGAAGTGGGTTTTTTTCCACTGGGGCTCATTTGCTGCAGCACCAAGGACTCTCCCACCCAAACCTTCTTATCAGGAGCCAGGATGGGCTGTTAATCTGCAGCTCCTAGAGCCCTGTCTACACTCTCTGGGGTGGTGCCTATCATCCAGAAACAGCTGACCGAGCACAGGTCTCCCAGGCTAGCACTGTTTACCAAGTAGAGAAGCTAGGAGCAGAATGGACCAACCAATACTTGGGCCCTGAACACAAAAAATCCACCAACTGCAACTCTTCAAGCAATTCCTGTTCACAGCCTGTTTCCTCACCTGGCTAAGGGCAGCTCTACACTCTTATTGACAGATCTAAAGTAAATAACACACTGCTCGATCACAGAACCCTCTATGTAAATTGAGGGACTACTAGTCTGTCTAGAACCAAGAGCAACTCCAAGACCAACCTGCCATTCTACGGTTTCCCTGGCTTGGAAACAGAAGTGGTTGATGGTATCCTCTTAACTTTCAGACAACCCTTCCTGAATTTCAGGACTTTGACTAAACAATGAAATATCCTTCATGAGAGGAGTCTATTGGGAAACAAGAAGATAGATGCTGATTTTGTACCTAATAGGAGAAGAGCAAAAATTCAACCCTAACCTCATTTGTCAAGGACCTACCAAAAAAGTAGGTCCTTGACAAATGAGTACCTAGGACATTTGTGTTAGAAGGTAGCCATGGAAATGGGGCCATTTCTTTTAAACAACTCCTCAACACAAATGGGTCTCTAACCAATTCTATCTGTGATACAGAAGAGCTAGCTTCCCTGACTGCCATCTCCTGGCTCACCTACCCTCCCAGTGTATCACACATAGCTTCCCAGGCCTACTTCCTATCTAGGACACCTAGGTCAAACTGCGTGTTTGTTGATGAAGGTCATGGAGGTATGAAGTATGCATATGGTGGGGGTATGCCACTGCTCATGAGTCGACATGTTTAAAATTAAGTTTAAGTACAGTTCACTTATGCAGTGGTCAAGAATCCGCCTGCCAATGCAGGAGACACAAGAGACTCAGGGTCAAGAAGATCCACTGGAGTAGGAAACAGCAACCCACTCCAGTATCCTTGCCTGGAAAATTCCATGGACAGAGGAGCCTGGCAGGCTACATAGTCCATGAGGGTCATGAAGAGTCACATGACTGAGTGACTAAGCACGCATGCATAGCCCACTTATGGCCAACAAAAAGATAGCCCAGGTCAAAAATTCACTTGTGACTTCAGTGTGAACTGCAGAGCTAGCAAGTGAAGTGGGCGTGGAGAAGCCTGTTTCAAAACAGACAAAAGTCAGGGACAAGGAAGGCTGCTCGTATGTCCTTACACAGATCCCATCCGTAAAGTCAGAGAGTCATAAATGGGTAACAAACCTTTGCTTTTGGTGTTTGATGTCAGAAGTAGCCACATTTTAGTTAACTGGTAACATTAACCTTCTGTCACATGTTCAGCACCAATGCCTGTATCCTGAGGCTCAACTGCTCTCACATAATAAGAATAGTCAGTGTCATGTGGGAGCCCCAAAAGATTACAAGGGAACAGGACAAGAATTTTAAAAATTCTGCCCCAATCTGGAAAGGGGTTCAGTGTCCTCTGTTCACTACCCCAGTCTGTGAACGGACCTTGTCTTAATCATTTTTAATATTTTTAGTACCTAGCACATACAATAAATGCTTGCTGAATTTAACTAATGAGTATGGCTGAGCAAGAACAGGATGCGTAAGATGAGCCCTGGGTAACCTAGGAAAGCTCAGATTAGATCATGGGCCCATCTAGCATTTTCACATGGAAGTTAGAATATGCATTAAAGGAAGGGAGTAAGAAGCTATTTCCCAAGAAAGAGGAAATGCTTGGAAATGTCCCTACCACCTATGCCACAGGACTTCTGAATCCAGCTAAAGAGAAACTCTATGAGACACAAAGGATTTGGATCTGAGGGAAATGCAAATTAGCGATGTGGGAATTTTATCTTCTCTACACCACAGGACTTCATCTGCTACATTTTTATTAAAGTAACCACAAAAAGTGTACATGTGTCCATAAAGCTGTACATTCTTCCATATAACAACACTGTTATACAATTAGTAACCTTTGTCATTTCTGTCAGAATAGCTTACAAATATATTTATTTTTACTTAAAAGGAGAGACAGGCCTGCTCAACAGTCCAGCTCTGGGTGTTTATTGTTTTTAAAGTGAATTTCAAAAAGAAGAGAGAAAAGATTAAGTATGAAACCATGAGGCTGCTTATAAAAAGGCAGGAACTTGTTTGCAGACAAGATGTAACAACAATCTGCAGGGATTCACAGCTTTGTTTCAACCCATATGCCAGAAAATGAGCACTTGGGTCTACGGGCCTGAAGTCAACATTAAAGCAACAAGGACTGGAAACAGGGCCTGGGAAGGTAGCTTGGGATTTGGAACGTTCAAGAGGCAGAACCGGCAGGAATGGGTAGGGAGAGTGTTTGGTAAATAGCACCTCTGAGTCAGAATTGAGTAGTTAAGCAATCCAGGAAAGGGGACCGGCAGTGGAGAGCAAAGTCCCTCACTACGGGCCACAGCCAGACAGCAGCCAGGTTCACCAGACTCCCAGCTGTGGCCTTCGCAAGGGGACTTGGGTCTGGGAAACTCAAGGCCTTAAAGACCCCTCACCAATGTCACTGAGAAACTGAAGCAATGGGATTTCTTCCCTGTGAAATTCTCCATTTTCCTCAGACCCAGAACAGTAAATATTGCACAAGTCTGTAGACAAACTTGGATTGTACGGAGAAAGACGGCAGCCTCTCCCACGGGTGCTCTGAGCACCAAGGAGGAAAAAACAATGCCCAACGTCTGGCTGTTAGAGTCAGTTCTACAAGAGTACCAAGCAGTAACTTGGGGCATTCTCTCATTCAGCCAAGAAATACCTGCAAGGCTAAGCATAAAGCCATAGTCCTGAGGACAGAGGGAGAGAGAGTTTCCTAAGCCTACCAGGGCGGCCAGGAGGTTGTGACAGCCAGTTCTCCTCCAGCTCCTCCTGGGACCCAGAAGGCCATATTGCACAGTGAGAACTCTTGTCCTAGAAAATAGGGTAGTTCCATGACCCAACCAGAAGGGGAGGGGTGTGGGGTAGGGTTGGTGGGTTGGGCAGGGGGGGCAGTTGGAGAGGAGTGTGTGCTTTTAAAAAGAAGGCAATAATCAAGGACCTGAAGTTCCCGTAGCTTTTGAGCTACTTCTCAAAGAGATAATGGTAGCATCATTAGGACTTCCATCTGGTTACAAAAAGAAGAGTTTTGGCCAAAAAAACATTCCAGTGGATACTCTTTGGATTCTAAAATTCCATTACAAGTCACCCCCAAGTTAATCGCCACACAGAGCAGCATTACAGCAAGGCAAGGGTCGGTACATGATGCCCTTCTGTCCCGTTAACCTCCAACCCCTGCCTCACTCCCCTGACCTCCAGAACAAAAAGCTTTATATTCTTGGTGGGAAGCAACATCTACAGGTCTCTGAGAACAGAATTAGAAACAAGTCACGGTTTCAAGAAAAGCTACTCAGGACAGAAGGAATTAGGAAAGGCCTTTTCATTCTGTGCCTAGGATCTCATAAAAAATAAAAATAAAAGAGAAGATTAGGCAATATAGTATGACTTGAGTCCAGGCTTGAATGCCCTTGAGTAAGAGAGGGGCCAGGGGTGCAGGTGTCCTGGCTGGGAGAGTGAGAAGTTTGAACTCAGCCTCTTTTCTGTCCTGGGACAGATCCTGAGCTCTCTTGTTCACAGCTGCTAATCCTGTTTGCCCCCTCCCACACCTCCCTAGGGTGTTAGCCAAGCTTCTGTCACCCTGACCAGGACACCGTTCCCCCCTCCCACAGGCAGACACTGGCTCCCAGATAAAGCACACAATTCTCTCCAAAGGCACCTGCGGAGGCCACTTCCAAGCAGCATCCTTTAAGGATTTTTTTCTTTAAAAAATCTTTTGGTTTTTTTCTCCCCTTTTCTTAAAAAAAAAAAAAAAAATATATATATATATATATATATATAAATAGCTCTTCATTTAAAATACAGTTCCCCAGGTTGAGATATGTGGCCTGCTGTCACAGCAGAGTTGAGTACAGTAGAGTGCCAGCTGGGGCAGGCGAGGGATCTAACTGGAGACTGCCATGATGTAGTTCTTTGAAGGACTGCTCCTGCCCAGTATCATTTGGTTCTTGCAGGTAAGAAGCCCATAGGATGTGGCCACTGGGGCCTCCTGGTACAGGACGCAGATGGAGCCATCCTCCCCAATGCGGTAGGACACCTCGTAGGGGTCCACCCACAAGGTCAGCTCACTGGGCAGCAATTGGTGCAGCTGAGGCTGGCTGAGTCCAATCTGGCTAGCCACTTTACTGATGATGGGGTCCATCTTGTGGTTGATGCGGATGCAGCGGTAGCCAGAGCCCTTGGATGGTTTTTCAGGAAACCAATGGTGTTTGTAGTGCTCTGTGGAGACAGGATAAGGGGGAGATGCACTGGTTAGTGGCCATGGATGCGACCACAAGGGGTGGGGGGTGATGGGATGTGTGCTAAGTCGCTTCAGTTGTGTTTATGCGACCCCATGGACTGTAGCCCTCCAGGCTCCTCTGTCCATGGGATTCTCCAGGCAAGAATACTGGAGTGGGTTGCCATTCCCTTCTCCCTGGGATCTTCCCAACCCAGAGACAGAACCCAAGTCTCTGTCCTCTGTACTGGCAGGTGCGACACCCGGGTGAGGGTGATGACAGGAGAGGAAAGGGCCTAGTTATTTTAGGTAAGCAACATGGTTTCTCATGAGTTTTATGACCCTCCTGAAACCCTCCTGACATTGTAGCAAAAAAAAAAAAAAAAAAAAAAAAATTATGGAATCTGGAAAGACCCCTCCTTCTAAGACATGGGTGTATGTGTATCCAGAGGGTGTCCCAGAGCTCTGGGGCAATCCTTTGTGGCCAGTATATTGCCTTTGGCACATTCCCGGTTTAAGGAGGAGGATATGCCTGGGACTGACATGTCCAGGCAGGGCCTCTGGGAACCTCTGAGCCAAAATTTCAAGGCCAAGAAGGCTGTCCTCACTGTCGGACCCACAGCAAGTCATGTCTCCCACCCAGTACCTCGGTGGTTTCCTCTGCCTTGAAAAGTCAAAGACCTGTCACAGTGGCTAAGGGAGGCAGAACTGGGATGTTTTAACGAAACATACGTTGTCCCTCAGAAAGCGGGACTGTGTGGGCACGTTTAAATGTGGCTATTGCTGCCCAAGCCCGCCAGCCAACAGCTAGGAGCCAGGTCTCTCCCCAGCCAGCAGCTGCTTATCTCTTGCCCACCTCCTCATCTCACGCCGCGCCGCCTCCAAGCCCAACATAGGCCCGCGGAGCGCAGTTACTGCGTACAAGCCTCTCTCGGTACCAGAAAGGGTGGCAGATGGCTAAGAGAGGCCGGAGGATAGAAAGGGGACCCGGATTCTAACTTGAGGTGCCAGCCACTGCCCTAGGCACGGCGCGGCCGGCGCGTCCCGCGCGGCCGGAAGAGCCTCGGCTGGGAGCCCGAGTTGTTTGGAATGTTCCACTGCGCCTTCTCGTTCCATAAGGACCCTCGGCTGGTCGGGCTGTCGCCTGCAGGGTCTTGGGTCCAGTGAGAGAGAAGAGCCCGCAAGCAGACCCACAGGCACCCCACTTCCGCGGCACCCAGCGGCGACCCGGGGTCGCAGTCAGGACTCTGCGCCCACGACAGCGCAGAAGGCAGCAGCCAGCTGGAACCACAGCGCACCCGGCCCCAAGCACTGGGCCGAGGACCACGACCCGAGGGAGCGAACGGGCCGGGGCCGCTCGGCGGGGAGCCCGCCCTCCGTGGGGACTGAGCCCGAGGGCGCCGGGCCCTCCGCCCCGTGCTCACCCGTCAGCGCCGCCTGGAGAGCCCCGCGGAACACCTGCAGTCGCTGCTCGTTCACGCAGCCCCGAGTCCTCAGAAGGCTGGAGAGGAAGCCCACGGCGGCGGCTATCTCCGGGAGCATGTCTGCTCTCCTCTCGGCCCTGCGTGTCTGGCTCCTGTCGTGGGCCTGAGCGGTCTCTGACTGGACAGCCTGCCCAGGTAACCTTTTCTCGCTTCGCCGCCCCTCGGCTCTGCGGGGACTCGCCCGGAGACGCGCTTTTCAGGCCACGGAGAGAGGCGGGGATGGGGGGGTGGGGCCTCCGGCGCCGGTGGGGGTGGGAGGGGGCGGTGCCTGGCGTCCGCCCCGCCCCGCCCCGCCCCTTCGCCCTGAGGTCATCGCCCGCTGACGTCAGTGCTGGTAACGCGAGCTGAGCTTTTCAGGCCGCGGCGAGAGGCGGGGTGCTGGCGGCGGAGGTCATTGGCCGGCGGCGCGAAGGGGACGGGGCCTATATAAGCCCCGCCCTCGCGCGCTCGCCCCCGCCACCCCCGCCGCCCCCGCCGCACTGAGGTCATCGCCCGTGACGTCAGTGCTGGGAACGCGAGCTCCGCTTGCTGGCGAGGGAAGCAGGGGAAAGGGAGGCTGGGAGCGGCCGGGGTCTCTGGGAAGGAAAGCAGCGCGTCAGGCTGGGCGTGGTCTGACCTCCCCTCTCCTCCCTTCCACACGGCTTGAGGAACACCTCCGACGAGAGGCCTTCCTTGACGCCGCCTCCCCCAGGCGGTCCCCTTTTCTGACTCCCACATCTTCAGCCACACCCTGTCAAAGCCACTCACCCGTTTTACCACTTTCCCACCAGTCAGAGTGGCTTCTTGACTCTCCGGAAACGGAGACTAGCCTGTTTACTTCTACGATAATGCCAAGTTCCCCGAGTTCTGCTCTTCCTCTCCAGAAATGCCTGTCCTCTTGCCTAGAACCGTGGCCTACTCTCACCTAATGCTGCTGGGCGGGGGTGGCGGCAGTGTTGGCGGCGGCAAGACTGGCGGGTCCTGCTCTTCCACATGGGGGCCATCCTCAGAACCTGGCGCCGCCACAGGCTCTCCTTGAGGTCTGCTGAATGAAGATAACGCCTAACCAACATCCCAGGGTTCAGAATATGTAGGTGCCCCGTACATATATATTAATATCGAGTCAAACCCGATGGCCTCTGTAAATCTTTATTTTCCTTCACTTTGGGGGCAGTCTCCTCTTTTCTTCCCTGACCCCAGATTCCTCTGCCTCCTTCCTCCCCGGCTGTGTCTCCCATGGATCCCTTCCTGTTCCCCTTTCCTCATTATGTCCACTGGTTCCTCTTCCTTTTCTCTCCACTTTTTTTCCTCACAGAGATCTGGTTCATCTTGTCCACTTTGATATTTACTTTGTTTTTACCAGTGACTTTCCTATCCGCAAGTCTGTTCACATGTCCGTTCATCCCGCTCCTCCTATCTGCTCTGCCTCTCCTCTTGGATGTCCAGCCACTACATCAATGTCAGTATAAATTCCACTGACTTCTCCAAGGCCAGCCTCCTTCTTGACCTCCATTTCTATCAAATACCACCGGTTCCCCAGTCACTCTACTCAGAAAACTCAGACTCACTTTTGGCTTGTTACTTTTTCGTTAGATCCAGTCTCAAGACCTGTTGTTTCTTCGTGTCTAGATGACTGCGGTAGACACGATCAAATCCAGTCCCCAAACCACACTTCTCACTGTTAGTAGATTTACTTTCCTAAAGTTCTGCACTCACGTGCTCTTCTTTTGCTCATATCATTCTGAGATATCCTCCATTTGTCTACTGCATTAAGTATGGACTCCTTTGTGTAATAGTTAAGAATTTTCATCATTTGGCTGCATCTGCCTTTTTAGGTTTCTGCCACTTTGTGCTCCCAGGTGATTCTCCTCACTGTTCTCTAAGCATCAGAGCAGTTCTGCATCCCAGGGCCCCCAGCATTTGCCCATGATCCCTATCCCTGCCCTGTAATATGGTCCCCATTCCATGTGCTATGAATGTGCATGGCCTTGCTGCACTGTAACTCATGCCATTACCTCTTGGATACCTCGCTGCCTCCTTGCCATCTTTCCCAATCCCTCACACTCCTGAAGGCACAGCTTAAGCTGGGTCCTCCACTTTGAAAACTTGTGCTGATCATTCTCTCACTACAGAATTAACATTATCCATACCATTCATTTGGCATTTATAATCTGTTGTTTGATAAGATTAATGATCTTTTTAGAGGCTCACATCTTGTTTGCAGACTACTGGAAAACAGGTCACTATGCTCATATGTTCTATATTTCTAGGACAGTTCGGGTTTAAAATATTCTGCTCCATTGCTTCATATAACCCATTAAAATGCCCTGGAATTCTAGTGTTTTGGCATTGAACAAATCTCTTAGATGAGCTCTTCACTGACTCCTCCCCAAAGCTGGATCAGGCTGTACCTCTGCTCATTGAGGGGGAAAAAAATGTGTGTTCAGAGACAGGGCTGGAACTGGAAACAAGATAACTTAGAGAACATCAAACAAAAAGATCAGCTGTCAGCAAGACCAGGGAAACAGGGCAAGGTATAAACATGTGTGCAGAGTGATTTAGCACCAAAATCTGAAAATAACATCTTCCTGGGTATGCTGTTGACAGGGGTCTGCTGTTCTGGGCCTTGCTCTAGTCCATAATTGATGGGGGAAAAGTTTTGTGACAGATCATCACCTGTTTTTTGCCTTAGGAAATAGAATTCTGTCCTTATGTAGGTTTTTTAATATCACTCACCAGGTCACACAGCTAGTGCTCAGTAGTGCCAGGACTAGCAGATCTGTTGACTTCAGATATCATGCCCTTCTCATTAGACCATGGAGCCCCTGTTCTACTACAGTGGCCCCTAGTCCCACCTCATCCCACAGAGCTGTTATTCTAGTTGATGATGCAATGAATTGGAGGGGAATATTCTTCACTTTCGGAGAAGGCAATGGCACCCCCACTCCAGTACTTTTGCCTGGAAACTCCCATGGACGGAGGAGCCTGGTGGGCTACAGTCCATGGGGTCGTGAAGACTCGGACACGACTGAGCAACTTCACTTTCACTTTTCATTTTCATGCATTGGAGAAGGAAATGGCAACCCACTCCAGTGTTCTTGCCTGGAGAATCCCAGGGATGGGGGAGCCTGGTGGGCTGCTATCTATGGGGTTGCACAGAGTCGGACACGATTGATGCGACTTAGCAGCAGCAGCAGCAGCAGCAGCATTCTTCATTTTGAAATAGGAGCAAGGTCTTATCCCACAGATTCCCCCATTACCCAGGGAGTGTCTTAGTCTCATCATTGGTGGTTAATTTCTGAACTTTGTAGAGGGCATTGATAATAAGAACCAGAAAGCACTTCATGTACTTTCTCATCCTCTCTTCTTTCTACACACAAGCCTAGGGAGAGGAAGTTTAATGTATCCAACATGCAAAGTTTCCAAGTCACTTTACAGGATTTGGATTTTCAATCAGTTTGTTTTAAAGGCAAATACATTATAATAATCCAAATTACTTTTGGAATTCTCTGAAACTTCCCTTAAACTGCAAGGACCAGGGTCCTGAGAAGCTCTGAAGTCCAGATTTCACTTCTGTTGCCTGCTGCCTCCCATTTCTTGGCATAGCCAAGGTATAGTTCTAGCATCTGGATAAGAACCATGGGTCCCTCCCTCTCTCTTCTCTTCTTCCTGTTCCTCTTCCTCCTTACTCATCTCTTCCCCTCTCCCCAAATGCCTTGAGTTGAATTTTGAACATTAAATGTCCTAACACTCTGCTGAACTATGACTCTACCTACTGCCATGTTGGGCAGGTAGTGTGGAGGTGGGGGTGATGCCAGTGTATGCCTCAACTGGACCTGAAATATTTCTGTGCATGTGACCCCAACCCACTGTTTCCCTGGATGCCCATCGCACCCACTTGCACAGCTTACCTGTGTGGCCTCTCTAGAGTGACCCACAGCTTCCCAAACAACCCTCCTCAGATCGAATCCCTACCCAGAACTGGGTTCCTCTCCTCAGTTCTCAGCCCTAGCTTTGTCTGTGGGGTCATCACGCATGCTCTGCTTTCCACTTCCCAATGTGGCACAATCAGATCATTGTATGTGACCATCTCTCCCAGCAGCCTGCTGAAGCTCTCCCTGCAGGGCCTTAGCTCGGTTGTCAAGACTACCTCCCAGTTTCCTGACCATATGTTGAAACCTGAGGTTAAGTAAAGTTGATCTGCAGGCTGAGGCTGGGCTGTGATCTCCTAGGAAGATTATATCAGCTCATTCTGACACTGTGCAGTGCATAGTTTCAGTAAGTCAGTGTGTGAGTGTGTATGTGTATGTGTGTATGTATGTGCGTATCCGTGTGGGTAGGTAGGCAGTATATATGAATGTACATGCTTAAATGTGTATGATATTTGTGGATAGAAGGGACTGTGGATATATGTTTGCAGATATTAGCATGTACATAGTATATATTGATGGAGAAGGCAATGGCACCCCACTCTAGTACTCTTGCCTAGAAAATCTCATGAATGGAGAAGTCTGGTGGGCTACAGTCCATGGGGTTGCTAAGAGTTGGACACGACTGAGCGGCTTCCCTTTCATTTTTCACTTTCATGAATTGGAAAAGGAAATGGCAACCCACTCCAGTGTTCTTGCCTGGAGAATCCCAGGGATGGGGGAGCCTGGCGGGCTACTGTCTATGGGGTCGCAGAGTCGGACACGACTGAAGCAACTTAGCAGCAGTAGAAGCAGTATATATTTAAGGACATCATTTTGTGAAGTGTTTGTGTTTGGGTGGAGTGTATATTTTGGCAGGTGTGTCTAAGTGTGGCTGGTATAGATGTTAATTTGATCTTTCCTCTCTTCAGGCCTCATCGGTGATAACCTTGCTCTGCTGCCCAGAGCTGATAAGAAACATCACCCAGGGAGGATGAATGCCTCTTCTAATCAGAGTGAAAATATTGCTAAGTATATTCATAATTCTTTGCAAACATCATTGGATAATGTTCAGGACATGTTTTTGAGTTCCCTATCACTGTCTCACAAAGTTGTACCCTTCAAGATCAGCTCTAGACCATCAGTCTAAGAGTTACTCTTTAGAATCAGGAACAGGAATCAAGGACAAAAAGAAGATAACATTGTTCCTAGAACTTGTTAAAGAAGACTAAGAAATTGGGGATGTTAGTGATTTTTAAGTATCTGTCTTTAATTCCCTTTCCTCACCCCAAAGTGAACTGAGAACAGGGACAGAAACATGTAGTGCAAAGATGATTAGGGTTAAGTGGAAAACTACCCATCTGGACTGAAGGAAGGCTTGGGAAAATATAAATATGAAAAGGACTTTCTAATCCCCTGGTCACAAAAATTTTCAAGTCTGTAAGGATTATTTCTGAGAAACTTTTGAGGGTTGGAGAAGAGTCAGAAAGCTAAAAGGTAACCCATTTCCCAATGGCTCTGAAGGAAGATGCAAAAAGAAGATGCCATTGCACAAAAAACACCTAAATTTGGCAAGAGAACTTCTTTATAGGAAAGCGAACAAGTAGATCTGCTAAACAAGATATCTGCTTCAGGACTCAGACGCTCTGAGGTACACAAAATCTTCAGAGTGAAGGCTGAAGATCGCCACAGAGGGCAGCTGCTGGCGGCGTGCAGCCTCTAACCTGCACTGGATCACCCTCAGTAGCTTCCCACACAGTTTCCAAGTGATGAATAGAAACAGCCATGACAGATACAGCCTGCCACCCAACCTGGGAGCCCATCGGACACCTGGTGGCCAAAATAACAGGCCTGCCTAAGCTTTACCGGGCTTACCTACAGGCAAACTTGGGAGCTGAGGAGGGTCTTGGTTCTGCATAGTACACAGTCTCTGGATTTCCTCTCTCTACCAGTTACTGTCCATATAGCTCAGAAGTCACAAGTTGGAAGCCTGTGAAGCAGACTCAATCACAATATACATTGTTTGGTTTGAATAGTGCTTAAGCATTTAAAATATTAGCTCTCAATTTTTAACTATTAGGTAGTGTCGTATCCGGAGAAGGCAATGGCACCCCACTCCAGTGTTCTTGCCTGGAAAATCCCATGGATGGGGAGCCTGGGGGGCTGCAGTCCATGGGGTCACGAAGAGTCGGACATGACTGAGCGACTTCACTTTCACGCATTGGAGAAGGAAATGGCAACCCATTCCAGTGTTCTTGCCTGGATAATCCCAGGGATGGGGGAACCTGGTGGGCTGCCATCTTGGGGTCGCACAGAGTCGGACACGACTGAAGCGACTTAGCAGCAGCAGCAGCAGCAGTGTTGTATCAAAATAAAACCCTAGAATTATAATTTCTATTTAAAAATTAACATATCTGTTTACACTGATTCCACATTCTTATTTACCGATGACTGGTACCTAAGACAGGGAATGTGTCCTTCAATTTGTCCAGTTCCCACCCACTCTTTATAGCATCCCTGCTAAGACCAAGTTGTGATTATCACTTACCATGCCTGGATGCTGGGGTTGATTATTATAATTATTATTACTTGATAGGAAAGTAGGATTTATTGGTGGGCATGAGTAAGGAGGGGATAACACCAAGGATCTTGTGAGTACAGGGCTCGCCATTTGTCCAAAGGCCACAACTGGGGATGTATTTGAGCCTATAGCCATCCAGGATGAGCTGCTTTTCTGCTACACTGTCTTCAAATTTATCCACATTAAACTTAATAAAGCCCCACTTCTTGGAGATGTGGATCTTCTGGCAGCCAGGGAACTTGAACCTGGCCCTGCAGAGTTCAATCACATGCTCCTTGTTCTGCAACTTGGTGCGGATGGACATTATGACTTGGCCAATGTGGACCCTGGCCACTGTGACCTGGGGCTTTCCAAAGCAACCACACATACCTGTCTGGAGCCTATCAGCTCCAACACAGGACATCTTGTTGATGTAGGTGACAGGGAAGGGTTGGAGTCACATTCGGATGTGGAAGCCACCTTTGCTACAGCTTTTCACCATGTACTTGTTGGCACAAATGGAGGCAGCCTCCAGGGCTTCGGAGGAGAGCTGCTCACACTCATCTGACACCATGTGGCCACAGAGTGGGAACTCATCCACTTTTGCCTTCTTCCACTCCAGGTCAAAGATGTGGATCTTACAATCAGGGATACCTCGGCAGAAGGAAGACTTTGAGTACGGCTTGTTCGTACAATATCTATAACACCGGGCGGGGCAGCGGCCCATGGTGACACCAGGATTTCCAGTGGTGAGCCGAAGGGAAAAGGCTGGGATTTATTATGATTTTTATATACTTAATCTTCATTTGCATTATCTACCTTGATCCTGGAAGTGTTTGAATTAGCATCTCCCTATACAGAGCAAATGTCAAACTATCATTTCTAACCCTAACTTTCCTGATGAACTGCCAACTGCTTTTTATTTCAGCTGAGAACTGGACATTTTGAAATATTTTTTCTGGTGTTTTAATCTCAGCCTGTAACAAGCCAGTAACAAGAATGGTAATGCTATTTTGAGAGAATAAAATCAGAAGTTGAGCATAAGGGAAAAAATTATCTTGACTTGCTCAGTTCAGTTCAGTTCAGTCACTCAGTCGTGTCAGACTGAACAAGTCAAGATACTTTTTTCCTTTATGCTCAACTTCTGATTTCATTCTCTTTCAAAATAGCATTAATGTTCATTGTCTAGACACCAGGCCGAGTTTGGCCGACATCTTTAACCCTACCCCTTCTGATCAGTTGCCAAGGCCTAGAGTTGGACCATAAAGAAGGCTGAACATCAAATAACTGATGCTTTCAAGGTGTGGTGCTGGAGAAGACTCTTGAGTCCTTTGGACAGCAAGAATATCAAACCAGTCAATCCTAAAGAAAATCATCCCTGAATATTGACTGGAAGGACTGATGCTGAAGCTGAAGCTCCAATACTTTGGCCACCTGATGCAAAGATCTGACTCACTGGAAAATGCCTTGATGCTGGGAAAGATTGAAGGTAAAAGAAGAGGGTGGCAGAGGATGAGATGGTTAGATAGCATCGCCGACTGAATGGACATGAATTTTTTTGTCCCTTCTAGGGACAAAAATCCCCAGAAGGCAGTGAAAGACAGGGAAGGACTGGTGTGCCGCAGTCCATGGGGTCACAAAGAGTTGGACATGACTTAGCAACTGACCAACACAACAACACAACTACATTTGCAATATCGTTCCTGCTTTTGCCTCTTACCATGGGCAAAATTCTCCCTCCCCAGTCCTTCTGTTCCATCTAGACTATTGCCATAGCCTACTGGTCACCTTATGGCAGAAAGTGGAAAAGAACTAAAGAGCCTCTTGATGAAAGTGAAAGAGGAGAGTGAAAAAGTTGGCTTAAAGCTCAACATTCAGAAAACTAAGATCATGGCATCCGGTCCCATCACTTCATGGCAAATAGATGGGGAAACAGTGGCTGACTTTATTTTTGGGGGTTCCAAAATCACTGCAGATGGTGATTGCAGCCATGAAATTAAAAGACACTTACTCCTTGGAAGGAAAGTTATGACCAACCCAGAGAGCATATTAAAAAGTAGAGACATTATTTTGTCAACAAAGGTCCATCTAGTCAAGGCTATGGTTTTCCCAGTAGTCATATATGGATGTGAGAGTTGGACTATAAAGAAGGCTGAGCGCCGAAGGAATTGATGCTTTTGAACTGTGGTGTTGGAGAAGACTCTTGAGAGTCCCTTGGACTGCAAGAAGATCTAACCAGTCCATCCTAAAGGAGATCAGTCCTGGGTGTTCATTGGAAGGACTGATGTTGAAGCTGAAACTCCAACACTTTGGCACCTGATGCGAAGAACTGACTCCTTGGAAAAGACCCTGATACTGGGAAAGATTGAGGGCAGGAGGAGAAGGGAACGACAGAAGATGAGATGTCTGGATGGCATCACTGACTCAATGGACATGAGTTTGGGTAAACTCTGGGAGTTGGCAAGGACAGGGAGGCCTGGTGTGCTGCAGTTCATGGGGTCGCAAAGAGTTGGACATGACTGAGTGACTGACTGACTGACTGACTGGTTATTCTGCTCTCCAGTCTCTCTTTACTTCAATCCACACTGAAGACTTGACAGAATAATTTTCTTTGAACAATATCCTGAACATGTCACTTTTTCAGCTTTTAAAAGACTTCAAAGTCTTCCCATTGCCTACAGCATTAATCAAGTATCCCTTTTCTGGCATTCAAGTTCCCGCACCCTAGGACGTCTTAGTATAGTAACTCAGATCACTAGAGAGTTTGGTAAAAATTCAGATTAAGCAGCCTCTTTCTTCCCTGAGGCTCTGATTCTGTGGTTTGAGATGAGATGTAGGCCTATTTGTCATAAGAACCCAGGCCACTCTGATGCAATGGTCCATGAACCTCACGCAACACAGCCTGTCTCAGAGGCACTCTTAGGGCACCTAAACACCTGCCACATCTGCCCAGACCCCGTGATCTGTGTCAGCGCCTCCCTTGCTGCAGCACCAGGCTCATAACTGTTGGCTGAACTGGTGGGGATCAGGCCTATGCAAAAAGTGGTCTGTACCCCCAGACAGCATTCTGAAGGCCACCTCAGAGTCACCTTGTTTATCCTTTATTAATATTATCTACTATTGCTGTTGTTTTGGCTGCATCACATGGCATACAGGATCTTAGCTTCCCTGACCAGGGATCAAACCTGTGCCCCCTTCAGTGGACTGCCAGGGAAAGCTCCCTCAGAGGCCTAGTTTAGAAGAGCAAATAGCAGTCTCTTTTAAACAGGAGGCCTCTTTCATCTTGATACTTGAGACACATTCAGACACACTTGTTTTTGTTGACCACAACAAAAACAAGTTTTTGTTTGGATTCTAATCCTGAATCGGCCACCTACTATCTATGACAAGGCAAATCTTTAATTTCTTTTATCCTCAACTGTTTTCATCTTTATAATGAAGACAATAAGTTCTTCCCAGAGTTATTGGGTAGATGAATAGTAATATATAGAAAGTGCTTAGTGTAATGCTTAAATATCATAGATAAGTATGTACACTTATTTTTGACATAAATATCATAAATAAGTAAACCACAGCCTGGTATTGCTAACAGTCAGAAGCAGGGTTTTCAGAAATCATCTACACAAAATTTTTAATTTTTCAGATGAAGAAAAGGAGACCATGAGATGGGAAAAGATGCCCAATGTCACACAGCTATTTAGGGCAGGATTAGGACTAGAACCTCTGTCTCTCACCTCTAGAGAGCCCTTCCCATTTTTCCACATCCCTTCTTGTGACACATGCTTCATTCATCCCCTCATTCATTTATTCTCTTACTTAGGGAGTATTTATTGAGTACTCTTGGTGCCAGGCTCTGGAGGAACAGTGGTGGGTTTTGAAGTGGCAGCTGTTGGGAGGCTGAAGGCAGGAAACGGTCAGGTGGGGTGGGAGGTGGAGAGCCCATGGGGCAGAAAAATTCAGCTGTGCATACACATGGTGATGTTTCCTCAGCGGGAGGCAGAAATTTGGGACAGAGAGAAAGACTGGGAGCCTTGCAGGGGCAAGACACGGGGTCAGTGAGAAAGAGTGACCAGGAGGGTCAAAGATGATGGTACAGCAGGATGAAACGACCTTCAGAGAAAGTGATGAGGAGTGATGGTTGGAATAGGGAAGGCACAGCAGGAGGATGCAGACTCACCAAGTGGGCCTGGAGGGGTGTGGGCTGTGATGGAGCAACAAGCTCCCCTCGAGAGGGTCCTGTTTCAGGTAAGGTCAGGAGTTGCAGAAAGTGCTTGGATGAGGTTGAGGTTAGCAAGGACTTTGCTGGATGCGAGGGTTCGGGAGGGAGGTGGGGGGAGTCATGTTAGTGGAGGGCACTTACACAGAGGTGTGGGAGTGAGTGTGTTTGTCCCTTGCACAGTGGCCAGTGTGGGAAGGAGTGAAGGTTCAGTCCTGCCTGTGCCTCGGGAGACAGCTGAGCCTAGGGTCTCAGCCATAAAGACATGAGGCCCAGAGAGTTGCTCCCAGGGGTCAGTCAGGGGACTGCAGGTGGCCTCTGTGGCTTGGAAGACTGAGGCCTCCAGGTTCCTGGGGCTGGGCTCTCAGGGCCTGCTTTTCGCTTCCCAAAGCCACCTTTCACACCTTCACGCCATCCTTCACCGCACTGGCTCATGCAGGCTCTCTCTCCTGCTGGGGGTAGTGATGGAAAGTGTTACTAACTCATCAGACTTGTGACACAGGCTGACGGTATGAAGGGGATCTGCTCCCCCAAAGACGGCGGTGCCCTTGAGGGTCGCTTCTCAGCTGCTGACCCATGAGAGGAGTGCTCCAGCTCCGATCTCCTTCACCAGCATGGGCCTGCAGTAGGGCCTGAGTGTGCGTGACAGAGAGTGAAAGAGTGGCGGGGTGGGAGCTTGAGCAGGGAAGATGTGGACAGATGGTCAGACCAGGATTTGGTTGGAAAGGTCCCCAGAGATGATTTTTTGCCTTTGTAATTCCCTAGGTGCATCATAAGAGCAAAAGGATAGAAACTGTTAAAAGTCTGATATCCTGGAGGCCCCTTCCCCCAAGAATGTGACCTCCACACCTTCACCCTCTGGGCCTTCTCCAACAGTGCTAGAAGGTGTGACTGCAAGTGCCCGAAACTCAACAGTGGAACACAGGACTTGGGGACAGCAGCACATCTGAAGCTGAATTTATTGCCTCTTTCCCAAACTGAGAGGACAGACACGTTGTAAATACTCCTCATCCTCACTCCCTGAAGCCCAGGACAAACCCCCTTCATTTCCAGACAGAAAACAAGAGAAGAGCTGCCGCAGATGTTGTTTTGGCAAAACCTTAATGGGCTGGGCCTCCTGTGGCTAGGTGTCTGGGGTAGGCAGGAAGCTGGCATCACAGTTGTGATGACCAGAAACCCCCCGGGGAAGGGGCTAACGTGTGGGGAAAGACAGACTCAAGAAATGGGGACACGAGGAAGAATCTAAAGAAGAGGTACCATAGTGGCCAGCTCTGGCTTCAGGGCCCAAGGTGTTTCTCAGCCACGCATGGCTCCCAGCCCAGGAAGGCTGAGCATTTCATCCACGTGGTTCACAGAAGGGAGCCTGGTGGGCAGACTGGGAGTCACCTCCCTGAGCCACACTCTGCATATCTATAATAAGAGAGTGTGGGCCAGGAGACCCACCTTGCCGCTTCCATAATCTGTGTGAATCCCTAATGCAGGAACATGGGATCTGAGGAATCTGAAGTTATTCTCAGTAGCATTTAGTGTCATCCTCAACTGACCTTTAGTGAGAGCCCATAATGACAAGAGTAATCAGGTCAGGATAATAGCTGGGAAAATAATAATCAACATCCTTTCCCATGTTTCCTTCTGTGCTCAGCTCAAGGCTTCCTTCATGGCTCAGGAAGCTCCCCTGAGGTCAGGGGTTGAGTCCCACTGAGTCAGAGAGTCAGGTGGTCCTGGGTATTTTCAGCTGCTTTTCAGCATTAGAGATGTGGTCCCACGGTGAAAGCTCCTGAGGAGAGTGGAGACAGGGATATTATGAGATATGTCTAACAGGGCTTCGAGAAGGTTGAGCCCCTAAAGTTGAGCAGAATGAATTATGTTCTTAGTGGGGATGGGTAAGCTCCTAGAAAGAGAACAACTCCCTGACCCCCAGGTTTTGAATTCAAAGAAGAATTTAAGTTGTTCAGTCATGTCTGACTCTTTGCGACTGTATGGACTGCAGCATGCCAGGCTTTCCTGTCCTTCACTATCTCCCTGAGTTTGCTCAAACTCATGTCCACTGAGTCAGTGATGCATCCAACCATCTCATTCTCTGCTCCCCAACTTCTCTTTCTGCCCTCAATCTTTCCCAGCATCAGGGTCTTTTCCAAGCATCCTTATTTAAAAATGCATGTAAGTCCAGGAAAACACCAACCACCCTTTTATAGCCAGATTACAGGAGGAGGGAATCTGCATAAGAACTTGAACAGACAGAAGGTTTGGGCCCATCTCACTGAATTTGTAGAGAGGCACAGAAGTGTGGGTAGGGATTAGAAAGAGCTGAATTACCATGCAAAAGAAAACAGGAAGAATCTGTAAGGAAAGGGCCTGCAATCAGCTCATATAGCAAAAACACTCATGGATCAGCAACACAACTCCTAAACTAATTTGACTTAAGAAAAAGAGAAGCTCAAAACTAGAGACAACCTTGCTCCCAGAGGAATCTGGAATATTTTGAGGAGGGGCACTGGATTTGCTATAGGCCTTAGAATGAAGTTCTGAGCCAATCTTGGCTAGCACCTAAGAAGCAGTGGACCTCAGCTGACAAACACCCATTGGGAATATGGCCTTAGGTGTCACACTCAAGCGCCTGATCTTTAATGAGGACAACCACCTCCAAAAGGAGGGTAACTGCCAGCCCACTGTGCAACTTACTTCTCAGCAACTCAGCACAGTTCTCCCTGGCAGGGAAGGGGTTCTGTGGGGATCACTGAGCCAGGAAGTGGAGAAAGAGGGCGAGGTGAGTATTGCGGAGATTCATCTTGTCTGACCCTCCCATGTCTCGGTGCCATGTGTATATAAGTCATAAATCAATCACTTGACCCCAGGATCTGAACACCTTTTCTCCTCCTTGTTTTAAAGTGATCAAAAGGAAGGAGGCTTGGTCCCCATCCTCAAGGGTGGAAGGTGGAAGTTCTTCAGTCTACTTTGAAAGAAATGATTCCTGACCTCAAGAAATTCCAAGCTGGGGCCAAGGAGGAGGCATGCATACAGAGGACTTACATGCAAAGCTGCCAGCAAACACAGTCTGAAGTTATGAAGGGGGTTGGAATGGAGGCAGTAGCAGACAGTTGGTGTCCAGTATGAAATAGCTTGCTGGCCCTGGAAGTTCTGAGCTAGATTTGCAGGTCTTATTAGTAGGGGCAGAAGACAGTTCAGTACTGTACAAGCATTCACACGACTGCTCCCCCACTGGCTTTTGGCAATTCTGGTTTCCTTCCCAGGTTTAACTGGAAAGGTCATCTCAAGCATGCTCACCACACTTGCTTACTAGTGGGGGCCCCAAACAGTCCATCACTGCCACGGCAGCACAGATGGCAGACACCAAGTGATTTTGTTTATAAAGCTTAAGCTTTTCCATAGGGTCAAAGGGCATCCCAGAGTGGCTGGGTGAGGCTCCAGAAAGGCAGGTTCTGGAAGCCAAGTCAGCATCTGGGCTTCTGTTGCTCCCTTCCTTAGAAGGGGCACCTGAATAGGCTCTTCCAGGGTACATTGTCATCCTGCTTATTTAACTTATATGCAGAGTACATCATGAGAAACGCTGGGCTGGATGAAGCACAAACTGGAATCAAGATTGCCGGGAAAAATATCACTAACCTCAGATATGCAGATGACACCACCCTTATGGCAGAAAGCGAAGAAGAACTAAAGAGCCTCTTGAAAGTGAGAGGAGAGTGAAAAAGTTGGCTTGAGGCTCAACATTCAGAAAACTAAGATTATGGCATCCGGTCTCATCACTTCATGGCAAATTGATGGGGAGACAGTGGAAACAGTGACAGACTTTCTTTTCTTGGGCTCCAAAATCACTTCGGATGGTGACTACAGCCATGAAATTAAAAGACGCTAGCTCCTTGAAAGAAAAGTTATGACCAACCCAGACAGCATATTAAAAAGCAGAGACATTAGTTTGCCCACAAAGGCCATCTAGTCAAGGCTATGGTTTTTCCAGTGGTCATGTATGGCAGTGAGAGCTGGACTATAAAGAAAGCTGAGCACCAAAGAATGGATGCTTTTGAATTGTGGTGTTGGAGAAGACGCTTGAGGGTCCCTTGGACTGTAAGGAGATCCAACCAGTCCATCCTAAAGGAAATCAGTCCTGAATATTCATTGGAAGGACTGATGTTGAATCTGAAACTCCAATTCTTTGGCCACCTGATGTGAAGAGCTGACTCAATGGAAAAGACCCTGATGCTGGGAAGGATTGAAGGCAGGAGGAGAAGGGGACGACAGAGGATGAGATGGCTGTATGGCATCACCGACTCGATGGACATAAGTTTGAGTAAGCTCCGGGAGTTGGCGATGGACAGGGAGGCCTGGTGTGCTATAGTCCATGGGGTTGCAAAGAGTTGGACACGACTGAGAGACTGAACTGAACTGAACTGAGGGTACAAAATGACCACCAGAATTTTGCACAGCACTTTAGTTTCCAAAGCTGTTTTATAAGAACAAGTTGAACGCCCATATGATGCTCACAACCACTCCATAAGGCAAGAACCTTCTATACTTCTGTGATAAGGAAAATGAGGCTGGCAGCAACTATGAGGCTTGTTTAAGGTTACCCAGCAGAGGCTAGGCTGTCCTTCCCACCACGCAGCACTGGCCTATCCTCACAGCCTCTGGCTCGGACTTGAGGGCCCCAGAGCGTGACGGGGATCATTTGAGTGTGTCTATCAAAGGCCAGCTGTCATCTGCATTTCAGTCCTGCTCTGAACGTCTCAGGAGAAACATAAGACGAGCATTCTGGGAGACAGTGTCTGGGAAGGCTGCCTCCCTGGGCGCTCCAGCTCTCTGGAGATGGAAACCCACCTCTTCCTTCCGAACTGGCTCACCTTTGCGGGACCGGGGAGTCGTTCGGAAGATGAGAGTAGGGCGAGAGACCTCGGGCGGCTGTTGCCCGGCTTCCGGCCCCGCGGAGCTCTCAGGACTCTGCTCCCTACAAGGGCTGCGCTTCCGGTGGTCGGGTAGTCACCTGCGGTGGCCACGTCAGCAATGGGGAGAGCCTGCGGCAGCGACTCGGCTGGGAGAGCGGTGACGCTGGCAGGGGAGAGGGAGGGGTAAGGAGGGGGGAGGGGAAGAGAGGAGTGGGGGGCGGGGGGAGGGGCGGCCCCGACTCTGCTGGGAGAACGGTGACGCTGGCGGGGGGTGGGGGGGACAAAGGAGGAGGGAGGGGAGGAGTGGGGGGGAGGAGGGGGGGAGGAGTGGGGGGAAGGGGGAGGGGGAAAAGGGACTGGGGGAGGGGGCGGCCCCGACTCGCCTAGGAGAGCGGTGACGCTGGCGGGGGAGAGGGAGTGGGAAGGAGGGGGGAGGGGAGGGGAGGAGTGGGGTGGGGGGAGGGGAGGTGGAGGGGAAAGGGAGCAGGAGGAGGGGGCGGTCCGGACTTGGCTGGGAGAACGGTGACGGTGACGCTGGCGGGGGAGAGGAAGGGGGAAGGAGTGGGGAGGGTAGGGGAGGAGTGGGGGGGTGGGGGGAGGGGGACAGGAAGGGGAGAGGAAAAGGGGCGGGGCGGCCGCGACTAGGCTGGGAGAGCAGTGACGCTAGCGGGGGAGAGGGAGGGGGAAGGAGGGGGGAGGGGAGGAGAGGAGTGGGGGGAGGGGAGGGGAGGAGAAACGGAGCAGGGGTAGGGGGCGGTCCTGACTTGGCTGGGAGAACTCGGACGCTAGCGGGGGAGAGGGAGGGGGAAGGAGGGGGAGGGGAGGAGAGCAATGGGGGGAGAGGAGGGGAGGGGGAGGGGAAAAGGGGCAGGGGAGGGGGCGCCCTCAACTCGGTTGGGAGAGCAGTGACGCTGGTGGGAGAGGGGGAAGGAGGGGGGAGGGGAGGAGAGCAGTGGGGGGAGGGGAGGAGGAGGGGAAAAGGGGCAGGGGAGGGGGCGCCCTCAACTCGGCTGGGAAAGCAGTGACGCTGGTGGGAGAGGGGGAAGGAGGGAGGAGGGGAGGGGAGAGGAAAAGGGGCAGGGAGAGCGGGCGGCCCCGACTCAACTGGGAGAGCCGTGACGCTGGTGGGGGCGGGGGCGGGGGCGGGCCGGCAAGGTTAACTCGTGCCAGGGCAGCCAATTCTGAACTTCCTCTTTATTCTGTGTGTGTAAATGTGGGTTCACCACGGGGGTCGCGTGAGTGATTATTTTCCGTCCTTTTGAGGGCGCAGGTGTTTGTATTCTGGGCAGTCTGTTTTGTCTCTAGCTGTCAAGCACGCGCTTTTCACCTTAGAGCCATGGTGTGTATTTTTGCCTTGGAGACAGATGAGCAACTTTGCTGGGTAAGACAATCGCAGCTCTCCATTGTTTCCCTTGCTAAACAATCAGGAGTCTTGGTACTTGTGCTTCCAGAGACTCTCAGACCTCGAAAGTCTCACTGGAGGCACTGGTGTAAGGGACTGGCTTCCCTTTAACTAAGCTGCTTCCTTTTGCTGTGCTGTGCTGTGCTTAGTCACTTAGTCCTGTCCGACTCTTTGCGACCCCATGGACTGTAGCCCACCAGGCTCCCCTGTCCATGGGATTCTCCAGGCAAGAATACTGGAGTGGGTTGCCATGCCCTCTTCCATGGCATCTACCAATCCCAGGGATCGAACCCAGGTTTCCTGCATTGCAGGCGGATTCTTTACCCTCTGAGCCACCAGTGAAGCCCCCTACCACCCTAGCCAAATCAAATAAAAACAGGTCGGCCCGGGAGTTGAAGGGGAAGAAGCAGAAAAAAAGGAAGGTTTCAAGGTACCTAGTGCCAGGTACTAAGTCACTTCAGTCATGTCCGAGTCTATGTGACCCTATGGACTCACCAGCCCAGCAGGTTCCTCTGTCCATGGGGTTTTCCAGGCAAGAATACTGGAGTAGATTACCATTTCCTTCTCCAGGTCAGTAAACAGAAAAGGAAGAGAAATCACAAGAGAAGCTCAAGGCTCACATTTCAACCAGGCTTCATGGAGCCTCCAGCAGGTGGGGGGGCAGTGTCAGGAGTGGGGGCGCTGCTCATTTCTGAGTTCAGCTTGCCAGGGTGGAACCTGTTGGAGCGCCTCCCTCCCCCAGGCCTGCCTTGTCTCAGCTGAAGTTGGGAGGGAGGAATGGGTGAGGAGAACAATGGGTGGTAAAGGGATTCTAAAATGAAGCGAGGGGGGTTACACGACAGAGGGTGTGACAGAAACAGAACATGGAAGAGTCAGAAACCCAGCCAGAGGCTGGGGTGCAGGGGCACTTGGCTGCCCTCCCAGAGGAGCTCAGGCATAGGGGAAAGTCCCCGGGGCCTCCCAGGCGGTCCCTTTTCACCCACCCACTCTCCCGTCCCTAAAGACTCACTTCCTCTCTCTAGTTCCCCTGGTAGAGAACTGCCTGGGTGAAACTGTACCCCACTCCAAGGTCTGGCCCCAGTCAGAGAGTGGGAGTCACAGGCATGGAGAGAGTGACCTTTCTTGTCAGAGGATCTGCCCAGGATGTGGCCACATTGCCCTTTGCCGTGGCTGCAGATATCACCCTACCACTGAGGCCTAGGCTGGTGGTTTGGGGGCAATGGTGGGGCAGTAAAAATGTTTTAAGCCTAGGAATTTAAGACTATGAAGAACAGTTCAGTTCAGTTCAGTTCAGTTGCTCTGTCGTGTCCGACTATTTTCGACCCCGTGGACTGCAGCACGCCAGGCTTCTCTGCCCATCACCAACTCCTGGAGCTTACTCAAACTCATGTTTATCGAGTCGGTGATGCCATCTCATCCTCTGTCGTCCCCTTCTCCTCCTGCCCTCAGTCTTTTCCAGCATCAGGGTCTTTTCCAATGAGTCAGCTCTTCACGTCAGGTGGCCAAAGTATTGGAGTTTCAGCTTCAGCAACAGTCCTTCCAATGAATATTCAGGACTGACTTCCTTTAGGATGGACTGGTTAGACCTCCTTGCTGTCCAAGAGACTCTCAAAAGTCTTCTCCAACACCACAGTTCAAAAGCATCAATTCTTCGGGACTCAAATATCTTTATAGTCCAACTCTCACATCCATACGTGACCACTGGAAAAACCAAAGCTTTGACTGGATGGACCTTTGTTGACAAAGTAATGTCAGTTTCCCCCTAGTCAGTCTCTCCCATCAGGAAGCTTCCATAAGCCTCTTATCCTTCTCTATTGGAGGGCAGACAGAAAGAAAACCACAATCACAGAAAACTAACCAATCTGACCACATGGACCACAGCCTTGTCTAACTCAATGAAACTATAAGCCATGCTGTGTAGGGCCACCACGCAAGACGGATGGGTCATGGTGGAGAGTTCTGACAAAACGTGGTCCACTGGAGAAGGGAATGGCAAACCAGTATTCTGCCTTGAGAAGCACATGAACAGTGTGCTTTCTCAGGCACCAGCGTTCTGGGGCTGAATGATGCCAAAGGTATAGAGGAATAAGAACAACGGGGTAGCTTTTGTATCTCACCTGGGCAGCAGTGCTCAGTGGTTATGAGAGTGGCCTTGGGAGTCCTGTGAGGTCTCAGGAAAGTTCTGAGCCTCAAGCTCCTTGTCTGAAAAATAGAAAGAAAAATATTTATCTTATGATTCTTTTGAGGGTTAAAGATGATCATGTTTTGAAAGCATTTTGTACATGAATCCCTTCCACAGTATTTATGTATCTGGTACAAGGAAAACAATAAATAGTAACTGTTATTACCAATAGTAGTAGTAGCAGTGATAGAAGTCCTTTCCAGAACCCCACATGGAAAGTTAGCCAGCAACACCAGGTGTTCCAGGGCTGCCTTTGGGGGTCCCTGTCCCTCAGTGTTCTTACCCCTCTGGTACCTCATCACCTCCGCCAGTTTCTCCTTCGTCCTGATTCCAGCCAGGCCTCAAAGAAATGACAGTGAGTGCAGAAGCACAAAATAGGTGTTTCCATGCTGGCTATACCCTTCCTGGGGCCTCGAGCTCCTTGTCACTGAAATGGAGGAGAATCCTTTCTGGCTGCTGTCCATTTTTGTGAAAGTCAAGGGACTAAAAAGTTTGTGAAAAGACTTTGAAAACTGTCCCCCTGTACCAACTATCCACTTGGCGAATTCTTTCTGAGCCTCAGCTCCTATACCTAATCACCCCCACCACACACACACACACACACACACACACACGCACCCTGTGCTTCAGCCATCATGGCTTTCCTTTAATCTAGTAGTGATGGAACTGGAAGGCGGTGTCACAGTAGATTTGGGGAAGCAGTCTGTGTCCTCTGGGAGCTTGTGGAGGAGAGAAGGGCAGAAAGAGGGGAGGAGGGGAGCCAAGTCCTGGCGCTGCTCAGACTCAGGGATTCCTGCTGCTCCCATCACACAAAGCCCAAGATCAGCCCCATTTCTTCAGGGTACATTGTGCTGATTGGTCTTCCTCTAGGTTCCTGGGGCTGGGAGAAAGCTCTGCCAGCCTCTAATCCCTGCCGCTCCATTCTTCCCAGGAGGAGAGCAAGTGTTCAACAGGGAAGTCCCTTGACAACAGGTTCTACTTCCTCATGCAAGAGCTCTAATCCACCCCCACTCCTCTGCCCCACACCCTCAACCCCGCAGCCCATTTCCTCTCCTGCTGGTTCCTGGAAACAAAGAACCGCCCTCTTTGGTAGTAAAATAGGAGACTAGTTCATCTTACGCCTGCTCCTGGCCTCCAAAATCCCTTACTCAGTCAGGTGCCCCTCAGGCTAGGCCTCCACGCCCGGGCCTGGGGCCACCCCCGCCCCCCATCTCTGTGGGCCATGGAGCCACCCCACGGGGGGTGGGCAGCCTGGCCCGAGCTAGGCCCGTGGACTCCTGGCTGCTCCTGCTGCTGTCCAGCCACCAGCCCTCATCAGCATGGCCCCCTTACTTTTTACCACTGTGACTTTCCAAGGCCTGCAGTGGGCCTTGCCCAAATTTGGGAGGAAGCTGCCTTTGTAGAAGACAAGGTTTCCTGCTCTGTGAGCTTTTACAAGACTTCCCCAGGCAAACTGCCACATAAGAGAAAGAACTTGAGTCAGAAGCCACTTGAGTTCATGGCCACTCAGAAATGTCTCTAAGCCTCAGCTTCCTCGTCTGAGAAACGAGGGTGGAGGAATCTGCTTACAGAGTGGTCATCAGGGTCAAATGAAGCGTGGTGGTGAAGGTGTAAGCGCTGTAAGCGTGCGCTGTTACTTCTGCCTGCCACTCACACAGAGCCCAGGCCACCACCATCTCCAAAAGGGAGACACCTTCCTCAAACATCAAATCAAGTCTCCCCCCCTTGGGCAGCTACTGTGTCCTCAGGACTTACCCAGATTGTACCATGGAGAAGAGTGTCTGTTACTTAAGGGTGTGGGAAACATCTTTTAAGTTTTTTTCCATGGTTTGTGTGCTTGTCTTACCTGCTTCCCTTTAGGTATGGCTCAGATGGTGAAGAATCTGCCTGCAATGCGGGAGACCCGGGTTTGATCCCTGTGTAGGGAAGATCCCCTGGAGAAGGAAATGGCAATCCACTCCAGTATTTTTCTCTGGAGAATTCCTTGGACAGATGAGTCTGGTGGGCTACTCCATGGGGTCGCAGAGTCAGATACCTCTGAGTGACTACACTTTCTTTCTTTGTGTGCTTGTCTTATCTGCTTCTACCCCTTTCTCAGCATCATGAAAATTTAAGCTCATTCCCTGTGTTACCCCACAGTGTAGAGTAACAAGTATACTGAACTGAAGCGTGTACTTGGGAGAGGGCAAACAGCCAGACAGCTTCTTGGGGGTAAAACTTTATTTTTAACACATGAGGCTTCATAGACAAGTCAATTTTTGGCTGTAGAGGGGTTTTGTGTATTTTGAACTTATGGATCAAGCTAATTTGGGATCCACTAGGCATTCAAAGGGAGAAGGCAATGGCACCCCACTCCAGTACTCTTGCCCGGAAAATCCCATGGATGGAGGAGCCTGGTGGGCTGCAGTCCATGGGGTCGCTAAGAGTCAGACACGACTGAGCGACTTCACTTTCACTTTCCACTTTCATGCATTGGAGAAGGAAATGGCAACCCACTCCAGTGTTCTTGCCTGGAGAATCCCATGGACGGAGAAGCCTGGTAGGCTGCAGTCCATGGGGTCGCACAGAGTCGGACACGACTGAAGCGACTTAGTAGTAGCAGTAGGCATTCAAAAAGTCAGCTGCCTCCAGGAGGAGGCCAGATAGTGAAAGTCGCTCGGTTGTGTCTGACTCTTTGCGACCCTATGGACTATACAATCCATGGAATTCTCCAGGCCAGAATACGGGAGTGGGTAGCCAGTTCCCTTCTCCAGGGGATCTTCCCAATCCAGGGATTGAACTCAGGTCTCCCGCATTGCAGGCAGATTCTTTACCAGCTGAACCACCAGGCAACTGAGCAAAGCCAAACCCTGTGGGTGGGGTGAGGGGGAGTCCGTCCTTTTAGAGGATAAAGTTTCATGGTTCCAGCTCTGAAGAGTGTCCCTCCCAGGCCATGTCATCTCTCAGAGATGTGGCAGAGAGCAAGCATACCCAGCAGCTTCCTGTCCGAAAGCTGGCTGGCACTGCATGCCATCTGTGAGCTGCCCTTGGTTGCTGAGGCAAATGAGCCTCTAGGGTGTGAATCCTTGGCCAAATAAACTCCCTGCTGCCCCAAGGAGCAGAAGGTTCTAGAAGGCACAGGATAGCTTTGTTTCTGGCTTATTGAGCAGACCTAGAACTGGAATGGAGAGGGGTTTTGAATCTCTCTCCAAAGGTCCCGAGAAATTTCCTTGTGGTTGATCATTGTAACAAGAGCTGCTCCTCACCCAGCAAGCACCCCCAGAATGATCTTCTGTAACAGAGTCAGAACTGTGTAATGAGGGGTCAGGGTTCAGGCTGCAGTGTCAAATGCTTGGGCTCAAACCTTAGTTTGAACAAGCAACCTAATATTCTCTGTGCCTCAACCCCCTCATCTGTACAATGGGAACTACAGGAGTTTCTATCACATAGGATTGTTTGTGGCTGATGAGGTAAGGGGTACATAACACTTAGGGCTCAGTGAATACTGTTATTATGAGAAAGGACTTCAAGAAGTCTCCTATTCTGTTTCTCTGCTATTATGAAAGAAAGTTCTCTCCCTGACACTTCTGACACTTCTGAATCAAGTGCATGCGCGCACGCACGCACACACGCACGCACACACACACACACACACACACACACACATCTTTTGGCTTCTGAACTCCTGGTTCAGCAAGAGCAAAAAGTTCAGTCCCTTCCTCTGGGTGATGATGGGATAGCAGTCGCTCTGGGCACCAGGAGGTAGAAAGTCTGAGAGTCTTTTCAGTGTAAGAAATCTGCCTGGTGGAGCGTCCCTGACCTGATTGTTTTCAGTCCCTCACCTGACAAATATTTTATATAATGACGGTGTTTATATTCCAGAACTTTCATATATGTTGTATCATTTAACCTCCATAATGGTCCCACAGAATAGCCTGTAAAGATATTATCAGAGAGGCCCCCTGGGACCTCAGCTCTAGCAGGCCACTCAGAGTGAGGAGGGGCCGGTCCAGCGTGGCCCTGGGCTATTCCATTGCAGAAGCTGCAAGGTGGCTCCATGGGGGCAGAGCTCAGGGTCCCACAAGGACAGGGGGACTTAAGAACAGGTAGTGGGTTATTTGGGAGCAGACAGTGTGAAGGGAAAAGGGCTACTCCTCTCCCCTCCTCACATCCTCCCACTTAACCCCTGACCTCGCAGAGGACAGGAACTACGTGACACCACTGCTAGAACCAAGACCGCAAAGCTGAGCGCCCTTCAGCCTGCACACAAGACGCGTCAGGAGCCCCAGGGCTGGCAGCGCTGGCCCCAGTGTCCAGAGAGCTGGCTGGGGCCAGGTCCACCCCGGGCAGACTGTGGCTGAGAGTCAGTCACACAACCTCTCCGGTCACCTGAGCAGGGCCGTGTCCTGCCCTGCTCACAGAGAAGGCGGACAGAGGCTGGTCGTCCAGCATGGAGCCTGGACTCAAGAGCCCTGTGAACGTTCAGGCTCTGCCATCAATTTGCTGAGCTTCAGTCCCTTCCACTACACTCACTACTAGTGAGTGAGTGTGTTGAACCAACTGTTCCTAAGGTCCCTGTGAGCTTCGACAGGCTGTGATGACCTTCTCTTCGCAAAATGACCTCAATTCCTTTCATCTTTTGTAATTTGCCTGTAGTTCATTGATCCAATTTACATCCTTTAAAAAAATATTTTTTTTCAATTTAATTCAACATTCTCCAAACAGCTATTATATGCTAGACATTGAGCTGGGTAGTAGAAAATCAGTAGTGCCAAGATAGCTGTTTTCAAGGTGCTTCCAGACTAATGGGGTAAGAGTTCAATTCAGTTCAGTTCAGTCGCTCAGTCATGTCCGACTCTTTGTGACCCCATGAGCTGCAGCACGCCAGGCCTCCCTATCCAGCACCAACTCCCAGAGCCTAGCCAAACTCATGTCCATTGATTCAGTGATGCCATCCAACCATCTCAAGCACACTGTAATGCGATCAGGGTTTCTGGAAGTCGCAGGAGTCAGGTGTCCCTGGGAAGAAACTCATCCCCCTCCAGGAGGAAGGGGAAGGAGGATTAACCTTGAGTACTAACCCCTTTTGGCCCAACTCTGTGCTATATATGTTATAAATGCTACTTCATTTCATCCTTATAACAATCTTTGGAATTAAGTATTAAGCCCATTTTATACTTGAACAGCGACTTAGCAAGCAAGCACATAATTGAGCAGACTAAGATTCAGGGTACTTAAAGCCATATGGAGACTTAAATTCAAGTCAGCCTGACTCTAGAGGCCATGCTTTTTTTGTCCAACTGACAGAATGTGAAGGGTGTGAGTAGTTGAGACTAAATACTGCTCAGTATGAGCCCTGCTGACCTTTGCTAAATCTTCCTTGTCCCTCCCTCTGGCCAACAGAAGTGCCATCTCTTTCTTCCATGGGTTGGTTTCCATCCATGTTTAATGGCCCAGCTGCTCTGGTCTCCCTGTTTCCCTGCAGACTAGCCAGGGAGTTTCTGGAGAAGGAAATGGCAACCCACTCCAGTGTTCTTGCCTGGAGAATCCCAGGGACAGGGGAGCCTGTTGGGCTGACGTCTATGGGGTTGCACAGAGTCAGACACGACTGAAGCGACTTAGCAGCAGCAGCCAGGGAGTTTCACGCAGCTGAGCACTATGCTCTGACCTGTCCATGTTTAATGGCAGCAAGAATCTTATCTCACTTTCCTAAATTGTTTGGGTTACCCTAGCACAGGGAGCTGGGCATTGGGGGAGGCAGCAGATTCTTCAGTCACTTCTGTGCTGTGTAGAAGGAAGAAAAATTATTGGAGCATAAAACATGAAAGGGCAGGAGGCATGGAGGGTGGCATGGAGACACACTATAGTGGTCAGAACACCCAGCTGCGTGTTTGTATAGCTCTGACCGTCCTCTCCTCCACCCTGCCTCCTCTCAGCCATTTCCAGCAGCAATTGCACGGGGTCTTTTCACTGCACATTCAGAGTCTTCTTGGGAGGCCCAAAACTTGTTGAGGGGAAGGTGTGAGTGGATGAATTTCTATAGGGGCTTAAACACACATTTCTTTTGAGCCCAATCTTGTGCCCCCTGAATATCTGAATCTGTTTATTTCCAGGGGAAAATACAGCAACATTTGTCACACGTATGAACTGTTGAAAGCAGGGACACAGGCCTGTTGCAAAGGTCACACTGACCATATTTCAGCAGAGCCCTGCCGTTAGCCTATGAGTCCTGGATCCTGCGGCTAGAGTGCCCTGAGTGGGGACGACAGGGTCCAGTCCTACCCCGGGTGCCCATGGAATGCCTGGAGCAGATAGTCAAGGTCTATTTGGGGTGTAGAAAGCCATGATTCAAACACAGCAGCAGAGACAACTCGGATGTTATTTACAAGCCCAGTTTCCAAGCTGAGAGGGAGGGGAATGGATTTGCTGCCTTCTCCAGTCTCTCCTGCTCTCTGGCTTTCTCACACCCTGTCACCAGTCCTTGCCTTTCTGTCTTCTTTCTACTACTCAGGAGCACCCAGGAGTATCTGATGTGTCACTCCCAGCTGGGAGCCCAGAGAGCATGTTCTCAGGATAGAGAGAGGTGCTTGGGAGTGGGGCCAAGGGCTCACCACTAGTGACAGAGGATCAAGAGAGGTTCCTAGTCATGGGATTGGTGGGGCAAGGAGGAGCAGAGAGGTCCCGCTGAGTGGGTTGACATGGCCCTGCCCCATAGGGTCTCTGTCTGGTGGAAGTTAAAGAGGGAAGGATCCTTTCTTAGGAAGACTTTTTTGGGAAGCAGGTGGGAAATAAGGACAGGGAAGGGTGATTTCATATTTACTTCACTCCCAATTCAAATGGGAAGAAAGCCAGTTGAATAAGTAAAAAATGGCCAGCATACAAATAAATGTTCACAAACATTGGACCCTTGATTCCTGGGTTGGGTTTTTGAAGGTTAAACCTCAAGAACTGGGAAATTCTGAATGACATTCCTGAGACGTATCAGGACTGAAGGCATGATAGAGATGGAACTGACTCTGCTGTGAAAATGTTATGCTACTTCATATATGTGGGGTTTACACACGGATGAAATCCTTTTTCCTGATCTGTTCGTTGATCTCTCAGCACACAAGTTTGGCCTTCCCACCAACACTTCATAGTCTTTATCCCTGAAATAGCTCTGATTCTGAAATGCATGTCACGTGTATAATAATGTTCCCTATCTTGAAATATTATAAGAATTAAATGAGATAATCCTTGTGGAATGCTTCGAACTGTACTTAGCACACAGTAAATATTATATTAATGTGAGCTGTTATTCCTGGAGGTAATAGTAAGAGGAAATAGGTAGGCAATTTAGTTCTAACATCAAGGCATGTTGCTGTGTAGTCCCCCCTCCATAGTTAATCCTTGTATGATAGAGCTTCACAGAAAGGAGAACTCCACTGTTGAGCCCCTTCTGTGCCCTAGCATACACCAAACCCTGAATATAACTGCATTCCATGTGCTTTTCTTTCATAAAGCCACAGACTCATGACTTAGTGGGCCTCTACTATAATGTAGCTACTGGCAGTTCAGTTCAGTCGCTCAGTCGTGTCCAACTCTTTGTCAGCCCATGGACTGCAGCACGCCAGGCCTCCCTGTCCATCACCAACTCCTGGAGTTTACTCAAACCCATGTCCATCGAGTTGGTGATGCCATCTAACAATCGCATCCTCTGTCATCCCCTTCTCCTCCCACCTTCAATATTTCCCAGCATCAGGGTCTTTTCCAATGAGTCACTTCTTTGCATCAGGTAGTCAAAGTATTGGAGTTTCAGCTTCAGCATCATTCCTTCCAATGAAATCCAGTACTGATCTCCTTTAGGATGGACTAGTTGGATCTCCTTGCAGTCCCCAGGACTCTCAAGCATCTTCTCCAACACCACAGTTCAAGAGCATCATTTCTTCAGCGTTTAGCTTTCTTTATAGTCCAACTCTCACATCCATACATGACTACTGGAAAAACCATAGCCTTGACTAGATGGACCTTTGTTGGCAAAGTAATGTCACTGCTTTTTAATATGCTATTGAGGTTGGTTGTAGCTTTTCTTCCAAGAAGCAAGTGTCTTTTAATTTCATGGCTGCAGTCACATCTGCAGTGATTTTGGAGCCCAAGAAAATAAAGTCTGTCACTGTTTCCATTGTTTCCCTGTCTATTTGCCATGAAGTGATGGGACTGAACGCCATGATCTTAGTTTTCTAAATGTTGCGTTTTAAGCCAACTTCTTCACTCTCCTCTTTCACTTTCATCAAGAGGCTTTTTTGTTCTTCTTTACTTTCTGCCATAAGGGTGGTGTCATCTGCATATCTGAGGTTATTGACATTTCTCCCGGCAGTCTTGATTCCAGCTTGTGTTTCACCCAGCCCAGCATTTTGCATGATGTGTTCTGCATATAAGTGACATAGGTACTGGCAGATGAAGGTAAATTAGGCAGAGTCTGTACTGTCAGCTAATGGCGCTAGTGGTAAAGAACCCACTTGTCGATGCAGGAGACATAAGAGACAGGGGTTCAATCCCTGGGTTGGGAAGATTCCCTGGAGGAGGGCATGGCAACCCACTCCAGTATTCTCTCCTGGAGAATCCCATGGACAGAGGAGCCTGGCGGGCTACAGTCCATAGGGTCACACATAGTCAGATACAATGGAAGCAACTTAGCACGCACGTGCATACTGTCGGCAAACTCACAGTCTATTTAGGGTGGAAGAAAGCAGGATGTCTGTGAAGGGTCCACTGACAGTGCAGCAGCCAACCTGGCCATCGGTGCTCAGATGATGGTACTGCCCCCCGGCGCTCCTAAGGGCTCAGAGAAGGAAAAGGGGGCCTGCTGCGTGAGAAGGGGCCTATAGAATGGATGGTAATTACAAGGCAAAAGAAAGGAAGTCCTGGGAGGGAAGGAAATGGAATACTGTTTGAAGCCCCATCACAATGTATCCCTACTCTTTACACAGTGGTCCAACACTTAGGTCAGCAGGTGAAAGGTGCGTAGGTGACTCAGGAGGAATTCTCCAGGATTGCTGTGCCAGTGGCTTCTGGAAGTCCCTTAAGGGCAAGGGTGATCTTACTGGAAGAGGATTACTATCCCTCTGCCCTAGCTTCCCTCAGTAATGAGCTCTTAGTATGGAGGGCTTTGGATAAGGGTTTACTCATAGGACAACTACTTATAAAGCACTTACTCTGTGTCAGGTGTTTATGCATTGGGAATACAGCAACGAATAAAACAGACAAAAAATCCTTTCCTGGTGTGTACAAGGGGGTGGTGGAGGATCAGATAATACACAGGATGAGTAAGTGGAATGTGTACATTCTATGTTAGATTACATTGTGTTAAGTGCTAAGGAGGAAAATAAAGCAGGGGAGGGCGTGAAACTTGAGACCAGGTGGCTGGGCTGTGAGAAGGCCGCAATCCCCACCCCAAGGAGGCCACTCTCTGATGGGTGGCTCTCATTTGAGTATGAAGAATCTCCTGGCTTGCACAGAGAGTCTGATAGTAGGCCTGGAGCCGGGCCCAGAAATGTGATGTCATGGACCCACACTGAGGAGCGTTGCTTTTTTGGGAAAACAAGTCCAAGAAGGGTAGCACTGATTTTTTTCCTGAGAAAGTTACCTGTGGGAACCCCAAGAAAATGGAACAAAAGGCAGCTTCAGCAGTGTCCCCCTGCCTTCAAGTCCTAGTGTATCTTCACATGCCACTCCTTCCTGGAGCCTGTACTATGCCCCTGTCTCTCTAGAGAATAGGAGGAACTTGGAGTTCCTAGCCAAGCCCTCTACTGGGCAGGGCAGAGCTGGGTTGGGCTAGAAAAAGAGGAAAATCCAGTCTGAGGATTGGGGTTCTGCTTCCTGAGTCACCTCTGACTGCCTAGAGCCAGCAAGGAGTGGCCCAAGCTCAGCCCAGACACTGCTGTCCCTGTATTTTATAGCAATCTAAGTTTTTATCTTTTCATTTCAACAAAGTATGTACTGAGCATGTACTTTGTACCAGATATGGTTCTAGATGCTGGAGGTACAGCAGTGAGCAAAACAGGCCTCTGCCTTCTTAAAGCTTACATTCTACTAGGCGAACAGATGGTGAACAAAATAATAAAAATGTCTTTCTATTAATGATAAAGGCTAATAATAAAGAGGGAAGTGGGACAGAAAGTTCAGTGAATATTGTTGAAAGCTTAGATGGAATAGCCAGTGAGAGTCTCCTGGAGAACGTGACTTTTGAAAATGAAGACTTTATGTAAGCAAAGGAGGCACGAGGTTTTCTGGAGAAATAGAATTCCGGGCCAAGGAAATGGCAATTGCAAAGGTACTGGGGCAGGGTGGTATGCAGCAGGTTTGAATTATAACACATTGGCCATTGTGGCTGAAGCTGGGAAAGCAAGGGGGAAAGTGAGGAGATGGAATCAAAGGTAGCAGCAACCTTGTTGTCTGCAGTGGGGAAGGGAAGCAAAGGTGGATTGTGGCAGAAGAGTGATCTGATTTGATTTATGTTTTTAAGGGATTGCCTCTGGCAACTGTGTTGAAAATAGATGTGGGACAAGGAAGGAGGCGGAGAGACCAGAGAGGAGGCCACCAGAACATGTCTGTGGGAAACGACTGTAGTTTGAATTGGGCTATTAGCATTCAAAAGGTAAAAAGTGGCTGGATAGTTTAAAGGAAGATCCTGCAGGATTTGCTGATAGACAAAATGACACATGTACCCCAATGTTCATTGCAGCACTGTTTATAATAGCCAGGGCATGGAAGCAACCCAGATGTCCATCAGCAGATGAATGGATAAGAAAGCTGTGGTACATATACACAATGGAGTGTTACTCAGCCATTAAAAAGAATACATTTGAATCAGTTCTAATGAGGTGGATGAAACTGGAGCCTATTATACAGAGTGAAGTAAGCCAGAAAGAAAAACACCAATACAGTATACTAACACATATATATGGAATTTAGAAAGATGATAACAATAACCCTGTGTACGAGACAGCAAAAGAGACACTGATGTATAAAACAGTCTTATGGACTCTGTGGGAGAGGGAGAGGGTGGGAAGATTTGGGAGAATGGCATTGAAACATGTAAAATATCATGTATGAAACGATGCAGGTTCGATGCACGATACTGGATGCTTGGGGCTGGTGCACTGGGACGACCCAGAGGGATGGAATGGGGAGGGAGGAGGGAGGAGGGTTCAGGATGGGGAACATATGTATACCTGTGGCAGATTCATTTTGATATTTGGCAAAACTAATACAATTATGTAAAGTTTAAAAAGAAAATAAAATTGAAGAACAAACAAAAAAAAAATGTGGGTTTTGAGAAAAATAGTATGTGCCTATGCCAGGAATACCAGACCATCCCACCTGCCTCCTGAGAAATCTGTATGCAGGTCAAGAAGCAACAGTTAGACCTGGACATGGAACAACAGACTGGTTCCAAATTGGGAAAAGAGTACATCAAGGCTGTATATTGTCACCCTGCTTGTTTAACTTATGTGCAGAGTACATCATGAGAAATGCCGGGCTGGACAAAGCACAAGCTGGAATCAAGATTGCCGGGAGAAATATCAATAATCTCAGATGTGCAGATGACGCCACCCTTCACAGAAAGAAGAGAGGAACTGAAGAGCCTAAAATTTGGTTTAAAATTCAACATTCAAAAAAATAAGATTATGCATCTGGTCCCATCACTTCATGGCAAATAGATGGGGAAACAATGGAAACAGACTTTATTTTCTTGGGCTCCAAAATCACTGCAGATGGTGACTGCAGCCATGAAATTAAAAGACGTTTGCTTCTTGGAAGGAAAACTATGATCAACCTAGACAGCATATTAAAAAGCAGTGACATTACTTTGCCAACAAAGGCCATCTAGTCAAATCTATGGTTTTTCCAGTGGTCATGTATGAATGTGAGAGTTGGACCATAAAGAAAGGTGAGCACCGAAGCACCGATGCTTTTGAACTATGGTGTTGGAGAAGACTCTTGAGAGTCCCTTGGACTGAAAGAAGATCCAACCAGTCAATTCCAAAGAAATCAGTCCTGAATATTCATTGGAAGGACTGATGCTGAAGCTGAAACTCCAGTACTTTGGCCACCTGATGTGAAGAAGTGACTCATTGGAGAAGACCCTGATGCTGGGAAAGATTGAAGGCAAGAGAAGAAGGAGACGACAGAGGATGAGATGGTTGGATGGCATCACCGACTCGATGGACATGGGTTTGAGTAAACTCCAGGAGTTGGTGATGGACAGGGAGGCCTGGTGTGCTGTAGTCCATGGGGTCGCAAAGAGTCAGACATGACTGAGCAACTGAACTGATGCCAGGAAATCGCTTGTACACACATCATTAAATTTTCACATAAGTGGGGTTCCCAGGTGGCTCAGTGATTAAGAATCCTCCTGCCAATCCAGGAGATGTGGGTTTGGTCCTTGGTCCTGGAGGATCCCCTGGAGAGGAAATGGCAACCCACTCCAGTGTTCTTGCCTGGAAAAGAGGAGTCTGGTGGGCTACAGTGAATGGAATCACAAAAGAGTCAGACATGACCTAGTGACTAAGTAACAAAAACAACAACCTTACAGATTAGGAAACTGACAGAGAGGCTAAGTGACTGGAAAAATCCTGTGACTAGCAAGTGGTGGAGCTGGTATTTCAATCCAACCTTCCGCCAAAAGCAGGCCCTGAGCTCTTAGCAGCTGTAAACATCCCATCCATTCACTCAGTAGCTCTCCAGTGCACATCTACTCTGCTGCGGGCACTGGCCCAGATGTTGAGGAGGCAGAAATGAGTAAGAGAGAGTTCTTGACCTTGGAGAGGTCATATGGGAAGAAGAGACAGATATGAATAGAAACAAAACAGTGAGATAAGAGGGCAGAGTCCTAAACCCTCAGAGGAATGCGTAACTATGTCCCTGGGGACAGTATGAGCTGGATTTGGAGACCAGGTAGGACTCTGCCAGGAGAATAAGGGATGGAAAATCTTTCCGGGCTGGGGGAACCGCATGTCAAGGAGAGAGGTATGAGGGAGTCTGCCGCATTCAGAAGACTGGACACACAGGGATTTGGGAGAGGTTCAGGGAGCCCTGGGAAGCAGGACTGGGGCTGGAGCAGTTAGCTGGGCAGTCAGGCCTGCCGGGGAAAGCTTACCCTGAGGACAAGGGGAAATCCCTGCAGTCTTCCAAAGGAAAGAGAGGTGCTTAGGTCTGTTTTCCAAAGATCTCTCTTCATGTCACAGGTGGATGCCAGGGAGAAGACAGTTTCCCCTGTTTCAGGATGACGCGACTTGGGGAATCTGATGAAACAGTGAGAACTGGCACCTGTTTCCGGGAAACAAACAGTGCTTTCCCACCCACGCGTGCACGTGTGTGTGCGACGATAAATGCACCCAACACTGGGCTGGGATTCATACAGGGCCATGACAGCAGCCTGCCACACTCCCTGAGCTGCTCTGCTACTTTCTTCCCTTCTCTTGGTGTGCCTTAGTCCCATAGAGCGTCAAATTTCACTACCCATCAGGCAAGGCCAGTTTCTGACCTCTGTCTTATCACTATTTCCCTAGCACACTAAAGTGAGTATTCAAACTGCAGTACAAAGGATGTGAGTTTGGCCTAAGGAGAGAATTTGAAACCGTCAGATTCAGGGTGAGTGTGGACTGACTCCTAGCGGTGAGAAGTGGGACTTTGTTTGAAAATCTGACCCACATCCAGTGGTTCAAGAACCAACCTAGTAGTGAATGTCTGAGAAAACTCTTGTCCCATCCACATCTGTGATCCTTCAAGTTAGACCAGTGTTTAGAGACAGAGACAGAGAAATACACATGTATGCACATGTATTTATCTATATCTATATATATAGATAGATAGATATAGATATAGATAGATAGCATATTGAAAAGCAGAGACATTACTTTGCCAACAAAGGTCCGTCTAGTCAAGGCTATGGTTTTTCCTGTGGTCATGTATGGATGTGAGAGTTGGACTGTGAAGAAAGCTGAGCGCTGAAGAATTGATGCTTTTGAACTGTGATGTTGGAGAAGATTCTTGAGAGTCCCTTGGACTCAAGGAGATCCAACCAGTCCATTCTGAAGGAGATCAGCCCTGGGATTTCTTTGGAAGGAATGATGCTAAAGCTGAAACTCCAGTACTTTGGCCACCTCATGAGAAGAGTTGACTCATTGGAAAAGACTCTGATGCTGGGAGGGATTGGGGGAGGAGGAGAAGGGGATGACAGAGGATGAGATGGCTGGATGGCATCACTGACTCGATGGATGTGAGTCTGAGTGAACTCTGGGAGTTGGTGATGGACAGGGAGGCCTGGCATGCTGCGATTCATGGGGTCACAAAGAGTCGGACACGACTGAGTGACTGAACTGAACTGACATATATATATATATATACACACACATACACACACACACACACACACGTGTATGTAAGTATGTATTATATATGTATATTTGTATCTATGGAAAAAGACAAAGACAGACACAGGAAACGGGAAGAGACAGACAGAGATAGAAGATGGGGCAATCAAATATTTTCAACCATGATAATCCTCAAGGTCCCAGTTAGGGCAGACCTGCTAAAATTGGTTCACAGAATTAACGTTGATATGCAGTGGAGTCCAGCCCGATTCCCCTTCCATATTCCTAGCTCAGAAATTTGTATCAGCTTCTCTCCCTTATTGTCAGCTCTGGAGCAAAACAAAACAAAGCAAAAAACCCCCCCAGAGTTAGAGTGAAACAGGGAAAACTCAGACTCACAGGGATTCTCAGAGTGAAGGTAGGCTCTTGGTCAGTTCAGTTCAGTCTTTCACTCATGTCTGACTCTGCGATTACATGGACTGCAGCATGCCAGGCCTCCCTGTCCATTGCCAACTCCCAGAGTTTTCTCAAACTCATGTCCATCAAGTCAGTGATGCCATCCAACCATCGCATCTTCTGTCATCCCCTTCTTCTCTTGCCTTCAATCTTTCCCAGCATCAGGGTCTTCTCAAATGAGTCATTTCTTCACATCATGTGGCCAAAGTATTGGAGTTTCAGCTTCAGCATCAGTCCTTCCAATGAATATTCAGGACTGATTTCCTTTAGGATTGACTGGTTGGATCTCCTTGCAGTCTCAAGAGTCTTCTCCAACACCACAGTTCCAAAGCATCAATTTGTCAGCATTCATCTTCCTTTATAGTCCAACTCTCACATCCATACATTACTACTGGAAAAACCATAGTTTTGACTAGACAGACCTTTGTTGGCAAAGTGATGTCTCTGCTTTTTAATATGCTGTCTAGGTTGGTCATAACTTTTCTTCCAGGGAGCAAGCCTCTTTTAATTTCATGGCTGCAGTCACCATCTGCAGTGATTTTGGAGCCCAAAAAGTCTCTCACTGTTTCCCCATGGGCTTCTCCACTCATTAGCTCTAGGTGAGTGATCACACCATTGTGGTTATCTGGGTCATGAGGATCTTTTTTGTATAGTTCTTCTGTGTATTCTTGCCACCTCTTCTTAATATCTTCAGCTTCTGTTAGGTCCCTTTCTGTCCTTTATTGTGCTTCTATTCTGTTCCAGGCCAAAGAACTCAGGTTTCTGACGGCTATTCTCAAGGCTGAGCTCTGTCTCAGGGGTCGGAACCTGGGTGGGGAAGGGCTGGCCACCCACCTGCTCACTGGAGCACTGGGGCTGGCATCTCTCACTGGGCAGCTAAGCTGGGTGTGTGTCAGCCACGCTGCCCTCCTTGGCCTTCCGGCTTGTCTGGGACCAGTAGAAACTGAGCTTATCTTGGGAGAGAGCTGAGTCCTATTCTCCATATGACTTTAGAGTGAGGGATATGGTCCCTTACTGTTTAAGCCCCTATCTCTTTATCTGTAAAATGGGAATAAAATATTTGTTACTGTGTGATATTACACTCAGAATCTGGAAAAAAAAAAAAAAGGCACAAACAAAACTCCAAGCTCACAGACACAGAGAACTGGCTGGTGGTTGTCATTGGAAGGGTTTGGGTGAGCAAAATTGGTGAAGGGGGTCAAAATGTTATCAAATTAGTAAGTTATGGGGATTAACTAATGTACAGCATGGTGATTACAGTTAATAATACTGTATTGCCTATTTGAAGTTTCTAATAGAGTAGATCTTAAGTGTTCTTATCCCAAGAAAAACATTTTTTTCTAACTGTGTATGGTGGTGGATGTGATCATTTCACAGTATATGCGAATGCCAAATCATTATGTTGTATACTTAAAATGTTAATTAAATTAAATTAATTTTAATTAATGTTAATTAAATTAAAATGTTATATGCCAATTATACTTCAATAAAGATTTAAAATTAAAATTAAAAAAATCTGGTCTCCATTTTACAGATGATGAAACTGAGGCAGAGAGGTTAGGTCTTCTACCCAAGATTGGACCTAGGCCATCTGGCTCTGCAGTCTGTGCCTCTAATCTCACTTCTTTGCTGCCTTTCTTCATTCCCAGAATCAGTGAAGGGCTGCTGCAGTGTACTGAAAGCTTTCAATTAAGGATGTGAAACTCTAATATCTGAATAAAGCCATTCACTTTAACACTAAGTTTAAATTCCAGTTCCTTCGGTTGCATTGACCTTGGGTTAGAAGACAGTTGCCTCCGTGTCGAGGCTGGTGTAGGGCAAATGTGTTACCCAAATATTCAAGTGCAGAGCCTATCCACAGTATAGACTGCTCTGTACCCGACGCCAGAGCACCGAGCCTGTGGAAACAAAGGCAGTAAACCTGACAGCATTGGGAAATGGAGATGGTTGAATGTAGATGGTTGAATGTAGTCTAGAATCTAGTAGAATTTTAATTTAAATGCTCAAGATATAAGTCATTATACATTTAGTACTTGTCACAAAACCTCTTCTGAGTCTTGTGGTTTAAAGACCATTAATAACAGTTGCTGAAATGTGAAGAGAAGCCAACAGGCCCCTCCGGAATGCTTGCCCCGCAGCACTGCTCGTCGGACGTGTGCAGCCCAAGCACGGGCGCCGCCACCCTTGTACACAGTCTACACACTTGCGGCTGCTGCTAAGCCGCTTCAGTCCTATCTGACTCTTTGCCACCCTGTGGACTGTAGCCCACCAGGTTCCTCTGTCTGTGGATTCTCTAGGCAAGAATACTGGAGTGGGTTGCCATGCCCTCCTTCAGGGGATCATCCTGGCCCAGGGATCAAACCTGTGTGTCTTATGTCTCCTGCATCGGCAGGCAGGTTCTTTACCACTGGCACCACCTGGGAAGCCCCTAATCCATACCCACTGGCTCCAAATCACAGCAGATGGGCAGCAGATATGAGTGTGCTTTCTTGGAGGCTATGCCTGAGGTGGTGTCCCTGAGAAGACCTGTTTTGAGACTGCCTGCCTCCTTCAGGAGTTTGTGTACAGAGAGTGTGGGGTGGGGGTAGAGGCAGGCAGGGGGGTCTGTCAGGGAGAAGAAAGACTCTTCAGAAAGGCCTCAGTCTTCCTGCCTCAGCTTCTTCTCCACCCACCCGATCCCAAATCCCCAGACTCCTGGAGAGCCCTCAGGTCTCCAGGCTAGAAATGCCCTGGTGATGCGGGAGGGCTCAGGGAGCAGACCGTCCTGCAGAGCGTCCTTCTCCCCACCCCCTTTCCTCAGATCGCACTGTGGATGCTCTGAAGGGGGACAAGTGGAATCTAAGACAGTGATGGGGGAGACACATGAGGGGACGGGTGTGAGCAGACCTGGTCCAAATGCCCACAAGGAACCTCCCCTGTCTTCCTTTTTGTGAAGTTAACTTTTCCACCCATGAGCTCTAACAGCAATTCACTTATAAGATCTCCAGAGATAAATCCACGCACCTGTGGACACCTTATTTTTGACAAAGGAGGCAAGAATATACAATGGAGGAAAGACAATCTCTTTAACAGGTGGTGTTGGGAAAACTGGTCAAGCACTTGTAAAAGAATGAAACTAGAACACTTTCTAACACCATACACAAAAATAAACTCAAAATGGATTAAAGATCTAAACGTAAGACTGGAAGCTATAAAACTCCTAGAAGAAAACACAGGCAAAACACTCTCTGACATAAATCACATCAGGATCCTCTATGACCCACCTCCCAGAATATTGGAAATAAAAGCAAAAATAAACAAATGGGACCTAGTTAAACTTAAAAGCTTTTGCACAACGAAGGAAACTATAAGGAAGGTGAAAAGATAGCCTTCAGAATGGGAGAAAATAATAGCAAATGAAGCAACTGACAAAGAATTAATCTAAAAAATATACAAGCAGCTCATGAAGCTCAATTCCAGAAAAATAAGTGGCCCAGCCAAAATATGGGCCAAAGAACTAAACAGACATTTCTCCAAAGAAGACATACAAATGGCTAATAAACACATGAAAAGATGCTCATCATCACTCATTATCAGAGAAATGCAAATCAAAACCACAATGAGGTACCATCTCACCTAGTCAGAATGGCTAATATCAAAAAGTCTACAAACAATAAATTCTGGAGAGGGTGCGGAGAAAAGGGAACCCTCTTACACTGTTGGTGGGAATGCAAACTAGTACAGCCACTATGGAGAACAGTGTGGAGATTCCTTAAAATCTGAAAATAGAACTCCCATTCGACCTAGCAATCCCATAGCTGGACTTACACACCAAGGAAACCAGAATTGAAAGAGACATGTTCATCAAAGCACTGTTTACAATAGCCAGGACATAGAAGCAACCTAGATGTCCATCAGCAGATGAATGGATAAGAAAGCTGTGGTACATATACACAATAGAATATTACTCAGCTATTAAAAAGAATGCATTTGAATCAGTTCTAATGAGGGGGATAAAACTGGAGCCTATTATACAGAGTGAAGTAAGTCAGAAAGAAAAACACCAATACAGTATATTAACACATATATATGGAATTTAGATAGATGGTAATGATGACCCTATATGCAAGACAGCAAAAGAGACACAGATGTATAGAACAGTCTTTTGGACTCTATGGGAGTGGGCGAGGGTGGGATGATTTGAGAGAATAGCATTGAAACATGTATATTACCATATGTGAAACAGATCTCCAGTCCAGGTTCGATGCATGAGACAGGGTGCTCAGGGCTGATGCACTGGGATGACCCAGAGGGATGAGATGGGGAGGGAGGTGGGAGGGGAGTTCAGGGTGGGGAACACTTGTACACCTATGGCTGATTCATGTCAATGTATGGCATAACCACTACAATATTGTGAAGTAATTAGCCTCCAATTAAAATAAATTAATTAAGAAAAAAAAAAAGATCTTGTCATTAGTATACTCCAGTTACACCATGGTTACATAGACAAGGTCTCTGAACTTGAAGCTTGTAAAACCTACACCACTATCATAATGGCAAAGCAGTTACCATTTATTAAGTTCCCCCACATATTGGACAAGGTGTCACATACATTTCAAGTCTAATTCACTTCAGCAATTCTGCATTGTCCTATGATTGTCTCCATCTAGCAGATGAAGAAGCTGAGGATTAAGGAACCTGCCAGGGACGCACAATCAGAGGCTGGTAGAGATGAGATTACAACCCAGGTTGCTCCAGAGTCACCTTTCTCCAAGCTTCCAGAACATCCTGCTTCTCCGTCACTTGATCTGATGGACTGGTGAGTCCTTCAGAATGGGCTGGCTCCGTTTGTTTGGGCTCTGCATTTCTGGGCATTGCCATGGAGGAATGGGTGGCTTCAGCAAATTCTCAACACTAGCCTTAATGACAAACCTACGCTGCCTGTAAATGAGCATACTGGGTTTCTGTTTGCCCATCCACCTCCCGTGTGTTTGGTTGGCATGAGCCGGGTCTCCATATGTGAACCAACTTGAAAAAAACAAGTTCTAGACATGTTTTCAACAGGGTTCTGTCTCTGGGAATTGGGGGCAGAGGCTAATAAAAAACTAGTTGAGGCTTGGAATGTGGGATCAGAGCTTCTTGCTGTGTGTCCTGGGGTTAGTTATTTCACTTCTCTGAACTTTATTTTCTGATCTATGTCACAGAATAAAGGTAAATGAAATAACTCAGTGAGCTAAAGTGCTCTGTGGTCTTCCATGGGTTATCACTGACAGTTGCATGTGTCTGCTGGGCACTGACCCTGGGTCCCTCTGGGGCGGGAGCTTCAGCGGGGCCTTGCTTCTGTCATCTACCCAGATCATTTTGATCATTTTTCTGCCTCCTCAGTGTGAGCGTCACTTCCTTGTGGTTTCCCTTCAGTGTGAGTATCACTTCCTTTTAGGTGTTGGGAGGCAGGCCCAATACCTCTCCCCAGGCAGAAGCCTCCTACATAGCTTGTCACTCCATGGGAATAGCCCAGCACCCACCCTACTCTGCAAGCTCCTTGTCTGTACCCCCAGCTTGGGGAGGACAGGCCCACAGTGGCCCTTCGGTAAGTGTTTGAAAGGGGATAACCTGGGCTGTCAGAAGACCAGAGAACCGCTGACTGGGTCATGGGAAGGGACTCAGCAATTTGTCTGAGTTTAAGTGCTTTGTGGTTTAGATTCATCTCTGCCTTACTTGGCCGCAGGCCCCTTTGGAAACAGCCTGATTTATCCTTGGTGGAAAATGGTCCTGCAAGCTGTTCCCTCCTGTGGTTTTCTGAGAGGAAGGCAGCATCCCTCCCCTGGGCCAGGAGCTCCAGGGCAGAGGCTCTGCTCCCCCGCCCACCCCCATCAGACTGCCCAGCCAGGCAGCCTCTCTCTGGGACTCAGCAGGGATAGAGGCCAGGTTGGCTGACTTGACTTGAGCAATGACTTGCCTCTGGGCAGGACAGTGATCTCACTGAGCTTTTTATTTTGTGTTTTGTTTTGCCTTCTTGTCCAAGAACCCAAGGGCTTTATTGCAATCTCTTGGCTCCTTTCCTCTGGTCAGAGAAGCAAGGCCAGAAAGAAAAGCAAGAAAGAAAGCAAGAAAGAAGCTCCTTTCTTCTGTCCTGGGCCCACGATCACCTGGAGAGCAGGAAGGATAAGGGGTGGAGGGAAGTGGGTGGGGAGCTGCTGCAGAGGTCAGGGGCTGGACTTCCTCCCAGGACTGTCTCTGTGCCTGGTCCATCCTCCTGCAGGGCCTACAGAATAACTCCTTTCTGGGCTGGACAAGGAGGTGAATGGTTCTGGACTCCTCTGCAGCATCAGCAACCTCTCTGAGTGCAGAAGTGTGCAGCCTGGCTGCTGCCTGGGGCCTTGGACATGAGCTGATAGGAGAAGCTGCACCCACAGCTCAGGACGAAGCCCGGAGGCACACCGGGAATCCCCCAGACTGCCGGCCTCGGGCTTCTCTGCACTCAGCTACTTCCAAACCCATGGCCAGAGGAAGTCAGAAGATGGCTTGAAATAGGCTGGTGTCTCTAGCAGGCAGCCAGGTCTAGATCATCGCCTCCTTACCGTAATTCCCTATAAACTCTCCTCCGTGCTCGGCATCTCCAGGATCACATGAGGCATTTGTGTACCCTTCTAGTAACTGAGAGACAGTGCACATGTCTTGCTTTTCTTGGCCACATGGGCCTCAGTTCCCCCAGGAACTCCTGAACTTCAGGCTGAAATCAGCCCTCATGAGTGACTCTAGCTCACCAAGGAGCTTGCCTTTTTCAGGGTCACTGAACAGTGGCGAGGACCTCTTCCCAGTCCTATCTGGTCCTGGCTCTCGACCCTTGAGTTCAAGGCAATATGCAAAAGAGTCCCAAACAAGTCCCAAGCTGGTCCCCTGCTATTAGTTGAAGCATCTCTCTAGCCTCAGGCATCTTGGTAGGTTTATTTGGTAATAACTCCTGGAGTCAATGGCCCACAATTCCTGAAGCTCAATCTCGTCATCTAGGAGAGGCCTTCCTTCCTTGGACCCCTTCCTTGCTGACTCCCCTGAATGGCCAAGAGCCCTTAGCAACAGGTTCCATCACCAGTTGGTGGGTAGCCCCTACTTTCGTACACGATGATTACAGGACAAGGATTTAGAGTCAGAGGGGCCGTTTCAACCAGTTATTCTTTGTTTTTCTATTGGCAGTCTGTGTAACCTCTCAACCTCAGTTTCCAAATCTGTCCATCCTTGTCATAGTTCATATCACATGGGATTGTACACGAACATATGGGATGATGCCATGACTCCAAAGGGCATGAACAGTGGGCTGAGGACAAGTGAAGGTAAAGGACAAACATGGTATACACTGCTGGAGTGTAAATTTAGTTGCAGCATTTAGGGAAATATATTTTGAAGTAATGGGCTTCCCTGGTGGCTCAGCAGTAAAGAATTCACCTGTAATGCAGGAGCTGCATGAGACCCTGGTTCAATTCCTGAGTTGGGATGATCCCCTGGAGGAGGACACAGCAACCCAGTCTAGTATTCTTGCTTGGAGAATCCCATGAAGAGAGGAGCCTGGCAGGCTACAGTCCCTGGGGTCACAGAGAGTCCCTGAAGATTGAACAGACTTAGCACACACACATTTTGAAGTACACTACAGTAAGCCCCTGTATATGAATGAGTTCCCTTCTGAGATCACATTCCTAAGTTCAATTTGTTTGTAAGTCCAACAAAGTTAGCCTAGGTACTCAACTGACACAATTATTTATATAGCAGTGTACCATAAAAGGTTTATAATACTGTTCACACAAATACTACATACATAAACAAATACAAAAAATAAAAACATTTAAAATCTTACAGTATGGTATCTTGAAAAGCACAGTAGTACAGTATAATAGCTGGCATATGGAGGCTGGTGTCAAGTGAACCGGCAAGGAGACTTACTGACTGGAGGCTAGAGAGGAGGTGAGAAAGGCAGAGCTGAAGGGTCGGCAGTGAAAGGAGATGGAGAGCAAGCTGCAATTTCACTCACACCTGATGTTTCACATCTTTGAAAGTTCACAGCTTGAAGGTTCATATGTATGGAACCTAATGTAAGTACTTTACTGATGTAACATTTGAACAAATTTTAAAGAAAAAAGAGAAGACTGAAGGAAGTGTTTTTATTTATTGTCACTTGCTCTGGGTTATACTCTAAACGTGGGGGGTCAGGGGTTATGTGGTTAAGGGTCGCTCTCACTGCCTTAGAGAGATTTGATGAGTCTGACAACGATGTGTGAGAGGAGCTGGTCCCTGCCCAGCGAGACCTCTTCACTGGCTCTGCCTCAGCTTTCCCACAGGCTTTTGCATGTCTGAGATCTCTCCTTGAATTAAGTCTCAGCTCTCTTGGGCTTCAGCACCCACACCAGGGCAAGAATCAGATCTGGGGCTCCCGTGAGGGGCTGGGCTGGTGTTTTCTTACAAAATTGCTAGCAGTATCAGAAAGGTGAGTGAGAAGATTCTCTTTTCACAGATGTCACAGTGGTGGACATAAAGGTAAGGCAAGTCCTTGCTGCTTACTCTAGCGGTTGGCGGCCCTTCTTTGTCCCGCCCTCTATTTTGCTGTTCGGAAGGTGGGAGTCACCCTGAACCCCTGAGGGTGGTTCAGGACAAGGGTGCCCACTGAGAGCACAGAGTAGCGGTCTGGGAGGAGACTGGGGCCTCGCACCAGTCCTGAACTCCTTCTCAGGACTTTTATGTGAGAGGAAAATAAGCTTGTACCTTGTTAAAGCCTTTGTTGTTGTGGGTTTTCTGTTACCTTCATTTGTACCTTATCCTGATGAGCTACCTAGCTTAGTAAGTGATGGAGTGGGGAATTTGAACCTGAGTCAATGAGATCTTAAGCCCACACTAGCCCACCACAATCTGATGCTTCTCGGGCCCTGCGTGTGCTCCACTGTACCCCCATCGTCTCTTAGGTGGAACTGTAAGGGGGTGGGAATTGGAGGAGGGGAGCTTGTCTGATGTGATTCTTCATACTCATTCATTCCAAAGACAGCTCATGGGCATTTGACGGGTACAGAGGCAACTTGGGACCAAACCCAGGACCCTGAGAGGGTGGTGGAGATGACAGCTCCCCTAAGATCCAGGAAACTCCAGCTCTCTGCCACAAGACTTGCCACACAGCCACCCCTTGTGGCAGGTGAAAGCTGTACTCAGGTAGCCCTGGGTCCCTCCATTTCCACCGACAGACTCTGGTCTACTGGGTCCCCTCTAAAGAAACTTGGCTAAGGAAAACTGCTGAAAAGGTGAGGAACGCCCCAGGCGCATTCTCTTGCCACAGGGGTTTTAAAATGTCAGGTCAGCAAGGCATGGCTCCCTTCCAGTCAGGAAGTATATTTTCTCTTACTTGATCTCATGAGGAGTGGTTATCAGCTTCAGGGCTGAGTAGGAGTTTGAGTTAAAAGGGCTGTAATATCCTACTGGTAAAGTCTCAGAGCCTGCAAGTCACGGAGGAGAGTCTGAGCTAGGACTGACAACAGCTGGCTACATATCTAGGAAAGTAGTATTCCCAAACAGACAGGACACATTTAACTGGAGGGTTGATCTTGAGCAAGTCTCCTAGCTTGTTTCTCTCCTGGTTTGCATAATGGAAATGATAATCACTCTCTCTCATGATTATTGCTACGTTCAATGAGATACCAAATATGAAGAATCTATAAATACAAAAGATTACGATTCTGCATTTGTGGGGTAGAAATGAGAATTTCTGTTCTTTGGCACATTGTGCCCAGCCAGATCACTTTCCCAGGCATGGTATATGGCAGGTGTTGGACAAATGCTAAATGGCTAACACATACTGAAGTTTGCTTCAGGGAGCCTTTCCCAAGTGTCTACCTCATAAAGTTTCTATGAGGATAAAATGATATACCATACTTAAGGAAATTAATCCTATGTATGGCATACAGCAGGTACTCAGTAAATGTTACAGATTGCTATCCAAGAGACTTCGGCATCAGGGACCTCTTTTGTGTTAGGAAGGGGTAGAAATCTGGTGAGTGGGTCAGCGGATTGAATGTTACCTGTGAGGGAGTGAGGTGAGCAGAGAGGGGCAACTGAGTTTCCTCGGTTTTCTCAGCTTTGGGGAGTGAGGGTCCTTATACAGCTTATGAAAAAATCCAGTCATTATATATACTTACCAACAGAGGATGTCATTTCTATACAAATAAGTGCATTATTTTCCTCTGCTAATCTGAATCAGGTTTCATCAAGGCAGCCCAGGTTAATCGGAAATGTGTTGATTGGCCCCAGTTATGTGGCAGAGTAGACTTAGGAAAGTGCTTTAAGATCTGTACAGACATTAGAAAACGTCAGGATGAGGAGAACCACTGAGCCAAGCTAATGGGGAAGCTTTCTAGGAGGTGGAGTTTGAGCTGGCACTCAGGAACCTATGGAGGGAAAGCAGCGAGCGTTTCCAGGGGGAATTCCTAGCTAGGTGACCAGATCTTGGATAGAGCAATGGCAGTGAGAGTAGCTAAGGACACCAAAGAGAGAAACTGGACTGAGATTCCAGCCAAGGGGTCTTAGGAGAACAGTGGATACAGGGCAGAAGTCAGAAAGAACATAGTTTTTATGGAACACTGACAGCAGCTTCTCCCACTGGTTTGGCTGTCTGTTAGGTATGACTTCAGGATCTCTCGTGGCTCAAATGGTAAAGAATCTGCCTGCATGCAGGGGACTCAGGTCTGATCCCTGGGTCAGGAAGATCCCCTGGAGAAGGGAATGCCTATCCACTCTGGTATTCGTGCCTGGTGAATTAATTCCACGGACAGAGGAGTCTAGCGGGATATAGTCCATGGGGTTGCAAAGAGTTGGACATGACTGAGTGACTAGCATTCTCACTTCACTTCACTTTATATAACTTTGTCTGCAGTGGCCTCACCCAACATAGCACCTTTCAAGCAAGCTGCAATTCTGCAGGATTCCTTCCCTGTGCAGATTCCAGACACAGGTGCAATATTTAGAGATGTTAACAGCGGTAAGATTCAGTTGCTTCTTTCCATTCTGAGTAGAGAAGTCTAGGAATTTCCCAGTTTTCCCTTGCCTCTGAACTAGTGGTAGTGCTCCAATCACAGTTGAATTAGGAGAGAGAAATTGCATAGTCATTTGAAAAGGAAAGTTTTGATATAAAAATTAACTATTTTCAGGGAATTAACTACAGAGTGGGAATAAAAGGGATTGTTTAAAAAAATCTCCTAAGGCTGATGAGAGTATACAAAGAAGGGACAGACAAGGAAGGAAGAGGAGAGGGGTTCCTCAAGGCTGGGGTTCAGCCCTTGTTGGGTAAGGTGTGGGTGCGGCCCATGGACAGCAGAGAAATTCTCTGAGTTGTCTTTGGACAAAACTGGTCCATAGTCAGAGATCCTAGACTGACGGGCAAGAACTACAGCCTTGGGCTGCCAGCTGAGTGTTCTGCTGAGTGTCCACAAAATTCCCAGGAAATTGTTCTAGGGAAATGCAGCTGATCATGGTGAAGCCACCTAGGGCTCCCAAAGAACTCACTGAGAAATCTCTTTGGGAGAATGTTGTTTGTGGGACTTTCCAGTAACCCCTGCCTTTCATCAGGAATCCACCCATGAAGGATGTAGCTAAACTTGCCGCTGGGAAACTAGAAGAGATGTCCATAAAACTAGCCGTAGAGATGCCATGAGCAGGTGAACTGCTGAAACTTGCTGGGGGTAAGCTCCACCAGACTTCAGAGTCCTGAGAATAAGTCAGCGGGAAAGCAAAGGAACCAGGAGGAGGCTGTTCTCCTCCTGTCTCTCCAGTGCCCTCTGCTGGTAAAGCATAGCATGTGCCAGGGAGAAGACAGCCCAGACAGGTATAAAGCGTGCATTTGGAGCTGAAAGGTAATACATTGATAACTGATGCCGGATATTAGTGAGCTCAACTGGGGGTTGGGGATTTTTCCATAAAACAGTCCTGGAGAATATCTTTATGAGATATTACTGCCACCTGAGAAATGAATCCAAATGAAGAACCCCAAAGATGAAAGTGCAAAAGCAAAGAATAATTAAATCAATAAAACTAATAAAGCTATGTAAGTTGAATTGTTTTGATTAATATATGAAACTCAAGAAAAATGAGATCCTTACAATTATATATACAAAAGACTTCATAATTATGATTCAGACTTTAATATCACAAATTACCTTGACAAGAAGTGGATGGTCGCAAGGGGAGTGTGTTCAATTTTTCATCTGTCATAAGCGATGTCAATAGCTATGGTTTTATTCTTGATGTTAACATGTTTAAGAGATTTTAAAAATAAGAAGTACCCTAAGTGAACTTATTCACAAAACAGAAACAAACTCACAGACTTAGAGAACAAACTTATGGTTGCCAGGGGGAGGAGGAGGGGAAAGGATCATTAGGGAGTTTGGGATTGACATGTACACACTGATTTATTTAAAATGGGTAACCAATAAGGTCCCACTGTAGAGCACAGGGAAATCGACTCAATGTTCTGTGGCAGCCTGAATGGAAAGGGAGATGGGGAGAGAATGGATACATGTATGTGCATGGCTGAGTCCCTTTGCTGTCCACCTGAAACTTTTACAACATTGTTAATTGCCTGTGTTGTTCAGTTGCTCAGTCGTGTCCAACTCTTTGCGACCCCATGGACTGTAGCACACAAAGCTTACCTGTCCTTCACCATCTTTTGGAGTTTTCTCAAACATGGGTTCATTGAGTCAGTGATGCTATCTAACCATCTCATTCTCTGTGACCCCTTTCTCTTCCTCCCCTCAATCTTTCCAAGCATCAGGGTCTTTTCCAATGAGTTGGCTCTTTGCATCAGGTGGCCAGAGTATTAGAACTTCAGCATCAGTCCTTCCAATGGATATGCAGGATTGCTTTCCAGTTGGGATTGACTGATTGGATCTCCTTGCAGAGGAGACTCTCAAGAGTCTTCTCCAGCACCACAGTTCAAAAGCATCAATTCTTTGGGACTCAGCCTTCTATATGGTCCATCCATATGTCACATCCATATATGACTACTGGAAAAACTGTAGCTTTGACTAGACGGACCTTTGTTGGCAAAGTGATGTCTTTGCTTTTTATTATGCTGTCTAGGTTTGTTATAGCTTTTCTTCCAAGGAGCGTCTTTTAATTTCATGGCAGCAGTCACTGTCCACATGATTTGGGGCCCAAGAAAATAAAATCTGCCACTGTTTCCATTTTTTCCCTATCTATTGGCCATGAAGTGATGTGACCAGATGCCATGACCTTAGTTTTTGGAATGTTGAGTTTTAAACCAGCTTTTTCTCTCTCCTCTTTCACCTTCATCAAGAGGCTCTTTAGTTCCTCTTCACTTTCTGCCATTAGGGTGGTGTCATCTGCATATCTGAGGTTGTTGATATTTCTCCCAGCAATCATGATTCCAGCTTGTGCTTCATCCAGCCCAGCATTTTGCATGATAAACTGTATATAAGTTAAATAAGCAGGGTGACAATATACAACCTTGATTTACTCCTTTCCCAACTTTTAACCAGTCTGTTGTTCCATGTCCGGTTCCAACTGTTGCTTCTTGATCTGCATATAGATTTCTCAGGAGGTAGGTAAGGTGGTCTGGTATTCCCATCTCTTGAAAAAGTTTCCACCGTTTGGTGTGATCCACACAGTCAAAAGCTTTAGTGTAATCAGTGAAGCAGAAGTATCTCACTAAGAATAATTAGAACAGATCAAAAGAATGAAATACCTGCTTGAGAGCATGGAAACACTAATAAAGTACTGAAGAATCATGGATTTATCTGCTGAAATTGAGCCTTGCATCTGGGCCCCTTTTGCCCAATCAAGAAAATGCAGATGGGAGGTTAAGTTTTACTTTTGATAGCTTCACGGGGCTGGAATTGAAGTCTAGAATCCACTAAGAGTGGGGACCTTTGTAAAATTACCTCTCCCAATCCCAACACATGCACACTCATGTGCGTGCATGCGTGCACACACACTTTGAGTTGGAATTCAAAAGTGCCGTATCACAGGCATAAGTCATCTAGCTCTTACATACAGCAGCTCAGGTCAAAGTCATCTGGGTGATCCAGAAACATGTTAATTTCAGAAACTGGATTATATCAATAGTTATTCCAGACTCTTCTAGGTTTTCTTAGTTTGAAAGAAGCGAATAAGCCAGGAGCAGGAAAGGAGAACTGAATAAAACTGCTCACAAAGAGGTTGATCTTTCACTGAATACACTGCCTCAGCACTCTAGGCTAAGAATGGGGAAATCAAGATAAAGAAAGATCTATGGGGGGCGGGGAGGGGGAGAACTAGATGGTGGAGGAGTAGGTGGACATGGAGTACATCTCTCTCCACGGGTACCTCAGGAATACACCTCCAGACACAGACATGCATTCAGAGCACCAGCTGAGAGTGGACAGGAGGACCTGACCAGCGGAAAAGAATACATAGACCCACGCAAAACTCGGGAGGATGAAGGAACCAGGGGGAAAAACAGGAGTGTTAGTAGGACTGGACCTGCCCTCGGAGGGTGGGGAAACTGAAGCAGGGGTCCCATCCCTGCATCGGGTCAACTGTCTGGGTCAGAGGAGAAACATTTAAGGCTGGGAGTAAAACAGCTGATCTGTGGCAGCCTAAATGGAATGAGAATCAGACAGTCCTTGCAGCTGCCATACATACACTGGACAGGAACACAGGTCTCCTGGAAGGGGAGTGGCTAGGAGCTGGAGACTGGGGATTGTGGAGCAATCTCAGGGCAAGGGCTGCTGTTGACTGTGGAGAGACAGATGGAGGGGATGCGAGGGAGGAGATAGTGGTGAAGGAAAGCCAGGCAGCCATGGAAGCAAGGCGATGCTGCTGAGTCACACGTAGGGGGTGGGGCCAGCACCGTAACCTCTCTCTCCCCAGCCAGCATCGGCGGCTGAACAATAAAGAGGCTGGCCCATCCAACGTCTGACGCACTGAACTACAGAGTAGGACCCCACCCAGGGTGCTCCTTTAAGTGCCTGATGTGCCGATCTACAGAGTAGGACCCCAGCCAGGGGGGGCCCTCTAGCTGAACAACAGAGAAGGACCCCAGGCAAGGGAGCCCTCTAAGTGCCTGAACAGGTGGAGTTATGGAGAAAGACTGGCCAAAGAGGCCTTCTGATCGCCAGCTACAAGAGGCTTGCAAAAAGACTGTGATAGGGCCATAACTCCTGTGTCAGAGGCAGTCTGTGTCCCTGAACACTTGGCGCCGCCAGGGTCCCCACAAGCCAAGCAGCTGCACCACCTTCACATTCAACGGTCGCTGGGGCAGAGCTGCCACAGGCAAAAGAAGTCCTGTGTCTGTGCACGCAGGACCACTTTGGTAGTGTCTCATTCTTTGTGACCCTGTAGACTGTGGCCTGCCAGGGTTCTCTGTCAGGGAGGGGGGTTCTCCAGGCAAGAATACTGGAGCACATTGGCCAATACTGGTTGCCATACCCTTCTAGAGCACTATATTTCCTGCTTCTCTAGCTGCCAGCCCATCTGAGTACCTGGTGCTGCCAGAACCCCTACAACCCAAGCAGCTGCACCACCTCCACACCTGGCCCTCACAATTTCAAGCCAAAGTCCCTCAGTGCAGCCTCGGGAGCAAACCCCAGTGGACTACCCACATGCAGAAAGTGAAAAGTGAAAGTGAGTCGCTCAGTCGTGTCTGACTCTTTGCGACCCCATGGACTGTAGCCTACCAGGCTCCTCTGTCCATGGGATTTTCCAGACAAGAGTACTGGAGTGGGTTGCCATTTCCTTCTCCAGAGGATCTTCCCAACCAAGGGATCGAACCTAGGTCTCCCACATTGTAGGCAGATGCTTTACTGTCTGAGCCACAAGGAAAGTCTGACCCACATGCAGAGGTAGAAACAAAAGCACAATTGAAACCCAGGGGCAGTGTAACTAAGGAAGAAGACCCAAAACTTTCCCACCAGCTGCAGATTAAATCCACATGATCAACTAGGCAGACTCTGTGTCTATGGAATATATAAAAGGCCATTGAGAGCTCCCATAAAAGAAAACACACTAGTTCTGATAGCTGTGGGCATTGGAGGCAAGATCACACAGGAGTAGGACCAGATTAGAATCTGAGCTGTCCCCACAGCAGGTCCAGGGATGGGCACAGTGTTGGAGGGCATCCTAGGGAGCTGAGGTGGACAGTGACCCCCAGCACGGGAAAGGACTCTGACAGCAGCGACTCAAGAGAAACATTTATGGAATAATAAATAAGAATATTGTGTTTTGACTTGCTTTGTAGATTCTTTTGAATTTTTTTTTTCTTTCATTTCCCTTTCTGTTGTAGTTGTCGATTTTATTGGCACTATGAAATCTGATTAAGCTTTTGAGCTTTCTTTTTTCTTTTTTTCTTCTTCAGTCAACAATTTTTATTGATTTTATGAATCTCTGCCTCTACATTAGGCTTTTGCAGTTCTGTGGAGTTTTCCTCTTTTTTTAATTTTAATTTTTTAAACCTATTATTATATTTTCTAAATTTTTGTTTGCTTTTCCTATTATTCTTTTCCCCTTGCAGTTAACCTTTGATATATATATATAAATCTTCTTTATCTACCTCTATTTAACATTGCATATCTATTCTTTTTTCCTTATCTTTCTTTCCTTTCCTCTCAACATATTTGTTAGTTTTATTTTCATTGCTTTATTCTCCAGTTAGCACCTTGCTTTAGTTTTGTTTTCCAGTTTGTGCTTTAGCTAGTTTTGTTCTTAACTGGTGAATATATTGTTTGATTTTCTTTGTTCTCTAGGTCAATCTGTTGTACTTTATTTTCGTTGGACTGTTTTGACTTTGCTCATGGGTGTACATGTATATGTGTATATTCCATTATTTTATTTATTATTTGCTTGATTTTGTAACTGCCATTTATGTGGGGCTTATCTTTGGTTTCTCATTTTGGATATTTGTTGGGACTTCCCTGGTGGCTCAGACGGTAAAGCATCTGCCTACAATGCAGGAGACCTGGGTTTGATCCCTGGGTTGGGAAGATCTCCTGGAGAAGGAAATGGCAACCCACTCCAGTACTCTTGCCTGGAAAATTCCATGGACAGAGGAGCCTGGTAGGCTACAGTCCATGGGATCGCAGAGTCGGACACAACTGAGTGACTTCAATGTCAATGTCAATATCAATGTCATAACAAACCACTTGTGGAATCTTCATTCCTGACCAGAGATCAAACCCTGAGGCTTTGGAGTGGGAGCACTGACTCCAAGACCCTAGACTACCAGAGAACTAACCCTCGGGAGTATCAAATGTGAGAACTCACGGAAAAGAAGCCACTTGAATACAAGACCTGGCATGGCCCAACCACCAATAGCACCCTGTGCAGGACATCTCACCTAAACAACAAACAAAACAAAAATACAAACCCAATCATCAGCAGACAGGATTACTGCCTCACTCAGCCTTGCCCATCAGAGGAAAAAATCTCAGCACAAATCTCACCCTATACGAAGCTCACACAAACCACTGGACCAACTGTAGGAGGGCAGAAACCAAAAGGAAGAAAGAATTCAACCTTGAATCCTGGGGAAAGGAGACCTCAAACACAATAAGCTAAAAAAAAAATAATGAAAAGGCAGAGAAATACTACACAAATGAAGGAACAACCTAGAAACAGAGAAATCCAAATAAATGAAGAGGAAATAGGCAAACTACCTGAAAAAGAAGTCAGAATAGTGAGAGTAAAGATGACAAAAAACTTTGAAAACAAAATGGAGACAATGCAAGAATCAGTTAAAAAAGACCTAGAAGAATTAAAGAAGGAACATACAGAGACAGACAACGCAATTACTGAAATTAAAAACACTGTAGAAGGAATCAATAGCAGATATCTGAAGCAGACGAACGAATCAATAAGCTGAAAGATAAAATGGTGGAAATAACTTCCACCATTATAAATTATTTATTTCCACCAAAATGAAATAACTTTATTCTGAAGAGCAGAATAAAGTAAAAAGAATGAAAAGAATTGAGGATAGTCTTAGATACCTCTGGGACAATATCAAATGCAATTTATAGGGGTCCCAGAAGAAGAAGAGAAAAACAAAGGGTATGAGAAAAGTTTTGAAGAGATTATAGTTGAAAATTTCCCAAACATGGAAAAGGAAATAGAGAATCAAGTCCAAGAGGTGCAGAGTCCCATACAGGATAAACCCAAGGAGAAACATGCCAAGACACATGCTAATTGAACTAACAAAGACTAAACGCAAAAAAAGAAGATTAAAAGCAGCAAGGGAGAGGCAACAAGTAACATACAAGGGAAACCCTATATGCTTAACAGCTGATCTTTCAGCAGAAGCTCTGCAGGCCAGAAGGGAATGGCAGGATATATTTAAAGTACTGAAAGGGAAAAACCTACAACCAAGATTAGTATACCTGGCAAGGATCTCAGTCAAAATTGATAGAGAAATCAAAAGCTTTTCATACAAGCAAAAGTTAAGAGAATTCAGTATCATCAAACCAGCTTTACAACAAATGTTAAATGGACTTCTATAGTGAGGAAATACAAGAGAAGAAAAAAAAATCTACAAAATCAACCCCAAACAATTAAGAAAATGGAAATAGGAACATATATAATAATAATTACTTTAAATGTAAATGGATTAAATGCTCCAACCAAAAGACACAGACTGGCTGAATGAATACAAAAACAAGACTCATACATATGCTGTGTACAAGAAACCCACTTCAGACCTCAAGACACACATAGATTGAAAGTGAGAGGATGGAAAAACATATTCCTTGCAAATGGGAAACAAAATAAAGCTGGAGTAGCAATCCTCATATCAGACAAAATAGATCCTAAAATAAAGAATATCACAACAGATAAGGAAGGACACTCCATAATGATCAAGGGATAAATCCAAAAGGAAGACAAAAAAATTGCAAATATCTATGCACCCAACATAGGAGTACCTCAATACATAAGACAAACACTAACAGACATAAAAGGAGAAATTGACAGTAACACAATAATAGTAAGAGACTTTAACACCACACTCACACCAATGGACAGATCATCAAAACAGAAAATTAATAAGGAAACACAAGTCTTAAATGATACATTAGATGAGATGGATCTCATTGATATCTTCAGGACATTCCATCCAAATTCAGAAGCATCCACCTTCTTCTCAAGTGCACATGGAACATTCTCCAGGATAGACCACATCTTGAGTCACAAATCAAACCTCTGTAAATTTAAGAAAATTGAAATCATATCAAGCATTTTCTCTGACCACAACACTATGAGACTAGATACCAATTACAGAAAAAAAAACTGTAAGAAACACAGACACATGGAGATTAAACAACAGATTTCTAAATAACCAATGGATTACTGAAGAAATCAAAAGGGAAATCAAAACTTTCTACTAACAAATGACAATGAAAACACAACTTAAAACCTATGGGATGCAGCAAAAGCAGTTCTAAGTTTATAGAAATTCAATTCTACCTCAAGAAAAAAGAAAAACATCAAAGATACAACCTAACTTTACACCTAAAACAACTGGAAGAAGAAGAAGAAAACCCCAAAATTAGTATAAGGAAAGAAATCATAAAGATCTGAGTGGAAATAAATGAAAAAGAAGTGAAAGAAGCAATAGTAAAGATTAATAAAAGTAAAAGTTGGTTTTTGAGGAGATAAACAAAACTGACAAACCTTTAGCTAGACTCATCAAGAAAAAAAAAAAGAGAGAGAGAGAGAAGAATCAAATCAACAAAATTTGAAATGAAAAAGGAGAAGTTACAACAGACAGTGCAGAAATACAAAGGATTACAAGAGACTGTTATGAAAACTCTATGACAATAGGATAACCTGGAAGAAATGGACAGATTCTTAGAAAAGTTCAATCTTCCAAGACTGAACCAGGAAGAAATATAAATTATCAACACCCCAATTACAAGCACTGAAATTGAAGCTGTGATCAAAAATCTCCCCCCCAAAAAAAAGCCCAGGACCAGATGGCTTCACATGAGAATTCTATCAAACACTTAGAGAAGAGCTAATGCCTATTGTTCTAAAATGCCTATCCTTCTATCCTCTTTCAAAAAATTGCAGGTGAAAGAACACTTCAAAACGCGTTCTACAAGGCCACCATCACCCCAATACCAAAACCAGACAAAAACAACACAAAAAAAGAAAACTACAGGCCAATATCACTGATGAACATAGATGCAAAAATCCTCAACAAAATTTTAGCAAACAGAATTCAGCAACACTATGAAAAGCTCATACATCATGATCAATTTGGGTTTATTCCAGGGATGCGAGGATTCTTCAATATACACAAATCAATCAATGTGATACACCATATTAACAAACTGAAAGATATAAACCATATGACAATCTTAATAGATGCAGAAAAAGCCTTTGACAAAATTCAGCACACATTTATGATTAAAACTCTCTAGAAAATGGGCATAGAAGGGACTTACCTCAACACAGTAAAGGCCATCCATGATAAACCTACAGCAAACATTATTCTCAATGGTTAAAAACTGAAAACATTCCCCCAAAGATCAGGAACAAGACAAGGATGTCCACTTTCACCACTATTATTCAACATAGTTCTGGAAGTCCTACAGCAATCAGAGAAGAAAAAGAAATTAAAGGGATCCAGATCAGAAAAGAAGAAGTAAAGCTCTCACTGTTTGCAGATAACATGGTACTATACATAGAAAACCCTAAAGACAGTATCAGAAAATTACTAGAGCTAATCAGTGAATTTAGCAGTCACAGGATACAAAATCAATACACAGAAATCACTTGCATTTCTATAACTAACAATGAAAAATCAGAAAGAGAAATTAAGGAATCAATACCATTCACCATAGCAACAAAAAGAATTAAATACCTAGGAATAAACTTACCTAAGGAGATGAAAGAACTGTACACAGAAAATTATAAGACACTGATGAAAGAAATCAAAATGACATAAACAGATGGAGAGATATTCCATGTTCCTGGGCAGGAAGAATCAATGGTATGAAAATGACTATGCTACCAAATGCAATCTACAGATTCAATGTGATCCCTATCAAATTATCATTGGCATTTTTCACAAAACTAGAATAAAAAATTTCACAATTCATATGGAAACACAAAAGACCCCTAATAGCCTAAGTAGTCTTTAGAAAGAGGAATGGAGCTGGAGGAATCAACCTTCCTGATTTCAGGTTATACTACAAAGCTACAGTCATCGAGACAGTATGATACCAGCACAGAGACAGAAATACAGATCAATGGAACAAGATAGAAAGCCCAGAAATAAACCCATGCACCTATGGGTACCTTTTGACAAAGGAGGCAAGAATGTACAATGGAGCAAAGACAGCCTCTTCAATAAATGGTGCTGTGAAAACTGGACAGCTACCTGTAAAAGAATGAAATTAGAACCCTTCCTAACACCTACAGAAAGATAAACTCAAAGTGGGTTAACGACATAAATGTTAGGCCAGAAACTATAAAACTCTTAGAGGAACACATAGGCAGAACACTCGATGACATAAATCAAAGCAAGATCCTTTATGACCCACCTCCTAGAGTAATGGAAATAAAAACAAAAAAGTAAACAAGTGGGACCTGATTAAACTTAAAAGCTTTTTTACAGCAAAGGAGACTATAAGCAAGGTGAAAAGACAGCCCTCAGAATGGGAGAAAATAATAGCAAATAAAACTACTGACAAAGATTAATTTCCAAAGTATAAAAGTAGCTCATACAACTCAATATCATAAAAACAAACAACCCAATCAAAAAGTGGGGAAAAAGACCTAAACAGACATTTCTCCAAAGAAGACATACAGAAGGCTAACAAACACATGAACTCTTCCTAACACCTACAGAAGAAGATGCTCAACATCACTCATTATTAGAGAAACACAAATTAAAACTGCAATGAGGTATCACCTCACACTGGTCAGATGGCCATCATCCGAAGTCTACAAACAATAAATGCTGGAGAGGGTGTGGAGAAAAGAGAACACTCTTGCATGGTTGTTTAGATGTAAATTGATACAGCCACTATGGAAGACGGTATGGAAATTCCTTAAAAAACTACGAATAAAACCACCATATGGCCCAACAATCCCACTCCTGGGCATATACCCTGAGGAAGCCAAAATTGAAAGAGACACATGTTCATTGCTCATTGCAGCACTATTCACAACAGCTACAACGTGGAAGCACCTAGATGTCCATTGACAGATGATGGATAAAGAAGCTGTGGTACATATACACAATGGAATATTACTCAGCCATAAAAGGAAGGCATTTGAGTCAGTTCTAATGAGGTGGATGAACCTTGAGCCTAAAGTCAGAAAGAGAAAACCAAATATGGTATATTAATGCATATATAGGGAATCTAGCACACTCTAGTACTCTTGCCTAGAAAGAAAATCCCATGGACAGAGGAGCCTGGTAGGCTGCAGCCCATGGGGTCGCCAGACTGAGCGACTTCACTTTCACTTTTCACTTTCATGCATTGGAGAAGGAAATGGCAACCCACTCCAGTGTTCTTGCCTAGAGAGTCCCATGGACAGAGGAGCCTGGAGGGCTACAGTTCATGGGGTTGCAAAGAGTTGGACATGACCGAGTGACTAACGCTTTCACTTTCTGTCAGTAATATTAATAAACAGGTGTCCTGCAAGTGAAACTGAAAGGTGCTCAGTCACGTTCTACTCCTTGCAACCCCATGGGGATAATAGTAAATGCAAACCTCTTTAAAGTAAGACCAAAGAAACATAAATTCAGCCTGCGCCTGGGGCCTCCTCTCTGTGACCTTATGTATTTGTGTTTTAACTAACATTCTAAAGTGTTCCAAGCTGTCTTTTAAAAGTCCTGCCTCCGCCTTCAGTTGACAAAGGGCCATGTTTAACACACTCTGGCATGATGTAGGTTCTGCCTCCAGGCAGAAGGTGCCAGTCCACAGCAGGCCTTTCTGATTGCCATTTCTTTTCTTTGCCCCGACTGGCCAGGCTCTGCTGCAAAACTGGCCTGCTACTTCACTAACTGGGTCCAGTACAGAGAGGGGGCTGCTTGCTTCTTACCCAGGGATGTGGACCCCAGTCTGCGCACCCACCTCATCCGTGCCTTTGCTGGCATGGACAGTCACCAACTCAGCTCCATAGAATGGGATGAAGAGACACTCTACAAGGAATTCCATGGCTTGTAGAAGATGTGAGCTGCAGTGGAGGGAGTGGGGGTGGGAGGTGGAGAAAGCAGGTGCCTCCTCTCAAAGCCAGAAACCTTCCCCAGCACTTCAATCTAGCTACAGACCTGCTATGTGGATTTGGGCAAATCTCATCTCTTCTCTGAGCTTCTTGTTCTTATATGGAAGAGGCGAGTGTAGATAAAGACTTCTTTAGGGCCCTTCCAGTTTAGGTCTACATGGAATCTGGATTGTGAAACTTTTCCTCTGCTGGGAATGAGGGCCCTTATTTCTCCTAAAATCTATCTATCCTTCAGCTCAAGTGTTATTACTACCTTAATAAAGCCTGTCTGAAGATCTGCCCTGATCTCTTGCTTTCTGAGTTCATTGAGTGTACAGCTCCCCAGCCAGAGAAGAGGTCCTTAAAGGCCGGAATATGTCTTTTGTTTCCCAATCTAGAGCTTCCCTGGTACCGATTCTGAGCATAGGGATTTAGATGTCCCCAACCTCGCCTGGCATGCTGTGATTCATGGGGTTGCAAAGAGTCAGACACGACTGAGCGACTGAACTGAATTAAACTGAATCTCACCCCATCAGCCCTGCAAGTCTCCTTGCTTCCTTGTTAGTGAAATGAGTCCCAGGACCTGGCTGGATCAATCCTGGCCCTTCTCTTGTCTTCCCCAGTAATTCCAAGATGAAGACGCTGTTGGCCACTGGGGGCTGGAGCTTTGGCATTCAGAAGTGAGTTGTTGTGGGCACCTACATGGCAGGGTCCCTGATGGGGAACTGGCCAGAGAGACCCCCGTCAGGGAATCAGCCATGTTGATTCCTGGGGAGTGAGAGGGAAGAGTGGACTCTGAGAGCTGAGCTTCCTTCTGAGTTCTCGCTACCTCACTGGGAGGCAGTGGAGTGGGCTTAGCTCCAGGCCATTATATATTGTCTTGCTTTAAATGCAGCCCAGAAATTCTGACCTCGTCTCAGGCCTCAGCCGTTTCCTCCATGAAATGGGTAGAGGGAGAGTCTCAACTAATCCCAGACAACATTTAATGTCTATACTTTCTGAGCTCTGAAACAGGATATCTGGGAATTTTTGTTCCCTTTCTGGGTGTCAAAGACAGTCTGTGAGATCGAGCTGGGATAGCAGAATATTGACATTTCCAAGATATTTTTGATTATTTATGGAGATAGTGGAATGGTATATTTGGAATCAGAGTTTTCCTAGAAAGTCATGAGTACATGGTCCCCTAAATTTTAAGCCAGTCTTTCTAATATTTTTGGATCATAACCCCTTTTAAAAACCTGATGAATTTTATGATTCCCCTTCCCAAAACACTAGTTATATAGATTTTTCATTGAAATTCAGAGTTCTTAGCCTGGAGTTCTAGGGCACACAAACCCCACTTAAAAACTGATGCTATTAGATAAATCAAATTAATAAATTAAAAAAAATAAAGATAGAAATAGTCTTTAAAACCTCAAGACCCCCAAGAAGTCCAGGGACTTCTTGAGAAAGTAGGATGTAGTGGTGTAGTTCCTGGGGCACCTTGGGACTTTTAAAGAGCTCTGGATTAGTAACAGTAATAACAATAGCCACGAAGCACTCTACAAATGTGAGTTAGAAGAAAAGTGACCATGTCACCCTGCCAAGGAACTAGACCAGCAGGCTCTCAAGATTACCCAGATCCTCACTAACCTGCTGGGCTTCTCTTCCTCTTCATCTTAGAAACTGACTCCTCTTCTTTTTCCAACCTCCATGCTAGGTTGACAGCCAGCTCTGATTCAGAGTAGGACAAATCTCTGGGCAGGGAAGTGGCAGTAGGCTTCTGGAGGAAATTTTGGGAAGCAGAGCTCTTAGTGAGTCAATGTTGATGTCAATATTTGGAGGCGGAGCTCACTTCTACATTGTCCCTTTCCCTTAGCCAGGCCCATAATGCTAATGCTATGCTAAGTCGCTTCAGTCGTGTCCGACTCTGTGCGACCCCATAGACGGCAGCCCACCAGGCTCCGCTGTGCCTGGGATTCTCCAGGCAAGAATACCGGAGTGGGTTGCCATTTCCTTCTCCAATGCATGAAAGAGAAAAGTGAAAGTGAAGTCACTCAGTCATGTCTGACTCTTAGCGACCCCATGGACTGCAGCCTACCAGGCTCCTCTGTCCATGGATTTTCCAGGCAAGAGTACTGGAGTGGGGTGCCATTGCCTTCTCCGAGCCAGGCCCATACGCCCCAGCAAATAGCCAGCAGCTTCTGAAGCATGCCTCCAACACTGTCCTGGCCTAGATAGCCGAGTGCCAATATCCTGAGAAGTTTCTCTCATGACTCTGAAGAAGCATGACCCACTGTACCATATAAGACAGGCCCACACTGCCCTTCATCACCCCACAGGTTCACGGACTTGGTTCACTTCAGTTCAGTTCAGTTCAGCTGCTCAGTCGTGTCCGACTCTTTGTGATCCCATGGACTGCAGCACGCCAGGCCTCCCTGTTCATCACCAACTCCCAGAGTCCACCCAAACTCATGTCCATTGAGTTGGTGATGCCATCCAACCATCTCATCCTCTGTTGTCCCCTTCTCCTCCTGCCTTCAGTCTTTCCCAGCATCAGGGTCTTTTCAAATGAGTCAGTTCTTCGCATCAGGTGGCCAAAGTATGGGAGTTTCAGTTTCAGCATCAGTCCTTCCAATGAATATTCAGGACAGACATGGTACCTACAGTCAACAACTGACAGACCTTTGTCAACTCAGCCATCAGGTTTCTGCACAAATATGACTTTGATGGCCTTGACCTTGACTGGGAGTACCCAGGAAGCTGAGGGAGCCCTGCTTCAGCACTTCACTGCCCTGGTGCAGGTATGATTGGGTGAGGTAGGAGAGATCTAGTTGGTCAGGGGGACACATAGGTGCTGCTCTGCCCCAGGCTCAGCTGCTTCATTTATCTACAAAGTATCGACCTGTGGTCAGTTTTCAGACCCCTGCATGGGAAAATTTGCTTGGGGTTCACTGCGCTACATGGTCCCTGCCTGTGTGTTTACTCTGAGCTACTCTTGCAGGACCTGGTCAATGCCTTTCAGCAGGAAGCCCAGACCTCAAGAAAGGCATGCCTTCTGCTAAGCTCAGCCATCCCAGCAGGATGACCCTACAAAGAAGCTGGATATGAATGAGGTGGACAAAATTGCTCTGTGAGTCTCAGGCAGATGGCGTGGACTCTGTGTTCTCTGCAGGGGAGAGAGACCAAGGGCAAGCTAAGCCTCCCTCAGAGTGGGGACTCACCTGTACCACCAGCAGACCCAGAAAGGATTTGCTTACTATATCTGCTACTTCACCCCTCTGGAGTCCCTGTCTTTGGAGCCCTGGACCTTCCCTTAAGAATTCAGTTTTGAAATACTCCTGGGAGGGGAAAGAGGGAAGCCCTTAGCATCTCTAGGAGAATGAGTTGTCTAGCTCCTTCCCACCCCAAACCTATAGAATCAGAACCTTTACCTTAATGAGATTCTCAGGTAATTTATTTGTACAACTAAAGTTTGAGAAATGCTGAACTAGATTTCCCTTCAAAATAGCATAAGGAATCCTGAATGGACTCTGTCCTGAGGGTGCTGAGGGGACAGATGGGGGAGCATGCTAAAGGCGCGAGCTGCCAAGAATGAGAATGGCCTGTATAATGCAGTGACTGGGGAGTGCCACCTGGGTCTCGTGTCTCCCAGAGCCAGAGAGAGCCCACCCCCACCACCCAGTGTGCGGCTGGTCTCTCCCCAGGCCACACACGTGTGGGGAAGGAAGGAGCGAGCAAGAGAGAGAGCTCCACCCTACTCACTAGCCCCTTACCCGCTCTTCCCATGCCTCATGCAGGAACCCGGATTTCTGCAGCCTGATGGCCTATGACTTCCATGGCTCTTGGGAGAAGACTACAGGGCATGACAGCTCCCTCTGTAAGAGGCAGGGAGCGTGTGGCATCATGGACAGACTCAAGGTGTGAAGTGATAGAAGACGCCCTGCACAGGCCCTTTCCAGTGGCCCCTTTCCAGCCTTAAGAAACCTAATGGAAGGGAAAAGCAGGATACCAAGCAAGACATGGAGAAGACAGGATTTGTCTGTTTCATGCTTGTTTGTTTGCTTTATTTTCCTGGTGCATGTCACTGCTGAGGAGAAACTTCCACAGGACTGGGGAAACAAGACTCGGAGGGGCACAAACAAAACCTTGTGTGCACCAGGACACAGGATAAAGGAGCAGTAACCCCAAAAGAGGCTGAGCCAGACTTGCCTGCAAGTGTTTGGGAGTCTCTGGTGGAGGCGTAGGTCAACGGTGGGCTGCCGCAGGGTCAGGGACACAGAGGCCGCAGTCTTGGGAGGCATGGTGAACTGGCATAAGTCCTTTTGGAGAAGGTCACAATGGCCCCTACCATAGTTTGGCCTCAGGCCAAACTACAGCAAGGGAACATAACCTCACTCATCAGCAGAAAATTGGATTAAAGATGTACTGGGCATGGCCTTGCCTGCCAGAGCAAGACCCAGTTTTCCCCACAACTAGCCCCTTCCATCAGGGAGCTTGCATAAGCCTCTTATCCTCATCCATCAGAGGGGAGACAAAATGAAAACCAAAATCACAGAAAACTAACCAAAATGATCACACGGATCATAGCTTTGTGTAACTTTATGAAACCATGAGCCATGACATGTAGGGTCACCCAAGACAGATGAGTCATGGTGGAGAGTTCTGACAAGCTGTGGTCTACAGGAGGAGAGAATGGCAAACTGCTTCGGAATTCTTTCCTTGAGAACCCCATGAACAGTATAAAAAGGCAAAGAGATAAGACACTAAAAGATGAACTGCCCAGGTCAGTAGGTGTCAAAGATGCTACTGGAGGGGAGCAGAGAAATAGCTCCAGAAGCAATGAAGAGGCTGAGCCAAAGAGGAAATGACTCCCAGTTGTGGATATGTCCAGTGGTGAAAGCAAAGTCAAATGCTGTAAATACCAATATTGCATAGAGACCTGGAATGCTAGGTCCATGAATCAAGGTAAATTGGATGTGGTCAAGCAGGAACAAGAGTGAACATCAATATTTTAGGAATCAGTGAACTAAAATGGATGGGAATGGGAAAATTTAATTCAGATAATGAATATATCTACGACTGTAGGCAAGAATCCCTTAGAAGAAATGGAGTAGCCCTCATAGTCAACAAAAGAGTCAGAAATGCAGTACTTGGGTGAAATCTCAGAAACGACAGAATGATCTTAGTTCATTTCCAAGGCAAACCATTCAATATCACAGTCAGTTCAGTTCAGTTCAGTCACTCGGTCATGTCTACTCTTTGTGACCCCATGGACTGCAGCATGCCATGCATTCCTGTCCATCACCAACTTCCAGAGCTTACTCAAACTCATGTCCATTGCATTGCTGATGCCATCCAGTCATCTCATCCTCTGTTGCCCCCTTCTCCTCCTGCCTTCAATCTTTCCCAGAATCAGGGTCTTTTCAAATGAGTCAGTTCTTTGCATCAGGTGGCCAGATTATTGGAGCTTCAGCATCAGTCCTTCCAATGAATATTCAGGACTGATTTCCTTAAGGATTGACCTGTTTGATCTCCTTGTAGTCCAAGGGACTCTCACGAGTCTTCTCCAAGACCACAGTTCAAAAGCATCAATTCTTCAATGCTCAGCTTTCTTTATAGTCCAACTCTCACATCCATACATGACTATTGGAAAAACCATAGCTTTGACTGGACAGACCTTCAATGGCAAAGTAACATCTCTGCTTTTTAATATGCTGTCTAGGTTGGTCATAACTTTCCTTCCAAGGAGTAAGCGTCTTTTAATTTCATGGCTGCAATCACCATCTGCAATGATTTTGGACCCCCCAAAAATAAAGTCTAACACTGTTTCCACTGTTTCCCCATCTATTTCCCATGAAGTGGTGGGACTGGATGCCATGATCTTAGTTTTTGAATGTTGAGTTTTAAGCCAGCTTTTTCACTCTCCTCTTTCATTTTCATCAAGAGGCCTTTTAGTTCTCCTTCGCTTTCTGCCATAAGGGTGGTGTCATCTGCATATCTGAGGTTATTGATATTTCTCCCGGCAATCTTGATTCCAGCATGTGCTTTTTCCAGCCCAGCGTTTCTCATGATGTACTCTGCATTTAAGTTAAATAAGCAGGGTGACAATATACAGCCTTGGTTTACTCCTTTCCCAGTTTGGAACAGTCTGTTGTTCCATGTCCAGTTCTAACTGTTGCTTCCTGACCTGCATACAGATTTCTGAAGAGGCAGGTAAGGTGGTCTGGTATTCCAATCTCATTAAGAGTTATTCACAGTTTGTTGTGATCCACACAGTCAAAGGCTTTGGCATAGTCAACAAAGCAGAAATAGATGTTTTTTTTGAACTTTCTTGCTTTTTCGATGATCCAGTGGATGTTGGCAATTTGATCTCTGATTCCTCTGCCTTTTCTATATCCAGCTTGAATATCTGGAATTGAACATCTGTAATTCAATCCGATACCCCAACACTAATGCCAAAGAAGCTGAAGTTTAACAATTCTATGAAGACCTACAAGACCTTCTAGAACCAATACCCCAAAAAGATGTCCTTTTCATAATAGGGGGCTGGAATGCAAAAGTGGGAAGTCAAGAGATACCTGGAGTAACAGTCAAGTTTGGCCTTGGAGTACAGAATGAAGCAAGGCAAAGGCTAACAGAGTTTTGGCAAGAGAACATACTGGTCATAGCAAACACCCTCTTCCAACAACACAAGAGAGAACTCTACACATGGACATCACCAGATGTCAATATCAAAATTAGATGATTATATTCTTTGCAGCCAAAGGTAAAGAAGCTCTATGCAGTCAGCAAAAACAAGACTTGAAGCTGACTGTGGTTCAGATCATCAGCTCCTTATTGCAAAATTCAGAGTTAAGTTGAAGAAAGTAGGGAAAACCACTAAGCCATTCAGGTATCACCTCAATCAAATCTTTTATGCTTATACAATGGAAGTGATAAATAGAGTCAAGAGGTTAGATCTGACAGATTGCCTGAAGAACTATTGACAGAGGTTCTTAACACTGTACAGGAGGCAGTGACCAAAACCATCCCCAAGAAAAAGAAATACAAAAAGGAAAATGGTTGTCTAAGGAGGCCTTACAAATAGCTGAGAAAAGAAGAGAAGCTAAAGGCAAAGGAGAAAAGGAAGATGCACATCTGAATGCAGAGTTCCAAATAATAGCAAGGAGAGATAAGAAGGCTTTAAGTGAAGAGTGCAAAGAAATAGAGGAAAACAATAGAATGGTAAAGGCTAGAGATCTCGTCAAGAAAAATTAGAGATACCAAGAGATATTTCATGCAAAGAAGGGCACAATAAAGGATAGAAACAGTATGGACCTATCAGAAGCAGAAGATATTAAGAAGAGGAGGCAAGAATACACAGAGGAACTATACAAAAAAGTTTTAATGACTGGGATAACCACAATGGTATCATCACTCATCTACATTCAGACATGCTGGAGTGTGAAGTCAAGTGGACCTTAGGAAGCATTACTACAAACAAAGCTAGTGGAGGTGATAGAATTCCAGCTGAGCTATTTCAAATCTTAAAAGATGATGCTATTAAAGTGTTGCACTCAATATGCCATTAGAAATTTGGAAAACTCAGCAGTGGTCAGAGGACTGGAAAAGGTCAGTTTTCATTCCAACCACAAAGAAGGGTAATGCCAAAGAATGTTCAAACTACCACACAATTGCACTCATTTCACATGCTAGCAAAGTGATGCTCAAAATCCTTCAAGCTAAGCTTCAACAGGTTGTGAACAAAGAACTTTCAGATATACACACTAGATTTAGAAAAGGCAGAGGAATCAGAGATCAAATTGCCAACATTCATTGGATCATAGAGAAAGCAAGGGAATTCCAGAAAAATATCTACTTCTGCTTCATTGCTAAAGCTTTTGACTGTGTGGATCACACCAAACTATGGAAAATTCTTAAAGAGATGGGAATATCAGACCACCTTACCTGCCTCTTGAGAAATATATATGCAGGTCAAGAAGTAACAGTTAGAACTAGACATGGAACAATGGACTGGTTCAAAATTTGGAAAGGAGTATCAAAGCTATTTATTGTCACCCTCCTTATTTAACTTATATGTAGAGTACATCATGTGAATGCTGGTCTGGATGAAGCTCACGATGGAATAAAGATTGCCGGGATAAATATCAATAACCTCTGATATGCAATGTTACCACTCTTATGGCAGAAAGTGAAGAGGCACTAAGGGGCTTCTTGATGAAGGTGAAAGAGGAGAGTGAAAAAGCAGGCTTAAAACTCAACATTCAAAAAATAAGGTCATGGCATCTAGTCCCATTACTTCATGGCAAATAGATGGGGAAACAATGGAAACAGTAACAGCCCCCCTTTTTTTTATTCCAAAATCAATGCAGCCATGAAATTAAAAGACGCTTGCTCCTTGGAAGGAAAGCTATGACAAATCTAGACAGAGTATTAAAAGGCAGGACATCACTTCACCAACAAAAGTTTGTATAGCCAAAGCTATGATTTTTATAGTAGTCATGTACAGATGTGAGTTGGACCATAAAAACGTCTGCGTGCCAAAGAATTGATGCTTTCTAACTGTGGTGCTGAAAAAGACCCTTGAGAGTCCCTTCTACTGCAAGGAGATTAAACCAGTCAATCCTAAAGGAAATCAACCCTGAACATTCACCGGAAGGACTGATGCTGAAGCTGGAACTCCAACACTTTGACAACCTGATGCAAAGAGCTGACTCATTGGAACAGGCCCTGATGCTGGGAAAGATTGAAGGCAGGAGGAGAAGGGGATGATAGAAGAGGAGATGGTTGGATGGCATCACCAATTCAATGGGCATGAGATTGAGTAAACTCCCAGAAATAGTAAAGAATAGGGAAGTCTGTTGTGCTGCAGTTCATTGGGTTGCAAACAGTCAAACATGACTGAGTGACTGAAGACCAATAGCTGATTAACAATATTGTGATAATTTCAGGTGAACAGTACAGGGACTCAGCCACAACATATACATGTATCCATCCATTCTCCCCCAAACCTCCCTTCCTATCCAATGCCACATAACATTGAGCAGAGTTCCATGTGCTATATGGAACTTGTTGGTTATCCATTTAAAATATAACAGTGTGTACATGTTCACCCCAAACTCCCTAACTATCCTTTCCCCCAGCAACCATGTCTCATTTTCTAAGTGAGTCTCTTTCTGTTTTGTAGTAGGTTCATTTGTATCATTTCTTTTTAGGTTCTACATATAAGGGATGTCATATGATATTTCTCTGTCTGATGTACTGCACTCAGTATGAGCTTTCTATGTCCATCCATGTGGCTGCCAATGGCATCATTTCATTCTCCCTCTCTCTGTCTCACACACACACACACATACACACACACACACACACACACACACACCCACACACCATATCCTCTTTAGCCATTCATCTGTTGATGGACATTTAGATTGCTTCCACATCTTGGCTGTTGTAAACAGTGCTGCAATGAACATTGGGATGCATGTACCTTTTCAAATCATGTTTTTCTCTGGATATATGCCCAGGGGTGGGATTGCAGGGTCATATGGTAGCTCTCTGGAGAAGTGAATGGCTACCCCCTCCAGTGTTCTTGCCTGGAGAATTTCATAGACTGGTAGACTACCGTCCTTGGGGTTCCAAAGAGTTGGACAGCTATACTTTTGGGTATTCAAGGACCACCATATTGTTCTCTATAGTAGCTGTACCAATTTACATTCCCACCAACAGTGTAGGAGGGTTCCCTTCTCTCCACATCCTCTCCAGCACTTTTTGTGGATTTTTTGAAGATAACCATTCTGGCTAATGTGAGATGATATCTCATTGTATTTTTGAGTTTAATTTCTCTAATAATTCTAAAGGAGATCAGTCCTGGGTGTTCTTTGGAAGGAATGATGCTAAAGCTGAAACTCCAGTACTTTGGCCACCTCATGGGAAGAGTTGACTCACTGGAAAAGACTGTGATGCTGAGAGGGATTGAGGGCAGGAGGAAAAGGGGACGACAGAGGATGAGATGGCTGGATGGCATCACCGACTCGATGGACGTGGGTTTGGGTGAACTCTGGGAGTTGGTGATGGACAGGGAGGCCTGGCGTGCTGCGATTCATGGGGTCACAAAAAGTCGGACACGACTGAGTGACTGAACTGAACTGAACTGAATAGTTAATGATGTTGAACATCTTTTCATGTGCATATTGACCATATGTATTTTTTTTTTTTTAAGAAATATCTGTTTAGGTCTTTTACACATTTTTTGAGTGGATTGTTTGCTTTGATGCTGTTAAGCCTTATAAGCTGTTTATAAATTTTGGAGACTAATCCCTTATCAGTCAAATTATTTGCAAATGTTTTCTCCCAATCAGTGGGTTGTCTTTTCATTTTGTTTATTGTTTTCTTTTGAAAACTTGAGTAAGTTTTCAAAAGAAAAACTTTTGAGTTTAAGTAGGTCCCATTTGCTTATTTTTGTTTTTATTTCCATTGTTCTAGGAGATGGATTGAAAAAGATGTTGCTGTGATTTATGTCAGATAGTGTTCTGCCTATGTTTTCCTCTAGGAGATCTTTAGTGTCTGGTCTCACATTTAGGTCTTTAATCCATTTTGAGCTTATTTTTGTAAATGAGTTAAAGAAAGATCTAATTTCATTTTTTTACACGTGGCTGTCCAGTTTTCCCAGTGCCTTTGTTGAAGGGATCTTTCCAATATTGTAATCTTGCCTCCGTTGTCATAGATTAATTGATCATAAATGTGTAGGTTTATTTCGGGTTTTCTATCCTGTTCCATTCATCTATATTTCTATTTTTTCACCAGCACTGTATTATTTTGATGACTGTAGCTTTGTAGTACAGTCTGAGGTCAGGAGCTTGATTCCTCCAGCTCCACTTTTCCTTCTCAAGATTGCTTTGGGTATTTGGGGGTTTTTTTTCTCCTTACAAATTTTGAGATTTTTTTTGTTCTAGTTCTGTGAAAAATGATGTTGGTAATTTGATAGAGATTGCATTGAATCTATAGTTTGCTTTGAGTAATATAGTCATTTTGACTATATTAATTCTTCCAATCCATGAACACGATGTATCTTTCCATCTGTTTGTGTCTTCTTTGATTTCTTTCATCAGCATCTTATAGTTTTCAGTGACTGAAATTCATTCAGTCAACTCTGACTCTTTGCAACCCCGTGAACTATACAGTCCACGGAATTCTCTAGACCAGCATACTGGAGTGGGTAGCCTTTCCCTTCTCCAGGGGATCTTCCTATCCCAGGGATCGAACCCAGGTCTCCCGCATTGCAGCTGGTTTCTTTACCAGCTGAGTCACAAGGGATTCCTTAAATTCCATGTTTCAATTTTTAATAGATACACTAATTTACTTACACAGGACGTATTACCATTTGCTATGTAGCATTAAAGTTTCCAGCTAAGAAACTGGTTAGTGAGATGAGAAGCACCAGGAAAAAAGAAAGAGTCGACCATCTGATGAGGATAATAGAGGAAAGACAGAAGGAGGCTGGATCCTTTATGATGTAGTTTAACTACTATAATGATTCTGGAACCACCTACCCCCAGACTCCTTCTTGTAAGGGATACTTAAATGTCTTTGTTTCTTTAAATCCGAGAGAGAGAGAGAGAGAGAGAGAGAGAGAGAGAGAGAGAGAAGCTAGTTATAAACTTTTGTATCAGTTCAGTTCAGTTGCTCAGTCGTGTCTGACTCTTTGCGACCCCATGAATCGCAGAACGCCAGGCCTCCCTGTCCATCACCAACTCCCGGAGTTTACCCAAACTCATGTCCATCGAGTTGGTGATGCCATCCAGCCATGTCATCCTCTGTCATACCCTTCTCCTCCTGGCCCCAATCCCTCCCAACATCAGGGTCTTTTCCAATGAGTCAACTCTCCGCATGAGGTGGCCCAAGTATTGGAGTTTCAGCTTCAGCATCAGGCCTTCATATGAACACCCAGGACTGATCTCCTTTAGGATGGACTGATTGGATCTCCTTGCAGTCCAAGGGACTCTCAAGAGTCTTCTCCAACACCACAGTTCAAAAGCATCAGTTCTTCAGCACTCAGCCTTCTTCACAGTCCAACTTTCACATCCATACATGACCACTGGAAAAACCATACCCTTGACTAGGCGGACCTTAACTTTTGTATAGGATTCATATAAAAAATTATTTTTGGAACAAAAGTAGTTAAAAACTTGGATTTAGAAGAGAGTCATATGAAAATGGACCTATGCAGATACAAAGCTGAAGAAGGTGGAATCATTTGGCTGCGTGTAGCCTTTAGCAAGATCATAAGTGCTCAAAAAATCTTTTACCTTTTCAACCAGACTGTCATGTTTTCCTTTAAAGTCTTCACTAACCTTCAATGTTATGATAGGCACTTCTTGTAGATAATAAAAGTTGGTTTTTAGTGTTCCATGCAGGAGCCAGCTTTCATGCTTTCTGAGTACAGGTCTTTTGTCTCCTTGGGTAGATTTATTCCTAGGTATTTCATTCTTCTTGATGTGACAGAATATGTAGCATCTTGGCTTATATTAGACACAATAAACCAATCTAACAGTATCATATAAACCCGTGACTATTTGGGAGGCTGTCTTTGAGCTCAAGTTTCCAGTCCAAATGGTTCCTGGTCCCTTCATATACCCTCAATCCCATTTCCTTCACAATAATGGATAACTTTTGCTCCTTGTCACTAACTGACATTCTGGAAAGTGCTTTCAGAGGCAAGAGCTTTCCCAAGTTGATAGCAACTCAGGGGACATCACTCAGGGAAGAGCCACCCCTACCCCACCCCAGTCCCTGGAAAGGGCAGACCTGAATCCAGACTGGGGTGGGTGGGGGGGTTTCCTGCCCAGCTCTTCCTCACTGAGTAGGCTAGATGGTTTTATAAGCCCATTCTATGTTTTAAAAGTCAAGACTGGCCATATCATTTCTCCTTAGCATAAACAAGAACAACAAAGTGTCCTAAGTTAAAATATTTGTTAATTCTGAGGAGCCCACATCTTTGTGTGTCAGCTAGGTGGAACGTTTAGGACTTCTGTGACTCTTTCACAAATAAAGTATACTTCTTTAGGCACTGGGGCCAGGTGTCTAGATCTCACACAGCCCAACCCTCCACTCCCATCTGGAAAACTATGGGTCCCAGGGGAAGCCAGCCCGGGCATGTGGGGAGACACACAAAGCCCTTCAGTTGAGAGGTGAGGGGCTAGAACCCCCACTGGCATGGTGCCCTCCAAACTGTGTGCTCTGGATCAATCTGGGGGAATGGAGGCCTTTCTCCTCCTACAAAGAGGCCTTCTACTCTGCATACTGTGTGCCCTGTCAGACTGCTTCTGATCAGAGCGGTGAATTTTCCAAATCTGGATAAAAATGCCACAGAGCTTAGCAGGGTGCTCTGATCTCTGCTTTCAGAAAGCTCTAATTTGATCAAAAAGGTAAATCTTACAGACCATCAACAAGAAATACACGTCATTCAGTACAGTGAAAATAACCTAAGTGCTAAGTGGTTGCTAGAGTAATTAGGAAATCTGGACTAAAGCAGAATGGCTTCTTGGAGAAAATGAGCCCGTCATCCTGGCAAGGAAGAGTCTTCATTATTTGTTTATTTTACAGGGCTGTATAGTGTACCTCCTCATGTTGTAAGCCTGGGGGTGTTATGTCAAGCAGTACACGATGGGAGAAGGTCTTGTGCAGAGGTGGTGAAGAAGCCCTGTGCTCATTTGTTCTATTCGTGCATCTCAGTGTCAAGTGTTGTTCTAGGCACTGGGGATACAGAGATAAATAAAATTCTCTGCTCTTGTACTGAAAGTGAAACAGCAGTGATTGTAATGATCATAATCACAGCTCCCCTTTATTGCATTGTCTTAGATCTTATACATGCATTATATCTTTTGATTTTCACAATGTTCTTAGAGACACATACTTTTATTACTTCCATTTTATAGATAGGAAGGCTGAGGCTTAGCAGTCAAATAAGTTGCTGAGTAAGGCAAGGATCTTTGCTCACTGAGTTATCCCAAGCATCTAGGACAGTACCTGGCACACAGCAAGCCTTCAATAAATATTTACTCAGTCAATGACCATCAGACTCCAGAGCCCAAGCCCTTGGCTATAGGTCCATGTAGCTTCTCTCACTGGGTTGAGGGTCTAAGATAGGATCTAAAGAAGATGGGGGCAGGGTTGGAGCCCCAGTAAAGATCCATGAAACTCCTCTGGAGCCACCAGCCTTGGATGAGCAGACCCAGTTTGAAGGCAAAGAAAATGAACCCTGACACTCCTCATCTACTACCAGGACTCTGCCACACAATGGTGGCTATGCCCGCCTATGGACGATCCTTTACCCTGGCCTCCTTGTTGGACACCACAGTGAGGGCTCAAGCCATGGCGCATGGAATTCCTGGCCCCCTCACCAAAGACGGAGGGGAACCAAAGACTGCTAGCTTACTATGAAGTAAGAAAACCCAGAACCACCCTGAGTACTGTGCAGAGCAGGGGCTCCTTCTCCCTTAACTTCTGAACGAGGATGCCAGGCATAGTGAATTCTGGTCTGATAAATTTCATCCCATGTATGTCATTTTGGTTTTATCCTTAAGCCCAGGTGCCTCACTAAATCCACAGTTCTATATCACTCAGTCTAGAACTTCCTCGGTTCTCCAGGCTTCTCAGACATGAATTTTTAGTCTCTAGTCTCCTCATGGGGCCAAGAGTGCCAGGCTGCAATGGTGCAGGAGCGGCTGAGAGGAGCTACCCCACGTCGAAGGAGTGGCAGCTGCGAGGGTGCAGGAGGGCTGAGAGGAGCTACTCCACGTTCAAGGTCAGACGGGCGACCTCGTCCAAGGTAAGGAGGAGCGACTGCGCTTTGCTGGAGCATTCGTGAAGAGATACCCCACATCCAAGGCAAGAGAAACCCAAGTAAGATGGTAGGTGTTGCGAGAGGGCATCAGAGGGCAGACACACTGAAACCATAATCATAGAAAACTAGCCAATCTAATCACATGGACCACAGCCTTGTCTAACTCAATGAAACTGGGCCATGCCGTGTAGGGCCACCCAAGATGGGCGGGTCATGGTGGAGAGGTCTGACAGAATGTGGTCTGCTGGAGAAGGGAATGGCAAACCACTTCAGTATTCTTGCCTTGAGAACCCCATGAACAGTATGAAAAGGCAAAATGATAGGTTACTGAAAGAGGAACTCCCCAGGTCGGTAAGTGCCCAATATACTACTGGAGATCAGTGGAGAAATAACTCCAGAAAGAATGAAAGGATGGAGCCAAAGCAAAAACAATACTCAGTTGTGGATGTGACTGGTGGTAGAAGCAAGGTCCGATGCTGTAAAGAGCATTATTGCATAGGAACCTGGAATGCTAGGTCCATGAATCAAGGCAAATTGGAAGTGGTCAAACAGGAGATGCTAAGAGTGAACGTCGGCATTCTAGGAATCAGCGAACTAAAATGGACTAGAATGGGTGAAATTAACTCAGATGACCATTATATCTACTACTGTGGGCAGGAACAGAGAAGGCAATGGCACCCCACTCCAGTACTGTTGCCTGGAAAATCCCATGGATGAAGGAGCCTGGTAGGCTGCAGTCCATGGGGTCGCACAGAGTTGGACATGACTGAAGCGACTGCAGCAGCAGTGGGCAGGAATCTCTTAGAAAAAATGGAGTCGCCATCATGGTCAACAAAAGAGTCTGAAATGCAGTACTTGCATGCAATCTCAAAAATGCAGAATGATCTCTGTTCGTTTCCAAGGCAAACCATTCCATATCACAGTAATCCAAGCCTATGTCCCCAACCAGTAACACTGAAGAAGCTGAAGTTGAACGGTTCTATGAAGACCTACAAGACCTTTTAGAACTTACACCCCCAAAAGATGTCCTTTTCATTAAAGGGGACTGGAATGCAAAAGTGGGAAGTCAAGCAACACCTGGAGTAACAGGCAAATTTGGCCTTGGAGTATGGAATGAAGCAGGGCAAAGGCTAGTAGAGTTTTGCCAAGAAAATGCACTGGTCATAGCAAACACCCTCTTCCAAAAACAGAAGAGAAGACTCTACACATGGTAATCACCAGATGGTCAACACTGAAATCAGATTGATTATATTCTTTGCAGCCAAAGATGGAGAAGCTCTATACAGTCAGCAAAAACAAGACCAGGAGCTGACTGTGGCTCAGATCATGAACTCCTTATTGCCAAATTCAGACTTAAATTTAAGAAAGTAAGGAAAACCACTAGACCATTCAGGTGTGACCTAAATCGAATCCCTTATGATTATATAGTGGAAGTAAGAAATAGATTTAAGGGCCTAGATCTGATAGACAGAGTGCCTGATGAACTATGGACGGAGGTTCATGACATTGTACAGGAGACAGGGATCAAGACCATCCCCTTGGAAAAGAAATGTAAAAAAGCAAAATGGCTGTCTGGGGAGCTCTTACAAATAGCTGTGAAAAGAAGAGAAGTGAAAAGCAAAGGAGCAAAGGAAAGATACAAGCATCTGAATGCAGAGTTCCAAAGAATAACAAGGAGAGATAAGAAAGTCTCCCTCAGCAATCAATGAAAGGAAATAGAGGAAAAAAACAGAATGGGAAAGACTAGAGATTGCCTCAAGAAAATTAGAGATACCAAGGGAACATTTCGTGCAAAGATGGGCTCGATAAAGGACAGAAATGGTATGGACCTAACAGAAGCAGAAGATATTAAGAAGAGATGGCAAGAATACACAGAATAACTGTATAAAAAAGATCTTCATGACTCATATAATCACGATGTTGATCACTCACCTAGAGCCACACATCCTGGAATGTGAAGTCAAGTGGGTCTTAGAAAGCATCACTACAAACAAAGCTAGTGGAGGTGATGGAATTCCAGTGGAGCTATTTCAAATCCCGAAAGATGATGCTGTGAAAGTGCTGCACTCAATATGCCAGCAAATTTGGAAAACTCAGCATTGGCCACAGGACTGGAAAAGGTCAGTTTTCATTCCAATCCCAAAGAAAGGCAATGCCAAAGAATGCTCAAACTACCGCACAATTGCACTCATCTCACATGCTAGTAAAGTATTGCTCAAAATTCTCCAAGCCAGGCTTCAGCAATATGTGAACCATGAACTTCCAGATGTTCAAGCTGGTTTTAGGCAGCCAGAGGAACCAGAGATCAAATTGCCAACATTGGCTGGATCATTGAAAAAGCAAGAGAGTTCCAGAAAAACATCTGTTTCTGCTTTATTGACTATGCCAAAACCTTTGACTGTATAGACAGTAAACTGTGGAAAATTCTGAAAGAGATGGGAATACCAGAGCACCTGACCTGCCTCTTGAGAAACTTATATGCAGGTCAGAAACTGACAGTTAGAACTGGACATGGAACAACAGACTGGTTCCAAATAGGAAAAGGAGTTCGTCAAGGCTGCATATTGTCACCCTGCTTATCTAACTTCTATACAGAGTACATCATGAGAAACACTGGGCTGCAAGAAGCACAAGCTGGAATCAAGATTGCTGGGAGAAATATCAATAACCTCAGATATGCAGATGACACCACCCTTATGGCAGAAAATGAAGAGGAACTAAAAAGCCTCCTGATGAAAGTGAAAGAGGAGAGTGAAAAAGTTGGCTTAAAACTCAACATTCAGAAAACTAAGATCATGGCATCTGGTCCCATCACTTCTTGGAAAATAGATGGGGAAACAGTGTCAGACTTTATTTTTTTGGGCTCCAAAATCACTGCAGATGGTGATTGCAGCCATGAAATTAAAAGATGCTTACTCCTTGGAAGGAAAGTTATGACCAACCTAGATAGCATATTCAAAAGCAGAGACATTACTTTGCCAACAAAGGTCCATCTAGTCAAGTCTATGGCTTTTCCAGTGGTCATGTGTGGATGTGAGATTTGGACTGTGAAGAAAGCTGAGCACCGAAGAATTAATGCTTTTGAACTGTGGTGTTGGAGAAAACTCTTGAGAGCCTCTTGGACTGCAAGAAGATCCAACCATTCCATCCTAAAGGAGATCAGTCCTGGGTGTTCATTGGAAGGACTGATGCTGAAGCTGAAACTCCAATACTTTGGCCACCTCATGTGAAGAGTTGACTCATTGGAAAAGACTCTGATGCTGGAAGGGATTGGGGGCAGGAGGAGAAGGGGACGACGGAGGATGAGATGGCTGGATGGCATCACCGACTCGATGGACATGAGTTTGAGTCAACTCCGGGAGTTGGTGATGGACAGGGAGGCCTGGCGTGCTATGATTCATGGGGTCGCAAAGAGTAGGACACAACTGAGTAACTGAACTGAACTGAGTCTCCTCATGACAAGGAGACAATGCATGCAGTGCCTCTCATCGCCTTTCCAGCTCTGCCTTCTTCTCCTACAGGTCTTCTCTGGGAAGGGTGTTGCTGAGCACAGAATCAAGGACCAGAAGGTGCCCTATGTCTTTCGGGGCATAGTGGGTAGGTTTTGGTGATGTGGAGAGCTTCAAAACTAAGGTGAGACTCAGCCCTTCTAGGAGAAGATGGTTCTGTGCCCAAGGCCTGTCGAAAACAATGACAGTATTAAGAATCTCTACCAGAAGAAATATCCTTTTATTTCTTCAAGAAGAGATATCTCTTCAGGAAGAAATACCCCAGCATCTCACAGAACTCCATGTGATAACACTTTGTACCCTTATCACTTGGTAAGAAAAGACACAATGAAAAAAACTGCTCTACACTGAGTGTCACTCTGAAAATACTCTCACATTATTAAATACAAATTATACAGTCATATAAGAGGAAAAATACATACAGTAAGGCATATCATTTTAAAAATTAATTTATTTTTTATTGAAGGATAATTGCTTTACAGAATTTTGGTGTTTTCTGTCAAAGCTCAACATGAATCAGCCATAAGTGAAGTGAAGTCGCTTAGTCGTGTACGACTCTTTGAGACCCCATGGACACCAGGCTCCTCCGTCCATGGGATTTTCTAGGCAAGAGTACTGGAGTGGGGTGCTGTTTCCTTCTCCAGGGAATCTTCCCAACTCAGGGAATGAACCCAGGTCTCCCACATTGTAGACAGACGCTTTACCACCTGAGCCACCAGGAAAGTCTGAATCAGCCATAGGTATACACATAACCCCTCCCTTTTGAAACTCCTTAAGACATGTCATTTTATTCAATCCATTGACAATATTTGGTGCATGTTCAAATTATAGACCCTTTGATTTACTTACATGACACCCTCTCCACTGCTGTCCAAAGTTGGTGGCCCAAAACTTGAGTAATTAACTTGTCTCCACATCTTTCTCCTCAGTGAGGTCATCGGTTTCTGTAGAGGGACATGCATTTGCTCATCTTCCTGTCTCATGTCAGTTATGAAGGGCAGACAGAGGCAGGTTCTTCTGGAGGTGTAGACAAAATGCCTTGGAGGAACTGAGGAGGCAGCATGATCCTGGCTGGGGAAAACGAGAGGATGGATTGTGGTGGAAGAGCTTTTGTGGAAGTCTTAAACAGGGAAGCTGGGCCTCCTGGGGAGGAAAGTGCAAGAGAAGGACATGGTGGAGGGGAAAGAGGAAGACGGCCTCTGAGAGCAAGTTGAAGCCCTGAGTGGGGACTGGTGTCAAAAGGGAGGGAGACTGGGGCCAGACTTCCCCTACCTTCTAACCCCAGCACCACACTAGAGGTAAGCCTTGGCCTCCTAACGGGGCTGGGGCCAGGAAAGCCTACTCGGAAGGGACACGCAGCCATCCCCTAAAGAAGCCCCAGAGAACTGGTGGGGGAAAGAAGGCCCTCGGGATGGAAAAATACGTGAAGATGAAATGGATTCAGGTCTTTGGGGAAGCTTAGTCATTCCCTATGGTAACTGAACTCCTTACAATCAGCAGACAGCACCCCAAACAGAAAAGGCTGAGATGTTAAGGCTTCCAGTCTAAGGAAGGCCACAAACCCATATATTCCTCACACCCCTACCCTCATGCCCACCCCCACTGAGCTTATATTATGCATAAGATTCCAGAATGAATCATTCCTAGCAGGAATCAGGACTCGTGGTCCTGTGGGGGTGTGGAGAAGAGAACCCTGCATAGATGAGAAAGCTGGCTCTGGGCTTCTGCCCAGGCTTCCCCGGGCTCCTCCACCACAGTCTCACCCTTGCACAGCTCAGCTTTCTGAAACAGAGAGCACTGCAGGGGCCATGGTTTGGACACTGGACACAGATGATTTTGCTGGCTTCTTCTGTAACCAGAGTTGGTATCCCCTCATCAAGACATTGCGGTTGGAGTTGAGTGAGTAAGGGGCTAGGAGCCAGAGGCAAAATTCTGGGTAAAGTATGAATACCCCCCTCCCCGCCCCACCTCCCTGAACCTTAGGTTCTGACTTCTTCTGAGGAAATAACTGCCCCAGTACTGTGATTTCCCAAATTCTTCCCCCAGGAGCTGAGGAAGCTGTTGCAACCGTTCTCTTTTCACACTTTCTTCTTCCTCCTTATGGTTGTGCCAGTGCTGGCCAAGGGTGTTGGTGACCAGCACTTCCCAGCAGAGGGCGCTCAGCCTGTCTTCTCAAGGAGGAAGCCTGTGCTCAGCCTTCAGTGTGGCCCCCACTGGCCCTCACCGTTACTTGGTTGGGTCTGCATATGATGGCCACTTGTGGCACTCGCAGCCCTGGTGTTTCCTGTAGAGCTGTGCTCCAGCTGTAGGAATGGCTGTTCTCTGCCAGGGGTGTCTGACTTTCCCTGCCCCTAGGCTATGGCATGTTGCGCTGCTGCCTGACTATGGTCTACTGACTATGCTGCCTGTGTGTTGGCCTATGGGTTTGAGATCTTTTGGAGGAGTCTTGTTTGAATCATTGCTGTTTCCCCAGGTCTTCCATATATGCCTTTAGACCTCCCCCCAGAACCTGATGTTTCTGCACCACCCCAGCCCTCTGAACCTGAGCATGGTTCCAGCCTTGGACAAGACGCTTCATGCCAGGGCAAAGCTGATGGGCTTCACCCCAACCCTCTGGAGCGGTCCAGTTACTACAGTTGTACAGGGGGTGGTTGTTCCAGCAAAGCAGCCCGAGGAGCCTGGTATTCAGCTCCTCTTGCAAACTCTGCACCTGGAGTTGAGTCTCCAAGGCCCCTTCAGCCCCAGCACCTGGGTAAGGGCCCAGGACCATTCCACATCCCACCTCCCTAGCGCTCCCTCGTGGCTACAGTCAGGCTTCCTGCGTCTTTCCTCATTCAAGCTTTCTGTTCTCAGCCTTGGGCAGCCTCTGTCAGCAGCCCCGTTCTACTCTTCCTGGGCTGCCTTATTTTACTTGAAAAATAAATCTTTGGCTTGCACCTCACTGTCCTCAGATGTGATAATTTACAGAGGCTATCTGAGCACTCTGTTAGTTCAAAACCTACCCTGAGGAAGGCAGAGAACCAAGAGTGGGAGGTGACAAAAGGTATGCCTAGGTCAGAGCCCGGTAAGAAGGTGGTCCATGAGGGGTATGTCAGGTTCTGCTCTAGGTCTCTCCTCGAAGACTCCACTTTCCAGTGGGCCGCATCCCGGGTACAGATGACTGCATCTGGGGCATGGCCCTGGATCTGACGGGTTATTCACTGGCTCAGAAACCTTTGGAGAGGACTCTTCCTGATAACCTCACTCAAGTGTTATTCCCAAGATGCACACTAGATGGCAGCAGAAAAGAGCTTTTGCCTGCCTTAAAAGCTCTGCTCACGAAGGCAATGGCACCCCACTCCAGTACGCTTAAAGCCCATGGACGGAGGAGCCTGGTAGGCTGCAGTCCATGGGGTCGCTAAGAGTCGGACACGACTGACCGACTTCACTTTCACACATTGGAGAAGGAAATGGCAACCCACTCCAGTGTTCTTGCCTGTAAAATCCCAGGGACGGGGGAGCCTGGTGGGCTGCCGTCTATGGGGTTGCACAGAGTTGGACACGACGGAAGCGACTTAGCAGCAGCAGCACGGTCTCTCTGCTTTAGGATGAGAATCCAGGCCCACTGCTCCTAAGCTCTTTTGCCAGATGTGTGCACTCAGTCATGTCTGACTCTGTACCCTTTGGATTGTAGCCCGCCGGGCTTCTTCTTTATAGGATTTTCCAGGCAAGAATACTGGTGTGCGTTGTCATTTCTTCCCTTAGGGGATAGTCCCAAGTCAGGGATCACAACCTTGTCTCCTGAGTATCCTGCTCTGCAGGCAGATTTTGTACTGCTGAGCCACTGGGGAAGTCCTAGTTGCCAGAGGAGTCTGGGTCAATTATTAACCTCATTTTACAGGTATTTAAACTGAAGATTTATTGTAACCCAGTTCTGGGACCAGAACAAAGACTTAAATCGACCAATATGGAACAGAAGGGCATGCACACACAGCATGCTGGACAAATGTGTGGGCTTCGTTGCTCCATGCAGTTCAGTTTAGTTGTTCATTTGTGTCTGACTCTTTGTGACCCCATGGACTGCAGCACGCCAGGCTTCCCTGTCCAACATCAACTCCCAGAGCTTGCTCAAACTCATATCCATCGAGCCGGTGATGCCATCCAACCATCTCATCCTCTGTTGCCCCCTTCTCCTTCAGCCTTCAATCTTTCCCAGCATCAAGGTCTTTTCTAGTGAATTAGTTCTTTGCATCAGGTGGCCAAAATATTGGAGTTTCAGCTTTAGCATCAGCCCTTCCAATGAATATTCAGGACTGATTTCCTTTAGGATTGACTGGTTGGATCTCCTTGCAGTCCAGGAAACTCTCAAGAGTCTTCTCCAACTCCATAGTTCAAAAGCATCAATTCTTTGGTGCTCAGCTTTCTTTATAGTCCAACTCTCACATCCATACATGACTACTGGAAAAACCATAGCTTAACTAGATGGATATTGTTGGCAAAGTAATGTCTCTGCTTTTTAATATGCTATCTAGGTTGGTCATTAACTTTTCTTCTGAGGCGCAAGTGTCTTAATTTCATGGCTGCAATCACCATCTGTAGTGATTTTGGAGCCCCCCAAAATAAAGTCTGACACTGTTTACATTGTTTTCCCATCTATTTGCCAAGAAGTGATGGGACCGGATGCTATGATCTTAGTTTTCTGAATGTTGAGTTTTAAGCCACCCTTTTCACTCTCCTCTTTCACTTTCATCAAGAGGCTCTTTAGTTCTTCTTCGCTTTCTGCCATAAGGGTGGTATCATCAGTGTATCTGAGGTTATTTTCTCCCGGCAATCTTGATTCCAGCTTGTGCTTTATCCAGCCTGGCATTTCTCACGATGTGCTCTGCATATAAGTTAAACAAGCAGGGTGACAATATACAGCCTTGGTGTACTCGTTTCCCAATTTGGAACCCGTCTGTTGTTCCACATCCGGTTCTAACTGTTGATTATTGACCTGTATACAGGTTTCTCAGGAGATAGGTCAGGTGGTCTGGAATTCCCATCTATTTAATAATTTTCCATAGTTTGATGTTATCCACACAGTCAAAGGTTTGGCATAGTCAATAGAGCAGAAGTAGATGTGTTTCTGGAACTCTCTTGCTTTTTCGATAATCCATAGAATGTTGGCAACTTGATCTCCGGTTCCTCTGCTTTTTCTAAATCCAGCTTGAACATCTGCAAGTTCATGGTTCACATACTGCTGAAGCCTGACTTGGAGAATTTTGAGCATTACTCTGCTAGAGTGTGAGATGAGTGCAATTGTGCAGTAGTTTGAACATTCTTTGGCATTGCCTTTCTTTGGGATTGGAATGAAAACTGACATTTTCCAGTCCTGTGGCCTCTGCGGAGTTTTCCAAATTTGCTGGCATAATGAGTGCAGCACTTTCACAGCATCATCTTTTAAGATTTGAAATAGCTCAACTGGAATTCCATCACCTCCACTAGCTTTGTTTGTAATGATGCTTCCTACGGCCCACTTGAATTCACATTCCAGGATGTCTGGCTCTAGGTGATTGATCACACCATCATGGTTATCTGGGTCATGAAGATATTTTTTGTATAGATCTTCCACATATTCTTGTCACCTTTTCTTAATATCTTCAGCTTTTGTTAGGCCCATACCATTTCTATCCTTTATTGTGCCCATCTTTGCATGAAATATTCCCTTGGTATCTCTAATTTCTTGAAGACATTTCTAGTCTTTCCCATTCAATTGTTTTCCTCTATTTCTTTGCATTGATCAGTGAAGAAGGCTTTCTTATCTCTCCTTGCTATTCTTTGAAACGCTGCATTCAGATGGGTATATCTTTTTCTCCTTTGCCTTTAGCTTCTCTTCTTTTCTAAGCTATTTATAAGGCCTCCTCAGACAATCATTTTGCATTTTTTTTTTCCCTTGGGGATAGTCTTGATCACTGCCTCCTGTACAATGTCATGAATCTCTTTCCATAGTTCTTTGGTACTCTGTCTATCAGATCTAATCCCTTGAATCTATTTCTCACTTTTACTGTATAATCATAAGGGTTTTGATTTAAGTCATACCTGAATGGTCTAGTGGTTTTCCTTTCTTTCTTCAATTGAAGTCTGAATTTGGCAATAAGGAGTTCATGATCTGAGCCACAGTCAGCTCCCTGTCTTGTTTTTGCTGCCTGTATAGAGCTTCTCCATCTTTGGCTGCAAAGAATATAATCAATCTGATTTCAATATTGACCATCTGGTGATGTCCATGCGTAGAGTCCTCTCTTGTGCTGTTGGAAGAGGGTGTTTGCTATCAGCAGCACATTCTCTTGGCAAAACTATGTTTTATAGCCTTTGCCCTACTTTAGTTTGTATTCCAAGGCCAAATTTGCCTATTACTCTAGGCATCTTTTGACTTTCTACTTTTGCATTCCAGTCCCCTATGATGAAAAGGACATCTTTTTTGGGTGTTAGTTCTAGAAGGTCTTGTAGGTCTTCATAGAGACATTCAACTTCAGCTTATTTGGCATTAGTGGTTGGGCCATAGACTTGAATTACTGTGATATTGAATGGTTTGCCTTGAAAATGAACAGAGATCATTCTATCATTTTTGAGATTGTATCCAAGTACTGCATTTTTGACTCTTGTTGACTATGATGGCTAATCCATTTCATCTAAGGGATTCTTGCGCACAGAGGTAGATATAATGGCCATCTGAATAGAATTCGCTCATTCCAGTACATTTTAGTTCACTGATTTCTAAAATGTTGATGTTCACTCTTGCCATCTCCTGTTTAACCACTTCCAATTTACCTTGATATATTGACCTGCCTCTTGAGAAACCTATATGCAGGTCAGGAAGCAACAGTTAGAACAGGACATGGAACAACAGGCTGGTTACTGTTGGGGGCCGGTGTGAGACACTCCGCTCATGGCAAAGGTCATGAGGAAGGAGGCTCGACATACGCAAAGGCGGGATCAAGCCTCAGGAGTCCCCCTGGAAATCCTCGAGCATCTACCCCCATAACCAGAGCTTTACTACTTTGTGCTCTCACCTACACCTCTGACTTTATGGGGGCCTGTCCCCCACCACCTCTTTCGGAGAAGGAGTTAACCTAGAGCTCCAGTTAATAAAAACTCCTGGGCGTGACAAGAGTGTTTTAACCTACAAACTCCTCTGAAGGTTCTCTAGCCTGCCTGACAGGCTTGTCCGGCCACATGTGATTGCTCACAGCCTCCCAACCGTGAGAGGCACGAGATGCTTTAAACCTTCTAAAAACAGGTTCCTTAGAAAAGTTAGAAAGCTATTAGTGTAAGTATAATGGGCTGATTAGAAATTGTATTGGTGAAGGGTTTTTTCATTTGTTGAGCCAATGTTTGTTGCTAAGTCTCCGTATCCCCTGCCCTTACACACATTAATGAATATATAGAAGAAATAAGTATTAACCTTTGATATAAATCACGTTAGACCTTAGGCTAAGTAAATTCTTTCCTTAACTAAAACCCACTACACCCTCACCCTTTAGGAATGTAACTTTATTTGGGTGGCATCTGTTTTAAGAATAATCACCCCTGGAGAAATAAGTGTCCTGGTTGACTGACCGCTGTCACAAGGAGAGGGTCGTAAATTGTTAGCAGGCCCCCTGGCCAGAAGATGATGTAACACCCCTAAGACCTCTGTATACATTTGTATGAAGCACCTGACTTTGATAAAAGTCAGGACTGCTGACCCTGTGTGACTTTTGCATAACATCTCAGTGTATAAAAGTAGACCATGGAAAGTAAAGAATTGGGATCAGTTCCTCGAAAGACTGGTCTTCCCATGTCTCTCTCTCACTCTGGCTGAGTCTCCATCTGGAGCGCGGAACCCACCATGCTTACTAATTATGCCTGGGCTTCTAAGATCCGACTGGGGAGGCCTCAGTGTCTCCTCTCCTTCGGGAGAACGGAAGGACGCCTGTGGCCTACGTAAGTGGTGCAAACTTCTTGTCTTGAAGTTTTATTGGTCTCCGGCGTAAACCAAGCTACTCAGCCTCTTTTCTCCACTGAATTTTCCTACTGACCTATCCTTATTCTATTACTCTTTATATCCTTAATTAACGTTTAATTAAGCAGTTGTTTCCTGACCCTCGCCTACGCCGTCTCTCCTTCGAATACCCTGGATCAGCTGGGGCTGGACCCCGGCAGGTTACAAATGGGAAAAGGAGTACATCAAGGCTGCATTTTGTCACCCTGCTTATTTAACTTCTGTGCAGAGTACATCATGAGAAACACTGGGCTGGAAGAAGCACAAGCTGGAATCAAGATTGCCGGGAGAAATATCAATAACCTCAGATATGCAGATGACACCACCCTTATGGCAGAAAGTGAAGAGGAACTAAAAAGCCTCCTGATGAAAGTGAAAGAGGAGAGTGAAAAAGTTGGCTTAAAGCTCAACATTCAGAAAACTAAGATCATGACATCTGGTCCCATCACTTCATGGAAAATAGATGGGGAAACAGTGGAAACAGTGACAGACTTTATTTTGGGGGCCTCCAAAATCGCTGCAGATGGTGATTGCAGCCATGAAATTAAAAAACACTTACTCCTTGGAAGGAAAGTTAATGACCAACCTAGACAGCATATTAAAAAGCAGAGACATTACTTTACCAACAAAGGTCCGTCTAGTCAAGGCTATGGTTTTTCCTGTGGTCATGTATGGATGTGAGAGTTGGACTGTGAAGAAAGCTGAGCACCAAAGAACTGATGCTTTTGAACTGTGGTGTTGGAGAAGACTCTTGAGAGTCCCTTGGACTGCAAGGAGATCCAACCAGTCCATTCTAAAGGAGATCAGTCCTGGGTGTTCTTTGGAAGGAATGATGCTAAAGCTGAAACTCCAGTACTTTGGCCACCTCATGCGAAGAGTTGACTCATTGGAAAAGACTCTGATGCTGGGAGGGATTGGGGGCAGGAGGAGAAGGGGACGACAGAGGATGAGATGGCTGGATGGCATCACTGACTCGATGGATGTGAGTTTGAGTGAACTCTGGGAGTTGGTGATGGACAGGGGGGCCTGGATGGTGCAGTTCATTGGGTAGCAAAGAGTCGGACATGACTGAGCGACTCAACTGAACTGAACTGAACTGAACTGATGGACCAATTACCTAACTTTCCAGATTCCTATGCAATATTGTTCTTTATAACATTGTACTTTACTTCCATCACCAGGCACCTGTACACCTGGGTGTTATTTTTGCTTTGGCTCCATCTCTTCATTCTTTCTGGAGTTATTTCTCCGTTCTTCTCCATTAGCAAATTGGGCACTAATCAGTTGTTCAGTCATGTCCAACTGAATGCCTAAGCATACACTTTTGTACAGGATACTAATCTTTGAAGCTAGTTCTTGAAGCTTTGGGCTGAATCTTGGTCATTCTATTTGAATAAAATCTGCATAATCCATTTAACCTAATGATCCATTTTGTCTTGCCCTCACCCAAGGCTGTTTTGGGGGCAGTACGCAGGGAGGCAGTTAAGGATGGAGACAGGTAGGGAGAGAAATGAGCTGACTCTTTGCATGGGTACAAGCAGCACCAGATCCCTTGAGCAGTGACTTCCCCTCTATTCCCTGCCTGTGTGCCAGCCTTCTGAAAGCTGCTCTTCTTCAGTCCAGAGCACAGGTCTGCTTTTGCCCATGTTCCTTCCGCTGAGGTCTCAACTGAGACTTAACTTCCTGCTCAGAATGGAGTGTAGAATGGAAGTCTCCTTATGGTAGGGGGAGCACCAGGCAGGAGCAGAGCTGACTTCCTGCCCACCACCTACTAGTCGTGTGAGTTTAGGCAAAGAAATGGGAGCTCAGTGTCCTAGTCCGTCCTGCTGGCAGGGTGGGTGAGCATTAAGTACACATTAGCTGGATCAACGTGATCAGCACTGCCTCCCATGAGCCTTCTCACTGGGCTCTCTGCTTCTTGTACCTCTCTCAGCCAGTCCAACCTCCTCACTGTGACTAGCTTGATCTTTCTAAATTAGGAATCTAATCCTGTCATCTCCCATGCCCAAGAACTACCAACAATTTCTTCCTGTCTGAAGAATAAAGTCTCTGTCAAGTGCCAAGACCTTCCATCAGGCCCTAGTCTCTTCTCCTGCTCTCACATCTATCGTCCCACTCCAGTTTGGTTGCCAGGTACCCCAGCGGTCAGTGCTAACCTCAGACATGCCAGCTTTTCATATAGGATCCCTAGATGTCTACCATCATATGTCTATGTCTTCCTTAATCTGAGCCCCTGCCCCATAGCAAATATTGCTTTAAACAAGACTGTCTCCGTTGATCCACCAGTCTGCCCTACCCATCCACCCTTAATTTTATAAATCAGGTGATGCACCCTTGAGTGGAGCAGGCCTTTGAAGTCAGGTGCAAATGCTGCCTGAAATGTTAGAATTTGCTTGTCTTTGAGCCACACAGTTTATATAAAAAGGAATTTGGGGTCACTTATGCTTTAGTGCTTAGCCCATGAATTGCTGTTAGACCACTCTTCCTAACAGTAGTGACCACTCTGAGCCCCCTAGAGGAGTTCCTCTGGTCTTCTCTCTGAGCACTCTCTGAGCATTCACCACCACGTCTAATACGCCTGCTGGAGCAGGCAAATCCTCAACCCCTGTGCAACCCGGGACCTAGCTCTGTTGGTGGGCCCACAGTACTGCCCCAGCATTATCCACCTCTGACTGTGCCACACCTCACCTGGAGCCATGGAAACCGAAGCACTATTGTCTTTATCTTGTTTCAACTATGAAATCTACCACAGGAGCAAAAGCGTGTTTAAAATATGAATGTTCAGTATCTTCCAGAAATCAATCACAGGAGGTAAGGAAACAACATTACCAGGAACTTTGAAGCTACTCATGGACCCCTCTTTAGTAGCACACTCTTCTAGCCGGACTTTGGTTAGTCATTCCTTCTTTTTTGTTAGTTTTACCAACTGTGTGTATGTTTCTAAATAAGATATTGTTTAGTCCAGCCATTTTTGAACTTTAAATAAATATAAACATACTTGTGATACCTTCTGTGGCCCACTGAGTATGCTTCCCAGAGCTGGAACCCAATCTTCTTCACTGCTGTGCAGTATTCCCTCACGTGGCTATACCACAACTTATACACACTGCTGCCAATTGGCATTTTGGGTTGCTTCTGGCTTTTGGCCAGTGTGGACAATACTGGTGTGAACCATACTGGTGTGAACAGTCTTGAGCATGACTTGTGATGAGTGTGCATAGGGTGTGTCCAGGACTTGATCGGACCTGAGGCATGTGGAGCATGGCTTTTGATGAGTGTGTATAGGTTGTGTCCAGGACTTGACAGCACCTGAGGCATGCTGAGCATGACTATTGCTGAGTGTGTATAGAGTGTATCCGGGACTTGATAGGACCTGAGGCATGTTGAGCATGACTATTGCTGAGTGTGTATAGAGTGTGTCCAGGACTTGATAGGACCTGAAGCATGCACAAGTTCATTTTTACTGGGTGCTGGTGAATGTTTTTTCCAAGTGATTATACAAATTTTTCCTCCTATTGAAAAGTTTACATTGCCTTTCATCCTCTCTACCAATCCAAGAGGTGCAAATAGGTATCTCACTATGGTTTAAATTTGCATTTTCATGACTACTCATTACTTTACCATATTTTCCTGTGTTGTAAGCTATTTGTATTCATTCTTTTGTGAGTAGAGTGAGTGTCTCTTGCCCATTTTTCTGTTGGGTTGTTTGTCTCTTTCTTATTAATTGTATGAGTTCTTTACATATTCCAAACACAGATCCTTAAATCTTTACAAATGTGACTATATTTTCTCCCAGTTTGAGTCTTGGCTTTTCATTCTTCTTGTGTGTGCTGGTTGCTCAGTTGTCCAACTCTTTTGACCCCACTGACTGCATGAAGCTATTTTCTTCTGTTCTCGGATTTCTCCAGGCAAGAATACTGGAGTGGGTTGCCATTCCCTTCTCCAGGGTATCTTCATGACCCAGGGGCTGAACCCGGGTCTCCTGCATTGCACTCAGATTTTTTAGCATCTGAGCCACCATGGAAGCTCCATATCTTGGTCCCCCATCTTGGTAGATGGGACAGTAAATCCTTCTGTTTTCTGTTTCAGGAACGTCTTGGCTATTCTTAACTTGTTCCATGTACATGTTAGAATCATTTTGCCAAATTTCATTAAAAATTCTGTTTAGGTTTTAATATGAACTACATTAAACTTATAGGTTAATTTAGGGAGAATTGGTATTTTTATTGTTTCCTATTCTAAAGACATGGTATATCCCTTTATTTAGTTTTATCTTCTAAAAGTAGCTCAATAAAATTTTGTAATTTTCTTCATAAAGATGTTATACATTTCTTATGATACTTATTACTAGGTTTTTAATTTTTGGTAAATTTTATCCTTTTTAAAAATTAAAGTTTTTCATTAATTGCTGCTAGTGTATAATAATGTCAGTGATGTTTGGATATAGATGTTATGCTCAGAAACTTTTCCAATCTCCTTGTTAATTTCAGTGGTTATTCTGCAGGAAGTTCTATGTAGACAATCATATCATCTCCATGAATGTGTTGTATATTCCGAACCTTATGACCTTTGTGTAATTTTCTTGTTGTCTGCACCTCCAGGATGGTGGTAAATAAAAACAGTGACAGTGGGCATCTTTATTTTGTTTCTGGCTGGATAGATGTTTGCAACAGTCAATCTTAGGTATGCTATTTATTGTAGGGTTCTTGTAGATCCCTTTTATAAGACAAAGGGAGTTTCTTTCTCTTCCTAATTTGCCGAGAGTTTTCATAAGAAGGGCTGTGATGCAGAATAAATGAGTCACCAGCATGAAAGGCACAGTGTCAATAGCAACGTTGTATCTTTGTATGGTGACATATCATAACTAGGCTTATTATATGATCATTTTGAAATATATGGAAATATCAGATCACTACATCACTTAACGGGAACTAAATTAGTGTTGAAGGTCAATTATACTTCAAAAACACCCAAACAAACTCACAGAAAAAGAGTTCAGATCTGTGGTGTGGTTTTCAGGGGCAGGGCCTTGATAAGATGGTGGAGTAGAAGGACGTGCGCTCATCTTCTCCTGTAAGAACTCCAAAGTTACAACATGCTGCTGAACAACCATCGACAGGAGAATGTTTGATCCCACCAAAAAAGATACTCCACATCCAAGGGCAAAGGACAAGCCCCAGCAAGATGGTAGGAGGGGCAAAATCGAGTTTTGAATCAAACCCCGTACCCACCAGAGACACTCAGAGGGCTCAAACAAAACCTTGCGCTCACCAGGGCCCCACAGAGACTGAGCCAGACCTGCCTCTAAGTGTTTGAGAGTCTCCTGCAGAGGTCCAGGTCAGCAGTGGCCTGCCACATGGGCAGGGTCTCTGGGTGCAGCAGACCTGGATCACACAGCATGTGGCACAAGCCCTCTTCAAGGAGGTCACCATTCCCCACCATAGAGCTGCCAAGCACACGACCCACAAACTGCAGAACAATTATCCCAAATAAATTCTTGCACTGTTAAAAAAGTTCTAGGGCCCACAACTGATTTCCCAACCTGGAGATCTGGCAAAGGGACGGAAAATTCCCAGGGAATTTGACATTGGAGGTTGGTGGGATTTGATTACAGAACTTACACGGGACTGGGGAAACAGGCTTTCGGAGGGCACAAACAAAACCTTGTGCACACCAGGACCCAGGAGAAAGGAGCAGTGAGCTCACAAGAGACTGAGCCAGACTTGCCTGTGAGTGTCCAGGAGTCTCCGGCAGAGACATGGGTCTGCGGTGGCCTGCTGCAGGGTCGGGGGCACTGAGTGCAGCAGTGCCTGCATGGGACCTTTGGAGGAGATCACCATTATCTTCATTACCTCTGCCATGGTTTGGTCTCAGGTCAAACAACAGGGAGGGAACACAGCCCCACCCATCAACAGAAAATTGAATTAAAAATTTACTGAGCATGGCCCTGCCCATCAGAACAAGACCCAGTTTCCCCCACAGTCAGTCTATCCCATCAGGAAGCTTCCATAAGCCTCTTATTCTGATCAGAAGCCAGACAGAATGAAAACCGCAATCACAGAAAACTAATCAAACTGATCACATGGACCACAGCCTTGTCTAACTCAAAGAAACTATGAACCATGCTGTGTAGGGTCACCCAAGACAGATGGGTCATGGTGGAGAGTTCTGACAACACATGGTCCACTGAAGAAGGGAATGGCAAACCACTTCATTATTCTTACCTTGAGGACCCCACAAAAAGGCAAAAAGATAGGACACAGAAAGATGAACTTCCCGGGTCGGTAGGTGCCCAATATGCTATTGGAGAAGAGTGGAGATAAAACTCCAGAAAGAATGAAGAGACGGAGCCAAAGCAAAAATAACTGTGAATGTGACTGGTGATGGAAGCAAAGTCCAATGCTGTGAAGAACAATATTGTATAGGAACCTGGAGTGTTAGGTCTATGAATCAAGGTAAACTGGAAGTGGCCAAAGAAGAGATGGCAAGAGTGACACCAACATTGTAGGAATCAGTGGACTAACATCGACTGGAATGGGCAAATTTAATTCAGATGACCATTATATCTACTACTGTGGTCAAGAATCCCTTATAAGAAATGGAGTAGCCCTCATAGTCAACAAAAAAGGCCTTAAAAATGCAGTACTTGGATGCAGTCTCAAAAATGATAGAATGATCTCTGTTCATTTTCAAGGCAATATCACAATAATCCAAGTCTATGCCCCAACAACTAATTCCAAAGAAGCTGAAGTTGAATGGTTCTATGAAGACTTGCAAGACCTTCTAGAACTAACACCCAAAAAAGATGTCCTTTTCATTATAGGGGACTGGAATGCAACAGTAGGAGGTCAAGAGATACCTGGAGTAACAGGCAAATTTGGCCTTGGAGTACAAAATGAAGCAGGGCAAAGGCTAACAGAGTTTTGCCAAGAAACCCCACTGGTCAGAGCAAATACCCACTTCCAATAACACAAGAGATGACTCTACACATGGACATCACTAGATGGTCAATATTGAAATCAGACTGATTATATTCTTTGCAGCTGAAGATGGAGAAGCTCTATACAGGCAACAAAAACAAGATCAGGAGCTGACTATGGCTCAGATCATGAACTCCTTATTGTAAAATTCAGACTTAAATTGAACAAAGTAGGGAAAACCACTAGACCACTGAGTTATGACCTAAATCAAATCCCTTATGATTATACAGTGGAAGTGAGTAATAGATTCAAGGGATTAGATATGATAGGCAGAGTGCCTGAAGAACTATGAACAGAGGTTCATGACTTTATAGAGGAGGCAATGATCAAGACCATCCCCAAGGTAAAAAATGCAAGAAGGCAAAATGTTTGTCTGAGGAGGCCTTGAAATATCTGAGAAAAGAAGAGAAGCTAAAGGCAAAAGAGAAAAGGAAAGATATACCCATTTGAATGCAGAGTTCCAGAGAATAGCAAGGAGAGATAAGAAAGCCTTCCTAAGTGATCAATTCAAGGAAATGGAGGAAAACAATAAAATGGGGAAGACTAGAGATCTCTTCAAGAAAATTAGAGATACCAAGGGAATATTTCATGAAAAGATGGGCACAATAAAGGACAGAAATGGTATGGACCTAACAGAAGCTGAAGATATTAAGAAAAGATGACAAGAATATATGGAAGATCTATACAAAAAAGATCTTCACAACCCAGATAATCACGATGGTGTGATCATTCACCTAGAGCCAGACATCCTGAAATACAAAGTCAAGTGGGCCTTAGAAAGCATCACTACAAACAAAGCCAGTGGAGGTGATGGAATTCCAGTTGAGCTATTTCAAATCCTAAAAGATGATGCTGTGAAAGTGCTGCACTCAATATGCCAGCAAATTTGGAAACTCAGCAGAGGCCACAGGACTGGAAAAGGTCAGTTTTCATTCCAATCCCAAAGAAAGGCAATGCCAAAGAATGTTCAAACTACTGCACAACTGCACTCATTTCACACTCTAGCACAGTAATGTTCAAAATCCTCCAAGCCAGGGTTCAACAGTACATGAACTGTGAACTTCCAGATGTTCAAGCTGGATTTAGAAAAAGCAGAGGAACCAGAGATCAAATTGCCAACATCTGTTGGATCATCAAAAAAGCAGGAGAGTTCCAGAAAAATACCTACTTCTGCTTTATTGACTACAACAAAGCTGACTGTGTGGATCACAACGAACTGTGGAATATTCTTAGATGGGAATCCCACACCATCTTGCCTGCTTCCTGACAAATCTGTATGACGGTCAAGAAGCAACAGTTAGAATCGGACATGGAACAACACACTGGTTCCAAATAGGGAAAAGAGTACATCAAGGCTGTATATTGTCACCCTGTTTATTTAACTTATATGCAGTGTATCATGGGAAATTTTTGGCTGGATGAAGTGGGAGCTGGAATCAAAATTGCTGGGAGAAATGTCAGTAACCTCAGATATGCTGATGACACCACCCTTGTGGCAGAAAGTGAAGAACTAAAGAGCCTCTTGATGAAAATGAAAAAGGAGTGTGAAAAAGTTGGCATAAAATTCAACATTCAGAAAACTAAGATTATAGCATCTGGTCCCATCACTTCATGGCAAATAGATGGGGAAATAATGTAGACAGTGATAGACTATTTTGGGGGGGGCTCCTAAATCACTACAGATGGTGACTGCAGCCATGAAATTAAAAAATGCTTGCTCCTTAGAGGAAAAGTTAATGACCAACCTAGACAGCATAATACAAAAGCAGAGACATCACTTGGCTGACAAAGTTCTGTCTAGTCAAAGCTATGGATTTTCTAGTAGTCATGTATGGATGTGAGAGCTGGACCATAAAGAAAGCTGAGTGCTGAAGAATGGATGCTTTTGAACTGTGGTGTTGGAGAAGACTCTTGAGAGTCCTTTGCACTTCAAGGAGATCAAACCAGTCGCTCTTAAAGGAAATCAACCCTGAATATTCATTGGAAAGACGGATGCTGAAGCTGAAACCCCATACTTTGGCCACCTGATGCAAAGAACGAATTCACTGGAAAAGACCCTGATGCTGGGAATGACTGAAGGCAGGAGGAGAAGGGGATGACAGAGGATGAGTTGGTTGGATGGCATCACTGACTCGATGGACATGAGTTTGAACAAGCTCCGGGAATTGGTGATAGACGGTGAAGACTGGTGTGCTGCAGTCCATGGGGTCGCAAGGAGTCAGACATGACTGAGCGGCTGAACTGAACTGAGTGAGGCAGGGATGGGGGAAGAGGGAATTAGATGAAGACAGTCTAAAAATATAAACTTCCAGTTATAAGATAAATAAGTACTGGGGATGTAATGTACAACATGATAAATATAAATAACACTGCTGAATGTTACATATGAAAGTTTAGAGAATAAATCCTGAGTTTATCACAAGGAAAATATTTTTCTGTTTCTTTAGCTTTGCACCTATATGAGATGATATTCACTAAATTTTTGTGATAATTGTTCCATGGTGTCGGTCAAATCATTATGTTGTACACTTGTATACAATGCTGTATATCAATTATATCTCAAAGCTGTAAGAAAAAATCTAAGGAATAAAGCTGAGACATTGTAATGTTCTAGAAAATAAATAGAAGGGCTGTGAATTTTATCATATGGTTTTAATTTATAACACTTTTTGCTTTTATTCTCTTAACATAGTAAATTACAGTCCTCAGTTTTCTCTCTTAAGCTCATCTTGCATTCCTAGGGCAAATCTGAGTCTTGATAGCTTACAGTTTTTGTATATTACTGGGTATGGTTAATATTGTGTCTCGTGTTTTTGCACTTATTTGTTAATGAATAAGATGGGCCTGTACATTTTCTTTCTTACATTCTAGGATGTCCTTGCGGTCTCTTGCTGCCTTCTAGGCTTAAACTGAATTTTGCTAAACTTATAAAATGAGTTGGAGAGGTTCTATCTTTCCATTCTCTGAGTTTCATTGAAGGACTCATCTATTTCTTGAATGTTTGTGCCATACTTTCACAGAGGATGATTTGTAACTGCTAATTAAATGTCTCTTTGTGGTTACAGGACTGTTGAATTTTCTAGTTTTCCTTTAGTAGATTGATGGCTGAAACTCTATTATTCTCTGGGCCAAAGTTCTTCCCTTCCTCCTCAGTGAATCTAAGAGTTGTAACTGGTGGCACTAGAGCCTGCTTTTATCTACTCAGAGTACAGTATCCTGTGCTTCTGGTACAGCCTTCATTTGAGATAAAGTTGGGGAGGTTACTGGTTCTCTCTTCTTCCCATTTGTCCCTCCCAAGTGGCCCTGGAGAGGATTGGGTCAGGTTGCACACCCATAATCTCAGAAGTCAGTGGGGTGGACTCAGATTGTTGAAGGTCCCATGGACAGTTACAAGTCTCCTGGAAAGGCAGCCCATCTAGACACACCATCCTTACCTCCTCCCACTAAAAAGTTCTCAGATACCCCCAGGGATCTCCAGGGGGTTGGGTTCAGGCTCAAAGAACTAGCTTCCTCTATGCCTCTCTGCCTCCTTACTTTGCCCTGACCCCAACCCCTACCCAGAAGGCAAAAGCCTCCGGATGCCACTCTCCCTCCAGTGTAAGACCTGGTAAACACTTGCAGTTCTCTTGACCCTAGGGCCTGCTATTGATGAGTTTGGGGAAAACTGGAAGGGATTGTGGCTAAGGGATCAGCACCATGAGAGCTACAAATGGAGAGGTATGGAAAGGCATTTTAGATAGAGCTGCTTCTAAGAGGCTAGAGGAGCCCATATCAGGAGTTGGGGGCTGCTAAAGGACCCCTGGACACCCCTGCCGTGTCATGCTGCTCGGGCAGCTAGTAATACAGTACTTGTGCTAAGCATCTTCACTGGGTGCCGCCACACAGGTCAGTGTGGAGTCCCTTCTAACAAGCACTCCTGGAGTTCATTCCACCTTTCTCTGCTGTTAAGAAAACCCATTTCCTCATGTTCAGATCTTGGTGCAAAGTGAAAATAGCCAGTCATATATTAATTAAGCCAATAATTAACTCAGTCATTCAGACAAAAAAGTGTTTTTTAAATACATCTCAAGTAGAAAAGCATAGCTTCTGAAAGCTGACTGTTCAAATTCTCTTGGGCCTTGCCTCATTTTATTTAGCACTGGAAGTAGGGAGAAGAAAACACACAGACTTTCCTGGCACTCGCCTCTCCTCCTTGGCCCCCAGCATACGGCATGTGAAATCTCGGGCGTTTAGGATGGCCCCGACATCACCCACTTCAGAGCGCCTTCGCTATTTCCAGCTGCTGCCTGAGCCAATAGCAGATGGACAACTCAAAGCAGCCGGGAGCCCAGGCTTAGCTGAGGATGTCCTCCAGTCCTCCCAGCCTCTCAGCCCCCTCACTTCCTGGAGACCACGCTCCAAGAAAGGACGCCGAAGGGGCAACCTCAGAAGGAGAGGCACCTGGACGAAAAGGGCAGAGGGACTCAGTGTCCATAACTTCCATCGTCACTGTGACTTGCTCTTGGCTTTCCTCTGAGACAAAACAGCTGTGGTACTGGGGAGCCAGACCAGTCTAAACCAGCCCGGACCACAGGCCTTGGGTCTTGTTTTCCTTAAGATCTTTCGTAGCATTAAATATGAGAGCCTGGAGCTATAGTAATAATTCACACGACCTTATTTGGACCTCTGTAGGTCTGGAAAACTTCACCCTATTGATTTTTAAAGTAAGCCCTCAATTAGCACTCTTGGCTTCTCTGTGTCCATGTGTAAGTCTTGGGCTCCCTTCCAGTGTACAACCCAAGGCTCCTTCACTCACCCTTGCCCCCCTGAAAGGCAGACTTCAAATATGAGGAGCTCAGACTGTGTAACACGAGCCAGGGCAGGATTTGAAGCCAGACGTCTGGAACCCCTAAAGTCAGAGTACAGAGAGATTGTCACCCTATCTTGTTCCTGCCACTGTCACCCAGACTGAAAAGTGACTTGATAAGGAAGAAAGTATACTAGGCTTTACCTCGGCCTCCCTGTGTGGCCTTGGGCAAGTCACTTCTGATCCTGAGTCATTAGCGTCTTGCTGTACAGCGGGTGGGTGAGACTTACTGGCCGCAACCAGCCACCGCCAACCACCAAACACCTCTTCCCAGGAAACAGCATGGGGAGGTCAGAATCTCCTTTTGGCTTAAACATTTCTCCCTCACTCTGTTCTCCCAGCTGAAAGGCCACTTTTAATATAAGTCTTGAGCTGAATGTTGGGAACGTGCCCTGTGAATTTCTCCTACACACACACACACACACACACACATGCATAGGAAATTTGTGCTTCCTTGGCCAAGCAAAGGAGCTGTAACACCAGGATGGGGATTTTCCATTGCCCTTCATGCCAGAATCTGTCTTAACATATTTCTCAGGGTCTCCATCTCCGCTAGCAGACTTCATCCAGGCCTTCCTTGCCCTTGCCTCTGCCCTGTTCCACATCTGCAGGGGCAGCCTCAGAGCCAAAGCCAGCCAACAGCTGAGCATAATGTTCTGGCTGTGTTCCAGAGCATCCTTGGAGTGATTCAGAGGTCACTGGCCTCTGGGGGACATCCAGACCTCCACTCCCCAGTGGTGGAGAGATCTCTCAGCACACCAGTCCTCAAATGCCTTGAAACAATCTCTCTCCAATCCTTTAATCCAGTAGGTTGGACCATTTTCTATTAAGAGACAGTGACCTCAGTGGAAAAAACAAAACATCCATGGGTCATATAATCATATAAAATTGCTTAAGTTAGGTGTGGATGCTGCTGCTGCTCCTTTTTAGCTTAAAGAGATGTATAAGCATTAAACACACCTAATTTTAAAAGGTAAACAAAGCTATACTAAATAATCAATGTTTTTAAATATGTCTTTAATCTAAAGTTTGGTTAGTTGAAACGATACGACTTGAAATAATGTGAAGGAAAGCACAAATAAGAAATTTGTGATGGAAGAAAAGAAAAATAAAGGGTAAGAAAAAAGGTGAAGGAGTGAGAAAAGTCAGGGAGGAAGAGGGAGATGGGATTAGGATAGAGCAGGGAAGACTTATTAGGACAACTGCTAATAATGCCTCACCTTCTGAGCTTCATGTTCCTGGTCATCCCTCACCTTATTAAGCTTGTTTCTAAGTTACTACCCAGATTATAATTTACCATTCGTAAGGAGTCAACATGGTAGATGTTTATTTCTATCATATCATTTAATTTCATAAAAACTCTAAAAATGAGATCTTTTACAAATGAAGAAATTAAGACCAAGAAAATTTGTCCAAGTTCACACACCACTAATAATTAGAATCAGGACTCAAATTCATCCTTTGTTTTAAAACTCTATATACTATGCCATCTTTTATGGGCTATCTCACTATCAGCTCCCTATTGAACACTTGTTTCCCATGACACAGTCACTCTCCCCTCCCTCTAGTCCTCACAGCCTTTAAACTCGCTCCGTCTCTCTTCCCACCTTCCCCAATCTCAGAGCTTTGTGTTCCCCCCTTCACGGACTGCTCTCTCTGCCTTTCTGTGGCCACTCGTGCTCATCTTTCAGGTCTTTCCTTAAGACCCACTTCTTCAGAGAGCCCTGGCACTCATTTTCCAGTCATACTATCACATCATTCTGACTTATTCTTTATCATGGCACTTACCACTAACTGATGTTTTCCTTGCTTATCATCTGTTTCCCTGGGTGAGAACAGAACCTCTGCCTGAGTAAGAACTTAGCAGTCTTATTACTCTATCTCCAGCATCTAACATTATTTCTGGCACATGGAAGATACTTAATAATTGTTTGTTGAATGAATGGATGGGTGAATGAATGAATGGATGTTATCCCTTTATATACTGCTTTTAGCAGAGAGATGAATTTTCCCCAGAGAACCAATAAAATTAAGTCCTAGGCTGCATTTCCCACCTCATTTCAAGTTTCCCCCTACAACTTTAATGAAAACTCACCCATTCCACAAACTTTACAGGATCTCTGCTAAGACTGTGGATGGAGATAAATGAGATTTGGGCCCCAGACACAAGGCTTGATCTCCTGGAGTTTATAGAGCCTAGAAGGGGCAACATGCATGCCTGCAGCATTATACTTCAAGGTTAAAATGCCAGAAAGAATGAAAGAGGAACAAAGTAAACACGTTCAAAGGGAAGAGAAATTTTCTTTGGTTGGGTGCTGGGTGAGGGCTTTAACACAGGTGCCAGCACTGAGACTGAGCCTTGGATGTGGGTTCAGATCCTCCTCAATCTCAGAGGCAGAGCATTACCCAAGCAAGGACTGAGTGCCAGGATCCCCAGGGCACGGCCGGACTGACTGGACATGGCACACGCAAAGGAGGCACACACAAGACAATGATGGAAGTAGAGGTTGGGGCTAGATTGTGCAAGGTCGTGGACTGGACCTAGCCAGGGGAGAGTGAGCCACAGGGCGCCTTGACCTAGAAGCAAAGCGAGCAAGTGCAGCCAGGCTCCCTTCCCCCATCAGTGGATGGGTGGGGGAGGGTGGGCAGAGGAGGGTCTTCACCTGCAGTCATGCGGGGGCTGAACTGGCTTCTCTCTGAGAAGTTCAGTGAGACACATTTCTCTTCTTCAAGTAGTGTGAAAAACAAGCTGGTCGACATACACGATTTCTCAACAGTAGGAAATTAAGCAACAGTTTTTGAGACAACATCCTGCCTTGAGAGAGGGCAAGGCGCCAGAGTAATTTTGCTCTGTAGTCAATCCTGTTTTTGAAAGCAGTTTTCTTTGTAAGGGTGCTAGTCTGTCTGGGAAGGGGTGGAGACCTGGGGCTGGAGACAGGGATGGAAACTAAGAGTGATCTGTATGGAGTTGGCATGGACAGTGGGTATTCTGGTGGAAGAAGACTAGGGTGTGGAGGGTGGGGGAGAGGTGAAGTTGAAGGTGAAGTTGAAGTTCAAGGGAGATCCACCAGATCAGGAATAATTCCAAGCCTCTGCATCCTTTCTCTTCATCTTCCAGAGGCTCATGGCCCCTCCCATAGACTCAGCCATACTCCCAGTTTCAGAGACCAGCAGCCTTTTTCAGCTCCTTCTCCTGGGTCCGTCTCTACAACTACTTTACCACATTGTGCTGTAATTACAGGCTCATACACATGCTCACACACACTGTGAGCTCCTGAGGGCAGGGGCCGTGTCCTCCTCCTCTGGTGTCTCTAGCATCTGTGCAGCCAAGCCTGTAGGCTGGACAAAGTGTTTGGCTGAATGAAGTGGCTCCAGCTGCACCTTCTGGGCGCTACCATCTCTGCTTGATCTCTAACCATCACGGGGCTTGGACAAGGGCTGGCTGCCCTTCCATCCCTGGAAGATCTCATCCATTCTCATGGCTTTAAATAGCATGTTTATGCTAACGACTCCCATACTTCTATCTCTCTAGTCCAAGGCTCCCCTCTGGGCTCCAGACATATATATCCATAAGCCTTCTTGTTATTTCCACCCAGAGGAAGTGTAAACAGCTCATCTTTACCATGTCTGAAACAGAACTCTTCACTCTAAAACCTATCCTCACCCGAAGTATTCCTCACTTTAGAAAATTACCACAATCCTCTCCAAGTTGCTAGAAGTCCAAGGTGGTTCTTGATTCCTTCTTTTCCATCATCCATTTACATCCAACTCATCAGTAAGTTTGTTAATTCTCCCCCAATAAATGTCTAGAATCTGCCCGCTTACCTCCATTTCCATCTCTACCAGCCTGGTGCAGGCCTTGACATCTCTTGCTTGGACTCATTAATAGCTATTTATGTTCTTAACTCTTTCCACTCTATATCTATTCTTTATAGAGCAACGAGAGTGGCTTTTAAAAACACAAATCCTACCACATACCTCCTTGCTTAAACATTCAGTGTCATCAGATTGCACACAGAGTAAACTCCCCCCATGGGTTACAAGGTCCCCCTGACCCAGAGCTTCCTCTCTCTCTCCACTGGGCTTCCTGTCTCTGTGCCCCTTGGCTCATTCTGCCATAGCCACAGTGACTGTCTCTTTCTCTTACTTAAAAAAAAAAAAATATATCAAAGCTGTTTCTCACTCCTGGGACTTCGCATATGGTACTATCTACCTAGCTCACTTTCCCATTTCTTGGCATGGCTAACTTCCTATCCCTCAGATTTAAGCTTAAGCTCACTTCTCCAGAGAGACCTCCCTGGCCATGCAAGGTAAAGTTTAAGTCCCTCCACGCACTCATCACTCCTACCCACACTGCTTAGCCCAGGACTTGGCACCTAATAGGGTTCAGCAATTACTTCCTGAAAGGATGGTAGGTGCAGCCCTGGGTCCCATCTCCTGTGAGTTCTTTTCTTCCTCCTTCCATACCACCAGGGATTCAGCACTCTCCCCACATTTTTACAGTTTCTCAAACCTGCCCACACAAGGACCATATTGTAGGATTTCTTTCTCCTCCAAAATTAGCTGCAAAATTGGACAAAGACTACTTTGCTATCTGCCCGTCACCTTCAGTTTCAGGTTTAAAAGCTAGTCACTGCAGGGGAACAGTGGGGAGAATGGAAAATCACCAACAGGGAGAAGTGGCTGAGTCCAGAGCCCAGTGCAGTTCCCGGAGACGTGGTCGTGCTCTATAGTTAGCTCCTGACTGCCTCTCTTGGCAAGACCCCACCAGTTATCTAGGACAGCCCTGATTTCCACCGATCTGTTCTAGTGTTTGACTATGTACCATGAGCCTTCTTACCATGCGGTCATTCTAACCTCTTCCTGCTCTTCTCCCAAGACAGCAGGCTTTCTTAAACCACCCCCACCCTCAGTAGTTGAAAGGCCACAGTCTGGTCCAAACCCTTGTTCTGCCACATTAACATCTGCATGACTTTGGGGAAATTACTTATCCTCTTCATGTCTCAGTTTGCTCATTTGCGAAATAAGGATAAGAACAATACCTCCATTCCAGGAACTGCCAAAGCCATGACTGGCATAATAAGTGTCAAGTATTTGGAACCCATAAAAAAGTGCCCCCATTTCCCTCAGAATGGATAAATGGTATGACAGAATCCTAGGCTCTAGTGAACACTTTAGTGCTTTGACCAGTGTACACATGATATGGCATTGGATGACTGGTACATTCCTGCGGGCTGGGTTGTGAGCCAGGTCACGTCTATAGGTCAGGAGTTCAGTCTCCCAGAGGAGAGGAAGAAAGTGCGGGGACTTTTTCTTCTAGGGACTCAGGTTTGCACTTTAGTGGGGAAAGGGCAAATCTTTATTGGAAATCAGAGCTCCTAAGACTGGTTTTAGGCAGACAATAAAGGATCTCCAGTCTTTTGGGCATGGTTCTCTTAACCCCAGCTCAGGAACAGGGGTGCATCCCTGAAAAGTGGTTGTGAGATGGCACCCTTCCTGCAGCATCAGTGGGAGACCATAGCTGGAAGGTCTGCTTCCTGTAGAATCCATTGCTTAGTGCTCACTTCCCTTTGACACCCCAGAGCCGCCCCTAACATCTTAATTGAATCCAGTGGCTTAGACCCAACTCTGCAGAGGGAAGGCGTGCCACCTTCTGGGCTAGAGTATTCATTGAGGGACAACCAGTGTCCCAAGGCCACTTTGCTGATAGCCTCTCAAGGTGGGATCACGTGGTCCAGTTGCCCTTCCCGTGGATGAATTCTTCCAGTGCCAACTCAGGCAGTCCTGCCTGAAGTTTGCTTTTATTAAGGGAGCTGCAATGGCTCCTTAAACATTCCAGGGGTGTTCATTTCACACTGTGCAGGTTTCACCTCCCAAGGCTTTGTAGGAGAACCCTCACTTTCAGGCATGGCCTCATAGTCCCTGAGCTCAGGTCTGCTTTAGGCTGTGTCTGTTGGAACAAAACTGAAGTCTGGGCTCTAGGGCAGGCTCTGTCACAGCGGAGGAATGACCTGGGAATTCACCTATTCTATTTCCTTGTTGCTAGTTGGAGAAAACAACCTCTGTGTTAGTTTCCTACTGCTTCTGTAACAAATTACCACAAACTTTAGAAGCATATTTATTCTCTTACAGTTCTAGAGGTAAATTCTGTGGTGCTAGAATCAAGGCATCAGCAGGACTGTACTCCTTCTAGAGGCTTTGGGGTAGAATCCATTTTCTTGCCTTTTTACTGTCAACAAGCCATGGCATTCCTGGGTCTGTGGCACCTTCCTCCATCTTCAGAGCTGATCACTCCAACCTCTGCTTCCATCATCACATCCCCTTTTCTGTGTTTGAAGGATTATTATGATTACATCAGACCCACCCAGATAATCCAGAGTAATCTCCCCATTGCACAATTCTTGATTTAGACACATCTTCAAAGCTCTTTTTGTGTGTAAGGTGCTATATTCCCAGGTTCAAGAATCAGGACGTGGGTATCTTTGGGGAACCCATATTCTGTCTACTGCAATGTCTTAGTGTATAAGCTAGTCTTTTCAAACTTCATCTATTTCCCAGGCTCCAAAAGAGACTTTGTTATCTTAGTCCAAAGTGCCTGGCTTAAGATTCTAAGAATGGAGGATCTATCTGATCCTGGGAGGGATTGGGGGCAGGAGGAGAAGGGGACGACAGAGAATGAGATGGCTGGATGGCATCACTGACTCGATGGACGTGAGTCTGAGTGAACTCTGGGAGTTGGTGATGCACAGGGAGGCCTGGCGTGCTGCGATTCATGGGGTCGCAAAGAGTCGGACACGACTGAGTGACTGATCTCTGATAAATGTTTCTAGTTGCCTGTTTTAGTGTTGAAAGCCCTTAAAGGAACCATCTCCTGGCTATGGTATAAGAGATCCATGTAGCTCTGCATTCACTCTCTCACACAAATGGATTGACTATTATACTTGGATGAAAAAGGCTCTACAATCCTACCCCATCTTTTGATTAACCAGAACCACGTAATCTTATTATTACAGATGATAGTTTATTAATCATAATTACAAATAAGTTTTCCTTGTGTCTACTAAAGGCCCCTGCTATAAGCTGAAAAATCAGAAATTCAGTCTTCTGAAAGAAATAACTAACAAAGGAACGTCAATAAAACAAAACAAAACAAAACCCTGAATCTGGTTGGTACTCTTGACTTGAACCCAATAGGACATACACTCACAGGTACGGTTCAGTTCAGTTCAGTTCAGTCGCTCAGTTGTGTCCGACTCTTTGCGACCCCATGAATCACAGCACGCCAGGCCTCCCTGTCCATCACCAACTCCCGGAGTTTACTCAAACTCACGCACGTCCATTGAGTTGGTGATGCCATCCAGCCATCTCATCCTCTGTTGTCCCCTTCTCCTCCTGCCCCCAATCCCTCCCAGCATCAGCGTATTTTCCAGTGAGTCAACTCTTCTCATGAGTTGGCCAAAGTACTGGAGTTTCAGCTCTAGCATCAGTCCTTCCAAAGAACACCCAGGGCTGATCTCTTTTAGAACGGATTGGTTGGATCTCCTTGCAGCCCAAGGGACTCTCAAGAGTCTTCTCCAACACCACAGTTCAAAAGCAACAAAACTAATACAATTATGTAAAGTTTAAAAATAAAATTAAAAAAAAAAAACAAAACAAAAGCATCAATTCTTCTGTGCTCAGCTTTCTTCACAGTCCAACTCTCACATCCATACATGACCACTGGAAAAGCCATAGCCTTGACTAAATGGACCTTTGTTGGCAAAGTAATGTCTCTGCTTTTCAATATGCTATCTAGGTTGGTCATAACTTTCCTTCCAAGGAGTAAGCATCTTTTAATTTCATAGCTGCAGTCACCATCTACAGTGATTTTGGAGCCCAGAAAAATAAAGTCTGACACTGAAACAGTGTCACTTCTATGAAATGATGGGACCAGATGCCATGATCTTCGTTTTCTGAATGTTGAGCTTTAAGCCAACTTTTTCACTCTCCACTTTCACCTTCATCAAGAGGCTTTTTAGTTCCTCTTCACTTTCTGCCATGAGGGTGGTGTCATCTGCATATCTGAGGTTATTGATATTTCTCCCTGCAATCTTGATTCCAGCTTGTGTTTCTTCCAGTCCAGCGTTTCTCATGAGGTACTCTGCATATAAGTTAAATAAACAGGGTGACAATATACAGCCTTGACGAACTCCTTTTCCTATTTGGAACCAGTCTGTTGTTCCATGTCCGGTTCTAACTGTTGCTTCCTGACCTACGTATAGGTTTCTCAAGAGGCAGGTCAGGTGGTCTGGTATTCCCATCTCTTTCAGAATTTTCCACAGTTTATTGTGATCCACACAGTCAAAGGCTTTGGCATAGTCAATAAAGCAGAAATAGATGTTTTTCTGGAACTCTTGCTTTTTTGATGATCCAGCGGATGTTGGCAATTTGATCTCTGGTTCCTCTGCCTTTTCTAAAACCAGCTTGAACATCTGGAAGTTTACGGTTCACGTATTGCTGAAGCCTGGCTCGGAGAATTTTGAGCATTACTTTACTAGTGTGTGAGATGAATGCAATTGTACGGTCGTTTGAGCATTCTTTGGCATTGCCTTTCTTTGGGATTGGAATGAAAACTGACCTTTTCCAGTCCTGTGGCCAATGCTGGGTTTTCCAGATTTGCTGGCATATTGAGTGCAGCACTTTCACAGCATCATCTTTTGGGATTTGAAATAGCTCCACTGGAATTCCATCACCTCCACTAGCTTTGTTCATAGTGATGCTTTCTAAGGCCCACTTGACTTCACATTCCAGGATGTCTGGCTCTAGGTCAGTGATCACGCCTTCGTGATTATCTGGGTCATGAAGATGTTTTTTGTATAGTTCTTCTGTGTATTCTTGCCACCTCTTGTTAATATCTTCTGCTTCTGATAGGTCCATACCATTTCTGTCCTTTATCGAGCCCATCTTTGCATGAAATGTTCCCTTGGTGTCTCTAATTTTCTTGAAGAGATCTCTAGTCTTTCCCATTCTGTTGTTTTCCTCTATTTCTTTGCATTGATCTCCCTAAATAAATGGACATCCTTACCATAGGCCTATCAGGTTGAGCCAAGTCACCGAGTCAGACTCTCTAGAGTGACTTTGGTCTAGATTTGAATAAGGGTTAGGAAATTATGGCCCTCAGGAGAAATCCAACTAGCTGTTTGTTTTTGTAAATAATGCTTTTTTGGAACATAGTCACACTCATTGAGGGCTTTTCCTGGTAGGTCACTGTTAAAAAAAAATCCCCCTACTATGCAGGAGTCACAGGAGATGCAGGTTCCATCCATGGGTAGGGAAGATCCCCTGGAGAAGGAGATGGCAACCATCATCATTATTCTTACCTGGAAAAATCCCATGGACAGAGCAGCTTGGCAGGCTACAGTCCATGGGGTTGCAAAAAAGTCAGATAGGACTTAGTGACTGAACAACAACATGCTCGTTGAGTCACTGTTATCTATGGCTCACTTCCCACAACAGCAGAATTCAGTGGTTACATACAAGGTATGCAACTCACTTAAAAGTATAAAACTTTGTAGAAATAGACTGCTGCTGTGGCTAAGTCACTCAGCAGCAACCAACTCTTTGCAATCCTATGGACTGTAGCCCATCAGGGGTCCATGGGATTCTTCAGGCAAGAAAACGGGAGTGGGTTGCCACTTCCTTCTCCAGAAATAGACTGCCTAACCCCAGATCAATAAAATTAAAATGAATTACCTACAGTTAAATAGACTAAATGGACTGATATCATATTATTAACATTTATATTAATTGGCATAAGGATAAAACCTTTCTTTTTAATCTATTTATTACCTTCAACTTAGAATATACTTAACTTTTAAATAATATATTTTATTTAACCCTATGTAATCCATAATATTAATATCCCAACATATAATCAATGCAAAAAATATTACAGATAGCCTATATTTTAAATTCTGTCTTCAGTTTTATTTTAAATCTAGTGTTTATTTTTATACTTTAGAGCCTACTGAATCACATTTTGAATGCCATTTTGTCCCAATTGAACTTTCAGATTTCAAAAGGAAAAAAAATAATACCTGAGTTATCTTAAAATAGATTATAAGCTGATATATCATAAAAATGCACAATTTAAAAAGAACAATGTTGTAAACTGTAATGATCTGTATTGATGGGGCTTGTCTACAGAACACTGATAACACAGGTTAAATAGTATGGAAAGTGTCTTTACTGATTTCCTATACTTTTCACGGCCAAATTCCATATTTTATAAGTTTGAGACAATGTAACCAAACTGATATAGCTTATTTACCTTTACAGAGAATTAATACTTGTGATCATGTAGATTATTTATATAGGCTCAATAAGAATCTATCCATTTTTCCTACCAGAATATAATTGAATATTGACTATGCCAAAAATTCCAATTAATTAGGTGTGATAAGCCCTTTTTAAAGGAACAAAGATTATATTTTACATGTAAGGATGACATGAAGTCTTCTCAGGAAAAGTTTTCTGGGACAGCTTTATGGTTTGTGAAATTCCAAAATTTCATTTACTGGCAGACATGTTAACAAATACCTAATAAGGATGGTAAAATTTCTCTGACACATAAAAGTAATTCCCAGCCTAGGAGTTTCACAAGCCTCCAGACAGAAGTTCATTATATGGATATAAATCAAAAACAACAGGCTATCCTGACTGGTTTCAGACTCCAAAATAGTAAATTCTGACTATTTCTCATAAATATGTACTTTTTGACAAAAACTATTTTCTCCTTGATTTTTACCATGCTAACAAGTGAAGATAAACTGAATATGATGGACACTTAAGAAAGCTGCTGATTTCTACTATGAACATGGTAGCCTTAGTCATCTTTTTTCACTTTTTAAATACTTGTTGCAATTTGTATTCAACAAAGCTTTCTTTCTGAAGTTACTTTTGCAATTGTTTACTTGTCCAGATGTTTCTGTGTCTGAGTCTTTGATAGCATTTACTACGTGCTGGCACTAATACCGTGCTGGAGCTGAGGATTTGGAAATGAATTTGAGGAAGAGACCTGCCTGTGAATAAAGAACTTCCCCTCAAATACTTGGTAGGATGTTAATATCACCTTCATTTGTTCTGATGCTCCATGCAAAAGGAAAGGATCCTCAAAACAGTTATGCCTGAGAGGCTATCCCTGGGATCCAGAAAGTTGTCCTCTGACATGATTCTGTCTGCCCACAGCCTCCTGATTCAGCCTTATCTGTGCCTCCTTTGCCCTACTTTGCTCTTCAAAGTGAAAGAAAGAAAGCGAAAGGCGTTCAGTAGTGTCCTACCCTTTGTGACCCCATGGACTGTAGCCTGCCAGGCTCCTCTGTCCCTGGAATTCTCTGGGCAAAAATACTGGAGTTGTTATGTTAGCCACTCCCTTCTCCATGGGGTCTTTCTGTCCCAGGGATCAAACCCAGTTCTCCTGCATCGCAGGCAGATTTTTTACTGTCTGGGCCACCAAGGTGCCTCCCTTACCATACTTCGTGCTTCAACCTCTTAAATCCATGCGGGTCCTGGAACATGGCAGCCTCTTCCCATCATGGGCTTTTTCTGTTTCTCCTGCCTCATATGTTTTTGCCAGGTTAGCACCTGTTCTTCCCCTTCCAACTGAAACATCATTTCCCAAGGAAGACTTCCCTGACCACCCACAGCATTTATAAACTCTCCTAACCCTCAGAAGTACTTTGTTGAACTTTTCACAGTTGTAATAAATCACTGATTTATATGAGCCGCTGTTTAATGTCCATCTTCTTTGCAGACCACGTTCTTCATGAGGACAGGCGCTGATTCTCTGATTTCACTGTTTTCTGCCTCCACCGCCTCCCACAGTACAGGGCAACTGTAAGTGCTCAATTAGCATTGGTTGCATGAGTAAATGAAGGATAAGAGCAGACGATTAGAATGATTGGATCAGGGAAAAATTGTCAGGGTGCTTTCTCTGGGTTTTCATTGTACCTCCCGAGTTGGTTATTCACAAGGTGACATAACTATTGAAAAAATGAAATTTCTAGCACCTCAGGTTCCAAACTCAAAGCAGAAGAGTTTGGAGTTTTGTACCATCCTGAGGTCATTTTTTCATTTATTCAGTCACTTAATAAATACTTCCCTAAGCATCTACTATGTGGCAGGCACTAGGGATGAACACAAATGTGAGTAGAACAGGACCCCGTCTTTGCCTTTACTGAGTTTATAGACTAGTGAGGGAGGCAGACATCAATGACATCCGCACTCACACACAAGATGTAAAATTCTAAGAGTCATGTGCTAGGAAGAGAGGTACAAAGTACTCTGACAACCCCAGTAGGGATCTTCCCTCACAGGGGAGTCTGCCTTTTCTTAAGGTGCTTGCTGAGCTGCATTCTGAAGGATGAGTAAGTGTGTTAAGTTAAGAATATGCGGATTATGACCTGCGGACAGAGGAGGCAGGAGCCATGCACACAGGGTGGGCAGGAAGCTCCTTCACTATCAGCTACGATTTTGGGGAAATGAAAACCTTGGGGCTGTTTTGATTGAAGGCACAGTTTCAATACACAAAGAAAGTGAAGTGGCAGGATTACTTACAGACTCCAGAAACAGAGGAGGGAGGCATGCAATGAGCTGGGGGTAGGAGCAGTGCTCTGTCACAAGCCGGCAGGAGAAAGAGAACAAGCACCTTTTACTTACAAGGTGGTTGAGGAGCACCACTTACTTTTCGAGGGCTCAACTTAAAAATTTTATTTTAAAAGGTGCCCAGGGAAATGCAAAGCAGGACCTTGTGGCTGGAATCCTAAACTCGGGTTCTTCTCTAAATTGCCAGATTCTGGGTGTGAGTAGAGTTCTCATACTGTAAAATGCTTAGGCAGCAACTCAAATAGCTGCCTCATCACAAGAAATGATGCAAACATGGAGTTCCTGCTGCTTGTTGTGACATGAAAAGTCCTTTGTCTCTGCCCTAAGGTTCTGTGTCTTCTGCCGGAATCCATAAGACTGGCTGTCTATCTCATTAGCTTGCAAGTAGTATAAAATCTCAGGCCCTTCATAGTTATTGACATGCAAGTAGATGGCATATGCAAAAGCTGTGTGGTGGATGAGAGCAGAGCAAATATAAGAAAGTTCAAGAAAGAGGGCATTGGGACGTCCCTGGCGGTCCAGCAATGAAAATTCTGTGCTTCCACTGGTTTCGAACCCTGGTCAGGGAACTAAGAGCCCACATGCCACGTGGCGCGGACAAAAAGTAAAAAAAGAAAGATGGAATGAATGGATGGGTTACAGGGGCTGAAGGGGGCAGGACATGAGATGAGGTTGGGAGGTGCTCTGGGACCCTTGGCCAGTCATGCTGGGGCAGCCCCAGGCAATGTCTTGGCCTCTTCTGGCCACATTCATGCATGACATGTGGAACTGATCGAACTGGGTTTAGGGGAGCACAGGATAAAGCGTGGGCCAATCTAAGCCTATGAAATAATTTTTAACAAAGGAGGAGAGTGAAAGTAGGTGTTTTCTTAACATCCTGCACCCTGTTATGAAAATTTTTACATACCTACCACTGTAATATTTCTATTAGACATTAGAAGAAGTCTATTTCCCAGTGCCCCAAACAAAGAAAGGTTATTATGAACTATCATTTCTGTCAATTATCTAGGGTACAAAAGAAGGCTATTTACTTTAAAAGGGTGAAGCAATGACCCTTTAGTGTTCATGAGTATGACTCTGGACAAACTGCTGTCTGACCATTTCTTTCAGTGAAGAGTTGTTTCAGTTTTACAGGGAGAGGAAGGAAGAGAAGTGCACAGAGAGATAGACCTCACCAAGAGAGGGCTGTGAAACCAGTGTGGCTAACATCAGATTAGTACCGAATGTTAGTGTCAAAGTAAAGGTATCTATTGAGAAGCCCTCTGACCTATTCCAGCAACTGGAGTTCTGGATTTTTCACTCCCTGCCTATTAATTCATTTGTAGCCTACGAAGAATGGAGTTGTCCAGGATCTTTGGCTCAAAATGTATCCACAAATAGGACAAATCATGCAGAGCCTTGTTAAGAAGTTTTGTTCTTATCTGAAGAGTGACCAAAAAAAAAAAAAAAAAAATCGCCAAGGGATCTAGAAAGGGGTGGTATCATTACACTTGGGTTTCAAAAGAGAGGAGCTAAGGGAATGGAGGTTATTGATCTGAGATTATCTGCTCCTGAGGGAAACTGAATTGTCTGCATTTTTACTTCTTGGTATTTCACTGAAGCCCCAGACTTGCCAAATTCTTTCTCATTCATTGTAACTGGCATTTCAAAAGGAAGGAAAGCAGCAGCAGGTCTCAGAGTGCCACTCAGCAACTTCCCACTCCTCCCTAGCTTTTCTTGTTAAACAATCAGCATGTCAGTTGCTGAAAGGCTCTCTGGCCCTCACCTTGACCTTCAGGCTGCTATGGGAAGCAGGCTTGGAGAGGAGGAGAGGAGGTCAGGCAGGGTGATGCCGGGATCAGGGAGAGAAGAAATAACAGCCTTGTTTGGAGGTGCTGTGGGTTGCAGAATTCAATTGTGCCCAGTTTCAGCCTGGCCAAAGGCCTGGACAGAGGGCTGGAGAGGCAAAGGTAGGGGTTGCCAGAAAAGCAGGGGAACTGCTGACTTTTGGAGAAAAGTGAGTGGGAGGCTGAGTCACTGGGCCCAGGAGCCCCCAGATCATCCTTCTAATGGCTGTTCTACTGGCAGATGCCTCAGGAAGACTTGGCCCAAGTTTTCAAGACTCTCCAGGGTTTCCCAATCCACCTCTTGGGGCCCACAGTGCTCCTCCCCCGCCACTTCACAGTCTGCCAGTTCCTTCACTGACACACAGCTCGGTTTCCAGTAAAGGGAGGATTGTGGTGCAGGGGAGTGGAGAAGGGTACGTATAAGAGGAAGCTGGAGGCCCAGGAAGTGTCCTGCTCAGGCAGCTGGGGAGCAGGAACCTGAAGGCACAGGAAGAGGCCGCGCCATGCCCTCCTCTGCTGCAGCCAGGATGGGGCTGAGGGTGGCTCAGACAGGTCTCTGGGTTGGCCGCAGAGCTACTGCTTGCAGAGACTGGCCTCCTACCTGCTGTGGGGAGAGGCAGTGGGCTGGAGAAGGGGCGGTGCAGAGCCAGGGGAGAGAGAGGAGGTTCCTGGTGTGAGGAGGCCCTGGATTCTGTGGCGGTGGAGGGTGGGTGCAGGGAGCAGGAGGGAGGACCAGAGGTGCTTGCAGGGGGTCTCATCCTGGATTTCCCTTCAGGTTTTGTGGTCCTGGTGCTGCTCCAGAGCTGTGAGTAACCTTCTTTTAACTCATGGAAGGTGGGGGTGTGGTGAGGGCTATATGGAAGGGAACTTGGCATTTTTTCCCAGTTTCTTCTGTGATGCAAATGGCTCAGAAACATTAGCATTTGTTAAACCAAGGTGATGAGTATATAGATGTTTATTATACTACTCTCTACTTTTCTGTATATTTACTATTTTTCAAAATTAAAAGCTTTCAAAGGCTCAGGTTCAAAGAAGGCTTCAACCAATAGCCTAGTGGGAACCACTAACAGGAGCCCAGGAATAGCGTGTATGAGTGATGCCCACTCCAATCAAGAGGGCAGAAGAGGCCTGCTCCGCAGCAGCAGAAATTAGAAAAAGAAGAGAGCAGGAACTTTCCAGCCCACTGGGTTATTGTGTCTCAGCTAGGGGGATGGACTGAGGGGCCCGGAGACTGCCATTCTGGGTGGGTTACAAGTCAGGGGTACCTTCCCCATGAAGGCAGAGAAGAGACAGGCCAGAGCCTCTCAGACCAAGGACTCCTGAAAGGCAAAGGTCTTCTAACACTGGCTGTTTGGAGCTAGGCCACTCCTTTCCTTCAAAGCCTCCAGGGAACCTTCCTTACTTGTACCAAGTCCCATCTCATCTTTATTCATCAGAGCCTCCTCACTCCCTACAGTGTTCTGTTCTTAGTCTGCAGTATATTTATATACTTTGATCTTTCCTAAGCATTTTCAAAATAGGTTTTATTTTCACCAGACAGAGAACTCCCTTGAGCCAGTTGCTTTCACTGAGAATTTTAACTATGCTCACAATTCTACCCATCCATCCCACCCCTCCCCAAAACCCCACTGGTGCTCAGCTCAGGGCCCCAGCCAGAGGGTCCCTGGCTCAACCTTGGCCCAGGGCTCACCCTAGCTTTCTCCTCAGGTGCTGCATACAAGCTGATCTGCTACTACACCAGCTGGTCCCAGTACCGGGAGGGTGATGGGAGCTGCTTCCCAGACGCCATCGACCCCTTCCTGTGCACCCATGTCATCTACAGCTTTGCCAACATAAGCAACAATGAGATCGACACCTGGGAGTGGAATGACGTGACGCTCTATGACACATTGAACACGCTCAAGAACAGGTTGGGCCACTGACTAGCCAGGGCAGGAGAAGGATGGAGGTTAGGAGGGCTGCTTTCAGGGTAGAGTACGCCTGCTCAAGGGGATGGGCAAGGTCCCCAGGACTCACTTCTGGGTGGAGAATTGGAGAGCCTTGGCTCAAATGGGAGGAAGTGATGAGGGCAGAGGTCAGGGTATAGAAGAAGCCTGCAGAAAAAGGCATAGCTGAACTCCCCTGGGAGAAGGAACTCTCTCTGTCCCCTGTAGGTGCCTCTCCACAGAGAAAATGTTCATGGTTCTATTTTGCCATATTGTGGCTTCCCACTGGAGGGAACAAAAATGGGCAACACATCTCAGAATATGTGCCATAAATACTTAGAAAACCTTAGAATAGTGAATTTCAAGGTTGGAAGGGCCTTGGAGGCCTGATTCAGCCTCTACCCAAAGCTAGAAGCCTACTACAGCTTCCTAAACATGGGGTCACCCCATGTCACGGCAACTTCACTCAACCCCAGCCTTCCTGCCTCTCTGTGCCCCACAGGAACCCCAAGCTGAAGACCCTCCTATCTGTTGGAGGATGGAACTTTGGTTCTCAAAGGTAGGATGCATCCCCCAGAGGATGATGGGATAAGAGGAAGCATAGGTTTCTCTACATCCGTGGGATGAAGGTCACAGGGACCCCAGAATGGTCAGGCACAGGGACGTGAATGGTTGTCAGGAGTTTGTATCACATGCAATCATGAAATCAGAGCTCAGAAAGGGTAAGGAACTTGCCAAGAGACACACAGCAAGATGGCAGTCAATGTTCTGATTTCTTGCCAATGCTCTTTTTACTACTTCTCAGACATGAAAACAAAGAAATTTGAGGGGATACTGTCCTAAGGGTTGGAAGGAGCAAGATGGAATGAATGGGAATTTGGGAGTGGAGACCCTGGGAGGACTTCCTGGAGTGGGTAGAGTTGGAGCAGCTTTAAAAAGAGTTAAAGTAATGGCTATAACAGCTCTCATTTATTGAGTGGTTGCTATGTGTCAGGCATCCTGTCCAACCACCATCACATGTAATCCTCATAATAGCACTGTGAGATATTACATTTATGCCTGTTTTACAGATGAGGAAACTAAGACTCAGGTTATAATCTTCTCAAAATGGCTTGGCTACTAGGTGACAGAGCCAGGGATATCTGATTATAAAGCACATGTTCTTTCTATTAATAAGATGATTAGAAGTGGGTCCTGTCCAAACCATGCCCTCCTATAGCTGTGTGAGTTCAGGCTCCCAGCTGCACATGCCCCAGAGACCACTCCAAGGGGCCAAGGCACCCAGCATTTTGGTGCTGAGCACTCTACTGTGGTGATTTTGGTTCTAGATTTTCCAAGATAGCTTCCAAGACGCAGAGTCGCAGGACTTTCATCAAGTCGGTGCCACCATTTCTGCGGACCCATGGCTTTGATGGACTGGACCTAGCATGGCTCTACCCCGGGTGGAGAGACAAGCGGCATCTCACCACTCTGGTCAAGGTGCTGGTCGGGTCGGGGAAAGGGGCAGGGAGGTGGGGAGCACCAAGGAGTGGGGAGGGAGGAAGCTATCTTCGGGCATGTTCTCCTGAGGCAGGCAAAGGGAGACTAAAGCCTCCTTGCTGCAGAGTCCTGAGATCTGGACCAAAGGTAAGACAAACAGGCCTGTGTCCTGAGGTCTGACACAGCAGGGAAGACATCCTCTGAAAACAGGGGGAGGTGGGCTGGGGTTCTAAGAGGCAGCGTCCACTAACCGGGGCACCTACTCCTCACTGCCACTTAGTCGAGCATCATTGTCCTCTATTCATTCTCAAACTGACACTGTGCACTCCCAAGCATGCACTAAATCAGGGATACTCAACTCCATCTGGGGGCAGCCCAAGCATCTCTAGTTACCCTAGGGGCAGAGCAATCAAACAAATTGTTCACAGTATCAGTAACATTTGCTGGATCATAGAGAAAGCAAGGGAATTCCAGAAAAACATGTACTTGTTTTTCATTGACTACAATAAAGCCTTGCACTGTGTGAATCATAACAAACTGTGGAAAACTCTTAAAGAGATGGGAATACCAGACCATCTTACCTGTCTCTTGAGGAACTATGTGGGTCCATAAGCAACAGTTAGAATCTCAACAACTGACTGGTACAAAATTGAGAAAGGAGTATGACAAGGCTGTATATTGTCACCCTGTTTATTTCACTTATATGCAGAACACATCATGCAAAATGCTGGACTGGGTGAATTACAAACTGGAATCAAGATTTCCGGGAGAAATATCAACAACCTCAGATATGCAGATGATACCACTCTAATGGCAGTAAGCAAAGAGGAACCAAAGAGCCTCTTGATGAGGGTGAAAGAGGAGAGTGAAAAAGCTGGCTTAAAACTCAACATCAAAAAAAAGAAGATCATGGTATCCAGTCCCATCACTTCATGGCAAACAAAAGGTGAAAAGGTGGAAGCAGTGACAGATTTCCTCTTCCTGAGCTCTAAAATCACTGTGGATGGTGACTGCAGCCGTGAGATTAGAAGATGGTTGCTTCTTGGAAGGAAAGCTATGACAAACCTAGACAGTGTATTAAAAAGCAAAGACATCACATTGCCGACAACGGTCCATATAATTAAGGCTATGGTCTTTCCAGTAGTCATGTACGAATGTGAGAGTTGGACCAGAAAGAGGGCAGAGCACTGAAGAATTGATGCTTCAAACTGTTGTGTTGGAGAAGACTCTTGAGAGTCCCTTGGACTACAAGGATATCAAATCAGTCAATTCTAAAGGAAATTGATCCTAAATATTCATTAGAAGGACTGACACTGAAGCTGAAGCTCCAATACTTTGGCCACCTGATGTGAAGAGCCAACTCAATGGAGAAGACCCTATGCTGGGAAAGATTGAAGGCAGAGGAGAAGGGGGGGACAGAGGATGAGATAGACGGATGGCATCACTGATTCAATGGACATGAACTTGGGCAAACTCCAAGAGATGGTGAGGGATGGAGAAGCCTGGTGTGCGGCAGTCCATGGGGTCGCAAACAGTCAGACACAGCCTGGCGACTGAACAGAGTAGAACAACAGACTGAACAGCAGTCAGTATGAATCACTTTAACTTTGTGTTCTCATTTACTACCTTAAACAAAGCACAGACCAACAGCAAATGTCTTCCAGCTCTATCTGTGGACCAAGCGGGATCACTCTTTATTCTCATGGTCCCTGCAGGATAAAGAAAAATGGAATACTGATGAGTACACATGGGGTGTAGGGATGAGACTGGCCCAAACTGTTTTTAGGAAAAGGATGGGTGAGCCTGCAGATGGGACCACTTTATCATTCCCACTAAGCTCCGGTCTGGTTGGAGATTACAGCAGACAGGGAAGGCCAATGACATCCTCAAAGATCTTTCTCCACAAGGCTTGCTGTCACTCACCTGCCTCTCTCCCAACCAGGAAATGAAGGCTGAGTTTGTAAGGGAAGCCCAAGCAGGCACAGAGCAGCTCCTGCTCAGCGCAGCAGTGCCTGCAGGGAAGATTGCTATTGACAGAGGCTATGACATCGCCCAGATATCCCGGTGAGTCTCCTGACCTACTCCGCCTTGGCAGTCTGTGTACAATAAGAAGACCAGGCTTTTGGTCCCAATTTCTCCAGAGATGAGTGACTTTGAGCAAGTCACATCACTTCTCTGTGCCTCAGCCTTCCTATCTGTCAAAAGGGGTATAATAATCCCTATCTTTCCTTTTCACTTGGGATATTGTGCTGACCAATTGAGAAAATTGCTATGAATGTATGTTTGTGGGAAAAGAAGTAGAGAGAGTTATATAAATGAGCCAGTCACTAGTCTCTGGAAGGGCAAAGCAGCAGTTAATAATACCTTTCATTTCTAGGCTGCTGGAGAGTCCTCAAGGGACTCTGTCTTGCAGAGACTCCCCTTTCTTGTCCACCTGTCCCTTCTCCTCGCCTTGCCTCCTTATGCATGTGGCGATGTGCAGTCTCCAGCCAAGCAGCTTGATTTCTTGGTGGAACAAAACATGGATCTTAGGAAACCCAAGAGTAAGAGACAAAGACTCTTCACTCTGACTAGAATCTTCTTTAGGGTCTCAGGCACATGTAGATTCATTGTTTTAATTGCTTTAATTGATCACTTCAGTTCAGTCACTCAGTCGTGTCTGACTTTTTGCAACCCCATTGATTGCAGCATGCCAGGCTTCCCTGTCCATTACCAAACTCAGGTCCATCAAGTTGGTAATGCCATACAACTATCTTATCTTCTGTTATCCCCTTTTCCTCCTGCCTTCAATTATTCCCAGTATCAGGGCCTTTTCAAATGAGTTAATTCTTCCCATCAGGTGGCCAAAGTATTGGAGCTTCAGCTTCAGTGGCAGCATCAGTCCTTCCAATGAATATTCAGGACTGATTTCCTTTAGGATGGACTGATTGGAACTCCTTGTAGTCCAAGGGACTCTCAAGAGTCTTCTCCAACACCAGAGTTCAAAGGCATCAATGCTTCAGCACTCAGCTTTCCTTATAGTCCAACTCTCACATCCATACATGACTACTGGAAAAAAACATAGCTTTGACTAGATGGACCTTTGTTGGCAAAGTAATGTCTCTGCTTTTTAATATGCTGTCTAGGATTGGTGATAGCTTTTCTTTCAAGGAGCAAGCATCTTTTAATTTCATGACTGCAGTCACCATCTGCAGTGATTTTGTAGCCCAAAATATAAAGTCTCTCACTGTTTCCATTGTTTCCCCATCTATTTGCCATGAAGTGATGGGACCGGATGCCATGATCTTAGTTTTTTGAATTTTGAGTTGTAAACCAGCTTTTTCACTCTCTTCTTTCATTTTCATCAAGAAGCTCTTTATTTCTTCTTCGTGGGTGGTGTCATCTGCATATCTGAGGTTGTTGATATTTCTTCCAGCAGTCTTGATTCCAGCTTGTGCTTCATCCAACCCAGCATTTCACATGATGTACTCTGGATATAAGTTAAATAAGCAGGGTGACAATATAGAACCTGACATACTCCTTTCCCTATTTGGAACCAGTCTGTTGTTCCATGTCCAGTTCTATTGCTTCTTGACCTTCATATAGATTTCTCAGGAATCAGGTAAGGTGGGCTGGTATTCCCACCTCTTTAAGAATTTTCCACAGTTTGCTGTGATCCACACAGTCAAAGGCTTTGGCATAGTCAATAAAGCAGAAGTAGATGTGTTTCTGGAACTCTCTTGCTTTTTCGATGATCCAACAGATGTTGGAATTTGATCTCTGCTTCCTCTGCCTTGTCTAAATCCAGCTTGAATATCTGGAAGTTCACAGTTCATGTACTGTTGAACCCTGGCTTGGAGAATTTTGAGCATTACTTTACTAGCGTGTGGAATGAATGCAGTTGTGCGGTAGTTTGAGCATTCTTTGGCATTGCCTTTCTTTGGGATTGGAATGAAAACTGACCTTTTCCAGTCCTGTGGCCACTGCTGAGTTTTCCAAATTTGCTGGCATATTGAGTGCAGCACTTTCACAGCATCACGTTTTAGGATTTGAAATAGCTCAACTGGAATTCTATCACCTCCACTAGCTTTGTTCATAGTGATGCTTCCTAAGGCCCACTTGACTTTGCACTCCAGGATGTCTGGCTCTAGGTGAGTGATCACACCATTGTGGTTATCTGGGTCATGGAGATCTTTTTTGTGTAGATCTTCTGTGTATTCCTGCCACCTCTTCTTAATATCTTCAGCTTCTATTAGGTCCATACCATTTCTGTCCTTTATTGTGCCCATCTTTGCATGAAATATTCCCTTGGTATCTCTAATTTTCTTGAAGAGATCTTTAGTCCTTCCCATTCTATTGTTTTCCTCTATTTCTTTGCCTTGATCACTGAGGGTGGTCAAGTGATCATTGATCACTTAGAGGGTGGGAATGAGGTGGCTCTCAATTATTTGCCCCAAACACCTAAAGCTCATATTCATGCAATCCACCTGGAGACCCCTAATCTGTGTGTGTAGAAAGCTTACTCCCTATTACAAGGAATCATAGTTTCAGGCCATCCTTTGGTCCTGCTCTTTCCCCACAAGGCTAGTTACTGATGATATTAATCTGCTTTCTCAAAGATGAATGTGGTTGGAGAGTAGGGATTGAGATGTGCTGGAGGGCAGCTCCCACTTGTGTCCTGGGTGCAGACAGGAAGAGCCCTGTTCTTGCTTTGAATGCTCCTGTGGGACCCTGAGCAGGAGCCTAGGTCCAGCAGCCTAGTCTGGTCACTGGGTTCTACCAGATTTTGGATTAATGACTGCCTGTTTTTCTTGCTCACATCCTGTTGGGGTGGTGTGCTTTTAAACTTTTCTCCTTGCCTTGCATCCACTCTTCTATAGACACCTGGACTTCATCAGCCTTTTGACCTATGACTTTCATGGAGCCTGGCGCCAGACAGTAGGACATCACAGCCCCCTGTTTCGAGGCCAGGAAGATGCAAGTTCTGACAGATTCAGTAATGCTGTGAGTTTCCCAAAGGAGGGAAGGCTGAGAGGGGGCCACAAACGCCTGCTGCCTGCCAGAGCTCACACACCAACCTCTCCACTGCTTGGTAAACCTGTAAGGGAGGGGTTAGGGGCCCACTTCACAGATGAGGAATCTGAGGTGCAAAGTTCATGCATTCTCCATGGCTCTGGGAACTGAGGAGGTGATACGTACATAAAGAATCAAGATATCTCCTGACGGGCCTATAGGGTGAAGGCACAGGGCAGGTGGGAGACAGCAAAAGAGGGCTGGGGGCTGAGAAGCCAAGAGTCTAGTCTAGCCCTGCCATTTGATTGCTGTGAAATGTGAGCCAGGCACCTGATTTCTGCAACTACGAAACAGCATCTTTTCCTATACCTGAGAGGATTTCTTTGAGATGGAAACTGTACAGTGCTTTTTAGACTGACATTATAAGTTTCCGGAAGGAAGGGAATTCCAGATGCATATAGATCTGGAACTCCTTTCAAGGCAGCAGTGGGAATTGCACGACCTTTTCCCTCCTAGACTAACTGCTCAAACTGTCCCGCCCTTCCCACACCCAGGACTATGCTGTGAGCTACATGCTGAGGCTGGGGGCTCCAGCCAATAAGCTGGTGATGGGTATCCCCACTTTTGGGAAGAGCTACACTCTGGCCTCTTCCAAGACAGATGTGGGAGCCCCCATCTCAGGGCCGGGAATACCAGGCCAGTTCACCAAGGAGAAAGGGATCCTTGCCTATTATGAGGTATGAGCTAGGAAGAAGGTAAGATTTCCCACAGCATCAGCAACCCTGGGGAAGCTGGCCCTCCAAATCACCCCCATTTTACTCCTTTGAAAATTAAAAAAAATTAAAAAAAATTCCAGCAGACTTAGCACTCTAGAGAAGAGGGAGGAGGAGGGCAGGCACATCAAGTCTTCATCCCCTCTGGCCACCAAGTTGGGGCCTTCCTTTTGGCCCAGGAAAAAGCAATGGCCAAGAGGGAGGTTCTGTTTTGTTTTGACCCAACTTCTGCTGCTCTGAGTTGCCTTGGCCAGTCCTCAGTGTCAGTGGAGAGCAGCCACAGAACCCTGGGATATTTGCATCTGTTTTAAGTAAAGTTGCATGAAATCTGCAGGTTCTAGGGGGCAGGTGCAACCTGCAGGATGAAGCAAGGGGCTGCAATAGATTTGGGGGGTAACATCCCCCCAGTGACCGGCAACGTCTCAGCACAGCTCTCCAGCCACCCCTGCCCTGTTCTCTGCTCAGATCTGTGACTTCCTCCACGGAGCCACCACCCATAGATTCCGTGACCAGCAGGTCCCCTATGCCACCAAGGGCAACCAGTGGGTGGCATATGATGACCAGGAGAGCGTCAAAAACAAGGTATGTTCACAAGGCCATACCCCCCAGATGAAAAGCGAGAGGGACGCCCCCTGCACTGAGGGTGGGGCTTGGCTACAGGGGTGTTTCGGTCCCAGTGTCGTCTAGATAGCATGCCCCCATGTGCACCCTGGCACGGGAACCCAGCCACGCCCGCCTTGGGTCTCCCCACCAGGCACGGTACCTGAAGAACAGGCAGCTGGCTGGCGCCATGGTGTGGGCCCTGGACTTGGATGACTTCCGGGGCACCTTCTGTGGGCAGAACCTGGCCTTTCCTCTCACGAATGCCATCAAGGATGTGCTTGCTGGGGTGTAGCCTTCTGCCCTTGGGCTCACAGTGGGGCAGAGATGCCTCTCACACTTGGCTCTGACTGACCAGAAGCCTGATCTCCTGCCCTGCTGGGGCCCCACTGAGCCTCAGCCTGCCTTCCTTGGGCCCATGTGAGGGCCAAGGCTCCGCAGTCTGAGCTCAGCTCTGGTTGAGGGGCAGGCTGGGGTGGGGCTGTGGGGCCAGCACAGCGCACAGCGCACAGCACAGGGTCAGCACAAATCTGCTGACGAACAAGAATGCTCAGCAGCGCCAAGCCCGACACCAGGAGATTTCTTCCCCTTGCTTACTCCTGGGCCTGACGCCTAAGGACGCCATTTTGGCAAGCTCGGCTGCCACACAGCCTTATAAGAAGCAGCAACCACAGTAATTACACCATCTGCAAGGCCTGGCTTGAAACCTTTTCCCGGGAACATAACTGTACCTCCATCCCACTTCCCCCTGCTGGTTCTGGACCTGCTCAATAAAGCACCACGGTTCACCCGTTGTTGGCACTTGCTTCAGTATCTGTGGCCCCACTGGGCTCACCTCCCACCTCTCTTCTGGAATCCTTTCTCTCAGACTTGAGAGAGCCCTGAGGTGCAGAAAGTGAGACCACCCTGTCCTCTGCTGCCTCCAGGGCACCCCCCAAAGTGGCAAGCATCACCAGATTCATTGGATGTGGGCTTAACCCAAGAGTGCTGGAGGCCTTCTAGATCTTAAATTCATTGTCATCCAGACTTCTGTATATGGTTCTTTGTTGAAAGAAGCCTTTTCTGTTTCCAGGGGCTAGCAGGCACTAGAAAGGAAACCCTTTAATTCCAGCCCTTCATCTCTTCTCACCCTGGGGAGGGGTAGGAGCCAATATAGGGCCAGGTTAGAGAGCCCTGACCCTGGACTCAGAGGTAGAAGGAGACACCGATGTTACCTCACACACTGTCCCACAATCCCTGGTCTAGAGTCTCTGCAGATCTTGAGAGCTGGCCTTCCAAGCTCCCCTAACACTCTCAGTGAGCAGTTGCTCATCACCTTAGAAGAGCCCTTTTCATTGCTGGACTGAAATTGGTCAGATGTCGTAGGGCTGTAGCCTAGGCCTCTGTCTCTTTCCTCTCAGGACACACTTAGCCCTCAGCCCATGCAGAAATCAAGGCTCCTTGGCCCAGCCTGGGACACAAGGTGGGGGCCAGATGAGACAGTGTGGGTCAGACAGGATGAGCTCAGAAGATCAGCCAAGCTTCCAGTCTTCATGAAGTACAGATGCTCTTAACAGTTCCTGCACACTCCAAGAACCTTGGACAAGCTTTGTATCCAGAGTTCATCTGCATGCTCCAAAATCAAAGAGAATTTATTTATGGATTCCCGGATGTGTGAATTATCTGTGACTTGGCCCAGTGGTTTGTGGCACTAGTTTGAGGTGTGGGGAAAGGAAATACCTATCGGCCTCCCTGAAATCTGAACTAGCTGGAGCAGGGCAGAAGCAACTAATCCCAAGGTCACTGCCAAGCTAAAGGCAAAGAGTGAGAACTTGGCCAGAGCTTCAAGGTTGCCTGGCATTTCACTGCTGGCCAGTGGGCCCAGCATTCCCAATCTGTGCCCACAGCCCCCCCACCACACTGGGGTCTTTGAAATGCCAGGAGCTGTGAGTCCTCCAGTGCAGCTACCCACCTCCCCATCTCCCCCGGCCACCCTTCCCCCATCCTGGGACAGGCTCTGCAGGGCTGACTCAGGGTCCCACAGAGTTAGTCACATTCACTTATAGCTGCAGAGTCAGAGGCCAGGGATGGGGATCGGGTCTCCAGGACCTAAATCCTGCCCGGCAGGACTCTGACTCACCCAGCAGAGGGCCCGGGCACCCAAGCAGGGCAGGATGGAGAGGCTCCTGAGGCCCTCCACTGCCTTTCCCAACAAGGACAGCCACCATGGGACGTGGCCACCACACTCCTGTGCCCTCAGCGCTGGGGAAGGGGCAGAGTGTGAACGCGACTGATGGCTTGAAATAAATTACACGGGCATTGATTTTAAAATGGTAGGATATATCATACATGCTGAAGAGTGCACAAAATGTATTTTCTTTTTTTTAATTTAAAGAATTACTATATAGTGAAAGGCTGTATAACTACTACTCAGGACAGGAAACAAGACCTCATTTGTGCCTCTGAAACTCCATATCTCTGTCCCTCCACCCAGAGGCAAGCACTATCCTAATCTTCCTTGACTTCTTTTGTGGTCTTATCACCTAAAGATGCTCCCTGAAGAAGAGAGCTGGTGCTGCCCGTGTTTGAATTGAGTATGAATGGGGTCGCATCACTTTCTGTGCCCAGCTTCTTTCGCTCCCTGTTATGTCTGTTAGATCAACCGTGTAGCTGAAGTTTGCTCATTTTATTCCATTTTTGGTTTATAGGTGCACATATATGCCACTTATTTATGCATTCCTCTGTTGAGGCAGAGCTGTGTTCTCCAACTTTAATGTTATACACAATGCTGCTGTGAATGTTTACATGCATGTTTCTGGGACTGTAATTGCTGGGTCACACATTTTCAGTTTGACTAGATACCATCTCACTTTTTTCAAAGAGATTGCTCCCATCTACACTCCTGCCAGCAACATATCTTAATGTTTTATTGGATGAATGACTCAGTGACTAGAAATCTGGCCATACCTGCCTCATTTCCCCCGTGGCACACAAATGTCCATGCCATGTTCTGCTTCGAGGACTCTAGAAGTCTCTGAGTGCTGTCCTCCTCCAAGATCGCTTCCAGATCTGTCTTACGACTTGATTTCACCCCAAGGGCTAGGGGACTGTCATAGTGCCCTCTGTAACAGACAAGGAAACTGAGGTCCAGAGCAGGAATTTGAGAGGCTGGGTAACCTGGGGCCTTGGACTCCCTTCCTGGGGTCCCATTGTTAGAAGACTTCCTGCAATCCAGCCCACTTTGGGCATCTCAGCTCCCTCCCTCTCTAGGCCCTCAGCCTCATAGAGCCCAAGTGAAAATTCCCAGGGAATATGAGGACTAGGGGAGTGTGGGAGCCCAGGAACAAAGTTGGGAGTGCTCTGAGAGAAGGCTGCTTCAGGCTGTGTGCACCCAAGCCGAGAAGCCCTGAGCACAAGTGGCCCCACAGAGGCCAAACACACAGAGCCTGATCTGGGTTCATTATCCAGATGGAAGCTCTGGTTCCCAATGCCCTGACCCCTGGCACAGCCTCCTGGCAAGGTCCCATCTCACTGATCTGTGCCCTCCTCCCATCTGGGCACAAGAACCCTGTCTCTAAGATTCAATCGGGATGATGGACGAGGTTGTGTGCTCCTCAAGGGACCCTTGCAGTTCCTCCCCCAGAGCTATTCCTGGCCTATGCGCCTCCCTCTCCCTTCAGTCCCCCTGCCTGACCTGACCCCACAGCTGGGAACATTTGCTTGGGGGTGGGGCAGCCCCCTGACTATATAAGACTGGACCTAGGTAGTCCCAGGCACCCTGGAAGCACAGCTCCTCCAGTGCTAATCCCTGCACACTCCAGCTTGACCCTCCAGCGGGCACTGCAATGACAGAAAAAGCCACCTCGAAGGCCCCTGCCTGTGGTCTGGAGGAGACCGCCTCTGAGTCTGCACATGTGCCCCTTACAGAGCCCTCTGGAGACACGGCAGCTACGCAGGCTCCTGGGGGGGAGCAGGCTCCCGGGGGACAGCAGGCTTCTGACCCACAGAAGTCTGCCCGTCAGCCTCCTGACCCCGCAGCCTCTGCAGCCCCCACAGGCCCTGCAGCCACTGACCCTGCACTTCCACGTGAAGGTGATGAGAGCTGGGGCTGGCGGAGGGGGGAGGCAGTCATGGCAGGGAGCGGTGGGGGGCGAGGTCTCGGCTGCAAACCCCTTCACCGCCCCCTGCTTCTCCCTCAGATGTCCCCAGTGCCCCGCTGCTGCTGGCCGTGGAGGATGTGAGTGACAGCTCGGTGACTGTGAGCTGGGAGCCTCCAGAGAGGCTGGGGAGGCTGGGGCTTCAGGGCTATATGCTGGAACTCCGTCGAGAGGGAGGTGAGCTCCGGGTTAAGCCCTCGTATACGGAGGGGAGGTGGGCCTGGGGGGCAGTTAGGGACAAGCCCCCAGACTCTGCAGTTGAGTCAGAACAGAGGGAGATGCAGAGCGGGAGTGGAGGCAGTCTGCTTAAGCCTCACGGACAGCGTCTTGCTCACCTACGCATCTCTGAAAGCAGGAGGGCATCCAAGGGGCCTCAGCAGGTGCCTTGTCCTCCAGCTTCAGGAAGCCTCTGAGTAACAAGGGTAAAATGGTCGGTGACACTGCGGTTCTCCTCTGTAAGAATTAAGGAGGTTCTGAGTCTCAGAGGACCCTGCTTGTAAAGAAGCTGAGGGAGAGGGCTAAGTTAGAACAAGAGACAGCGAGGAGAAGGAGCGGGGCTGTGGCCAAACTCCTGATGCCGCCATCTTGTCCACCTCCGCGGCAGGCAAGTTCAGTCCGGCTCCTGCCTTTGCCTCCGCCTTGCTGTGTGACTTGGTGAACGTGTCCAAGCCTCTCTGGGCTTCAGGAAACCCGTCTCTGGCCACCACTCAAAGGTTCTGACACAAGGTGTCTTTGATGCCATTTGATACATGAGAAGTCAAGGAGGGAGAGCAAAAGGAAAATAAGGCCCAGAAAGGGAGGCCAGCTTCCCCAGACCGTCAGTGAGAAGGGAAGCCCCACTGAGAAAGGGTGCCGGCGGCCATGGGGCCAGGGCCTTGTACTGTCTTCATTCCTCTCAGCCGTGGACTGGGTGCCTGTGAATGCCCGGCCCATGATGGTGACCCAGCAGACCTTGCGGAACCTGGCTGTAGGTGACAAGTTCTTCGTGCGCGTGGCTGCAGTGAGCTCTGCAGGGGCTGGCCCACCAGCGGTGCTGGAGCGGCTCGTCCACATCCAGGAGACCATTGGTAAAGCCCATCCCTGCTCCCCAGTCCTTCCCAGGCACCTTAGCTAATGGATGGTGAAAAGGAGCCCAATGGATAGAGTCGCTTCCCCACACCCACGTGCACAAGCCACCTGCTGGCGCCATCTTGCCTTAAGAAAGTTCCAGGTTCCTCAGCAGCAAGGAGTCTCTGGAGGTCAAAGAGGTCAATTTTCTGGGTGGTCCGGCTTGCAAGCATTGGAGGAAGGGCTTCCCGACCCCCAGAAATGAAAGCTCACGCAGCCCCGGTCACCTGCTCAGAGTCCCAACACTTAGAGTCATTTCATTCTTCCTATCTAATTGTAATCCCTTCAGCAGCCATAGAAGCTCATTTTCTGCTCATTTCATATGACCTGGGTTCCAGAGTCTCCCAAAGGTTTTGGAACAGAGAAAAATCTTTGTTTGCCTCTTACTGTACCAAGTCCCTAGTGGAAAGAAGACGAACACCCTGCAAAAGACCTGTGAAAGTTTCTCCATCCCCAGAGGCCAGTGCTGAACTGGAAACCTGGGAGGCCAGCTGCTGTCTCCTTGCTAAGATTTCTATTTGTAGGGTGCATTAGCCTCAAGCCTACCCTTGCTCCCCTCCCAAGGCTGGTCGGGTTTCAGTCTGTTAATGGCAGTGAGTCATTTGGTCTGATCCAAGGTCTCTGGGGACAGCCCAGAGCCCCAGAGTGACAAGAGACATGGTCCAGCAGGTGGCCCGAGGCCTCCTCCACCTTCCTGCTTGTCCTCCCCTCCTCTCTCCCAGAGGCAGAGGGGCACCCCGCAGCTCTGGACAAGGCCGCCAGAAAGAGGGGGCTTCATGGCCACAGAAGGGAGTCAAGTTTGGATTCAAGGAAATACTTTTCAGCTTTAAGGCTTGAGAGATGTGGGAACCACAGGGCTAGGCAATATAGAATTATAGATTGTCATGGCTGGTCCATCCAAGCCAAGACACCCCAGGACTCCCTTGAGGTCACCCAAACTATTAGTGGCAGTTCCAGAACTGACTCCCACAGAGGACCATTCCTGTCCCACCAGGTGGCAAGCAATCTTTTCTGGTGAATTTCAAAACCAGAGGACATGTCCATCTTTGAGTCTGGGTGAGACATGGTCCCACCTGGCAGCTCAGTATGATTCTAGCCTGGAAGTGGCGGGGAGACCTCCTGGTTGGGAAGGGGGCGTTGGCAGGCATCCTGGACCCTCCCTGATGGCACAAGGAGTTTGGACTCTGATTGGGGCCAGGACCTTCCACCTCAAGGCCTAATGTTGGAGGAGTCGGCTAGACTCGGCACCCACTACTCCATTAAAATTCCTCTGGCAGGAAAGAAGGGGATTTCCTGGAGAGAAGAGGGCAGGAGGAGGTCGTGAATAAACAGGGAGCAGCCAGGCCCTTCTTAGGGGCAGGGCAGGGTGGGGACCCTGTCTAGAGTCCTCAGCTGCTCAGCTGTCCCTCTTCAGCCACCTGGAGCTGCCAAGCATTCCTGGCCCCCTGCAGCTGCCTCTGGAACATTCCACCCCTGGTGCTCCCAGGGCCAAGTGCCTGCGCAGCTAATCCTCAGAGACACCGTGTTCCTTCTCACTGTCTCCTGCCTCTCCGCCCTGCACGCCACTAACCAACTGCTGCCACCTGTTTGCCACTGAGGGGCCTCAGCCACCCCCACCCCAACCCCGCCTAGGCAGAGAGTTGCAAGGGTGTTGCAGCTCCCCGTGGAATGCCCAACAGCTTCAGTGGTTGCACCCGATGAGGTGATGGTCAGGAATGTGGTTCTCCACCGGAGCACGGGTCGGAAGTAAGGTGTCAGGAAGGACCTCCCAACTGCAGACTGAAAGGTAGTGGGAGGGAAAAGAGAAGGACGGGGGTATGCCTGCTCTGGCTCCCTTTAGCAAGGGAAAGACCCCAGTTCTCTCACCTGGACTGGGGACAGAGCAATGTGCAAATGGGTCTCACAGGGGCATCTCTGAAGGCCTGGGCTGGAGCAAGGCAGAAGGGCAGAGGCATTAGGAAGGAGACAGTTGGCCATCCTCCCTGGGAATGCAGGCGACAGGTGCACACGCACTCCCCACCAGGGGGAGCCAGGGAGCCAGCAGGGCCCATCTGGAGTCCAGGAATGCCAGGGCTGTAGGGCAAATCCCAGCCTGGCAGGGTTGGAGCACCAAGGGAGTGCTTGGGATGCCTACCAGTTCACACCGTGGAGGTCCTGCCCTCCTGGAACCTCCTGTCTCTCAACTCCCCAAGGGCCTCAGGGGATTCTGGCCCCTGAATCTGGGGAGTGAGCTTTGTCCTGCCCACGAGGAGGCAGTCTCAGAGCATCCCAGGAGCCCGCCTGCGGGGCGCAGCCTCACTGTTTGTCCCGTCCCCTGCCGCAGAAGCCTCTCAGCAGCCCCCCTGCTGTGCTAAGCCTAGACTCTGGTTCTAATGCAGAGGCCCCCAAGATCCGTGTTCCCCGCCACCTTCGTCAGACCTACATTCGCCAGGTGGGAGAGTCGATTAACCTGCAAATCCCGTTCCAGGTGGGTATGCCTCCCTCCCAGGGTAAGAGCATGGGTGGAAATACATGGCCCCGCCTGAGGTGTATTGGAGGAGCCCAGAAAGTGTCAGGGTTCCCTTGGAGGTCTGCTGAGACCCACCCATCAAGATGCACATGACTCAGTCGATTCTCCAGCCGGCAAATAGGACAGGTGGCCCCGGGGCCGGCTGGACAGCCGGATGATGAGGGTCTAGGAAGCACCTGTGGCTCTAGCCGCTGCTGCCCTTCCTAGGCAAGGCTGGTGCGGCCAGCTCCCTTGAGCACAGCTCCAGAGAACCCTGGAGCGGTGGTGGGGGCCTGCCACCTTCTGCTCCCACTCAGAGAGTTTCTCCCTCCCAGGGGAATCCCAAGCCTCAGGCTCTGTGGACCCACAACGGTCATGCCCTGGACAGCCAGCGGGTGAGCGTTCGCACTGGGGACCAGGACTCCATCCTCTTCATCCGCTCAGCCCAGCGCTCGGACTCAGGCTGCTATGAGCTCACTGTGCAGCTGAAAGGCCTGGAGGCCAAGGCAGCCATCAACATCCTGGTGATTGGTATGGGACCAGGCGAGGCAAGGGCTGAGGTTCGCCTGCCCCAGGACTGATGGTCAGGGGGCTCAGGCCAAGAGAGAGCGATAGGAGCCCGATCGTGTTGAGGGAGGGGTTGCTGCGAGCCCAGCCCTCCTCCTTACTCTGTGGTCCTGCAGAGAAACCTGGACCCCCCAGGAGCATCAGACTGCTGGATGTCTGGAACTGCAACGCTACCCTCGAGTGGACACCGCCCCAGGACACAGGCAACACAGAGCTCCTGGGCTATACGGTGCAGAAGGCAGACAAAAAGACAGGGGTGAGGCCTGCTCGAGCAGGGTGTTACGGAGGAGGGTCTGACTAGAGGTGGGTCTGGGGGAGAGGAGGTGGCCGAGGTGGTGGGGAAGGCCTGTCCACAGAGAGTACAGGAACTGAGGCCTTCTGGTCTGCCCACTGCCATCCTGACTTGTTGTGTGGGTTTTGGCAAATCTCTTTAATCTCTGGACTTCAGTTTCCTTCTGAAGACTGCAAGGACTGTTCTCTGGGGCCCTTCAAGCTCTAAAGCAGTGCTTCTGAAAATGTAATGTACATGTGAATTACCTAGGAATTTTGCTAAAATGCAGGTCTTAATTCAGTGGGTCTGAGGTGGGGACTGAGATCCTACACGTCTCTGAAGGTCCCAGGTGATTCTTACTTTGCTGGTCATCTGGCCACACTTGGACCAGTAAGGTTCTAGAATTCTCTGAGGTCCCCAGAGAGGTCGCCTTCTCCCAGGAGTTGCTTCTCCGCACTCAAGCCCCTCAGAGGAGGAGGCCCCAGGGGCGCAGGGCGGGCGAGGGCATGGGAGTGAGGACGGCGGGGCCGGGCTCTTGCAGCAATGGTTCACAGTGCTCGAGCGCTGCCACCCCACCAGCTGCACTGTCTCCGACCTCATCGTGGGCAACTCCTACTCCTTCCGAGTTTTCTCAGAAAACCTGTGTGGACTCAGCGCCTCGGCAGCTGTCACCAAGGAGCTCGCCCACATCGTAAAGACAGGTGGGTCTGGGTCCAAGACCAGAAAGCAAGCCAGGCATCGCCATGCCCGTCTCTTCCGTCCCTTGGAGTGTCGGCACCCCTCCCTGGGTGCGTCTCACGGGAGTCCACTTGCCAGAACTTTGGCTGTTTCTCCACACCCAGGCCACCGCTATGCGGACACACACATTCACAGAGTGACTGTAAAAGATGGATGTGGTTGACTGATCGTAACAAACACATCAGAGTTAACCATGCAAATGAGCAGCACCCCTTGGGAGACTGCACTTATGCTAAAGATGCCACGTGGCTGCCAACATCATAGCAGTCACTGGGTCTCATGTACAGCGTCCCAAGAGAACCACTCTGAAGGACAATGTGTGTGGTTAGGTAGACTGGCGAGTTTGCTAAAAGCAAACTCCCAAGCCTAATATAGCACCACATAGATGGACAACAGAGATATGGTTATTTACTGTTTCTACATAGACACATGGTCCTCTTGCGTCAAATGTGAAATTCCCGGTCCTTTCTTCCTGTCACCTTGCGTGTCACCTGGACGTTGGGCCTAAGGGCCCCACACAGTCCGTGTGGGCCACAGAAAGCACACTCTTTTAAACACCAGCCTAAGTTGCACAGAATTAGGAAAAAGGTTTTGTTTAAAAATAGAAAGCCAGTAAAGTCTCCAAAGACAAAGAGAAATAACATGTGGACTTGCTGGGTTTTTAGTCCCCGCCCTCAGTCAGTACCACCCCCCTCCCTGCCTCCCTGTGACTCGCCCAGCCATGGTTTTGGCTTTCCTCTGCCTCTCTGAGATACTCTGTCTTTGCTCCTGCATGTTGGCTGTGCCTGGCTTCCCAAAGATCTCAGGAGCCTGGGGTCCTGCCCTGGGGCTCCAGAGGTGGAGGCAGGGGTGAAGTGGGCTGTCGGCTGCCCTCAGCCTTCCTCCAGACCACTGGCTCTCTGCTCAAAGAGCCACGACCAGCATGTGGCCTTCCACCTCTTAAGCCACAAGCTCACTGTGTGAGATTGGCAAGTCCCTCGTCCATGAAGGGTCTTAGTTTTCCATCTGTTAGCTGGGGTGATAAACATACCCTTCCAAAGGAATGCTGTGTAGATTAAATGGGATACCTAGGTGTAAGCTATAGTGATTATTTCAGGAAAACAGATGAGGTCAGTCTTAAGAGGTCTCCTCCTGTAACCTCAAACTCATCCCCTCTTTCTCCTCTGAAACCAGATATTGTTGCCAAACCTAAAAGCTTTGTTGAGCGAGACTTCTCAGAAGCCCCCTCGTTCACTCAGCCCCTGGCTGACCACACCTCCACCCCCGGCTACAGCACACAGCTCTCCTGCAGTGTCCGAGCTTCCCCCAAGGTGAGGTGAAGAATCTTTGCAGACAACTCTGCCTAAGCCTGAGGGTGGCCTTCGGGGGCTTCATCCTGGCCCACACCCTTCCAAGCTCTCTCTGACCTTGCCCCCCCAGCCCAAGATCATCTGGATGAAAAACAAGATGGACATCCAGGGTGATCCCAAATACCGAGCTCTCTCTGAGCAGGGTGTCTGCACCCTAGAGATCCGGAAACCCAGCCCCTTCGATTCTGGAGTTTACACCTGCAAGGCCATCAATGTGCTGGGGGAGGCGTCTGTGGACTGCCGGCTGGAGGTGAAAGGTGAGGCCTGAGAGAGGCTGCTTTTTAGGCATCTTCCGATGCATGGGAGACCAGGAGAAGCCATCTTTTCTCCTGCTGGACTAGATGAGGCTGAGCGCTGAAAATCAAGGCAAGATGAGGATAGTAAAAATAGAGGTCAGGCTCTCAGGAGGACTTTCCAAGTGTGGAAAAAGGAGGGCTGGAGTCTGCCTCTTAGACACACGGCTCACGGGGTGAGGGTGTGAGACTCACTACTTCCCACCCTGCACTTGGGTCCCCAGCAGACACCCGCCCCCTCCCTGAGCGCTAACCTTCAGGTCTCTCCCAGCCTCAGCCACACACTGAGGAGCCTCTGGTGGAAGCTGTGAAGAGGAGAAAGGTAAGTAACTGCATGCACCCCCTCTCCTGCCTCTGGGGGTGGAGGCCTGGAGCAGCGGTGGGCTTAAGAAGGGACGGTGGCAGTCAGCTCTGAGTATAAATCTGCAGCCACAGGCAAGATACCCGTGCAGTCCTGGTGGTGCTCCGGAGACCCAGCACAGTAGGGTGATGCCGGCAAGGCCTGGAAGGCGTGGGCATCCAGGGGACGGGCACAGGACAGAGTCTAGTCCCGACTCTGAATGACCTTAGGCTGGGGCATCCCCGTGGGATAATTTCCTCAGCCAGAAAAGTAGCAGAAACAACCATGCCCTGACTGCCCTTCCCAGATGGATCTGAGGTTCTGGACGGGTGAGGGTGTATCCTAGAGCTGCGGGGGGCAGAGCTGGAGCCCGGGCTGTGGGTCTAGGGCCTGAGGGGAGGGGGGCCGGGAAGGGAGGCCTTCTCCCCCTTATCACCTCTTCAGCAGGTGCACGTCTCCCAGCTCTGCCTACCAGCGGGGCTCGTGAAACGTTCTTTGCCAGGTGCCACAGGCCTGAGGGGTCAGGGTTGCCAGGCCCAGAATCGAGCGCCTCAGAGGCCCGAGGTATTCACCCCACAGCGACAGCTGATGGCTTTGCTCCTTGGTACCTGCCTCGCCTCTGTCCCTCCGCTGGGAGCGGGCCTAGTAGGCCTCTGGACAGGCTTCTAGACACCAGGAGCCCTGGAAGGTGCAAAGATCGGAGCCCTCCTGCAAAGAGTTGTATGCTGGGCGGGAAGCACTTGAATAAAGGTGTTTGGTGTTATGCTGCAGCGCCTCTGTGACAGTGAGAATCAGCGTGATGGGCACTGTGTCCCCAGGAGGGCGGGCTGAATGTGTCCCCATGATGGAGTCTCTACCTCTGACACCATGAGGAAGGTCCAGTGGGAGGGGACTCGTGATCTCATGGGGGTTTTCCACATATGAGATCTTTTAGGATCTTGTTTCACATTCAGTTTGCTGCCCTTAGAGGATAACTACAGGAACAGACACACCCTTCTCTGGAACCCTCCTTGCTCCAAATGCCTCCATGCCCTCCCGATTCCCTTCATTTCTCCCCTGACACCACCACTGATTTCTATCTGTTGAGGTTGCCTGTTGCCCTCAGTGGTGGGGTGCATTCTCCATGAGGGTTGACGGTTTTTTTTAGTCAAGTGACCTCCCTGGGAGCCAGGGGACATTCCACCTGAGAGAGGGAAGGGCCTGGAATCAGCCCTGGAGTTGCTGTTCACACTTAGAACCTGGCCCCTCACTCCTCTGTATAAGGAGCTTTGGTTTGGGCCAGGAGTAGACCCTTCCCGAAGGGTCTAGTCTAAAGGCCTAGATTCTGCAACAGAGCCTCAAAGCCCGTGAATATAGTACTAAGTGCCAGGGGTGCTTAGGGTACTTAAAATCTGGTAAGACCTTCCTGTCCACACACTCCAGAGGGGCATCTCCTCCGGCCTGAGCAGCCTGTCACACTCATCCCATGGTGCCCATGGCAGCCCACTTTCCCTTGTTCGTCTCCTCCCCAGGCGGGCAGCATGTTCCCAAGAGTTGACAGGTCTGGAGTTCCCCAGAAGCAGCAAAGAGGGGTGTCACATAGGAGGGTGCACAGCAAAGAGGGGTGTCACCTAGGAGGGTGCCCAGCACAGAGGACCGGAGGAGCTGGTAGAGCTGGTGGCCCAGATGACAAGCCATGACGCTTCATTCTCTTACTTGGGATGCTCAGGGCAAGAGTCAGGGCTCAATGCTTCTGCCTCGTGGCTGTCTGAGGCCCACACCTGCCATTCCACACTAGTTCCAGGGAGCATGGAGCTCCCACTCAGGGACCAAGGGCTAGTGGAGAATGAAGCAAATACTGGAAATGATTTCTGGACCCATTCTTTCTGCCTCTCGCAAGTATAACCTTGGAATCCCTGGGGCGAGGAGAGCAGGCACCCTGGCAAGCATCATGGCCAGGAACACAGGGTTGTGGGAGATGGGGACTAAAGGCTCCTTGATTCCTGCCTGTCAGTGGCTCTGGCCACCTTCTCCTGCAGAACAGGAGAGAAAACAAGGCCAGGACATCCACTTTCTCTCCTTCTCTCTGTCTTCGCGGGGAGCTTCTCTCCTTAAGCTGGGTCCCAGGGCTGCAATCCCAGCACCCAAGTCAGACAAGCCGCTGTCCTGCCTGCTGTGGGAGCTGAGCTTGCTTTTCTGGCCTACGTGGTCCCACGGCAGTCTCAGGGTCTCAGGCCCACTCAGGCCGTGGCACTGGGCTGCCTTGGGTTGATGAGGCAGATGGGGAGGCCCAAGCCACTTTCCTCTTTCCCTCAGGTTACCTGGTTCTCTCCCCATGGACTGACCTCCCAAACCTCCCCCAGGACCGTGAGGGGTGGGTCACAGCCACAGCCCACAGCCCACAGCAGGGAGAGACTAGGGAGATGAGTGGGATAGCAGGGAGGGGAGCCCCGGGCTGAGACACCCCAGATGTGGGCAAGGGGGGGTGGGAGGCGGGGTCTAGTCATCGGGTCTCTCTGCTGGGGCATCCTCATCAACGGGGGGCGCAGGCTGGCAGCGGAAGTGGTCATTCCAGATCTTAAGGAAGGTCACTCGGAACTTCTGGATGCGGAAGGCGTAGACGATGGGGTTCATGGCCGAGTTGCCGTGTGAGAGGAAGATGGCGATGTATATGAGGATCCTGGGCATGTGGCAGGAAGGGCAGAAGAGGGTGATGCAGTTGAGGATGTGCAAGGGCAGCCAGCTGAGGGCAAAGAGGAAGAGGATGAGGGCCAGCGACTTGGCGATCTTCAGCTCCTTCCCATAGTACTTCTGCGGGTCTCCGGAGGAGGCCGACACCTTCTTGTTGAGCTGCTTGCGGATCAGATAGAAGACCTCCATGTAGATGAGGACCATGAGCAGCAGCGGGGGCAGCACCCACACGAAGAAGTTGAAGTAGACCATGTACTCCATGCTGATGACCTTCTCGAACTGGCATTCAATCACAGGCTCGCCCACGCTGCCGTTGGCCAGCCAGTCCCGCTCCACCGCGCTCAGGTTGTTCCAGCCGAACATGGGCGTCAGGCCCACCACGAAGGAGAGAATCCAGCAGCCAGTGATGGCCACAACAGCCCTTCGAGGAGTCACCACTGTCTTGTACCTGAGGGAGAGGAGGGCAGAGTGTGAGGCCCCCTCCTTGGTTCACCCAGCCCCGGGGGTCTCTAAGAGGAGCTCCTTGCTCAGCCAGGGCCCAGTAAGTGGGGAGGTGCATGTCTTTGGCTAGAGGGCAAAATCTTTGGGATCTAAAATTTAGGCCAGAACTTGCAATGCACTGGCCCATGTCGCCTGCTGAGGGTGGGAAAAATCTAGAAGGAAATAACAGATGAACTCCTTTAGGAGTTTTACTAAAATTACCAAAGTAAAAATTGTTCATATGCACTTGGCACACCCCCACTGGTGACCTTATCATGGCTTCATGACAGTCCCCACATGGTAGAAAAGCACCATCAGAATGAGGGCCCATTTGACAGCTGAGAAGACTGATGTTCAAGGTAATCAAGTGTTCTTCCTGAGGCCACACGGAGGGTGCAGGCTATCCTGTGCTTCCTAGCTTACCACACAACAAAATGATTAACAAACCACCCCTCCCCTTGGGCCAGCTGACTCACTATCATAAAAAGCTCTCCCACACCCGCCTCCCATGGCTCTGTCCCATCTCCCCACCTCCATCCTAACCTCCCCTCCTTTTTCAGTCATTGTACAATGCTTATCTCCTGAAAGGTTCATCTCAAGAACCAGCTCTCCTCCCCCAAACTAATTGGGAATTATTCTCAAGAAAGAGAACCAACGGTCCTCAAGCACTGCATGCAGGGGACCTCAGTTCAGGCCTGCATGCCTGGGCACGGTCATCCGTTTTCTGAGTGCTTTCTGTGCCAGGCATTGGTCCCTGTGCTGGGACCAAGATAAAGAACCCCTTCCTCTACACAGCTCACATTTTGAGTGAAGAAACAGAAAACATAAAAGTAAGAAAGAAAGTATACAGATACAGGCTGTGATATGTCCTTTGAAGAAAATGAACAGGACCATGTTAAGGGACAGAGCCCCCAACCCTCTTCAGGCTGTAACACACACAGATATGAAACCATTAGAAGGGCCCCAAGAATGGACATGGCTGCCCGTGGGCCACGCCTCTCTCTCTGCCGCTGTCCCCAAGGTTGAGGAGATGCAGTCTAGAGGGGCTCCCCGTTTCCCTTTAAACCAATTCAGCCAGCAGCCGGCATGTCCTTGGCCCATGCACTGGCCTTGGGATGAGCGCCAAAGGCTGGGGCCTGCCTGGCTCTGGGCCAGCAGCTTGCCCAGTTGTTATTTTCCGATGCAGTTTCTGAGATGGATGGAGTGGCCTCCTGAGCATGTAAACAGCTACTGAGGCCCACGGGTGTGAAGGCGGAGGCCTCCTTCTAGCTCTGTTTTCTTCTGTCCTGTGCCTGGAGAATCTGCGGCTTTCTCCTCCACAGCAATATTTACTTTACTGGAGTGGGAAGGGGGATGATTTGGGGGATGTGAGAAGCTGGACTCACTCCCACCCCATCTAAAAAATGAGCACTAGAAGGGACCCTGGGAACCTCGTTTCCAATCTCATCATCTCAGTGGGGAAACTGAGGCCCTTAGAACACTCCAACACCACAGCGTGGTACCCCTCCCCTACTCTGTAATCTTGTGTCCCCAGGGCTCCGAGGAGTCTTGAAAGCTGCCCAGATTGCTTGTGCCTATCTGAAGCTATGGTTTTTCCTGTGGTCATGTATAGATGTGAGAAATAACTTGGACTAGAAAGAAACCTGAGCATTGAAGAATTGATGCTTTTGAACTGTGGTGTTGGAGAAGACTCTTGAGAGTCCCTTGGACTGCAAGGAGATCCAACCAGTCCATCCTAAAGGAGATCAGTCCTGGGTGTTCATTGGAAGGACTGATGTTGAAGCTGAAACTCCAATGCTTTGTGGACACATGATGGGAAGAAGTGACCCATTTGAAAAGACCCTGATGCTGGGAAAGATTGAAAGTGGGAAGGGAAGGGGATGACAGAGGATGAGATAGCTGGATGGCATCACAGACTCAATGGACATGAGTTTGAGCAAGCTCTGGGAGTTGGTGATGGATGGGGGTGGTCACAAAGAGTTGGACACGACTGAGCAACTGAACTGAATCCTTGCATTCTTGCTGTAACTAAAGCCTATTTCTGCCTCTTGAATCCCCAGCAGAATAGCAAGCCTGGTGCATACTTTGGAGTCACAGATCCATATCTGAGTCCCAGGTCTGCAACCTACTTGGTCAATTCTTCCTCTGTTAGATGAGACTATGGGACCTACTTCAGATGAGTTAATATATGTGAAATGCTCTTTAAGCACCCCACCAACATTCCTGTGCCTGAGCTCCTACCCCTCCAAAGCTCCTGAAAACACACACACCTGGGAAACCCTGCTATCTTTAGATGTTCAGCAAATGTAGCCCAATGTGTCCGCAATCATCTGGCTCAGGATTTGTTTCTGATGAGCTCCAATGCTTTCCCACGTGTCCCATGGTGAAAGAAGTTCTGGGAGAGTCTATGGGCTGCGACTAAAGGACTGAAGATCATTCTACAAAAGAGAAAGGCACTCTGTGACAGCTGCCACAAGCAGGGGCAGGGCCCTGGGCTGAGCCTCAGCAGGGCCAGATGCGGCTGCAGCCGCAGAAGGAAGGATGGAGGCAGGCATCCCCTGTCACAGTCTGTCACCTCTGTGTTCACATCATGTGTATCATTTATAAAGTTTTCACATTCATGTCTCAGGTAATCCGCACGACCACTCTGCAGGCTGACTATTGGGTTGTTTAGTTGTGGATGATAAGCAGATTCGGAATATCCCTTTCCGACAAGCTTTAAAATGCCTGTCCACAGGCGGTACTACCCGGAGGAAAAAAAGTAGACATGGTGAGCTCTGATATTGCCATCCAGCCTGAGGACTGGAGGAGGGGGTGCCTAGCACAGGACTCACATCTGGGCAATGATGACCCACCAAGAGAGGAGCTGAATTCTGACAGTGTCCCAGATGGGAGACAAGGAGGAGTCCGCTTCTATCTAAAGAGGTGCCCCCTTTTCTCCTCCCCGCACCCTTCTCAACTGCCTGGAGCCCTGGGGTTAAAGCTTTCCTGGGGCTCCTCCAGGACCAGGTCCCAGCAGACCCTGCAGTCTAGGGTATCAGTTCTCATCTGTTTTTCATGCTATTTTTTTCCATAGTGGGAAAAGGTTAGACTCAGAACCTTGGTGGGGTAGGGGCAGGCATTCACAGGAAGGGCTACCTCCCAGGGCTGGGAGAAAAACTCACTTCTCCTTACATGTGGGAAAGAGCAGCAGAGGCTGCGAGTTCTGGGGTGCACATGGGGTGGGACATGTTCGATAGGACAAGTGCTTGTTCCCCCCAAGTCATGGTCTAAGGCCTCATCACCCCTGGGGCTGTGCTGAGAGCTAGTCAGAGAGATGACTGCCCCAGACAAAGGGGAAGCAATAGCGTCGAGGCACTGAAACACCACGTGGGGCCCCACCGCAGGCAAGCGGGGTGGGCAGCCCTTCGAAGACGTCACTGAAGGAGACAGGGAGAGCCCTGCCCGCCCCTGTAGCCTAGTGAGGGCAAGACACAGGGCAGGGCAGTCAGAGCTGTGGTCTGGAGCGGCCCCCTGGGCTGGGCAGGTCACATGAAAGATTTCAAGGTTTTGTTCTTGTGCAGGGAAAGCTGTTGTAAGCAAAGCAAGAATATAATCCAATTTCGGTTTTTAAAAGATACCTCGGGCTGCGGTGTGGAGTGGGCTTTGTGCAGTGGGGAAAGCAAGAACACCACAGGGAGCCTATTTCAGCTGTCTGGGCAAGAGGTAGGGATTCCCTATTCTGTGGTGGCTCAGTGGTAAAGAACTCACCTGCCAATGTAGGAGACATGAGAGACGTGGTTTGATGAAAAGATCCCTTGGAGGGCATGGAACCCACTGCAGTGTTTTTGCCTGGAGAATCCCACTGACAGAGGAGCCTGGTGGGCTCCAGTCCATGGGGTCACAAAGAGTTGGACATGACTGAAGTGACTTACACGCATGAAGGCAAGAGGCAAGGTGGTGACCTGGGGTAGGTGATGGAGGGGGTGGGGAGGAGCTCCCGGCTGTCAGAGGTGTTGGGAGCAGAGCCCACAGGACCTGCTGCTGAGTTTGGATGTCCAAGTGAGAGAGAGCACCATCAGGCTGAGGCTCAGTTTCTGATCCCGACCACTGAGGGGACAGTGGCACCCCGCCTTGAGCCTGACCCCTCTCTCACCAGGGGCCCGTTTCCTCTCCCAATGCCTCAACGTGAATAAATACACGTAAAAATGGACACATGAATCCATATATCCATTTATTCAATCTTTATGATTTATGCAGTGGCAACCACATTTTATTCAGCGACAAATAAAAATGACTTATTTGACCATTCTGATTGATTGAGGACGAGGGCCTCTTCTGAGTGGTATGAGTGAGTGCCACCAGGCCACCAGCCAGACTCCAACACACACACAGCAGTCCTGCTCCCAACACACAGTGAGACCAGCAGAGGCTTCCCCAGCCAGAACCAGTCTCCCCAGAGTCTCCCAGAGCATTTCCATCTCAAGCTAAATTCCAGCAGGAGCTATGAGCATGCCTGAGCTCTGCATTGGCCCTTTGCATTATGAATAAGCCCTCTTCATGGGTTGGAGACCCGACTGCAGAGAGGCCTGGCTTCTGCCTGCCTACAGCGTCATAGGACGGCTCTTCAGGGACACCGTTGTGGACTAATTTTTAGGCGGACTCTGAGACCATGAACAATAAGCTCCTTAGAACAGAAAAAGCTCAGAATGCCACCAGGTGATAAAGAGACCCAGGGACCTAGGCAGGAAAGATGCACTGGACAAAGAAAGAGAAGGGAGGGAAACAGATCCTCAAAAACTCTTTGGTGGACAAAGAACTGGCCAACAGAGCAAGGCGCTCAGAGAAGCTGCTCCATCCTGCACAGACAAGATGGGTGTGCTGGTCCTCAAGCTGGGCACCCTACCCGCCCCACCCCCCGCCCCTGCCCTGCTCTGAGTCACAGGGCATGGGGGCTAACTCCTGCAGCCCACATCTCCCAAGGGCCTGGGTCACTGGGTTCATCGAAGGCATTGGACTGCTGGAAGGAGGAGATGGAAGGATGTTTCCACCCACCTCTCTGTCACAGGAGGGTCTCAGGCAGAGGTTAAATCTCTTCCTTGGCTCCACCTCCCGCTATCAGGCCCACTGTGGTTCCAGCTTCCACTAACCGCCCACAGCCCCTGGGTTTTGGGACCACCTCCTTCTTTTGTCCTTCAGCCTAGGGGTAGCTTCTTGTTGTTGCTAATGTCTGAGTTACCGCACTATCCCCTCTTTGACTTTCCAGATGCTTCATGACCTATGTTACCAGTTCCCAATGAGGGCATTAAAAGCCCTCAGTTGTAAACACCTAATAATTTCTGTGTTCCAGGTAGTTGTCACAAAGAAGTCCCTGCTAGAGAGACGAAAGACCTGGCCAGACTTTTAATAAATGTGTGTTAACTCAAAAGAAGAGAGATAATCCAAAGAATGAGTGTGGAAAAGGCTACACATGGTTCTGTTTGGAGGCAGGGGTGACGAAGTGTCCTGTGAACTGCTGAGACCAGGGCAGGGTCTGCAGGCCACCGCCACCTGCTTCTCACCAAGGCCTTAGGCATGCAGACTGAGTAGGGGACTGGAAGGGGTCCACACCTTTCTGCAACATGCAGTTTGGATAGTCTGAGGCTGAATCCTCCATCTTCTCTTCCCTTTCTTGCCGTGTGAGGAGTCATATTCCACAGCTCAGGTTACCTCCTTCCTTGCCTCCCTTCTTATCATAGATCTTAGCTACTTATAAATGGAAACTTGGATCTCAAGATCAGGGACGTAAGACTTTCAGACTATTAAACTACTTCCTGCAGAGAAATTCTCCCTTTCAAAGGAAACAGGAAACCATATACAATCAAAAGCACACTCCAGGGACAAAATATTTAATAGTAACATTCCCCCGGGAGTCTGGATCAGAAGCCCCAGGGAAGGACCAGGATGTCTGGGTCCTAATTATCCTGCCTTGAATATTGCTTGCTCTAGGCCCCGTGGCATTACCCACCACCTCTAAATATCAGTGTCACCGATCCCCAAAAGAGGGTCCATCTGACACCCTCAGGGCTACTTTGCAGAGCTACAGACAGTGGGCGAAGACACTAAACTCCTTGAAAGGACAGCGCTGGATAAATTAATTATGCTAGTAGTGTAATGGACCTTGGAAATAACTCCTGGTCATGTTCTGAGGACAAACAATTCAACAGACCGGTAGGAAAAGCAATTATATCTATGTATGTGACCCAGTTGGAGAAGGAAATGGCAACCCACTCCAGTGTTCTTGCCTGGAGAATCCCAGGGATGGCGGAGCCTGGTGGGCTGCCGTCTGTGGGGTCGCACAGAGTCAGACACGACTGACGCGACTTAGCAGCAGCAGCAGCATGTGACCCAGTAACGTCCTCTATTCTGAAACAACTTCCCCCACCCTCTCTGCTTCAGATTCAGAGCTTCCTTGAATCTGGGAATAAGTGGAAGACACATGCTATTCTCTGCCCCAAGGGAACTCCCCTTCTGACAAGGGAGGTATAGCTCCTAAATCTCTGATGGAAGAGCAGTCCAGGCTAAATAAAACATACAAGGCCAATAAAAGTTCCTGGCCTCAACCCCAGACTCAAAAGTAGTCCAGATAACTGACATCACAAGCTCCTCTAGAGGCCTAGGAGCCTGTGACAAAGCCCCTCTCCTCTCTGGCTGTGTCCTCTCATCCTCACGAAGAGGGGTTGGGATTTTTCAGAGCATCTGATGCGGAAGACGCTGCAGGGGGTGGGATGATTCAGGGAAGGCATGCTCTCAAAGTATGAAGGTGAAAGTGTTAGTCACTAAGTCGTATCCTACTCTTTGCGATCCCAGGAACTGTAGCCCGCCAGGCTCCTCTCCATGGGATTCTCCAGGCAAGAATACTGGAGTGGGTTGCCATTCTCTTCTCCAGGGGAATCTTCCTGACCCAGGGATTGAACCTGGGTCTCCTGCAGTGCAGGCAGATTCTCTACTGTCTGAGCCCCCAGGGAACCTTGCCTACATCCCCAACCTTTCCTGCAGTCCAGGGCATATCAGAACGTCCCCACACAGGCAGCAGGAGACCCGGGACTGTGCTCTGACACAGTCCCCTGGGTGACTTTGAGATGCTGTCACTTCCTCCCCAGCCCAGTACTCTGACTCCTGAGACCAGTGAATCCCCACATCCCAGGAACAGGGTGGTCTTCAGGGAGGAGAGTGTCTCACCTGAACTGCAAACTCAGGAAAACAGGACCCAGACCTCAGCATTCCTGGCCATTTCCTCCTCTCAGATTTGATTGTCTCCAGTTCTTGGGGTAAGGCCAGGATGGTGAAAACACCAAGGCCAGATAACCCCACCTGCTGTGGGAGACTTTCTGACTCATTCAGTGGCATGGAAAAAAAAAAATCCTCTCTGCATATAGATTTGATGACCTATGAGTGGTTGGCACGGTGAGGCCTTCCTGGTTTGAACACGGTGGTAAAGGGTGTCAAATTCTTTTTCAACAGAGTGGAAAGACCTGATGTTATAGGAAAACGGAGCTGAGTTCTTGTCCAGGCTTTGCAGGAGGGAGTGAGCTTGGGTGAAACTCTTTTCCAATGAATGAAGAATGCTATGGAGTCAGATCTGAGTTTAAGCTTTGGCTCTACCAGTTAACAGTCTGTGGCCTTGGCCAAGTAACAATTCCTTGAGCCTTGCTTTGTCCTCAGCACACTGGCACAAGAGGACCTACTTGGCAAGCTCACTGTGACCACTCTGTGAATAGTAGCAACTGGTGCCTTCTCTTACCACCACCCCTCTCCCAAGGACACCCCTGGCTCTACCAGAAAACACAGTCAGCTCCTGAAGAGAAACAAATCAGGTTGCAGCAACTCAGAGAAACAAAAAGTTACTTGTTTCACTTCAGATCCCCTCCTGAATTCAGCCTTGGTACAGAACTAGTCTGTGTCCCCTTTTCTGACTAGTGTCTGAGTCTTTGGGTGGGGAGCGGACGGGCATGGGGAGCTTGCTGAGCCCAGCACTACACCCCACACAGGGCCCTGGAGAAACCTTAATTCCTGGCTAAGTCCAGTAAAGCTCTCACAAGTAAGCGGCCAGTGCAGAGAGTGGAGACGGGGGGACAGTCTTGGGGGGCTCCGGCGCTGTCTCCCACCCTCCTCTGCTCATCTTCTAGTCTGTCTGGAACTGTAGAGTACTCAACATCTGCCCAAAGGCCTGTTTCCCTCAAGGGGCCATGACCCATCCTGGGTAGAGAGACAGTGAGCAGAGCCCAGAGCAGCCCGAAAGCGGTAGCCCACTGAGACCAGAGAGCAGACCAGAGCATGGAGTCACAGGGGCGCCCTGCAGGCCTCCCCTGGCCTGGAGGGGGTGGTGGTGCTCACCCTGCGGAGGCCGCTGCTCTCAGAGGACTCGGGTCCTTACTCTGCTTTAGCCGCCTGGGCCTCATTGGTGTTGTTTAGTCATTAAGTCATGTCCAGCTCTTTTGTGACCCCATGGACCCACCAGGATCCTCTGTTCATGGGATTTCCTGGGCAAAAATACTGGAGTGGGTGGCCATTTCCTTCTCCAGAGGATCTTGCCAACCGAGGGATCGAACCCAAGTCTCCTGCGGTGCAGGCGATTCTTTACCAGTGAACCACCAAGAAAGCCGCTTTGGCTTTCAGGGTCCCCTAAGTCACAGCATCAGCCCTCTAGGAAAGACGCAACAGATGTGGGAGGAGGACAGGAGAACAGGGAGACCCTCCTCTGTGGAAATCTTGCCAAAGAGAGGGCCCATCTCACCCGCAGGCCTTTATTCCATAGCTTGTACTTTTACACCAGAAAGTCCTACACAGGATCTAACTTCAGTCCCTCCTGCTGTATCCCAACCCAAGGAAGTACTGCTCTCGGGACCTGGAAGAAGCTGCAGTCATATTTTCCCAGGTCCTGTCCTTGCTCCCACCTCACGTTCAGGTTGGTGGAAATTTGGAGCCCCAATTACAGCAGTAAGAACTCCAGCACCCAGCAGCTTCCCATCGTCCCTCCTTTGTGCCTCTTCACGCTTCCTTTGTCCTGAGCCCCACCACAGGCCTACTCACTGATCCCCGCAGTGTGCAGGACATTCACATGAAGCTGCAGGCCAGAGCAAAGTTCAGCAACGGCTGCCAGCCCTGAGCCCTGCCCCACCCTGCCTTTCCGACTTCTTGGACTGCAGGCTTTTCTCCTCTTTTCTGTAGCACCTCCAGAGATGGGCTGGGGAGAAGGAGGGTCCTGATGCAGTGAGAGATGGGGAAGCACCCAGCATTGCCCAGGTGCCCTTCCCAGGCCTTCTCGCAGTCGGCTCACCTGGATCAAGGTGGAGGCTGATATCGTCCTCTTCCCCGTGCTGGGCAATCACTAAAACTATGCTTTCCTCCCTGAGCATATAACTGCAAGTTCCCCAGTGACGGGAGTCAGGTCTGGTTCAATGTTGTATTCCTAGCACCTGCCATGGTACTCGTACACAGTAGGCACACAATAATATTTTTAGAAAGGAAAATAGATTCACATAAAATGCTCAATTAAAACCAGAGACGTCAGAAAAAGAGAAGGTGGGAGAGAAACAACAAACTCAATGAATAGAAAACAGGCACTAACATGGTAGACATGTTATCATGGTAGATATGATATAATTGGCCATTTTAAATGGGAATAAAGCAGGAAGGAGAGGAAGAGGAAGCTGCTCTGAGGCTTTCTGCTTCTTGCCACAGCATCCCTTCTGGAAGGAGAAGAACAGAACATGCACCCAGCCCACCAGCTGAGGAACCTCCCATAGACTCCTTGAGATTTCCAATCCTAAGTTTCTGCTCCAGTTACCCAGCCCACTTTCCATTCTAAGTCACCCAGCTTAATACATTAAGCTACTTAATTAGGTGATTCTAGCCTATTTAGAGTCTAACTACACTTCCTCCTGCTGCAAGACTAGACTTTCTCCTTACAGCTGCTCCTGGGTGGAAGTAGGGGACAGTCTGTTCTCAGCAAGCTGGCCTACATCCCCGTGACTTGCATCAGGATGATGGAGCAGCATGGAGCCACTGGCAGCATCCCAGAGCAGGGACCTGGTGAGGCAGCTTCTCGGAGCCTTGATCAATGACCTCATTTTCAGTCACTTCTTCCACTTCTGCAAAGCCTAATAAATCACTCACATCTGCCACAACCCTGGATGAGGGAATCTCACATTATGATGTATGTGGGAGAGGAGGAAGCTTATTAAAAATCAAAGCCTTTTTTCCCATCTACCATTCACAAAAACTTCAAAGTGCTGGGCTCAGAGCCGCAAAAAGTAAAGGCAGATTGTGGGCAATAATGGACCCTGGGGACTCAACCAAGCAAGAATTAGGTAGGAAAGGCATACCAGGCACGTGGCGGGGACACCAAAGTGGCTTTCCTCTCCCAGCTGATATTAATATCAACAATCTGGGCCATTTGAAATGTCCAACTCAAGTGCCCCACAGAGGGATCTGACCACCCACTATTCCCCCTCTCCTGGGGAAGCCGGTACCAGTATCTGCAACAGAGTCACACTAGTTGGCCAGGGAAGCAAGAAGCTCAAGATAACAAAGCACTGGCAGGCATGTGACAGGCATCAGAGGGCCTGGGTTCGAATCAGACTCAAACTTGCTGTGTTAGCAGATTGCATCACCTCTCAGAATCTTAGCAAGGCAGATATCAAATGGAGCTGATATCTCCGGAGCTGCCTCACCCACCTTCCAGTGTTTCCATAGTAACCACTTGGCACTGAGCCTTCCGTGCAGTCTCTCCTTTCCTCTTTTCAAAATCCTCCTGGGAAGAAGGCAGCATCTCCACAGATGAGACTGGGTAACTCTCTCAGAGTCATACAGCTGGTGGTCAGAACTGGGATTGCATCTCAGGTCAGCTCCCTCCAAGACCAGGGTTTGGTGTCTCACACAGTCATATCCCCATGAGGCAGGGCAGACCCTGAGAGCAGGGACTGTAGCCTTACGTCCCCAGTGTCCCTCACTGTCCAAGCTTCTCAGACTTCAGTGTGTGTCGAAGGAGCAAGGCCCAGTGGCATTCAGCCGAATGGTTGGCACAAAAGTAACCCTTCCCACCCTTGTTTGTGCAAAAGCCTGTCTGAGGAGCCCAGGAAAAAGAAAGGCATATGTTTTGGATCCTGTAGGAAATAGGAACTCAAATCCATGCCAAGTCCCCTGCAAAACCACCAGTATGGCTTGCTTCTCTTTATGGAGAGCCACCTCCACCATATGGAGGGAGCAAAGGCAGGGAGCCAGAACGGGAGAAAGAAGGGCAAGAGGCTTCCACCTCAGCGAAATGACAGTGGGGCGGAGCCTCCAACCAAGGATCCTCCCTGTTGCACACATTATCTTGTCTGACCAAAAGGATAGCTTTTGTTGTTGACATTTCACAGGTAGGGAAACTGAGGCCTAAGAGGGTTCAGCCATGCAAGGCTGGTATAAACATCATTTTGACAAATAAAGACTTAACCAGGTTCCTCTGACTGTGGCCCAGTGCTCTTTGCAGGGTGCCTGATACCAGCAGGTGGCAGAGAGTTTCCCAGAATCTCTCACAACACTAAGCCCTAGGACCAAGCCTAGCGTCTACTGGGCTGCCTCTTTAGCCCATCTCCTCCATTCTCACTTCCACAGACCTCACTGGACTATTTCTACTGGCACGAGGCTAGCAACACCTCCTGATTTAGCTTCCTTGCACTTGTGATTGAAGTAGCTGTGTAGATGAGCACACGCAGGCTCTGGAACCTGAGAGAAAGCAGACAGGGCCTAAAGGAAACCAGACGGTGGGTCAGGCCAGGCCTGTACCCACTGCTAGCAGCCCCTGTCCCGGAAGTCTCAGCCCTCTCAGCCAGTTTCTCTTATCTGAAAAATCTTGTGTGTTTCAGCTCCATCTCAGCCTAGAAGCTCTGTGAGGACAGGGACTGCGGCTCCGCTGGAAATCCCTGAGCCAGTGGTCGGGTGAGTGGGTGTATCACAAATAGCATTCACTTTGGTGCCTGGCAGGCAGGTGTTCAAGCTCCACTTTTGCTAATTACTAGTTGGATAACAATTTTCAAGTTCCTTTACCTCCTTGGTTCTCTATTTCTTTATTTGTAGAAATGATGTTTATACCAGCCTTGCACAGCTAAATAAAATTGAATATGCTGCCAAAGAAGTCACCCAATGCTGCTCCTGACATTGAGGAGACACTTAGCACGCAGCTGCCTCCCCTCCCCTCAAGATCACACGCCTCCTTCCTCGGGACCCTTTGTCAGACAGCCTCGGGGCTCATGGAGGAGCTTCAGGCAGAGGGAGGAGCCCTGGGCACTGTACCCGGAACAGTGGCGGAGCACCACTTCACACTCAGCGCGCCTCCCAGCCTGCCGCAGCCACCTCCCCAAGGTAAAGACGGGACGCTTGTGAAGGAGCCCTCAAGACACAGTGGTGCAGGCGTGTGTTAACTGTCCACCCCGTTTGCAACAGAGAGACACACACACACACACACACACACACGCTGCTATCCATCTATTCTCCTTCCTTCCATGAAACAGCAGGAAAGGGGAGGAACAAGCCCTGTGGTACCAGAGAAAGATGGTGGGTTTACATTATTTTCATGTGTAATCCTCTCAACTGTTCAGTGAGGTAGATATCCTTATGTTCACTTTTCTGATGTAGGAACTGAGGCTCAGAGAGTTCTGCCAAGATCCCAGAACAAGTGAGCCTCAGAGTCAGGACGAGGAAACCAGCCCTGCCAGCCTGACTCCTGAGACACACAGTTCTGCGCCCCTCAGCTTGCCTCCCTTCTTCAGACTCAGCACACGAGCTGCCCCTGGGTCCCTGCAGCCACTCTGAGAGGTCAGTAGGGGCTGCGAGTCCCCGCTCCTGGTGGGGATGTGGGGCTAGAGAAGCGGGGCAGCTTGTTCAGATGGTGCAGTCTGATGGGTGCAGTCTGATGGTGGGTACAGTCTGACGGGTGCAGTCTGATGGTGCAGTCTGTGGGTGTAGTCTGATGGGTGCAGTCTGATGGTGGGTGCACTCTGATGATGGGTGCAGTCTGATGGTGCAGTCTGATGGGTGCAGTCTGATGGTGGGTGAAGACTGATGGGTGCAGTCTGATGGGTGCAGTCTGATGGGTGCAGTCTGATGGTGCATTCTGATGTTGGGTGCAGTCTGATGGTGGGTGCAGTCTGATGATGGGTGCAGTCTGATGGTGCAGTCTGATGGTGGGTGCAGACTTATGGGTGCAGTCTGATGGGTGCAGTCTGATGGTGCATTCTGATGTTGGGTGCAGTCTGATGGTGGGTGCAGTCTGATGATGGGTGCAGTCTGATGGTGCAGTCTGATGGTGGGTGCAGTCTGATGGGTGCAGTCTGATGGTGGGTGCAGTCTGATGGTGGGTGCAGTCTGATGATGGGTGCAGTCTGATGGGTGCAGTCTGATGGTGCATTCTGATGTTGGGTGCAGTCTGATGGTGGGTGCAGTCTGATGGTGGGTGCAGTCTGATGATGGGTGCAGTCTGATGGTGCAGTCTGATGATGGGTGCAGTCTGATGGGTGCAGTCTGATGGTGCATTCTGATGTTGGGTGCAGTCTGATGATGGGTGCAGTCTGATGGTGGGTGCAGTCTGATGGGTGCAGTCTGCAGTCTGATGGGTGCAGTCTGATGGTGGGTGCAGTCTGATGGTGGGTGCAGACTGATGGGTGCAGTCTGATGGGTGCAGTCTGATGGTGCATTCTGATGTTGGGTGCAGTCTGATGGTGGGTGCAGTCTGATGATGGGTGCAGTCTGATGGTGGGTGCAGTCTGATGGGTGCAGTCTGCAGTCTGATGGGTGCAGTCTGATGGTGGGTGCAGTCTGATGGTGGGTGCAGACTGATGGGTGCAGTCTGATGGGTGCAGTCTGATGTTGGGTGCAGTCTGATGGTGCAGTCTGATGGTGGGTGCAGACTGATGGGTGCAGTCTGATGGGTGCAGTCTGATGTTGGGTGCAGTCTGATGGTGCATTCTGATGGTGGGTGCAGTCTGATGGTGGGTGCAGTCTGATGGTGGGTGCACTCTGATGATGGGTGCAGTCTGATGGTGCAGTCTGATGGGTGCAGTCTGATGGTGGGTGCAGACTGATGGGTGCAGTCTGATGGGTGCAGTCTGATGTTGGGTGCAGTCTGATGGTGCAGTCTGATGGTGGGTGCAGACTGATGGGTGCAGTCTGATGGGTGCAGTCTGATGTTGGGTGCAGTCTGATGGTGCATTCTGATGGTGGGTGCAGTCTGATGGTGGGTGCAGTCTGATGGTGGGTGCACTCTGATGATGGGTGCAGTCTGATGGTGCAGTCTGATGGGTGCAGTCTGATGGTGGGTGCAGACTGATGGGTGCAGTCTGATGGGTGCAGTCTGATGTTGGGTGCAGTCTGATGGTGCAGTCTGATGGTGGGTGCAGACTGATGGGTGCAGTCTGATGGGTGCAGTCTGATGTTGGGTGCAGTCTGATGGTGCATTCTGATGGTGGGTGCAGTCTGATGGTGGGTGCACTCTGATGATGGGTGCAGTCTGATGGTGCAGTCTGATGGGTGCAGTCTGATGGTGGGTGCAGACTGATGGGTGCAGTCTGATGGGTGCAGTCTGATGTTGGGTGCAGTCTGATGGTGCAGTCTGATGGTGGGTGCAGACTGATAGGTGCAGTCTGATGGGTGCAGTCTGATGTTGGGTGCAGTCTGATGGTGCATTCTGATGGTGGGTGCAGTCTGATGGTGGGTGCAGTCTGATGGTGGGTGCACTCTGATGATGGGTGCAGTCTGATGGTGCAGTCTGATGGTGGGTGCAGACTGATGGGTGCAGTCTGATAGGTGCAGTCTGATGGTGGATGCAGTCTGATGGTGCATTCTGATGTTGGGTGCAGTCTGATGGTGGGTGCAGTCTGATGATGGGTGCAGTCTGATGGGTGCAGTCTGATGGTGGGTGCAGTCTGATGGGTGCAGTCTGATGGTGGGTGCAGACTGATGGGTGCAGTCTGATGGGTGCAGTCTGATGGTGGGTGCAGTCTGATGGTACATTCTGATGTTGGGTGCAGTCTGATGGTGGGTGCAGTCTGATGGTGGGTGCAGTCTGATGGTGCAGTCTGATGGTGGGTGCAGACTGATGGGTGCAGTCTGATGGGTGCAGTCTGATGTTGGGTGCAGTCTGATGATGAGTGCTGTCTGATGGGAGCAGTCTGATGGTGCAGTCTGTGGGTGCAGTCTGATGGGTGCAGTCTGAGTTCCAGACTCAGGGCTGCTGGCTTCCAGCCTCTCTCTGCCCTGGGAAAATGAAGGGATCAAGTCTCCTTGGTTGGGGAGGGGTTCCCTTGTCCTTGATTCTCCTCCCAAGTGTTTCCCTTCTTTTCTTTAAATCAACAGTAGACTGAGCTCAGACTCAGGCCATGTTCTGACCAGAAGAAAGGGGCCCAAAGAGTGTTCCCTTCTTGCCTTTGTGGACGTCAGCAGTGGGAGGTGACAACCACTCCTGTGCAGACCCTTGAGGCCCTAGAGCTGCTCAACACTGAGGACTTCAAGCTCAATGCTAGCCTGCACGTCCAGTGGCTGAGTTCCCCCCACTGGCCCCAAGGTGCCCGCTGACCTTGTGTGGTCAGGGAGTTGTTGGTGTGGAGCCGCCAGTCCACTGTGCTGGAGATGGATGGCCCCCTCCCAGCAGCCAGAAGCTGTGTCAGCTCTGGTGAGGGGGAGACAACACGGCACAACACCCGAGAGGGAAGAGGTGCTCTTTCTAAATGTCGGCTCCAGAGACACGCGAGGCCCCAGCCAGGCACGTGGCAGCACCCGCCTCCCGCCTTCTCACCTCCCGCCTTCTCGCCTCCCAGCCGCAGCTGTGTCGGCCTCACGCGTTCCTGTCCCCTCGCCCAGCCATTGCCCTGCCGCCAGCGTTAGCTCCTCTGCCCCTTCTGTGCGCCCGGCTGCCCAACTCGTGGGTCTTCCTCTGCACTGCAGCCAGAGGGCAGGTGGAGCTGGAGCACTGGGGGTCCTGCCTCCCCCCAGACACACCCAGAGCCAGCTGACCCCTGAGCAAGGAGCCTTGTCCTCTTCTGTTCTGAGACCACTGTCTTACATACAGCTCTCTGCAGTATGGTTAGCAATTGCACCCATTCTATACATGTGGGAACTGAAACCCAAAGAGGTAAGTGGTTTATCCAAAACCACCCAGCACTAACGGTGGAGTCAAGGCTCGAAGACAAGCCTTTTCATTCATCTGTTCAGTTGCTCATTCAACAACCCCAGTTACACTTCGCTGCTGTGTGACTAATATCAAGCTGTTTAACCTCTCTGAGCCTTAGCTTCCCCAGAAAATGAGGAAAAGAGGAACATATTATAACTATTACTATAAAATACTATTAGCTCCTCTTCATAAAATTGTGTAAGGATTTAAACAAGAGAATCCACACAAAGCATTTAGCACAGGGCATAGCAAATATTAGGTGTTCAAGAGTCACTTGGACTATTACCATTCATTTATTGATCAGGCATTGGATACCAAAAATGGGCAGAAACTATGCTGGACACTGTGAAGGAGAGATGAATAGGCTTGGGCCCCACCCTCAAGTTGCTTACTGGCCAGTTAAGGAGGTTACCTCAGCGCAATCTGACAAGGGCTGTGTAACAGGGGAGCATTAGCAAATTAGCTGCTGCTAAGTTGCTTCAGTCGTGTCCGACTCTGTGCGACCCCATAGACGGCAGCCCACCAGGCTCCCCCATCCCTGGGATTCTCAAGGCAAGAACACTGGAGTGGGTTGCCATTTCCTTCTCCAATGCTCATGAAAGTGAAGAGTGAAAGTGAAGTCTCTCAGTTGTGTCCGACTCTTAGCAACCCCATGGACTGCAGCCTACCAGACTCCTCCATCCATGGGATTTTCAGGCAAGAGTACTGGAGTGGGTGCCATTGTCCTCTCCCAGCAGGGGAGCATGGGGAGCCGTAAACATGGCAAAACAAGGAAAGCTTCCTGGAGGAGGTGTCGTCTGAGTTGACTATTAAGGAACGAGCAGGAATTAGAAAAGAGAAGGGAATAGTTTTCTGAGGGGTGTGTGTATTTGTTTAAGACATGTTCTTATATGTTAAATATCCTTTTATATTTCTCCTCAACTCCAAGGCTTGGACAGATTAAGCTGTAACTGGCTAGGAGGCAGAGAAAGTTTTGAGCATAGGTAAAAAGAGGGATGGGGCTGGGTGTCCTAGGCTGGGGGAGTAACCTTGGCCCTGTGTGCTTGTGTGTGAACCAGGCTGCTCGGGCCTCCTGGTGCGTGCAACTGGCAAACTGCCAGTCTCACCCAGGAGCCTATGGGGCTGTGCCCTTGAGGGCAGGACTTGTGTTGTCAGAAAACATTTCTTGACTTGAACACATTGCATTTGCACATCAGGAAGGTGGGGGTGAGGCATGAGGATTGGGTGGGGGCACAAACAGAAAAGAGATTAGCTTGTTGGGCCTCTCCCCTAGGCCTTGAATGAAGGACTGGAATCGGACGGAGCAGGAGTCAACAAGGAGAATTGAATGAAAGGGCTGCAAATCCAGAATAGAATTTCTTGACCTTAAAAAATAAAAAGCTATAGCTCCCTTCACACACACACACACACACACACACACACACACACCACTAAGAGCCTAAAATCACCGGGGCCTCCTGTCAGGACTAGTGGTGATGACGGCAGGGGTGTCATCCTTCACACCCCTCGCTCCCTCGCTGGCGTGCTGGCTGCTCCCAGACTGTCAGCCCCGGGCCTGAGTGGCGACTGCGTCTCTCCCCAGCCCTGCTGCACCATCCACATCGAGGCGGCACCAGCAGCCCATAACATGGGGTGCGGGGTTGTGTTTCCTCCGCAGAGGATAGGGAACCACATCAGGTGCATCTGCTGAGCACAGCGGGCCTCTAACACACTGAATGTTTTCCTCCCCAGAGAGGATTTATGGATCTGCCGGCCCCCAGGGGAGCCCTTGCGGAGGCTCCCTCAGAGGCCAGCCCTCCAGAAAGGGAAGGATGAGGCTTTGGGAAGGTAAACGGAGCTCAGGAGGGACTCTTCACACCCTTTCCTTATAGAAACAGGAGCATGGAGACCAACGCGAGCTGAGCTGGGGATCAGGAGGCCAGAATACTCCCCCTAACTTGCCAGATAAGCTTGATGAGACCCTTTATTCCTCTGATCTCCTGGGGATGTTTTAATAAAATAACACTTCACTCTCCAGTACCTGCATTTGCACTCTGCAGGTGAATATAAAATATCCAATTGACTTCTTCTCAATCTAGCTACTCAATCTGCCCCACTAACGCTTCCTTCCCCCACCAAATGCTGATCCAGCCACCTACTGAGTGCCAGTCAGGCATGCGTCGTTCGGTCCTGAAATACAGTCAGTGAGGCAGGTGAAGAGAACCAGGTCCTTCTCTCACAGAGCAGGCAACGCGTTTCAGCAAGAGCTTCCTCCCTGTGGGGCCACAGTGGCCACAGAAGAGTAAGTGGTAAGTGAAACCAAGTTTGGGTTATTTGATGATAGTAATAGCCACCATTAATCAGAAAGGCTGAGTAGGTAACCTTAATTAACCTTAAAGTTAAGTAACCTTAATCAGAAAGGTTAAGCAGCTACTCCAAGATGACTAGTTCTAAGCACCTGAACTATCTGTCTGGGGATACTGCTCTTGCCCCTCATTCTACTCATGTACCTCCATAAAGCAGAACCAGAGAGATGTTTCTCTGAAAAGGTGATCATTAAAAATATCTGGGATAGAAGCTGTGGTGTATATATATATATATATATATATATATATACAGTGGAAAATCACTGAGCCATAAAAAGGAATGCATTTGAGTCCATTCTGAGGTAGATGAACCTAGAGTCTATTACACAGAGTGAACTCAGAAAGAGGAAAGCAAATATATATTAATGTGCACATATGGAGTCTAGAAGGACGGCACTGATGAATCTATTTGCAGGGAAGCAGTGGAGATGCAGACATAGAGAACAGACTTATGGGCTTGTGGGGGGCAGGGGAGGAGAGTGGGACGAGTGGAGAGAGAAACATGGAAACATACACACTACCACACATAAAATAGCCAATGGGAATTTGCTATCTGACTCAAAGAACTCAACCCGGAGGCTCTGTTACAACCTAGAGGGGTGGGATGGGGCGGGAGGTAGGAGGGAGATCCAAGAGGGAGGGGATATACGTATACTTATGGCTGGTTCATGTTGATATATGGCAGAAAGCAACACAATATTGTAAAGCAATCATCCTCCAATTAAAAATAAATAAAATTAAAACAATACAATAGTATAAAGCAATTATCCTTCAATTAAAAATAAATAAAATTTTTAAATATCTGGGGTAAAATAAGTCATGGGAATGTAATATACAACATAGGAAATATCATCAATAATAGTGTAATAATTTTGTATGGTAAAAAATCAACTAGACTTATCCTGGTGATTGTTTTATAATGTATACAAATATCAAATACTATGTTGTACACCTGAAACTAACATAATATTGTAAATCAATTATACTTCAATAAAAAGTGAAATATATCTGGGCTAAGAGGCTCTTTTCCAAGAAATGTTTCCCTCTGGTGCCCCCAAGAGAATCATGGCCTGATACGTTCCCATTCCAACTGGGTAGGTATGCATCAGAGCACTTGGTTCCACTGGGCTAGAAAAACAGGACTAAGAAGTAACTCTTGCCCTCCTGTAGTCTTGTCCCTGCTTTCTCAGGGGTGGGAAGCAGAGAACCGGAAGCCTGTGGACTCTAAGAACAAGTGCATGGTGCCCTCAGGGTTGGCACCAACCCCACAAACGGTAATGCAAAGCTTTCTCTGCACACAAAGCTAAAGGAGATTGTTTCTGCATAGAAGAGTTAACAGTGCTCCACCAAGCAGTCCATGGCGACAGAGACCCTGTCCCTGTGTGGCCTATGCCAGACTGGGGCTTTCCCCAGCCCTCCTGCTCTGCCCACTAGGGTTAGTCTGGAGCTGATAACTGCCTCCTTACTGGTTGACCATCTTCTTTACTGTGTTAGCTAAAACCAGGCCCCCAGTGCCCAATATAGCAGCTGTGAGAGGACCCTGCTGTAGAGTGGGAGAGGAACAACCGTTGTGCAGAGGATTAACACAGTCCACACTGCCAGACTGGAGAAGAAAATGGCAACCCACTTCAGTATTCTTGCCTGGAGAATCCCATGGACAGAGGAGCCTGGCAGGCTACAGTCCCTGGGGTCGCAAAGAGTTGGACACGACTGAGTGACTGAGCAGCAGCAGCACAGTGCCAGGTCGCTGGCGGGTTCCAGCGATGAGGGTGGGCAATGAGGCCGTGGACACAGAGCATCTGCGGAGAGCGCCCGGCTGACCGAGGATGGGCAGAGACTCAAGGTGGCCTTCGCTATCACAGAAGCCACTGTGCCTCATTCTAAATAAAGCCTGGCAAGAAGGACAAACCCCCAATTCTGCCACCTCCTTCTGGAAGCTTTAGGGAGTCCAAAGTCGCATGTCCTTATTTCTGGGGTTTCAGCCTAAGAAAGCCAGTCTTCCCCTGAGAATTGAGGTGGGAACAATACACGCAGCAGCTGGAGGCACCCGGGAAGCTTGCTCGATGTTTAAGGGACTCCTTAAAGAAGGTGGTTTGAGGCCAAAAGGCTGTTTGTTGGACCACATGAAAAGGACAGAAGCTGGTGAATCAGCAAGAGAGAGACCAGCACTAGACCTGCCATTGCATCAGTTCCACTTGAATACCTACCAGGATTTGAATCGCCCCCTCCCCAATTCCTCCCTTCCTTACCATTCCCTGTCTCCAGAAGTGGCACCACTGTCCACACTGAGGCTTCATCCTTCATCTTGGGGAGTCACACTTGATCCCTCTCTTACTTTGCACATCCAGTTCTTTACCAGCTGGTTCTAATGCTAACACGCCTGCAGTCTCTGCAGTTCTCTCCATCACCGCTGCCTCCTTGGCTACCTGCCCGCCCCAACCCCCGCCTGAGCCATGGTCTCTTACTGTCTCCTCTTATCCGCTCTAAACCATTCTCCACACACCAGGCAGAGTGACCTTACAGTAATGTGGTAAAGATACTCATTTTTTTCAAATGTTAAACCATACCTGAATACTTGGGATAAAACCTGTTTGGTTGTGATATATTACCCTTTTTATGTATCACTGGATTTGATTTGCTTCTCTTTTGTTAAGGACTTGACATTTTAAAAATGTAATCTGGGCTATGTCATTCCCTGCTTCAAGCACTCAAAGGCTTCACTGTGTACCTAGAATCCAAACCAAACTCTTGACCATGAACCACCTGGGGCCTACAAGATCCTGCCTTAGTGCTTGGACCCCGAGCAAGCTGGACTGACACAAAGTCTGCAGAAGCCAAAGTCAAGTGCCAGCTACAGTGGATTCCAGGATGGCTTCCTTCCTCAAATTCTTTTCAAGTTGCAATTGTAGCTACCTTCTTATGTTTGCTTTTTAAATTTTTTATTGGCGTATAATTGCTTTACAATGTTGTATTAGTTCCTGCTCTACAACAAAGTGAATCAGCTGTGCAAGTGCAAGTCGCTCAGTTATGTCCAACTCTTTGTGACCCCATGGACTATACACTCCATGGAATCCTCCAGGCCAGAATACTGAGGTGGGTAGCCTTTCCCTTCTCCAGGGGATCTTCCCAACCCCAGGATCGAACCCAGGTCTCCCGCATTGCAGGCGGATTCTTTACTAGCTGAGCCACAAGGGAAGCCCAAGAATACTGGAGTGGGTAGCCTATCCCTTCTCCAGAGTATCTTTCCAACCCAGGAATTGAACCAGGGTCTCCTGCATTGCAGGTGTATTCTTCACCAACTGAGCTACCAGGAAAGCCGAATCAGCTATATCAGCTACATGTATACATATATCCCCCCTTGAATCTTGCTCCCACCCTATCCCTCTAGTTTGTCACAGAGCAGCGAGCTGAGCTTCCTGTGTCATACAGAAGCTTCCCACTAGCTGTCTATTTTATACATGGTAGTATATATATGTCAATGCTACTCCTCAATTCGTCCCACCCTCTCCTTCCCCCACCCATACCCCATGTCCACAAGTCTGTTCTATACATCTGTGTCTCTATTCCTGCCCTGCAAATAGGTTCATCTGTACCATTTTTCTAGATTAATACTATCTGAGTCTTGGTTCACTCCCACTAGTCTCTAAATTCCACAAGGGCAGGGATCAGGGCTGACATCTTGGCCATTGTAAGATACACAATGCCTGGCAAGGAATCTGGCACTTCTGATTAAGTGAAAGAATGAATTGTTCACCTGCTCTATGCCTGTGCCCATGCAGCTGAACACTCCTATTGATCACCATGAACTTCAGGTGGGCCCTTAACGCTGCCTCCAATTGTACTAGACTTGCTGAATCTAGTCATTTTCCCATTTCCTAAAGAATTATTTCACACTTTCTACTCTCTCCATCACCTCCTCCCTCTCAGCTGATGACCTTGCTTCCCACTGCTAAGAAAACCGAAACACTCAGAAGAGAACTTCACCTACCAGCGCCCACACCCTGCCTTCCTGCCAGTTAGGTGACACCCATGCTCCTCTAAAGCCAACCCCTCTGAGTTTGCCCAGATCCCAGCTCTGTTCGTCTGAACAACAACATCAATCCAGAAATTCTCATCTTTATCTTATTGTTAGTTTTGCACTCTCTACTAAATTGTCTCAGTAAGTACACAAACATACCTATGTCCCTCCTCAGCAAAAACAGAGCAAAATGCCTCGCTCCCATTTCCCCTGGAAACTCCTGCCTCCTGCCTTTGTGCTCTGCAACAAAATTCCTCAAAGGAGTAATCTGTGCCAGCTGCCTTCAATTCCGTTCATCTTCTCTCCTGAGTCCTCTTCAATTAGACATTTTTCTCCCACCGTCTATTAACATTGCTCCTGCTAATGGTAATTCTCAGTCTTCGCCTCCCTTGCCACACTGGCAGCATGTGGCAGCCAGCCTCTTGGTCCCCCTTCACCTGCTGTCTCTAGCTGGCCTTTGGGACACCATGCTAGGGACTCAGGGTTTCTTCCCATATCTGTGGCTCTCCTTTAGTCTCAGTTGCTAGTGTCTCATCTCCCCAGCCTCTTAATGCTCAGTCCTTGGTCCTTTCCTCTTCTTTTTTAAATTAAAAAAATATACTTATACAATTTTGAAAGTTTGCTTTCTATTTACAGTTATTACAAAATATTGGCTCTATTCCCCATGCTGTGCAATACACCCTTAAGCCTATGTTATACCAATAGTTTGTACACCCCACTCACCCACCCCTGTGTTGCCTTCACCCCTCCTGCTCCCCACACTAGAAACCACCAGTTTGTTCTCTGTATCTATGAGTCTGTTTCTTTTTTGTTATGTTCACTAGTTTCTTATATTTTTTAGATTCCATGTATAAGTGATATACAGTATTTGACTTTCTCTGTCTGATTTATTTCACTTAGCATAATGCCTTCCAAATCCATCTATGTTGCTGCAAATGGCAAAATTTTGTTTCTCTTTTATGTTTCAGTAGTATCCCATTGGGTTTCCCTGGTGGCTTAGACAAAAAAATCTGCCTGTAATGCAGGAGACCCAGGTTCGATCCCTGAGTCAGGAAGTTACCCTGGAGAAGGAAAGGGCAAACCACTCCAGTATTCTTCCCTGGAGAATTCCATGGACAGAGGAGCCTGTCGGGCTACAGTCCATAGGGTCACAAAGAGTCAGACACAACAGTGACTAACACTTTCACTTTCAGTATTCCATTGCATACACACACACACACACACACACACACATACACACGCACACACCACATCTTTATCCATATCTGTTAATGGACACAGGTTATTTCCATATCTTGGCAATTGTAAATAATGCTTCTAAGAATATTGGGATGCATGTATCTTTCTGAATTAGTGTTTTTGTTTTTTTTCAGATATATACTCAGTAGTAGAATTGCTGGTTCAAATGGTAGTTCTATTTTTAGTTTTTTAAGAAACCTCCATACTGTTTTCCACAGTGGTTTCACCAATTTGCCTTCCTACCAAAATGTAGGAGGATTCTCTTTTCTTCACATCATTTCCAACATGTGAAAATCCAACATCAACAATGGCTTTTTTGAACAAATCCATTCTTACAGGCAAAAGATTCAACATCACAGTAATCCAAGTCTATGCCCCAACCACTAATGCCAAAGAAGATGAAGTTGAATGGTTCTATGAAGACCTACAAGACCTTCTAGAACTAACACCAAAAAAGATATCCTTCTCATTGTAGGGGACTAAAATGTAAAATTAGGAAGTCCAGAGATATCTGGAGTAACAGGAAAGTTTGGCCTTGGAGTACAAAATAAAGCAGGGCAAAGCTAACAGAGTTTTGCCAAGAGAACGCACTAATCATAGCAAACATGCTCTTCCAACAGCAAAAGAGGTGACTCTACATATGGACATCACCAGATAGTCAATACCAATATCGGATTGATTATAGTCTTTGCAGCCAGAGATGGAGAAGCTCTATATAGTCAGCAAAAATAAGACTTGGAGCTGACTGGCTCAGATTATCCACTCCTTATTGGAAAATTCAGGTTTAAAATGAAGAAAGTAGTGAAAACCACTAAACCATTCAGGTATGACCTAAATCAAATCCCTTATGATTATATAGTGGAGGTGACGAATAGATTGAAGGGATTAGAAGTGGTAGACAGAGAGCCTGAAGAACTATGGATGGAGGTTTGTAACACTGTACAAGAGGCAGTGACCAAAACCATCCCCAAGAAAAAGAAATGCAAGAAGGCAAAATGGCTGTCTGAGGAGGCCTTACAAATAGTTGAGAAAAGAAGAGAAGAAAAAGGCAAAGGAGAAAAGGAAAGATATACCCATTTGAATGCAGAGTTCCAGAGAATAGCAAGGAGAGATAAGAAAGACTTCTTCATTGATCAAAGCAAAGAAATAGAGGAAAACAATAGAGTGGGAAAGACAAGAGATTTCTGCAAGAAAATTAGAGATACCAAGGGAATATTTCATGCAAAGATAGGCTCAATAAAGGACAGAAATGGTATAGACCTAACAGAAGCAGAAGATATTAAGAAGAGGTGGCAAGATAAACAGAAGAACAAAACAAAAAAGATCTTCATGACCCAGATAACCATGATGGTGCGATCACTCACCTAGAGCCAGACATCCTGGAGTGTGAAGTCAAGGGGGGCTTAGGAGCATTACTATGAACAAAGCTAGTGGAGGTGATGGAATTCCAGTTTAGCTACTTCAAATCCTAAAAGGTGATGCTGTGAAAGTGCTGCACTCAGTATGCCAGCAAATTTGGAAACTCAGCAGTGGCCACAGGACTGGAAAAGGTCAGTTTTCATTTCAATCCCAAAGAAAGACAATGGCAAAGAATGCTCAAATTACTATACAACTGCACTCATTTCACATGGTGGCAAACTCAAAATCCTTCAAGCTAGGCTTCAACAGTACATGAACAGAGAACTTCCAGATGTACAAGCTGGATTTAGAAAAGGCAGAGGAAACACAGATAAAACTGCCAACATCCACTGGATCATAGAAAAAGCAAGGGAATTCTATAAAAATATTTACTTCTCCTTTATTGACTACACTAAAGCCTTTGACTGTGTGGATCACAGTAAACTGTATATAATTCTTAAAGAGATTGGGAATACCAGACCACTTTACCTATTTCCTGAAAAACCTGTATGCAGGGCAAGAAGCAACAGTTAGAACTGGACTTGGAACAATGTACTGGTTCAAAATTGGGAAAGGAGTACAACAAGCTGTATATTGTCACCCTGTTTATTTAACTAATATGCAGAGTACATCATGTGAAATATCAGGCTGGATGAATCACAAGCTGGAATCAAGACTGCTAGGAGAAATATTTACAACCTCAGATATGCAGATGATACCACTCTAATGGCAGAAGGTGAAGAGGAACTAAAGAGCCTCTTGATGAAAGTGAAAGAGGAGAGTGAAAAAGTTGGCTTAAAACTCGACATTCAAAAAACAAAGATCATGGCCTACAGTCCCATCACTTTATGGAAAATAGATGAGGAAAAAGTGAAAACAGTAACTCATTTTATTTTCTTAGGCTCCAAAATCACTATGGAAGGTGACTTAAGCCACAAAATTAAAAGACACTTGCTCCTTGGAAGTAAAGATATGACAAACCTAGACAGCATATTAAAAAGCAGATACATCACTTTGCTGACAAAGGTCTGTATAGTCAAAGCTATGGTTTTTCCAGTAGTCATGTATGGATGTGAGAGCTGTACCATAAAGAAGGCTGAGCACCAAGAATTGATGCTTTTAAACTGCTGTGCTGGAGAAGACTCTTGAGAGTCTCTTGGACAACAGGAGATTAAAACCAGTCAATCCTAATATTCATTGGAATATTCATTGGAAGGACTAATGCTGAAGCTGAAACACCAATACTTTGGCTATCTGTTGTGAAGAGTTGACTCACTGGAAAAGACTCTGCTGCTGGGAGAGCCTGAAGGCAGGAGGAGAATGAGCAACAGATGATGGGATGGTTGGATGGCATCACTGACTCAGTGGACATGAATTTAAACAAATTCCAGGCAACAGTGAAGGACAAGGAAACCTGGCATGCTCCAGTCCATGGGTCACAAAGAGTCAGACTTGACTTAGCAGCTGAACAACAACCACAGCATTCTGACAGGTGTGAGTTGCTGTGTCATTGTGGTTTTGATTTGCATTTCCCTGATAATTAGTGATGTTGAGCATTTTTTATGTGCCTTTTGGGCATCTGCATTTCCTCTCTGGAAAAATGTGTATTCAGTTCTTCTGCCAACTTTTTAACCTTTTAACGTTGAGTCGTGTGAGCTGTTTATATATGTGGAATATTAATCCCATATTGTTTCATACTGTTTATAAATATTTTCTCCCATTCAGTAGGTTGCTTTTTCTATGGTTTCCCTTGCTGTGCAAAAGACTTTAAGTTTAATTAGGTCCCATTTGTTGTTTTTGTTTTTATTTCCATTACTCTAGGAGATGGATCCAAAAAAAATATTGCTGCAATTTATGTCAAAGAGTGCTCTACCTATGTTTTTCCTCTAGCAGTTTCATAGTATCCAGTCTTACATTTAGGCTTTTAATCCATTTTGACTTTATTTTTGTATGCAGTATTAGAGAATGTTGTAATTTCATTCATTAACATGTAACTGTCCAGTTTTCCCAGCACCACTTGTGAAAAGATCATCTTTTCTCCATTGTGTACTCTTGCCTACTTTGTCACAGATTAACTGACCATACGTGCATGGGTTTATTTCTCGGATCTCTGTCCTGTTCCATTGATCCGTGTGTGTGTGTGTGTTTGTGTGACTACCATACTGTTTTGATTACATAAGGCAAGGAATGTGATTCCTCCAGCTCTGTTCTTCTTTCTCAAGATTGTGTCAAGATTATATTCTGTGTCTTTTGTCTTTCCATACAAATGTGAAAAGTGACATTGGTATTTTGACAGCGATTGCACTGAATTTGTAGATTGCCTTGGGTAGTATAGTCATTTAAACAATATCAATTCTTCTAATCCAAGAACAAGGTGTATCTTTCCTTCTGTTTGCATCATCTTCAGTTTCTTTCATCCATGTCTTACAGTTTTCAGATGACAGATCTTTTGTCTTTTAGGTAGGTTTATCCCCGGGTATTGTATTCTTTTGGGTACAATGGTAAGTGAGATTGTTTTCTTAATTTCTCTTTCTGATATTTCATTGTTAGTATATAGAAATGCAGCCGATTTCTGTATATTAATTTAGTATCTTACAACTTTACCAAGTTCATTGATGAACTCTGGTAGTTTTCTGATGGTGTCTTTAGAATTTTCTATGTATAGTATCATATCATCTGCATCCTCTTCTTTATTTCCACTTTCTCTCTTGGTGATCTCATCTAGCCTTACGGATTTAAACACAATCTACATGCCAATGGCTCTCACATTCACATCCCCAGCCCAGACTTCTCTCCTGAACTCCATCCTCGTATATCCATCCAGCTGCCTGCTCAACATTTCACTGAGGTATTTAATAGATACAGACAATTCAACATGTCTAAATTTGAACTCCTTTTACTGCTCCCACAACTTGTATCACCTATAGCCTTTTCCACCTTGGATAATGCACATTCCATACTTCCAGTTGCTTAGAACTAAAATCTTGGTCATTCTCAACTCTTCTTTCTCTCACACTCCACATCCAATCCATAAACAATTCTTTCTTTCTTCCAAATATATCCAGAATTAAACAGATCATGGCATATTCATTCAATGGAATTCTAATAACAATGAGAAAAAATAAAAAAACAAGCAAAACCTACTATTTCATTCAATAGTACAGATAAATCTCAGACACAATTTTAAGCTTCAGAATCCAGACAGAAAGGAGGATATACTACTCAATTCCCTTTATGAAAGTTCAAAAACAGGCAACATCAATCTATGGGGATAAAAGAATAGTGATTATCTTTTGGAAAGTACCTTTAGGGTGCTGAAATTGTTCCAAATATTGATCTGGGTGGTAGTTACATAGATATATCCATATGTGAAAAAGTTTATTTAGCTGTACATGTAAGACTATGTACTTTATTGTGTGAATATTTTATCCCAATAAAAAGGATGTGCTTAGTCCCTCAGTCATGTCTGACTCTGGGACTGTATGGACTGCAGCCCACCAGGCTCCTCTGTCCATAGGGATTCTCTAGACAAAAGTACTGTAGTGGATTGCCATGCCCTCCTCCAGGAGACTTCCCAACCCAGGAATTGAACCCAGGTCTCCCTCATTGTGGGCAGATTCTTTACCATCTCAGCCAACCAGGGAAGGATACAGTAAAAACAATACAAAAGTTAAAATTTGAAAGTGCACACCCAGAATTAATCACTTCTTACCATCTCCTCTGCTTGCTATTTTATCATTCTGATTCAAGTCACTTCCCTCTTCTCTTGCCTGAATTTCTGCTTTCCACTCTATTTCCACACATCAGTCAGAGTGAGCATTGAAAACCTAAGTCATTAATATCATGTCACTTCCTTGTTCTAAACCTGTAATAGCTTCCCATTTCCCTCAGAGTAAAAGCCAATGTCCTTCCACTGGCTTCCAAGCCATCAGTTTATAAACTTTTCAGCCTTATCTTCAACCAGTCTCTCCTTTTATCTCAGCTGCACAGACTTCCTTGCTACCACTTTGGGTACATTTCTTCCCCAGAAACTTTGCTCTAATTATTTCCTCAACGTGGATTATTCTCCCAATATCTGCATGGCAGAGTTCCTCATCCCCAAGTTTGTGCTCAAACAGCACCTTCTCAAGAAAGCCTCAATTATCGCTCCATTTATAATTGCAAAACTAACACCACCACCACCACCCCCAGCCCACCAGCCCCTATCCTGGCATTTCCAATTTCATTTGCCCTGCTCTGTTTTCTGTTTTAATTGGAGGAAAATTGCTTTACAGTGTTGTGTTGGTTTCTGCCATACAACAATGCGAATCAGCCATAATTCTATACATATCCCCTCCCTCTTGAGCCTCCCTCCCTCACCCCATCCCACCCCTCTAGGTTGCGACAGAGTGCCAGGCTGGGCTCCCTATGTTTTACCTTCTAAACTCTACATATTAGGTTTTATGTTTATTATTTAGCATCTGTCTACCAACCCAACTAGCCTGCAAGCTCCATGAAAATCTTTGTTCTATTAATGAATGTATTTCAAGTGTCCATAAAAATGCCTGGCACATAGGATGCCTCCTATGAATGAATGAACAGATATCTCTAAATTAGGGCCCTGTGTGGAGACAAATTCAGTTCAGTTCAGTTGCTCAGTCGTGTCTGACTCTTTGCAACCCCATGAATCACAGCACGCCAGGCCTCCCTGTCCATCACCAACTCCCAGAGTTCACTCAGACTCACATCCATCGAGTCAGTGATGCCATCCAGCCATCTCATCCTCTGTCGTCCCCTTCTCCTCCTGCCCCCAATCCCTCCCTGCATCAGAGTCTTTTCCAATGAGTCAACTTTTCGCATGAGGTGGCCATAGTACTGGAGTTTCAGCTTTAGCATCATTCCTTCCAAAGAAATCCCAGGGCTGATCTCCTTCAGAATGGACTGGTTGGATCTCCTTGCAGTCCAGGGGACTCTCAAGAGTCTTCTCCAACACCACAGTTCAAAAGCATCAATTCTTCAGCGCTCAGCTTTCTTCACAGTCCAACTCTCACATCCATACGTGACCACAGAAAAAAACCATAGCCTTGACTAGATGGACCTTTGTTGGAAAAGTAATGTCTCCGCTTTTGAATATGCTATCTAGGTTGGTCATAACTTTCCTTCCAAGGAGTAAGCGTCTTTTAATTTCATGGCTGCAGTCACCATCTGCAGTGATTTTGGAGCCCAGAAAAAGAAAGTCTGACACTGTTTCCACTGTTTCCCCATCTATTTCCCGTGAAGTGATGGGACCAGATGCCATGATCTTCATTTTCTGAATGTTTAGCTTTAAGCCAACTTTTTCACTCTCCTCTTTCACTTTGATCAAGAGGCTTTTAGTTCCTCTTCACTTTCCGCCATAAGGTGGTGTCATCTGCATATCTGAGGTTATTGATATTTCTCCCGGCAATCTTGATTCCAGCTTGTGGTTCTTCCAGCCCAGCGTTTCTCATGATGTACTCTGCATATAAGTTAAATAAACAGGGTGACAATATACAGCCTTGACAAACTCCTTTTCCTATTTGGAACCAGTCTGTTGTTCCATGTCCAGTTCTAACTGTTGCTTCCTGACCTACATATAGGTTTCTCAAGAGGCAGGTCAGGGGGTCTGGTATTACAATCTCTTTCAGAATTTTCCACAGTTTATTGTGATCCACACAGTCAAAGGCTTTGGCATAGTCAATAGGGCAGAAATAGATATTTTTCTGGAACTCTCTTGCTTTTTTGATGATCCAGCAGATGTTGGCAATTTGATCTCTGGTTCCTCTGCCTTTTCTAAAACCAGCTTGAACATCTGGAAGTTCATGGTTCACATATTGCTGAAGCCTGGCTTGGAGAATTTTGAGCATTACTTTATTAGCATGTGAGATGAGTGCAATTGTGCGGTAGTTTGAGCATTCTTTGGCATTGCCTTTCTTTGGGATTGGAATGAAAACTGACCTTTTCCAGTCCTGTGGCCTCTGCTGAGTTTCCAAATTTGCTGGCATATTGAGTGCAGCACTTTCACAGCATCATCTTTCAGGATTTGAAATAGCTCCACTGGAATTCCATCACCTCCACTAGCTTTGTTTGTAGTGATGCTTTCTAAGGCCCAGTTGACTTCACATTCCAGGATGTCTGGCTCTAGGTCAGTGATCACACCATCGTGATTATCTTGGTCATGAAGATCTTTTTTGTACAGTTCTTCTGTGTATTCTTGCCACCTCTTCTTAATATCTTCTGCTTCCGTTAGGTCCATACTATTTCTGTCCTTTATTGAGCCCATCTTCACATGAAATGTTCCCTTGGTATCTCTAATTTTCTTGAAGACATCTCTAGTCTTTCCCATTCTGTTGTTTTCCTCTATTTCTTTGCATTGATCACTGAGGAAGGCTTTCTTATCTCTTCTTGCTATTCTTTGGAACTCTGCATTCAGATGCTTATATCTTTCCTTTTCTCCTTTGCTTTTTGCTTCTCTTCTTTTCACAGCTATTTGTAAGGCCTCCTCAGACAGCCATTTTGCTTTTTTGCATTTCTTTTCCATGGGGATGGTCTTGATCCCTGTCTACTGTACAATGTCACGAACCTCCAACCATAGTGGAGACAAATTAGGGTTAACAAATCAGTTACCCTCCTCTCCTGAAGAACAGAGTTCTGAAAGCAGGTGGTAGGAAGATAGTCCCAAAGGCCCTCTCTACCATGACCAGGGCTACAGAGAGTGGATGTGCAGTCAGGCCCAGACATGCAGCCCAAGCACTGCAAAGGGTCAGGGGCTGGATTCCAGCTCTCCAGCTACCCCTACTCCCACCCTAGACAGGTTGGGGTTTTCTACTTGGCCACCTTGGTATATAGGAATCCACAACTTCAGCAGCATCTAAGCACCCCCAGACAGAGATAGAGACCAAACCAACCCACCCATCTCTGTATCCCGAGGCCCCACAAAGTACCCAATAAATGGTCAGTACAAAAAAGTATGTTTATGCAATAGATAAATGGATATAACCAGCTCCCTAACTGAACAGCTCCCTGCGATCCTGCTAAAGAAAAAAATTCCAAGGTGAGGAACATTGCAAGATAAGATGTCTGATCTCTGTTTTTTGGAGAAGGGGTCAGGGAAGTCCATTGCCAGATTCCCCACTCTCTCTGCCCACCCCCAAGCCAGTATTTCCAAGGAGATATGAATACCAAGGCCCACCTACTTGTCTCTCTTCTGTATCCCACCCCACCTTCGGCTGCTAGCCTTTTCTTTCTTCTGCAGCAGCTGATAGCCTCCTCTGGGCTTGAGTTAAGAGACTGAGGCTGAAGAGGTGATTCATGCAGTTCAAGGAGTTAGGTACCCTTCTTCCTCTCTGTCCTGTGCCCACCCTGCCAGATGAGGCCAACCAGGAAGCACCATACTCCAAGCCCCTCTCCTCTAGGGGGTGCTCTCCTTACCAAGACACAAAGAAACAGGATGCCCAGGCCTCCTGTGGACTGGCCTTGGGGCCCAGTCATTCCTGCCCTACCTAGCCCAGAAGGGCAAATGAGCAGAGAAATGCCAGATGCAGCTATGGAGATTTGCAGTTTTCATGAAACTGGGCAGGAGGATCAGGGAGAGTAGGAGGACAAGGAGTTGGGGAATATTTAAACTTGTAAAATCTCTTACAGGTAGAAGCTGTGCCATTTACTAGGAGGCACAATCCAGAGTTCTAGGCTTGGCCCTGATCCTACAAACAGTGTGCACTGTGGATATCACTGCAGTGTCATTTGTAAAAATTTAAAAATCAGTAATAATCTAAAAAGTCAAAATTATAAGAATGAATCAATAAAATGTGACAATCATTTATTTAAAAATGTTTACAGCATGGCTACTCTGTGCCAGGCATGGGATAGACATCAGTATGTGAGCAGATGTGTTCCTGCCCTTTCGGTGCTTACTAAATCCAAAAAGAACTACCTGGGCCAGGAGAGATGGGAAGGAGAAATATATCCAACCTGAGTAAATAACGGAGGAAATGAAACTGGTTTAGCTGAGGAGGGGGTCAGAGAAGGCCTCTCTATGAAGGTGCTGTTTTAGCTAAGACCTAAAAGATGAGTAAAAAGCCAATTCAATATTATATCATTATAAAAATCCTTAGAAAATATTTTTATTGATGGGGGAAATGCTTATAACATTAAGTGAATAAAATAGGATATACTCAACTACATAATGTACTAATTATGTAATGATGTACTTACTAATGATGTACTCAACTACATAAAAATAATTATCTATCTATCCATCTATCATCTATGTGGGAAAATTTTCTGGAACACCAGAAAGTTAACAGTAGTGATGTGCAGGTGGCAGAATTACTGGTAATTTTGGAGACCTGAGTGGCTCAGATGGTAAAGAATCTGTCCACAATGTGGGAGACCCAGGTTTGATCCTTGGGTTAAGAAGATCCCCTGGAGGAGGGAATGGTTACCCACTCCAGTATCCTTGCCCAGAGAACTCCATGGACAGAGGAGCCTGGTGGGCTACAGGCACAAAGAGTCAGACATGACTGAGCTACCAACATTTTATCATCTTTATTCTTTTCTATATTTCTCAAAATTTTTACAATAAATATGGATTGCTTTTATGCTTGGAAATAAATATAAAATGTCATGGCACAGCTCCTAAAACTCTAACCCATGATCTCTGGGTAGAGGGGTTATCCAGAAGGTATCTTGGCTGTTCCCTTGCTTCCAAGCAGCATTTCCACCAGGGTATCTTGCTCCTAAAGCACTTGGAGGCTTCCTAGATGCCATTCCAATGCCAGCTAGTGGGAGCTTTCACCACTGAATCTAATCCAGAGTGCTTAGCACGATCTTTAACATAACCCATCTGAAGGCTATCCCTAGTCCAAGCAAAGACACTACTTTTTTAATCACAAAGCTGACATCTCTCCATCACTTTTCCCTTCTAGACCCACCATTAATTTGCTGGCAAGCTGTATAAGCTGAATTTCTCTGTTCTAGTCCTTGAGGATGATTGCTTTTTACATCAGAGGCTGGGGAACAACAGTCAGAATTAGGAGGAGAAAACAGCCTGTGGCTGAGTGACCTTGAAAACGCTGGAATTCTGTGCTTCTGTTTCCTCTTCTCCAAATGTGAGGGAGTTGGGCTTCAGGGCTTGCTATCACTCCTCTTCTGTCTCAGACACTCTAAGCCAAGGACTAATCCATCCTTAGACAGAGGAGCTAGAGGTGACTTATGTCTACTGAAAGCAGATGGCACCACTGAAGAGCAATTATTCTGGGACCCTGAGGCCACAGATGAGTGCCTGCTGGTTCAAGAAAGGAGGCACTTAACCTGCCCAGAAAAGCCCAGGGTAGCTGGAGAGTTGGGGTTGCCTAAATTGATGCCTAAGAGCAAACATACCTTAATCTATCAAATTTCTTTCCCTGTCAGAGCTCTGGTCCAGTAATCTGGCCTCCCCCACACTCTGCTGTACTTCCCTGGTCAGCAGTCCAGTTGGGCAGGCCTCCAGCTGTGGACAGAGGCAGGGCTGCCAGAGGCTCAAATGCCCACTGGAGAGAAGGTGAGGAGGGAGAGAGAGCCGTTAAGCATGGGCTGGAGCAGAGTGTAGAGTCCATGGCAAAAATAAGAGGAGCAAAATTACCCCCACTGACAGCCTGGAGGCAACTCCTCCATAAATCCTATAGCTTCTAGAGGCTGATTCAAAACACACATGGGCTCACTAGTTAAGGGCTTCCCAGGTCATGCTAGTGGTAAAGAATTGGCCTGCTAATGAAGGAGATATAACAGACAAAATGTGGATCGCTGGGTCAGGAAGATCCCCTAGAGGAGGAAATGGCAACCCACTCCAGTATTCTTGCCTGGAGAATCCCATGGACAGAGGAGTCTGGTGGGTTACAGTCCATAGGGTCACAAAGAGTTGGACACAACTGAAGCAATTTAGCATGCATGCATGCATGCACTAGGCCTGGATTCAAATCCTTTCTCTGCTCCTGATAAGATATTTGAGCAAATTACTGAAATGTTCTGAGCTTTAGACTTTAGTTTATCTATAGAAGTATCTAGAATGGGGATAATAATCTCTACCAGCAAGAAACTATGAGCATTATGCTTTATCTCATTTAATAATAATAAAAAAATATGACTACTTCACAGGGGGCCGGTGGTAAAGAATCTGCCTGCCAATGCAGGAGATGTGGGTTCAATCCTTGGGTTGGGAAGATCCCTTGAAGGGGAAAATGGCAACTTGCTTCAGTATTCTTGCCTGAAAAATTCCATGGACAGAGGAGCCAGGCAGGCTGCAGTTCATGGGGCAGCAAGAGTTGGACATGACTGAGCGGTTGAGTGCACGCACACACGCGCGCGCACACACACATAAAAGTATAGTATTGTGTCTACCTCATCACCACTAGGAGCTAAAAAACACAACACAATCTTCCTAGGATTTCAACAGAGTATTGGCAGGAGTCATGATAAGAAATAACCATAGAAAGTTCGAGGTGAAAGGAACCTCAGAGACCTCAAATCCAGAACGCAGGTAGCAGGGGGCGGGGTGGTAAAGAGGAGGCTCAGAGAGATCAAATAGCTTATTAAAGGTTGCACAGCTAGTCTGTAACACAGCAAGGTTCAAACTCATGTATTTCTTACTCCCAAATGCCCATCACCCCTTCCCCCCACACCAACCCGTCTGATGACAGACAGATTGTGCTCAGATCCCCTTTCCACAGAGAGGGCTTTGGTGGTTGGGGAGTGGCACTCCTCACCATAACAAGCCCCTGGTGTAGGCATCAAGATGACACAGTGCACCAAGAAAACCCAGGGGTTCCCTAGAAGCAGGAAATGAGGGGATAGGGTGCCCATTGCCAAACATATGGAGGCACCACACAAATAACCTGTAAAATACATGTAAATAACCACAGGTTATTGACGAATCAACAATTTAAACTTTTTAAAATTGCTGTTACTTCCAAATGGAAAGAAATAAAAGTTGTGGTTGACCGGTCCAATCATGCCTTGCTTAGTGAGGGGTCCAGCTAACTCCTGTCACTGAATGCCCCATACATGCTTCACCAATGCTTAGGCAATGCTACTCCCTGGCTCCCAGGGTCCCATCCGCCTCGGACTGGCTTGTCAGGGCAAGGAATCAGGCTCGTGGGGGCCTCTGGCTGAGAGGTATTCTCCCAGCCCAGTAGCCTGCTGACTCCAGCTGCCCAGAGTGGAGCCGTGCATGCTGTTCCTCCTGCAGGAGGGACCCGGGCAGTGACCAGCAAGGACCTGGAGGAGTCTGTCACTTCAGCCCAGCCTCTGGGATCCCAGCTTTGGAAGCCAGGCCCGGCAGTCTTTTTCTCGCAGGCACTATTGATACGTGGCTCTGAAGCAGCTGCCTGAGCTGGTATGGGCAGTTGTGGTCCTGACCCTGAGGTGGGAAACCAGGAAGACAGGCCACAGCAGGATGGTTAGAGGTCAGACCCCTGGGAGGCCTGCCTGAGGCTTCACCGTGTGACTCTGAACACTCATCCAATTCAGTTGACTTTTACTGAGTAGACATTTGTTATGTGCCAGACACTATGCTAGTCATTTTAGAGAATCTGTAAGAATTAACAAAATGTGGTCACTGCTAGGTTGCCGCCCTTGAGGCATGACAATCTAGTAAGGGAGAAGAAACATGTATAAATATAATTTCGTAGTAGTTTGACACCTCCCGGGGAATGTGGTGTGTTGTGTGTGCCCATGTGTGTGTGCACATGTGTGTATGGGCATATGTGTTTATATAAGAGCATGAGTGTCTGGGGCGTGGGAGTACAGGGCTTGCCTATTCAGACCCATATGTTAATAATGATAATAAAGCAACAAAATAAACCTACCACTTAAGGACTGCATATAATGCTAATTGTATAATACAGTACTAAGTGCTTTATATGTAGGAATTTATTATATTCTTCCAAGCACCCTAGAAGGAAGGTACTATTATTAATGTCTCCTTTTATTGACATGGAAATTAAAAATGAAGGAGGTGAATAAGTGACTTTCTTAAAGTCATAAAGCTAGGAATTCATAGCAAGGATTTGAACCCAGGCCTGCAGTCTTAGCCTCTACGCCAAAGCCTCTGCTTTGGCCCTCCAATGATAGCCCCTAAAGACCACCACCTCCCCCGCCGCCACCCCGCCGCCTCAAGGCTGCAGCAAGGAGTGGCAGAAGCTGCCTTCTGCACGAATGAGCCTGCAGTTCCTGCCAGCACAGCCATCCCCACCCCCACAGGACTAGTTGGGCACATTCTGTGAGTCTGTGATCACTGTTACATCATGGCCAGGCCTTTGTCTCCCCTTGGCACCCACTCAGTAGACCACATTTCTTAAGCAGCTTTCCTATATTCACACATCTGCATGACTTTCCGATTGTGGCAACACTTTGTTGTAATGGCCAGGCTCAGAGGCCCAGACCACTCTAATGGACTGAAACCAGGTTCGTCAGCACAGGCCAGCCATGATCTGGGGCTGATAACAGCATGAAGGCCCCTCAACTCACAGGCTTTCTGGGCTGCCTTCCCCTCTCGCTTGAGCAGCAGTCTTCACCTTCCCTAGAAAACTCGGGTGTTGTGAGGGGGGTAAGCAAGGCAGAGAGCACGGCATGGAGGGGCAGGACACGGGGGGTCGGGAAGGAAGGGAGGCTGTGGGATTAAGGCTGCGTTCCCAGCCAGCCCCAGGAGAGCCTCTGGATCTGTTTCCCCTTGACCAGGTTCCACTTCACCTCCCTCACAGAATCATGTTGAAAAGAGGGAAAAAAAATGGTGCATTAAAGAAGCTTTGAAAAATTAAATGTACAAACAGGACAAATGTGGGTGCCTAGGCTTGCTTGGGCAAATTATCAAGTGAGGCAAGAGGCCCCATGTCCCAGGTATGGAAGCTACTCCAGGGATGGCTGGTGACAAAGATGGCTAGAACTTCACAGTAGAGAGGGAATCTACCAGTGAGAAGATTTAAGGAGGAGGCAAACACGCCTCACAAGAATGTCCCAGCAAGGCAGCACTGGCAGTGTGCCCAGGCCTTTGCTGGCACTTGGTGGCCCAGGCACTGCCTGGTGATGAGCCTATGGCCTGGCAGGCCCAGGGAAGGAACCCCAGTGTGGGCTTGACACCTGCATGAGAGGACGGCCGTTACTGGGCCACCACTCTAGTGCTGCCTGGACACAGCGTAAGGACCTCTGCTGTGACTGGAAAAACACCAGTTTCACAACAGAACGGGATCATTAAGAGCCTGTCTCCTCCTCCCTACGACAGAGATTCCGTAAGTGGGAGTTGGGCAGAGGTAATCAGACTGCTTAGGTTCAATAGGACAGCCCTGGAGCTTGGAGCTGGCTAGCGCAGGGGTATCTGGAGAACAGGAGAGCTATGGAGTATCTTTAGGAAGCCTTCCCGGGTCTGGCTAGAGAAGCGGCATCCCTGTCTGCAGTGCGTCACCCTCGGCCCACCCGAGCAACCTGCTCTGCTCTTTCTACTTGCCTCAAACAGGTGGAGCTCAGCTCCACCACCTAGCCCCTCCCCACCACCGCCTCCGTGGGCTGGACAGGCAGCCTCGGGTGCCCTGGCCGGATCAGGAGAGCAGCAGCAGCTTCAGCTCTGGGGGCCCAAGCACTACTAGGTTCCCATTCTTCCAACCACCAGCCCCTTCCTGCTTCAACTTCAGTTCAGCTTGGTGCTGCAGAGTGAGAGCTGGGGCATAACGGCCCAAGGAAAGTCCGGCTCACGTGGGGTTTTATGTTCTACCTTTTACCCTCTTCACGTGGCCCTCGAGCCTCCCGGCATGGGTCCCTGCAGCTGCTGTAAACTCACCTGAGTGGGATCTTGACGCGGAGGTAGCGGTCAACAGCAATCGCCAGCAGGGCCAGGATGGAGCTCTGAGTGAGGATGAGGACGGGGCAGGCGACCCTGAGGCAGGTGTGGAAGTGGGTCCGCGGCCCGACGTTGATGAGGATGGCGAGCGGGATGACCAGCGCGCCCACCGCCACATCAGCCACTGCCAGCGACACGATGAAGCAGAAGGTGGCATCCCGCAAGGCCTGATTCACCTTCACCGCCCAGATCACCAGCACGTTCCCAGGCACAGAGACCAGGGCGATGAGCACCTCGATGCCAATATACGCGGCCTGGAAGGCCGAGATGGAGGGCGGCATGGTGGGCACAGGCTGGGCACATCAGCAGACAGGCGCCAAAGGGCAGGAGGCAAGCACCTGTGGTCACGGAAGCCTAGGGTGGGAAGGCCTGCCTGGGGGGAGGGGAGCCAGGCAGCTCTGGAACTCCAGCTGCCCTTTGGAGAGGTGCCCCACTTGGCACATCTAGTGCCTACCCAAGCTGATGGGATACGCTAACCCTTTCTCTGCCTAATCTCTGTCCCCTCTCCTTGTCAACCCCAGAGGATCCATTCAACAACTTAAAATAGCAGCACTCACTCCTCCACTGGCTTTTTTTATCAGGTGTGAGGCAGTTCCCAGCACACACACAACCCACAGGGCTCCCGGTGCCTGACTCTACCTACCCATGTTCATAGAACAGGATGCAGGGAGCTCACCATGCTGTCTGCTGGGGGCCAGCGAGTCCCAGAGGCGGTGCTCAAAGTTCTGGGCACCTGGTGCCTCCTGAGGCTAGAGGCTGCGCCAGACTGGGCTGGGCTCTGGGCTCTGGGCTCCGCGCAGCGGTTCACCATCCTCCAGGCTCCCAGCCCTGCCTTTCAAGCAATCACATGGTGCAGCAGAGGCTCAGACTGGACGCTTTTAAAGAGGTAGCGCCCCAGTTTCGCACCTGGGACTGGTCTGGCAGACGCGGGTGTGGAGGACTGAGCCCAGCAGCGGCCAGGGTGCGGGGATCCCCGTCTCCCACCTTGTCGCGCATGCATGCCATAGGCCCCCCCACCTGAGACACGGCTGGCTCCTGCTTCCTAGCTGTCCCCAATCCCGGTCCGGCTCTGCCAGGGACCCTCGTAAACACTCGGTCCCGGGGGTGGGGGAGGCGGGGAATTCTAGGAGTCCCTGTCAGCCCTTTCCTCCATCCCCACTGGGGATGACCGGCCTGCGAACGAGGTACAGACTTACCAAAGCTGGCAGAGCTCCGAGCCACCTGAACGGCTCCGTCCAAGCGCCCTCCTACCTCCACGCCGTGCGCAGTCGCTCGCTCCAGGGATGCTTGAAGAATCCAGAGGGAGAGTAAACTGGCTGAGACTCAACTCTGGCGCCCGGCGCCTCCGTCGCCCCGGCGCGGGAGCGAGGCTGCCCGGCTCCGCACAGCCTGAGCGGCGGGGGCGGCCCCGGCCCCTCCCTCCTGGGCCTCTGTCTCCTCCCTCATCCCCTCCTCTAAACAAAGGCCGTGATTCTGAGTGAGAGAAGACCTTTCCGTAGGGTCTGATGTTCGAATCCAGGTCACAGCAGGCCATGGCACCTGCGAGTCTCTAGGACGCCCCTTTTCCATTTGCCTCAACAGTCAGTTGGAAGCCCTGGCACATTCTCCTACCCCTCACCGCTGAAACCCTCCTTTCCCATGAAACCAGCCCCTGCATTTTCTTAGGCGCTAATGTTCTTCCAGTTGACTCATTGGAAAAGACTCTGATGCTGGGAGGGAATGGGGGCAGGAGGAGAAGGGGACGACAGAGGATGAGATGGCTGGATGGCATCACCGACTCGATGGACGTGGGTTTGGGTGAACTCCGTGAGGTGGTGATGGACAGGGAGGCCTGGCCTGCTGCGATTCATGGGGTCGCAAAGAGTTGGACAGGACTGAGCGACTGAACTGACTGAATGTTCTTCCAGCACACGTTGCTTTGAAGGCTCTATCCTGAGTCAACATTTCGCTTTACCTCTATCTTTCAGAACACATTTTAATCTATTAGCAATTCCCATTTTTCAGATGAGGGCACTGAGACGCAGAGAAGTGACCTGGCTTCACAAGGTCATTTCCATCAGTGCCACCTCCTCTTGTGCCCCCTTTGTTTTCTCTATCTCCCTCTTCATAGCACAGTACGTAAACCACGGGTATTCAGTCCAATGTCCACGTGTTATTGATAAAGAAGCCGGCCGGTGGAAGGAAGAGACTTTTGTAAGTTACCATAGCAAGTCCTAATAGAACCGGAGTAAGAAGCCAGGCTGCTGACTCCCCGCACAGTGCTCTCTCCACTCTCCTCCATCCTGACCCCTCTCTTGGCGATCTCCTGCCACAGTTTCACTTTAGGTGGGCCACTGGTACTGCCTCAGGACCACCCCAAGGAAGATGCTCACTCAGACCGGGTGCCTTACAAAGATCCCGACCTGAGAAGTCCTTGCTCATGGATATTGGAAAAGAGCTCTGAAAGGGCAAAGAGTCAAGTGGGGGGAGCCCAATGCCACCTGGCCACACCCCAGTCCCTGAGGTCACTGCACTCTTCTTGGGTTTCAGGATGTCAAGAGAGGGGTTCTGTTGCGAGGTGGGTGCCTATAAAACTGCCGTTTGCCATCTGCCTCTACGAGGGTTAGGTCACTAGCCACTGCAGTCACTGACTTTCAACACAGGAGTTCAGGGCAGAGATCAAGAACAAGGCACTCTAATCAGTTTTATATTGTAATACTTGATTCATGGCTAAGTGTTAAAATGAAGCTATGGGATCTCTGGTTATATCTGTCCCTATGTATGTTAATATCATCTAACTTTGGATGATATTAGCTCTACTTAATTGGCTTAAAGAAAAGAGCTTATATAAATTTCTCAGAATACAAAATTTGCCAGAATGAATTTTGTATTCACATGAACTGGGAATTTTTAGTATTAAATTAATACCTGGTATTAAAGTTTTGAGCCACCAGGGAAGCCCAAGAATACTGGAGTGGATAGCCTATCCCTTCTCCAGGGAACCTTCCAGACCCAGGAATCCAACTGGGGTCTCCTGCATTGTAGGCAGATTTTTTACCAGCTGAGTTACCTAGTATTAAATTAATATCATCTAAAATCACTGCAGATGATGGCTTCAGCCATGAAATTAAAAGATGCTTGCTCCTTGGAAGAAAAGTTGTGACCAACCTAGGCAGAATATTAAAAAGCAGAGACATGACTTTGCTGACAAAGGTCTGTCTAGTCAAAGCTATGGTTTTCCCAGTAGTCATGTATGGATGTGAGAGCTGGACAATAAAAAAGGCTGAGCGCCAAAGAATTGATGCTTTTGAACTGAGGTATTGGAGAAGACTTTTGAGAGTCCCTTGGACAGCAGGAGATCAAACCAGTTCATCCTAAAGGAGATCAGTCCTGAATATTCACTGGAAGGACTGATGCTGAAGCTGAAGCCCCAATACCTTGGCCACCTGATGTGAAGAGCCAACTCATTGGAAAAGACCCTGATGCTGCGAATGAAGGCAGGAGGAGAAGGAGATGACAGAAGATGAGATGGTTGGATGGCATCACTGACTCGATGGACGTGAACTTGGGGGAAATTCTGAGAGATGATGAGGGACAGGGAGGCCAGGCATGCTGCAGTCCACGAGGTTGCAAAGAGTTGGACATGACTGAGCGAATGAACAACAATAAAGCTTGTTGATTTAATTAATATGGACATGTCTTTAGAGACATCAATATTTTAGTGTAATACTCATATCGTACCTAAGCTTAATAGAAGTCAAATAAGGTCTTAACATCTATTGCAAATTTGTCAGCAAGAGAAGTAACTTGGTATGATGAAATTTTTATAAGTAAAATATAAACAAGATAAGAGCTTTGGGGTGAACTCTTTAGGAGTAATTATATTTTAGGAATATCTGTGCCTGTGTATGTGTGTTCAGTCATGTCATGACTGTAGTCTGCTAGGCTCCTCTGTCTATGGAATTTTCCAGGCACAATACTGGAGGAGGTTGCCATTTCCTTATCTAAGGGATCCAGGGATTGAACCCACAACTCTTGCATCCCTGCATTGGCAGTCAGGTTCTTTAGCAGCTGAGCACCGGGAAAGCCCCCCCAGGAATGTTTACTTAAAAATAATCTCTCCAGGTATTTGGTAACTTAAAATTTTAGAGTTGTGCTAAATTAAATGATAGAAGTTTATCATTCTCAAATAAAATAAGATACTGAAACTTTAATTACTAAACATCGGCCTCCTTACACAGAGAAACCAAAGGTATTCACTCTATTAATACATATATTTGGTGCCATACTGAGATAGTTGATATAAAAAAGTACATGTTTTTAGCAATTGTTATTGGTATTTATGCTTTCCAGTCTACAGGATGTTAATGTAGTAGACAGTTCACAATTGCTTACTTTTTAGTTTTCACTAGAAATTAAGGTTTTTAAGACTTGAGGATTCTAATTTAAATATCATTAAAGCTACTGGAAATAATAAAAGTTTCAGTATGCAGTAAGAAAGTAGGATGTATGTTTTCAATAAAAGAAGATATGAAGAATGGAATTGCATTTCATTAAGGAAAAGAAATTTTGTCCTAGAGCTGGTTGTTTCTGGATGGAGAAAATAAGGGATAAACTAATATGGATATAGAAAGTGATGGATAAGGAGCCTTGAGAAGAGATTTGTGCATGATTAAGATGGACTAAATTTTGAATTAATTTGAGTAAATCAATTTTAAAAGTAAACTGTGGAAATTTAAATTTGGCTTTTCTCTCTGTTAAGAGAACAAAGTTTTCTTAAAATGTTCATCTGCTTTGATAGCAGATTTTAAGTTCTTTATCTTTTAAGTGATTTGCTCTGTATTTGCCTCTGATATATTTTATTGTCACATTGGTTAAATGAATAAGTATTTTTTCACAGTGACCTATGATCCTATTTGACCAAGAATTTTAAAACTTCTTTGATATTTTTTGACTGACTCCCCAAATAAAATTCTAATGAAGTTTAACATCTAGCATACTTTGGGATGCGTTAAGGGGCCCTGAAATATCCCAAAGAAAGATATTAAACTAATTAGGTTCATTTGGTATGTTAATTAATGGGAAGTAGTGTCAAATGGGTAATAAATGTTCTTAGGTTATATTGTATGGGTAATCCTTTTTTAATGAGGGAAACCTCATCTTTTAAAATTTTATTTTATTTTTGGCTGTGCTGAGTCTTTGGACTTTCTCTAGCTGTGAGTGAGGGTTACTATCTAATTGCATTTCAAGGGCTTCTCGTTGTGGAGGCTCCTCTTGTTGTGGAGCATAGGGTCTGGAAGAATGGGCTCAGCAGATTTGGCCCATGGGCCTAGTTGCCTCCAGCGTGTGGAATCCTCCGGGACAAGGGATCAAACCCATGTCCCTTGAATGGGCAGGCAGATTCTTAACCGGTGGACCACCAGGGAAGTACTGGGTTACTGTTTTAAATATAGATATTTTAAAAATTATATAGAATTTCTAAAAATATGGTATGTTCTGATAAACTATTATCAGTCATAATTCTAGTTATTATCTTAAAACATTGTATGTAACCGAGTTACTTAGCAGTAACCGAGTTTCTTTGTCAATGGCATTGTATAATCAGGCACTTAACTGTACCTTCATAGATGGTCATTGTTTTACACTTATGCCTTTGCAAAAATGTTTCCTCTTCAAGAAGACTCATAGCAATAACTTAAAAAAATATGTATCTATCTATTTATTGACTGCATCAGGTCTTAGTGTGACATGTGGGATCTTAGTCCCCTGGGTTAGAAGGTGATTCTTAACCACTGACCATCAGGGAAGCCCCTAGCAAGAACTTTTTGACAAGTACCAGCAAAGCTAAATTTTTAAAAAGCCTATATGATCAGTTATATATGTAATCAGGCCAAGTTTGTTGAAACCAGACTTCTTTTGCAAACAAATTAGTCAATTTTGCAGTATTTGTTAGAAATGAGGGTAATTCTAGAGAGAGAAAGATGGTGTTTCAGTCGATATTAAATTCTAGATTTGTTAATTGAGGTCTGTATTTACTGCCTAAGACTCACTTCACACACAGCTGTTTGCTATTATGTTATATTCTTGTAAAGCTTAATTGAATTATTAAAAGGACACTCTAGGTTTGTTTCTGAAGGTTATCTCATTAATGTATCTTTGAATTAAGATCAGAGGCCCTGTGACCTGAAACTAGGGGAGTATGCACACTTGAAAAGATGTTGTTTAAAAGACTATCTCCAATCTAGATGGAAGGACCCTTATCAGGTACTCTTAACTAGCTCATACACAGGAAACTGAAGAGAATTGACTCTAGGATTACCATTTCCTCTTAGAAAGTGCCCCTGCATTGGACTGGCCTTTAGAGAGGACTTCTGACCTTAAAATTACCTTAAATCAATGTTCATACAGAGAAGAAACTACCAGACCAGGATAAGAGGAAGACAACAACTGAAGTAGACAGCTGACCCAAGATGCTGGACCAGGCCTGTACACCAATTTCTTTTATAATTGCTCACACCTTTGCTTATGAACCAAATGTCTATCACAATCTTATGCAGAGTTAAAGTTCATCCAATTATTAGGTTTATGGTCAGTTACCTATAATTGGGTTGCATTTGTTGATTTCTCTACCCCAAGGCTCTAATTGGAAGGACCTTAGGAAATTATTCTAAAAGAAAGAAATTGTAGTTCTGTTCAAGCCACTATTCGTATTATTAGGTAGGTTCCTCTCACCTGGCCATTTAATAATACCTGCTCTGACTCTGACCATAAATAGGAATTTTCTTCTAAAGTCAAACTTGTCAGAGTAAAATTTTAGCTAAGGAATATAACCTCCCTCAGTTGTGGAATAGATTTATATGACTAACATCAAGATATAATCATTTAAATTCAAGGTCCTCCTTAAGTTGGGAACAATTAAACCATACTAAGGATTAAAAGTGAAGAAGAACTAAAGAGCCTCTTGATGAAAGTGAAAGAAGAGAGTGAAAAAGTTGGCTTAAAGCTCAACATTCAGAAAACTAAGATCATGGCATCTGGTCCTATCATTTCATGGCAAATAGATGGGGAAACAGTGGCTGACTTTATTTTTCTGGGCTCCAAAATCACTGCAGACGGTGATTGCAGCCATGAAATTAAAAGACGCTTACTCCTTGGAAGGAAAGTTATGACTAACTTAGACAGCATACTAAAAAGCAGAGACATTACTTTGCCAACAATATCCATCTAGTTAAGCTATGGTTTTTCCAGTAGCCATGTATGGATGTGAGAGTTGGACTGTAAAGAAAGCTGAGCGCCAAAGAATTGATGCTTTTGAACTGTGGTATTGGAGAACTCTTGAGAGTCCCTTGGACTGCAAGGAAATCCATCCAGTCCATCCTAAAGGAGATCAGTCCTGAGTGAATAATGATAATACATAATTTCTGTTAAAGATACTATTGGTACAGAATAGAATAAGTCAGATGACCTAGGGATATACTGGGCCACACCTAATGGAAGTTCTTGGCATTTGTGTTTTCCCTGATTTACAAAATTGTTGTTTCTTGCACTACCAGATGTATGGCTGAGCCTCTGATAAAATAATAACTAGACGACTTGAAGCAGTTGACCACTTATGTAGTAATATATGAATGATTGTAATAGTGTAACTTTAATATGGAAAAAAAGCAATAGGGAATTGGTTCCTGGACCACAACAGACTAGTAAGACAAACTGTCCAGAGATTTTTGGCTACCATTAACAAGGTCTCAGTTCAGTTCTGTCACTCAGTCATGTCCAATTCTTTGCGACCACATGGATTGCAGCATGCCAGGCCTCCCTGTCCATTAGCAACTCCTGGAGCTTGCTCAAATTCATGTCTATCCAGTCAGTGATGACATCCAACCATCTCATCCTCTGTCGTCTCCTTGTCCTCCCGCCTTCAATCTTTCCTTTCAATCAGGGTCTTTTACAATGAGTCAGTTCTTCACATCAGGTGACCAAAGTATTGGAGTTTCAGCTTCAGCATCAGTCCTTCCAAAGAATATTTAGGTCTGATTTCCTTTAGGATGGACTGGTTGGATCTCCTTGCAGTCCAAGGGACTCTCAAGAGTCTTCTCCAACACCACAGTTCAAAAGCACCAATTCTTGGGCGCTCAGCTTTCTCTATGGTCCAACTCTCACATATGTACATGACTACTGGAAAACCATAGCTTTGACTAGACAGACTTTGTTGGCAAAATAATGTCTCTGCTTTTTAATATGCTATCTAGGTTGGTTATAACTTTTCTTCCAAGGAGTAAGCGTCTTTTAATCTCATGGCTGAAGTCACCATCTGCAGTGATTTTGGAGCCCAAGAAAATAAAGTCTTTCACTGTTTCCACTGTTTCCCCATCTATTTGCCATGAAGTGATGGAACCAGATGCCACAATTTTAGTTTTTGAATGTTGAGTTTTAAGACAGCTTTTTTCACTCTCCTCTTTCACTTTCATCAAGAGGATCTTTAGTTCTTCTTCGTTTTCTGTCATAAGGGCTTCCCTGGTGGCTCAGATGGTAAAGCATCTGCCTGCAATGTGGGAGATCTGGGTTCAGTCCCTCATTCTGGAAGATCCCCTGAAGAAGGAAATGGCAACCCACTCTAGTACGCTTGCCTGGAAAATCCCATGGATGGAGGAGCCTGGTAGGCTGCAGTCCATGGGGTTGTAAATAGTCAGACAAAACTGAGCAACTTCATTTTCACTTTCACTCTTTTCTGTTGGTGGTGTCATCTGTGTATCTGAGGTAATTGATATTTCTCCTGGCGATCTTGATTCCAGCTTGTGCATCATCCAGCCTAGCATTTCATATGATGTACTCTGCATATGTTAAATAAGCAGGGTGACAATATACAGCCTTGATGTACTCCTTTTCCGAATGGAACAAGTCTGTTGTTCCATGTTGAGTCCTAACTGTTGCTTCTTGACCTGCATACAGATTTCTCAGGAAGCAGGTCAGGTGGTCTGGTATACCCATCTCTTTAAGAATTTTCCATAGTTTATTGTGATCCACACACTCAAAGCTTTTCCTAGTCAATAAAGCAGAAATAGATGTTTTTCTGGAACTCTCTTCCTTTTTCGATGATCCAGCGGATGTTGGCAACTTGATCTCTGGTTCCTCAGCCTTTTCTAAATCCAACTTGAGCATCTGTAAGTTCACAGTTCATGTACTGTTGAAGCCTGGCTTGGAGAATTTTGAGCATTACCTTGTGTAATTTGAGTGCAATTGTGCAGTAGTTTGAGCATTCTTTGGCATTGCCTTTCTTTGGGATTGGAATGAAAACTGACCTTTTCCAGTCCTGTGGCCACTGCTGAGTTTTCCAAATTTATTGGCATAATGAGTGCAGCACTTTCACAGCATCATCTTTCAGGATTTGAAATAGCTCAACTAGAATTCCATCACCTCCACTAGCTTTGTTTGTAGTGATGCTTCCTAAGGCCCACTTGATTTCACATTCCAGGATGTCTGGCTCTAGGTGAGTGATCACACCATCATAGTTATCTGGGTCATTAAGATCTTTTTTGTATAGTTCTTCTGTGTATTCTTGCCACCTTTTCTTATTATCTTTTGCTTCTGTTAGGTCCATACCATTTTTGTCCTTTATTGTGCCCATATTTGCATGAAATATTCCCTCGGTATCTCTAATTTTCATGAAGAGATTTCTAGTCTTTCCCATTCTGTTGTTTTCTTCTATTTTTTTTTCGTTGATCACTGAGGATGTTTTTCTTTTCTCTCTATGCTATTTTTTGGAACTTTGCTTTCAGATGGGTTTATCTTTCCTTTCCTTGTTTGCCTTTAACTTCCCTGCTTTTCTCAGCTATTTGTAAGGCCTCCTCAGACAACCATTTTTACCTTTTTGCATTTCTTTCTCCTGGGGATGGCCTTGATCACTTCCTCCTGTACAATGTTATGAACCTGTGTCCATAGTTCTTGAGGCACTCTATCAGATCTAATCCCTTGAATCTATTTGTCACTTCCACTGTATAACTGTAAGGGATTTCATTTAGGTCATACTGGAATGGTCTAGTGGTTTTCCCTACTTTCTTCAGTTTAAGTCTGAATTTTACAATTAGGAGTTCATGATTTGAGCCACAGTCAGCTCCTGGTTTTGTTTGTGCTGACTGTATAGAGCTTCTCCATCTTTGGCTGTAAAGAATATAATCAATCTGATTTCAATATTGACCGTCTGTTGATGTCCATGTGTAGAGTTGTCTCTTGTGTTGTTAGAAAAGAGTGTTAGCTATGACCAGTAAGTCCTCTTGACAAAACTCTCTTAGCCTTTTCCCTACTTCAGTTTGTACCCCAAGGCCAAACTTGCCTGTTATTCCAGGTATTTCTTGACTTCCCACTTTGGCATTTTAGTCCCCTATGATGAAAAGGACATCTTTTGGGGGTGTTAGTTCTAGAAGGTCTTGTAGGTCTTTATAGAGCCATTCAACTTCAGCTTCTTTGGCATTAGTGATTGGGGCATAGGCTTGGATTACTAGATACTGAATGGTTTTCCTTGGAAACAAACAGAGATCATTCTGTCATTTTTGAGATTGCACCCAAGTACTGCATTTTGGACTCTTTAGTTGACTATGAGGGCTACTCCATTTCTTCTAAGGGATTTTTGCCCACAGTAGTAAATATAATGGTCATTTGAATTAAATTCACCCATTCCAGTCCATTTTAGTTCACTGATTCCTAAAATGTTGATGTTCATTCTTGCCATCTCCTGTTGACCACTTCCAATTTATCTTGATTCATGGGCCTAACATTCCAGGTTCCTATGTAATATTGTTCTTTACAGAATCATACTTTACTTCCATCACCCATCACATCTACACCTGGGTGTTGTTTTTGCTTTGGCTCCATCTCTTCATTTGTTCTGGAGTTATTTTTCCAGTCTTCTCCAGTAGCATATCGGGCACCAGTCAGTTGCTCAGTGATGTCCAACTGAACGACTAAGCATGCACATTTTTCCAAGATACTAATCCTTGAAGCTAGTTCTTGAAGCTTAGTGGTGGATCTTGGTCATTCTATTTGAAGAAAATCTGCATAATCTACTTAACTTAATGGTCCATCTTGCCATGCTCTCACCCAAGGCTGTTTTTCGGGCAGGACTCAGAGATGCAGCCAAGGATGGAGATAGGTAGGGAGAGAGATGAGTTGATTCCTTGCATGGCTACAAGCATGCAAGCACGGGTACAAGTCATTAAGATCTTTTTTGTATAGTTCTTCTGTGTAGTCTTTCCACCTCTTTTTAATATCTTCTATTTCTGCTGAAAAGTGAAAGTGAAGTCGTTCAGTCCTGTCCGACTCTTTGCGACCCCGTGGTCTGTAGCCTACCAGGCTCCTCTGTCTATGGGATTCTCCAGGCAAGAATACTGGAGTGGGCTGCCATTTCCTTCTCCAGGGGATCTTCCAGAACCAGGGATCAAACTCTGGTCTCCTGCATTGCAGGCAGACACTTTACCCTCTGAGCCACTAGGGAAGCCCTACTTCTGTTTGCTCCATAATATCACATTGAGTGGCCTATCAATGAAATCCTCACCTGACCTAGCACCATGGGACAAAATGGGCATGAAAAGCCTCCAAAAATCATGGCTGAATTTATAACCATGAGGGAGTCCCTGCCAGCTAAAAATTGTCACTTGCCATCTGCCTCTACGAAGATTAGGTCACTAGCCACTGTAGTCACTGACCTTCAACTCAGGAGTTCAGACAGAGATCAGGAATGAAGTACTCTGTGCTCTGGGAAAAACTGGCCAAACAGCCCTTCAGATAGATATTTTCAGAAGAAGATTCTATGAGCCCAATTTCTTGCAACTTCTCATATCTAGAAAATCACTAAAATCATTAACGGAGGCATTTGCTTCTTATAACTAACAGCAACCCTCTATCAAAATGTGTGCTTGTTTGTATATATCTCCCTTCACCAAAATCACATATATACTGACTTCCCCCCACCCACCTCTTTGAAGCAGTTCCTCAGAGCTATCTGAGAAGCTGTTTCCCAGGCTATGGTCCTCTTTTTTGCCCCAAATAAAACATAACAGACAACTTTCATGTTGTACATTTTTTCAGTTAACAAGCGTGAGACCATAGCTTCTTCTGGAAATCTGTGCTGAATCACAGTGAGGCCTGAGGTGGGGCTAGAACCTGAATAGCTTGGAGGAGAAGGGGAAGGGTAGATTGAATCTCCCAAGAGGAGGAGGAAGCCCAGCATGGGGAAAATTAACTTCCATTTCTACCTTCAGGGGGAGCAAGGAATCTATGCCTCAAGAGCAAAATTGCAATCTTCCCCTAGGACCTAGCTGGAGAAACTGGAACATGTCAACTTTTCTACCCACATCCACCTCCACTTCTCCTACAGATTTCCTTCACATTCCTGAAGGTCTGCTTACTCCCCATGCCCTGTGAACATACAAGCCTTGTGTCCACACACCTGTGTCTCAGACCTTTCCTTGACTCAAATTCTTTTTGATTCAAGGCTTTCTCTTAATTTTCACTCATCTTCCTAATTTTCATTAATCTAGCTGTCATACAAACCTGCAAAAGACCTAGCTTGGGGTGGATGGTTGGGTCACCCTATTGAGACTCCAGCAGCTGCTTCAGTCCTGGAGGCAACTGAGCTCCCCCCCACACACTTTCATCTGCAATTCTTCTCACCTCACCATGGATTTTTGACATGTAATAGATACATTTGCATAATACCGGTAGGTAATTTGTTTGTTCTTCATCTCTGGGTAAAATAAACCAAAATAATTTTCCCTTCTTTCCTCCCCCCATCCTTCCCTCCCTCCCTCTACTCCTGCCTGTTTCTGGGGTCAAGTGTCCTGGGGGAATAAACTGGCCTTTTTGAGAACAGAGCTGATTCAGTTAGGGTCCATCCTAAGAACTCTGGGAAAAGCACACGATCTCCTTAGAGTCTCCTGGGTGGGAGATGGTGGGGGTGCCAGTGGTCAACTGTCTTTGGCAGCAGGTCCCTTTGGTGCACTGAAAAGAGCACTTGAGAATTAGCAGAGCTGGAAGCTGGCTTCTAGTGACCATACTCTGCCACTCACTGGCTGTGTGGCCTCAGCCAAGTTACTTTTCCTCTGCTGGCTTCAGTTTATACATCAGTCATCTCAGACCATTGACACCTACCATCCTGTCCTGCTCTGACAACTGGTGAGTACATTCCAAGGTGGAAAAGATGCCAAGATGGATGCGGAACCCATGGGCACTTGGATTTTCCATATAAGTGAAAGTGGCTCAGTCGTGTCCAACTCTTTGTGACCCTATGGACTATACAGCCCATGGAATTCTCCAGGCCAGAATACTGGAGTGGGTAACCATTCCCTTCTCCAGGGGATCTTCCCAACCCAAGATCAAACCTAGGTCTCCCACATTGCCAGTGGATTCTTTGCCAGCCAAGCCACCAGGGAAGCCCATTTTCCATCTAGGAAACTTCTAAATCCAAGCTACTTAATCTAAGGCAGATTTAAGGGCTGAGAGGAGGGGAGGTTTGTGGTGGGAGAAGTAGAAAAGGGGGACAGAGGTCTATAGTGGGCAGAGGATGGTGTAGAGAGGTGTTAGCCGAACAAGTGGAACCAAGGTGTCTGGAGTTTACACTGAGAGAAAAACTCTGGCTTTCACAATATGTCCAGGGCACCCTAATAGATGAACATCCCTATGGCCAGGGTCCACTTATGCTTTGCAGACCTCCAAAGCATAAATGACCTCCATGCTTACACCAGCCTTGAACAGCTTAGCCTTGGTTTCCTTATCCATAAAACTGGCATAAGAATACCACCTCATTGCACAGTTATGAAGGCTTAATGAGCTGACTTGCAGTGTCTAGCACAGATATTTTATCAACAAGGCAAGTAGATAGCACCAAGCAGGTGGAGTAGTGACAGTAGAATGAGTAGCGAAGTGAAAAATTCTGGAATCTGCTCTGTGCAGCCAGTCATGCTAAAGTCCCACAGGTACCAGGTTTGGGTGTCCTTAAAATACCCGATGAAAAGCTTATATTTGGCATGTGGCTCTGGGAACAAGATAACATCACCATGGGTCTACAGGTCCCCAAGGCCTGGCCCTCATCCCCTTACCTCTTGGTCCTGCTTCTGTCCTCCCAAGGCCCCTGTCCTGAGTTTCCCCCGACCCTTCACCCCCACAGTCTCAGCAGTGGGGGAAAGGGTGCATAGAGGAGAGGGGGGCTGAGGTGGAAGCACTCCTGAGGGGCAGCTCTGCATGTCTTCCTTCCTGGAGTTTTCCAGACTGGGTTAGACACCCCAAGTCAGGAAGGGCCTCCCAGGGAGGCTGAAGCCATCTCAGTCACCCCCCACCCCCTACCAGGACACCAGCAGGAAAGGGGGCTGTCAAGGCTCTGTTTAGCTCTGAGGGGACTGGGTGGGTAGATGAGGTTTTAGGATTCTCCTCTTTCCAACAGCAGGAGGTTATTTCAGTTCTTGCCTTATTTTTCAGGATTGTTCTGAGTATCATGTATACAAGGAGGAGGAAAAGGAACAGGACTGGGCAAGGACAAGCAGTTTGGAAGGAAAAAATTTCTAGATTGCAGGGAAGCCCCTGGCCTTTCTCCAGTGGGGCCCACCCCAAGCCAAGCCTGCTTCTGCAGCGGCTTTCCTGAAGTTCCCTTCCTCTCCTTCTTTCTTCTACCCTCCTCCCTTCAGATCTGGAATCTAGGTCTCCCTGCCTCCTTCTCCCTCCCTCCTCCTCTCTCCCTTCTCTGGGATCAGAGGCTCCATTGTTGGAGATGCTAGGTCTCTGGGAAGGAGACAGGCGGAGAATTCCCTGTGGTTCGGTGTGCTTGTGAGGAGAGGGGGGTGTGGTGTAGGCCAGGGCCAATTAGTCCCTCCAGACAGCATGGAACTGTTTCTAAATCCTGAAATGAAGATATCACTTTCATTTCTTCTTAAACTCATTGCTCATTCATTCATTCATCCATCCACTTGATCTATTCTAGAGAGGGTTATTGAGCTCCTGTTGTTGTATCAGTGAGCTGAGCACTGCAGATATAGAGATAAGAAAAGCTCCCAGTCAGGAGGGGGACAGAAGGCATAAATGACCCCCCATACATAGGACTTGGCAGAAGAGGCTCTAAAGGCTGGGAAGGAGGGTCAGGTGTTGGGGCTCAGAGAGCTGCCCCTGCTTTAGCTGTTCTGACTTATATTACATATGGGTTGCTGATATAAGATTTTATTTAAACATAAGATTTTATTGGCCATGTGACTTAGAAAAAATTGAAAATCTGAGCTTCAACTCAACCTGTTCAGAGCAAAGGAGGTATGTTTTGGGCGAGGTCAGGGACTTAGTGAGAGCACTGGCCTCCAGCTGAGCTGGTGGGCAACGCTGAGGGCTCACCTTTCTGAGGCTTCTCGGTGGGGGGTGGTGCTGAGGTGACTGGAGTGGGTGCGTGCCCACCCTGCAGCCCTGGTGAACCCCAACAATGCACAGCATCTCTGAGCCTCAGTTCTCTTATCCATAAAGGAGGGGTGATCACATAACATATTTTACTTATTTGGAAGTGTTTTTCAGGTTGTAAATCACTAAATAGATATCAAGGTCTCTTCTATTGGTGACAGGAAGCTTTTGTAGGTTTTGAGCAGGAGACTGACAGATCTGAATGAGGCTTTGGAAAGATAATTCTATGACCCTGTGCAGAGGGAACTGGAGGAGGGAGAGGGTAAAAGCAGGGACACCTGTCAGAGGTAACAACGGTCTTGGTCCAAGAAGATTAAAAGTCAAACATAAAAGGAAGCCGTGAGAACAGAGGAGATGAGCAAGAGAGATGTGTGGGATTCCTGGGATCCTTGGACAGTCAAGCAGAACAACCAGGCAAAGATGACTCTTGGATGTCAAGCGTGGGCTCCTGAGGAAATGCTGATGCCTATAAGGGAGATAGGGAGCAGCAGCTGCTGGTTATGAGAGCTGGGGAAGGATGGGAATCTGCTCCTGGACAGGTTGGTGGGATGTGCCAATAGGGACACTCAGGTGCAGGGTCCAGTGGGCTTGTGGGACAGGCCAAGGGCACAACTTGAGCTCCATCTGAGTCATCTCAACTGAGGTCTGGTAGAGAAGAGATCACTCAGAAGAGCAGCTGCAAGGAAGCAGGGCTGTGCCTATAGCACCTGGGAAGGGGAGCAGCCAAAGTGAGGTGCTGGCTAGCAGGTATTTCAGGAAGAAAGGTTCTGGGGGGTTCAGGCCTGGAGAGTAGCTTGAATGGTCTGATGGGGGCAATGGTAAGATTTGGTGACAAGAAAGAGGAGGAGTGGGGTAGAAGTACCATCTCACAGGTTAACACTGGCTCGGGCAGGGAAATACGGGGTGTAGGTGCAGATGAGGCTTTGAAAGAGTTTCGCAGGGGAGAGAATAAAAGATGGACTGCCAGCTGCAAGAGACTGGCATCAAAAAGAAGTTGGTTTTACATGGGGAGACCTGAGCATGCTCATAGTGAGAGGGAGGGAAGTAGTAGCAAGGAAGAGATGAATCAGAAACTGAGAAGACACCTTACTTGTCAAACTTCTAAGTGATTAATGATTAGGACTGCTGCGAATGAGGTTCTAGATACTCAGAAACCTGGAAGCACTAGTGCTCCAAGGCCCTCTCTCCCAGCCCCAGTGAATCTTGAAGGGAAGCGCCCAGGCCTTCTGCCCCAGCCCAGTCTCTCTGCAAAGCCCCTCCACTCTTCCACCCCACCCGCCCCTGACAGGAGGCCAGCAGTTTGCCTGGCCCTGTTGCACATCCATTAAGCAATCAGTCTTCTCCCAGCACCAGCTCCTCTTCATCTGGGCCCATGGCAAAGCCTTCACTCCTGACCCCAGCCCACACGGTACTGGCTATGAATTTCTTGATATCTCTGGTCCTTGACTGCAGCCCAAAAGGTGCCTCTGGGCAATCCATCTGCCAGGCTGGAAGATGTGGTGTTGACACTACCATGCACTAGATTCATTAGCGTTCACACCTCCCTGCACAGCCTACCCTATCCTGGCCAGAATATTCACACCCATCTCCCTGGACTCCTCAAACATCACCTCTAAGGGTGTGAGGCAAGGATTCTCTGCTTTCCCTCCTCTCAGTGGGCAGAAAGAAAGATCAAGACTGGGGAATTGTGACTTCTGTTGGAGATTAAGCAGACTGGTATCCAGATTCCCTGATGTCTCCCTTACTCCTCACTCATCAAACAGCGCTCTTGTCCCCTCAAGAAAGGAATATGCCTACTACCTTCTGTATGTTCTGAGGAAGGGAAGAAGTCCATAAAGACTGGGGCAAAGAGGAAGGAAGGATAAAACTAGAGTTGCCAGATTAATTTTAGGAACAGTTAAATTTTTTAACAGCTTTAATAAGATATAACTTACATAACATAAAGTTCACCCATATAAAGTGTACAATTCAATGGTTTTTAGTGTATTTACAGAATTCTGCAGCCAATACCTGGTGGCTCAGCTGGTAAAGAATCCGCCTGCAATGCCGGAGACCTGGGTTCAATCCCTGGGTTGTGAAGATCCCCTGGAGAAGGGAAAGGCTACCCACTCCTGTATTTTGCCCTGGAGAATTCCATGGACTCTATAGTTCATGGGATCGCAAAGAGTTGGACATGACTGAACGACTTTCACTTTACCATAATTTAATTTTAGAACATTTTTCTTACTCCCCCCAAAACTTTAAACCCTTTAGCAGTCATTACCTAGCCCCTCCCCATCCCTACCCAGCTCTAGGTAAACACTAATCTACTTCTGGTCTCTATGGATTTTCCTGTTTTGGACATTTTGTATAAATGGAATCAAACAACATGCAGGCCTTTGTTTCTGGCTTCTTGCACTTAGCAAAACGTTTTTAAAGTTTGTCTGTATTGCACCACTTGTCAGTGTTTTATTCCGTAATATGGCTGAATGATATTCTGTTGTGTGGATGTCTCACGTTTTGTTTATCCATTCTTCAGTTAATGTTCATTTGGGTTGTTTCTATTTTCAGACTACTTTGAATAATGCCAATATGAACATTCATGTATTGATACTAGTTTTTGTGTAAATCTATATCTTCATTTGTTTTGAGTCTATCCAGAGAGAAGGAAAAGTAGAACCATGTGCCTCACCCTTTCTCACATTTATTTCCATATATCATCATGCTGCCTGTCTGGGAGGCTATTGTATGATCCCATTTAACAGATTAAAACACTGAGGCTCAGAGGGAGGCCTGAAAGCACCAAATGCTGGAGCTGAAATATGAACCCAGTCTAGGGTTCTTTCCAACACAGCACAGTGAATACCTCTCAGATAGTCAGCAATGACTCTCCAAGAACTTTGAAACATGTGAATTTTGAAAAGCAACATAAAGTGAAGAGTCAGTCTAAACTCCTAATTAGGTGCTGGCTAGTGGAATGGCCCCTCTCCTCCTATGGGGCCCTGGGAGCCTATCAGAGAGCCTTCCACACACAGGGTTTCCTACTGATTTGTCTGACTGAAGCCCTGCCCAGCAGGGATGGAACCAGAGTCAAAACACTAAGTATGCACCCCATCATACTGAGGAGAAAACATTCCCGGGAAATAATTCTGGGGAAAGACTGGACAGGAGACCTTTTTCTGGCTTCAGCTCATTCTCTCAGCTCCAGTTTTATCCGAAAGCTAATTCCCTGATCTTAAGAAGAATACCAATATTCTATTCAAATCTGCCTTGACCATCTATCCTGAGTCTAAAACACTTTCACCAGAGAACACTGGGTGTGTGAAAAGACTCTGCACTAAGCACATTTTCTGAAGTCAGGATGGATGGAAAAATAGGTTCTGGCCTGGGTTCCTGGGTTCCTCAGTGATCCCACCCAAAAGTTCCAAATTCCAGGCCAGGACAACAAACAGGAGCTTTCCAGAAGTATCCAACTATACCTAAGAGCCATCCATTCTATCCAGCTGATCAGATGGAGTGGGAGACATAGTGGAACCCTCCAGTTGCTGGATTTTTCCATTTCAATCATAGCCCCTGACCCAAGGGTTTAAGAGATTCCATCTAGGGCTTAAAATTACTCCTGGTGAATAATAGAGCTCAAGAAACATTTGCTGAATGCTGAATTTTCAGTGTAATATAGTAATTGTACAAGAGTACAACAATAGGAAAAAGTCTAGCAATGCTTTATTGTTTATTTAGAACTCATTTAAGTCTCACAGCATTGCTGGTGAAGTAAGCGTATTTTTCCTTTTTTCAGAGCAGGAAACTGTGGCTCAGGGCAGCATGTGGATCTGCTCAGAGAAGGGATCCAGATCCAGAAGAAGCTGCCCAGCTCAGCCCTGTTGCCTGGGGCTCAGGGTCCCCCTGCTGGCAGCCCAAAGCCTGGGTGTTGGTTGAGGAGCTGCGGAGTGCCGGCTTCCTCACTGAGCCTGCTCTGAGCTAGAGTTCCGAAGGCTGGGAGGAGGCTCAAGGCTAGGGGGACGATTGAATACACTATAAAAGGCTTCAGGTGGGACATTGCACGGTAAAACAGATCAGACCTGTGGGAGACAGCCTGTGTCTAGTCCCTTCTCTCTCCAAGCTTTGACCCGGATCTCCTCTGGAGAGCCCACCCAGAGGGAATGAAGAGACTGCTCTCCTTTATTCTTCTTTCTCCAGGCAGAGCTGTTTAAAGCAGCCCAAAAAGATGGGATGGTTCCTACTTAGCAAAATCTCTAGAGAGGAGGGTTTTCTAGCTTCTTCTACTTTCCCACCCACCTCATCCAGCAGCTGCCAGTTCCAACAGTGAGAAAGCCTAGCTTAGAGGCATCCACCTTTTATTTCTCCTGGAAATGTGGGTCTGCTGGCTTTCTGCTGGATATTTTGTTAATTCAATCCTCCTCAAGGGTTATGAGTTTATTTGTAATGTCAAAAAAAATTGGCATCAAATTTCACTTCTGTCCCTTCTTAGTGTCTGACTTTGAGCATATTGCTTAACCAAGAAACTTCATTTTTCTCACCTATAAAATAGGCCTTACTTTCATAATGGGCTGTTGGGATGATTCATTGATACATCATTAAATCAATAGCACTATGCATATAGTGACTTCAGTAAATATTATTAATAATGATTATTTTCATAATTCTTTTACCTTTCTTATTTTGTCACTCTACTTAAGAGGAATGGGGTGAGGGGTACAGTAGGCAGGTAGGAGTTATGGAAAGGAAAGTGTGGAGAGCCCAGTCATGTGCTTGAAATGTCCGCCATCCAGCCACCTCCTTGTGCTCCGACCCCTTGTCTGCCCGGGCAGGGGTGGCAGCTGCCCCGTCCGCCTGCCCGGGCCCTGGTCCAGCCAAGGGACTGGCTGCTGCTGGAACGGCCCGAATGTCCTGGGTTTAGAGCTAGGTAGAGGACAGCTGGGGACGGGGGAGAAGGGCGACGGGGCAGATAAGGAACACTCTTCTCTCTCATTATGTCCACCTACCCTGCAACTTTGTAAGCTTTCCAGGTCAGCCTGGGACCTCTGACCTCAAGCCTGCTCCACCCTGGGGGTAGGACTGGAGGAGTTCCCCCTCTTTCCCTCCCTTGTTCTCTGCCCTCTCTTGCCTCCTCCCCCATGGCTAAGCCCACTCACCCCACTCCCACGCCCCTGCTCCCTCCCCATCCCATGTGCTGCTCAGCTGTCACTGGCCCTCAGCTAGGCACTCTGCCTGCCTGTACCCCTTATGAATCGCCACCATTCACACGCTGGCTCCAGAGTCTCCATCTGTCTCACTGGGTGTGAATAGTAGGGCTATGTGGCCTCATCTGTTGTCCTCCATCTGGAATCCAGGGCAAGAGGCTAAACTTCAAAATCCCCAACTTTCACCTGCCAGGATTGAGGTAGGCAGCACTGGCTGAAAGGCAGAGTCTGAGTTAGGGGCACCCTCATCTCCTGGAAGAGCAGGCCTGGTTCTTCTCTATTCTAGACCCACCAACACTGACTGAAACAAACTGCCAATGCAGTGTGAAAAAAAGCAAGACGCCCACTCTTCTCAAAAGGATACTTGCATATTTAATAGCATTCTCTTATTACATTTCATTTATTTGTAGCCAGGACCTGAATCAGGGGTTTCAGTGTATAATGTAAACAGAAAGACACACAGTGGCAATATTTTTTAAATGAATTTTTTTGTTATATAAGCAATATGTAAATGTTCTTTCCTTGAATAGAAAAATGAAACCATTGCATTTCAGATTCAGATTTCCTTTGATCAGTCTCCTAAATCCAGACTATTTCCCCTCAACACAGAGGTAACCACTGTTACCAGCTTGAATATATATTTGCCTAATATATACATAGAAAACATATAATTCTGTCATGTGGACTTGGATTTTGCTATTATTTTTTACATAAATTGCAAACCACAAATATTTCACAACTAAATTCACTAAAAAAAGGTCATATCTAAACCAGTACATATAGATTTATATCATGATATTCTTAGAATAGACATATCATGGTTCATTTAGCCACCTCCTTGTTGACAGATATCCAGGTTCTGTCATTTTCTCTCATTATAAACATTGTATTCTGTCACATGCTTGAGCCTTCTCCAACCTTGTCCTGCCTGGTCCTATGTTCCTACCCCTTGTAAAGGGGAAAATTTATCATTTATACTGTTTTAAGTGTGCAAAAATAGTAGAAGTGTTCTTAAGAACTCTATATAACACATTTTTAGTAATTTAAAAACCCTAGGTCCCATTAAAATGATTTCTACATCCAGTTGGGGACAAATCACTGCTCTAGGAAAGACAGTGCACCCAAGGAGGTAGAAGGAGTTTCAAAAGAGAATGAAGAGAGTAGAAAGGGAAAGAAAGTGAACAGGAAAGAGTAAGAAAGAGAAAGATGTAAAAGAACATGTATACAATAGCGCTCTCTGCAACAGAGTAAAATTGGAAATGTCTAGCAGAAAAGAAACAAATAAAACTTGTCATATATATTCACCAGAATATTATGTAGCATTAAAATAATAATTTGAAGACTGTGTAAGAGTATGAAAAAGCTTCTGATATTAAGTTAAAAAGTAATCTATAGGACATTTCACCTCAAAACAATGAATTTCATCTTTTTCTCAAGTGCACATGGAACCTTCTCCAGGATAGATCACATCTTGGGCTATAAATCTAGCCTTGGTAAATTTAAAAAAATTGAAATCATTCCAAACATCTTTTCAGATCACAATGTGGTAGGATTAGATGTCAACTACAGGAAAAAAACTATTAAAAATTCAAACATAAGGAGGCTAAACAACACGATTCTGAATAACCAACAAATCACAGAAGAAATAAAAAGAAATCAAAATATGCATAGAAATGAATGAAAATGAAAACACAACAACCCAAAACCTATGGGATTCAGTAAAAGGGGATTCAGTAAGGGGAAGGTTCATAGCAATACAAGCTTACCTCAAGAAACAAGAGAAAAATCAAATAAATCAAGTAAACCTGGCTCTATACCTAAAGCAACTAGAAAAAAAAGAAATGATGAACCCCAGGGTTAGTAGAAGGAAAGAAATCATAAAAATTAGGGCAGAAATAAATGGAAAAGAAACAAAGGAGACCATAGCAAAAATCAACAAAGCTAAAAGCTGGTTCTTTGAGAAGATAAATAAAATAGACAAACCATTAGCCAGACTCAACAAGAAACAAAGGGAGATGAATCAAATCAATAAATTTAGAAATTAAAATGGAGAAATCACAACAGACAACAAAGAAATACAAAGGATCATAAGAGACTAGTATCAGCAATTATATGAAAATAAAATGGACCAATTGGAAGAAATGCACAAATTCTTAGAAAAGTATAACTATCCAAAACTGAACCAGGAAGAAATAGAAAATCTTAACAGATGCATCACAAGCACAGAAATCAAAACTGTAATCAGAAATCTTCCAGCAAACAAAAGCCCAGGACCAGACAGCTTCACAGATGAATTCTACAAAAAATTTAGAGAAGAGCTTATACCTATCCTACTCAAACTCCTCCAGAAAATTGCAGAGGAAGGTAAATTGCCAAACTCATTCTATGAGGCCATCATTACCCTAATACCAAAACCAGACAAAGATGCCACAAAAAAGAAAACTACAGGCCAATATCACTGATGAACATAAATGCAAATGTCCTTAATAAAATTCTAGCAAACAGAATCCAACAACATATTAAAAAGATCATACATCATGACCAAGTGGGCTTTATCCCAGGGATGCAAGGATTCTTCAACATTTGCAAATCGATCAATGTGATACACCACATTAACAAAGTGAAAGACAAAAACCATATGTTATCTCAATAGATGCAAATAAAGCCTTTGACAAAATTCAACATCCATTTATGATAAAAACCCTCCAGAAAGCATAGAAGGAACATACCTCAACATAATAAAAGCCATATATGATAAACCCACAGCAAATATCTTCAATGGTGAAAAATTGAAAGCATTTCCCCTCAAGTCAGAAACAAAACAAGGGTGACCACTCTCACCACTACTATTCAACATAGTTTTGGAAGTTTTAGCCACAGAAATCAGAGAAGAAAAAGAAATAAAAGGAGTCCAGATTGGAGAAGAAGAAGTAAAACTCTCAAGTTTGCAGATGACATGATCCTCTACATAGGAAACCCTAAAGACTCCACCAGAAAATTACGAGAGCTAATCAATGAATATAGTAAAGTTGCAGGATATAAAATTAACACACAGAAATCCCTTGCAGTCCTATACACTAACAATGAGGAAACAGAGAAATTATGGAAACAATTCCATTCACCATTGCAATGAAGAGAATAAAATATTTAGGAATAAATCTACCTAAAGAAACAAAACACCTATATATAGAAGGCTATAAAACACTGATGAAAGAAATCAAAGATGACAAATCAAATAAATGGAGAAATATACCATGTTCATAGATCGGAAGAATCAATATAATGAAAATGAGTATACTACCCAAAGCAATCTATAGATTCAATGTAATCTCCATCAAGCGACCAACGGTATTTTTCACAGAACTAGAACAAATAATTTCACAATTTGTATAGAAATACAAAAAAAACTCGAATAGCCAGAGCAATCTTGAGAAAGAAGAATGGAACTGGAGGAATCAACCTGCCTGACTTCAGGCTATACTACAAAGCTACAGTCATTGACAGTATGGTACTGGCACAAAGACAGAAATATAGATCAATGGAACAAAATAGAAAGCCCAGAGACAAATCCACACACCTATGGACACCTTATCTTTGACAAAGGAGGCAAGAATATACAATGGAGAAAAGACCATCTCTTTAACAAGAGGTGCTGTGAAAACTGGCCAACCACTTGTAAAAGAATGAAACCAGAACATTTTCTATCACCATACACAAAAATAAACTCAAAATGGGTTAAAGATCTAAATGTAAGGCTAGAAACTATAAAACTCCTAGAGGAAAACATAGGCAAAACACTCTCTGACATATATCACAGCATAATCCTTTATGACCCACCTCCCAGAATATTGGAAATAAAAGCAAAAATAAACAAATGGGACCTAATTAAACTTAAAAGCTTTACACAATGAAGGAAACTATAAGCAAGGTGGAAAGACAGCCTTGAGAATGGGAGGAAATAATGGCAAACAAAGCAACTGACCAAGAATTAATCTCAAAAATATACAAGCAGCTCCTGAAGCTCAATTCCAGAAAAATAAACGATTCAATCAAAAAGTGGAACAAAGAACTAAACAGATATTTCTTCAAAGAAGACACACAGATGGCTAACAAACACATGAAAAGATGCTCAACATCAGTCATTATCAGAGAAATGCAAATCAAAACCACAATGAGGTACCATCTCATGCCGGTCAGAATGGCTGCTATCAAAAGGTCTACAAACAATAAATGCTGGAGAGGGTGTGGAGAAAAAGGAACCCTCTTACACTGTTGGTGGGAATGCAAACTAGTACAGTCGCTATGGAGAACTGTGTGGAGATTCCTTAAAGACTGGAAATAGAACTGCCTTATGATCCAGTAATCCCACTGCTGGGCATACACACTGAGGAAACCAGAACTGAAAGAGACATGTGTATCCCAATGTTCATCGCAGCACTGTTTATAATAGCCAGGGCATGGAAGCAACCTAGATGTCCATCAGCAGATGAATGGATAAGAAAGCTGTGGTACATATACACAATGGAATATTACTCAGCCATTAAATAGAATACATTTGAGTCAGTTCTAATGAGATGGATAAAACTGGAGCCTATTATACAGAGTGAAGTAAGTCAGGAAGAAAAACACTAATTCAGTATACTAATGCATATATATGGAATTTAGAAAGATGGTAATGATAACCCTATATGTGGGACAGGGAAGGAGACACAGATGTATAGAACAGTCTATTGGACTCTGTGGGAGAAGGTGAGGGTGGGATGATTTGGGAGAATGGCATTGAAACATGTATATTATCATATGTGAAACAGATCACCAGTCCAGGTCCAATGCATGAGACAGGGTGCTCAGGGCTGATGCACTGGGATGACCCTGAGGGATGGGATGGGGAGGTAGGTGGGAGGGGGGTTCATGATGGGGACATATGGACACCCATGGCTGATTCATGTCAATGTATGGCAAAACCACTACAATATTGTAAAGTAATTAGCCTCCAATTAAAGTAAATAAATTTTAAAAAAGTTGAAAAGTAGACTATAAAATTAAAACCATATAATAATAACCACCATGTAAAATGATGCAGACATATTAAGATGGAAAGGGAATACAGACAAAACAATTTGATTTGTTATAGTAACAGAATTGTGGGTATACTATTATTATTGCTTACTTACATTAATATTGTCATAACAGTATTTTGGGCATATTTGATGTTAAATAGCAACAAAAAGAAGAAAGGAAAATAAATAAAATGAAAATGGTGAAGAAGAGAGGGAGAGAAGGGCATGGGAGATGAAATAGGAAAGGAGAAGAGAGGTGAGGAGAGAAGGATTGGAGTCATGTTTTGAAGGCTGGGCCATCTTTAGCCATAGAAGCAATGTCAGCGATAGTGTTGACTCAGGCTCTTCCAGGCTCCTTGGATGGAAAACAGTTTCCACTGTACACAGATGTTTACCTTCCACCCTCTTTTCTTTGATATTTTTTAAAGCCAGTGAAGAAGTTAGGGATACCAAGCACAGGATTTTAAAGAACTCAGATTCTAGTGTCTAGAGAGAGATGAGGGCACAGGTGTGTGAGCAAACAATTATAGACAGTCAACAAAAGCTCAAATAGAGGTCTGATATTCTGTAGGCGGAGGTTGCAGTGTCCCAGAAGGCTTCACAAGCAAGGGACATTTGAGCTGCATTTCAAAGAGTGGGCAGGAGATTATCAGACAGAGAAAAGGGCGCAGCATTCTAGGCAGAAGGCACAAGTGCAAAGGCACCAGGGCCTAAACACACACACTATCATTCAGCATAGTTAAACTTTGGGTTTGGGAGAAACATAGGTAAGAGATGAGGCCTTGAATTTATTCTAAGGGCAATGGGAAGCATTAAAACATTTAATCAGAGCAACATCATACTCTAATTTGTGCTTTATGATGACCATTGCGGCAATGAGCAAACTGGGTGGCAGTAAGACAAAGTGGAGAAGGAGCATAAATGAGGGCATCACTGCAAGAGTTCTGATGAGAAAGAGTGAGACCCTAAACTGGGGCAATTAATGGGATAAGAGTAGAGGAATTAACCCATGAAATTTTTATGTAGAAATAATAAAACTTTATCCATTAATTCATTCAGTGAGCAACTTCTGAGTTGCTGTTGACAGCTCAGTCGTGTCCGACTCTTTGAGACTCCATGGACTGCAGCACACCAGGACCCCTGCCCACCACCAACTCCTGGAGCCACCCAGACTCTGTGGCCCCACGGACCGCAGCACTCCAGGCCCCCCCTGCCCACCACCAACTCCTGGAGCCACCCAGACTCTGTGGCCCCACGGACCACAGCACACCAGGCCCCCCTGCTTACCACCAACTCCTGGAGCCACCCAGACTCTGTGGCCCCATGAACCACAGCACACCAGGCCCCCCTGCTTACCACCAACTCCTGGAGCCACCCAGACTCTGTGGCCCCATGAACCACAGCACACCAGGCCCCCCTGCCCACCACTAACTCCTGGAACCACCCAAACCCACGTCCATCACATCAGTGATGCCATCAAGCCATCTCATCCTCTGTCGTCCCCTTCTCCTCCCACCCTCAATCTTTCCAGCACCAGGGACTTTTCAAATGAGTCAGCCCTTCGCATCAGGTGGCCAAAGTATTGCAGTTTCAGCTTCAACATCAGTCCTTCCAATGAACACCCAGGACTGATCTCCTTTGGGATGGACTGGTTGGATCTCCTTGCAGTCCAAGAGACTCTCAAGAGTCTTCTCCAACACCACAGTTCAAAAGCATCAATTCTTCGGTGCTCAGCTTTCTTTATGGTCAAACTCTCACATCCATACATGGCTACTGGAAAAACCATAGCTTTGACTAGACAGAACTTTGTTGGCAAAGTAATGTCTCTGCTTTTTAATATGCTGTCTAGGTTTGTCATACCTTTTTTCCCCAAGGAGCAAGCATCTTTTAATTTCATGGCTGCGGTCACAATCTGCAGTTATTTTGGAGCCCCCTCCAAAATAAAGTCTATCACTGTTTCCATTGTTTCTCTATGTATTTGCCATGAACTGATGGGACTGGATGGCATGATCTTAGTTTTCTGAATGTTAGTTTTAAGTCAGCTTTTTCACTCTCCTCTTTCACTTTCATCAAGAGGCTTTTTAGTTCTTCTTCACTTTCTGCCATAAAGGTGGTATCATCTGCATATCTGAGGTTATTGATATTTCTCCCGACAATCTTGATTCTAGCTTGTGCTTCATCCAGTAGTAATGCTCCAACTATCATACAGTTCTTATTCACATGCTAGCAAGGTTATACTTATAATATTTCAAGCTAGACTTTCAGAAGTAAATGAATTGAGAACTTCCAGATGTACAAGCTGGCTTTAGAAAAGGAAACCAGAGATCAAATTCCCAACATTAATTGGATCATGGGGAAAGCAAGGGTATTCCAGAAAAACCATCTACTTCTACTTCATTGACTACACTGAAGCCTTTGTGTGGATCACAGCAAACTGTACAAAATTCTTAAAGAGATTGGGAATACCAGACCACTTACCTGTCTTCCAAGAAACTTGTATGTGGGTCAAGAAGCAACAGTTAGAACCTGACATGAAAAAACTGACTGGTTCAAAACTGGGAAAGGAGTACAAGCTGTATATTGTCACCCTGCTTATTTAACATATATACAGAGCACATCACGTGAAATGACAGACTGGATGACTCACAAGCTGTAGTCAAGCTTGCTGGGAGAGATATCAACAACCTCAGATATGCAGATGATACCACTCTAATGGCAAAAAGTGAAGAGGAACTAAAGAGCCTCTTGAGAGCGTGAGAGAGGAGATAAAAACCTGGCTTAAAACTCAACATTCAAAAAATAGATCATGGCACCCAGTCCCTTCACTTCATGGCAAGTAGATGGGGAAAAAGTGGAAACAGTGACAGATTTTCTTTTCTTGGGCTCCAAAATCACTGCAAAGCATCTACTTCTGCTTTATTGACTATGCCAAACCCTTTGACTGTGTGGATCACAACAAACTGTGGAAAATTCTTAAAGAGATGAGAATATCAGACCACCTGACCTGCCTCCTGAGAAATATGTATGCAGGTCAAGAAGCAACAGTTAGAACCAGACATGGAACAACAGACTGGTTCCAAATAAGGAAAGGAGTACGTCAAGGCTGTATACTGTCACTCTGGTTATTTAACTTATATGCAGAGTACATCATGTGAAATGCCAGGCTGGATGAAGCACAAGCTGGAATCAAGATTGCTGGGAGAAATATCAATAACCTCAGATATGCAGATGATACCACCCTTATGGCAGAAAGTGAAGAGGAACTAAAAAGCCTCTTGATTAAAGTGAAAGAGGAGAGTGAAAAAATTGGCTTAAAACTCAACATTCAAAAAACTATGATCATGGGATCCAGTCCCATCAGTTCATGGCAAATAGATGGGGAAACAGTGGAAACAGTGAGAGACTTTATTTTGGAGGGCTCCAAAATCACTGCAGATGATGACTGCAGCCTTGAAATTAAAAGACACTTGCTCCCTGGAAGAAAAGTTATAACCAACCTGCTGCTGCTGCTGCTAAGTCGCTTCAAGCGTGTCCGACTCTGTGAGACCCCAGAGACGGCAGCCCACCAGGCTCCCCCGTCCCTGGGATTCTCCAGGCAAGAACACTGGAGTGGGTTCCCATTTCCTTCTCCAATAACCAACCTAGGAAGCATATTAAAAAGCAGAGACATTACTTTGCCAACAAAGGTTCACCTAGTCAAAGCTATGTTTTTTCCAGTAGTCATGTATAGATGTGAGAGTTGGACTATAAAGAAAGCTGAGCACCAAAGAATTTATGCTTTTGAACCATGGAGAAGACTCTTGAGAGCCCCCTGGACTGCAAGGAGATCCAACTAGTCCATCCTAAAGGAAACCACTCCTGAATGTTCATTGGAAGGACTGATGCTGAAGCTGAAACTCCAATACTTTGGTCACCTGATGCAAAGAACTGACTGCTTTGAAAAGACCATGATGCTGGGAAAGATTGAAAGCGGGAGGAGAAGGGGCTGGCAGACAATGAGATGGTTGGATGGCATCACCAACTTAATGGGCATGATTTTGAGTAAACTCCGGGAGTTGGTAATGGACAGGAAGGCCTGGTGTGCTGCAGTCCATGGGGTCACAAAGAGTTGGACACTGAGCGACTGAACTGAAAATCACTTGGACGGTGACTGTGCTGTGCTAAGTTGCTTCAGCTGTGTCTGACTCTTTGGGACCCTATGGAGTGTAGCCCACCAGGCTCCTCTGTTCATTGGATTCTCTAGGCAAGAATAAAGGAGTGGGTTGCCATGCCCTCCTCCAGGGGATCTTCCTGACTCAGGGATCGAACCTGTGTCTCCTTCATTGGCACTAGTGCCACTTAACCACTAGTTCCACATGGGAAGCCCCATGGCAGTGAATACAGCCATGAAATTTAAAAACTCTAGCTTCTTAGAAGAAAAGCTGTGACAAACCTAGACAATATATTTAAAAGCAGAGACATCACCTTGACGACAAAAGTCCATATAGTCAAAGCTATGGTTTCCTCCAGTAGTCATGTACGGATGTGAGAGTTAGATCATAAAGAAGGCTGAGCACCAAAAAACTGATGCTTTCAAATTGTGGTGCTGGAGAAGACTCCTAAGAGTCCCTTGGACTGCAAGGAGATCAAATCAGTGAATCCTAAAAGAAATAAACCCTGATACTCATTGGAAAGACTGATGTTAAAGGTGAAGCTCCAAATACTTTGGTCATCTGACTCATTGGGAAAACCCTGATGGTGGGAAAGACTGAAGGCAAAAGAAGGGGCAGAGAGTCAACTGGTTAGCATCACTGACTCAATGGACGTGAATTTCAGCAAACTCTGGAAGATAGTGGAAATCAGAGGAACCTGGCATGTTGCAGATCATGGGGTCACAAAAAGTCAGACCTAACTTAGCAATTGAATGACAAGTCAGTCAGTGATCAAATAGAGTGTCTTAAGAGAGAAAGTTGGATGGGTAGACAGCCAGTTACAGACCAATGAGGGAGAAGGCTTGAGAGACTAGGAATCAATGGGCTATGAGAAGGGAGGGAGGAGAGTTCTAGGATGACTTCCCGGTTTCCTTCTCAGAGGTTGTGTGGATCCAGTGGCTGACATGAGGAGCTCAGGGTAAGGGTGTGTCTGGAGGCACACGGTCATTTTGATTTGGGTCTCTTCATTTCCTTGAGAAAGGCCAGTTGTGGCTTAGGGAGCTTGTTATCGCCTTCCCAATTATATGAATTTATGGAAGGCACCTAGAAAAGTCCCTGTCACACAGTAAGTGCTCAGTAACTGTTAAATGAAGAAAACAAGTAAGAAGTGCAGAGACTTAAAGCAAGATTCATATATACCATGCTGCCTGTTCATAAGATCAAGACCAGTGTGTGGCCCACTGACTCTGAAAGGCAGTATACCAGAAACTTCTGACAGAACTGAACCTCAGCCTCCCAAAAAGAGGTTATTAAAGAGAGTGTGAATATAAACATGCAAAAATAGAGCTCACTGTTTGTAGCCTGGTCTCCTGCAAAGAAAAGCATAGATGGGGCAGAGGGATCTCAGCAGTTTATTCCCATCAAAAGGCATTTGCATTGCATCATTTGTTTGAAGAATGCATACTGTGAACTTCGAAAATCACCTCATTGCTTGATACCATGGAGGAAGTGACCAAAGTTGTAAATTTTCTTTGTTCTTGTGCTTTTATTATTGCTAGTTTACTGAAATTTTAGAAGATGAAACATAGTATGGAAATATTATTTATATTGATGCTGTTGGGTAGTGAAGTCATGGAAAATTTGCTTGAAAGGTTTACTGAACTGCTTTTCCACCACAGGGAATTAAAAAGCTTTAAAGGACTCAACTCTTCAGATCTCAGGCAACTCATGTCTTCTGTATGTGACAAGACTTGTAAACACTCTGATCCTGAAAGCGAAACATTGCTGAGGGATTGGATGGAGGAAGTATTCATGTTGACCTTAAGCTGGATGTGTGGACTAAGTGACTGACCACTGGAACCTGCTTTCATTTCTTATTGCTTCAGTACTCTGAGCACAATGAAATCTTTACCAGTTGAGCCACAAGGGAAGCCCAATGAAATCACCAGCAATAAAGAAATGCAGTGCTATTTGATGGACATAAAGTCACATTTCAGGAGACATTCTCAGATTTTGATATGAATGGTATGAAATTTGGTATGAATTTTGTTATGTTATATATATATATGTTATATATATTATATATGTTATATATATATGCTATGTTATATGTGTATATATATATAAGAAACCTCTTTTTAAATTTGTATAGAGAAGGGGAAAAAATCTAATACTTGTTGGGTTTCCTCCTGCCGCTTAAGAGAGATAAAAAAATGTCTGACACTTGCAGCCTATTTCCTCTGTTTGGAGACCCCTGGCCTTCCTGTCTGTTACCCTCATATATATATATATATATATATAACCATTTTGAAATTAATATCTATTGAGTGCTTATATGTTCCAGGCACTAGTCTAGGTGTTTTACATGTACTAATTCATTCAAACCTCACAACAAACCTATGTAATAATTTCTAGCATTGTTCTCATTTCACAAATATTAAAATGGAGACACAGTATGACTAAGAAGAAAGATCTTTAAGTAGGGGAATCCAGACTCTAACTCTGGCAGTCTGACTTCTGTGCTCTTAACCACTCTGTGTAAACTTGAAGATGTAGCTAAATCACCAAACATCAACCCTGTCAGTGGGGCTTCATTTCCATGGAACTGATTATAGTGAAAGTTAATCACACTCACCAAGAAAATCAATTTTCCTAGAATTATAGAAAGCACTGGATAAATTCCAGAACTTAAAATATCCTACTATGTGGTCTGACTTAGCAATACTTGAGTGCATTTTCTTTTTCTAAAGAAACGATTGAGGTCAGTGCTGAGAACCCTCATTAGTGAGTAAATCTGGATCCTGTGTTGAGATATGACTTACTGGAGCACCCTCTACAACTCCATTTGTTATATACCTGTCCTCATGGACTTCATCAATCCTCTTAAAATCAACCCACATTTAGCATAGGCCCATAAGAGTGCACTTTGTATAAATTATTAATCTAACTGCTTTTATATTGCTTTTGTGTTGTTGTTAAATTGTCCAGTTAGCTTTGCTGTTGTTGTTATCTTTTAAATTATGGACTTCATGTTCTGAAGTATAGCACAGTAGTTTAGTGATTGATCCTCTCATTAAAGAAAACTAAAAATACTGGACAAAATAAATAATTGAAAACTCTTTTTAGATGCACTAATAGATTGGGGAAAAAATTACAGGTAAATTCAGAAGCCTTAAAATCACATAAAAACCAGAAAGATAAACCTGTACTAATGTCAGCATTTATAATGAGTTTCAGTTTTCACATATCTTGCAAGACATAGAGGGTTTAATGGTAAAGAGACTAATAGGAGTCTACACTCCCAGTATAAATCCATAACCTAGAGCCCAAAGGCTACAATTCATTACAAGGGTGAATTAAAAATAAATCAGTGTCATGCCCAGCTGCCTTAAATCTGGCACTAAATAGAGAGAAGAAAAGCATTTCTTTTGAGAATTAATAACTACCAGGTAGACCTTGTGCAGATTGTGGCCCACAATTCACACTATCCTGGGGGTTCAAAAAATCTAAAGCCAAACATTTATTTTTTTGTATGATCCTGAGCTAGCAATGTCCTCAGGTGCTTGGCAATAGCAAATAGAAAACATCCCAGAGGAAAGTGATTTCAATCCAAGCCTCAGGGATTTCCCACAGATACAGGTTTAAGAAACATGAGCTTACCAAAAAATCACAAAACACAAAGAAACAAGATACCATGAGTGAGGTCCCATAAGGGAAAAAGTAGAGGACATATAGTGGTTCACAACCTAGGGCAACTTTGCCCTCCAAGAGACATTGTTGGTTGTCACAGCTAGGAGGGGACTGTGTATGCCCTTGGCATCTAGTGTGCAGAGCCCAGTTGCTGTCAAACACTCTCTAAGGTGCAGGACAATCTTCTACAATAAAGTCTTCTCTGGCTCGAGATGTCAATAGTGTTAACACTGAGAAACCCTGAGAGAGCACAATCATGCCTGCTGCTAAGTCACTTCAGTCGTGTCCAACTCTGTGCAACCCCATAGACGGAACCCCACCAGGCTCCTCTGTCCTTGGGATTCTCCAGGCAAGAACACTGGAGTGGGTTGCCATTTCCTTCTCCAATGCATGAAAGTGAAAAGTGAAAGTGAAGTCGCTCAGTCGTGTCTGACTCTTAGCAGCCCCATGGACTACAGCCTACCAGGCTCCTCCATCCATGGGATTTTCCAGGCAAGAGTACTGGAGTGGGGTGCCATCGCCTTCTCTGGAATCATGCCTACAAGGTTGGATCTGAAAAAACATATATAATATGTATAAACTTAAGGAAAATTAAAATATCCAAAAACAGCGAAGGAATATATTATCAAGCAGATTTGAAGAGCCAAATAAAATTTTTTTAAATGAATTAAGTAAAACAATTGAACTAAAAAATTCAGTGGAACAAACATTCTGAAAAATAGCCTAGAATTATCTAGTAAAATTAAAGATATACATAGTCTGTGACCCAACAATTCCACTCCTAGTACATAGCCTTGAGAAATTCATGCACATGTGTTTCAATATGCATTGTTGAAAATATGCCTCCATAAAAAGGGGAAAAGACTAATCCAGATATCCATCAAAAACAGAATAAAAGGTGTAATATTTTCATGAACTGTACTGCCTCAAAGCATGGAAAGTAAGTGACCCACAGGTACAAACATGGATTAATTTTCAAATATTATGTTGAATAAAAGATATAAGACCCCGAATATAGAGTATTACATTAAAACAGACAAACAAAAATGGATATAGGTGGTAAAACTGTAAAGAAAAGCAAAGAAATTATTAGACTAAAGCCAGAGTGATGATCATCTCTGGTGGAGGAAGTGGTGGTTGAGGATCAGGAACAGAGACAGAAATTCTGGACTTTGGTAAAGTTCCATTTCTAGGGTGATTACTTAGTATTTGTTTCATAATTAATTGTTAAGCTGTGAAAGTGAAAGTTTTGGTCCCTTGGTTGGGTCTGACTCTCTGGCCCCATGAACTGTAGCCCTTCAGGCTCCTCTGTCTATGGAATTCTCCAGGAAAGAACACTGGAGTGGGTTCTCATTTCCTTCTCCATTTATATTTTGCACTTTTCTGAATTGTGTTACATTTTCTCAATTTAAAAAAAAAGTTTGAAAAAGACGTTTGAAAAATGAAATGGACAGGTTAAACACCAGCTTAGGGAAAGCTGAAGTGAGATTTATGATATTGGAAGACAGATCTAAAGAAACTCTTCAGAACACAGTTCAGAGAGACAAAGAGATATAAAGTAGGAGAGAAAGATTGAACTGGAATTCTAAAGACATGAGACAAAGAGGGGCAGTATTTGAAGAGCTAAAAGCTGAAAATTTCTCAGAACTAAAGAACAAATAACTGACAAAATTGGGAAGCCCAGATAATCACAAGCAGTTTAAATAAAAAGTATATATACCTATAACATATATTGAAAATTTCATAATGTATAGATTTTTAAAAATGGCTCCACGTAGCTCTTGGTACTTGACCCAACTTCTGTCAAAATGTCTCCTGTTTCTGAATTTCTGTGCAAGCCCAGCATGAAGGGTAATCACACTACACCTTTAAGTACAGACAGGTCAGTCAAAGCATAGAACAACTCTGATGCTGAGTAGAATGCTTTGAACATTGAAACAGCCATCAAGACCAAAGGTATGGATGTGGTTACCATCATCCACATTTTGACCAAATACAGCAATGAAAAGAGACAGGATATTGCCTACCAGAGAAGGACCAAAAAGAAACTTGCATCAGCACTGAAGTCAGCCTTGTCCAGCCACCTAAAGATGGTGATTTGAGAACTATTGAAAACACTTGCTCAGTATTATGCTTCTGATTTGAAAGCCTCCGTGAAGGGGCTGGGGTGCAATGAGGACTCCCTGAGATTATTTGCTCAAGGACCAACCAGGAGCTACAGAAAATTAACAGAGTCTACAAGGGAATGTACAAAACTGATCTGGAGAAGGACATTATTTCTGAAACATCTGGTGACTTCTGCAAGTAGTCAGTTGCCCCTGTAAAGGGTAGAAGAGGAGAGGATGGCTCTGTCATTATGTACTAACTGACCAAGATACCTGCAGTCTCTACTGTACTAAAGAGAAGAGGAGAGAACTGATGTTCTTAAACATCGTGACCAAGCAGAGTGTGTGTCACCTCCAGAAAGTACTTGAAAGGTACAAGAGTTATGTCCCTTAGACATTTATAAACATAATGGCACCCCACTCCAGTCCTCTTGCCTGGAAAATCCCATGAGCAGAGGAGCCTGGTAGGCTGCAGTCCATGGGGTCACAAAGAGTCGGACACGACTGAGCGACTTCACTTTCACTTTTCACTTTGATGCATTGGAGAAGGAAATGGCAACCCATTCCAGTGTTATTGCCTGGAGAATCCCAGGGATGGGGAAGCCTGGTGGGCTGCCATCTCTGGGGTCGCACAGAGTTGGACAGGACTGAAGCGACTTAGCAGCAGCAGTAGAGAGCATAAAGAAAGCTGTGGTACATATACACAATGGAGTATTACTCAGCCATTAAAAAGAATACATTTGAATCAGTTCTAATGAGGTGGATGAAACTGGAGCCTATTATACAGAGTGAAGCAAGCCAGAAAGAAAAACACCAATACAGTATACTAACGCATATATATGGAATTTAGAAAGATGGTAATGACAACCCTGTATGCAAGACAGAAAAAGAGACACAGATGTATAGAACAGTCTTTTGGACTCTGTGGGAAGTGTGGGGGGGTGATTTGGGAGAATGACATTAAAACATGTATAATATCATATAAGAAACGAATCGCCAGCCCAGGTTAGATGCAGGATACAGGAAGCTTGGGGCTGCTGCACTGGGATGACCCAGAGGGATGGTATGGGGAGGGAGGTGGGAGGGGGGTTCAGGATGGGAATACGTGTACACCCGTGGCAGATGCATGTTGATGTATGGCAAAACCAATACAATATTGTAAAGTTAAAAAATAATAATAATAAATAAATAAAATAAATAACACTAGCAAACCTCAAAAAAAAAAAAAAAAAAAAAAAGAAAAGAAAGAAAGAAAGAAAGAGGTCAAAGGAGACTGGGAAGATGTTTTCCTAAACCTGGCCCAAGTATTCATAATAAATTCATGTATTTTGCTGTATATGACTCCATGAAGGGCAAGCCCTCATTATAAGGGCTTGATTAGAATCATGGTCTCCCACAATTACAAGCTGCTGTACTACTACATCCAGCAAGACACCAAGAGTGACTGCCAGAAAGTGCTCTATGCCTGTGTGTTGGGGATGACTTAAGCGTGAGATAGCATGAGCATCCAGAAGTGGTGTTCCTATGCTTCTAGCTAACAGTTCTAGAAAATCAGCTTGCTACAAACAGCCCCCTATGCCCATTCCCTGTGAGGATGATGTTAGTATTGCTCCCCTTGGCCCCAGCCTTATTTTAGTTGCCCAAGCATTTCCTGCCTTTCCTGTCTAGTCTTCCCTTTTATCCAAAAAAAAAAAAAAGAACATTCCAAGGAGTTGGAAATGCAATCTCTGATGTGAAACACTTTGCCTCTTGTGTACTATGTCATAATGTCATAAACAGATGGATAAAATAAATTTTTATTTTAAAAATTAAAGAGAAAATATATTAAAAGCAGTCAGCAAGAAAAAAATATATAACCTTTAAGTAAATGATACCTAGACTAACTCCTTTTTTCATCAACAGTGAAAGTTAAAGGATAATACAATAATATTCTTTAATGTGATAAAGAAAAATAAATCTATTGTAAATCTATTATGTTATCATTATGCTGCTACTGCTAAGTCGCTTCAGTCATGTCCGACTCTGTGTGACCCCAGAGATGGCAGCCCACCAGGTTCCCCCGTCCCTGGGATTCTCCAGGCAAGAACACTGGAGTGGCTTGCCATTTCCTCCTCCAGTGCATGAAAGTGAAAAGTGAAAGTTAAGTCGTTCAGTCGTGTCTGACTCCTAGCGACCCCATGGACTGCAGCCTACCAGGCTCCTCTGCCCATGGGATTTTCCAGGCAAGAGGACTGGAGTGGGGTGCCATTGCCTTCTCCATTGTATTATCATATGTATGAAAATAACATCAATGACAGATATAAAAACATTAAATAACTCATGGAATAAAGACATTTTTAATTGAAATTTAAAATATTTAGAAAGGGTTACAGACAAAACATTACATGTCAAACTTGTGAAATACAATTAAAGTGGTACTTTAAAGAAAAATTATAGTCTTAAATGCCTATATTAGAAAATAAATCAGAAGGAGGATCAATATGGGTAGAGGTGTAGGACGTGGAGCTTACCTCCCACAAATACATCAAAAATACATCTATGTGTGGAACAATTCTCATAAAACATCTACTGAACACTGGTAGATGACCTCAGACTTCAGAAAGAGCAAGAAAATCTCCATGGAACTAGATATGACAAAAGGAGAGATAGAGAGAAAGGAATCAGGATAGGACCTGTGCTCCTGGGTGGGAGCTGTGAAAGAAAAATGTTGCCACACCCTGGGAAGTCCCCAGCCAGGATGGAAGGGGAGCTTCAGAGACTTGGAGGAGAGCACAACTGGTTTGTGTAAGGCAAAACAGAGAGAGACTTGCCCAGATGTTCAGTACCATCACCATGCACTCCCCAGTCTGAGATACTTGTCTGCCAGGGCAGGCAGGGACTGAGTGCCAAAGCTGGGGCTTTGGAGGTCAGACATGGGGAGACAACTGGTATTGACTGCATAGAGACAGCCTGAATGGACAGGAGAGGGGTGAGGTTACTACCAAGGGTATATGCAGAAGAAACGTGGGCCAGCATCTCTTTCCGGAGAAGGCAATGGCAATCCACTCCAGTACTCTTGCCTGGAAAATCCCATGGACGGAGGAGCCTGGTAGGCTGCAGTCCATGAGGTCGCTAAGAGTCAGACACGACTGAGGGACTTCACTTTCACTTTTCACTTTCATGCATTGGAGTAGGAAATGGCAACCCACTCCAGTGTTCTTGCCTGGAGAATCCCAGGGACGGGGGAGTCTGGTGGGCTGCCGTCCCTGGGGTCTCACAGAGTCAGACACGACTGAAGCGACTTAGCAGCAGCAGCAGCCATTGAATTCACAGACTGGAACAAATAATCCTAAAATGTGTATGGAATCATAAAAATAAATAAATAAATAAATAAAAACAGAATTGCCAAAGCAATTCTCAGGAAAAAGAATGAGGCAGGAGGAATAACTCACCTAGATTTCAGACAATACCACAAGGCTACAATAATCAAAACAGTGTGGTATTGGCACAAAATCAACCATAAAGATTAATGGAACATAATAGAGAGCCCAGGAAAAAACCCACACACATGGATAATTAATATTTGACAAAGGAGGCAAGAATATTCAATGGGGGAAAGATAGTCTTTTCAGCAAGTTGTGTTGGGAAAGTTGCACAACTGCATGTAAATCAATGTAGTTAGAACACATCCTCACACCATGCACAAAAATAAACTAACAATGGCTTAAAGACTTAAACATAAGATAAGACACCATAAGATTCCTAGAAGAGAACATAGGCAATTATGTTAATTATGTTTAACATAGGCAATTAAGTTTTTTTAGATCAGTCTCCCAAGGTAATAGAACTAAAACCAAAAATAAACAAAAAGCACCTAATCAAATTTACAAGCTTTTTCATAGCAAAGGAACCCATAAACAAAACAAAAAGACGGCCTATGGAATGGGAGAAAATATTTGCAAACAATGTGATTAACAAGGACTTAATTTCCAAATATACAAAGCTCATGCAACTCAACAACAGAAAAACAAGCAATCCAGTTGAAAAATGGGCAGAAGATATACAGATGGCCAATAAACACATGAAAAGATGCTCAACATTGCTAAAGATTAGAGAAATGCAAATCAAAACTACAATGAGGTACCACCTTATACCACTCCGAGCAGCATTATTAAAAAGTCTGAAAGTAACACATGTTAGAGAAGATGTAGAGAAATGGAACACTCCTACACTGTTGGTGGGAATGTAAGTTGGTGCAGCCACTATGGAAAACAGTATTGAGGTTCCTCAGAAAACTAAAAATAGATTTACCATATGATCCGCAATCCCACTCCTGGACATATATCTGAATGAAACTATAATTTAAAGAGATACACATACCCCTATGTTCATAACAGCTCTAATCACAATAGCCAAGACATGGAGACAACCTAAATGTCCATTGACAGATGAACGGATAAGGAGGATAGAAATGAGGGAATAATACTAGCCATAGAAAAGGATGGAGTAATGCCTTTTGCATTAACATGGGTGCAAGTAGAGATTATCATACTAAGTAAAGTAAGTAAGTCAGAAAGGGAAAAACAAACACCATATGATATCACTTGCATGTGGAATCTAAAATATGAACTTGTATACAAAACAGAAACAAAATCACAGAAAGAGAGAACAAATCTGTGGTTTCCAAGGGAGAGGGATGGGAGAGGATTGGACTGGGAGTTTGGGGTTAGTATATGTAAACTATTACATATAGAATAGACAGACAACAAAGTCCTACAGTATAGCACAAGGAATTATATTAATGTCCTGAGTTAAATCTTAATGGAAAAGTAATATAAAAAAGAATGGCTCAGTGGGAAAGAATCTGTGTACAATGCAGGAGACATGGGAGATTATTGATATTTCTCCTGGCAATCTTGATTCCAGCTTGTGCTTCTTCAAGCCCAGCGTTTCTCATGATGTACTCTGCATATAAGTTAAATAAGCAGGGTGACAATATACAGCCTTGACGTACTCCTTTTCCTATTTGGAATGTCTGTTGTTCCATGTCCAGTTCTAACTGTTGCTTCCTGACCTACGTATAGGTTTCTCAAGAGGCAGGTCATGTGGTCTGGTATTCCCATCTTTCAGAATTTTCCACAGTTTATTCTGATCCACACAGTCAAAGGCTTTGGCATAGTCAATAAAGCAGAAATAGATGTTTTTCTGGAACTCTCTTGCTTTTTCCATGATCCAGCGCATGTTGGCAATTTGATCTCTGGTTCCTCTGCCTTTTCTAAAACCAGCTTGAACATCAGGAAGTTCACGGTTCATGTATTGCTGAAGCCTGGCTTGGAGAATTTTGAGCATTACTTTACTAGCATGTGAGATGAGTGCGATTGTGCAATAGTTTGAGCATTCTTTGGCATTGCCTTTCTTTGGGATTGGAATAAAAACTGACCTTTTCCAGTCCTGTGGCCACTGCTGAGTTTTCCAAATTTGCTGGCATAATGAGTGCAGCACTTTCACAGCATCATCTTTCAGGATTTGGAATAACTCAACTGCAATTCCATCACCTCCACCAGCTCTGTTCGTAGTGATGCTTTCTAAGGCCCACTTGACTTCACATTCCAGGATGTCTGGCTCTAGGTGAGTGATCACACCATCGTGATTATCTGGGTCGTGAAGATCTTTTTTGTACAGTTCTTCTGTGTATTCTTGCCACCTCTTCTTACTATCTTCTGCTTCTGTTAGGTCCATACCATTTCTGTCCTTTATCAAGCCCATTTTTGCATGAAATGTTACCTTGGTATCTCTAATTTTCTTGAAGAGATCTCTAGTTTTTCCCATTCTGTTGTTTTCCTCTATTTCTTTGCATTGATCGCTGAGGAAGGCTTTCTTATCTTTCCTTGCTATTCTTAGGAACTCTGCATTCAGATGCATATATCTTTCCTTTTCTTATTGCTTTTCACTTCTCTTCCTTTCATGGCTATTTGTAAGGCCTCCCCAGACAGCCATTTTGCTTTTTTGCATTTCTTTTCCATGGGGATGGTCTTGATCCCTGTCTCCTGTACAATGTCATGAACTAGAGTCCATAGTTCATCAGGCATTCTGTCTTTCAGATCTAGCCCCTTAAATCTGTTTCTCACTTCCACTGTATAATCATAAAGGATTTGATTTAGGTCATACCTGAATGGTCTAGTGGTTTTCCCTACTCTCTTCAATTTAAGTCTGAATTTGGCAAAGAGGAGTTCATGATCTGAGCCACAGTCAGCTTCCAGTCTTGTTTTTGCTGACTGTATAGAGCTTCTCCATCTTTGGCTTCAAAGATTATAATCCATCTGATTTTGGTGTTGATTATCTCTAGTAATTTTCTGGTGGAGTCTTTAGGGTTTTCTTTGTAGAGGATCATGTCATCTGCAAACAGTGAGAGTTTTACTTCTTTTTTCTAATCTGGATTCCTTTTATTTCTTTTTCTTCTCTGATTGCTGTGGCTAAAACTTCCAAAACTATGTTGAATAGTAGTGGTGAGAGTGGGCACCCTTGTTTTGTTTCTGACTTTAGGGGAAATGCTTTCAATTTTTCACCATTGAAGATAATGTTTGCTGTGGGTTTATCATATATGGCTTTTATTATGTTGAGGTATGTTCCTTCTATGCCAGCTTTCTGGAGGGTTTTTATCATAAATAGATGTTGAATTTTGTCAAAGGCTTTCTCTGCATCTATTGAGATAATTATATGGTTTTTATCTTTCAATTTGTTAATGTGATGTATCACATTGATTGATTTGTGGGTATTAAAGAATTCTTGCATCCCTGGGATAAAGCCCACTTGGTCATTATGTATCATTTTTTTAATATGTTGTTGGATTATGTTTGCTAGAATTTTGTTAAGGATTTTTGCATCTATATTCATCAGTGATTTCCATAAGCCTCTTATTCTTCTCCATCAGAGGTCAGATAGACTGAAAACCACAGTCACAGAAAACTAACCCATCTAATCACATGGACTACGGAAGGGTCATGGTGGAGAGTTCTGCAAAACGTGGTCCAGTGGAGAAGGGAATGGCAAACCACTTCAGGATTCCTGGCTTGAGAACCCCATGAACAGTATGAAAAAGCAAAAAGATAGGACACTGAAAAATGAACTCCCCAGGTTGGTAAGTGCCCAATATGCTCCTGGAGATCAGTGGAGAAATAAATCCAGAACGAATGAAGAGACAGAGCCAAAGCAAAAGCAACACCCAGTTGTGGATGTGACTGGTGATGGAAGTAAAGTCCAATGCCATAAAGAGTTATACTGCATAGCAACCTGGAATGTTAGGTCCATGAATCAAGGCAAATTGGAAATGGTCAAACAGGAGATGGCAAAAGTGAACATTGAAATTTTAGGAATCAGTGAACTAAATGACCTAGAATGTGTGAATTTAACTCAGATGACCATTATATCTACTATGGTGGGTAAGAATCCTTCAGAAGAAATGGAGTAGTCAAAAAAAGAGTCCAAAATGCAGTACTTGGATGCAATCTCAAAAATGACAGAATGATCCCTGTTCATTTTCAAGGCAAACTATTCAATATCACAATAATTCAAGTCTATGCCTTGACCAGTAATGCTGAAGAAGCCGATGGTGAACGGTTGGTTCTAAGACGACATACAAGACCTTCTAGAACTAACACCAAAAAAAGATGTCCTTTTTATTCTAGTGGACTAGAATGAAACAGTAAGAAGTCAAGAAAAACCTGGTGTAACAGGCAAATTTGGCCTTGGAGTACAGAATAAAGCAGGGCAAAGTCTTGCCAAGAGTTTTGCTAAGAGAACGCATTGGTCATAGCAAACACCCTCATCCAACAACACAAGAGAAGACTACACACGGACATCACCAGGTGGTCAATACTGAAATCAGATTAATTATATTCTTTGCAGCCAAAGATGGAGAAGCTCTATACAGTCAGCAAAAACAAGACCAGGAGCTGACTGTGGCTCAGATCATGAACTCCTTATTGCCAAATTCAGATTTAAATTGAAGAAAGTAGGGAAAACCTCTAGACCATTCAGATATGACCTAAATCAAACCCCTTATGATTATACATTGGAAGTGACAAATAGATTCAAGGGATCAGATCTGTTAGAGTGCCTGAAGAACTATGGATGGAGGGTCGTGACATTGTACAGGAGGCAGGGATCAAGACCACCTCCAAGAAAAAGAAATGCAAAAAGGCAAAATGGTTGTCTGAGGAGGCCTTACAAATGGCTGTGAAAAGAATAGAAGCAAAAGGCAAAGTAGAAAAGGAAAGATATTCCCATTTGAATGCAGAGTTCCAAAGAATAGCAAGGAGAGATAAGAATGCCTTCCTCAGTGATCAATGCAAAAAAAAAAAAAAAAAAAAAATAGAGGAAAACAATAGACTGGGAAAGACTAGATATCTCTTCAAGAAAATTAGAGATACCAAGGGAACATTTCATGCCAAGATGGGCACAATAAAGGACAGAAATGGTATAGAGCTAACAGAAGCAGACAATATTAAGAAGAGGTGGCAAGAATACACAGAACTACACAAAAAAGATATTCACCACCAGGATAATCACAATGGTGTGATCACTCACCTAGAGTCAGACATCCTGGAATGTGAAATCAAGTGGGCCTTAGGAAGCATCACTATGAACAAAGCTAGGGGAGGTGATGGAATTGCAGTTGAGTTATTCCAAATCCTAGAAGATGATGCTGTGAAAGTGTTTCATTCAATATGCCAGAAAATTTGGAAAACTCAGAAGTAGCTACAGGCCTGGAAAAGGTCAGTTTTCATTGAAAACCCAAAGACTGCTCAAACTACAACACAATTGCCACACACACTAGTAAAGTAATGCTCAAAATTCTCCAAGCCAGGCTTCAACAGTATGTGAATTGAGAACTTGCAGATGTTCAAGCTGGATTTAGAAAAGGCAGAGAAAACAGAGATCAAATTGCTAACATCCATTGGATCACTGAAAAAGCAAGAGAGTTCCAGAAAAACATCTACTGCTGCTTTATTGACTACAACAAAGCCTTTGACTGTGTGGATCACAACAAACTGTGGAAAATTCTAAAAGAGATGGGAATACCAGGCCACCTGACCTGCTTCTTGAGAAATATGTATGCAGGTCAGGAAGCAATAGTTAGAACTGGACATGGAACAACCGATTGGTTCCAAATAGGGAAAGGTGTAGTTAAGGCTGTATATTGTCACCCTGCTTATTTAACTTATATGCAGAGTATATCATGAGAAATGCTGGAGTGGTTCAAGCACAAGCTAGAATCATGATTGTGGGGAGAAATTCCAATAACCTCAGATATGCAGAAGACACAACCCTTATGGCAGAAAGTGAAGAACTAAAGAGCCTCTTGATGAAAGTGAAAGAGGAGAGTGAAAAAGTTGGCTTAAAGCTCAACATTCAGAAAACTATGATCATGGTATCTGGTCCCATCAGTTCATGGCAAATAGATGGGGAAACAGTGGAGACAGTGGCAGACTTTATTTTGGGGGGACTCCCAAATCACTGCAGATGGTGACTGCAGCCATGAAATTAAGACACTTGCTCCTCGGAAGGAAAGCTATAACCAACCTAGATAGCGTATTAAAAAGCAGAGACATTACTTTGCCCTAGATAGCATATTAAAAAGCAGAGACATTACTTTGCCAACGAAGGTCAGTCTAGTCAAAACTATGGTTTTCCCAGTAGTCACATGTGGATGTGAGAGTTGGACTATAAAGAAAGCTGAGTGCAGAAGAATTGATGCTTTTGAACTGTGGTGATGGAGAAGACTCTTGAGAGTCCCTTGGACTGTGAGGAGATACAGCCAGTCCATCCTAAGAGATATCAGTCCTGAATATTGATTGGAGGGACTGATGCTGAAGCTGAAACCCCAGTACTTTGTCCACCTGATGGGAAGAACTGACTCATTGGAAAAGACCCTGATGCTGGGAAAGATTGAAGGTGGGAGGAGAAGGGGACGACAGAGGATGAGATGGCTAGATGGCATCACCGACTTGATGGACATAAGTTTGAGTAAACCCTGGGAGCTGGTGATGGACAGGGCAGCCTGGTGTACCGCAGTCCATGGGGTCGCAGAGTTGGACACGACTGAGTGACTGAATTGAACTGTACCATTTTTCTAGATTTCACATATAAGCGATATTAAACAATATTTGTTTTTCTCTTTCTGACTTACTTCACTCTGTATGACAGTCTCTAGGTCCATTGACATCACTACAACTGGCTCAATTTCTTTCCTTTTATAGCTGAATAATATTTCATTGTATATATGTACTACATCTTCTTTATTCATTTCTCCATTGATGGACATTTAGGCCACCTCCTTTTCTTGGCTATTTTTAAATGGTGCCACAGGAACATCAGGTGCATGCATCCTTTTGAATGATTGTTTTTTCTGAATATATGCCTATGAGTGGATTCGCTGGGTCATATGGTAGCTCTAGTTATAATTTCTTTTTAAGGCAGTTCCATACCGTTCTCCATAGTGGCTGTACCAAGTTACAGTCCCACCAACAATGTAGGAGTGTTCGCTTTTCTCCACACTCTCCAGCATTTATCATTCGTGGATTTTTTGATGATACCCATTCTAACCAGTGTGAAGTGATACCTCATTGTAGTTTTGCTTTGCATTTCTTTTATAATTAGTGATGTTGAGCACCTTTTCATGTGTTTGTTGGTCAGCCATATGTCTTCTTTGTTGAAATGTCTATTTAGGATTTCCACTAATTGCTTTTTTTTTTTTTTTTTAGTTGAGCTGCATGTTAGTTTTGTATATTTTGGAGATTAATCCCTTGTCAGTTGCTTCATTTGCAAATGCTTTATCCCATTCTTAGGGTTGCCTTTTCCTTTTGTTTATGGTTTCCTTTGCTGTGTACAAGGTTTTACATTTAATTAGGTCCTATTTAGGGACTTCCCTGGTGGCTCAGATGGTAAAGCTCCTGCCTACAATGAGGGAGACCTGGGTTCAATCCCTGGGTCGGGAAGATCTCCTGGAGAAGGAAATGGCAACCCATTCCAGTATTCTTGCCTGGAAAATCCCATGGATGATGGAACCTGGTAGGCTACAGTCCATGGGGTCACAAAGAGTCAGACACGACTAAGCAACTTTACTTTCACTTGGGTCCTATTTGTTTATTTTTATTTTCATTACTCTAAGCAGTGGATTGAAAAAGATCTTGCTATGATTTACATCACAGAGTGTTCTACCTATATTTTCGTCTAAGAGTTTTATAGTATCTGGCCTTACATTTAGGTCATTAATCCACTTTGAGATTATTTTGTATACTGTGTTGGAGTGTCCTAATTTTATTTTTTCATGTGTCCAGTTTTACCAGCACCACTTATTGAAAAGACTGTCATTTCTCCATTGTATAGTCTTGCCTCTGTCAAAGATTAAGTCACCATATGTGCATGGGTTTTTCTCTGGGTTTTCCATCCTGTTCCATTGATATTTATTTCTGTATTTGTGCCAGTGGCATGTTGGTTTGATTACTGTGGCTTTGTAGAAGAGTTTGAAGTCAGGGAACCTGCTTCTTCCAGCTCTGTTCTTTCTCAAGACCGCTTTGGCTATTCGAAGACTTTTGCTTCCATACAAATTGCAAACATTTTTATTCTGATTCTTTGAAAAATGTCATTGGTATTTTGATAGGGATTGCATTGAATTTTTAGGTTGCTTTGGATAGTATAGTCATTTCCACAATATTGATTCTTCTCATCCAGGTATATGATATATATTGCTTCTTCTGTTTGTGTCATCTTTGATTTCTTTCATCAGAGTCTTATAGTTCTCTGACTATAGGCTTTTTGCCTGCTTAGGTAGGTTTATTTCTAGGTATTTTGTTGTTGTTGTTGTTGCAATGTTAAATGAGATTGTTTCCTTAATCTCTCTTTCTGCTCTTTCATTGTTAGTGTATATGAATACAAGAGATTTCTGTATATTAATTTTATATCCTGCAACTTTACCAAAACCATTGATGAGCCGTAGAAGTTTTCTGATAGCATCTTTAGGATTTTCTATGTACAGTACCATGTCATCTGCAAACAGTGAGTGTTTTACTTGTTTCCAACTTGAATTTTTTTCTTTAACTTCTTTTCCTTCTCTGATATATGTGGCTAGGAATTCCAAAATTATGTTGCATAAAATTGGCAAGAATGGATATTTTTGTCTCATTCTTGGTCTTAGAGGAAGTGCTTTCAGCTTTTCACCACTGAGTATGATGTTAGCTGTAGGTTTGTTGTATATGGCCTTTATTATGTTGAGGTAGGTGTTCTCATGGCTCAAATGGTAAAGAATCTGCCTGCAAGGCAGGAGACCCAGGTTCTATCCCTAGGTCATTCTTGCCTGAAGAATTCCATGGACAGAGGAGCCTAGTGGGCTAGAGTCCTTGGGGTTGCAAGGAGTCAGGCATGACTGAGTGACTAACACTTTCAGGTTTCTTCTAAGCCCACTTTCTGAACGGTTTTTTATTTTTTTTAATTTATCATAAATAACTGTTGAGCTTTGTCAAAAGCTTTTTTGCATCTATTGAGATGATCATATGATTTTTATTCTTTAATTTGTTAATGTAGTGTATCACACTGATTGATTTGCATATATTGAAGAATTTTTTTCATCCCTGGAATAAATTTCACTTGATCAGGGTATATGCTTTTTTTAATGTGTTATTGGAGTCTGTTTGTTAGTATTTTTGTGAGGATTTTTATATCTATGCCCACAAGTGATACTGGTCTGTAATGTTCTCTTGTTTTGTGTGATATCTTTGTCTAATTTTGGTATCTCATGATGGTGGCCTTGTAGAATGAGCTTGCGAGTATTCTTTCCTCTGCAAATTTTTGGAAGAGTTTCAGTAGGCTAGGCGTTAACTCTTCTCTAAATGTTTGATAGAATTCAGCTATGAAGCCACCTGTCCCTTTTTGTTGGAAGAATTTTAATCACAGTTTCAATTTCAGTACTTGTGATTAGTTTTTTCATGTTTTCTATTTCTTCCTGGTTCAGCCTTGGAAGGATGTATCTTTCTAAGACTTTGCCATTTCTTCTTCTTGCTGTTGTTCAGTTGCTCAGTCATGTCCAACTCTCTTTGGGACCCCATGGACTGCAGCATGTCAAGCTTCTCTGTCCTTCACCATCTCCTAGAGCTTGCTCAGACTCATGTCCATTGAGCTGGTAATGCCATCCAACCATCTCATCCTCTATCATCTCCTTCTCCTCCTACCTTCTATCCTGCATCAGCATCTTTTCCAGTGAACTGGCTCTTCATATCAGGCGGCCAGAGTATTGGAGTTTCAGCTTCAGCATCAGTCCTAATGAATATTCAGGTTTGATTTCCTTTAGGATTAACTGGTTTGATCTCCTTGCAGTCCAAGGGACTCTCAAGAGTCTTCTCCAACACCACAGTTCAAAAGCATCAATTCTTCAGTGCTCAGCCTTCTTTATGGTCCAACTCTCACATCCATACATGACCACTGGAAAAACCATAGCTTTGACTATACAGACCTTTGCCAGCAAAGTGATATCTCTGCTTTTAATATGCTGTCTAGGTTTGCCATAGCTTTTCTTTGAAGGAGCAAGCATCTTTTAATTTCATGGCCACAGTCACCATCTGCAGTGATTTTGGAGCCCAAGAAAATAAAGTCTGTCACTGTTTCCATTGTAGTCCATCTATTTGCTATGAAGTGATGAGACCAGATGCCATGATCTTAGCATTTTGAATGTTGAGTTTTAAGTCAGCTTTTTCACTCTCCTCTTTCACTTTGATCAAGAGGCTCTTTAGTTCCTCTTCACTTTCTGCCATAAGGGTGGTGTCATCTGCATATCTGAGGTTATTGATATTTCTCCCGGCAATCTTGTTTCCAGCTTGTGCTTCATCCAGCCTGCCATTTCACATGATGTACTCTGCATATAAGTTAAATAATCAGGGTGACAATATACAGCTTTAATGTACTACTTTCCCAATTTTGAACCCATCTGTTGTTCCATGTCTGGTTCTAACTGTTGTTCCTTGACCTGCACACAGGTTTCTCAGGAGGCAGATAAGGTGGTCTGGTATTCTCATCCCATTTATTTCTGCTCTGATCTTTATGATTTCTTTCCTGATACTACTTTTTGTTTTATTTGTTCTTTTGTCTTTAGTTGCTTTAGGTGTAAGGATAGGTTGTTTGAGATGTTTATTGTTTCTTGAAGTAGTGTTGTATTGCTATAAAATTTCCTCTTAGAACTGCTTTTCCTTATCCAGTAGGTTTTGGATTGCTGTATTTTGTTGTCATTTGTCTCTAGGTATTTTTTATTTTCTCTTTGATTTCTTCACTGATCCATTGATTAATTAGTAACATATTGTTTATCCTCCAAGTGTTTGTGTTATAGATAGCTTTTATTGTGTTGAGACATATTCTCTCTATATGCACTTTAAGAGATTTTACCATGAATGGATGTTTAACTTCTTCAAGTGCTTTTTCTGCATTTATTGAAATGATCATGGGTTTTTGTCTTCTTTTTTTGATGTGGTTTATCACATAGATTGATTTATGCATGTTGAACCATCCTTGTGAACTTGGGATGAATCCCACTTAATCATGCCGTATGATCTTTTTTACGTGTTGTTGGATTCATTTTGCTAATATTTTAGTGAGAATTTTTGCATTTATATTAATCAGGATATTGGCTTGTAATTTTCTTTTTTCGATCGGATCTTTGGTTTTGGTGTCAGAATGATGATGGCTTCGTAGAATGTCTTTGAAAGTGTTGCCTTCTCTTCAATCTTTTGGAAAAGTTAGAGAATGATTAGTACAAGTTCTTTTCTGTATGTCTCCAAGAATTCATCTGTAAAGTTATCTGGTCCTGGACTTTTGTTTATACAGAGTTTTTAAAATTACAGGTTTTATTTCATTTCTAGTGATCAGTCTGTTCAAATTATCTACTTCTTGACTCAACTTGGATAAGCTGTATGTTTCCATTGTCCATTTCTTCTAGGTAGTCGAATTTGTTAGTGTATAACTGTTCATAATATTCTCATGTTTTTTTGTTTGTTTGTTTGCTTTTCTGCAGTATTGGTTGATATTTTTCACTTCTTATTTTATTTGGATTCTCTCTCTTTTCTCATTGGTGATTCCAGTGACGGGATTATCAATTTTGTCTACTCATTCAAAGAACCAGTTCTTGATTTTATTGATTTTTTCTATTTTTTAAAACCCATTTTACTTATCTCCACTCTGATCTTTATTATTTACATCCTTTTGCTAACTTTAGGTTTTAACTCTTTTTCTAGTATTTTCAGGTGATTGTTTTGGTTGTTTATTTGAAATTGTTCTTGTTTTGGAAGACAGCTTGTATTGCTATGAACTTCCCTCTAATAACTGCTTTGTTGTACCCCATAGGTTTTGTATGGTTGTGCTTTCATTGTCATTTATCTTAGGGAATTTTTTAATCTCATTATTGATTTTCTTTGCTGTCCTATTAGTGTTTTAGTTGCATTATTAAAATGAAACAACAGCCATGTAACTTCTTCCCCACCCCTATTTCTTTTTTTGTGGTTGATTTTAAGTTTCATGACATTGTGCTCAGAGCAAATGCTTAAAATAATTTCTATACTCTTGAATTTTTTGAATACTGAAATTATATTGATTACATTCTTTGAAGCCAAAGAGAGAGAAGCTCCATACAGTCAGCAAAAACAAGACCTGGAATTGACTGTGGCTCATATCTTATTGCAAGATAAGATTGCACTTATTACACTACCTCCATATTGCAAAATTCAGACTAAAATTGAAGAAAGTAAGAAAAACCACTACGACATTCAGGTATGACCTAAATCAAATCCCTTATGATGATACAGTGGAAGTGAAAAATAGATTCAAGGGCTTAGATCTGATAGATAGAGTGCCTGAAGACCTATGGACAGAGGTTCATAACATTGTACAGGAGGTAGTGACAAAAGCATCACAAAGAAAAAGAAATGTAAGAAGGCAAAATGATTGAAGAGGCCTTATAAATAGCTGAGAAGAGAAGTGAAAAGCAAAGGAGAAATGGAAAGATATACCCAACTGAATGCAGAATTCCAGGGAAAAGCAAGGAGAGATAATAAAGACTTCCTAAGTGAACAATGCAAAGAAATAGAGGGGAAAAAATAGAATGGGAAAGACTAGGTATCTTTTCAATAAAATTGGAAATACCAAGGGAACATTTCATGCAAAATGGGCATAATAAAAGCCAGAAATGACAAAAACCTAACAAAAGCAGAAGAGATTAAGAATAGTTGGCAAGAATACACAGAAGAACTGTATTAAAAAGATCTTAATGATGCAGTTAACCACAGTGGTGTGGTCACTTACCCAGAGCCAGACATCCTGGAGTATGAAGTCAAATGGGCCTTAAGAAGCATTACTATGAACAAAGCTAGTGGAGTTGCTGGAATTCCACCTGCGCCATTTCGAAGCCTAAAAGATGCTGCTGTTAAAGTACTGCACTCAACATGCCAGCAAATTTGGAAAACTCAGCAGTGGCCACAAGGGCAGGAAAATGTCAGTTTTCATTCCAGTCCCAAAGAAGGGCAAAAAGAATGTTCAAACTACTATACAATTGCTCTCATTTCACATGCCAGCAAGGTCATTTTCAAAATCCTTCAAACTTAGCTTCAAAAGTATGTGAACATTTAGAAAAGGCAGAGGAACCAATGATCAAATTGCCAACATTTACTGGATCATAGAGAAAGCAAGGGAATTCCAGAAAACCATCTACTACACTGACCACATCTACTCCATTGACCACACTAAAGGCTACACTAAAGGCTTTCCACACTCTGGAAACTGTGAAATTCTTAAAGAGATGAGGATGCCAGACCACCTTACCTGCCTTCTGAAAAACGTGTATGCAGGTCAAGAAGCAGCAGTTAGAATCAGACATGGAAAAATGGACTGGTTCAAAATTGGGAAAGGAATACATCAAGGTTGCATAATGTCACCCTGTTAAATTCTATGCAGAACACATCATGTGAAAGGCTGGGCTGGATGGATCACAAGCTGGAATCAAGATTGCTGGGAGAAATATCAGCAACCTCAGAAATGCAGATGATACCACCCTAATGGCAGCAAGTGAAGAGGAACTTCTTGAGCTTCTTGATGAAGGTGAAAGAGGAGAGTGGAAAAGCTGGCTCAAAACTCAACAATCAAAGAACAAAGATCATGGCATCTGGTCCCATCACTTTATAGCAAATAGAAGAGGAAAAAGTGAAAACATAAAGAAGGCTGAGTGCTGAAGAACTGATGCTTTCAAACTGTGATGCTGGAGAAGACTCTTGATAGTCCCTTGGACAGAAAGGAGACCAAATCAGTCAATCCTAAAGGAAATCAACCCTGAATATTCATTGGAAGGACTGATGCTGAAACTGAAGCCCCAGTACTTTGGGCACATGATGAGACAAGCCAACTCATTGGAAAAGAACCTGATGCGGGGAAAGATTGTGGGCAGGAGGAGAAGGGATCAACAGAGAATGAGATGGTTGGATGGCATCACCAAATCAATGGACATGTGTTTGAGCAATCTCAGGTAGATAGTGATGGACAAGGAAGCCTGGCACGTTGCAGTCCATGGGGTTCCAAAGAGTTGGACAGGATTTAGCAACTGAACAACAAAATTTTTGAGATTTGTTTTGTGCCCTAGTATGTGGTTAATACTAGTAAACATTGCACGTACACCTGAAAAGTATATGTGTTCTGTTATTTTAATGTAAAGTGCTGCCAATATCAACTGTCTGTTTTATAGTATCATTTATGATCTCTGTTGCCTTATTTATTTTCTGCCTCAAGAATCTGTCCATTGATGTAAGTGGTATGTTAAAGTCTCCTACTATAATTATATTCTTGTCAATTCTCCCTTTCTGTTTGTTAGTGTTTGTTTTATGTATTTGGGTGCTTCTATATTAGTTGCATATATGTTGACAACTCAGCAGTGGCCACAAAGGCAGGGAAATGTCAGTTTTCATTCTTGCTGCCAAGTGTAAAATCCTCCTTTTGTATTGATCTTTTATCATTATATCGGAGAAGGCAATGGCACCCCACTCCAGTACTCTTGCCTGGAAAATCCCATGGATGGAGGACCCTGGTAGGCTGCAGTCCATGGGGTCACTAAGAGTTGGACACGAATGAGCGATTTCACTTTAACTTTTCACTTTCATGCATTGGAGAAGGAAACGGCAACCCACTCCAGTGTTCTTGCCTGCAGGATCCCAGGGATGGGGGAGCCTGGTGGGCTGCTGTCTATGGGGTCGCACAGAGTCGGACACGACTGAAGCAACTTAGTAGCAGTAGCAATTTATCATTATATAGTATCTTTCTTTATGCCTTTTTAAAATTAATTATTCAGCAGCCTCAGGTCTTAGTTACACCATGTGCAATCTTCATTATGTCATGCAGGAATCATGTGTTTTCACACTTAGAGTGTCCAGCTGTGGCATGCAGGCTCAGTAGTTGTGGCACATGGGCTCCAGATTGTGTGGGCTTCAGTAGTTGTGGCACACAGGCCCAGGAGTTTCACCCACAGCCTTAGTTTCTGTGCGACATGAGGGATCTGATATCCCACTTTGGTTTTATTTATTTTTAATTGAAGGATAATTGGTTTAGAATATTGAGTTGGTTTCCACCTGACCTGCCTCTTGAGAAACCTATATGCAGATCAGGAAGCAACAGTTAGAACTGGACATGGAACAACAGTCTGGTTCCAAATAGGAAAAGGAGTACGTCAAGGCTATATATTGTCACCCTGCTTATTTAACTTATATGCAGAGTACATCATGAAAAACGCTGGACTGGAAGAAACACAAGCTGGAATCAAGATTGCTGGGAGAAATATCAATATCCTCAGATATGCAGATGACACCACACTTATGGCAGAAAGTGAAGAGGAACTAAAAAGCCTCTTGATGAAGTGAAAGAGGAGAGTGAAAAAGTTGGCTTAGAGCTCAACATTCAGAAAACGAAGATCATGGCATCTGGTCCCATCACTTCATGGGAAATAGATGGGGAAACAGTGAAAACAGTGGCTGACTTTACTTTTGGGGGCTCCAAAATCACTGCAGATGGTGACTGCAGCCATGAAATTAAAAGATGCTTACTCCTTGGAAGGAAAGTTATGACCAACCTAGATAGCATATTAAAAAGCAGAGAAATTACTTTGCCAACAAAGTTCCATCTAGTCAAGGCTATGGTTTTTCCAGTGGTCATGTATGGACATGAGAGTTGGACTGTGAAGAAAGCTGAGCACCGAAGAATTGATGCTTTTGAACTGTGGTGCTGGAGAAGACTCTTGAGAGTCCCTTGGACTGCAAGGAGATCCAACCAGTCCATTCTGAAGGAGATCAGCCCTGGGATTTCTTTGGAAGGACTGATGCTAAAGCTGAAACTCCAATACTTTGGCCACCTCATGTGAAGAGTTGACTCATTGGAAAAGACTGCTGGGAGGGATTGGGGGCAGGAGGAGAAGGGGGCGACAGAGGATGAGATGGCTGGATGGCATCACCGACTCGATGGACAAGAGTTTGTGTGAACTCTGGGAGTTGGTGATGGACAGGGAGGCCTGGTGTGCTGCAGTTCATGGGGTCACAAAGAGTTGGACACAACTCAGTGACTGAACTGAACAGAACTTCTGCCATACATCAACATGAATCAGCCATAGGTATAGGTATAGGTCCTCTTGAACCAAAAACACGGAGCTCTTCACAAATTCATAATTCATTGTCATCTTGTGCAGAGGCCATGCTAATTTTCTATTTCATTCCAATTTTAGTATATGTGCTGCTAAAACAAGCACCCATTTTGTTTTCAAGTTTATTTTGTCTGAATATTGTGACCTCTGCTTTTTTGTCATTTCCATTTGCATGAAATATCTTTTCCCATCCCATCTCTTTCAATCTATGTGTTTCCTTTGCCCTAAAGTGGGTCTCTTAGAGGCAACCTATTGTAGACCCTTGTTTTTCTTTGCAGTCTGCCACTCTATGTCTTTTGATTGGAGCAGTCTATTGACATGTAAGTTAAATATTGATAAATATGTATTTACTGCCATTTTAAACCTTATTTTCCAGTTGATTCTATATTTCTCCACTGTTTCATTCTTTTGTTTTACTTTTTATGGTTTGATGATGATTTTATTGTATGCTTGTATTCTCTTCTTTTGTGTGTGTGTGTGTGTGTGTGTGTGTGTGTGTGTGTGTGCGTGTGTGAATCTATTTTATGTTTTTGATTTCTGGTTAACCTGTTTTTCAAGTATATTAACCCCTTCCTTGGAGAAGGCAATGACAACCCACTCCAGTACTCTTGCCTGGAAAATCCCATGGGAGGAGCCTGGTAGGCTGCAGTCCATGTTGTCACTTAGAGTTGGACACGACTGAGTGGCTTCACTTTCACTTTTCACTTTCATGCATTGGAGAAGGAAATGGCAACCCACTCCAGTGTTCTTGCCTGGAGAATTCCAGGGACGGAGGAGCCTGGTGGGCTGCCATCTATGGGGTTGCACAGAGTCGGATACGACTGAAGCGGCTTAGCAGCAGCAGCAGCAGCAACCCCTTCCTATATCTGCTTGCTTTAGACTGATAGTCGTGTAAGTTCAAAGACATTCTAAAAAAAAAAAAATTTACATTTTCTTACTCTCTTCCCCCACATTTTATGGTTTTGATGCCCTCTTCTACATCTTCATGTTTATCCCTTTGCTGTTCCATGTGTTTATCATTGCTTTCACAGTTTTTTTTTTCTTTTTTGATTTATATAATGGCTAAGTGATTTATTTTCTAATTGTGATTTCTTTTTTCCTATGTCTTCTTCTTTTCTATTTAGGGGAGTCACTGAAGTCACTCAGTCGTGTCTAACTCATTGCGACCCCATGGACTGTAGCCTACCAGGTTCCATCATCCATGGGATTTTCCAGGCAAGAATACTGAAGTGGGTTGCCATTTCCTTCTCCAGTTTAGGGAAGACCTTTCAATATTTCTTATAGGATAGGTTTCATATTGCTATATTCTTTTCATTTTTGCTTGTCTGATAAATCCTTTATCTCACCTTGTATGCTAAATGATAATCATACTGGGTAGAATATTCTATATTGCAGATTACTCCCTTTCAAGACTTTGAATGTATTTTCCTTTCCCTTTTGCCCTGCAATGTTTCTGTAGAGAAATCAGCTATCACCTTATGGAGATTTCCTTTTAATTAACTCTTTATTTTCCTCTTTCTGCTTTTGAATTTTCTCTTTAACTTTTGTCATTTTATGTATAACATGTCTTAGTTTAGGTCTGTTTGTGTTCATCTTCTTTGGGAACCTTTGTGCTTCCTATATCTGGATATTTTTAGATTTGGAAAGTTTCCAGCCATAATTTCTTCAAATACATTTTCAATGCCCTTTTCTTTTTCTTCTTCTGGAATCACTATTATGTGTAGATTGGCATGATTTATGTTACCCCATAGGCCGTGTATACGGCTTTCATTTTTCTTCATTTGTCTTTCTGGTTGCCATGCTGACTAGTTAATCTCCATTATTCTATCTTCCAGACTACTTCTTCATTCTTCTGCATTATTCTCTCCAGTATTCATTGCTTATAGCTCAGCTTTAATCTTGGAAAATGAACTTTCTAATTTTTCTTGCCTCTTCCTTATAATGTCTTATTCATTTTTACAGTAATGTGCATTTCTGTCGATAGCCATTCTTAATTCCTCAGTATTTTCATTACCTCTTTTTGAACTTGGTGTCTATTAGACTTAAGAGGACTGATTGTCAACTATGTGTAAAAGAATGAAATTAGAAAACTTTCTAACACCATACACAAAAATAAAGTAAAAATGGATTAAAGACTTAAACATAAGACCAGAAACTATAAAACTCTTAGAGAAAAACATAGGCAGAACACACTCTCTGACATAAATCACTACAAGATCCTCTATGATTTACCTTCTAGAGTAATGGAAAACAAAAATAAACAAATGGGACCTAATTAAATATAAAACCTTTAGCACAATAAAGGGAACTATAAGCTAGGTGAACACACAAACCTCAGAATGGGAGAAAATAATAGCAAATGAAACAACTAACAAAGAATTAATTTCCCAAATATATGAGCAACTCATATAGCTCAATACCAGAAAAGCAAACAACCCAATCAAAATGTGGGCAGAAGACCTAAACAGACATTTCTCCAAAGAAGACTTACAGATGGATAACAAACACATGAAAAGATGCTCAACATCACTCATTATTAGAGAAATGCAAATCAAAACCACAATGAGGCATCATCTCACTAGTCAGAATGGCCATCAACAAAAAGTCTACAAGCAATAAATGCTGGAGACGCTGTGGAAAATAGGGAACCCTCTTACACTATTGGTAGGAATGCAAACAGATACAAACACTATGGAAAACAGTATGGAGAGTCCTTAAAAAACTAGGAATGGGAAGGCAGAAGAAGATGGTGGAGGAGTAAGACAGGGAGATCTCCAGCCTCCCCACAAATACATCAAAAACTCATCAAGATACAGAACAACTCCTACAAAGCAACCTCTAGATGACAGTAGAAGAACCCAGGCCTCCGGGGGTAGGTGGGGGGCAGGCTAAGCTCCCTGGAATGAGGTAGGAGAGAGGATGGAGACATAAAAAGGGAAAAAACAGAATTTCTGGATGGGAGCTTTTGCCCTGAGGGAGGGAGGGAGGGAGGGAGTTGTAAAGCAGGAAGAGTTCCCATGCACTGGAAGCTCCCTCACAGGGAGGCTCAAGGGGGAGCCATGGAATCTTAGAAAGACAGGTAAAGCAGAGACTTAAAGGGCAGGAAACAGAGAAAGCTGCACTTCTCAGCCCATAAACAGCTCATGGACCATGGCCTCGACCACACAGTGAGCTTGGGGAACAGAGAGAAGCCTACAGAAGGCCCACAGCAGAGAGGACAGGCCCAGCATGCTGAGGCGCAGCATACAAAACTCTCCAGTACACAAAACCCTTGTGGCACAGAGGGTGGGCCTAGGGAGCCAAAAGAAGCCCCACAACATAGAGGGTGGGCCTGGTGAGACGAAGAAGGAAACACACGCCCTGCGATGTAGAGGGCAGGCCTGCAGAGCCAAGACAAGTGCACACAAGCGCCGTGATGCAGAGAGCAAGCACAGGGAGCTGAGACAAGCATACACAGCCCTGTGACATAGAAGGCGGACCAGTGAGCCAAAACAAGTGCACAGAAACCCTGTGACATATAGGACAGGCCCAGAGAGCTGAGACAAATGCGCACAAGCCCCGCGGCAGAGCAGGATGGCCTGGTGAGCCAAAACATGTGCACATAAGCCCAGGACATTCAATACTACGGCAATCCAAGTCTATGCCCTGACCAGTAAAGCTGAAGAAGCTGAAGTTGAATGGTTCTGTGAAGACCTCAGTTCAGTTCAGTTCAGTCACTCAGTTGTGTCTGACTCTTTGCGACCCCATGAATCGCAGCATGCCAGGCCTCCCTGTCCATCACCAACTCCCGGAGTTCACTTAGACTCACGTCCATCGAGTCAGTGATGCCATCCAGACATCTCATCCTCTGTCGTCCCCTTCTCCTCCTGCCCCCAATCCCTCCCAGCATCAGAGTCTTTTCCAATGAGTCAACTTTTCACATCAGGTGGCCAAAGTCCTGGGGTTTCAGCTTTAGCATCAGTCCTTCCAAAGAAATCCCAGGGCTGATCTCCTTCAGAATGGACTGGTTGGATCTCCTTGCAGTCCAAGGGACTCTCAAGAGTATTCTCCAACACCACAGTTCAAAAGCATCAATTCTTCGGCGCTCAGCTTTCTTCACAGTCCAACTCTCATGTCCATACATGACCACTGGAAAAACCATAGCCTTGACTAGATGGAACTTTGTTGGCAAAGTAATGTCTCTGTTTTTTAATATGCTATCTAGGTTGGTCATAACTTTCCTTCCAAGGAGTAAGCGTCTTTGAATTTCATGGCTGCAGTCACCATCTGCAGTGATTTAGGAGCCCCCCCCAAAAAGTCTGACACTGTTTCCACTGTTTCCCCATCCATTTCCCATGAAGTGATGGGATCAAATGCTATGATCTTTGTTTTCTGAATGTTGAGCTTTAAGCCAACTTTTCACTCTCCACTTTCACTTTCATCAAGAGGCTTTTGAGTTCCTCTTCACTTTCTGCCATAAGGGTGGTGTCATCTGCATATCTGAGGTTATTGACATTTCTCCTGGAAATCTTGATTCCAGCTTGTCCTTTTAGAACTAACACCCAAAAAAGATGTCCTTTTCATTATAGGGGACTGGAACCAAAAGTAGGAAGTCAAGAAACACCTGGAGTAACAGGCAAATTTGGCCTTGGAGTACACAATGAAGCAGGGCAACGGCTAATAGTTTTGCCAAGAGAATGCACTGGTCATAGCAAACACCATCTTCCAAGAACACAATAGAAGACTCTACACATGGACATCACCAGATGGCCAACATCAAAATCAGATTGATTATATTCTTTGCAGGCAAAGATGGAGAAGCTCTATACAGTCAGCAAAAGCATGACCAGGAGCAGACTGTGGCTCAGATCGTAAACTCCTTATTGCCAAATGCAGACTTAAATTGAAGAAAGTAGGGAAAACCACTATACCATTCAGGCATGACCTAAATCAAATTCCTTATGATTATACAGTGGAAGTGAGAGATAGACTTAAGGGACTAGATCTGATAGACAGAGTGCCTGATAAACTATGGACGGAGGTTTGTGACATTGTACAGGAGACAGGGATCAAGACCATCGCCAAGAAAAGGACAGAAATGGTATGGACCTGACAGAAGCAGAAGATATTAAGAAAAGGTTGTAAAAATACACAGAAGAACTGTACAAAAAAGATCTTCATGACCCAGTTAAGCACGATGGTATGATCACTCACCTAGAGCCAGACATCCTGGAATGTGAAGTCAAGTGGGCCTTAGGAAGCATCACTATGAACAAAGCTAGTGGAGGTGATGGAATTCCAGTGGAGCTATTTCAAATCCTGAAAGATGATGCTGTGAAAGTGCTGCACTCAATATGCCAGCAAATTTGGAAAACTTAGCAATGGCCACAGGACTGGAAAATGTCTGTTTTCATTCCAATCTCAAAGAAAGGCAATGCCAAAGAATGTTCAAACTAGCGCACAATTGCACTTATCTCACATGCTAGTAAAGTAATGCTCAAAATTCTCCAAGCCAGGCTTCAGCAATATGTGAACCATGAGCTTCCAGATGTTCAAGCTGGTTTTAGAAAAGGCAGGGGAATCAGCGATCCAATTGTCAACATCTGCTGGACCATCAAAAAAGCAAGAGAGTTCCAGAAAAACATCTATTTCTGCTTTATTGACTATGCCAAAGCCTTTGACTGTGCAGATCACAATAAACTGTGGAAAATTCTGAAAGAGATGGCAATATCAGACCACCTGACCTGCCTCTTGAGAAACCTGTATGCAGGTCAGGAGGCAACAGTTAGAACTGGACATGGAACAACAGGCTGGTTCCAAATAGAGAAAGGAGAACATTAAGGCTGTATATTGTCACCCTGCTTATTTAACTTATATGTAGAGTACATCACGAGAAACACTGGGATGGATGAAGCACAAGCTGGAATCAATATTGCCAGGAGAAATATCAATAACCTCAGATATGCAGATGACACCAGCCTTATGGCAGAAAATGAAGAAGAACTAAAGAGACTCTTGATCAAATTGAAAGATGAGTGAAAAAGTTGGCTTAAAGCTCAACATTCCAAAAACTATGATCATGGCATCCAGTCCCATCAGTTCATGGCAAATAGATGGGAAAACAGTGGCAGACTTTATTTGGGGGGTGGGGGGGCTCCAAAATCACTGCAGATGGTGACTGCAGCCATGAAATTAAAAGACACTTGCCCCTTGGAAGGAAAGTTATGACCAACCTAGATAGCATATTGAAAAGCAGAGGCATTACTTTGCCAACAAAGGTCTGTCTAGTCAAGGCTATCGTTTTTCCAGTGGTCATGTATGGATGTGAGAGTTGGACTATAAAGAAAGCTGAGCTCTGAAGAACTGATGTTTTTGAACTGTGGTGTTGGAGAATACTCTTGAGAGTCCCTTGGACTGCAAGGAGATCCAACCAGTCCATCCTAAAGGAGATCAGTCATGAGTGTTCATTGGAAGGACTGATGTTGAAGCTGAAACTTCAATACTTTGGCCACCTCATGTGAAGAGCTGACTCATTTGAAAAGACCCTGATGCTGGGAAGGCTTAGGGCGGGAGGAGAAGAGGACAAAAGATATGAGTTGATTTGATGGCATCACCAACTCAATGGACATGAGCTTAGGTAAACTCCGGGAGTTGGTGATGGACAGGGAGGCCTGGCGTGCTGTGGTTCATGGGGTCACAAAGAATCAGACACAACTGAGCAACTAAACTGAACTGAACACTGCCAAAGCCAGAAGGACTGCCCAAAGACATGCTGAACCCATAGACACCCCTGTGATATTCTCCTGGTTGGGGGAGTCTGTGCCTTTTTTCTCATTGATGAAGCTGGATCTTGTCCATCTGAAAGACAGTGTCTTGTCCTACTACAGGACACTGTGTCCTACTACTGGACACTACACTGCCCTTCAGAGAAACGAGATCCAGTTCCATCAACCAGAACACAGGCACAAGTTCCCCCAACCAGGAAATTATCACAGGACACTATCCAACCCCATCACCGGGAGAAGACTCCACAACCAAGAAGAAGTATGACCTTGAGAACATTTTTTTTTTCCTTATAAATCACACTGTTGATTCCCTCTACATATTTCTACTTTCACATTATCATTTTGTGGTATTGTGGAGTTTTCATTTTTGTTTTTCTTGTTTAAAAAATACCCTCTTTTAAAGATTTTTTCACCTTTTTTGTGATTTTTCTAATTTTACTTTTGATATATTTCTTATATTATAGCTATTCCTGAATATATATAAATCTTTTTTACATATGTATATTATCCTTGCTGTTCTAGTTTTTCCTTTCCTCTTTTTTCCCTTTCTTCCACCCCTTCCTTTTCCATTTTCTCTCCCTTCTCCTATTTTTTCTCTTCCTCTTTTTTCCTTCCTCCTTTTCCCTTCACTCTTTCTTTTTTCACCATGTAAGTTAAATTGGTGTGCTCTCTTTCTTATATTCCCCAGTTGGCAATCTGCTGAGGCTCAGTTTTCCAGATTGAGCATTAGTTAGCTCTGTTTTTAATTGGTCAATATTACTTTTGGTTTCCCTTGTTCACCAAGTCAATTTCCTGTACTCTATACTTTGGTTATAACTGTGTGTGTGGAAGTGTTGGTATATGTCTAATTATTTCTGTGATTATCTGCTTGATCTCCTCCCACTAGTACACAGGCACAAGTCATCCCTAACAAGAAATAAACACAAACTACTCAACCAACCTTTCCCTCCGAGGGCAAAAACAAAAGGAATAAGGACTACAACTCTAAAGTTTGGGTAAAGAGGACCTCAAGCTGAGTAAAGTAGAAAAAAAAATTAAAAGACAGAGAATACAGAACAAATGAAAGAACAAGGTATAAACTCACAAGACCAAATAAATACGGAGAGGAAATAAACAATCTAATAAACAAACAGAATTCAGAATAATGATAAAGATATTCTGAAGACTTGAAAATAGAATGGAGATAATGCAAGAAACAATTAACACAGTTAATACAATCACCAAGGACATACAAGATATATAGAAAAAGCAAACAGATGAATATCACAATTGCTGAAATTAAAAGTACTCTAGAAGGGACAAATAGCAGCATAACTGAGGCAGAAGAACAGATAAGTGTGCAGGAAGATAAAATGGTAGAAATAACTGCTGAAGAGCAGAATAAAGGAATAAGAATGAAAAGAATGAGGACAGCCTCAGAGACTTTGGGGACAATATTAAATGCACCAACATTTGAGTTATAGGGATCCCAGAGGAAGAAGAAGAAGAAAAAAAAAAAAAAGAAACGCACTGAAAAAATTTTTGAAGAAATTATAGTTGAAAACTTTTCCAACAATAGTCAATCAGTTTCAAGAAATGCAGAGTCCCTTACAGGATAAACCAAAGGAGAAACATGAGACAGATGTTAATCAAGCTAACAGAAAGAAAGCTAACAAACCAAGGGAAAAGCAACAAGTAACATACAAAGGAAAATCCATACAATTAACAGAGGATCTTTCAGCAGAAACTCTGCAGGTCAGAAAGGAATGGCAGGATATATTTAAAATGCTGAAAGAAAAAAAAAAAAATCTACAACCAAGATTAGTATACCCAGCAAAGATCTCATTCAAAATTGATGGAAAAATCAAAAACTTCACAGACAAGCAAAAGTTAAGAGAATTTAGTGCCATATCAAACTGGTCTTACAACAAATACTAAAAGGAATTAGATAGCCAGTAAACACAAGAGAAACGAAAGACCTAAAACACAAACCCAAAACAATTAAGAAAATGCCAATAAGAACATTATCAATAATTACCTTAAATTTAAATGATAAAATGTACCAACTAAAAGACTGATTGAATGGATACAAAAACAAAATCCACATATATGCTGCCTACAAGAGACCCAATTCAGACCTAGACACACATAGAGATTGAAAGTAAAAGGATGGAAAACAATATTTTGTGCAAATGGAAACCAAAAGAAAGCTGGAATGGCAATCCTATTTCAGACAAAATAGACTTTAAAATAAAGAATATTATAAGAGACAAAGAAGGACATTACATACTGATCAAAGCATCAATCCAAGAAGACATAACAATTTTAAATATTTATGCACCCAACATTGGAGCACCTCAGTACATAAGGCAAACACTAACAGGCATAAGAGGGGAAATCGACAGTATCACAATAATAGTAGGGGACTTTAACACCCCACTTACACCAATGGACACATCATCAAAACAGAGACTCAATAAGGCAACAGAAACCTTAAATGAAACATGAAACCAAATGGACCTAATTGATATCTTCAGGACTTTCCATCCAAATGTAGAATACACTTCTTCTTTAGAGCACAGGGTACATTCTCTAGGATAGACCTCATCTTGGGCCACATCAAGCCTCAGTAAATTTAAGAAATTGAAATTGTATTAAGTATCTTCTCTGACCACAGCACTATGAGACTTGATATCAACTAGAGGAAAGAGACTGCAAAAAACACAACCTCATGGAGATTAAACAATACATTACTAAATAATGAAGAGGTTACTGAAGAAATAAAAAAGGAAATCAAAAGATTTCTAGAAACAATTGACAGTGAAAACATGACGACCCAAAACCTATGGGATTCAGCAAAAGCAGTTCTACGAGGGAAGTTTATAACAATGCAATCCTACATCAAGAAACAAGAAAAGCATCAAATCGACAACCTAACTCTGCATCTAAAGCAGTTGTAAAAAGAAGAACGACAACAAAAAATCAAAAGTCAACAGAAGGAAAGAAATCATAAGGATCAGAGCAGAAATGAATGAAAAAGAAATGAGGAAAACAATAGCAATGTTAGTAAAATTAAAAGCTGATTCTTTGAGAAGATAAAATTAACTAACCACTAGCCAGACTCATCAAGAAAAAAAGGAAGAAAAAATCAAATCAACAAAATTAGAAATGAAAAAGAAGATGTTACAGTAGACAACAAGAAACACAAAGGATCATAAGAGACTATTATGACCAACTATGTTCTAACAAAATGGACAACCTAGAGGAAATGGACAGGTTCTGAGAAAAGTTCAACCTCCCAAGACTGAACCAGGAAGAAAAAAATCATGAGCAAACCAATTACAAATACTGAAACTGAAACGGTGATAAAAAAATCTCCCCCCAAAAACAAAAGTCCAGGGCCAGATGACTTCACAGGGGAATTCTACCAAACATTTAGAGAAGAGCTAATGCCTATTTTTTCTGAAACTCTTCCAAAAAGTTGCAGAGGAAGGAACATTTCCAAACTCATTCTACAAGGCCACAATCACCCTGACATGAAAATCAGGCAAAGACAACACAAAAAAGAAAATTATGGGCCAATATCACTGATGAACATATTCAAAAATCCTCAAGAAAATTCTAGTAAACAGAATTCAGTTTCAGTTCAGTTGCTCAGTTGTGTCCGACTCTTTGCTGCTGCTGCTAAATCCGATTCTTTGCGACCCCATGAATCGCAGCACGCCAGGCCTCCCTGTCCATCACCAACTCCCGGAGTCCACTCAGACTCACGTCCATCGAGTCAGTCATGCCATCCAGCCATCTCATCCTCTGTCATCCCCTTCTCCTCTTGCCCCCAATCCCTCCCAGTATCAGAATCTTTTCCAATGAGTCAACTCTTCGCATGAGGTGGCCAAAGTACTGGAGTTTCAGCTTTAGCATCAGTCCTTCCAAAGAAATCCCAGGCTGATCTTCAGAATGGACTGGTTGTATCTCCTTGCACTCCAAGGGACTCTCAAGAGTCTTCTCCAACACCACAGTTCAAAAGCGTCAATTGTTCGGTGCTCAGCTTTCTTCACAGTCCAACTCTCACATCCATACATGACCACTGGAAAAACCATAGCCTTGACTAGATGGACCTTTGTTGGCAAAGTAATGTCTCTGCTTTTCAATATGCTGTCTAAGTTGGTCATAATTTTTCTTCCAAGGAGTAAGCGTCTTTTAATTTCATGACTGCAGTCACCATCTTCAGTGATTTTGGAGCCCCCCAAAATAAAGCCTGATACCGTTTCCACTGTTTCCCCACCTATTTGCAATGAAGTGATGGGACCAAATGCCATGATCTTCATTTTCTGAATGCTGAGCCTTACGCCAACTTTTTCACTGTCCATTTTCACTTAATCAGCTTTATTTTCATGAACCAACAAAAATGGATGAAGAATCTAACCTTTAAAGCTTGTTGTTCAGTCAATAAGTCATTTTCAACTCTTTGTGACCCCATGAATTGCAGAATACCAGGCTTCCCTGTCCTTCACTATCTCTCGGAGCTTCCTTAAACTTATGTCCATTGAGTCAGTGATGCCATTCAGCCATCTCATCTTCTGTAACCTCCTGCCCTCATCTTTCCCAGCATTAGGATCTTTTCCAACGAATCGGCTCTTTGCATCAGGTGGCCAAAGTATTGGAGCTTCAGCTTTAGCATCATTCCTTCCAAAGAAATCCCAGGGCTGGTCTCCTTCAGAATGGACTAGTTAGATCTCCTTGCAGTCCAAGGGACTCTCAAGAGTCTTCTCCAATGCAATTCAAAAGCATCAATTCTTCAGCACTCAGCCTTCTTTATGGTCCAACTCTCACATCCATACATGACTACTGGAAAAACCAAGCTTTGACTTTAGGGACTGTTGTCAGAAAAGTGATGTCTCTGCTTTTTAATACTCTGTCTAGTCTTGTCATAGCTTTTCTTCCAAGGAGCAAATGTCTTAATTTTATGGCTGCAGTCACTGTCCACAGTGATTTTGGAGCCCAAGAAAATAAAATCTGCCACTGTTGTCACTCTTTCCCCATCTATTTTCCATGAAGTAAGCAAAAAGTGCCAGAAAAACATCTATTTCTGCTTTATTGACTAAGCCAAAGCCTTTGACTGTGTGGATCACAGCAAACTATGGAAAATTCTTAAAGAGTTGTGAATACCAGACCACCTGACCTGCCTCTTGAGAAACCTGTATGCAGGTCAGGAAGCACCAGTTAGAACTGCACATAGAACAACAGACTGGTTCCAAACAGGGAAAGGAATATATTAAGGCTCTATATTGCCACCCTGCTCATTTAACTTCTATACAGTGTAAATCATGAGAAACACTGGGCTGGATGAAGCACAAGGTGGATCAAGATTGCCAGGAGAACTATCAATAACATCAGATATGCAGGTGACACTACCCTTATGGCAGAAAGTGAAGAAGAACTAAAGAGCTTCCTGATGAAAATGAGAGAGGAGAGTGAAAAAGCTGGCTTAAAACTCAACATTCGGAAAATTAAGATCATGGCATCTGGTTCCATCATTTCATGGCAAATAGATGGGGGAACAGTGGAAACGGTAGCAGACTTTATATTTTTGGGCTGCAAAATCACTGTGGGTGGTGACTGCAGCCATGAAATTAAAAGATGCTTACTCCTTGGAAGAAAAGTTATGACCAACCTAGGCAGCACATTAAAAAGCAGAGACATTACTCTGCCAACAAAGGTCCATCTAGTCAAAGCTATGGTTTTTCCAGTAGTCATGTATGGATGTGAGAATTGGACTATAAAGAAAGCAGAGTGCTGAAGAATTGATGCCTTTGAACTGTGGTGATGGAGACGACTCTTGAGAGTGCCTTGGACTGCAAGGAGATCCATCCAGTCCATCCTAAAGGAGATAAGTCTTAAATATTCATTGGAAGGACTGATGCTGAAGCTGAAACTCCAATATTTTGGCCACCTGATTCAAAGAACTGACTCACTGGAAAAGACCCTGATGCTGGGAAAAATTGAAGGCAGGAGGAGAAGGGGATGACAGAGGATGAGATGGTTGGATGGCATCACTGACTCAGTGGACATGAGTTTGAGTAAACTCTGGGAGTTGGTGATGGACAGGGAGGCCTGGTACTGCAGTCTATGGGGTCACAAAGAGTCAGACATGATTGAGCAACTGAACTGAACTGAACTGAACTGATGGGACTGGATGCCACAATCTTAGTTTTTTGAATGTTGAGTTTTAAGCCAGCTTTTTCACTCTCCTCTTTCACTCTCATCAAGAAGCTCTTTAGCTCCTTTTAAAACTAAAGCTACAGTCATTTGAAATAACATAAAAATATAAAGTAACTAGGAATAAATCTAACAAAAGATTGCAAGATTTTTATGAAGAAATATTTAAAACTTTATTATAAAACATTAAAGGAAAATTATTATTTCGTTTAACAAATACTTATGCAGAAGCCACTACTTGTTATGTAACTCTAATGTTTTACAGTTGTTAACCTGATAAATCCTCATAACCATTTCTGAGAAAGGTACTTTTATTATTAACATAATCGCAGTCACAGTTAAGGAAACTAGAAACTATCACAAAGTTGGAAATCTACTGAGTGACAGAGCAGAGATTTGAACCAAAGCAACTTGGTATGCAATCTCGTATTATGTTGCCTTTCTTGATGAATAAAATAAATGGAGAGAGACATTCTATTTACCATTTAGAATACACAGAATTATAAAAATGTCAGTTCTTAAAATTATAAAGATATCAATTTCTCCCCCAAATTAAACTATAGTTGCAATGCAATTCCCATCAAAATTACAAGAGATGCCATCATGGTTCAGCATGGATGGTGCAGCATCCAGCTGGGTTTTAAATTTCACTAGAAATTTATGGGACAAATCAGATAACTGCTGTGATCCATGTAGAAGCCAAGGACTGGGCCATCCATTTTATTAAGCCCTTACTATGTTCCAGTTGGGCTTCCTTGGTAGCTCAGATGGTAAAGAATCTACCTGCAATGCCAGAGACCTGGGTTGGGATGATCCCTAGAGGAGAGTATGGCAATCCACTCCAGTATTCTTGCCTGGAGAATCCCATGGACAGAGGAGCCTGGTGGGCTATATGAGAGTTTCAAAGAGTCAGACACAACTGAGTGACTAACACATACATACACACACACACATATTCCAGTCACTGCTCTAGAAACTAGGGTACAGTAATGAACAAGATAGACAAGGTCCTTGCTCTCATCAAGTTTTTAATCTAAGAGGTACTTTTATTTCTACTTCTGAAAAAAATAATTGGCATCAGATTACTCCTCACACTGAGAATTTTAAATTCTGGGTAAAAGTATTTGAAGGCACAAAGCTGGTAGCAAGGACTCAATGGGCCAAGATCCAAAGAAAAGGGAAATGTGCTCTGATAAGTGCAACATCCTAAAGCCAATTTCCAATGAAGACCTTTGTTTAAATTTTGCACATGTGAGGCAATGCTTCAAGAAAGAAAGTAGGTGACATGGAACTCTGATCAATGTTATGTGGTCCCCTGGATGGGAGGGGAATTTGGGGAAGAATGGGTACACATATATATGTGTGGCTGAGTCCCTTTGCTATTCACCTGAAACTATTACAACATTGTTAGTCAGTCATATCCCAATACAAAATGAAAAGTTTAAAAAGTGAAAATAAAAGAAAACAAGTAGAAATTTTGGCAATGTTTATGGATTAGGAGAGACAGAATTAGAGTTCAGGGCCCCAATTTAGCCACCAGATATTCTAGAAATAAGGATAACATAGAAACAGGTCTCAATTGGACCAAGTTATTCTGTTCATGGGGCTTCCCTAGTGGCTCAGATGGTAAAGCATCTGTCTGCAATGCAGGAGACCCGGGTTCGATCCCTGCGTTGGGAAGATCCCCTGGAGAAGGAAATGGCAGCCCACTCCAGTAATCTTGTCTGGAAAATCCCATGGACCGCAGAGCCTGGTAGGCTACAGTCCATGGGGTCGCAAAGAGTTGGACACGACTGAGCAACTTCACTTTCACTTTTAATTCTGTTCATAACCTATCTGCCTACCACAAGACAATTAAAGCCTTATTTGGAGGAAGTTGCCATCAAGAGCTCCTAAAATTTTTGAGAAAAAAAATATCCAGCAAGTAATTGAAAATTAACAACAGAAGAAAGATTAAAAGCCAAGAAAAAAGGCTCCTCCCCCCAAAAGGAAACCCCAGAACCATAGGTGATTCAGATTTTTTTTTATTTACCAGATACACACTTTAAAATAACAATGATTAATGTATTTTAAAATAATTGGAATTGAATGGAAATCCTAGGACTGAAAAATACAATAGCATAAATTAAGAATTAATTTGATGAGTTTAACAGTAGATTAGACAAAGCAGAGTATTGGCAAATTGGAAAAAGGAAACAATAGAAAATATTCAGGTTAAAATATGTACCCCTCCTGTCCTGTGTGCTCAGTCATGTCCAACTCTGCAACCCCATGAACTCTAGCCTTCCAGGCTCCTCTGTGCATGGAATTTTCCAAGCAAGAATACTGGAGTGGGTTGCCATTTCCTTCTCCAATGAGTGTGAACTCAGTGCAGAGTATGGGATTTTGCAGGCAAGAATACTGGAGCGGGTTGCCATTTCCTACTCCAGGGATCTTCCCAACACAGGGATTGAACCAGCGTCTCCTGCATTGGCAGGCAGATTCCTTACCACTTGCACCACCTTAGAAGCCCCCACATGCCCCCCAAAAGAGTGGAAAATGTGTGAGACATATAGTATGTGTGTTAAAATCCCAACGTACACGTAATTGTAGTGCCAGAGGAGAGGGAGACGAATAAGACAGATTCAGTATTTGAAGAAATACTTCACATATAAATATTCTAAATCAGAGTATTTCAAAATGAAGGCACAGACTGAGGAATATCCACAAAACAACCCTCTTCCCCAAAATCTAAATACATCACAGTTATCTAGAGAAAACAAAGACAAAGAGAATACCTTACAAGTGAAATAATTTACCTCAGATTGGGACTTGAATCCATGTGCTGGGACTCGAACCCAGCCAAAACCCAGTTTGGGACTCAAACCCATGTGGCTGGGACTCGAATTCAGCCAAAACCCTCTTTGGTACTTGAACCCATGTAGCTGGGACTCAAACCCAGCCAAAATCATGTTTGGGACTTGAACCCACATGGCTGGGGCTCAAACTGAGCCAAAACCCATGGTACCTGGTTTAAGAACCTAATGAAGCTCAGGTTCTTGATGTCTATTCACAGAAAGAACTCAGTGAGAGACAAAGCGATAGGTGAGAAGTGGACTTATTCAGATTCAGAGAGAAGCACACTCCACAAACAGAGTGTGGGCCATCACAGATGTCAGCGTGCCACAAAATGTGGCACAGTTAGCTGTTATAGACTGGGTAATTTCATATGTTAATGAATGGGAGGATTATTCCAACTATTTTGGGGAAGGGGTGGAGATTTCCAGGATTTGGGCCACCACCCACTCCTTGGTCTTTTGACAGTGCCTTGAAACTGTCATGGCACCTCTGGGTATGTCATTTCACTTGCTGATTGAAGATTAAGGTCTAGCCTTGTCTGCCACCTTGGTCTCATTTGATTCTAATTGATTTATGTTGTGTCCAGGGCTATGTCATTCTTTGAAAAGTTGTGCCCTGCCCCTTTCCCTCCTGTTACAAAAGGAGGCATGGTAAAAACAAACTTTGTTGCAATTAGTGAACTTTTCAACAGAAACAATGAAAGCCAGAAGACAATGGAATAATGTTTTTAAAGTGTGGAAAACAACCACATGTAGCATTTTATAAACAGCAAAAATAGCCTTGGAGTGACATTAGCAAGATGGTAGAGTAAGAGGTAGGAGCACTTTTCTGTCAATGAACAACAGATGGCTATTGCTATTGCTATTGCTAAGTCATTTCAGTCGTGTCCGACTCTGTGTGACCCCATAGACGGTAGCCCAACAGGCTCCCCCATCCCTGGGATTCTCCAGGCAAGAACGCTGGAGTGGGTTGCCATTTCCTTCTCCAATGCATGAAAGTGAAAAGGAAAGTGAAGTCGCTCAGTCGTGTCCGACCCTCAGCGACCCCATGGACTGCAGCCTTCCAGGCTCTCCATCCATGGGATTTTCCAGGCAAGAGTACTGGAGTGGGGTGCCATTGTCTTCTCCACAGATGGCTATCTACAAACAAAAAATAGCTCTGGTATGCCCAAGAGTTTAGAACTTCAGCAACATAGTGGAAGAGAAAACAAAGAAGAACCACAGAAAGATTATTAGGGAGATTGGCTTAGCTGAGATGTCTAGAGATGGATAGGGATGAAGAAGGAGGGAAGGAGCCGTCAGTATCAATATCATCATAGTTCCCAGTGGCCCTCTCCATGGAGCTCTCTGGAAGACTTTGCTACTAAGGACCTCGATAGTTCCCATGACAACTACGGGCTCCCCACAACTTTCACAGCAGAGGACCCTGTAGTGTTCCTTGGCACAGACATCCACAGGTCTTCTGAGGTCTGTTCCACAGAAGACCTGGACAGCTTTCACCACCGAGGTAACCAACAGCTTCCCATTACATACAAAACTCAGTTCCAGACAAAGAGAACTAATGTAAAGATAAAACAAGAAAATTTCTGGAAGAAAATATAAAAGAGTACTTTAATGACCTTAAAGTAGGCAATATTTCTTTAATAGGAACTAAAAGCATTAGCTCTAAAGCAAAAGAGGTGGAAAGACATCTTAAGAGAGTTAAAAGGCAAACTGGAATGGGAAGAGACTCGTAATACTTATATCTGACAAAGGACTCCTATTGATAATATATGAGGAGCCTTTACAATCAATAAGAAAATGACAAACAATCCAATAGAAACATTGGCAAAATACTTGAAGAGGAACTTCACAAATAAATCTGAATGGCCAAAAAATATCTTAAAAAATAGCCATCAGGGATATGTAAATTTGAAACACAAAAGATATCAGTTTGTTCCCTCCAGATAAACAAAGAAAAATTAAGTCTGACAAATCATCATTAATGGAAGTATAAATTGGTATAATTACCTTGGAAAAGTTTTTATGTTATCTAGCAAGGTTTAAGATGCATATACTCTGTAACCCACCAATTCCATTTCTATATATATAGCCTAGAGCAACTCTTCAGCACATACATCAACAGACATGAAGAAGAATATTCATTGTAGCATGGTATTCAGTACTCTCAAACTGGGAAAGAAATACTTTTCATCAGCAATAGAATTGAGAAGTAAGTTGTGATATACTCACACAATGGAATTCTGTACTACAAACAAAAGAAAATGATTTGCAATACACATAACACAGATGAAAGAAGTTAGTCACAAAATAAGATATTTACTTTGACTCCATTGATAATATATTCAAAAACACATAAAATCAAACATTATGCCATTTAGAGATTTAAAATGTGATAAAACTGTAAAGAAAAGCAAAGGAATTGTAAGCACAAAATTAATGATGAGGATTAGCTTAGATTGAGGAGGGAATGGATGAGATCAGGAAGGCATACAAAGGTAATGCTACCATATTCTCTTTGTTAAATTGGATGGTGGGAATACAAGTGTTTGTTAAATTGTTATTTTTATACTGCATGACTTATAAATAAATATTACTGTATAATCAATAAAATTTGGTACAATTAAAATTTTGTATCTTTTACATAAATATATTTACATGTAAATATATGTAAAATATAAATCTTAAATAAAGATTTATGGTCATGTCGCTTATGATGGAAAAAACATGGCTGCCTCTGTACTAGGTTTCACTAAAGAGTAGACCACAGTCATTGACATTGTCTCCAGGAATTACCCTGTTTAAATGCTCTTCCTGAGCAGAGGGAATGTCCTAACCATTCTGTTTATATAGAGTATAACAATGACTTAGGCTGCCATAAGAAAATACATTGGATTGGGTGGCTCAAATAGCAGAAATTTACTTTCTTGCAGTTGTGGAAGCTGAAAGTCCAAGATTAGGTGCCAGCATGGTCAGATTCTGGTGAAGACACTTCCTGGCTTTCAGACAGCTGCCTTCTTGCTCTGTTTATATGGCCTTTCTTTGATGCATGTAAATAAAGAGTGAGCCCTCTGATGCCTCTTCTTAGAGGGGCACTAATCCAGTCATGAGGGCCCCACTCTCATGACCTCATCTAATGCTTATTTCCTCTCCAAATATCATCATATTATCACATTCACATATGAACTTGGGGGGGGGGGGTGCGAGACAAACATTCAGTCTATAACATATAGTCACCCAGATTAGCTAATTACCACTTTGGCAGGTTGAGAGGGACTGAGGCACACAAGTCTTATACAGAATATATGTTTTTAGGGGTTGAGAATGAGTATGAAAAAAGAACCCAAGGACTTTCACTTTATTCCCTATATCAAGGTGAGGGCTTGCTTAGCTCTGGGGACTTAGCCACTGCTTCAGAACCCCTTTGCCATGGATGGTACCTATCTCACAGTCCCCTCACGTTTTCTGTGCACATTCCATCTGCCTTGCATCTGCTTGCTCAAGGGTTGAGGAGGGAGCACACTATGTCTATGCAATGTCCTTAAATGAGCACTTCCTTCTTAAGAGAACTTTTCCCCAGAGATTTCCTCAACATGTGCAATGACAGAGATTCTACACAAGGATTGGGGTTGGGGAAGAAGGCACTAAAGGGAAAAGATTTAAATTCTAAAACAGAGAAAATTAAAATCCTGCCAGAAGCAGAATAACATGGGGAAGCATAGGGAAGTTTTGTTTTTGGTCTCAGTATGGGAGTTTCAGAGAACAGATGGCTGGGGGTTATTTATAACTTATAACAGGCAGAACTGAGATCTGTGAAATGCCAGGTGGCTTGGCTGAAAATGAATAAGGCCAGGGTAAGTACTGAGACCTCTACATGGACTCCTAGAATGTGGGTATTTGCGGGGAGGGATGGTTCCACCATAGAAAGGTTATGGAGCTGATCTCCATCCTCCAGGCTAGGTGAGAAACCCTCCAGACAATCTCTGCTCTTAGGAATAATAACAGTTTCACTAATAATAATAGTTAACATGTTATTAGCTGACTAGGTGTCAGGCACTAAGCTAATTATATATTTGTAAAATGAGAAAGCTGAGTCTTGGTGAAGGCAGGTAACCATCCTAAGACCTCATAGCTATGTGAAGCTCTCTGCATGGCACCCTGGCCTGTGTGGGAGTGGGAAGAGTGCCAAGTGTCTAGACAACTTCCCCTATCACTTCAGCCCTAAGTGACTTAAAGAGGCAAGATCACAGGGCTTGAAATATGGACCAGAAACTTCGATAAGAGTGGGGAAGGGGACAGGGAACTGGCACATTAAGGAGAAGTGCTGAAGGGCAGCTCTGAGCAGCGCATGTGTGTGTGAATATTCAGGTGATCACCCAGATAAAGGCAGTGTGGTTATATGTAGAAGAGATTAGTTATTTATTAAATGCTTATTTAATAAATCTGGCTCTAGAGGACAAGGCAGGCAGGCACTGAAGTCCGATCTGGCTGATTCTACTCTGCCAAAGGGCTTATTCTATGCACCTCTTAGGAAGAAAGGCAAGCCACTTCCTCTTCTCTAGTTCTCAGTCTCTCCTCTTTAAAACAAGACAGTTGTTCTAAGATTCTTCACAGCTCTGATCATCTATGCATCTATGATTTCACTGTAGTTAGCAAACGTGGAGAAGAGGATGGTTGGGGATGTCAAAAGTCAAGCTCTTGGCTATCAACTCCAAGGCCAAGAGCCAAACCTTGGCAAGAACAGTCAGCAAGGAAAGCAAAAGGAAGAAAAGTCAGGAGGTGCCATCTGTGCCATGTGGCAGGGAGTGAGATGCTATAAGCACCACTGATCATGCCAACACCCACTCCCAGGGCTATGCGCTGGTGCCAGCCATGCCTGCCAATGGGTGGATAAAATGCTTCCAGGAGCAAGGTTGTCTATGTCAGAATAAGTAAAGCCCTAGGCAACTTGATGCCTTCTTGAGGAATTGCCTTCTGGGAACTAGAGGACTTCCCTTGTGGCTCAGCTGATAAAGAATCCCCCTGCGATGTGGGAGACCTGGGTCCAATCCCTGGGTTAGGAAGATCCCCTGGAGAAGGGAAAGGCTACCCACTCCAGTATTCTGGCTGGAGAATTCCATGGACTGTATAGTCCATGAGGTCACAAAGAGGCAGACACGACTGAGCGACTTTCACTTTCAGGCAACTTGATGCAGTTTATTTACTTTTCAGGCTGCAACAATCCTTTTGAAGGTCACATGTCCGACTTCCTACCTCTATTAGTCTACAATTCTATGTCCCTCTGAACCACAACTTCATTTTTTCCCAGTGGGCATCATTATCACCCAAAGATCAAGCATTGACCCCAGGTCACAAAGCACATAGTCTATGATGTTCAGGTCAACCTAGGGAAGAAATGACTCTGAACTCTTACACTCTGTGCCATAGAAGGGACTTGCATTGATGATATGGGCTCCATTGTTTAGCTCAGCTAATTAGTAAGCATTTAGTTAACAGCTATTATGTGCACTTGCTGGGTACCTACAATATACCTAATCTGAAGAGGAGCTGGTTACCAAAGTCATCCAAGGCCTGAGTCTGAGATAGCAGACTTTAATGAAGATGATTGTTCACTGACATTGAGGTTGGTCAGGCTGGGTTCTAATCTTGCATCTGTCTTCAATTAGTACCATTAGAAAATTTCTTAACCAGAACTCCCAGTCTGAAAATTGTAGTAATGATGCATACCTCCAATTATTGAGGGCAGGTAACCATCCTAAGACCTCACTGTAGAGACAAAATAGTTAATGAGACATTGTAGAGACAAAATACTGTCTGGAAGACAGGAAAGTCCTAAATGCTGATGTAGCTGTTGATGATGACATGGTGATAATTGCCCTTCCCTGAGTCAATCCTACTTTAGGCCTAGAGTACTTCCCTATCTAACACCCACTGGCTGATATTAGATAGAGAATGCAGCTGGTTATGGGTTCAGGAATCCAAGAAAACATTGCCCTTCACTCCTAGACCAGGAAGCATGACAGCCTCATTAGCAAACAAAGGAAACTGTTACTTTCAGAAATCTGGATTCAGTCAAGAAAGATGAAAAACAAGCAACTGGAGACTTGGGAAGCCAGACATAGGGTTGTGAAAGTAGCCTTATGAAGAGACCAGGGAGGAAGGAACAGGTTAGGTGAAGGGCAGGTGCCTGAGATCCTATCCTGCTCTGGCCCCCTGACCCACCTCCCAAGGCCTTAACTTCCCCAGACATAAATGCAGAAAAGCAAACTATAGGCTGAGGTGAACTATGGCTAGAAATTTGAAGTCAGGGCTGTGTCTCCACTGTTAAGGAGCTGAAATGAGGTAAGGACATGGAACATATGATTTGGTGAATGTTTGGGTGTGTGAACTCCATGGGTGGTCTGGGAGTGTGAGGACTGGAACTCCGGGGATGGAAACAGCCTACTGAGGAGAAGTCTCTGGACCCAGGAAGCAAGTTCACTCAGTTACACATTTATCACCAGGAGACTACCTGCTTTCAGAGGCAGAACAGCTCACACAAAGAAGGGAATGCAGTGCACAATATGGCTCAGGGAAAATATTCCATGCAACAGGATCTGGAGAGTGGAATGCAGTGTTCCCACAGCTCACTACGCAGGGAACGCAGCAGATGCCCTGATTCAGGGGAACATTTGGTTTCTGTCTCACATTGACTCACTGGAGAGGATTGTGAGGAGGGCCTGGAGACAGAGAAACAAAAGAAAAGGTCAGGAAAGGGAAAGCCAGGAAGCTGTCCATAAGTTTCCTAAGATCCTTCCAGAGGCCTTGAACAGGTGGTGACAAAAGGTCAAACTGAATGAGACCTTCCAAAACACAGAATCCAGTTCTCTTATTTTACAGCTCAGGAACCTAAGGCCCTTGGAGAAGTTGGCATAGCACAATAGAAAGAGGCTGTGGAGTCAGGGAGACATGAACTACCACTTAGTAGCTGTGTGATTTAGTGCAAGTTTCTTAACTTCTCTGAGCCTTAGACTTGTTTGTAAAGGGATTATATCACTTTTAAGAAGTGAGTGAGGTTATTTATGTAGACCACTTAGAATAGTGGCCAGTAGACAGAAGAGACTCAGTAAATATTAGCTTCGATTTTTCAGGGTCACACAGGGGTTAACAATAGACCTAGGACTAGAGACCAGGTGCCCTGACTTTTAAGCCACTGAGTCGGACATTCTACCACCCAGCTACAGAAAAGTGTCAAAGACAAAACATGCCTATGATGTGCCATTAGAGGTGGGGTAGGGAGGGGTTGAAGCAATGTTAGAAGGGATTTTCTCATGACCAAAGAACGGGAATGTATTACCAAAGGTTCCATTTTGGGAACTTATTTAATTGTGTGCTTGGAATGGATTAAAGGCTGGGAGTGAACTAAATGTCATTGCGATGAACTGTTAGGCTCACCGATGCAGGAATTCAATTTACCAGAGGCAGGGTTGGTTATACCATTCTCTAAACCTCCCAAAAGAAAGAAAATAAACATGCAATCATTTATTCAACAAACATTTATTAGGTACATGATATGCCCAAAGAAATAGGGTTTCTAATTACCATTTTGCTTTTGAGGAAATGAAGGTTCCAAGATATTAAATGAAAAAAAATGTCATACAACTAGCAGGTGTCACAGCTAGCTAGGATTTGATGCCATCTTGATTTATCTTTGTCCTGCACCACACTGCATTTCCTGTTTTCTGATACAGAGAAAGGAGTAAGATTGGCTCTAGGGCTGATACTCTCAGAATGGTGTGCATGGAAAGAAGGTCTAAGGAGGATATTTGGCTTGCCCTTTACTAAGAGTAGAAGTAGTCCTTGGAGGCTGCCTTTTACATTGCCCCTGGAGTTTCCCAGCTTGTTCTGGGGGGCACTCTGCCCCGTAGGAATCTAGGATCCCATGGCTGTCTCACCAGGACCAGACAATCTCCCAGGATCACTCCCCAAAATAGTCTCACTGCCCAGGAGCTTCACAGGGACTATCATATTCACATCCTGAGTAATTAGAGGCAGAAGTATTCAGGCACAGACACATTTCCTGTGTGATGGGGAAGACATGAGGGAGCCCTGACTCTTTATGGGAGATGCAGCCCCTTTCCCCAGAGAGTTCCCAGGATGATAAAGTGATAGAACAAATACCACTTCTGCTCTTAAAGAGCTTCCAGCCTGATGGGGGACATGTAGACAAAGATTGCTATTGTTGTTCAGTCACTCAGTGGTGTCCAACCCTTTGCAACCCCATGGATTGCAGCATGACAGACTTCCCTGTTCTTTACCATCTCCCAGAGCTTGCTCAAACTCATGTCCATTGAGTCGGTGATGTCATCCAACGATCTCATCCTGTGTCATCCCCTCCTGCTCCTGCCTTCAATCTTTCCCAGCATCAGGATCTTTTCCAATGAGTCGCCTCTTTCTATCAGGTGGCCCAAGTATTGGAGCTTCAGCTTCAGCACCAGTCCTTCCAATGAATATTCGGGACTCATTTCCTTTGGGATGGACTGGTTTGGTCTCCTAGCAGTCCAAGGGACTCTCAACTTCTCCATACCACAGTTCAAAAGCATCAATTCTATGGCTCTCAGCCTTCTTTATGCTCAAACACACTCATCCATACATGTCTACTGGAAAAACCATTGCTTTGACTATACAGACCTTTGTCAGCAAAGTGATGTCTCTGCTTTTTAATATGCTTCCTAGGTTTGTCATAGCTTACTCAAGGAGTAAGCGTCTTTTAATTTCATGGCTGCAGTCACCATCCGTAGTGATTTTGCAGCCCAAAAATATAAAATCGGTCACTGTTTCCCCATCTATTTGCCATGAAGTGATGGGACCAGATGCCATGACCTTAGTTTTTTGAAAGTTGAGTTTTAAGTTCACGCTCCTCTTTCACTTTCGTCAAGAGTCTCTTTACTTCCTCTTCACTTTCTGCCATAAGGGTGGTGTCATCTGCATATCTGAGGTTATTGATATTTCTCCCAGCAATCTTGATTCCAGCTTATGCTTCATCCAGCCTGGCATTTCACATGATATACTCTGCACAGAAGTTAAATAAGCAGGGTGACAATATACAGCCTTCAGTTCAGTTCAGTTCAGTTGCTCAGTCATGTCTGACTCTTTGCGACCCCATGAATCATAGCACGCCAGGCCTCCCTGTCCATCACCAACTCCCAGAGTTCACTCAGACTCATGTCCATCGAGTCAGTGATGCCATCCAGCCATCTCAGCCTCCCCTTTTCCTCCTGCCCCCAATCCCTCACAGCATCAGAGTCTTTTCCAATGAGTCAACTCTTTGCATGAGGTGGCCAAAGTACTGGAGTTTCAGCTTTAGCATCAGTCCTTCCAAAGATTTCCCAGGGCTGATCTCCTTTAGAATGGACTGGTTGGATCTTCTTGCAGTCCAAGGGACTCTCAAGAGTCTTCTCCAACACCACAGTTCGAAAGCATCAATTCTTCGGCACTCAGCTTTCTTCACGGTCCAACTCTCACATCCATACATGACCACTGGAAAAACCATAGCCTTGACTAGATGGACCTTTGTTGGCAAAGTAATGTCTCTGCTTTTGAATATGCTATCTAGGTTGGTCATAACTTTCCTTCCAAGGAGTAAGCGTCTTTGAATTTCATGGCTGCAGTCACCATCTGCAGTGATTTTGGAGCCCCAAAAAATAAAGTCTGACACTGTTTCCACTGTTTCCCCATCTATTTGCCATGAAGTGATGGGACCAGATGCCATGATCTTCGTTTTCTGAATGTTGAGCTTTAAGCCAGTGTTTTCACTCTCCTCTTTCACTTTCATCAAGAGGCTTTTTAGTTACAGCCTTGACCTACTCCTTTCCCAATTTTGAACCAGTCCATTGTTCCATGTCTGGTTCTAACTTGCTTCTTGACCTGCATACAGATTTCTCAGGAGGCAGGTCAGGTGGTCTGGTATTCCCATCTCTTTAAGAGTTTTCCACAGTTTGTTGTGATCCATACAGTCAAAGGCTTTAGTGTAGTCAATGAAGCAGAAGTGGTTACTTTTCTGGAATTCTCTTGCTTTTTTGATGATCAATCAGATGTTGACAATTTGATCTCTGGTTCCTCTGCCTTTTCTAAATCCAGCTTGTACATCTGGAAGTTCTTGGTCCATGTACTGTTGAAGCCTAGCTTTAAGGATTTTGAGCATAATTTTGCTAAAATGTGACCAGTGTTTGTTGCTCAGTCCTGCCCGACACTTTATGACCGATGGATTGCAGCCTACCAGGCTCCTCTGTCCATGTGATTTTCCAGGCAAGGATCCTGTAGTGGTTTTCCATTTACTTCTCCAGGGGATCTTCCTGACCCAGGGATCAAACCTGGGTCTCCTGCACTGAAGGCAGATTCTCTACCAACTATGTGAAATGAGCACAGTTGTATGGTAGTTTGAATATTCTTTGCTATTGCCCTTCTTTGGGACTGGAATGAAAACACCTTTCCAGTCCTGTGGCCACTGCTGAGTATTCCATATTTGCTGGGTAACTGAATACAGTACTTTCACAGAATGATCTTTTAGGATTTGAAATAGCTCAACTGGAATTCCATCACCTCCACTAGCTTTGTTCATGGTGATGCTTCCTAAGGCCCACTTGACTTTACATTCCAGGATGTCTGGCTCTAGGTAAGTGATCACACCATCATGATTATTTTGGTCATGAAGATCTTTTTTTGTATAGTTCTTCCATGTATTCTTGCCTCCTCTTCTTAATATCTTCTACTTTTTTAAAGTCCATACCATTTCTGTCTTTTATTGTGTTCATCTTTGCATGAAATGTTCCCTTGGTATCTCTAATTTTCTTAAAGAGATTTCTAATCTTTCCCATTCTATTGTTTTCCTCTATTTCTTTGCATTGATCACTGAGGAAGGCTTTCTTATCTCTCCTTGCTATTCTTTGAAATCCTGCATTCAAATGGGTGTATCTTTCCTTTTCTCCTTTGCTTTATCTTCTCTTCTTTTCTCAGCTATTTGTAAGGCCTCCTCAGACAACCATTTTACCTTTTTGCATTTATTTTTCTTGGGGATGATGTTAATCACTCCCTCCTCATGAACCTCCATCCATAGTTCTTCAGGCACTCTGTCTATCAGATCTAATCCCTTGAATCTATTTGTCACTTGCAATGTATAATTTTAAGTGATTTGATTTAGGTCATACCTGTATGGTCTAGTGGTTTTCCCTACTTTCTTCAATTTAAGTCTGCATTTGGCAATAAGGAGTTCATGATCTGAGCCACAGTCAGCTCCCAGTCTTGTTTTTGCTGATGGTATAGAGTTTCTCCATCTTTGGCTGCAAAGAATATAATCAATTTGACTTGCGTATTGACCATCTGGTGACGTCTCTGTGCAGAATTGTCTCAGGTTGTTGGATGAGGGTGTTTGCTATGACCAATGCATTCTCTTGGCAAAACTGTTATGCTTTGCCCTGCTTCATTTTGTACTCCAGGACCAGACTTGCCTTTTACTCTAGGTATTTCTTGACTTCCTACTTTTGCATTCCAGTCCCCTATAATGAAAAGCACATCTTTTTTTGGGTGTTCTAAAAGGTCTTGTAGGTCATCATAGAGCCATTCAACTTCAGCTTCTTTGGCATTAGTAAGTGGGGTTTAGACATGGATTACTGTGATATTGAATGATTTGCCTTGAAAATGAATCAAGATCATTCTGTCATTTTTGAGATTGCACCCAAGTACTGCATTTCAGACTCTTTTGTTTACTATGAGGGCTACTCCATTTCTTCTAAGGGATTCTTGCCCACAGTAGTAGATATAATGGTCATCTGAATTAAATTCACCCATTCCAGTCCATTTTAGTTCACTGATTCCTAAAATTTCAATGTTCACTCTTGCCATCTCCTGTTTGACCACTTCTAATTTACCTTGAGATTCATGGACCTAACATTCCAGGTTCCTATGCAATAGTGTTCTATACACCATCAGACTTTACTTCCATCACCAGTCACATCCACAACTGGGCACTGTTTTTGCTTTGGCTTCATCTCTTCATTTTTTATGGAGTTATTTCTCCACTCTTCTCCAGTATATTGGGCACCTACTGACCTGGGGAATTCATCTTTCAGTGTCCTATCTTTTTGCCTTTTCTAGGACTCACAACAGATTTCCCAGCCTGGAGATCTGGCAAATGGAGAACCCCCAAGGAGTTTGACTTTGGAGGCCAGTGGAATTTGATTACAGAACTTACACAGGACTAGGGAAACAGACTTTTGGAGGGCACAAACAAAACCTTGTGTGCACCAGGACCCAGGAGAAAGGAGCAGTGACTCCACAAGAGACAGACCCAGACTTCCTTGTGAGTATCCAGGAGTCTCTGGCAGAACCATGGGTCAATGGTGGCCTGCTGCAGGGTTGGGGGCACTGAGTGACCCCATGGGACCTTTTGAAGGAGGTTGCCATTATCTTCATTATTTCCACCATGGTTTGGTCTCAGGTCAAAGAAAAGGGAGGGAACACAGCCCCACCCATCAACAGAAAATTGGATTAAAGATTTACTGAGCATGGCCCGGCCCATCAGAACAAGACCCAGTTTCCTCCAGTCAGTTTCTCCCATCAGGAAGCTTCCATAAGCTTCTTATCCTTATCCATCAGAGGGCAGACAGAACTAAAACCACAATCACAGAAAACTAATCAAACTGATCACATGGACCACAGATCAGATCAGATGCTCAGTCGTGTCCGACTCTTTGCGACCCCATGAGTCGCAGCACGCCAGGCCTCCCTGTCCATCACCAACTCCCAGAGTTCACTCAGACTCACGTCCATCGAGTCAGTGATGCCATCCAGCCATCTCATCCTCTGTCATCCCCTTCTCCTCCTGCCCTCAATCCCTCCCAGCATCAGAGTCTTTTCCAATGAGTCAACTATTTGCATGAGGTGGCCAAAGTACTGGAGTTTCAGCTTTAGCATCAGTTCTTCCAAAGAAATCCCAGGGCTGATCTCCTTTAGAATGGACTGGTTGGATCTCCTTGCAGTCCAAGGGACTCTCAAGAGTCTTCTCCAACACCACAGTTCGAAAGCATCAATTCTTCGGTGCTCAGCCTTCTTCACAGTGCAACTCTCACCCCTCTTCTTGCTCCGGGCCCATGAACCGTGGGGGTCGCTATTTAATGAACTTTATCAGACATCTGGTTCTTTCTTCAGGGCCATCTCACCTAAAATTGCCCACTCTTCCCTCTTAAATAAGACATCTCGATGGACTAATGACTAATCAGCCCAAGCTCACACGTAACTGTGGTGTCATACATTTGGTATTTTTTTTATTTTTGGGGATGCTTGGACTCAGCTATGGCCATCTGAGGCCCTGACCCAGAACATCTATTGTAGCTGGACCTAACTGCATCTTGAGCACCACCATAATGGTAGGCATGGGCATTACAGTCAAAGGTCACAGGACATAAATTATGTTACACGTTCCCCCCTCCTATCAACTTCCCCCTTAAATACTTACCACCATTTTCAACATGCTTCCCCCTAGTTACTTATTTAAATTTATCACGCTTCCAATACTCAAATTAGCACTCCAACTAAAGTAAGTATATAAGCACCTAGTCCTTCTCCCCATTACATAATTGATGTAGCTTAAAATCAAAGCAAGGCACTGAAAATGCCTAGATGAGTTCCCTAACTCCATAAACACATAGGTTTGGTCCCAGCCTTCCTGTTAACTCTTAATAAACTTACACATGCAAGTATCCACATCCTGGTGAGAATGCCTTCTAGGTTAACAAAACTAAGAGGAGCTGGCATCAAGCACACACCCGTAGCTCACGACGCCTTGCTTAACCACACCCCCACAGGAAACAGCAGTGACAAAAATTAAGCCATAAACGAAAGTTTGACTAAGTTATATTAATTAGGGTTGGTAAATCTCGTGCCAGCCACCACGGTCATACGATTAACCCAAGCTAACAGGAATAAGGCGTAAAATGTGTTAAAGCACCATACCAAATAGGGTTAAACTCTAATTAAGCTGTAAAAAGCCATAATTACAATAAAAATAAATGACAAAAGTGACTCTATAGTAGCTGACACACTATAGCTAAGACCCAACCTGGGATTAGATACCCCACTATGCTTAGCCCTAAACACAGATAATTATAAAAACAAAATTATTCACCAGAGTACTACCGGCAACAGCTTAAAACTCAAAGGACTTGGCGGTGCTTTATATCCCTCTAGAGGAGCCTGTTCTATAATCGATAAACCCCGATAAACCTCACCAATTCTTGCTAATACAGTCTATATACTGCCATCTTCAGCAAACCCTAAAAAGGAACAAAAGTAAGCACAACCATAATACATAAAAACGTTAGGTCAAGGTGTAACCTATGAAATGGGAAGAAATGGGCTACATTTTCTACATTAAGAAAACACAGTACGAAAGTTATTATGAAACTAATAACCAAAGGAGGATTTAGCAGTAAACTAAGAATAGAGTGCTTAGTTGAACTAGGCCATGAAGCACGCACACACCGCCCGTTACCCTCCTCAAATAAGCATAATGCACCCAATCTTATTTAAACGCACTAACCATATGAGAGGAGACAAGTCGTAACAAGGTAAGCATACTGGAAAGTGTGCTTGGATAAATCAAGATATAGCTTAAATAAAGCATCCAGTTTACACCTAGAAGATTTCATACATCATGAATATCTTGAACTAAACCTAGCCCAAAGACCCTACTCCAACTAAATAACCAAAGTAAAATAAAACAAAACATTTACTCCCAATTTAAAGTATAGGAGATAGAAATCTTAGATATGGCGCTATAGAGAAAGTACCACAAGGGAATGATGAAAGAAAAAATCAAAGTACAAAAAAGCAAAGATTACCCCTTGTACCTTTTGCATAATGAATTAACTAGTACAAAACTTAACAAAATGAATTTTAGTTAAGCAACCTGAAACCAGACGAGCTACTTACAGTTTACCAAGAACTAACTCATCTATGTGGCAAAATAGTGAGAGGATTTGTAAGTAGAGGTGACACGCCTAACGAGCCTGGTGATAGCTGGTTGTCCAGAAAATGAATCTTAGTTCAGCTTTAAAGATACCAAAAATTCAAATAAATCTCACTGTATCTTTAAAAGTTAATCTAAAAGGGTACAGCCTTTTAGAAACGGATACAACCTTGACTAGAGAGTAAGATCTAACAGTACCATAGTAGGCCTAAAAGCAGCCACCAATTAAGAAAGCATTAAAGCTCAACAACAAAGATTGTACAAATCCGCAAAACAAACAACCAACTCCTAGCCCTAATATTGGACTAATCTATTATAAAATAGAAGTAATAATGTTAATATGAGTAACAAGAAACATTTTCTCCCTGCATGAGTTTAAGTCAGTATCTGATAATATTCTGACCATTAACAGTTAATAAAAATAACCCAACAATAAATAATTTCTTAATTACACTGTTAATCCAACACAGGAGTGCACTTAAGGGAAGATTAAAAGGAGTAAAAGGAACTCGGCAAACATAAACCCCGCCTGTTAACCAAAAACATCACCTCCAGCATCTCTAGTATTGGAGGCACTGCCTGCCCAGTGACAATCGTTAAACGGCCGCGGTATCCTGACCTTGCAAAGGTAGCATAATCATTTGTTCTCTAAACAAGGACTTGTATGAATGGCCACACTAGGGTTTTACTGTCTCTTACTTCCAATCAGTGAAATTGACCTTCCCGTGAAGAGGCAGGAATATACCAATAAGACGAGAAGACCCTATGGAGCTTTAACTAACCAGCCCAAAGAAGACAAATCAAACCACCAAGGAACAACAACACTCTCCATGAGCTGGCAGTTTCGGTTGGGGTGACCTCGGAGAATAAAAAATCCTCAGAACGATTTTAAAGACTAGACCTACAAGTCAAACCACTCTATCGCTTATTGATCCAAAAATTTGATCAACGGAACAAGTTACCCTAGGGATAACAGCGCAATCCTATTCAAGAGTCCATATCGACAATAGGGTTTACGACCTCGATGTTGGATCAGGACATCCTGATGGTGCAACCGCTATCAAAGGTTCGTTTGTTCAATGATTAAAGTCCTACCTGATCTGAGTTCAGACCGGAGTAATCCAGGTCAGTTTCTATCTATTACGTATTTCTCCCAGTACGAAAGGACAAGAGAAATAAGGCCAACTTAAAATAAGCGCCTTAAGACAATTAATGACCACATCTCAATTAACAACACAAAAACCTGCCCTAGAAAAGGGTCTAGTTAAGGTGGCAGAGCCCGGTAATTGTGTAAAACTTAAGCTTTTATATCCAGAGATTCAAATCCTCTCCTTAACAAAATGTTAATAATTAATATCCTAATACTAATTATTCCCATCCTATTAGCCGTAGCATTTCTCACATTAGTGGAACGAAAGGTATTAGGCTACATACAATTCCGAAAAGGCCCAAATGTTGTAGGCCCATACGGTCTACTCCAACCCATCGCCGATGCGATCAAACTTTTCATTAAAGAACCACTATGACCTGCCACATCCTCAGTCTCAATATTTATCCTAGCACCTATTCTAGCCCTAAGCCTAGCCCTGACCATGTGAATTCCCCTACCCATACCCTATCCTCTCATTAACATAAACCTAGGAGTCCTATTTATACTAGCCATATCAAGCTTAGCCGTATACTCCATTCCCTGATCAGGCTGAGCCTCCAACTCAAAATACGCACTAACTGGAGCCCTACGAGCAGTAGCACAAACAATTTCGTATGAAGTAACACTAGCAAGTATCCTACCATCAGTGCTCCTAATAAGTGGGTCCTTCACCCTCTCTACATTAATTATCACACAAGAACAAGTATGACTAATCCTTCCAGCATGACCCCTAGCAATAATATGATTCATCTCAACATTAGCAGAAACAAACCGAGCTCCATTTGACCTTACCGAAGGAGAATCAGAACTAGTCTCAGGCTTTAACGTAGAATATGCAGCAGGACCATTCGCCCTATTCTTCATAGCAGAATATGCAAATATCATCATAATAAACATTTTTGCAGCAATTTTATTCCTAGGAACATCTCACAATCCATATATACCAGAACTTTACACAACCAATTTTACCATTAAATCCCTACTACTCACAATCTCCTTTCTATGAATCCGAGCATCCTATCCTCAATTCCGTTATGACCAATTAATACATTTATTATGAAAAAACTTCTTACCCCTGACACTAGCCTTATGCATATGACACGTATCACTACCTATTCTTCTATCAAGCATCCCCCCGCAAACATAAGAAATATGTCTGACAAAAGGGTTACTTTGATAGAGTAAATAATAGAGGTTTAAACCCTCTTATTTCTAGAACTATAGGAATTGAACCTACTCCTAAGAACCCAAAACTCTTCGTGCTCCCAATTACACCAAATTCTAACAGTAAGGTCAGCTAATTAAGCTATCAGGCCCATACCCCGAAAATGTTGGTTCATATCCTTCCCGTACTAATAAACCCAATCATCTTTATTATTATTCTATCAACTATCATATTAGGAAACATTATTGTTATAATTTAGTTCCCACTGACTACTCATCTGAATCGGGTTTGAAATAAACATACTTGCCATTATTCCTGTTATAATAAAAAACCATAACCCACGAGCCACAGAAGCATCAACTAAATACTTCTTAACCCAATCAACAGCCTCAATACTATTAATAATAGCCGTCATCATTAACCTGATATTCTCAGGCCAATGAACCGTAATAAAACTATTCAACCCAGTAGCCTCAGTACTCATAACAATAGCCCTCGCCATAAAACTGGGAATAGCCCCATTCCACTTTTGAGTCCCAGAAGTAACACAAGGCATTCCCCTATCCTCTGGCCTAATCTTACTGACATGACAAAAATTAGCACCCATATCCGTACTCTACCAAATCTCCCCATCAATCAACCTAAATCTAATCCTAACTTTATCAATCCTATCAATTATAATTGGAGGCTGAGGAGGACTAAATCAGACACAACTTCGAAAAATCATAGCCTACTCATCAATCGCTCACATAGGCTGAATAACAGCAGTACTACCATACCACCCCCCTATAACATTACTAAACTTAACCATCTACATTATCATAACTTCCACCATATTTACACTATTCATAGCCAACTCTGCCACCACCACCTTATCACTATCACACACATGAAACAAAACACCCGTTATAACCGTTCTAGTTCTTGTCACCCTCTTATCAATAGGAGGACTCCCTCCCCTATCAGGATTCATACCAAAATGAATAATCATCCAAGAGATAACAAAAAACGACAACATTATTCTACCTACCCTCATAGCAATTCCAGCACTATTAAACTTATACTTCTATATACGACTCACATACTCCACTACATGAACAATATTCCCCTCCACAAACAACATAAAAATAAAATGACAATTTTCCCCCACAAAACAAATAACGCTCCTACCAACAATAGTTGTACTATCCACCATACTACTACCACTCACACCAATACTATCAGCGCTAGAGTAGGAATTTAGGTTAAACATACCAAGAGCCTTCAAAGCCCTAAGCAAGTATAATTTACTTAATTCCTGATAAGGATTGCAAGATTATATCTTACATCAATTGAATGCAAATCAACCACTTTAATTAAGCTAAATCCTCACTAGACTGGTGGGCTCTACCGCCACGAAATTTTAGTTAACAGCTAAACACCCTAATCAACTGGCTTCAATCTACTTCTCCCACCGCGAGAAAAAAAAAGGCGGGAGAAGCCCCGGCAGAATTGAAGCTGCTTCTCTGAATTTAATGTGTAAATTCACCACAGGGCCTGGTAAAAAGAGGAATCAAACCTCTGTCTTTAGATTTACAGTCTAATGCTTTACTCAGCCATTTTACCCATGTTCATCAACCGCTGATTATTCTCAACCAATCATAAAGATATCGGCACCCTATACTTACTATTTGGTGCCTGGGCCGGCATAGTAGGAACAGCCCTAAGCCTGCTAATTCGCGCTGAATTGGGTCAACCCGGAACCCTGCTCGGAGATGACCAAATCTACAACGTAGTTGTAACTGCACACGCATTTGTAATAATCTTCTTTATAGTAATGCCAATTATAATTGGAGGGTTCGGTAATTGACTCTAATAATTGGCGCCCCCGACATAGCATTCCCCCAGATAAATAATATAAGCTTCTGACTCCTTCCCCCCTCCTTCCTACTACTTCTAGCATCATCCATAGTTGAGGCTGGGGCAGGAACAGGTTGAACCGTGTATCCCCCTTTAGCAGGTAACCTGGCCCAGGCAGGAGCCTCAGTAGACCTAACCATTTTCTCTTTACACTTGGCAGGTGTCTCCTCAATTTTAGGAGCTATTAATTTTATTACAACAATTATTAATATAAACCCCCCCTGCAATGTCACAATGCCAAACCCCTCTATTCGTGTGATCCGTAATAATCACCGCCGTATTACTGCTCCTTTCACTTCCTGTACTAGCAGCTGGCATTACAATGCTACTAACAGATCGAAATCTAAATACAACCTTCTTTGACCCGGCAGGAGGAGGGGACCCTAACCTATACCAACACTTATCTTGATTCTTTGGACACCCCGAAGTCTATATTCTTATTCTACCTGGGTTTGGAATAATCTCTCATATTGTAACTTACTACTCAGGGGAAAAAGAACCATTCGGATATATAGGAATAGTTTGAGCTATAATATCAATCGGATTTTTAGGGTTCATCGTATGAGCTCACCACATATTCACAGTCGGAATAGACGTCGATACACGGGCCTACTTCACATCAGCCACTATGATCATTGCTATCCCAACCGGAGTGAAAGTCTTTAGTTGACTAGCAACACTTCACGGAAGTAATATCAAATGATCTCCCGCTATAATGTGAGCCCTGGGCTTCATCTTCCTCTTTACAGTAGGAGGCTTAACTGGAATTGCCCTAGCCAACTCTTCCCTTGACGTTGTTCTCCACGACACATATTATGTTGTCGCACACTTCCACTATGTTCTGTCAATAGGAGCTGTATTTGTTATTATAGGAGGGTTTGTGCATTGATTCCCACTATTCTCAGGCTATACTCTTAACAATACATGAGCCAAAATTCACTTCGCAATTATATTCGTGGGTGTTAATATGACTTTCTTTCCACAACACTTCTTAGGACTATCTGGCATGCCACGACGATACTCCAATTACCCAGACGCATACACAATATGAAATACTGTCTCATCAATAGGCTCATTTATCTCTCTAACAGCAGTCATGCTAATGGTTTTCATTATCTGAGAAGCATTCTCATCTAAGCGAGAAGTCTTAACCGTGGATTTAACCACAACAAACCTAGAATGATTAAACGGGTGCCCTCCGCCATACCATACATTTGAAGAACCCACATATGTTAACCTAAAATAAGAAAGGAAGGAATCGAACCCCCTACTATTGGTTTCAAGCCAACATCATAACCACTATGTCTCTCTCAATTAATGAGATGTTAGTAAAATACTATATAACTTTGTCGAAGTTAAGTTACAAGTGAAAACCCTGTACATCTCATATGGCATACCCTATACAACTAGGTTTTCAAGATGCAACATCACCAATCATAGACTCACTACTTCACTTTCATGACCACACGCTAATAATCGTCTTCTTAATTAGCTCATTAGTGCTTTATATTATCTCACTAATACTAACAACAAAGTTAACCCATACCAGTACAATAGACGCACAAGAAGTGGAGACAATCTGAAATATTTTACCCGCTATCATTTTAATTTTAATTGCCCTCCCATCCCTACGAATTCTATACATAATAGATGAAATCAACAACCCATTTCTTACAGTAAAAACCATATGACATTAGTGATACTTGAGCTATGAATATACAGATTATGAATACCTAAGCTTCGACTCCTATATAATTCCAACATCAGAATTAAAGCCAGGAGCATTACGACTATTAGAAGTTGACAGCCGAGTTGTATTGCCCATAGAAATAACAATCCGAATACTAGTTTCCTCCGAAGATGTACTACACTCATGGGCCATGCCTTCCCTGGGATTGAAAACAGATGCAATTCCAGGTCGTCTGAATCAAACAACCCTTATGTCAACCCGACCAGGTCTGTACTACGGCCAATGCTCAGAGATCTGCGGATCAAATCATAGCTTTATACCTATTGTCCTTGAATTAGTTCCACTAAAGTACTTTGAAAAATGATCTGCATCAATACTATAAAATCACCAAGAAGCTATACCAGCACTAACTAACTTTTTAAGTTAGAGATTGAGAGCATCATATTCTCCTTGGTGTTATGCCACAACTAGACACGTCAACATGACTAACAATAATCTTATCAATATTCTTAGTTCTCTTTATTATTTTTCAAGTAAAAATTTCAAAACACAACTTCTATCACAACCCAGAATTAACACCAGCAAAAACACCAAAACAAAACGCCCCTTGAGAAACAAAATGAACGAAAATTTATTTGCCTCTTTCACTACCCCTATAATCCTAGGCCTCCCCCTCATAACCCTTATCATATTATTTCCTAGCTTACTATTCCCAACATCAAATCGACTGGTAAGCAATCATTTTGTCTCCCTCCAATGATGAATACTTCAACTTGTATCAAAACAAATAATGGGTATCCACAACACCAAAGGACAAACATGAACATTAATACTAATATCCTTAATCCTATTTATTGGGTCAACAAACCTACTAGGCCTGTTACCCCACTCATTCACACCAACCACACAACTATCCATAAACCTAGGCATAGCCATCCCCCTATGAGCAGGGGCCATAATTACAGGTTTCCGCAATAAAACTAAAGCATCACTTGCCCATTTCTTGCCACAAGGAACACCAACCCCATTAATCCCAATACTAGCTATTATTGAAACTATCAGCCTTTTCATTCAACCAGTAGCCCTTGCTGTGCGACTAACAGCTAATATTACTGCAGGGCACCTGCTAATTCACCTAATCGGAGGAGCTACACTTGCACTAATAAGCATTAGCACTACAACAGCTCTCATTACATTTATCATTTTAATCCTACTAACAATTCTCAAATTCGCAGTGGCTATAATTCTTGCCTATGTATTTACTCTCTTAGTTAGACTATACCTGCACGACAACACATAATGACACACCACACCTATGCTTACCACATAGTAAATCCAAGCTCTTGACCCCTTACAGGAGCCCTATCTGCCCTATTAATAACATCCGGTTTAATTATATGATTCCACTTCAACTCAACAACTCTGCTAATACTTGGCTTAACAACTAACATACTTACGATATATCAATGATGACGAGATATCATCCGAGAGAGTACTTTCCAAGGACACCACACCCCAACTGTCCAAAAAGGCCTCCACTACGGAATGATCCTTTTCATTATCTCTAAAGTCCTATTCTTTACCGGGTTTTTCTGAGCATTCTACCACTCAAGCCTTGCCCCCACACCTGAACTAGGTGGCTGCTGACCTCCAACAGGCATTTATCCACTCAACCCCTTGGAAGTTCCACTACTTAATACCTCCGTCCTACTAGCTTCAGGAGTCTCTATTACCTGAGCCCACCATAGCCTCATAGAAGGAAACCAAAATCACATGTTACAAGCCCTGTTCATTACCATCGCATTAGGAGTATTCTTTACACTACTACAAGCCTCAGAGTACTATGAAGCACCCTTCACTATTTCAGACGGAGTGTATGGCTCAACTTTCTTCGTAGCCACAGGCTTCCATGGCCTCCACGTCATCATTGGATTTACCTTACTAATTGTCTGCTTCTTCCGCCAACTAAAATTCCGTTTTACTTCTAACCACCACTTCAGCTTTGAGGCCGTTGCCTGATATTGACACTTTGTAGATGTAGTATGACTCTTCCTCTATGTATCTATCTATTGATGAGGCTCATATTCTTTTAGTATCAATCAGTACAACTGACTTCCAATCAGTTAGTTTCGGTCTAACCTGGAAAAGAATAAGAAACCTAATATTAGCCCTCCTGACTAATTTTACATTAGCCACCCTACTTGTTATCATTGCATTCTGACTCCCCCAACTAAATGCATACTCAGAAAAAACAAGCCCATATAAGTGTGGATTCAATCCTATAGGATCAGCCCACCTTCCTTTCTCCATAAAATTTTTTCTAGTAGCCATCACATTTCTTTTATTTGATCTAGAAATTGCACTCCTCCTACCACTACCATGAGCCTCACAAACAACTAACCTAAACACAATACTTACCATAGCTCTCTTCCTAATTCTTCTACTAGCTGTAAGCCTGGCCTACAAATGAACTCAAAAAGGACTAGAATGAACCGAATATGGTACTTAGTTTAAAATAAAATAAATGACTTTGACTCATTAGATTATGATTAAACTCATAATTACCAAATGTCCCTAGTATATATAAATATCATGATAGCATTTACAGTATCTCTTGCAGGACTACTAATATACCGGTCCCACCTAATGTCCTCTCTCTTATGCCTAGAAGGAATAATACTATCCCTATTCGTTATAGCTGCCCTAACAATTCTCAATTCGCACTTTACACTAGCTAGTATAATACCCATTATCTTACTAGTCTTCGCAGCCTGTGAAGCAGCACTAGGTCTATCTCTACTAGTAATGGTATCAAATGCATACAGCACTGATTATGTACAAAATCTTAACTTACTTCAATGCTAAAATATATTATCCCAACAATAATACTTATACCCCTAACCTGATTATCAAAAAACAACATAATCTGGATTAACTCCACAATACATAGCCTACTAATTAGCCTTACAAGCCTGCTCCTTATAAACCAGTTCGGTGACAACAGCCTTAACTTTTCATTAGTATTTTTCTCCGATTCTCTATCCACCCCACTATTAATTTTAACCATATGACTCCTTCCCCTAATACTAATAGCTAGCCAGCACCACCTATCAAAAGAAAACCTGATCCGAAAAAAACTATTTATTACCATGCTAATTCTACTACAATCATTCCTAATTATGACCTTCACTGTCATAGAACTAATCTTCTTTTATATCTCGAAGCAACACTAATCCCAACACTTATCATTATCACCCGATGAGGGAACCAAACAGAACGCCTAAACGCCGGACTTTATTTCCTATTTTACACACTAGCGGGTTCCCTACCCCTATTGGTTGCACTAGTTTACATCCAAAACACAGTAGGATCCCTAAACTTCCTAATACTCCAATACTGAGTACAACCTATGTCTAACTCTTGATCTAACATCTTCATATGACTAGCGTGTATGATAGCTTTCATAGTAAAAATACCACTATATGGCCTCCGCCTCTGACTACCTAAAGCCCACGTAGAAGCCCCCATTGCAGGTTCCATAGTCCTTGCAGCAATCCTGCTAAAACTAGGAGGATACGGCATGCTACGAATCACATTACTTCTAAACCCAGTAACCGACTTTATAGCATATCCATTTATCATACTATCCTTATGAGGTATAATTATGACCAGCTCAATTTGCCTCTGTCAAACGGACCTAAAGTCACTTATTGCATACTCTTCTGTAAGCCATATAGCACTTGTCATCGTAGCTATCCTTATCCAAACACCTTGAAGCTACATAGGGGCCACCGCCCTGATAATCGCCCATGGCCTTACATCCTCTATACTTTTCTGTCTAGCAAACTCCAACTATGAGTGAATTCATAGCCGGACTATAATCCTAGCCCGAGGTCTACAAACGCTCCTCCCACTAATAGCCACCTGATGACTATTAGCAAGCCTAGCTAATTTAGCCCTACCCCCAACAATTAACCTGATCGGAGAATTATTCATAGTAATATCAACCTTCTCATGATCTAACATGACCACAGGAAAAACCATAGCCTTGACTAGACGAACCTTTGTTGGCAAAATAATGTCTCTGCTTTTGAATATGCTATCTAGGTTGGTCATAACTTTCCTTCCAAGGAGTAAGCGTCTTTTAATTTCATGGTTGCAGTCACCATCTGCAGTGATTTTGGAGCCCAGAAAAATAAAGTCTGACACTGTTTCCACTGTTTCCCCATCTATTTCCCATGAAGTGATGAGACCGGATGCCATGATCTTCGTTTTCTGAATGTTGAGCTTTAAGCCAACTTTTTCACCCTCCACTTTCACCTTCATCAAGAGGCTTTTGAGTTCCTCTTCACTTTTCCACAAGGGTGGTTTCATCTGCATATCTGAGGTTATTGATATTTCTCCCGGCAATCTTGATTCCAGCTTGTGCTTCTTCCAGTCCAGCGTTTCTCATGATGTACTCTGCATATAAGTTAAATAAGCAGGGTGACAATATACAGCCTTGATGTACTCCTTTTCCTATTTGGAACCAGTCTGTTGTTCCATGTCCAGTTCTAACTGTTGCTTCCTGACCTGCATACAGATTTCTCAACAGGCAGATCAGGTGGTCTGGTATTCCCATCTCTTTCAGAATTTTCCACAGTTTATTGTGATCCACACAGTCAAAGGCTTTGGCATAGTCAATAAAGCAGAAATAGATGTTTTTCTGGAACTCTCTTGCTTTTTCCATGATCCAGCGGATGTTGGCAATTTGATCTCTGGTTCCTCTGCCTTTTCTAAAACCAGCTTGAACATCAGAAAGTTCATGGTTCACATATTGCTGAAGCCTGGCTTGGAGAATTTTGAGCATTACTTTACTAGCGTGTGAGATGAGTGCAATTATGTGGTAGTTGGAGCATTCTTTGGCATTGCCTTTCTTTGGGATTGGAATGAATACTGACCTTTTCCAGTCCTGTGGCCACTGCTGAGTTTTCCAAATTTGCTGGCACATTGAGTGCAGCACTTTCACAGCACCATCTTTCAGGATTTGGAATAGCTCAACTGGAATTCTATCATCTCCACTAGCTTTATTCATAGTGATGCTTTCTAAGGCCCACTTGACTTCACATTCCATGATGTCTGGCTCTAGGTCAGTGATCACACCATCAGGATTATCTGGGTCATGAAGATCTTTTTTGTACAATTCTTCTGTGTATTCTTGCCATTTCTTCTTAATATCTTCTGCTTCTGTTAGGTCCATACCATTTCTGTCCTTTATCAAGCCCATCTTTGCATGAAATGTTCCTTTGGTATCTCTGATTTTCTTGAATAGATCTCTAGTCTTTCCAATTCTGTTGTTTTCCTCTATTTCTTTGCATTGATTGCTGAAGAAGGCTTTCTTATCTCTTCTTGCTATTCTTTGGAACTCTGCACTCAGATGCTTATATCTTTCCTTTTCTCCCTTGCTTTTTGCTTCTCTTCTTTTCACAGCTATTTGTAAGGCTTCCCCAGACAGCCATTTTGCTTTTTTGCATTTCTTTTCCACGGGGATGGTCTTGATCCCTGTCTACTGTACAATGTCACAAACCTCATTCCATAGTTCATCAGGCACTCTATCTATTAGATCTAGGCCCTTAAATCTATTTCTCACTTCCACTGTATAATCATAAGGGATTTGATTTAGGTCATACCTGAATGGTCTAGTGGTTTCCCCTACTTTCTTCAATTTAAGTCCGAATTTGGCAATAAGGAGTTCATGGTCTGAGCCCCAGTCAGCTCCTGGTCTTGTTTTTGCTGACTGTATAGAGCTTCTCCATCTTTGGCTGCAAAGAATATAATCAATCTGATTTTGGTGTTGACCATCTGGTGATGTCCATGTATAGAGTCTTCTTTTGTGTTGTTGGAAGAGGGTGTTTGCTATGACCAGTGCATTTTCTTGGCAAAACTCTATTAGTCTTTGCCCTGCTTCATTCCGTATTCCAAGGCCAAATTTGCCTGTTACGCCAGGTGTTTCTTGACTTCCTACTTTTGCATTCCAGTCCCCTATAATGGAAAGGACTTCTTTTTGGGGTGTTAGTTCTCAAAGGTCTTGTAGGTCTTCATAGAACCGTTCAACTTCAGCTTCTTCAGTGTTACTGGTTGGGGCATAGACTTGGATTACTGTGATATTGAATGGTTTGCCTTGGAAACGAACAGAGATCATTCTGTCGTTTTTGAGATTGCATCCAAGTACTGCATTTCGGACTCTTTTGTTGACCATGATGGCTACTCCATTTCTTCTGAGGGATTCCTGCCCGCAGTAGTAGATGTAATGGTCATCTGAGTTAAATTCACCCATTCCAGTCCATTTCAGTTCACTGATTCCTAGAATGTCGACATTCACTCTTGCCATCTCCTGTTTGACCACTTCCAATTTGCCTTGATTCCTGGACCTGACATTCCAGGTTCCTATGCAATATTGCTCTTTACAGCATCGGACCTTGCTTCTATCACCAGTTACATCCACAACTGGGTATTTTTTTGCTTTGGCTCCATCCCTTCATTCTTTCTGGAGTTATTTCTCCACTGATCTCCAGTAGCATATTGGGCATCTACCGACCTGAGGAGTTCTTCTTTCAGTATCCTATCATTTTGCCTTTTCATACTGTTTATGGGGTTCTCAAGGCAAGAATACTAAAGTGGTTTGCCATTCCGTTCTTCAGTGGACCACATTCTGTCAGATCTCGCCACCATGACCTGCCCATCTTGGGTTGTCCCATGGGCATGGTTTAGTTTCATTGAGTTAGACAAGGCTGTGGTCCTAGTGTGATTAGATTGACTAGTTTTCTGTGAGTATGGTTTCAGTGTGTCTGCCCTCTGATGCCCTCTTGCAACATCTACCGTCTTACTTGGGTTTCTCTTACCTTGGGCATGGGGTATCTCTTCATGGCTGCTCCAGCAAAGTGCAGCCAATGCTGCTTACCTTGGACGAGGGGTATCTCCTCACCACTGCCCTTCCTGACCTTCAACATGGGATAGTTCCTCTAGGCCCTCCTGTGCCTGTGGGGTTGGTCCTCCAGGGTTGCTCCTCCCACCCACTGCCCCTGGCCTTGGGTTTAGCGGGGTGGGATAGCTCCTCCCACCTGCCGCCCCTGGCCTCAGACGTGGGGTAATTCCTCTCGTCGCTGCCCTGATCTTGGACGCTGGGTATCTCCTCTCGGCCGCCCCCCCTGACCTTGGACGCGGGGTAGCTCCTCTCGGCCGTTCCTGCGCCATCGCAGTCTGGCACTCTCGGCCACTGCCCCTGACCTCGGACGTGGGGTGACTCCTCTTGGCTGCTGCCCTTTGGGCATGGGGTCCTCCCAGCTTCTGCCCCTGACCTCGGCCATGGGGTAGCTCCTCTCAGCCGTGCTTAGCGTGCCCGTCGCAGCCACCTGCGCTTTAGCGCGCCCGTTGCAGCTGCCTGTGCTTTGGACCACAGCCTTATCTAACTAGATGAAACTATGAGCCATGTCCCATGTACAGTCACCCAAGATGGATGGGTCATGGTGGAGAGTCCTGACAAAACGTGGTCCACTGGAGAAGGGAATGGCAAGCCACTTCAGTATTCTTGCCTTGAGAACCCCATAAACAGTATAAAGGGAGGGACTGGTGGTGGGGAAAAGTGGGTCTTGCTCTGGTGGGCAGGGTGTTGCTCAGTAAGGCTTTAATCCAATTATCTGCTGATGGGTGGGGTTGCACTCCCTCCCTGATAGTTTTTTTTTGGCCTGTAGCCCTGGGGCTACAGGCTCTATGGTCAGGTTAATGGCGACCTCCAAGAGTGTTTATGCCAAAGGGGACCTTCCCAGACAACTGCTGCCCATCTGCCCATTCCTGCGGTGAGACCCTGCTGACCCACACCTCCACAGGAACCCTCGAACACTAACAGGTAGCTTTGCTTCAGTTTCCTATGGAGTCACTGCTCCTTTCCTCTGAGGCTTGGTGCATGCAAGGTTTTGTTTGTGCCTTTGTAACCTGAAGTCTCTCTTTCCCCCAGTCCTGTGGAAGTCTTGTAATCAAATCCCACTGGGCTTCAAGGTCAGATTTCCCGGGATTCCTAGTCCTTTTGTCGGGTCCTCAGCCTGGGAAGCCAAAGTGGGGTTCCAAACCTTCACAACAGTGGGAGAACTTTTTTGGTATTATTGTTCTCCAGTTTGTGGGTCACCCATCTGGCAGGTATGGGATTTGCCTTTATCGTGATTGTGCCCCTGCTACCATCTCACTGAGGCTTCTTCTTTGTCTTGGAGCATGGGGTATCTTTTTTTGGTAGGTTCCATGGGGTCATACAGAGTTGGACACGACTGAAGCAACTTAGCAGCAGCAGCAGCATCCTCCTGTCAATGGTTGTTTAATAGCTAGTTATGATTTTGGTGCTCTTGCAGGAGGAGATGAGCGCAGGTCCTTCTACTCTGCCATCTTGAACTGGAAGTCCCTCTCGGCTAAGGGCCTTCAGACAACCATTTTACCTTTTTGCATTTCTTTTTGTTGGGAATGCTTTTGATCACTGCCTGCTATACAACGTTACAAACCTCCTTCCATAGTTCTTCAGGCACTCATCTATCAGATTTAACCACTTGAATCTATTTGTCACTTCTACTGTATAATCATAAGGAATTTAATTTAGGTCATACCTGAATGGCCTAATGGTTTTCCCTACTTTCTTAAATTTAAGTCTGAATTTGGCAATAAGGAGTCCATAATCTGAGCCACAGTCAGCTCCAAGTCTTGTTTCTGCTGACTGTATAAAGTTTCTCCATCTTCAACTGCAAATAATATAATCAATCAGATTTTGCTATTGACCACTTGTTGATGTCCGTGTGTAGAGTCATCTCTTGTGTTGTTGGTAGAGGGCGTTTGCTATGACCAATGTGTTCTCTTGGAAAAATTCTGTTAGGCTTTGTCCTGCTTCATTTTGTACTCCAAAGCCAAACTTGCCTTTTACTTCAGGTATCTCTTGACTTCCTACTTTCGCATTCCAGACACCTATGATGAAAAGGATGTCTTTTCTTGGTGCTAGTTCTAGAAGGTCTTTAGGTTTCATAGAACCATTCAACTTCACGTTCTTTGGCATTAGTGGTTGGGGCATAGACATGGATTACTGTGATATTGAATGATTTGCCTTGAAAATGAACCAAGATCATTCTGTCATTTTTGAGATTGCACCCAAGTACTGCATTTTGGACTCTTGTATGAGTAGTATGAGGGCTACTCCAGTTCATCTAAGAGATTCCTGCCCACAGTAGTAGATGCAATGGTCAACTGAATTAAATTCACCCATTCCCTTCCATTTTAGTTCACTGATTCCTAAAATGTTGATGTTCACTCTTGCCATCTCCTGTTGACCACTTCCAATTTACCTTGATTCATGGACCTAACATTCCATCCTATGCAACATTGTTCTAACAGTGTTGGACTTTACTTTCACCACCAGACACATCCACAACTTGGCATTGTTTCTGCTTTGACTCAGCCTCTTCATTCCTTCTTGAGGTATTTCTCTGCTCTTCTCCAGCAGCATATTGGGCACCTACTGACCTAGGGAGTTCATCTTTCAGTGCCATATATTTTTGCCTTTTCATATTGTTCATGGGGTTCTCAAGGTAAGAATGCTGAAGTGGTTTACCATTCCCTTCTCCAGTGGACCACGTTTTGTCAAAACTCTCCACCATTGACCCATCCATCTTGGGTGGCCCTACGTGTCATGGCTGGGCTCAGTAATAATCATGTAGATAAAGCTTATTGAGTACATACTACATAAGAAGCATTCATATAAATATGAACTTATTTAATCCAAAAAATAACTTTATGAGACAGGTCTTATTTTTATCCTTGTTAAACAGATGAAGAAATGGAGGCACAGTGAGGTCAAGCCACTTACACAGCTAGAAAGTGACAATGCTAACATTAAAATCCAGGCAGTCTAGCTAGTCCGGCTAGTTTGGGGATACTCTAACTCCTCAAGGGTCTAGGTGACCAGAAATAGTGGGTCTGGTCTGAGAAGGCTGTCTCAGGAACATGGGTAGTCTCAAGGCTTGTTTGGCGCTCAGGGCCTAGAGAAAAGGATCCAGAAAGCCCTGGGGCAGAAAGCAGGCCTGCTAAGATTAGGAAGTCATAAGTGAGAGCAGAGAAGGTGGACTCCTAGAGGAGGAAGACCAGGAAGACTTGCGAAGAGTTTATTTATCTATTTGTTTACCATTGCACTATATGGAATGTGGTATCTTAGTTCCGTGACAAGGGATCATACCCATACCTCCTGCATTCGAAGTGCAGAGTCTTAACCACTGGACCACCAGGGAAGTTGAGTCTAGATAGACCACATGAGAAAGGCCTGTGAGCCTGCCATGGAGAAAGCTGGCTAGGGACAGAGGAGCCCTAAAACAGAGAGGAATTGGCGTGGGGAAAAACACAAGGAAACATCCAATGGGAGACTTTCCATAGGGAAGGGGCTTGAGCACCAAGTATGAGGGTAATACTGAGGGTGGGGAGTTGGTAAGGAGGCAAGTGGGAACTCAACAACTGAGTCACACACTCCTCTACCCATACACCCAACAGGGCTCTCTTTGGGACACCTGTCTCAAATGCTCTAACTAGTTGATTATTAAATAACATACTGATCATGACCTGGGCTTTGGCTTTAGATAGATAAGAGTTTCTGGTCCTAGCTTTACAACTCACCAGCTTCCTGAAAGTGAAAGTGAAGTCGTTCAGTCGTGTCCAACTCTTTGCGACCCCATGGACACCAGGCTCCTCCATCCATGGGATTTTCTAGGCAAGAGTACTGGAGTGGGTTGCCATTTCCTTCTCTAGGGAATATTCCCAACCCAGGGATCGAACCCAGGTCTCCCACATTGTAGACAGACGCTTTACCATCTGAGCCACCAGGGAAGTCCTATCCTCTCTGAATTCCCGGTCCTCATCTGTAAAATGGCGATAATAGTAATTACCTTATGGAATGATTGTAAGGATTAAATGAATTACAGGTTATCCAGCACTTAGCATAGGGCCTAGAAGAAAGGGCTCAATAAATAATGACCCTTGGACAGCAAGGACATCAAACCAGTCAATCATAAAGGCAATCAGTCCTGAATATTCATTGGAAGGACTGATGCTGAAGCTGAGGCTCCAATACTTTGGGCACCTGATAAGAACTGATTCATTAGAAAAGACCCTGATGCTGGGAAAGATTGAAAGCAGGAGAAGAAAGGGATGACATAGGATGAGATGGTTGTCATCACTGGCTCAATGGACATGAGTTTGAGCAAGCTCCAGGAGTTGGTGATGGACAGGGAAGCCTGACGTCCATGCGGTTGCAAAGAGGTGGACATGACTGAGTGACTGAACTGAACTCAGTCATTTAAAAGTTTAATTTCAAAGTATTTTGGGATTTTATAGAAATTTGTTATTGATTTCTAATTTAATCTTATTGCTTTCAGAGCACATGCTCTTTATTATCAGTATTTTTAAATGTATTTAGACTTGTTTTGTGGTACAGCATATCTTAACCATGTGCAGCTACTGTTGGGTGGAATATACTACAAATGTCCATAGGCAAAATTGATTGATAAATTTTTCTGTATGTGATTTTTTTTTTTTTTACTTTATAATACTGTATTGGTTTTGCCATACATCAACATGCATCTGCCACGGGCACCAGGATGATTGATAAATTTAAGTCTTCTATTTCCAAGTTGATTTTACCTACTGTTCTATGAATTACTGCAAGATGATTTTTAAAATTTCTAGCCAAAACTTTACATTTGTCTATTTCTCCCTTCAGTTTTATTTTTGTGTATGTTGCTTTATGTATTTTTTTTTTTACTTTATGTAATTTAAAGGGGTTGTTATTAGGTACATATATATTTAAGATGATTGCTTTTTGATAAATTGAGCCCTTTATCATTGTATAATGTATCTCTTTATCCCAAGTAACAGTTTTTGTTCAAATCTACTTTTCTGATATGAATATAGCCACTCCAGGTTTCTTATGATTAGTGTTCTCATTGTATATATTTTCCCATCATTTTACTCTCAACTTATCTGCATATTTGTGCCAAAGTCTACTTATATTTAATGCAGTTATAGATATGGTTGGATATAAGTCTCCCATCTTGGTAGTTGTTTTCAATTTATCCTATTACTCTTTATTCTTTTTTGTTTCTTTTCCTATCTTCTAGATTAACTGAGTATTTTGTAATATTCTAATTTATCTCCAGAAATGATGCATTAGCTATAGTTCTATGTTTTATTTTTTAGTAGTTGCTTTAGATTTAACAGTATTCATCTTTAACTTATCATAGTATACTTTCAGATAATACTATACCACTTTTATGTATAAGTAAGAATCCTGCAACAGTATACTTCTTTTCTCACCTCCCATTCTCTGTGCTATTATCGTCTTACATTTCATTTTTGTGTTATAAACTCTAAAATACATTGTTATTATTTTTGTTTTAAATAGATAATTATCTTTTAAAGAAATTTTACAGTGAGGGGTCTTTTTATATTTACCCACATTTACCACTTCTGATGCTCTTCATTCCTTTATGCAAATCCAAGTTTCAGTTTTGTATCATTTTCCTTCTGCCTGAAGAACTTCCTTTACCATTTATTATAGTAAATATGTCCTGGTGATAAATTCTGCCAGCTTATTTTTGTTTGAAAAAAGTCTTTATTTTACTTAATTCTTAAAAGGTATGTTTTGTTGAGTATAGAATCTTGTTTGATAGGTTTTCTTTTCTCTCAGCACTTTCAAGAGGTTCTACTGTCTTCTGTCCTTCATAGTATCCCTCATAATACTTAGCAGCTTTTAACAATCTTCATTCCTCTATACACAATAGGCCTCTTTTACTCTGGCTGCTTTAAAATGTTTTTATCACTGATTTTCAGAACTTTGATTATGATGCTCCTTGATGTGGTTCTCTTTGTGTTTATCCTTCATTAAATGACTTAGATTTGTGAGTTCATAGTTTCTACCAAACTTGTAAAAATTTAGCCATTATTTCTTCTAATATTTTTCTGTCCCTCTCTGGAACTTTAATTACATGCATATTAATCCACTTGATACTGTCCCACATGTCACTGAAGCTCTTTTTTAAAATATTTTTTTGTTTCATTTTTCCTATTACTTTGTATTCAGATTCAATGAAATCTTTCTCTGCAATGTCTAATCTGTTATGAACTGAATGTATCCCCATCTTCCTATGTTGAAACCCTAATCCCTCAATGTAATCAATGTAACTGTATTTGAAGATGGGGCTATGGAGTTGGTTAGGTAAGGGTGGGGGCCTGGTCTGATGGGATTATTACCCTTATAAGAAGAAATACAAGAGAGATTGATCTCTCTTTCAAGGAAAAGCCATGTGAGCACCCAGCATGAGGGCAGCAACCTGTAAGCCAGAAAGAGGGCTCCCACTAGAATCCAATCATGCTGGTACTCTGATTTCAGACTTTTAGCCTCCAGAACGGTGAGAAAATAAAATGCTGTTGTTTAAGCTATCCAGCCTATGGTATCTTGTTATGGCAGCCAAAGCAGACTAATACATAATTCTACCAGTGAAATTTTGATTTATTTTTATAGCATCTATTTTTTCTTCATTAGGCTCACATTTTCCTTTAAGTCCTTAAGCATATTGAGCATATTTAAAAGCCCTTTTAATGGTCTTGTCTGTTAATTATATCACCTCTATCATTTCTGGGTCTATTCCAATTGACTGATTTTTCTCCTGATTATAGGAGAAAATTTTCTCCTGATTTTAGGTCACATTTATTTTTTTCTGCTTCTTTGCTGCCTACTAACTTTTGATTGAATAACTGACATGAATTTTATATAATTGAGTGTTGAATTTTATCATATTCCTTTGATGAGTGTTAGACTTTGTTCTGGTAGGAAGTTAAACTCTTTGCTTGAGGCTTGTTTTTAAACTTTTAAAAAGCAGATTTAGAGTACTCTTTATTTTACTGCTAAAGTGTGACTCTTTTGTGAGGCTCTTGCTATAACTAGTGGAAATTTAAATAATTTCTGGCTTTGTGTGAAGCTAGGAATTGTTAAGATACAGAGGGGAGCAGAGATTGAGGGGTTTTTGATGATTTGGGTTTGGAAGGATAAGAGGTAGAGAGGAACTACTGAATGGTGGTGTCAGTCACCTACAGTTAATAGGTGGCACAACTATTTACAGCTGGCGGGGAAGACATTACTCATCTTCCCCATTTTAAAGATAGAAAAGTGAATCCCAAAGGAGGAAAAAATTTGCCTCAAACCATAACAGCCTGGGACTTGGCAGAAGAGATCCTGTTCTGTAAGAGATCCCTACACCTGGCCACCTGACTTCCTATCCTACAAAGCTCCCTCTATATCAGCCTACAGCCCTGGCCATGCCTGCAGGAACCTAGGAAAAGCTGGCGGACTGAGACCCAGGGAGAGGAATGCAGGGAGGGTCTTATAGCAAATTCTGGGAAGTGGTGGCTATTGAAAGAGATATTGGGGAGGAGAAGATAGAGCTGGGAGAAAAGCAAAAGCACTTCCACCCAGGCAGCAGCTGCTCCCAAATATGTCACAACTCATCAAAGAGGCAGAAATAGAAGCTGTCCAGGGAGTAGGAGGGGGTGGGGTGGCATGCTAGGACTCTTAGCCCACAGGGAGGAGAGAATTGAGCGGCTGGAAGAGAAGGGGGACAGGTGGGGTGTGCTGTTAGAGACGAGTATGACACACACATGCTAGGCAGTTCTAGGTAGGCTGAAGTGGGTCCACAGAACATCCCAGTTGTCCTTCAGTGAGCTTGAGTATGGGAGCAGAGCGGAGATGGGAAAAGGACAGACTAGCCAAGGAAACCTGCCTGCTCTGACGCTATGAATCGATCTTTAGAGCTGCATCTGATTTAAACACTCAAAACAGTCCTTCTACCCCCATCCCAGGAGTACTTCCTCCAGCCCCACATGCTGTGTCAGAAAAAGAATGTCACCTCTCAAAGGGCCACTGGACTCATTCAATCCAGCATCTTGATTTACAAACAGGAGAGTTCAGAAATGGGGACAGTAACGTGCCCTAACTCCGTATCTAGGGTTCCTTCTTCCTCTTTCTCTGAACTGTCTCAACTGGGAGCTGAAGGTCAAGCCCTCACAGAAGCATGAACTACTCATAAGAAATCCTCACCTATATTTTCCCCAAGTTCCTCAGGTTTACACTGCCACGTACTCTGCTAAGCCCTGTTTTGCTTATTTTAAAAAGTAGCTCTGCACTTTGTGTCTACCAACCACCTCTCCATGACCCTCACTTCCTGAGGACCCTACCACCTCCAGACCTGCACTTCCCCACCCCAACGCCAGAGATTCTTGATGAATGAGCCTGGCCCTGAGCTCCAGATTCCAGGCAGGGACGGATTTCCCAGTGGTAATTTGATGCTCAGTTCTCAGTGGAAACAATGTGCTGTCTCCGGAGGCCTGGAGCCCTCCCCTCCCCCTCATTTCTCCACCATGACTCCCATCTGCATCCAAACCTCTCCTCCTTTCTTAAGACTTCAGGATTCCCCCTGGTCTTTCCAGCCAATTGTCTCACCCTTCTCTTGTGTCTTCTATTCATTTCTCCATCACTACCTCTCCCAATAGCTCTCTAAACACTCTATTTGAAACCTAGAGCACCTCCCATTCCCTTGCTGCCTCCCACCTATAGCCTCAGGCTTACCTGGAAAACATGTATTCACAGCACACTTCTTCACCTGTCAGCCTCAGAGGGGGAGAGGAGGCACCTTCATTCAGCTCCGAGGACTAAACTCAGGCTAAGAGCCAACACCTTTCACACTTCTGACGCTAGTGCTCTGTGCACCCGATATATAAAAAGAATAAGGTGCACTAGCTAATTTTTAGACTACCTCACCGTTTGGACATTCTATGATTCTGTGATCTCTTCTCACCCTGCTACAAAGTCCTAAAAATAATGCTGATTGGCATGCCATGTTCTTGCATCTAAGTCCTATTGAAATGCACATGTATTCTGCCACCCAGCTCCCACCTGGTCCTCATTCATAATACCAGAGAACTAGCCTAGGCAAACAAAATGTGGGGCCTGTCTGGAGAAACCAGAGGCTCCCACCCTTCCAGAACCTCCTCCTTGATCCTTTATACCTACGCATGTGAGACTCTGGGATAGGAAACTTGCTTTGATGTAAGTCAAGCAAATTAGCAGCCTAGGTCAGCCCCGCTGCGAGGTCAGTAGGGACTGGAAGATCCTGGGTATCAGACAGCTGGGACTGGGTATGCAGCAGATGCAGAAACAGAGTCAGGAGCAGGTGAAAGGGATCTCTGAGCATTTTGAAATTCAACCAGTACCATGCAAATGAGATCAGCCCAGCATGCAAATAGACAGAATCAAGCTGAGACAGTCAGGGTAGAGGCACAAACAGCCTGGCTCTGGAGCCTTGGACAGGGACAAGGACTTCCTCTGGAGGAAGCAGGACTGCTAGAAGAGGAGGCTACAGTCAGAGCAGGGGGCCCTGAGTGCCCGCGCCAGCAGGGGTAGGGATTAAGACCTGACGCCCTGCTGTCAGGTTAGAGCTGACGGATCACCACTGGTGGCAGAGCACAAAGGCTGTTCTGTGCTTGGCACCAACGTGTTCCCATCCATCAGAGGGCGGTCAGCATGGAGCAGAGGAATATGCACGGGGGGGCCTCTAGGGGCAACTTTTCCACAGTTCAGCTCTGAGAGACGAACAAGGTGAGAAAAGGGCCAGTCTCTCCATTAGGGTTCTGAGGTCAGAGACACTTGGGCCACCCTAATTTCTCAGTCCTGGAAAGGTCTGTGCCTCACAGCTGGGATTTAACATAGTCCACAAGCCACTTACTTGGACAGACAGACACAAATACATCCACAGACAGGGATTCATTGAAACCCAGACACAAGGTCACCCTCATCTCCCAGTCCTGTCCTCACATTTGGTCAGAAGCAAGTGATACACAGACATAAGCCTAAACTCACACCCAGACTGAGGGCAGGAACTGACTTTATTTGCCACTCTTGCCAATGTCCAGTCTTGCCCAGGGAATGATAGAGAGTAGGCTCTCAGGAAACTGAGTTGAGCAGAGAAAGGAATAAATGAATAAATTCCTTCTCTGGATTATATTACGCACTGTTTCTAGCCTACTCTATTATCACTGACTTTGTATAATCATCTTCCCATGGGTGAAGTGAAGATGGCAGAAAGACCACGTCTTATTCACATTAGTGACTCTGACATCCAGCACAAGGTACACATTATGTAATCTTTGAATGAAAAAGTGAATGAATAACTGTATACACACATGGCATGGGGTCATGTTTTCCCTCTCTCATTCCTGTTGTTCTGATCCCCTGGAGACAACGAATACAACCAGAGAAATAGCCTGAGAGAGAGGCCAGGAGTGGAGGAGAGGATACAACAAGGAACGGAATGAACGTTTTAGGGGTGTTTCCATGTGCCAGGTGCCCTTTCATTAATACAGCAACGATTCCCCTAGCATGCACATGTACCATTTCTTTACCAGCTGAAACTTGCATCCTCTCCCAGTCGAGCCCACCCTCTTATCTCTGAGTGGCTTCTGCAGGTCTTCAGCACTTGGCACTGCATCATTTTCATGGTCTTCTATGTGGTCGCCTTGCCTCAAGTCCTTCCCTGCTGCCAGGTGGGCCTCCTCTCATCTTTGCAGGCTTGTCCAGTCATCCACTTACCTGAACCCTGAGCTCCATATAAGCTCATCTACCCAATGATCTACCTGCCTTCTTCTCCTCATCCAAATCCTACCATTTCTCCAAGATCCAACCCAGGGATCTCCTCCCCTTCCACAGAGACTCCAGCCTTTGGTGGTTTTGATTTTCTATAAACTGAAACATTCATTTGATGAACCCACTCATTTGCAATAGGTCATAACCCCATGTTTACTGCTGAATTAAAACATCTCTCTCTCTTGCACTGTAATTTAACATTTGCACAGTATCCATACTCACCAACTAGATAGTTCAGTTCAATTGCTCAGTTGTGTCCAACCCTTTGCAACCCCATGGACTGCAGCATGCCAGACCTCCCTGTCCATCACCAACTCCCAGAGTTTACCCAAACTCATGTCCATTGATTCAGTGATACCATCCAACCATCTCATCCTCTGTTGTCCTCTTCTCCTGCCCTCAATCTTTCCCAGGATCATCTTTTCCATTGAGACAGCTCTTCGAATCGGGTGGCCAAAGTATTGGAGTTTCAGCTTCAACATTAGTCCTTCCAATGAAAACTCAAGACTGATCTCCTTTAGGATGGACTGGCTGGATCTCCTTGCAGTCCACGGGACTCTCAAGAGTCTTCTCCAGCACCACAGTTCAAAGACATCAATTCTTTGGCGCTCAGCTTTCTTTATAGTCCAACTCTCACATCCATACATGACCACTGGAAAAACCACAGCCTTGACTAGATGGACTTTTGTTGGCAATGTAATGTCTCTGCTTTTTAATATGCTGTCTAGGTTGGTCATAGCTTTTCTTCCAAGGAGCAAGCATCTTTTAATTTCATGGCTGCAGTCACCATCTGCAGTGATTTTGCAGCCCCCCAAAATAAAGTCTGCCACTGTTTCCACTGTTTCCCCATTTATTTGCCATGAAGTGATGGGACCAGGTGCCATGATCTTAGTTTTCTGAATGTTGAGCTTTAAGCCAACTTTTTCACTCTCTGCTTTAACTTTTGTTAAGAGGCTCTTTAGTCCTTCTTCACTTTCTGCCATAAGGGTGGTGTCAACAGCAGATCTGAAGTTATTGATATTTCTCCCAGCAATCTTGATTCCAGCTTATGCTTCATCCAGCCCTGCATTTTCATGAGGTACTCTTCATATAAGTTATATAAGCAGGGTGATGATATACAGCCTTGATGTACTCCTTTTCCCAGTTGGAACCAGTCTATTAAGATCCTAGAAATAATCACAGAACAAGCTCAATTCTCCTGCTTCCATTTTTAGAGGATGAGGTCACATTGTTTAAGAGTGTGGCAGACCGGATCCCAAAAGGACAAAACAGTGCAATTTCTGGGTTTCTATAGTAACTTCAACATCACTCTTTTTCTCAGCACTCAGAATTTGAGTGTAAACTGAGGCAAGGGTTTTCTTTTTTCTTTTCTTGGTGGGGTGTTAGAAATATTAATAGATTCTTCTTCAGCCTATCTGAAAGTGAAAGTCGCTCAGTCGTGTCTGACTCTATGTGACCCCGTGGACTATAGAGTCTATGGAATTCTTCAGGCCAGAATACTGGAGTGGGTAGCCATTCCCTTTTTCAGGGGATCTTCCCAATGCAGGGATCGAACTCAGGTCTCCCACACTGGAGATGGATTCTTTACCAACTGAGCCATGAGGGAAGCCCAAGAATACTGAAGAGGGTAGATTCTCCCTTTTCCAGCGGATCTTCTAGACCTAGCAATCAAACCAGGGCCTCCTGCATTGCAGGCAGATTCTTTACCAACTGAGCTATCAGGAACCCCTCAGCTATCAGCCTATCTGGTCAGGATCAAAGCAAAGTTTACAACCCATAGCTCCTATACTGCCACTTTTTATCACACTAGTAAAACCAAAACCCAGATTAAGGCCTTGTTGCTTCCCCTCAACATGCTTGGGTTAAAAAAAAATGTCTAGCTATGTACCCTCCTCATCTCTGTTCCTTATCTCAAAGGACACATTTTTGGGATAGCAACATTTTTCTGCTCCTCACCATAGACAAAGAGAGGGTGGAATGCTGCATTTTTCAAGCTCTATTCAGATCTCACCTCCCCTGTAAAGTCTTCCCCAAGACTCCAGCACAGTTCCTCTTCCTCTTATTATCCTTGCCACCAGCTGGAACTTGTAATATCAGTCTCATCTGTCATTTGAGAAGAAATGAGGCTAAGTCCAGAGTGTTTTAGGGGACAAAAAAACTGGGATCAAAGGATAGAAGATTCAGGGTGCAGGCTGCAGTTTAAAACCCAGAAGGGCTTCCTGCTCACCAGTGGAATGGGCTGCCTTAAGAAGTCAGCAGATGTTGGACAATGGCTACCTGGGAAGGGGATTCAGGCATCAGGGGTTGAGCAGAACTAGGTGGCCAGCAGGGTCTACTAGATGGAAAGGTCCTCAAGGGTAGAGACACTGCCTTGGGCATCCCTGTGATTCTTCAGTCCTAAGACTGAGACTTGTTCGCTGCTGATCTCTGAGGCCTGCCTACTGTATTGGGATCATTGTTCCCTCAGACCCCAAAGCCTCAGCTGAGAGGTGATCACATACTGAGAAGCCCAAAGATTAAGCAGTCCCTCCTCCACCTGACATTTGAGATCTGTGTGGTATATATAAAGCTGATGGCTCAGATGGGAAGACCAGAGCAACCCAGCCAAGTGGTCAAGGAGAGGGTATATTTAAACTGCATTTGAAGGTCTCTGCTTTCTCTCCTTCCCTCCTCACCCACATTAAGGAGCCAGGAAAATCCTGGTGTCTAAATTGGGTAGGAAACAAGTTGAAAAGATGACATGGGAAGACAGATAAATGATTCAGAGTCAGAAAGGGAGGAGACAGAGGACTGATCTTGACCTTGCCACTGTGGGAAAGATGGTGATGTGTAGACTGTAAATTCCAATCTCTGCTCTGACGCTGGTCAGCTGTATTAAAGAGAAAACTTCCACTGACTCCTACCAAAAAGGAGAAAACAAGACCGAAAAATTCCCTTTGCCTCAGTTTATCCACAATCACATGAGACCTAAGAAATACATGATGCCAAAACTGCTTTGAAAACCTAAAAGTTGAATCCATCTGCCAATCCTTCTTACCCTGGAGTATCCATACATGTCCACAAACTGAAGTGCTCTCACCCTCTGGAAAGGGAATCTTTTGAAGAGTTTGATCTCACCAATACAGTCTGGGTAAGGCGCTATGAGGAAGCAGGGAGATGAATAGACTGACTTCCCACGGGCCCTTCCAGCCTAAACCTGCTCCTTCCTTGTCCTTCCCCCACCCCACCCCTCTTCTTTGAGGCTAGCAGCAGGCAGGCCGCCCAGCTAGGAGTAATTGAAAGGAGCAGATGAGGGGAGAATGTGTGTCCTCCCCCAGCTTCCCGGCCCCCACGGGGGCTGTCGAGAAATGAAAACTAGTCAGATTACACCCTGTGGCCTCCCTCCCAGTGCACGGGAGCCAGCTAGGGGTAGGCTGGCTGGGGCAGGGGCCGGGGTGGTGTGTGCAGGGGGAGAGGGAAGGGGAATCACGTCTAATCCACTGTAAACGTCTTGATGTGCAGCAACAGCTTAGAGGGGGGCTCAGGTTTCTGTGGCGTTGGCTATATTTATCTCTGGTTCCATGCCAGCGGGGAGGGTTTAAATGGCACCCAGCAGTTGGCGTGAGGGGCCGCAGGAGCTTGGGGGCTGGTGGCAGGAACAAGTCTCTTCTGACCCCATGGAGCTGTATGAGACCTCTCCCTACTTCTATCAGGAACCTCACTTCTATGACGGGGAGAACTACCTGCCTGTCCACCTCCAGGGCTTCGAGCCGCCAGGCTATGAGCGGGCTGAGCTCAGCCTGAGCCCTGAGGCTCGCGTGCCCCTTGAAGACAAGGGGCTGGGGCCCGCGGAGCACTGCCCGGGCCAGTGCCTGCCGTGGGCGTGTAAGGTGTGTAAGAGGAAGTCGGTGTCTGTGGACCGGCGGCGCGCCGCCACGCTGAGAGAGAAGCGCAGACTCAAGAAGGTGAATGAAGCCTTCGAGGCTCTCAAGAGGAGCACCCTGCTCAACCCCAACCAGCGGCTGCCCAAAGTGGAGATCCTGCGCAGCGCCATCCAGTACATAGAGCGCCTGCAGGCCCTGCTCAGCTCCCTCAACCAGGAGGAGCGCGACCTGCGCTACCGAGGCGGGGGCGGACCCCAGCCGGCGGTAAGTGGCCACCTCACCCGCCTGCCCGGGCAGGGGGCACAGGGGGCATCTGGACAGCCTCAGGGGACCCCATTGTGGGCTCAGTCAGATGGCTGGAGCAGGAGCCAGGCAGGGTCTTAGGAGGCTGCCGGATGCCTTTCCTTTGTTACAGCTGGACCACCCAGCTGACCTCCTGTGTCCCCGTGTCCTTTCCAGACAAGACAAAGGCAACCGGGAGGAGAGGCATGTGGAGGGGGTGGCACAGGCCTTTAGGAGGGGTCCAGAAGCAAGTCCAGAGTCAGCTGGATGGGGAGGAAGGTTAACCCCAGCGTCTGGTGTTAGGGCCTCAAAGGCAAGGTCAAGCGTACCTCAGAAGACTGCTTCGCCCCTTAGCCAACCCCATCCTGGGTATGGCCAGCAGAGAGGAAACCCACTCAGCCTCCCTCACGGAACCCCAACAGGCCTGCACAGAAGTCGGTCTAGTTGAGCCAGACACTCTGTCTCCTTCACCCCTATCCCAGAGTCAGGAAACCACAGAGCCCTCCTTAATCTGGGTGCCCTATAGGGGCAGAATCACCCCCCACCCCAGGATGGGTGCTGGGAAAGGCCTTGAAGCAGGGGTTCTGTGGCCAAATTAAAAGAGGTAATTTTGAAGATTCTGAAATAGGGGGTGGGCTAGGCTGGAGGGCTGCAGCTTGTGACCCTCCCTCCAACCCCATCACAGGCACTTCTTCTGTCCACTGGGACTGGACAAAAGAGACACTACCAAGAATGGTGGTGCCCTAACCCTGGGCCTCCATTCTGTCTTGCAGGTGCCCAGTGAATGCAGCTCCCATAGCGCCTCCTGCAGTCCACAGTGGGGCAGCGCACTGGAGTTTGGCCCCAACCCAGGGGGTAAGTGAGACCAGGACCCTGCTTACTTTGACTCAAATCACAGTTTGTCTCTAGGCCCAGTTCTTCCCTCTTCCCTTATTCCCTGCTCCAGTACTTTTCCCTCAGCCTCTCTAGGAGGTTTTTGAAACTAGGGCCCCAAATAGTGGGCTAGAAGGCCCTGTGCCTCTCTGAAGCTTTGACCTGCTAAGGAGCTGTCTAGGCCTCCTGCTACAGCCCAGCTGGTGCCTGGTGGCTGACCTTCTCCACAGAGAGGACAGTGTCCCTGCTCTGGGAATTGCTGAGTCAATGCTGCAAAACTGGGCCAGCAAAGGGCAGTTCCAGTCTCCCAGGATACACTATTCTGGCTCCACCTCAGAATAGCTGCTTCCAAATTCTAACTACATCGGGGATTTCAGAGGACACACTGGTGTTCAAACACACATACACACATGTGTGCACCTAGCATTAGGAAAGGCATGGGCTGTGGAATAGAACCCCAAGCTTTTCTCACCCATCTGTCCTGGAAAACTGTGCTATTCCAAAGAGTTCAGCCACTGACTCTGGTCATACAATCCTTTCATCAACCAGGTAACATCTTCTTACCTTCTCCTTATAGATCATCTGCTCCCAGCGGACCCTACAGATGCCCACAATCTGCACTCCCTCACCTCCATCGTGGACAGCATCACAGTGGAGGATGTCGCTGCGGCCTTCCCAGATGAAACCATACCAAACTGAGATTGTCTGCCGGGATGGGCATCCATGAGAGCCCCCCAAGCTGGCCACAGATGCCACCACTTCTGCAGCAGGGCTCTTCTAAGCCAGGCTTTCCTGATGCCAGGAAACCAGCTCTGGGGCTGACAAATGCCAGACTACCCCCTCCTCATCCACTTAAGGTTAACCTGCCACCCAGAGAGGGAAAGAATGCTCTCACTTAGCTGACTCCTTAGAGCAAGAGGGCAGTTCTGTTTCCAGGGAGATAAAGCAAGGGACCAGAGTGCCCCCTTGTGTAAGCCCTCTGGTCAGGGGGCAACTCAGGAGCTGCCCTTTGATCGTTATGCAGCCTCCAAATCCACTCCCTGAAAAGATAGCTTGAGATACGAAGACAGTGTCTTGACCTGGACAAACCATGCACATCTCCTGTTCATCTCTTCCTATGCCAGTGGCTGGGCTGGGCCTGCCCTGAATTGAGATGAGGGAGAGGAATAATCCAGTTCCCAAGTCACTGGGGGGGCCAAGCTTTTACAGTGAATCCTGGGAACCTTCCAGTAGTTTTATGTTTTGTTTTGTTTTGTGTGTTGTTTGTAAAGCTGCCATCTGACCAAGGTCTCTGTGCTGAAGTTGCCAGGGATAGGTGCGGGGCGGGGGGCAGGGGCTCCTGGGGTGATTAATTTTGTTAACTAAGCATTGTGTGGTTTTGCCATTGTTTTGTATATTTTTTTTTTTGCTAACTTATTTGGATTTCTTTTTTTAAAAAATAAATAAAGACTGGGTGCTAGAAGAGTGTCTGTGATATAGAGGGAGGAGATGACTGATGCTATAGCCTCTTCCACCTCGGTGGTCCAGACACGTTGCAGGGCCAGGGCTTATGAAGCAGATGGGGCTCCCAAAGCATCCGAGGCACCACACTGCTGGTGGTCACGAGGTGCCTGAACCCCTATTTCACCATTACAAAGGAAGCCATGTCTGGTTCATTGGCTGGGCAAAGACAAGATTTTACAGAAATCCTTGGGGGACATGCAGGAAATTTAATTCAGCATTCTGTTGCACTCTAGTTCATAGGTGCTATTCACAGTCTCCTGCACTCCATCCCAATAGGTTCATTCCCTTTCAATTAACTGAGAATGCTCATTTTCCTAGCACTCAGAACACAGCCAGCAGACAGGGGTATAGAGCTGGAATCTGTGGGTTTCCCCTCTCTAATTCCTGCCTCTCCTCTGGTGCAACATTAGGAGTCCTGTGAGGAAGTGGGAGGTGATCAAATCAGGGTGATTGGGGTCAGACACTATCCCTTTATTCCAAGCCAAATAGCATGCCCCGTCACCACACTCTTCTGATACTCCAGGCTGCAGGAGATTCTGGTCCCTGTCTACAGCTCAGAGGATGAAGCCAATTTCGTTGGGGGTGGGGGGCAAGGGGTTTATAAAGAACAATCAAAGGAAATGAAGCTAGGACTCTCTTCATATGGGATGCCATTTTCCAAAGACTAGCTTCCTGAAGGGAAGAAGGTGGGTGGAGAATTGAGATGAAGGATTTGGATAGAGATCACATAACGTTAACTGATAAAGCATCAGGAACTAGAATTTAGCTAGAATTTAGTCCATTCAGACTAGAAACTTTATTAATTCAGACTGCTTCAGGCTGTGTCTGATTTATTGCAAATTATAAGTTTCAGAATCATTACAGAAGTCAGGGGATTCAGAGTGCAGTACATTCCAGCCTCAGTTCTTCCGGGCCCTTCACAACAGACTTGACCCAGTTTTATCAGCCAGGTCCAGGCCCCGATGCCCCTTCTGCACTAGCTCCGGGCCCAGCTGCACCATCTCTACCACACCTATCTTCCTGACTTGTTCCTGGAGAAGGAAGACAACACACTGCTCCTGGAGGTTTCTCCAGAAACTCTGCATAAGCAACAGTGGAAGCAAGCCTCAGAGCAGGCTCACAGAATCCAGGTGAGAGCACAGAAGTGGGGGGGTGGGTTCCCCCAGAGCTCGCTCATCCCAAACCACCAGGCAGGGCTGGGTCTACTGGGAAGCATAAACTGGCCTAATCTTTCCCCATTTGTGAGATTTTCTTTTTGGGTTTATGTCACTGTGTTTATGCTGTGGACAGGGGTGTTGTTCCGTTTGCTGTTCCATTTACTGGAATGTTTGCCATTCCAGTAAACAAAAAATGTTGCCTGCCATCAAGTCATCAGACACTGTAGTGGCAAGGTGCACCCATTTCCTGGATGGAGAAAATAACAGAAAGCATTATGTGCTTCAGATACTGGCCCTAGACTGTTAAGATGCTTATGTAAAGAGTAATGTCAATAAGCCCCAACTCTTGCATATTCCCATATATAGAAAGGCACTAAAATCATTAATTTGATATGCCTGTTTTTTGTGATTATCAGTAATCTTTGACATTTGACTACATTTTTATTTTTAGCAAAAACTCCTATATGTCCTGGCAGAACAGTTCCTCAGATCTATTTGAGAGGCTCTCCCCTGGGCTGTAGTCCTCAGTAAGTTCCCCCAAGTAAAACATACCTTTCAATTGTTAGGTTGTGCATTTTTCTTCAGTTGGACAGTCTTACCTCCTTGGAAAGACTGGAGAGGAATACTTAGGTCACTGCCACAACTCTTAGCTCTCCGTGGCTCACTGCCCTTGGAGATGAGGAGGGTAACACATGTGGGTATTGAATCAATATTCATTCTCTTATTATCCACCGCAAATATCAAACTACCCATTCAAGGGGTATCTTCTCCCATCAGATACATTTCCTCTGGCCCTCGCACCTTCCAAGCTCCTAGGGCGATACAATCCCACCGCCTTCAGTTGCCCAGTAAGTGGTCATGGTCTGACCAAGAGAAAGGCACTCATCGCTACTAAGGAACTGATAGGTTCTTGGGTTGCTGGATAAGTTTATTTTTTCTCAATTATCATTTCAATTGGAATTTGAGGTTGATATTCATAATCTTACAAATGATCAGTTCTCAGCAACGGCTATTAGGGTTGATTGTCAAGTATTGTCATTGTATACTTATTTCTTTCTCAGTCTTTTAAGTCCTTAAGCCTCCCACCTGGAAGAAACAATTTGCTGGAATTTCACATATGTGAGCATTACTTTACTTTGAGCATTCTTTGGCATTGCCTTTCTTTGTGATTGGAATGAAAACTGACCTTTTCCAGTCCTGTGGCCACTGCTGAGTTTTCCAAATTTGCTGGCATATTGAGTGCAGCCCTTTCACAGCATCATCTTCCAGGATTTGAAATAGCTCCACTGGAATTCCATCACCTCCACTAGCTTTGTTCATAGTGATGCTTTCTAAGGCCCACTTGACTTCACATTCCAGGATGTCTGGCTCTAGGTGAGTGATCATACCATCGTGATTATCTGGGTCATGAAGATCTTTTTTGTACAGTTCTTCTGTGTATTCTTGCCATCTCTTCTTAATATCTTCTGCTTCTGTTAGGTCCATACCATTTCTGTCCTTTATCGAGCCCATCTTTGCATGAAATGTTCCCTTGGTATCTCTAATTTTCTTGAAGAGATCTCTAGTCTTTCTCATTCTGTTGTTTTCCTCTATTTCTTTGCACTGATTGCTGAGGAAGGCTTTCTTATCTCTCCTTGCTATTCTTTGGAACTCTGCATTCAGATGTTTATATCTTTTCTTTTCTCCTTTGCTTTTCACTTCTCTCCTTTTCACAGCTATTTGTAAAGCCTCCCCAGACAGCCATTTTGCTTTTTTGCATTTCTTTTCCATGGGGATGGTCTTGATCCCTGTCTCCTGTACAATGTCACAAACCTCTGTCCATAGTTCATCAGACACTCTATCTATCAGATCTAGTCCCTTAAATCTATTTCTCACTTCCACTGTAAAATCACTGCAGATGGTGATTGTAGCCATGAAATTAAAAGATGCTTACTCCTTGGAAGGAAAGTTATGACCAACCTAGATGGTATATTAAAAAGCAGAGACATTACTTTGCCAACAAAGGTCTGTCTAGTCAAGGCTATGGTGTTTCTAGTGGTCATGTATGGATGTGAAAGTTGGACTGTGAAGAAAGCTGAGCACCGAAGAATTGATGCTTTTGAACTGTGGTGTGGGAGAAGATTCTTGAGAGTCCCTTGGACTGCAAGGAGATCAGTCCTGGGTGTTCTTTGGAAGGACTGATGTTAAAGCTGAAACTCCAGTACTTTGGCCACCTCATGCGAAGAGTTGACTCATTGGAAAAGACTCTGATGCTGGAAGGGATTGGGGGCAGGAGGAGAAGGGGACGACAGAGGATGAGATGGCATCACTGACTCAATGGACGTGAGTTTGGGTGAACTCTGGGAGTTGGTGATGAACAGGGAGGCCTGACGTGCTGCAATTCATGGGGTCGCAAAGAGTTGGACACGACTGAGCAACTGAACTGAACTGGACATGTGTGAATGGCAAAGTTTTGTCAAACTGGAGCCTAGACTCACTTATTATTTTCACAGGGTAAACATTTGTCATCAAAGAATAGAGACTTTCTTAAATTAACAAATACTTAACTTTCACACTGAATTACAGATAAAACTCCAATTAATGAGTAATGAGTGATAGTTCTTTAGGGAAATTAGCTTAAATTTGGTCTCCAGTGGAAGCACCTGCAATAAATCAAACAGGCTTAATCAAATGCTGCCTAATAATGAACTTTAAGGAATCTGCTAGAATATAAAGATAAGAATTATTTGAAGTCGATATATGAATTGACAGTGTGTAGAGAGGAACTTCTTGGAGTGTTTAGATAATTGGTGTGAACTGTGAAACACTTAGAGTACTATTTGCTGCACTTTAATAAACATCCTTGGGTATCTAACTTCTTAGAGTAACCTAGTTGGCAGTGAAAACTCTGCCGGTGGTTGGACCAGCTGGAGAGGGAGGTAAAGGAGGTACAATGGAGGGTGAGAGCAGAGAAGCCCCCTCAGTTCAGTTTTACTATTTCTGGTTAAGAGCTAACACGTCACGTCCCCTGGCCTTGTCTGAATTCCTGGCTTCTGGGCTCCAGGCTAGGGCTGAGACATCTGGATGTGAGCTAAGCTCAGGAAGAACTGAAGGGGTTGGGCTAGGGTCATGGCTAGGGCGTACCACCTAGACCCAGATGGGAATCCCAAATGCCACAGTGATTATGGCTGTGCCTCACCCCTCAGCCACATGCAACCACCAAATCCAGATTCTCTGCCTCTCACTATGCTGGGTACATTCCTAAGAGGAGCAAAGAAAAGTGTTCAAGGGAAGAAACCTAGAGTCACCTTTTTCACAAATGCTGAGAGAAACATGATGTCAGGGTCTCATCTCAAATGCAGCCTGTCCAATGTCAAGTTCACATTTCCACATAAGCCTGTTTCATCTACATTTCCCACCTCAGTGGATGGCAATGTTGGGAAACAGCAATTTTCCTGAAATCCTTCAGATATCACTCCTTTAGCCAGATGGTCACCAAAGCTGGTCAAGTCTACCTTTCATCATTAAGAGGGTAGTAGGGGACCCCTAGAGGCTTGCAGGCACTAGGCCAGCAACTTCCCTTGCCTGTTTGGCCACCCGGAATCAAAGGTTGCTTTGTCTTGCTCTCATCCTGCCATCTGTGCCCACGGACTCTGCCATCATTGGTGGAATGGTTCCCCTTGAAGATTCAAGGGACTGCACCATTTCAGTAAACAAAGAAAGAAGTCTCCATGAAGAGCAGAGGAACCGAGTGCCTTAGGAGTGGCAGAGATGAGAGTCTGAGAAAGGCAGCTGGGCGGGGTGGGGCGCTTAGCCTCAAGGTAGGGGCTCACGCTTACTCAAAAGAAGCGCGTATACTGGTGGTGGGTCAGAACTTTTAACAAACTTCTACATAGCTATATCATACCAGTTACATGGTCTCAGCTTTACAATTTTCTGTTCTATAAAATGGTGATGATGATATATCACAGGGTTGTGAAGATTTAATGAGCTAATACATTTATCATGCTTAGAACAGTGTCTGGCACAGAAAAGTTCTCAATTTTTAGATTCAATAATAATCCTCATAAAAACCCTCTGAGATAATGTTGGCTCACTTATTCATTCAAGTATATTCATCTAGGGACACATGAGATCAACGGGATTCACTTAAAGGAGCTTCCTCACAGCCCTGTGGGAAAGACTAGAGGACAATGATGAGGCAGCATCGTGGTGCGCACAGAGCACCCGGGTCAAAAAGGGTTGCTGGTTACCTAATTCTGCTAAGGAGAGGCAGGCAGTGCCTCCCAGGTGACGCTTGAAGTGGGTCTGGAAAGTTCACAGCTCCAAAGGCAAGAAACGTATTTGTGCTGCCTTCTGGTGACCGGGCTGGATAGACACATTTCTGAGTTAGGCTGACTCAAGACTGGTGACAGGGAGAGAGGGTACAGGAAAAAGTCACGATAGCCTCTTCTCCTGCCCCAAGGACTTGGATCTCAGATCTAGAGGTGCGGCGGAGTTGCTACATAAGTGCACAGCAGAGTGATATGACTGAAGGGTGTTTAGGATAGATTTACTTATCCTCTGGCATCAGTGTGAAAGGCTATGAGGATAGTGAAGCAGGTGGGTACAGAGGAAGAGAAGGAAATAAACCAATCCCAGCAGTTAGGACTCCTCACTCCTTTTCCTATACTCCCTTGGCACAAGTAACCCAAACATTAACCTATCAATTCCATGGTTATATAAGTAAACAGAAAGTTACTAACTACAAGTTTGAAAAACTCTGATATTTACATTCCAGCATACAACAGCCCTTAGGACTGTGGAATAAGCTAGATGCATCAGGTAAGTTTGAAGTTTAAAAAAAAAAAGACTAGAGCCATGTGTATGTTGTCTCAAGACCAGTTTATTTATTGGTATATACACACCCACACTCAACACTCATACACACCCATCCGCCCATTCTTGATGCACTGAGCCAGTACAGTGCTGAAAAGGGACCTGATAAGACACAGAAAGCTGACAGGGGGATGGGGGAGGGTATGGGTCACTGGTGACTCTCCAGATAAAAAGTATATTGATGGTAAGGCAGAAGATACACCAAGACAAGAATCTTCCATCACTGTATGCATAACCTCACTGAAATACCTCCCAGGATACCCTGAACAGAACTGGATCCTGCTAACTGCTGCCTTATGATATAACCAATTAAGATAGGGTTAAGTTGCAGAGGAGAAGATGGGACTGAATTTCCCACTTAGCTAGCCCATCAGAGTTCCCTGATGGAATCAGATGGCCTTATGGTCTCTGACTGTGAGTTCATCAATCACAGGAATCTGGGGCTCCTCCATAATCTTAACATCCATTACCCAGAGACAGGGGCTCTTTCTCTCCATCTGACTCGTTTTCTGCTCAAGAACTCCTCCAGCTCCATTGCCAGTGGCCTGACAGACAGGAAGGGCAGGTGAATATCTTGTCCAGACACATGGAAGCCCACCCAGCCCCACCACTCTGCAGCAGAAGGCTGTTAAGTGTGGCACTGCCCCAGGCTCCATCACTCCTTCTAGACGGGATTCTCTGACCCTTCATCTGACCTGCTAGCCTAGCCCCTACTCAGACCCAAATCAGCTTGCAAACTAGTTGCTCAGCCCCCTGAAGGTTGGCACTGCACTGGCCCCTCTCCAGGTAACATGCCCCAGGTACGTTTCCTCTCTTCTCACTAGGAGAAGCTCTGGGTTCCATCAACTCACCCTAAACTTGGGTTCCAAACACTTCCAAACACCTTGGCAGGAGAAGTATGTGGATGAAGGAGAATTTATTGGAAATGACATTCCTACCAAACCAGGATCTATATCCTTCAAGCCTAGACGCAACCACGCTGTTGGGGAAACCAACGGAAACTGGGCAGGTCTCAGGAATTTCTGGAGGCAGCTCCTAAACACCAAAAGCACCTTGAACAAAGAGTGACCGTTTGGGGACAAGCAGGTGAATGACAGTCTTCAACAACACTGGATTTCCTAGACCTAGGACATGATTCACTAAAGGGGAAGCTTTATTTTCTTGCTAGGAGATCAGGGGAAGGAAGCCTCAGATTACCTTTTTCCCAAACCAGATTTTAAGGTCAGTGTATTAATATATACTCAATCCACTCATTAGGTACATTTTTGTAGGGCTGGGGTTATCAAAGAAGTGGGCCAGAGGAGGACAGCAAGGGAAGAAATACTGGGAGCACAGCTCGCAGTGCATGGTTAGCTCTGTTCTGCCCCAGAGCCAAGATCCTTCTCCTTCCAGACCAGCAGCAGCTCTACCCTATAGCTGGGGCAGGAGGTAATTCCCACTGCTACTTGGGCTTAGAGCTACCGCAGGACATCAGCTCTCCCTCTAGCTGACCTGCCTGCAACCTCTCACTGGGCAGGAGGGCTGAATTTCCCCACGCTTATGCTTGACGTTTGGGATTCAACTTAAACCAGGGCCTAGAATCTCCACCTGAGCCTCCCTTCTTCCCAGGTTCATCATCCTGAGAAAGAATGAGGCCGTCTACATCTCCCAGCCCCCAAAGAGGTCCTGAAGGTGTGGCAGCAGCTACAAGGTGCGGATGAGTCGGGGGAGAGAAAATGGCGGGAGGGGGGATGCCAAAAGCAGACGTAGACCATCTAGTGCAACCAAGAGACGGACAGAAACCAGAAGGCCCAATAACCCAAGCAAGGAAGTCTGAAGCGCCCTTTCTTTGGAAGGGCCACCCCAGCCCTTGGTTCTGCACCCTGGTCTCCGGTGGAGTGAGCGGTCCAGACCTGTTAGATGCAGAAAACAGAAGGCGGAGTCCATGTATCTCCGGCTGCCTTCCTCTCCCTGCCGCAGACCCACAAGCATGGACGACCTGGCTGCCTCACACCACCAGGAGACCCAGACAGATCCCAGAGAGCCTTACAAGGGACACACAGTGGACTTGGGGTAGCGGGATGCTGAGGGGTAGACAAGTATATTCTGAGAGAGGAGACTAGGAGCCCTGGGAGTAAGGGGAACCAGCAGGACCGTAAGGGCTATCCGAGCCTGTGAAACCAAGCAGGAGGAAGCTGGCCTTGCGGGGCTGTGGCTAGTCCCGGAAGGCGGAGAGCATGTGTCCGTAGAGATAGTGGGAGCGAGCTGAGAGAGAGAGAGAAAGGCATTTGCGCAGTGAGTTGGGAGTGACCCCCTGGGAGACGGGTTGCAAGGTATCTGCGGCGTGCTTGCAAGCTCGAAAAGCCCAAAGCCTGAGAAAGCAGTAAGGGCAAGCTGAACAGTGGGCGCGAGCAGCGCTGGAGCAGCAGGGCCAGCCCACCAGCCATGGGCGCAGGGAGGCCTCGAGCCGGCGGACGGCGGGCGCGGAGCGCCTGCGCCCCGGGCCCAGCCCCCTCACTCTGAGCCGCGGGCACAGCCGCAAAGGACCCGGGGCGGGAGGCGGGCTCAGCAGGAGTAGGTCCGCACTGCTGGGGTCTCCAGTCTCCGCGCCCCTGCCGTCCGGGCTAGGAGTCGACAGCCGCCGGGGAACACAGAGCGATGGGTTAGTGAGCGCGAAGGTCTCAGGTGGGGCCCTCCCGCCCGCGGCCGCGTTAGCAGAGCCAGCCCTGAGCGGCGCGCCCCGCCCCGCCTGCCGCTCACCTTCAGGCGTGATCTTCTTCCGCGGGGATGCTGGAGGCGGCACGGGCCCCACGGTGGACGCGCGGAAGGTTGCCGGGAGCGTGTCGGCCGCGGCGCTGAGCGAGGCGCGGCCGTGGGGGTCCCGCGGGCGGAAGCGTTTCCTCCAGGAGGGCGCGCGGCGTAGCGCCTTGTCTTCCCCCTGCACCGGGGGGCGCGCAGAGGCCCGGGGCTAGGGCGCTACGGCCGCCCTTCGTCCCTGCCTGGGAGGGCAGGTAGTGCCTGTTCTAGGGGCACCTTTCCCTTCAGAAACAACGGAGCAAGGTCACGTCCCGTTTCCGGCCCTCAGCCTTTCCCTGTGGAAAATGACTGGACGAAGCGGATGGCTCCAGAGAGCCCTTGCGACTCTGAAGTCCCCTGTGTCTAGGCGAGGTGTGGTCCCCTCTGTTCGAATCTGACGTCCTGCCGTTTAACTCAGTTTCCCTGTCGCCTCAATCATCTCAAAGTGGGCTTGGGATGCCCAATGACCTTTAAAATATCCCTCCTCTCAGCCTCATGCATGGGAAGTGGTCACCAGCCAGCCTCCATGAGCTCCTTCCTGTCCTTCTGGAGACTCAATATGGCTGCAGGCCCAGTGTCCTGGAGGAGTGCTGGGTCCGGAGCCAGGAGACCTGGCTTCCATTTTACTAGCTGTGTGACCCTCAAAGGTGATCTCTCTGAGCTTCAGTTTCATTATCTATAAATGTACAGGCTGCCTATCTGCTGGCTCTGGGGAGAGCAGTGACAAGGTCAGGCAGATGGCCAATCTGAATAGGCTCCGCCAAAGAAGGCAGTGGACAGCCCCCTGCTATCTGCCCGCTGTATTGCCAGCCAAGCCTCCAAAATAACTATCTCTGCTAAAGGGCACCCAGAGCCATAACCCTACAGGATGTCCCTCTGCACAAGCCTCCCAACCCACCCTTAAGAGCCCACATCCACCCTCCTCGGCGGCCATGCCTAAAACCCCTCAACCCTTGTGTTGGCAGAACTGTCGCAGGTAGAGGGCTACCAGCGGGACTGAGAGACACCAACCCACCAATTCTCACCTCAACAACCTCTCCCAGCCCCATTAGGGTTTGCTGCTCCTGCCCCAAGTAGGGCAAATGTTCCCATCAGTACTTAGCACCATGTATCTCTGTCACAGCATTTTAAAATGTACTGATGAGATTATGTCATCAATTTATTTCTCTTCTCGTCTTCCTTCTCTCCCCCACCTCCACTTTCAAATTCTAATCTTCATGGGGCAAGAGATTTTGTTCTTTTTGTTTCAACCAATATATTCCCCAGCCTCTGAGTAGTGCCTGGGAACACTGTAGGTACTCAATAAATAATTGTTAAATGGCAGCTGGCCCCCTATGCACACATCCCATCCCTGAGTTTATGAGGAACTTTCCTCATCAGTTCTGTCTTCCCCATGACCCTACCCTTATCCTAGTCCCAAGACCCTTCTTTTCTGCATGCTTTCTCTCCATTTCCACCTTCAGACAACACTAAGGTCTTCTTTCTGTTTTCCTCCCCTGTCCTCTAAGTCAGGTGTTCTTTCTGTTCAGCATCTCCTCATTTCCCTTGAGTCCTGCTATCCCTGTACAGGAGAACTGGATCTAGCCCTCCAGGGCCTTAAAGCTTGAGAAGGGAGACCGAGAACCAGAACTGTCAGAGAACATAGTTCCAAGAGACAACCCAAGGTTGCTTATGATGTGCTAGATGGCTGGACAGGACGCAGGCTCTTGGATCTCCAACCTCCCCCCTGCTACTGCCCCATAGCCCCAAATCTCATATTATTCATGGGACCTGGCCTTCTACTTTAAGCTTCCTTTTAAAAAATCAGTTCTCTCCAGCCCTATACCCAACTGCATCCCAGAAAGACCACTACATTGCCAAGATAATATCACCTACTCAATAACTCCACCTCAATGTCTGAAGCCTGGTATCTCCACTTTTAGGAGGCAATGGAATGTAGGAAAAAGAATACAGGAATCAGATACACTTTTGCTCCAGTCTTGCTCTGCCACATACCAGCCTATGACTGTAGATAAGTTACCTGTGACAGCAAGTTACCTCTTTGATCTTCAATTTCATCTGTAAGATGGGATAATAGCCTGTCTCATGTGATTATTACTAGCATAAAATAAGATGTCTGCCATCACTTCACTACCATGCCTTGCCCCATGCCTGGCCCAGAATAGGCATTCAAAGACTATTTTTGTCAGGACTGAAGGAGTAAAGAGCTTTCTAAATTAGAAAGCACCATTCAAAGATTTATGAGAAAGCTATATCAAAGAAAGCTTAGATCCTAGTGTATGGGAAATAAAGGAAGGTCCTCCTTATAGGGGCATTGGGAAGATTCAGATCTCAGAACGGGGACACCTAGTGCGGTTTGGCAGTTTATCTCCTTGACTGAAATACACACACACACACACACACACACACACACACACACACACGTGTGTGTGTGTGTGTGTGTATGGTAAATAACATACTCCAAATTTCAAGGTACCTCTGTGAAGAAAACACCCCTTTACAAATTCTGTGTTTCTGAGTGTGTCCTATCTACCAAGGCAGAGTAGTCATTCCACAAACAGGTTTTATTCCTGTTAAACCCAACCAAGAAAAGATTAACTGATAAGTAGGTAACACTAATGGTGTCCCATAAGGAGGCGCAGAAGTCTAAAGAGAGGCACTGATGGGGTGGGGGTGCAAACAAAGGGGAAGCTGCACAGAAAATGGGGATCAGCAGATCTGAATCAAGATGGAGAAACTAAAAATAAATAGTCTGGGCTCTTTTTTAACTCGTTTGGAACCAAGGCAGCTAAGGTGGACCTGACAGGGAGGGCAGGCAAGGCTGATGATAGGAAAGTGAGTAGGAAGGTGGAAGGGGAGAGAAGGCAGGCACTGAGGGGACTGTGTCCTCAGGAAACCCATGTGTTAGTAGGCATCTCTTACAGAAGTATTATGGCCAGAACTTAGGAGTCGTCCCAGAAACAGTCCAGCCTAAACTTGAGAAGAAGGCCAGACAAAATCTAGTTGGAAGGGACTGTTTCTTCAGTGACCAGGGCACATGAGTAAAACTAGAGGGGAAGCTGGGATGATAGCAGCCTGAGCCACGTGTTTACCTCACACTGAACTGAGGAACATGTGAGCAAATCTGTCACTGAATGACCTCAGCGTAACTTCCACCTCCAAACAATCACACTGCTGGGCGGGTTGGAAACTTTTGAACAGGCTGGAGATGTGCTTTGCTGACAACACTGAAAAGAGGAGGTCTAAGAGATACAGCCGGAGAAGGCAATGGCACCCACTCCAGTACTCTTGCCTGGAAAATCCCATGGATGGAGGAGCCTGGTGGGCTGCAGTCCATGGGGTCGCTAAGAGTCGGACACGACTGAGTGATTTCACTTTCACTTTTCACTTTCCTGCATTGGAGAAGGAAATGGCAACCCACTCCAGTGTTCTTGCCTGGAGACTCCCAGGAACGGAGGAGCCTGGTGGGCTGCCATCTATGAGGTCGCACAGAGTCAGACACGACTGAAGCGACTTAGCAGCAGCAGCAGCAACAAGAGATACAGTAAGAGGTATGATCCCAAAGAGATTGCCTTTGGGGGAAACCTCTGAGTTTCTGTAGTTAGGAGGTTTGGGGCACAGAGTTCGAAAATGCTAGAGGTTCAAGGAAGGAGCTTCATAGAGACTTCTCTAGGCCTATTGCTAGGCCTGTTTCTGCCTCCTCAATCCCCTGACATCATCCCCATCCTCTATGGCTCTCCTCTTTTAGGTTACTCCACCAATCATCAACCCAAGGAAAGAAGAACTCATGAACTTCAATGAACCAGCAGTGACCACCAAATCTTCAAGGTCCCCAGTTAACAGCTAGGTACTCACATCATCCAGCTTCCGGTCTGTGCCCAAAGCCAACAGGTTGTTGAACTCTCTCTCCAACACTTGGCGTGCCTAGAGTGCACAAGGTGAGACAGGTAGAGTAGGGAGGGGCTATGGTTAATGACTTCTAATACCATCTTTCACCTGTTTTGTACGGAGTACAACGGTGGAGATGGGGTTCTCAGTTCATTTAACCCATTGGCCTTTGATACTGTTCCTTTAGGCCTGACCTTGGTGTCTGCCTACAAGTCAAACTGTAAACCTTAGGATTTTTTCATATGGAGCTAATTAGAAAACTATAATTTAAAAAAAAAAAACAACAACAACTATAGAACACATGGATGGACAGGCTTCACTTACTGGGGGCAAAAACCAACAGTTTGTCTATAAGGGAATATCATGGCATACTACCTCTCTGAAGGGGTAAATATGCATGGAGAACATGTATAATAAAGATTTATTTAGATCATATAAATGTATTTTATGAGGCTTCAAATAAAAATTTTAACTTAGGAGACTGCTCAGTCATGGATATGGGTACCCCTTAGGCTGTGTGGGGCATAAAGGCCTTCTGTAGGCCTCCTAGTACTTTAACTCACTAGATTTGAGAAATGCCAGAAACAAGGAAGTTTTCAAAATTGCCACCAGATATTTTTAACCATTTTTAATGAAGGATTCCATATTGGATCAGATCTTACTTCCCTTAATAGCTAAGCTAAATGAATGGGTCAGAAAAACAAGAATGGTTAGAGAGCAACAGAGGGGTAGCCCTGCTACTGTTTACAGATGTACTGCTATCCACAAAAACTGGATGTATGTACAGACAGGAAACAAGACAAAACAAGCCCATTTCTGAGTAGAAAATACTAACCATGGAATTCTGTGAGGACGGTCTTTGTTGGTAATGGGTAATATTTTTATAAATGATCAAAAAAGAGACGCACAGTTACTTTTCAAGTATCCAGATGACACTTCCCCTGGGTAGTGAAAAATGATTATGAAGCTGTGTAAGTGGGCAAGAAGGCGACCAATGAGGCTGGAGGTGGACAATCATAGAGATACTGCATTTTGTGGGGAAATCTCAGCTCTTCCTAGAGAATAAGGGGACTCTGCGATCCATTCTGACTGGTGGGGATGGGTCACTGTAAAGAGACTACAGGACACCCTGGGCTTGTGTGCTGCCATCAGCCCTAAAAGCCAATACACCACCAAAATTACGAGACAATTCAATACTACCTTGCACAAGCAAAAACTTGTCTGTTCCCAGAATAGCTTGTGCAGCTCTGGTGGTTGAATTTCAGAAGATATATGACAGCTGCAAACAGTCCAGACAAGGGTAGCTAAAATGATCAGGGCATGGAAACAACTCTATATGAGAAAGGCTAAAAGAATTAAGACCACTCTGTCTGGAAAGACAAAGCCTCAGACCCAGAGGTAGCACAATCAGGGTTTATGAAATGACAGAAAGTAGAACTAGTCAAAAACAAACATCTGTACCAAATCACAGACAATTAGGATGAGGCAGTTGTCCTCCCCAGGGGGAGCCCAATGTGAATTACATTTAGGAGAAATAAAATCAGGAAGTATTTTACACAACAGGTAGTAATTCTAGAGTCCATTATCCACAGGAAGTTAATAAGGTCAAACATAAATAAGTTCAAGAGAATTTAGTTATATTCTTAGATGATAGCTCCATAATAAATATGAAATGTAATGGAAGGAGATGTCTAATCTTTTGAGCTGTTGACAGGGAGACAAAGCCTTGGCATGGAGCATCTCTGGGCTGTGTTATTTGGTATATTTAGCTTTCTTAAACCTAGGGACCCAGGAGCAGATCCCTAGGATGGAAAACAAAGGAGATACAGGTTCTCTGGTCCTTTTGGGCCCTAGGGCTAGGTCTATTCATTTTTCTCAATGAATACTCAGGTCAGAAAAGCAAGTTGAGGAAAAGTCTCAACTGCAGTGATGTGGCTGGGAGGAGATGGAGGTGCCCACTGCAGGGGCACCAGGCCTGTGCTGAGCGTGTTCTGTTTGTGAGGAACACTTGTTTCCTAGGGAACTTGGTTATGCACAAGGACCACTTGGAGGTTTGAGGACATTTGTGATCCCCTCTAGGACAGGCCTCCCGCCAATCCATAAACCTATGCATATCAGAGGGAGAGAAAGCAAGAGGAAAGGGAGACCGAGATTGAGACTGATGACAAGTATGCCCACCTGGGTATTTTGTGTGGGTATCTGGAGAACCAGGGCCAGTGTGTTGTGGTCAAAGTTCTCATCCAGGGCCAGCAAAGCGCCATGCACACCACTCTCATAGAGGTTTCCTGCGTAGTCTCGGAGCCCAATAGACTGGACCCAATGAACTACCTGGTCATTGGTCCAGACCAGCACATCTGGAGGGTGGGGGCAGAAAAACAGCAGAGAGAGGTGTGGCCAAGGCCTCTCCAGGGACAGAAATGGAGGTCCCTGGACCCAGAGCTCCAGTCTACCCTGTTTGTCTTGGCTCCTACCCACTCCCACCCCCCTTAACTTTCCACATCTTCTTTCTGTCCTCCCTGGGACCTGAGCTCTTGGAGAACCAGCCCATACTACTTCATTCTTGCCAGCCTGCAGGTTCAGGCCAATAGGCTTTCTCCCCAGAGCCCCTGTATCAGGCATCCCCTGTCCCTAGGCAGGAATGGCCCTTTTCTTAGTCTTTCTATGTTCAAGGTCTCTCCTAAGACTTGCCTTTCTTTCTGGTCAAACCCCATCCACAGCACCAAGTTCTCTGAGCACTGTCTCACACCCTTGCATTTGTCTGGTTGGTGGCCCTGTCTTGTGTGTGGGGTGGGGGCTGCTTCTTCTCCAACAGGTGGCAGCATCCTCTGGGTGGAGCCTGTGTCTCCCTGCAGGCTCTGCCTTCCCTCTCAGATTTGGATCTCTGCTGTGGCACGGGACGCCTGTCCTGTCTTCCCTCAGTCGGAGGCAGGTTCATGCGGCAGGCCCTCGTACCCCCAGGCTGCTTACACAACCCTCAGAGGAGGCTCCATTGAGCCTGATAGGCTTACCCTTGATCTCATGCTGGCTCTCCTCCCGCCGCTTCTCCAGCTCCTTCCGGTCATAATTCAGCCTCTTCAGGCACATGATGCCATACTGAAGACTGGTTCTGCAGGCACACAGCCCCCCTGAGCCAGAGCCTCAGTGGGGTTGCATTTCAACCTCATCTGCCCCATATCCAGCACCAGTCACAGCACATCAAGACCTACATCCTCCAGCACAAAGAGCATCCCGGCCTGCTCCTTCTTCACGTTCCCCAGGGCTTAGACATGATCCATTCAAGGGTTACTTCCCTCTCGCTGCCTATCCTACCCATCTTCCCTCTAAGCCAGGGTGTGGGCTTGACTGATGAAGGAAACTTCTTTGAATGATAGCAACATGTCCTTCCCTCTCCAGGGTCTGAAATGACAAAGACCCCTACAGATACTCTTTTGTGTGCCCATTGCATTGAGTCCCTAAAATGGCCTATGGTATGACCTGCCCCTATACTGACAGCCCCGCTGTTCCTCAGACACTGCAAGCATGCTTGGCCTCTGTGCCTTGGGGCCTTTGCAGTGGCTGCTCCTTCCGACTGTGACATCCCTCCCCCTTAGACTGCTACATGGCTCACCCTCCTGTCTCCTTTAAGTTTTTGCTCAAACTTTGCTCAAGTTGAGTAGTTACCTTGTCCACCTGATTTAAAACTGCAACATCACCAGCATCACCCCCAGCCCATACTCCCAATCCACCTTAATCTGGTCTAATTTTTTTCCTACCACCTTTTATCTATTAACATTCTGCATATTTATAATTCCTTGCTATGTCTCCCAGTTACAATGTAACTGGAAGCTTTGTTTTGTTCACTGATGTATCTTAAATCCCTAGAATGGTGCTTGACACAGTCCATAAATGTAAACATCATAAATCCTAAATGGATTACATGAAATAACTCACATAAACTATTAAAGTACTTTAAACTGTACCAGGTACATAGTATGTACTCAGTAAAAAATGACTAAGCCAGGCCAAAACCCAAGGACTGTAGAAGGGACCCCACAGGCTATCAGTCCAAGTTCTGACCTAATGCAAGAGTCACCTCTTTAACAACCTTCTGAGTATTATGAACACCTGTGCCTGAACACTTCTGGTGACAGGGAACTCACTACCTCTCAATGCAGCTCATTCCACCTTGAGCAGCTTTCCTTGTAGTGTTCTTTGAACTTGAACACTACTGTGCCATTCAGCCTCTCTGGATTTTATCATCTATAAAGTGGAGGAATAGAATAGAAGGTCTCTCCCAACTCCAGCTGCTTTTGCCTATCATTGAGGTCATTGCTTTGTGAGATTAAATTATGCTGGATTGCTCCCTACTTTTCTTACCTCAGTTCTACCCAGGTAGCCCATCTGCCTAGAAAAGAATCCCTTATAGCTCAGAGACACCATTTCTAGGAACTGTTTTCTGGCTCAAGACCTTTAAGCCTTTTGGTCCCTGGAAGGAGGGCAGATGCACACAGACCTCCTAACTGGAAATACCTCTAACTGCAATCCTACTGTAATTTCAGTTCAGTTCCTATGACTTTCAAAAAGCTGTTGTATGGCATAGCAGAAATATAAAGCCCTTAACGTCAGATCAGTCTGGGTCTGAATGCCAGCTGTGCCACTCTCCAGCTGAGTGGCACTCGGCATATGTGAAACGGGGGTAGTGCCTCTCCTGCAGAATCACCGTGAGCATTAAAGGTGATCCTGTATGACAGGGTTTAGTCCAGCCCCTGAAATACAAGAGGCACTCGGTAATGGTGCCACTCTTAGGAGGACATTGCTGATTATTGTGTGTGTGTGTTCTCATATCAAAACCGGAGATGCTCATGGAAACCTGCTCAATAGAATACTATGGTCTAAGGAAAAGAGCTCTCAGTGAGGTGTCAAGAAAGAATGTTGGCCCCATTCTGCAGCCACTTGACTTGAGACTTGGTGACACTCAGTCTCTATTGGACTTGTTTTCTCCATCTGTGAAAGATGTTTTTAAATATCCCCTCCTCATCGTTAAAAAATTATAACCTAAAAAACATTTTTTAAAGATGAGAATATGCTTATGAAATACTGAGTGGAATGAAAGCAGTTATAGACATAACTGAGGTAATAAGGAATGTAGAAATGCTTCATTAACTCTGAAGTACTGACGATTTGGGGCTGCAGATGTGTATAGGCTGAGTCTCTCTTCTGGGACCTGGGCAAAGGGTCAGAGGAAGACTTCCATATCGCTGGGCAGGGCTGGGCTACCAGATCCTGAAGCAGCCGAGGCACATCTCAGCTTGGTGGGCAGTGGCCCTTCTCTCCCCAGCCCCATCAATCACTCAGCGAGGACAGGTGCAGCTAGGTCTGGCAGCCTCCCAGACTGACAGAGACAAAAGAGTGCCTTTCAGCCCTAGCGGTGAGGGGGGAGGGCAGACACAGCTAAGGGTTCCGGCACAGGAGGTTCTCCGGCATGGTGGTAAGAGAACCGGGTTTGCGTCAGGAAACTTGCATTCTGATATTATCCCTGAGTGACCTTGGGCTGCTGCTCCTTCCTATCCCTCAGTTTCCTCACCCATAAAAATATAGAGGCTAACTAATCTCTTCCAAATATAATTTGTTCTTTGAGTTGGAGAGACCAAGGGACACCTGCAGATTCCAAATAGAACCTTGAAAAGCCACACTCTCAGTTGTAACCTTTGACACATTAACCACTCAAGGCAAAAGAGCTGGCTCAGATAGTTGGTATGATGTGAAGCTGAATGTTAAAAAGGACTTCCTAAAACCTATAAACTCCTGGAACTATTACCACCCACTTTACTCTCCCACCCAAATGCCAGCTGGGGTCAAGCATATATTTCAAATGAGTGAAGCAGGCTGGAGGGGGTAGGAGGACCTGGGGAATACCTATGTTTTAGGAGGGCTGCCTCCCTAGCTCCAGCTGGTTGTTTCCATGATCCTGTTTTTCAAGAGAAGCCAGACATCCAGAATTCTGTGTAATATTTCCTAGTGTTTAAATGTTGGCAACTAAAGTCATAATTTTAAAAATACAATGTAGGCCAAACAAAATACATTAGTGAGCCAAATTCTGCCCTCAGGCTACCAGTTGGTGACCTCCACTGCAGACACTTTTGCACAGAAGATCTGTCAATAAAGAGAAGAACACTGGATGACTTTCTGTACAAAAAGGATGTATGTTTAAAGCTGAGAGGCTCAGATCTAGGATGTTAGCAGAACAAGAATCCAGATAGAACTTTCCTCTGATCTTGTAAGGAATCAGGCACCTAAAATAGATGCTGGGTTCAGTATGAGTCTTCTCCGGATACATGTAGGGAATTCAGCAAGCCCCGTGACAAGAAATAAAATTCATATCTATGAGGACATTTTTCCAAGTGAAGCTAAAAAGAAATGACTGTGTCTTAAGAGTTGGAGGTGAGAGGATTGAGAGGGTAACAGGCAGGAAGGCCAGGGGTCTCCAAATGGAGGAAATAGGTTGCCAGTGTCAGACATTTTTCTCTCTCTTAAGCGGCAGGAGGAAACAAACTAGTGATTTTTTTCCTTCTCTGCTGCTGATAAGTTGCTTCAGTCGTGTCCGACTCTGTGTGACCCCATAGACGGCAGCCCACCAGGCTTCCCCGTCCCTGGGCTTCTCCAGGCAAGAACACTGGAGTGGGTTGCCATTTCCTTCTCCAGTACATGAAAGTGGGAAGTGAAAGTGAAGTCGCTCAGTCATGTCCGACTCTTCAAGACCCCATGGACTGCAGCCCACCAGGCTCCTCCATCCATGGGATTTTCCAGGCAAAAGTACTGGAGTGGGGTGCCGTCACCTTCTCCATACAAATTTAAAAGGAGGTTTCTCTTAAAATACTGTTGCCATCATGACACCTGGTTTCACCTGAAGTTAACTATTCTCAAACCTTGAGTTAACCAATGCATTTTTCTTAAGGAAATGTTTGTCTTAAACTATGTTAATGTACTATGCATTTACCCCAGATTCTGTCTTCAAGTTGGTTCCACCTAATGGCTCAGAACAGACTTGACAAACCAGTATGTTATACTCAGACATTGTTCCCCTAATCTATGTAAACGAAACTATTTGTATGGCAATCTGCCCTTCTACAAGATTCAAGTCAATCGTTTTATGGCCCGGGATGAATCATCTGGTGCCAAGATTATCCCAAAATGCATCTTATGGATGAGGGGCCTGGTGCCATTCTGAGTTTTAAGACATTCCTTTCTTTCATTAACAGACTGCTAGTGACTATATAACATCCAGCTGAAGACTAACAGGGGGGTACTCTTTCTGCCCCCTTCTGATGCCTATGTCAGAAGCTTTCTCTATCTCCGTTATACTTTAATAAAACTTCATTACACAAAAGCTCTGAGCGATCAAGCCTCATCTCTGGCCCTGGATTGAATTCTTCTCTGGAGGCCAAGAATCCCGGCGTCTTTTCATTCAGCAACAACCTTTCAGGACTAAACCCTCAAATTGCAGTGGAGACAAAGATTTGACTTTCCCTAAATGGAGATCCGTCACTATCCCAAACTGGTAAAGAAAAAGCACCTCTATTCCTGGAGACAGACCCCCAGAACTGGGGGAGACCTGTGCTGGGAGGCGGCCGTGGGCTCCAGCCTGGCTCACCGGTGGGAGCTGTCCACCATCTTCAGGTGGACCCGCAAGTCCTTCTTGGTGAGGTGATCCAGCATGCGAGCGTCCACGAGGCACTCCATGAAGTAGCTGCGGTACTGGGGGAGCCCCAGGCTGGGGAGCCACTGGTTCCCAATCCACTCGTGGTTCATATCCCCATAGACCAGGGTCTGAGGAACAAGATGGAGGAGGATGGGGGCAAAGGCAGTGTCAGCAGGTTGCAGCTAGCGTATTGTTGAGAGAAATCTTACTCCAGCGTCCATGGCAATTCAATAAAATCGCAGCTTACTTTCACTGAGAGGCTGGGGAGCAATGTCTGAGTATAACATAGTGGTTTGTTAAGTGGGAGGTGGGGATTTTTAATGGAATGTTTTAAATCCTGGAATGATGTATTTCTACTCACTTATCAATTATCTACAGTAATGAAAAGAAGCATCTATCTAGGCAGCAGATAATAGGAACTCCTTCCCATCAACTTGAAAGGCATTTGTGGTGCTGTAAGGCAGACTTGCCTTCCTGATTTCCAGTCAGCCACAAGCCTGCTGAGTCCAAGGGTCAGGCTGCTTTATAGAGGACCTGCAGAGTGGCTAAGAAAGCCAGTCTTTCTTGGGAAACTGTCTTCATATGGTCCATAAGGGATTGTGTTTGACTAAAGATGTAAAAAAAAAAATCAAGTAACGTGACCTGTGCCTGAATAGCCAGTGCTCTTCTCTAAGGCTTGGTGGTCTCTCCAGAAATCCTCTAGGTCCTTTGTATGCTGTCTCCCTACCCCCAACACAGCATGTGCACCACCCCCTACCCAGTCTGGTTCTGAGAGGCCTGCTGCAGTTAATCACTGCCTCCTATCTTGTGGGCAGGGACATCTCTGACCATCTATCCTTAAAAAGAATTTTAATGGCAACCCTCCATCACTCTCTTTCTTTACCTAATCTGATTTTTTTAGAACTGAAAATTTTAGCTTCATTATCTTTTAAAAAATAGTTCATACATATAAAATATATGCAGCGTATGTTCATTGTGAAGCATAAAGATGAAGTTAACATCTCTGGATGTCATCCACTGTGGCCTCCATCCCTGTGTCTTCCCCAGCTTGTGCCCTGCTCCCTCGAGAGGAAAAACCTCTCCTGAGTTTTCTATCATTCCCCTTCTTGAGAAAATGTTTTATTGGTTCTTATGGTCACTGATGCGTACTTCTTTAAATAATATAATTACATTTGCTTGGTTGAGAGTTTTAATAGAAAATCTTTTGGGACTTATAGCTTTCATGTTACATTATATGTGTGAGTCATTTATTTCCTCTGCTGAATAGTATTTTACTATGACAATATACTGTACCTGATCAGTCCAGTCTACTATTGCTGCTGTTGCCCAGTAAGTATAAACAGTGCTGCTCTGTGCTTCATTTTAATTCATGGCACTCATATCTATCTGCCATACTGTCCATTTATTTGTTTACTGTCTATCTCTCCACTAGAATATAAACCCCAGGAGGGATAAGATTGCTTACTTCTGTAGATCAAGGCCTAATACCTAGTAGCTGCTCAATAAATCCTTGCTAAGTGAATGAATGAAAGCCCTTTGCTAAGCTCACCAGGGGTACCCCCGAGAGGGTCAGGAAGAGGAAGAGGATTCATACAAATGATCTCAATACTCCTGGGAAGAGTGTCAAACTGAGGGGAAGAGGCAGGCATGCTGGGGGCACAGCCATCCAAGGGTCCTCACCTGCCATGGTAAAAACCAGAGGTAATGAAAGGGGACTGAGGAAGGAAGGAGGCAGGGCTTCAGCAGAGGAGAAAACCTGTGCCCAGGGCTCTTCGTGTGAAGAGGGACCTAAAAGACCAGGGCTCAGAGTCCTCCAGGAGCAAACCTGCTGGGAGAACACCACCCCAAACTGCTGCGAGTTGGTTCTGAACAAGGGGACAGGATCTTACCTGAGCCCAGCTGCCCTCCTCACTGTCCTGGGAACAAGTGCAGCATGTCAGGGGGAAAGAGGCAAAATCAAGAAACCTGGCAGCCTCCACCCAAGGCCCCATCAGGAGGAAAGAGTAGACACCCCAGCAGCGGGATGGGTGACTAGGGGAAGCTTGCTGGGATGGTTTCAGCACAGAAGGCTGGTGCACATGCCTGTGTTTGCAGTGAACGGGGATCAAATGTGTGTGTGGCAGAATCAGAGCCAGCCAAGCTCCCAGGTCCTCATCACCCTCCCTGTTCCTTCCCCAAGGATCCAGTGCAAGGGCAAAGACTGGCTTCATGTCTGTAGCTGGGCAAGATGTTCCCAAGCCCTCCTCTTCTCTGCAGTACATTAGGAGCCTAGGGTGAGCCTGTGAGCCCCCTGGGATGCACACCCACCCCCATGAACTGTTTCCATTCTCACTTCTCTCCCACCAACCCACCACTCTGAGAGCAGAGCTCCATCAAACAGCAGGGATCCCAAGCTTATACTGTATCAGCTGCAACCCCCTTTGCCTTCCTATAACCTTCCCCTCATCCTCATGCAAGTCATCAGTCCTAACCCCAGACCCAGGACCCAGGGCCTGACTCACTGTTTTAGTGGATGTTGCCAGAGTTTCCATCTCTTCGTGGGTGACCCAGACATTCCCAGAAGACTGCAGGCAGAGAAGAAACCTAGCTGGTCCTGTGTGGGGGTGCCTAGCCTCCCTATCAGGCTGAGAGCCTCCAGGACAAGGACAGAGCTGCCTTCCCCAAGTCCTATCACAGGCCCAGCCCAGAATTCTGCAGTCTAGCTCTGAGCAACTCTTTTATCACCGTGTCTGCACTGCTTAGCATGGTGTCTGGCACACAGAAGTACTCAGCAAATGTTTTCTGAATGAATATGAATAAATGGTGTGAATCTGGTATAAGGACTAACCCAATCACAGAGATGGACTACAGTGAAATATTTCCTCTGGGCCTCTATGGACAGGTTTACATTCTTCTGGAGAGGTTGGAGGGCCAGAATTTACAAATGCCCTATTTCCTCTGCTTCCCACAAAGGCCCTGTTTGCAAACTCTGCCCAAAGATCTAGAATTCCTGGCAGAGGAAGAACTGGGGAGATGGAGCTCATGGGCGGCATGTGGGAGGCAGGGAATTACACCTGCTGAGACCCTGCTGAATCAGTGCTACCACCTCCTGGAGGCCAGGCGGGACCCTCTGTGGGGACAGGAAGGGGCAGGACTCAATGCTACCCTCTTCCCAATGACCCAGGGGAAACTTTGCAGACACTATTCTGGGGCTTCTGAAAATATTCTAGGTGAGGGAGAGGCCACTCACAGTCCTGGAGGTGGGCGGGGCAGAGGGGCTGGTCAGCGACACCATCTCCTGGATGGCCAGCCGGAGCTTGAGCCGGTGCAGGGCATTGCTGATGCCAATTTCTCGCTGGATCTCTGTGTCCGATAGGGCTGACATGATGGCGCCACTCTTGACGTTGGCCCGGCAGGCTGCCACATACCAAGCAGGCATCCCCACCCAGAGCTGCAGATACGAGGCACAGAGGGTAAATTCAGCCCCTTCCCCAAGATCTGGGCTTCACTCAATACTGAGAGGCAATGGTCAGGCCTCATCCATGGTCCCAGAATAGCAAATGCAGAGCAGAGGAATTTAGACATGTGGAAATGATCATCACCAAATGCTTTTTCTCATTTAACAGGAAACTCTGAGGCCTGGGAAGGTGAAGGGATTTTACCAACACAGCATGGGTGATCAGCTCCTGGGGATAGCTCTAGGAAAAGTGAAACCACCTGTGAAAGTCTTATGGCTCAGTGATGATTAATTCCCAGACTTAGCCACCTGAGAGACATCAGAATATAACATCCATTATGTCCTCCAGAGTAACAGGTGTATATGTTCGGGGAAAGGGGGTGTTGGCTAGACATGGCACTGTGCACTTCGCAGGGGAGAAACATGCTGGGAAAATTTTAGAAATACCACCCCTGAGCCTAAGGAGTCCTTGTTCTTTCTCACGCATCCTTCCCACCAGACCCGAGTAGACTTGGACTCCCTTTTCGCAGGTTTACCTCTAGCCAGGAGACCACAGTAGGGCCGTCCCACTGGGCAAAGGGCATTCCTTTTCTCCGGGCATCTTCAAGCAGCTGGTGTCTTTCAGGAAGAACAACAACAGATTCACTAGTCCTTTTTTCTTTGTCAACCATGCTTACTCTCAGGGACCATGGGCTCTGCCAAGATGTGGACTCCCACTACCCCAGCTCCTCATCACAGGACTGCCACCTTTGCTCTATGCCTGAAACAGTGTAACACGAAGCCATGGAGAGCAACACCTCTCCATTCCCAGAGGTGAGGGCTTTCAGTTTGTTTGCACAGAAATTTTCGTCTGCTCTGTCAGAGATCCCAGGTGCTGGGTCATACCACACTTGTCTCCTTCTCTCAAAGCGCCCTTGTCTCCTTGCTCAGGACATCCTAAGAACAGTCTCCCAGCCCCCAGTTAGACCAGGCCAACTCAGTTCAGAAAGGGCCTTGCTGGGCTCTGACTGCCTGAGCTCAGCCCCATGGCAGTCCTGGGGGACGACAGTGAGTGAAGGGCTGGACCCCACCTTGGCAGAGCCTAGCCTGTGGTTCTTACTTCTTCTTCAGCCTCCGGTCCTTTTCTGCCTGGGTTCCCAGCTTGCCAGGCACCATGGGCTCCTGCAGACCGAGCTCAGAGTCTGTTAGTAGTACAACTAGAATGGAAGAGATGGTGTATCAGCTACACCGTCTTGGGTGTATCCTCCCAAGGCCTGGGTCAGGACTGGAGAGCAGACCAGCAGGACGCGCCTCAGCACAGGAGAGCCTGCAGGCCTGAGGGGACCACCCATTCTTCCTGGAGCCTCCACACAACATCCCTACAACCCGGCGGTCCCACAGTGGCATCAAGTGGGTCACCCCCAAGCCCAAAGAGCCTTCCCCTGGGGGCCCCAGCTCTGTAAGTGTTTTCCAGCCAGATGGCTAGAAGTTGTTCCACCCTAACAGCAGCAGAATCCTAGCAGAACTTGTCCCTCCTCCAGACCAAGCTGCAAAGGAAACTTGGAAAGCCAGAGTGGGCTTTGGGCTCAGCCAGGATTAGCGTGGCCTGGGCTGGGGTGGGGAAACAGGCATGCTCAGAGATGTGTGTCTGGGCCCCTTTTTCAGGGCCACTCACTTGCACAAATCACAAAATGGAACATGCATGGCTCTGTTGTCTTAAGGATCTCCTGAACTGATGCCAGAGTTCATGGCAGGGGCAGCATTGTAGAATTCATTTAAATCCCAGTCACTCCTCACAAGTGTACAGGGGGCAGAGGGTAATCCAGAAATCAATCTGCAATGCTGTTTTAGGTTTAGGTGCCAACATGGTATGGGGAACATAGGAAATCATAAGGCTCCAACACAAGATGCCTCTTGCACTCCAGACCTCCTCAGCCCTGGCCCCTCCCGTCTGTGGCTGGCTCCACAATGTATTTTGCAAGGCCTCTGTGAGCTCGCCCCAGCCTAGGATCTAAACCCACCTCTTCCATTTCTCCCACACCCTTCCCTATGCACCAAACTCTCATACCCAACCCATCCCCCTTTAACACACAAATGCTTCTTCTTGGCTAATTCCCACTTAGCCTTCAAGCTTCTGCCCTGGTGTTGCCCAGCAGAGAAAGTCACTCCCATCACTCCCACTGCTCCATAACTAACCTCTGAGTTCCAGAAGCACCCAGAGCATATTGCTATCTTAATATTGTTTTGGAATCATCTCTTTTTCTTTTTCATTAGAAACTGAACTCCTTGAAGGAATGACTACTGCTCTGATACCTACTACGAAGCCTTGTTTTACTACAGTAGTTAATGAATGTCTGTTGAGCAAATAACTGGATAGATGAGGGCAATGAAAGGAGGAAGGGAGGGAAAGGAAGAAAGGAAAGAAGGAACAGGGGAAGGGACAGGAAGACAGTTAACATTTACGGTGTGCCTACCACATGCCAAGCACACACTGGAACTTTATATTATCATAGAACTGTTAATAATGCTACCCTTGCTCAAGTACTTACTTGACTACAGTGTCTACCAAGTTATGATTAGGCATTAGGATATTTTGAGTCTTGGAGGCAAGGTATACTAGGAATTAACAAGTGACTCTCCTAGGAGAAAAAAACATCCAAGAAATTTCTCCTGAAGGTCCTGAGCACAGTACACTAGAAAACCTCCAAACGGGAAGAAACCTCAGAGGTCCAACCTCACACTTGATACAGGAAGCCCTTCTACAGCATACCAAATAAACAGCCATTCATCTGATGCCTGACACTTCTCATGGCAGGAACTACCATCTCATGAAGCAGCCCTTCCAGCTGTGAAACAGCTCTGACAGAAAACTGCTTCTCTGGAGCGGAATCTCGGTGTCTGTGGCTTCTGCCCCCTGGTCCCTGGCAGACAAGGCTGGATCCAAGGACACCCTCCTGCTTCTCCCCTACTCACACCCATTTACTAGGGTTAGACAGAGACCATGGCCTGTGGGTCCATCCCGGCTCGGCTGGATCAGCCTGCCTTTCTCCTTCTTCCCAAACAGGCGGCCGATGGATGATTTGATGCCCTTGCGCTTGGCACCCTTGTGCAAGGAGTCCTGGCTGCTGTTGCTGCTGCTGGGGTTGCTGCCTGGATCCTCCAAAGCACTACAGGATGACAGCCAGGACGGGGTGGGATGAAAAGAAATATACTTAAATTACAGCATGAGAGATGGGAGCTAGACTTCAGGAAGAACTTACAGTAAGTGTCAGGATTGAAAGGGTAAGGGGGTATGATCAGAGCACGGGACCAAAAGAGACATGGAAATGTCCTTCTCTCATGGTGTTTCAAAGAGAAGTGAGATGTTCAGACACCTGGGACAGGTAAGATTCAGCCTGTTCAGAGGCAGAGAGAGGGACGAGGTAAACTTGGGGATGGAGAGGCTTGAGATGGGGTCTGCTCCATTTACCTCTTGCCTTCTTCCTGGCTCAGGGCAGGGAGGCCAAGCTTCTCTAGCTGCAGTGTCCTGGGTGAGGAAGGAGGGGAAGTCTCACATTTTATGGTGGCTTTATCCTCTCGGTTCTCTTCCCAAGACACTGGTGACTGAACAGACAGTGGAGCCGTCAGGGGTAGAGGGAGAGAGCGGGGGCTTGCTGACCCAGCCCAGATAGGCGGAGGGGCGTAGACAGCGGCAGAGCAGAGGCCCTGCCGGGGCCTCTCAGAGTTCAGACTCAGACTCAAGGGCCCAAGGGGGAGAAGTTGAAAGGGAAAGGCGGGCGAAAATTAACCTGTTAGTACCTGGGTCATCAGGCAGCACTCACCAGCAGCTTCCTCCTATGCTTTCTTAAGTCACTGGGCTGGAAGAGAGAGTGACGGGTGAGCTTGGACTCACCTTTTGGATGCTTAAACGTCTACCCTAAGGGGAACCCAGTGGTCTTAGGATGAGAACATGGGACTCAGCACCTTATACAGGCCTGAAGAGAATATCACAGCAAAACAAACCAACAAAAAACTGGCTTGAAAAAAAATAAATCAGGGCTTTCTCTGAAAGAGAGAAAGACGTGTGGGGGCTGGGTGAGTTTCTTAAGCATTATCCAAGGGGAGAGGGCAAGAAAGTAACCATGTAGCTCTTTCCAAACCCAGAATGATGTGCTGGTAACCTGGCATGCCAAGGTCTATACACATCATAAGAAGAAAATGCTGTGACCCAACTGAGAGTGAGCCCTGCAGTCAACTCCCCTCGGTCAACCCTGAAGCAGAGCCTAGTGATGACAAGGTTGTTCATCAACTGCCCCAAGTCTCTCACCAAGGTCATGACCCCCATCCGATCCAGGTCCTGGGCAGCACTGCGGGAGGTGAGCTTAGGTGTGGCACGGCCGCTAAGTGGAGGGGACGCGCTGGCCAGGGACAGGGCGGTCAGAGAGGTGGGGATGGAACCGCGTTTGTGCAGCTGGGTCAGGTCTAGGGCCTCCATGCTGCCACTAGTCACTCGAGTTTCCAGCTCCTCAGCACGGAGCTCTGTGGACTCCTTCTCTTCCTGGATCATCCTGGGAGGTAGGCAAAATCGGGCTTCACTGTTAGCCCAGAGAGGACTAGCAGGAGGCACGTGTGCACACTGCCTGAGTCACCACCCAGTGACCCGGGGTGCAAGGCGATGCTCAGGTGTATCCAGTGTTCGGGGGCATTGCAGGGACATACAAGGCCTTATGGGCATAGCTGGTTCTATCCCACTACAGCTTAGCAATTTTCTGTCTGGTTAACTGGCCTAATGTAACAAAACTCCCTAGTTTAACAAAAGCAGTTGCTAGGAAAGGAGGCAAGTCAGTCAGTGGAATATAAACCTTCCCAGAAGTTAGAATGCTTGACCTACCACTATCTATAGGGCCTCAGTTTCCAATATACCCAATGTCAGGAATGGTCTAAGTTAGTAGTTCTCAAACACAGAACCTTTAATTGATGCTGATCCCTGATGGAATGTTCCCTGTTCCACAGAAAAATTAGAATAATAGTGATAATGTTATGTGTATGGGGGAGGTACTCAGAGAGAAATGTGTGTACGCACACTCATACACACACACACACAAATATAACGATGTCAACTATCCTTTAGAAGCAGGACCTATCTTTATTCTCAGAGCATATCTTTCCAACTTTAGGGATATTAAAATATCCTTTCTTTGATAGAATGGTAATTATGTTTACTGTTTCATTTTGCAGAATGAAAGTTGGCAGTACTATGTTAATACCCTTCTGTGTGTGTGTGTGTGTGTGTAGTATTTTCTTTTTAGCTTGTCTGTGAAATCCAAAAGTATTGGAACCACTGAACCAGATGACCCCTACAGCCCTGTAAAGCACTGATGTTCTCTGCTTTGGACTTTCCTTTGCCATTTGTCACAAACATTAATAAACTCTCTATAAAAATGGAGTAAAGTGCAGATCTTGATAACATTCCCTGCCAGTGGTTTCTGTCTGACGCTTCATTAGGGATGGAAGGCATGACACAGTGCACGGAGTTTAGAAAATTTTGAATCCTGGCTCTGCCACTTCCTGCACTGCTTTGGGCAAATCATTTAATCTACCTGATTTGTTTCCTTGTCTGTAAAATGGAAATAATGCTGTCTCCTCTAGTGACTGTGATAAGACTGACAAAAGCTCTCACCCTGAGTTGGCCTCAGTATGTGGGAACTACACAAAAGTGATTGTGTTTAGCTGTAGGAGGTCAGGAACACAGCCTCCGAAGACCTGGGAGGAAAAATGAAGCCTGAGAAGTCAATCTGAGGTCCTGCCCCTCTCCATCAGCGTTGTGCCAGAACCTTGCCTGATCCCCACACAGGGTCCCTAGATGATGGCACTCAAGGTGCAGCTGTAAGAGACAAGCAAACACATACAGAATCTCTCCTGCAGTGCTCAAACACAAAGAGCCTCTGTCCTTCAAGGAACCTCCCAGGCCCTCCCCCCCTGCCCTAACCTGATCTCCTCGTTGATAGCATCCAGCTGCTCCTGCAGCATCATGGCCAGGGTCTGGGCGTCTGAGTGGCTGCTGGGGGAGACAATGTCCATGGAGCCCACCAGACCCCCTGGTTCATCCTCATCCACATCAGAGATCTCATGGTCACTGTCAAAGGCAGGGGTGGTTGTCGGGACCAGCACCGCAGGCCGTGGAGATGGCTCCCAGTCCTTAGCAGAGAAGGATAGAGAGGTGGGTAAGACTCACGCGATGGCTGAGGAGCAGGACCCTCCCCACCTACAGCAGCAGCACTGACATTTCCCGGGAGGCTGTTAGAAATGCTAAATCTCAGGTACCATCCCAGACCTACTAATTCAGAATCTGCCTTTTAACAAAATTCCTGGATAACTTACTTGTATGTTAAAGTCTAAGAAACAATACCCAAACTCAAGGAGGCAGACAGCAGAATAGTTAGGAACAGATTCCAGAAACTGCCTTGCTTTGAATGCTGGCTCCACCAAGTCCCAGCTATGAAAGAGCTGTTTAACCTCTCTGTGCCTCAGTTTCTTCATCTGTAAAGTGGGAACAGTAACAGTATCTACTTCATAGTTAGCTCTGAGGATTAAATTAGGAAATGCATATAAGGCACTTAGCACAGTGTCTGGCACCAAGTAAGTATTATGTAAAGTCTATCCATTTCTGTGCACACAAAAGATAAAGGGAACAAGACAAAACCAAGCAGGCCTAACTGTCTTGTGTCTCACAGACTTTCAGCACATTACAGAACCCTCTGGTCAACCCTCAGAGGAGGCAGCTTCTCAGAAATCGTCCTACAAACCTCTTTGGTAGACAAAGGCCTAGAAGTGCAAAGAGCACAGAACTGGGCTGGGAGAGTGAGATCAGGGGAAGAAAAGGGAAGAGCCCATCTCTAACCCTATCTTCTGTGTCCCAAACCCCCCAGGGCTGTTTTCTCACTCCTGCAGCCTTTAGACTGAGCTCCTGGGCAGCTGCTGTGTTGTTATAAACAGAAGGAGGACAAGGAGAGAGGGGAGAGAGAGAAAGAGATGATTTTAGATGTCAACTCCCCGCCTTAGGGGTTCCCCTAAGGGGGGAGATGAATTCTTCCCCATCAGATAGGAGTTCCCTCCTTCTCTACCTCTATCTTCTAGTGCCCTAGAGCATGTAGGGAACCTGCATTCAAGACAGAGCATGGTTAACAATTATGAGGCTAGGAAGGAATCAGACTTCCCCAAAAGACTGAAGTCAGTCCTTTTCTGCCCCTAATCTTTCCTGTTTCCTCTCAGCTTCCTAGGCAGACCCCACAGAAACTACATGCTTCTCAGGAAACTGCAGGAGCCATCCCAAGGGTCAGTTAACCTGTTATTCCGCCCTCACCTCCCCCATAAACCACAGCTTTTGTTTCAGAGAGCTTGCCAATTTCATCTTGGCCCTACTTCCCCCACCCCCACCACTAAAACACCCAGGCACACGTGCACAGGCTTCAGCGGGGCCTCGGGGACTGGCTGGCCACCCACCAGCCCCTACCTCTCGCCCATCAGGAGGTCAAGGCGAAACACAGCTGTTGTAGCTGATGACGGCCTTAACCCCGAGGCTGCAGCTGTCACTGACATGGGGGAGGGTGGGGGAGGATGTGCCCTGCACACCAGCTGTCTGTGAAACCAGAGCCAGACACGTGGCTGAACTGACCCCAAATTCCCCTGGGGAGACCCATCCACACTCACCCCTCCACCCCCTTACCTTGGCAGGCGGTTCCCGCCGTGCTGAGTAACAACGACGCAGACCTTGAGATGTGTGGGCAGTTGTGCTCAGGGAGAACCGCACATCCGTTGCACTGCCCGTGTACGCCCTGGAGTGGTGGATGGAGGAGAAAAGGTGAGCCCTGAGGCCTGACAGCCCCAGCTCACACCCACTGGCCCCAAAGAGTTAAGGGCTCTTCAGCTTGGAGAAGAGAAGGACATGACTTTTGTAAATGATTTAAAGGTTTCCATGTAAGCAAGAGATTAGGTTTATTCTCTGGTGCTTCAGGAATGAGAATGATCCAGGTGAGTAAGTTCTAGGCAGGTAGCTTTTCATTTAATACAAGAAGAACCTTCAAACAGTACACAAGGTATCTGGAGGGAGAGGGGAGTCCTGCTTATCCCCACTGCCACTTTTCTCTGCAGCTCAGTTCCAGCTCTATGATGGGGTCAGTACTTCTATAGTCAAAGCCAAGAATCCTCCGTCACTAAGGAAAGCAATGCCACACAGCTTGGTGTGCTCCGGGCTATGTCTTTTTGATTGGAGTAGGGGGTTGGTCTCTTCTTAGCATCCTACAGGAACGGAGGAGTAGGAGGAATTCCAACTACAATTTCCTGTCTCTATTCTCTGCTTCTCTCCATATGTGCTCTGTAGCTCAGTTGTGTCCAACTCTTTGTGACTTCATGGACTGTAGCCTACCAGGCTCCACTGTCCAGAGAATTTTCCAGGCAAGAACACTGGATTGGGTTGCCATTTCTTTCTCCAGGGGATCTTCTAGACCCAGGAATTGAACTTGCATCTCCTACATTGGCAGGCTGATTCTTTACCCACTGTGCCACCTGGGAAGATGCTTCCCTCCATACTCCTATACAATAATTCCTAATAAACTTGAAATTGATACCCAAGTGTCTACCACCCTAGAAACCTATAGACTTCTCTTCAACATCTCTTTTCCTAATTTATGTCCTATGCTACCTCTCTGCACATATACATACACACATTTACTTTTACCTCTCTTCAAAAAAAATGATCCCTATTTCCCTGATACAACAAGAGCATGACCATAGGGAACCTAATGAGTTCTGATCTAAGACATTTTGGTTTGTACAGAATATATCCAGAAGCCATGAACCTTGAGTAGCATCATCCGCTTTAGTCTTCTCAATCATCACCCTGCCTCTCTGGGCAGAGAATTGAGTGCAGGCTTGATGTCTGAGTTTAATACCAAATGCTTCAGAAAATATGAAGAAAACTCCAGAAGTTCCCTAAAACATGGGCCTAATTCCAGCATTATGTTCAGAGCCCTAAGTAAGTTATCTCAAAAGAACTAGAGTGAACCAGATACTCCCCATGAGCAGGCCCTGTGGGACATAGGTGGGCATGTAATTCAGTAGACCCCTCTCAACAGCATGCCCTCTGTCAAGGAAGCAGGAATCATGCCCTGTATTCCACGACAGTGGGGAAGGATCATGCTGTGGTTTATTGGCTCTCAGCATCCCTCAGAGGACAGGTGCTCCCTTTTAAACTGCACGAGTAAGCTGGATGACTTTACCAAGTTTTCTAAACCTCAGTGTTCCACCCTGAATAGGAGGAGGACCCTGAGGTCCTGAGCAGTCTTTTGTTTGGATGAAGTCTCTTCCCCCAGGGTCTATCCAGGGCCATCCAGGACCCTGTCCCAGCGTGCCTGGCCTCCTGAGCATACCTGGAGTGGATGCCATCCACAAATGGTCCTCCTCGACCCTTCAGTTGGTCCACCTCTTGGCGCAGTTTCTCAATCTCTTCAGACAGGCGGCCCTGTGCCAGGCAGACACACAGTAGGGATAGGGGCAAGGGAAGGAAAGAAAGGGGATAAAAGGACACAGAGAACAGCAGAGTTGGGGAGAAGCAGAAGAATGCACCGCAAAGTCCAAACCCAGGGGCTCAAAGCCAAGACCACAGATGACACCAGAAGAGAAGAGGTCCAGCTGGAAAGTGAGTAGAAGGGTTGGCAGGGCAGGGCCAGAAGAGGACTCTGTCTGGAAGGACTCAAGCAGAACAGGTCTGCTGAGCCCTCCCTGCTGACAAAGACATGGCACATAAGGCCAGGTAGCAGAGGGCCCCACAGTGAACTCCCAGGCCTCACAGACATTGCTGGGGCACACACAGTGGCAATCCTCCCCAGATTGCCAGAAAGCAAGAGCTTCACCAGGTTTGTGTGCTCGCATGCCCAGTTGCTTCAGTCATGTCCAACTCTTTGCAACCATATGGACTGTAGCCTAGCAGGCTCCTCTGTCCATAGGGTTCTCCAGATAAGAATCCTGGAGTGGGATGCCCTCCTCCAGGGGATCTTCACCCAGTGACTGAACCCGTCTCTTATGTCTCCTGCATTGGCAGGTGGGTTCTTTACCACTAGCGCCACCTGGGAAGCCCCACCAAGTCATTTTGTCAAGTCCTTCACTGGGCCCTGTCTCTCTGCTACCCACTCTCTGCCCTAAGCTTATGGTTCAGTTTCTTCTTTACAGGTGGGTGGTGATACATCCACTGTGACAGGCTTTAGTGACGATTAGTGGGCTAACATGTGAACATGGACTAATGAACTGGCTAGCACAGTGCTGGGTTTGAGAGCAGTTACATGAAACACAGGTGTGTTCTTTCCACACAGCAAGATCAGCCCTCCCAGGCTGGCAGGGCTGGCCAGCAACCGGGTACCTTGTGATGGTGCTGCTCTTCAATCTGCCGCTGGGAGGTCTCCAGCTCTTGGATCAACGTGTTCTGGGGGAGATCAGCTGTGAGCCAAGAAGCCTGCCTCTCTCTGCCCTGACTCCAACTCCAGCTCTGGCCATGCCGTCCCCTCCCAGGACCATCTGCGCTCGGCCTGCTCTCCAGTTCAGCCGCTCCTTGCCCACCTGACCCCCAAACCACCACCCCCCATCCCCTAGCTGCTCTTTCCCTTCTCTCTGGTCCACAGCCCACTGCTGCAGCCCCATCCCACCTGCTCGCGGGGCTCCTCCCACGCCTTTGCCCCCCTACCCATTTCCACCAGCTCTGTTCCTCCCAGTAACCTGACCACCAACAGCCATCTGCAGCACCTTCTCCTCCAGGGCCACCATGCGCTCCCTGAGGTGGAGCTGCAGGCGCTCCTTCGCCTCGATAAGCAGCCGGTCCACAGTGTCTGACAGGCGCTTGTTGTGGGCTTCATTCATCCTCTCCCGCTGGCGCACCTGCAAATGCAGCCTGCCTCACAGGAGCCCCCCACGGCCCTTCCTCCACAACCCCAGTCTCACAGGCCCCCACGGCCCTCCCTCCACAGCCCCAGCCTCACAGGACCCCGCAGCCCTCCCTCCACAGCCCCAGCCTCACAGGACCCGGCGGCTCTCCCTCCACAACCCCAGCCTCACAGAAGGCCCCCACGGCCCTTCCTCCACAATCTCAACCTCACAGGCCCTCACGGCCCTCCCTCCACAGCCCCGGCCTCACAGGAGGCCCCCGCGGCCCTCCCACCACAGCCCCGGCCTCACAGGAGGCCCCCGCGGCCCTCCCTCCACAGCCCCAGCCTCACAGGCCCCCGCGGCCCTTCCTCCACAGCCCCAGCCTCAGAGGAGGCCCGCAGCCCTCCTGCCACAACCCCAACCTCACAGGCCCCCGCGGCCCTCCTTCCACAGCCCCAGCCTCACAGGAGGCCCCCACGGGCCTCCCTCCACAACCTCAACCTCACAGGCCCCCACGGCCCTCCTTCCACAGCCCCGGCCTCACAGGAGGCCCCCGCGGCCCTCCCGCCACAGCCCCGGCCTCACAGGAGGCCCCCGCGGCCCTCCCTCCACAGTCCCACGGCCCTCCCTTCACAACCCCAGACTCACTGGTCTCCTGGGCCCTCCCTCCACAACCGCAGGGAAGCACCTGTTCCTACTGTGGTTCTGTGCCCACCTGGCCACTTCCATCCTCTGGGGCCCCTCTCTCCAGTGCTCCTGCCCATGCCCCCAGCTTCTTCATGTGTCTGTCTCTGTCCTAGTTAGGTCCTTGTCCAGCTCCTAGTCTCCTCCTTTCCCTGTTCACAGACCATCCTGTGGTACCACCCTGGGGCAGACAGGGGCACCAAAGAGTCCTGTCTGGTGTTCTCACCCGCGCCAGCTCTTGGTTCTTCTCCTCCAGCTGTCCCTCCAGCTGTCGGAGGTGCTCCTCAGTGTTGCCATGTCGCTCTTCAGCCTGGAGGTAGGAATGGGTCGGTGTAGCTTGTAGATCATCCTTCCTCCTGCTCAGACCTTGCATCCCATGCTCCCAGGTGCCACAGGAGTCTTTGGGAATTAGGGCCTCAGGGAAAAATGAAGCCAAGCTCTCCACTTACCATAGCGGAGCACTTTGTCCCCACCACTGCCATTCTTCCCATGTACCCCAACCCCTGCCAGATTCCCCCACCCACACCTCCTCCTTCCTGCTCAGGGCTAACCTTACACTATCTCAGAGCTGGCAGCTCAAGAGACTGTAAATTCTCATGCTTCCAGAAAGAATGCCACTTGAAAGTATGAGCTACCATAAATCTCTGTGCCTCTAGATAGGAGCACAGACTCCAGCCAGAGTTCAAATCCTGGCTCCCTCCCATCCCAGCTGTGTGACGTTGGGCAAGCTACTGAGCCTCTATGAGCTTTTGTCTCCTCCACTGTGATAATAGTATCTATGCCTTTTGCAAGGACCAAAGGTCATAATCCATGGTAAACACTTAGGACTCAATGAGCACTCAACAAAAGCTAGCCACGGTGATTACTTTTGCTGTTAAACCAGCCCTTGTAGAGTGGTCTCCCCTTCTGTTCATGCATTGTCAAAGATGGGGACCTCACTGTCTCTTTTGACAAGGTATTCAATATTATTACACATCTTATAGTCAGGAAATCCCTTCTAAAAGTCTTTCTACAATGACTTCCCGAACACATTAATCACTTCAGTCCAGCCCTTCTGGTCAGTTTTGGGAGTGATGAAACCTGACTGCTCAGCATCGCACACACAGTATCTTCTGCTGGACTTTAAACTCTGTTCTTCATTCCTAGGGGATATTTCCTGAAAGGCTTAGAGATCACCAAGTTCAACCCCATCATTATAGAGATGATGACTTCATCACAGAGATAATGACAGAGACACCCAGTTATGGAGGGAGTGACTTTTCCCAGGTCACAGAGCCAGTCAGTGGCAGAAGTAAATCTGGTCCTGCATGTACGAGGCACAGCCAGGCTGGAGGCTCCATCTGCAGAGCTCCCAAGCTGCCACACTGGCACAATGGCCAGCCTCTCACCTCCAGAGGTCTAGGGTCTGATGCTTACTAAATATTAGTTTCCTTCTCTTCACTGCTTGAGGGGGTAGCTATGGTGATCCCACATGGGGCACCCCTGAAAAGTCTTTCCCACTGTAAACACTCCTAAATTCTCCTGATTAAGCCACCACATGTCCATGCATTTACACAGCTCTTCCAGACCTAGGATGTTTTTAGCCATACACCTCCATAAAGTTAACTATCCTTTGGGTAAAATTATATTCCCTTTCATTTGTCCAAAAGTTGCAGCCTTCAAACAGCCAGAGGTGGTCCCAAGATCTAGAATGCTTCAATCTGACAAAAAATGAAATGCTTAGCCTAAACTCCCAGCCCCTTCAGAGATGTATAAACTCTGATCATATCTCCTCTCAAATTTCACTTTTTCAGAAATCAAAGTCCTATTTTTTTCCACTTCAGATTACCCCAAAAGGAAGTATTACTATTAATCACAATGGTATAAATAATAATAAAAATACTTTGCACTGACACAGTTTCTTCTACTTCTTAAAGTACTCTTACATTCACCCTCATGGGGCTCACATCCCTGTGGAGTGATAAGGGCAGGGGTTACTCTCCCATCTGACAGAGACAAGAAAGTGTGCTTCCTGGAGCCATGCAATGAGCAGCAGCTTCCTGGCCCCAGCCCATCACACGTCCCACTCTCTCCACCCACTTCCTGGCTCCAGGAGAGCTCAAGCAGAAGCGGTCAGAGGCAGATTCCCAGGCCCGCGGTCCACTTGCCTTGGTGAGGGCCGCAACTCTTTGGGCCAGCTCAGCCTCCACCTCTGGCAGCGTCTCGGCCTTGCGCATTGTCTGCTGAAGTTTCTGCTCGGCTACCTCCAGTAGCTCCTGCAGATATCGGGCTTTCTCCTCACACTAGCAGAGTGAGGGGTGGGAAGGAGAGTCAAGAAGGAGCACTGAAGCATCCCCTACCCCTAGCTTCAGGAGAGAGCAGGTGACAGGCCAGGGATCATCTTCATTCCAGGATACCCAAAGACACCTGACTTCCCTCTCCCAAGGTGGCCTGCTGTACTTCAGAGGCTCTTGGGCCACCAAGGGGAGGGTCAAGCATGATCATCAGGACCTCCAGGGTCGAGTACAATGCCCCCAAACCCCAAATGCAGGAGTTACCTGGCGATGCAAGGATTCCCTATTGGCTAGCTCGTTCTCCAGTTTGTCATTGAGGTCATGTATTGATGTAGCCTCACGCTGAGCAGCCAGGTAGCGCTTCTCCAGGGTGGTGATCCGCTCCTCCATGTCCTCTTTCTGGGCTAGAGCCTGAGCAGGAGAGGAGAGGGTGCCGGAGAAGGGCATCAGCTTCTTCCCGCCCCGACTCTGTCTGTGCCTCCACACCAGAATGGCTGTGTCTCCTCCAGACTCCCCTACCAGTTTCTGACCCTGACCCATCCCTCCCACCACTCCTTCCCACACTGGACCCCCTGAGCGTTCAGTCTCACACTCCTCAGCCCTTGCTTGGCCCTCCCTCAATACCCACAACATCCAACAGCTGCCTTCCTAAGTGCCAAAGGCCTGCACCCAGAAAGACAGCGTCAGGCCCAGGCCCCTGCTCACTTCCCGGAGGTCCCGCTGGTGTTTGCTGCTCAGTTCCTCCGACTTGATGAGGTCCCGGCGGGCTGTGCCCAGGTCCTCCTCCAGTTCAGCCACAGTTGCTGTCAGGGTGACCAGTCGCTCCCGGGCCTGGCTCAACTCAAAGTTCTGCTTCTCCAGAAGCTCCTGCAGCTCCTCAACCTGGCCTGTGTCCTCCTCCAGAGACAGGGAGCTCTCAGTCAGTCATCAGGCACCCCCTCCCTGCCCTGCCCTGGGGAGGGGGGCAGAAGGACAGCACATCCAAAGCAGGCCACAGCTCTGCCCCAGCTCCAGAGCACATGTCCCAGGAACACCCTTCGTCCTCTGAGCTCCAGGACCTCACGCCAAACAACAATCAAACACCCTCACTCTCCTGTGTCTCTCTTGAAAAGCAATCATTTCTAGTTTTACCTGCTATTTCAGTCTCTTGTAACCTAGAGAGGGCCATGACTAGGGGAACAGAGGCTCAGAAAGAGAAGCGATCTCTTAGATAGATGGCTCCTAACAATTCAGTTACATGCTTACCAGCATACATACTGGGCACTAAAAGAAAAACCTGCAGATTTCTTTGCAGATGGGGTAAGGGCAAGAAGGAAAGAGAGATGATAACCTTGGAGAAAACTCCAAATTTAATTCAAGCAGTCACTTTACTGCACAAAAGCCGGGCTGGGCCCACACCCCGTCTGGGGTAAGACGTGCCCCCTCTGTGCAGCTCCCCATGACCCACCTTCCACAGGCCTTTTGATCCCAGCTCCACAGTCCCCTCCTCTTCGGCCACTCCATCCCGAACCCCTGACCCCTGCTGTAGGGAAGACACCTGCGGGGAGTCAAAGAGAAGAGAACCTTCTAGACCTTCCAAATCCCCCACCTCCCAGAGAGAGATGCCTCATGTTAGCTAACAATCTCCAGCTAAGACAGGAGGGAAAAGTCTGATGAGGACCGGAGTTGGGAACAGGTGTAACCCAGCCATGGCTTCCAGATGAAAAGAGGGAAAGTAGCTTACCTGCTGGTGGGCACACGCCAGCTGTTCCTCCAAAGTGGTCACTCTCTCGAGGGCCACCCGGAGCCGCTCTCGCACCTGCCCAAGGAAAGGGGAGATGGAGAAAGAAACAGGGACCCTCTGGACTTGAGCTGGAGAAGCCTGGGCTTGGTCTACCATCACTGAGCGTGAGGCAAAGAGAAAGACCTACCAAAAGGCAAATTTCTGAGAGGGCACCTAATGGAAGGACCTGGAAATTGGACTAACGGTAGGAGTAAGCCAGTTAGGAAGCTAGAAGGCAGTTTTCCCTAAACAGAGGATACACAAATCTCAGAGAAGGGATGCATGGAGGCTCCAGGGAAGAGACTGGGGGTGGACTGGACTGTATTGTATTGTACCCATGGTTGCATCGGGGGTGGATGCAGGCTGTCGGCTAGCCTAGGTACCTTCTCATCCAGGGCCTTGTGGTGCTCAAACAGTGACTTGAGAGCCTTCAGCACCTCCACCTCACTGGAGACCCCTGAGGGTGACTGGGCCTGACGCTTCACCACAGTCATCCTCAGTGACCGCTCATGGCGGGACACCAGGCACTCCAGATGTTCCAGAAGCAACTGGCAGAGACAAGGCGAGGGTGCAAGGAAGGACTGTGAGCCTACGCCCAGGGGCTATAAGCATGGCCCACACAAACACCCAGCAAACCCAAGCCCTGCCGTGTGTACCACTGTTGGAATGCTGAAATACTCCCAAGTGGGTAAATGGGCACTGCCCCAACTTCAGACCTGCCCGAGCCTCTCTCTCAAGATCCTGACTTTCCCACGATCCCCCAACTAGAGGTGAAAAGCCTAGGACTGATGGTTGAACACACTGACTATCATCCCAGAAGACAAGGCAAGAGGAGGTGAGGATGGGGCTGGATGTGCTGGCCATGCCTGCTCCCTCGGTCATACACCCCGACCCCCCAAAGCACAAACACACACCAGGTCACCCCACTTACCCTCGTGTTATTCCGCTCTGCTTTCAGCTCTGATATCTCTTCCTCCCTCTCTAGAAGCTGCTCCCGACACATACTCAGCTCCCGGGTTAAGGTGGTAAACTCCTGTAAATCCCCAAGGCCCCTCAGTGCTTGAGGATCCACCACTTACACAGTATCCTGCACACCCAAGTCAGTGAGTGGTGGGATCCTGTCACTTGTCCTTTTCTTCCACCAACTGTCCCCAGAAAAATCCCTACCCATACACATGTGCTTAGTCACTCAGTTGTGTTTGATTCTTTGCAACCCCATGGACTGTAGCCCGCCAGGCTCCTCTGTCCATGGGGATTCTCCAGGCAAGAAAACTGGAGAGGGTTGCCATGCCTTCCTCCAGGGGGTCTTCCCAACCCAGGGATCAAAATCAGGTCTCCCACATTGCAGGTGGATTCTTTCCTGCCTGAGCCACCAGGGAAGCCCAAGAATACTAGAGTGGGTAGCCTATCCCTTCTCCAGGGGATCTTCCTGACCCAGGAATCGAACTGGGGTCTCCTGCACTGCCGGTGAATTCTTCACCAGCTGAGCCACAGGGAAGCCCTATCCATCCATACTATTAGCATATGTTTCTCCAGAGGGGAGAAGCATTCCAAGTACATGCAAGGGAATACAGTTGGATATGACAGTGAGAAAGTCACCAAGTGTGCTCTGTGATTCTTTCCTCCTCCAGCCACCAGTATAACCTGATTATGCCCCCCTCCCATTTTGCATTTCTGTTTCTCCAACAATCCAGTCACATTTCCCTGTAGAAGCGGGTGGAGGGGAGTTTCACTTCTGGTTTGCTGTTAGTAAGGTCCAAGCAGAGATCGATGGATATTAAAGAAGGAAGAGAAGGGGGCTTTGAAGTGAGTGTTCTGGAGAGCTCTTTTCTACTCCCTTCCCAGAGTTTTGCAAGTTTCAGGTAGCGAAAGAAATGAGATGACTGAAGGGCCCACCCTACCTAGAAACAAGAGTGTACAGATCTGCTGAATCAGCCATGTGGCTTCAGCTCTGGCTTCTAGGATCCCAGCTCGCTCCATCCTGGGGCCTGATGCCAGGGCATTGGTCCTGGATTTGCCAAATGCCCATGTATAAAGTATCCCTTTGAGGGGTCTTTTCCCACAATGATAGGCCCAGACACTCTGAAAGACATTTCCATCCCACTCTCCTCCAGGAGGTCAAGAACAGAGGGTGAGAGGCTGGCCCCACAGACCCAGGCCTATCATATCTATTTATAATTAGACATCAACTAATTCCAGAAAGGTGTTTAGTTAAGGAGTCCAAACTCTGTGGATGCTCAGGGTCTGGGAGTGACTGAACAGTGGCTACAGTCCCATCCCAACCTGCAGTCTCTCTCACACAGCACAGAATCACTACTGAAGGAAGAATTTCAAAGCAATCACCTTTCATCATTCCATATCAGGCCAAGGGGACAAGAGACACAGGGAAGAGACAAGGGACACAGAGAGATGCCAGAGCCTAAGAAGCCTCGGACGCGGACCCTGCTCATGATTCCTGCCTTTCTCTCAAAGTCACGGGCAACAGCAGTCAAGCAGCTCCCATCCCGGAGGCCAGGCCTGGCCTCATGCGGCTTCACTATCCAGCTCACACACGTGGGCATGCACACATTCTCCCACACACACACCTGACCACTTGACGGCATGCTCCGAGCTCCTAACTTGGCACTACCAGCTCTCCCACCCTGTCCGGGCTCAGTCACTGCCTAGTCTTCCCACCGCAGTGTGCCTCCTACTTCCCTCCCCAGCTCTTACCATCTGACACACTGTTGCCAGGGTAATCTCCCAAAGCAATGTTGTCTTCACCATTAAATACAAACTTCTTATCCTGGTTCCAGCTTCTCTTTCACAGTTCCTTTCCAAACACCCTAAGACCTAGTTAACCTGAGTAACCTGCTGTTCTCAATCACTAGTAAAGTCCACACCTTTGCTCAGTGGGCTCCCTCTCCCTCCCTCCCAATCCTCTGTTAACACCTGGTTTTTCAAAGTCCATTGCAAAGGACACACTTCCTTGGGGTCTTCCTAGTGGAAGCCTTTTTCCTTCCACTGAAAATTGGAACAAAATTCTGGGAGTGCTGACCATGTACCAGCTCCTGTGTTGGTCACTGGAGACACAGTAACAAGAAAGACATAATCCCTGCCTTTGTGAAGCTCCCAGAGCAGAATTAAGATCAATTCTCAGCTCTGCCCATTTGTGATCTTGGGCAAAATGCCAAACCCCTTTGAATGTCTAATCCAAAAGATACAGTCGTCCCTCAAGGGCTGCCATGAGGATCAATGATCTGGCCCCTATTTTAATCATTGATATGATTTTAACAGTCCTCTGGAGCCCCTCTTCTGTTCCTCCACACTCTTCCTGTCGTTTGGGTTCTTGTCTATTTCCTTTTTAGTGTATGAGCTCCCTAGAGGCAGGTGGTTCCTTCATCCCAGTGCTTGCTCAGGGCTCCAAACACAGTGGGCATAGGATGGGCCCATCTGTCACCCCAGTTCCTCACCAGGGCTCCATATTCTCATCTAGAAAGCATCATAATACTCTGCCCTGCAGACACTTCTGAAGCCTGGGCAGGAACCTTGCCTGCTCTGGCCCTTCTCCCCACGTGCAAGGGGCAGAGGAGCACTCCAGCTCCTCAGGGCTGCCTCCTCCACCCTGGCAGCTCCCCTACTGGCAGGGCTTTCAGAAGCAATTCACCAATCTCCTCAAGGTTGAGTTTCATCCTTTGTATAACAGAGGTGATGGTGATAATAGCACCAAATTCACAGCTGTGAGAATTCTGTGAGGGAAACCCCACGCAAAGTGCTCAGCATACAGAAGATGCCATAAAGGGTGACTATAATCGCTGCTAGTTCTGTTGACGGAGGAGAATAAGAGAGGTGTCACAATTCTGTCTATAATTGTCCACGGGATGCCTCCTGTTTCTCTCATCCATGCAATGAGAGGTGAACTAGATTGTCTCTAAAGCTTCTCCCATCTTCGCTGTCTGTGGTTCCCACCCACCACTTCCAAGAACAGACCCTGGTGAAGAGCAGCCAAGGGGAAGCGTCCTGCCCAGTACCGGCTGCCACCTGCTGGCTGCCTGGGCTCACTGCAGCTGGCCACTAAGGCGGGGCTTTCCTGCATCAAAGGCCATCCTTTTCTCCAGGTGAAGCCAGTTTCAGCCTGAGGCGCTTGGGAGAAACAGGGAAAGGTTTTATGAAACAAGGTGAAGGAGAGGAAATGCTCTGTGAGTTCCATCTGTTGAGATGCTCACAGATGCAGAGCTGAGGGCTCAGAAGGTGTGGCTCTGCTGGGCTGGGTGAGGGGAAGGGGAGGAGAGAAGCTGACCGGCAGGCCTTACCTGGGGGAGGGCAGAGTTAAGGTGGCGCTGGAGCTGGTCTCGCTCATGCAGGGCATCCTGGAGCCGGCTCTGTGTCGCCAGCAAAGTCTCCTGACTCTCCCGAAGGGACTCTAGCAACTTCTCCCGCTCATCCAGCATGTTCACCATCAGCTGCTCAAAGTTGGCGTCAGCATCGGCTCCATGGGGAGGCCCCAGGGGGTCTCCCTCGTTGATTGTGGGCATCACTTCACACATGGTGGGGTTGGGCAGGGGACAGGGGAGTGGTTCACAGGGTTGGCACCTCCGGGGGTCTCAGTGAAAAGGTCTCACAGTGGGCAGTACCAAGTGAGTGAAGAGGTGGGCAGGGGCTTCTCCATGGCATCAGTTGGTCTCAGTCTGAAAGGGGCCTGGTGCCCAGAGTGCCCCTGTGAAACGGAGTGAGAGGGCCTGGTTTAAGCTTCTCTGGGCTGGGGCTGGGTACCCTGTGTCCCCAGACAAGGAGGAAGCAGCCGAGTGTGGCCATGACAGGTGGAGCAAGTAGGGCTCAGAGAGGACCCTTCTCTTAGACTGAGCACTGCAGCCTGGCAGAGTCCCAGCTGGGTCCACTGACAACCATCGTTTCTGGAGGGCCGTGGTCTGTTGGAGAAGAGACTACTGTGAGAAGCAGCTGAGCAGAGAAGGGCAGAGGAGGAGGCATGGGTGAGGGCAGAGAACACAGGAACCTGGAGCAGAATGTGGGAGCGTGGGGGAGGAGCTGGGCAGGCCCCTCCTCCGGGTTTTCTCACTCAGATGGTGCCTTCCTTAGTTCTCCCTAGAAATGCACATGCCCGATGCTGCAGCTTCTGCTGCCAGCTTTCTCCACCCCCAGCTGTCAGAAGGGCAGCCGCAGTGGAGTGGCTCCCCCACCCACATGGCTTGCTGGCCAAATATAGAAATGATTCAGTAAGTGGCAAGGGAGCAGCCAGAAAGCGGCCAGAGTCCTCCCAAGTGGGGCTGTGCAAGTGGGAGGAGGAGAAACAGGGTCCCTACCCCACCATAGGTTTCTCCTCCACATTCAGGCCAGGGTGAGTACAGAAGGGGTTAAAGAGTTCTTAGTGGATATGAGTCCCATATAGAATAGACTTCTGGGGTCACAGGAAACAGGGACAGAGTAGCTCTTACCCTGACCCCTGGTACAACATGGCTACCTGGCAAGGCCCAGGCTGGACACTGGGGCAGGCAGAGAACCCTGATCTGCTCCATGCCCGTCATTCAGGGAAGTCTCTGGATCAAGTCATCCCCTACTCCTGAACCCTGGCAGACAGCAGGCTTCCACTCTGAACTCATGAACTGCCTCCTATGGGCTGGAGCAGGGACTGAATGAAGTGAAGGATCGGTGACGGGGAGTGGGGAGGGTTACCCTCCTAGGGCAGGGCTTCCAAGGGGGGCCTCTGCTCATGTCTGGGAATCTTCTCCCTCCAAGTCGTTGCCCAATGCTAGCACTGTCAGAAGCCACCGGCTAGGGTGGTTAACACGTGCACGGCCTGGCAGTAACACCTTGAGTTTGGCACAGGGATGCCCAGCAGTCAGAGCAAAGGAAAGGGAACTGAGGAAGGCAGCCAACAGCTAGGGATTTCTGCCTGCCATCAGCTTCTGGTCTCCCTGCTCACTGCTGGAAGGCTACCACCTAATCAGTTTTCAGAGGAAGCTGTCTTCAAAGCTCCTGTTCTAGGAGAGATGGGATGTGAGACAGCCAGCGTGGTGATAAGGACTCAGAGAAACCTCATAAATGGTGCTTTCCTTCCTTCCTTACCCCTTCTACATCTGGGAAACTCAGAGACAGCTTCTTGTCTACCCTTCTGCTGGCAGACTGGGAGAGTCAGGGAGAGGACAGACAGCATCTGGACCCAGTGTGAAGTGAAAAGTCAAACACAGGAAGTCAGATACCCTGTGGCAGGGCTGAACCTAGCAGGAGAACCAAAAAAGGGCCAAGCCTCTACCCGAATTCACCCTTACCCTCCCCAGCCCCCAGGAATGGGGGACAGAAAAAGTGATGCAGGGGAGAAACATGGGCCCAGATGAGATAAAAGTCAGAGCACTAACTGGAGAACTCCCAAGTCCACAGCCACGGCCATTCCCAGAGGACCCAATAGTTCAGGCAGCATGTGGGTGTGCCCGTATATGCACACACATGCCCACATATGTATGTACACTGGCAGACACAGGATTTGGAGCCTTAGGACATACACATGTTCCCAGACACAGAAAATGGATACAAAATCTGACCCAGAGAGCCCTTCTCCAAACTGGATAGCCACTGTAAAAGGTGGGATCCCACGAGGTGAAAAGTAGCACCCTGGTCTGCACCCTACGTCACCCCAATATCCCTGCTCCACAGAGTAGCTGGGAGCAGACAGGAGGAGCTACTGCCCCAGTCCTGCCAGAGCAGTGGTCTCACTAATGCTAATGACAGCAATTGCTCGGACTCGCTCACCCTCCTCACCTGAAACACTCCACTCTGTGATTTAAAGGCCACTGGCTTCCCTGGTGGCTCAGAGGGTAAAGCGTCTGCGTATAACGCGGGAGACCTGGGTTCGATCCCTGGGTTGGGAAGATCCCCTGGAGAAGGAAATGGCAACGCACTCCAGTACTCTTGCCTGGAAAATCCCATGGACTGAGAAGCCTGGTAGGCTATAGTCCATGGGGTCACAAAGAGTCAGACATGGCTGAGCATCTAGTGGTTAGTGGCCCCACCATACCTCTCTAAGTTCATCAACAGCCAAGCCCAATCCCTTCCCACTCTCCTGCCCCCACCCGAAGAAGAAGTGTGAAGCCAAAGAGAAGGTCAGTCTGGGGAAGGGGCCCCTGTGGCAAAGGCTGTGCTTTGGAAAAGAGCACTGTGCTCAGGAGCACAGGGACTGAGTCCGGCAGAGCTCAGGCAGCCCGCAGCATAACGCACAGGAAGGAGCCGAGAGCTAGGACTCTGGAGCCCTGAGCTGCAGTTCTGCCACAGACTAGCTGGGTGATCCTGGGCTTGTCTTGACTTACTGAGACCTCTGCTGTAAGACAGAACCCACGACCCTTATTCAGCCCACCTCAGGGGGATGACACCATAGATAAAGAGCCTGGGAAAGCAGAAAGCATACCATGATTGTAGGGGAATTTGAATTATGTTAGTAGTGGGCAAAGGTGGGCCTGTGGCTGGAGTTTTTAATGGTTCCTTCTAGGAAAGGGGTTGAGAAGTTCTCAGGAAGGGAACATAGGATCTCAGGCTGCCCACAGTGACGTGCTGGACATTTGGTCTGATTTGGCCTACCGAAATCCTCCCAGTCATCCTGGCAATGGAGAAGCTGACTTTGGTACCATCATCGCTTCCCCAGGCTCCTTCCAATCCAAGAGCCAGGTAGCCACTCCACTCCCCCTAGTGAAATGGCATCCCACAGAGCAGGCTGAAGATGCGCCCAGAGGTGCATGGCAGGCGGATGCCTCTGAGATGACTGTCCAGGACTTCCTACAGCTGCCCCCACAAACTTCACTAGTGTGGTGAGCAGACGGGGGCTCAAGAACAGCCCTATCAGGACACCTGGCTCTTTCTGGTTCCATGGCCATCTTTAAATAGTGCAGTTATCATCTCAACCTAGCAGAAGCCTCAACTCCTGCACAATTTCTAAGTAACACTCACAGGTCAAAAGCCACCAGCCCCTAAAGCAGACATATATGAGGAGCTGTGGCGGTGAGGAGTGTGGGCAGGCTGTGACACAAGAGAGGAGTGTCCCCAACCGAGCTGATGTGTGTGTGTGAAGACGGAGGGTCAGATGAAAAGCAGGCCTCTGCACTTATGAATACAGGAGAGGCAGATTCTGAAACCTCTTTGGCTCCCTAAAAATCACCCCCATCTTTTCCTAACAAACAGGAGGGATGGGCGCTTGGATGGGATGCTCTGGTTGACCACACACACATACACAGACTGGCTTCCCACCGCCCTACCAGATGGCAGGCCCCACCATGGTAAGACAGCTCAGCAAGGACAAAGCTATTGGCTTCCATAGAGGCCCAAGGGCCAGGGCAAAGCTTCCAGGAGCTGTGCCCAAGTGTAAGTGGGCCAAGAGCCAGGCAAAGGGGGAGCTTCAAGGTGAGAGCCCCTTTACCTCAGAGTAAAGAGGTAATAAAGGAAGGTCAGATACCACCCAATTGGAGGAAGAGTGAAGACCTGAGGAAATGGGGGAGAGTCATCTAGGAAAACAGTAACAATTATGAAAGCAGCTATAATTTATTCAGAATTTACCATGTGCCAGACATTGTGGTGTCAGTTGACACATGGTAACTTTAATTCTCCAGTTCCTTGCAAAGAAGACACAATTCTTCTCATTTCACAGATTTGAGAATTGAGACAAGTCATGCAATCAAGTCTATGTGGCTAGTAATAAAAAGAGCTAGGATTCAATTCCAGTCTGTCTGACTCCAAAGAGTAGAGGATGGAGGAGAGGGGAGTGGACACGACTCCTTCAGGCATCCTGTTTCTTCCAAGAAGCCAAGGCACTTGGGCCCCAGCCCCTTTCACCCTTTTCCAGGAGACGGCAGCCTAAGGGTTTGCTTGCCTCAGCCCTCCTCCACCAACCCTCCTCTAGCCCGAGCGCAGGCCTCTGCACAGCGGGCACCATGGTCACGAGGCAGCCACGTCCCCACTGGAAGTGACCTGCCTACAGAGCCTCATCCACCACCTAAGCAAACCTCTCCCCCTACCCCTGGCTGGCTCTATACTGAGCTGTAAGGAGACTGCCTGAGTTTCCTGCACCACTCCATATTCCCTATTCCCACAGGAACTACAAAAGCAGACATTCTTCTGAGCCCTCAGCCTCCTCCCTCTGGGGCTTTCAGACACCATCCCCTCAGTGGAACGTAGTCCAGCTCCCCACCTCTCTTTCCCTCTCATGCAGAAGTCCATCCTCTCCCTTTGTTCCTCTTCCGATCCAGCTCAAACCCCCAAGAAGACTTGCCCCCACTCAGCCCCCTCTCCAAAGCCCCACCAAGCCCCCTTTCCCTGCTACTCCTTGTCTCTGCTCACCGTCAAGCTCCCAGAATCTACCTATTGTTCACGAGCTTCTAGCACCTCATCCAGCCTGCCTTAGTCTCCTTTCCATATTAGTCTACAGAACTTCTGATCACCCTTAAGCTCTTCTTAAGCACCACTTCCCCCATGGAACCTTTCTGATTCCCTCCACACATAAGATTGGCCCTTCTACTGACCCAGAACAGCTTTTTCCTCTGTTTGTGGCACATCAACTCAACTGAAGACTCTAGAGTGAGAACCATAACCTAATTATCTTTGGAGTCTCCAACACTTACCATGGGCCTGACATACACAGAGTTGAGTAGATACATGTGAGAGAGTCATTCTAGGAAGTCCATCCCTGACCCACTTTAAAGAAGGGGAGTTCAAAATAGAAAAAACTTATCTTGCCCTCTAAAAAATTAAAACTTCTTTACAGCAAGATGGGGGCCATTCCTGCCTTAAAAGGCAGACTCTGGAGCAAGTTGATGGACTGGCTCCTCCCCTAAGCACTGATGTGACTCTGGAAAGAAACCTAATCTCTCTGAGCCTTGGTTCTCCATCTGTGAAATGGGGATGATAATAATATTCACTTCAGATAGCAGATGTGAGAATTACTAGAGTTCAATAACATACACAAAGTGCTGACATCAGTGTCCATCAAACACTCAGTAAGTGTTAATTCTTAGCATTTCAGGCTCCTGAAGCATCTCGAGGCCGAGCCCACTCCAAATACAGTAAGAAAACTAAAAATCTGTATTAGCTAGAGGAAGCATTCCCAGAGGAAAAAAACATTTGGAAAAGCTTTATTGATACTTTCTCACTGCTGGCCACAAATCCCTTCAAAAGCATCCAGTTCTCTGGGTCTCTAAAGGGCCAGCAATGAGACTTCCTCTCTCTGAACTTCAGGTTCCCAAATCTGGGAAATAAAAGCCATAACATGTAACACGATCTAGTGATCTCACAGGTTGTCATGCGGGTCTAAAGAGTTAAGAGACAGGAAACTGTTCTGAAAAGTATAAAATGCTACTCAAGCACAGGTTAGCGCTGACTGCCCGCTTAAGACACTCAACTTCTGAATGCTGGCATAGTCAGCTGACACAGGAAGAGGCTGCTCTATCTCACAGGTTCCCCTGGGCCCATACCTGTGAAGCCTGCCGGGAGCCGGCATATTGCATATTGAGTGTATATTACATATTGAGTGCAGCACTTTCCACAGCATCATCTTTCAGGATCCGGAATAGCTCAACTGGAATTCTATCACTGCTGGGAGCCAGAGTGAGGAATTCCGCCCATGACAAAGGTCATGAGGAAGGACGCTCGGCATACGCAAAGGCGGGATCGAGCCTCAGGAGTCCCCCTGGAAATTCTCGAGCATCTACCCCCCCAAACCAGAGTCTGCCTACTTTCTGCTTTGTGCTTTCACCTACACCTCTGACTTTACGGGGGCCTGTCCCCCACTACCTCTCTCTGAAAAAAGAGTTAGCTTATAGCTCCAGTTAATAATTCCTGGGTGTGACAGTGTTTAACCTACAAACTCCTTTGGAAATCCTCTAGCCTGCCTGAATAGGTTTTTCCGGCCACATGTGATTGTTCAGAGCCTCCCAACTGTGAGAGGCAGGAGATGTTCTAAACTGCCTAAACACAGATTCCTTTGAGTAGTTAAAAGATTGATTAGAAATTGTATTGGTGAAGGGTTTTTCACTTGTTGGGCCAATGTTTGCTGCTAAGTCTCCATACTCCTTACCTACTGTGTCCTTGGCAGTGTATTGATTGATATAATGGGTGTATAGAAATGCAAAATGCAGCTTTGTCCATTGCTTTTTTGGAGGCTGGTGCCTGACTTTGGAATAATCACCTTTAGAGAAAAATAAGTTTCTTAAAATGTTAACAGGCCTCCGGGCCAGAAGATGATGTCAATCACCTGAACTTTTGCATATGATAAGTTTGAAAGCCTGGCTTCGATTAGGACCAGGAACTGCTGTCCTTGCATGACTCCACCCCTTCCCCCATTATCCTCTATGCATAACTTAAGGTATAAAAACTACTTTGGAAAATAAAGTGCGGGCCTTGTTCACCAAAACTTGGTCTCCCCATGTCGCTCTCTCTTTCAAATTCTGGCTGAGTCTCCATCTGGAGCGCAGAACCCACCATGCTTGCTAATTATGCCTGGGCTTCTAAGATCCGACCAGGGAGGCCTCAGTGTCTCCTCTCCTTCGGGAGAACGGAAGGACGCCTGCGGCCTACGTAAGTGGTGCAAACTTCTTGTCTTGAAGTTTTATTGGTCTCCCACGTAAACCAAGCTACTCAGCTTCTTTTCTCCACTGAATTTTCCTACTGAGCTATCCTCATTCTATTACTCTTTGTATCCTTAATTAAAGTGTAATTAAGCAGTTGTTTCCTGACCCTCGCCTATGCCGTCTCTCCTTCGAATACCCTGGATCAGCTGGGGCTGGACCCCGGCAGAAGCCCATCTCTCCAGCTGCTCCACAGGAGTGAATTATAAGCCATCTCTTACTAAGACATGGCCTATCATTTGGGTAAGCAAAGAACTTGCTGTCCAAATCAGGACAGTGAATTCAGGCACCAGGACTCAGATATAAAATGCCACTGCCCCGGCATGTCGAGCCACTTGGTCACTCTCACTGTCACCACCCAGGGGGGACTAACGGCAGAGGCTGGGGCGGAAAGGAGGCCTGCAGGTCTCTGTACATCTCCACAACAGCCCACTTCTAAGGTAACTACAGTTACAGCCATCACAGCTATCCATTTAAATTAAGCCAGGTGTTTGCAAACTGGGTTTTTTCATAGAGTACCTTCAGGGCAGCCTGGCATGAAAAAAAAAAAAAAAGAGGAAAGAGGTAAGACAAATGCAAAGGGCTCTGAACTCTCTTTTCTTTTTTTAATCTCATCAACTCCAAATCTGTGAATTTTACTGGATTTCGGATTAAGGTTTCATTTGTATCAAAGGGTTCCAAGTCTAACAAGAGGTTAGAGGATTTCTGGTAAGTATTGTCTACAGAGACCTCTGCTAAAATAAACACACATTCTCTCAAAGAGGCGGCACACCAGTGCAATAGAACATGACCTGGGAAGGCTACACAGGACACACTGGGGGCCACACTCTAAAGGTCTACTGGTGGTGCTTTAGTTGCTCAATCATGTCTGACTCTTTGCGACGCCAAGGACAATAGCCCACCACAGTTCTCTGTCCATGGGATTTCCCATGCAAGAATACTAGAGTGGGTTGCCATTTTCTTCTCCAGCGGATCTTACTGACCCAGGGATTGAACTGGCATTCGATTCTTTGCATTGCAGTTGGATTCTTTACCGACTGGGTCACCAGGGAAACCCCAAATGTCTAATAGAGATAATTTATTTACAAAAGTTAAGATAGGCTGCACCACTGAACATAGCACCGGCTTCGGCTGAATTTACATCATAAGCACAGTAACCCCAACCATTTTCTGCTAATCAGAGCCAGTGATTAACACATATATGTCCTCAGTCCACCCTGGTGGCTCAGTCAGTAAAGAAGTAGGGAGCTACATAGCAGAAAACAACTGTCCAGGGGTAATAAGGAACATCAGAAGGGTGTACTGTCAGATGCTGGGGTGTGAAAGATCCAGAGCACACAGAACTGCCCAGAGAAATATAAGCACAATAAAAAGTGTGCATTGCAGGTGGTCACAAAAGTGTGTGTGGGGTTGGGGGTATGTGCAGATACAAAATAGAATATGGTGGGGGGAGGCATGTGTATTCACACAACAGAGTGTGTAAGTGTAGTCATGAGAATTTGTGGTGTCCATGTATAATATTGAAAGAGATATGTGCTTGTGTGTATGTGTACGTATATGAGTATGGTCATGAGAATGGGGTCCTGAGTTCATGTGCATGAGAGAAGATGAGTGGGCATGTAAAATGGTGAGACTGTGTGGATGTGTGTGATCACGAGTATATGTCAGGGCTCATGACTGGTCATGAAAATACATGTGTGTGCAATCATGAGAATGCATCTGGGAGTCATGAAAGTATGTATGTTCATAAGAGCATACAGCTGCCGTGAGAGTTTTGCATGCGTGCATGATCGTGAAAGCATATCGCTGATCATGAGAGAGTATAAGTATATATGTGGTCTTGAACTTCGGTGAGAATGTATGAGAGGGAAAGGACGGAAGGATGAGAATAATAATGAAGGAAAAAAAATTGTACTTGTTCGTGTGCTCTGCCCCAAACAAGGACCAAAATTTTAGGGTACTCCACAACTGGCCTAGTGTGAGTTCAAGGCAAGGAACTAGGCTCAGCCCATCTTTCTACTTACCACGAACCATCAGAGCTTCACTGCCTAGCCTCCCAAGCCCAGGGCATCAGATATGGCAGCAGTCACCCACTAAGTCTTCCAGAATGCTCACTCCTGAAGGAAGAGCCCAGGCCAGACTCCTTGCCTGACCTTCCTCTTAGCAGCTATCCTCGAAGCCAAACATAGGAAAATCCTCTTCCACAGAGCAGTGAGTGAGGCTGCGTGGCGGTGGAGTGGGAAACGGCTGAGAGGTGATATCCCACGTCTGAGGTATGAGAAACCCCAGTAAGATGGCAGGCACTGAGAGAGGGCATCAGAGGGCAGACAGACTGAAACCACAACCACAGACAACTAGCCAATCTAATCACATGGACCACATCCTTGTCTAACTCACTGAAACTAAGCCATGCCATGTAGGGCCACCCAAGACGGGCGGGTCATGGTGGAGAATTCTGACAAAATGCGGTCTGCTGGAGAAGGGAATGGCAAACCACTTCAGGATTCTTGCCTTAAGAACCCCATGAACAGTATGAAAAGGCAAAATGATAGGATACTGAAAGAAGAACTCCTCAGGTCGGTAGGTGCCCAATATGCTACTGGAGATCAGTGGTGAAATAACTCCAGAAAGAATGAAGGGATAGAGCCAAAGCGAAAACAATACCCAGTTGTGGATGTGACTGGTGATAGAAGCAAGGTCCGATGCTGTAAAGAGCAACATTGCATAGGAACCTGGAATGCTAGGTCCATGAATCAAGGCAAATTGGAAGTGGTCAAACAGGAGATGGCAAGAGTGGATGTTGACATTTTAGGAATCAGAGAACTAAAATGGACTGGAATGGCTGAATTTAACTCAGATGATCATTATATCTACTACTGTGGGCAAGACTCCCTTAGAAGAAATGGAGTAGCCATCATAGTCAACAGAAGAGTTCGAAATGCAGTACTTGGATGCAATCTCAAAAATGACAGAATGATCTCTGTTCATTTCCAAGGCAAACCATTCAATATCATGGTAATCCAAGTCTATGCCCTGACCAGTAAGGCTGAAAGAGCTGAAGTTGAACGGTTCTATGAAGACCTACAAGGCCTTTTAAAACTAACACCCCGAAAAGATGTCCTTTCCATTACAGGGGACTGGAATGCAAAAGTAGGAAGTCAAGAAACACCTGGAGTAACAGGCATATTTGGCCTTGGAGTATGGAATGAAGCAGGGCAAAGGCTAATAGAGTTTTGCCAAGAGAACGTGCTGGTCATAGCAAACACCCTCTTCTAACAACACAAGAGAAGACTCTACACATGGACATCACCAGATGGCCAACACTGAAATCAGACTGATTATATTCTTTGAAGCCAAAGATGAAGTCAGCAAAAACAAGACCGGGAGCTGACTGTGGCTCAGATCATGAACTCCTTATTGCCAAATTCAGACTTAAATTGAAGAAAATAGAGAAACCACTAGACCATTCAGGATGATCCAAACCAAATATGACCTAAATCAAATCCCTTACAATTATACAGTGGAAGTGAGAAATAGATTTAAGGGACTAGATCTGATAGAGTGCCTGATGAACTGTGAAATGAGGTTCGTGACATTGCAGAGGAGACAGGGATCAAGACCATCCCCAAGGAAAAGAAATGCAAAAAAGCAAAATGGCTGTCTGAGGAGGCCTTACAAATAGCTGTGAAAAGAAGAGAAGTGAAAAGCAAAGGAAAAAAGGAAAGATACCCATTTGAATGCAGAGTTCCAAAGAATTGCAAGGAGAGACAAGAAAGCCTTCCTCAGTGATCAGTGCAAAGAAATAGATAAAAACAATAGAATGGGAAAGACTAGAGATCTTTTCATGAAAATTAGAGATACCAAGGGAATATTTCATGCAAAGATGGGCCCATTAAAGGATAGAAATGGTATTGACCTAAAGGAAGCAGAAGATATTAAGAAGAGGTGGCAAGAATACACAGAAGAACTGTACAAAAAAGATCTTCATGACCCAGATAATCATGATGGTGTGATCACTCACCTAGAGACAGACATCCTGGAATATGATATCAAGTGGGCCTTAGGAAGCATCACTATGAACAAAGCTAGTGGAGGTGATGGAATTCTAGTTGAGCTATTTCAAATCTTTAAAGATGATGCTGTGAAAGTGCTGCTCTCAATATGTCAGCAAATTTGGAAAACTCAGCAGTGGCCACAGGACTGGAAAAGGTCAGTTTTCATTCCAGTCCCATACAAAGGCAATGCCAAAGAATGTTCAAACTACAGCACAATTGCACTCATCTCACATGCTAGTAAAGTAATGCTCAAAATTCTCCAAGCCAGGCTTCAGCAATACGTGAACCATGAACTTCCAGATGTTCAAGCTGGTTTTAGAATAGGCAGAGGAACCAGAGATCAAATTGCCAACATTCACTGGATCATCAAAAAAGCAAGAGAGTTCCGGAAAAACATCTATTTCTGCTTTACTGACTATGTCAAAACCTTTGACTGTGTGGATCACAACAAACTGTGGAAAATTCTTAAAAAGATGGGAATACCAGGCACCTGACCTGCCTCTTGAGAAATCTGTATGCAGGTCAGGAAGCAACAGTCAGAACTGGACATGGAACAACAGATTGGTTCCAAATAGGAAATGGAGTACGTCAAGGCTGTATATTGTCACCTTGCTTATTTAACTTATATGCAGAGTACATCATGAGAAACGTTGCGCTGGATGAAGCACAAGCTGGAATCAAGATTGCCGGGAGAAATATCAATAACCTCAGATATGCAGATGACACCACCCTATGGCAGAAAGTGAAGAAGAACTAAAGAGCCTCTTGATGAAGGTGAAAGAAGAGTGAAAAATTTGGCTTAAAGCTCAACATTCAGAACTAAGATTATGGCATCTGGTCCCATCACTTCATATCAAATAGATGTGGAAATAGTGAGAGACTTTATTTTCTTGGGTTCCAAAATCACTGCAGATAGTGACTTCAGCCATGAAACTAAAAGGCACTTACTCCTTGGAAGGAAAGTTATGACCAACTTAGACAGCATATTAAAAAGCAGACACTACTTTGTCAACAAAGGTCCGTCTACTCAAGGCTATGATTTTTCCAGTAGTCATATATGGATGTGAGAAGAATTGATGCTTTTGAACTGTGGTGTTGGACAAGACTCTTGAGAGTCCCTTGGACTGCAAGGAGATCCAACCAGTCCATCCTAAAGGAGATCAGTCCTGAGTGTTCATTGGAAGGACTGATGTTGAAGCTGAAACTCCGATACTTTGGCCACCTAATGCAAAGAGCTGACACATTGGAAAAGACCCTGAAGCTGATTGAAGGCAGGAGGAGGAGGGGATGACAGAAGATGAGATGGTTGGATGGCATCACCGACTCAGTGGATATGAGTTTGGGTAACTCTGGGATTCGGTGACGGACAGGGAGGCCTGGTGTGCTTTGGTCCATGGGGTCGCAAAGAGTCGGACACAACTGAGCGACTGAACTGAACCGAACTGAAGACTCTCTATCATCCAGTGCCTGTGCCTACCTCCACTCCTGCCCCTACCTGGAATTGTAGGTTCTTATTTGAAAGGTTCTCTGAGGCCATGCAGGCCATGCTGGAAGTGAGTTCCTCCAAAAATATCCCTGACAGGTCAGTCTTTCTTTGATTATCCTTCAGGAATACAGAGCTCACTACTAAATGAGGAAGCCCTCATTGTCTTAAGGAAGTTTTTTCTTAAACTGAATGGAAACCTATCTCTCCTTTAAAATGACAGTTATCTATCAAAGGACAGTGGCTATGAAGTCACATCAGACATGCATTTATGAGAATAAATTTATCAGAATAAATAAAACTACACTGGCTGGGAAAAGTGAGCAATTGTTGTTTAGCTGCTAAGTCATGTCATACGTTTTGCAACCCCATGGACTGTAGCCTTCTAGGCTCCTCTGTCCATGGGATTTCGCAGAAAAGAATACTGAGTCACCAGGGAAGCCCAAGTGAGTGACAGAGGTCTCTTTGCAAACCAGCTATTTTCATCAGAGACTTAGCAACAAAATTATACTTGTAACTAAGTATTCTTTTAAATCACTGTATACATTATACATTTTTATAATTACTATATAATGTATACTGTATCTGTACATTGGTATTATTATTCAGAGATATAAACCTAAACCACCTACCATGCTTTATGGGAGATTTAGGAATTTTCCCTTTACTGACTATAGAATCTAATTCCTCCACTAATGTAACACCACTGTATTGGGTGCCCAGAGGATCTTCTGCTCCTGGTTAAAAATATCTAGTTGCAAGGCTTCACTGAACCCAGGGGATCTGCAGATAGACCTCTTTAATTCAATCCAATGATTACTATGAGTAGATTTCTTATTCTGCAGTAGATTACTTTTTGTTATGGATACAAAAGGCAAATAAGATACAATCTAAACCCTTAGGAAATTCACAGCCTACTTGGAAGAAAGGAAAACATATGGAGTAGCAGGTAATCAAGTATTCAGTCTCCAGCACATCCTGGGCTTCAGCGCTGAGCACCACCTGCAGGGACCAACTGAGTTCACCAGTGATGGTTTCTCCCTCAGCTCTTTGGGAAGGAGGCAACCCCAGCCAAGGCCTCTCGACCCCTGACTGACATGCAAGATGCTTCTCTGGACTAGAACTGACTTCACCTGGGGGAACAGAAGGTGCTTGAGGGAGGTGGGGCTGCAGCTCCCAACGCTCTCTGAAAGCAGAGCCACAAGCTGGGCAGCCATCATGCTTCTTGTGTGAGTGGTGAGCCAGCAGCCCAGATCCTCAGGCTCTGCCAGCCCTGGAGTTTCATATGAAGCTGGCTTAGAGCTCCTTTCCTCAATACTATTTCCCCATGACATTCTCAGTTTCCACAGGGCCCTCCCAGTTCAGCAAATTCCTCTAGAAGGACCCCCTCTCAGAGTCTGCCCAGCATCAGCACCCCTCTGAGTACTCTTTACTCTGGTGGCCATCTCAAGTGCCACGCTCCTGGGAGCCAGCACCGCATGTCCCCCAGAGCTAATTATACTTAGTGAGCTAGCAGCCAGAGGGGGACACATGGTGACTTCATGCGGCTGCAATATATATTTGTCCCTCCCTCTGAACCCACTCCCTTTCCTCTATTTCTCCCAATTCCCTACCCAGAACCTAAACTCTGAGGCAGCTCCCTGCTCCCTACCAACTCCTCCTCTCCAGCACACACACACACACACACACACCACACATAACTCCATACTACTTAGAAACCACACCTTGTTTCTATATCAACTCATCCAAGGGCATATAGCCACAGAGTACAGTATCCCTGGCACAGAAAGACTTCAGTTGTCTCCCCCATATCCTAAAGCCCCATTGGCCTCCACCTCCCTGGCCCTGCTGAGTTTTCACCATGCTTCACTGCCCCCAAAGCTGACTACTCTCCCTCTCCCCTAGCTCTCACCCTGCTGTCCTCAGTGGCTCGGAAAGGACCCATAAGCAATCCCTGACAACTATTTCCAGCTCTAAGATTTCAGCAATCAACCTAGAGAGGAGACCCAGCGTCCTGGCTGCCTGCCCTTCCCTGCCTATCCAATCCCTCCTTATTATCCAGCTGCAAGACCTTCCTTATACATGCCACAGTTCTGGCATCATGACAAGCTCAGCAGCACATGCCCTGATACCACTGGATGAGATTTCCTTTTCACATCCCCACCCTCATCCCACGCCCATTCTTCTATCTTTCAGAGATGGTGTCTCTCATTGTGGAGGGTGTCTAGTGCATTCTTGGCCTTCAATAACCATTGTGCCATTCATTGTCTCATTATCTCCCGGTACCTCTTAATCCAGGCAGCCTCCTCACATCTCAGGGCAAAGTCCTAGAAAACAGCCAAAGGAAATCATTCAAACACTTTTTTAAGGTAGCTTTCCTTGGGACTGCCTGGCTAATTATTAGTGGCAGAGAGTGGATAGGTTGGAATCCAGGTAAGACAGTTATTTAAAAGGATGTGGACCCAGATATTTTCATAATCCAATAGCAGTGTAACAAAATTGGTGCTGGTGGTGGGGGAGGAGGAATGGATCTGTTAACAGGGTGTCTGCTGTGTGTACCTTTCAGGTGCTCCATGGCCCTAAATTGCCTTCAGAAGACTTAGCACCTAGCATGGTGTCTGGCATTACAGTAGATGCCCAATTAATATTTGTTGGATGTTGAACAAAGTACTAGGTGCCAGTTCCAACTGGGAAGATTGAGGGAAGAACCCCAAAGGGGCTACTGGAGGCGCCCCTTAAGATCCCACCAGGAGAGGATCTCCATGCTAAGGACAGCCTCATCAACCACTTGCTCACCAGAGGACAGCAGTCTCAATACCCCTACCCCTCTACCAGCATACCTCTCCTTAAAGGTGACATTGGCACCCCCTTCTCAAAACAAAACAAAAACCCAGCCACATCACGTTTCCAAGTCCTTCAATCAGACCTCTCTTTTCCCACTCACAACCAAACTGTACTGGAAAACATTTCAACTGCGTAGTGGAAAGTCAATTCCCCACTCCTACTCTCCCCGCTCAGGAATCTCTACCCAGCCCTATTTTATGGTTGCTCCCATCCTGAACCCCACCTTCAATAGACCTCCAATTGGCTGCTCCTTCCACTCCACCGCCCCTGGCACTGCAGAAATGTGGGCATCTCTGGCTCAACCTGAGACCGGCAGTTCGAGGAATGGAGAGTGAGCAATATTAAGAACGGCTGTTATGAGCAATGTGTGAGGGGATAAGAACCCCTGGAAGAACGAAGACCGTGCCAAAGCAGCGGAGCTGGCCCCGGCGCTTCTTCTCTGACTCTTCTGCATGGGAAACGGGGGCGCGGTCCACCCAGCTCCCCCTGGGAGACTTGCCAACTCAGACTCCCCGCCCCGAGCTGATGGAGCTGAGGGCGAACTCCAAGCACTCCCCACAAATCGGGCATCGTCCTCTCATTCTCATCCTCAAGGGCACAGGGCGCTGCAAAGGCTGGTGAGGGGTGGCAGGAAAAGTATCTACCGGAGAGACACGTTTGAGTAAAAGGTGCTGTTTCCCAAGAACCGCTAGACTGAGACCTCCTTCCCAAACTGTGAGGAGAGCTGGAGGTGGGAAAAACAGAAATCCCTCCCGCACCCCGGGCTCTGGAGGCTCACCTGCCTGCACTCACCGAAGGCCGGGCAGCTTGGCTCTGCGCAGGAAGCCGGCCCGGCCTGGAGGCGCCGGACTTGTCCTCGCGAGCGGAGCCGGCGCCGAGGCAGCCGCAGCCTTCCCGAGCCGAAGCGCCCCGCCCTCGCCTTCTGCGGACGGCCCCCGGCCCCACCTCAAGGGCGGGGCTAGCCGGCCCCCTCGAGGCCACGCCCCCGCCCCGGCGCTCCCTCCCTCGTGACGTGGAGCCACTTGGGGCTGCGCGCCATCTTGGCTCGGCCGGGAGAGTATCTCGTGAGGTGGCGGGGAGCCAGATTTTTACCCAACGCCAGTCAAGTTTTAGGGCCCAAGGGAGCCCTGCCTCCATCCCAGGGAGGTGCAGCACGTAGCCTTTGAACCTACGTTTGTCTCCAACCACGTCCTCCCTAAATTGGTCTCAGTACTGGCCTTGTAATTGTTTGCCAATGATTTGTTGCCTTTCACACTGTTGCCCATTTATTATTCGTCCTTTGGTTGCGCCCATTTTTTAAGTGGAGAAACTTGAAAGCCAGATAAATTTCCATAGTGCAAGCTTAAGTGAATTGTGTCGCTTGGCTGTGCTAACACTGTTACTATAAAATGCAATGTGTGTCTATAGTATGTACAGAATAGGAAGACAGTTTTAAATGCCAAAATTCATGCAAAATTTTGGTTAAATCTGACCATTTTCTTTTAATTGCACCGTATCCTGTACCCTGTGACAATTAATGCATCTTTCCCATCTGGTTTGTGAAGTTTCATCACAGTGTCTATTCAGTCCTTTACATTGCCCAGTAAGCACTGCTAAAAATGTAAGGATTTTACATATTCAAAAGCAGAGACATTACTTTGCCAACAAAGGTCCGTCTAGTCAAGGCTATGGTTTTTCCTGTGGTCATGTATGGATGTGAGAGTTGGACTGTGAAGAAGGATGAGTGCCGAAGAATTGATGCTTTTGAACTGTGGTGTTGGAGAAGACTCTTGAGAGTCCCTTGGACTGCAAGGAGATCCAACCAGTCCATTCTGAAGGAGATCAGCCCTGGGATTTCTTTGGAGAGAATGATGCTGAAGCTGAAACTCCAGTACTTTGGCCACCTCATGTGAAAAGCTGACTCATTGGAAAAGACTCTGATGCTGGGATGATTGGGAGCAGGAGGAGAAGGGGATGACGACAGAGGATGAGATGGCTGGATGGCATCACTGACTCGATGGACCTGAGTCTGAACTCCGGGAGTTGGTGATGGACAGGGAGGCCTGGCATGCTGCGATTCATGGGGTCGCAAAGAGTTGGACACGACTGAGAGACTGAACTGAACTGAACGTGTACAGACTTATAAACACTCAAGTTCTATATCAGCAACAAATGCTGTAGTTGAGATCAATGGCATGTATAACCATTTTTTTTCTTTCCTCCAGTATATTCACCATTTGGCTTAATTAATTCTATGTCATTGGTAGAAGGAAGGAAAATCTGAGTAATTCTGACTTACTTGAGGGGTAAGAAATGAACTTGAATATTTTGTTTGTCTGATCCTCCAAGCAAATTGAAGGTACATATTTAAAGAAGTGGAAAGTACATAGCAGTTTTTATAAAAGCAGTCCAGAAAGTTCCAACTCTTCTCCAGATGGTTTCGGTTCCCATCAAAAGGAAATCCCGAGACACTTTATATCCTTTCACTAAAAGGCAACTCAGTCAATGCAGAGGTAAAGTATAACATACTTGACCAAGTGTTAATGTTTTACTAAGAGAAAAGCTGAGGCAATGTTTAATGTTGTATCTATCATACCATGGAGTTTGATACAAAAACCAGGAAGTTCAGTCAGGACACAATTATTAAGCCAATTTTACTTCACTCCCCTTTTAAAAGTAACTCCTAAATAGGGGACACAAAATTCACTAGACATCTCCCTTCTGCTCCATGGCATTTTATAAGGACACTAGGAACTGTGTGTTTCTCTCCTTCTGCCTCAGAGGCAATTTTTGATTGTAGAAATCTCTAAGGTGCTTATTGTCCTTGGGTTTTTTATTTTTTAATCATTTAAATGCCCAAATTCTGTTTTTCACTGACCTAGCTCACTTTCTGCATGAACAGCTTTAGTATCCACCTCACTGTGGGGTAAGGTTAGCTATTAGCACCAGTATTAAGCAGATCCTTCCTAAGAACACTCTGTAAATAGCAGGGGGTAGGGAGAATGGTAAGGAAAAAACAACACTCATTTAGCAGTCAAGCCCGTGACTGTACTGCCCCCGTGGGATTTTCATGTTTAAGGAATATGGTCTTAATGCCCACCTTGTGGCAATATCTAGCTAACATCCACCCCCTCTCCCAGCTAATTTGGGTAGGGGGCAGGGCAGGAGACAAACAGCAAAGTTATCTTGTTAGCAAAAAAACAAAACAAAAACATGATCTTCTTCTCAGAGTACACAGGCTATAGCAAGTCCTCTCACCAAGAGGACATTAGTTTTTCTGCAGGGATGAAAAAACCAGGCTCTGATAGGTAGCACAGGGCAGAGCACAACAAAGGAGGCACTAAATTCTTACAGTGCCGAAGTCTGGTTCCAATATGGGAATGCATTTTTTAAAGGATCTTCAGCATAATAAATGCCTTTTTAACAATTTAATCACTATTCTTCCTGCAGTAACTTAAATGGTTTTACATTTTACTTAGAAACATATATTTATAAGATTCTTTCATGGATCTTATATACTGTTTAGGCTGATTAGGGATAAGGTTTACCACAATCACCTTTTTATTCATCCTTTTATTTTTTCCATCTGTGTTCACTTGCCTGCTTCCCTTTGCTGACATCTACCATAAAAATAATGAGACTGACCATTTTAATTGTGGCATAGCAAAGGGTCAGAATCCTGGCTCTGCCATTTATTGGGTATTATGGCTTTGGTGGGCTTCCCTGGTAGCTCAGGTGGTAAAGAATCTTCTTGCAATGCAGGAGACCTGGGTTTGATCCCTGGGTTGGGAAGATCCCCTGGAGGAGGGTACGGCAACCCTCTCCAGTATTCTTGCCTGGAGAATCCCCATAGACAGAGGAGCCTGGCGGGCTACAGTCCATGGGGGTCGCAAAGAGTCAGACACAACTGAGCAACTAAGCACAGCACCGGATAGCTTTGGGTAAGTCACCGATTCCGTTTTTCAGCCACAGAATAGGAACAGTATCACCCATCTTGCGGGATCGTGAGAACTAGAGACATTATGAAAAGTTCCTAATATAGCACAAAATCATTATCATCACCACTATCAGCTTCATGCAAAAAAAAAAAAAAAAAAAAACCTAAAATTCAAAACTGGCCAAAAAAATTTATGCAACAAATATTTTTAAAGAAAGATACACAAGTCAATCTCATTAAGATTCTGAAAACCCTGTCACCTGCTTTATTTCTAAATAAGGGTAAAGGGAAACAAGGAAATATTCACTTGAATTTGAGGGGCAGCTAAACTGAAAGCAAGAGTAGCAACAATGTTATGCCTCTAAGGTTACTCTGATCCATAAAGGAATGCTAAAATTTCCTTGTTTGGAGACTTAAGAGTTTAATTTTCCCCTAAAGCAAGATCATCCACTTTGGCTGGGGTAAAAGAATAAAGAACAAACTCAGTAGCACCAAATGGGGTTTAACACAGAAAATAGGGCCAGGTTTCTCCTTTCAAATGCAAAATTTTACATTAAAATATGTTTAAAAATCATAGTTGTTTTTCCTCCTGATTCAATCCTTCTCTTTCTTCTACCAGAAACCCCAGAAACCTAAAGAGCATGTGATTATTCACTAGATATACAATCCAGCTGCCCCTTCCAAACTGGAATCTGATTACAAATGGACTGGCTAAGCTCAAGGCTGCCCTCAGTGACAGGAAGCAATATCTATGCTCTCAGGGAAAACGGATACTGAGGATGCCACCAGTCAAAAAGTCGAACGCTGTGTACTGGGTCCAGGATGACTTGCACACCCTGTTCACTGCGCAGTTTCTGACCACCATGGACAGGATAATCTTGGAACACCAGTCTCACTCGATGATGCCGCATGTCCGTGCTCACACTGATAGTAAACTGGGAGGGAAAAGTAAATTCAATACCCAAATTTAACAACCTTGTTTTCCTATGACACACTCTGAAATGAAACAGTCTAGACAATTGACATGGACTAGGCCACAAAATCATCTCTAAGTTACACTACCAGCACCTTTGCAAAAATATTAAAAATTAACAGTGGTTTTTGTAAGTTTTTCTTAGCTTCATATATTTAAACTGTGCTAAAGAAAGCCTCTCAAATGGCTGCACATATTAGGATACGTGCACATAGAGTACCATCAGTGACAATTTTTAAAAACTGGATTGGAGCTATAAGAGATGATTTGAAGGGATTTTGATGAGATACATCTGATGACTTTTTTTTGGAAAATAAACCACAAAATCCCTAAATGTGTTTATATATCAACATATATAGATGGATAGAGAATTGTATGAATAGGAAGAATATGGAATATGAGTATATAAATAAGTCATTAATGTGGCTTAATGAGATGCCTACCATAAAAACAGATATATGACATACTTTGAATTACACAAAATTATTTAAGACAGTGGGTATATACATGTATATATTAACAGAAACATTAAAGAATAATTCCCCAGAAGTTAAGTGCAGTTATAGGATACAAGTCTAAGTTACCTTTACTGTCTCAACATGTTTATGTATTATTTAATTCTTCACATTAAGTATGCATTACTTATTTTACCATTAAAAAAAGAATAAAGCTATTTTCAGTGTGGAGGGGAACGTATCTCTGAAAATAAGCCAAAAATACAGAAAAGATAAATTACATGAACTCTCCAGTTGCCAATCCAGTTAAAAATGTTAAAAATATGGAAAATATACCAGAGGCATATTTGTTGTTTACTAATCTAATTCTTAGCTAAACCTTGAATAGTCAAGGGAATCACACAAAGGACAGAGCTGGTAACCCTACATTTTAATATTCCATTTATGATACCACATGCATACTTCAGATCCTGACATATAGTGCCCATGCTTTACCATTAACCTTAATGGGATAATGTTTCTCAAACATTAACGAGCACAACACAGGAGATATAATACCATTCTATTCACTATGGAGAAGGAAACAGAGGTAAAATATTCTCAGACATAACTAACTTCTCCACAAATAAGTCTATTCCTAATATAAAAGTCAGTTTTCAGATTTTATTTAAAATTATTTTAAACAATAATTTTTTAAAAATATTTCTTCCTCAGTGGTTAAATATACAAATCTTTCAAACTCTAGGTATAGTGACAGTCTACGAAAGAACTGAGGATGACATCCTGTCTCCACTTACCAGGGTAAATATCATTCCCATGACAATTGGAATAAAGATGAAATTGAGGGTGGTGACCTGCAGTAGGCAGCAGTCCTGGTCTGGGTTGGTATGAACGTCTTCGTACTGAATGGGAGGCTGCAATCCTCCCATACACTTGCTCTTTAATCTTGGGGACTAAGGAGAATTAAGAATTACTCTCATGGATTAGAGGAAATGTTATGGCTCTAAGACTCCACCAATGAAAATGCTTAACTAAAGCTGCGGAGATTCATTTTTCTGTTATCTCTTCTCTCTTTACTATATATATCAGCTTCTACACAGATCAAGGAAAGCCCTTTGAAAGATGAGGAAACACATGCAAGCACATGCAGAACAGGTCCTCTCAGTAGCCAAGATCTCAGGTACAGTCCAAGCAAAAAGCAGAAAGAAAGGTACAATAGTATCTGCTCTTCCTGCAAACACTCTTGGCAGTCCCTCTCCCCATGGCTTCCTCAAATTGCCTCAGATATATAAAACCATGTGAATTATTATTGTTTACAAATACATTTGCTTTGAAAAAAAAATTCTAGGCAAATAAGCTCAATACATTGTTGTAACAAGTTCTCTCCTTTCCCCTACTTTTAAGTCTTCAAGTATACAGAAAAATTAATAAAACCATGCAATAAACTCCTGTATACCCTTTACCATTGGATATTCTGCCATATTTGTTTTCTTTCCTCTCACATCTCTCATTTTATAAATATATATATATTCACATGTTTAAAAAAAAAAATCACAGCTCTGGGGTGGGGGAGGCAAAGTTATTTGAAAGTAACATTGGCACCTAAAAAAATTAACAATAATTTCATATCATCTAATATCCACAGATCTTCAGATTTCTTTAATTGTACCAAAAATGTCTTTTATACATAAAGAGGTATCTCATTGTTCATTAATCCAGGATCTGCTCAAGGTTTACTCTATGCATTGAGCTATTAAATCTTTGTGCCTCTTTCATATAAAATAATTCCCTCTTTCTTTTCATGACATTATTATAAGTTTTAGTGTGTAGTATCTGATTTTAAAAAGGCAATTTTATGTTTAGTAAAATCAGAGCAAGGTATTATATGAAAAGCAAAGAGATGATAAAAACGCATACCTGTTTTTTGAACTTAAAGTTGAATTCCCACATTGGTTCCTGTCTGTTCCCAACAATCTTTCTGCACCAGAAAAGTAAGCACTGTAAGAAAATAAAAATAACCTTTCTGTTGCTAGCTCTAAAGACAGCCATGGCTCCAATGCTGAGATTTTACTTTGGCACAGATAGAAACCCCCATATCCTGCCCCCTCACCCCCCAATTTGACATTGGTGCAACATGAGAAGAGATAACCCCAAGGCTGTTCAGTAAAGAGAAGAGGTACCGATAAAAGTCAACCTCAGATGCTATTAAGGTCAACCCCTATTGTTCTCATCTTTAAAGACAGAAACACGGTCTCTAGAGACTGGGGCATTCAGCAGGCCACTTCTCTATATTAAAATATAAGGGCAGTCAGTAGCCATCAGATAAGATGATAACAAAGCCATAAAACAGGCAGAGATAGCCAACCCTGAATGTAATAGGAGCAAACCACTCAGGACCTTCTGGGAGCAGACAGCGGGTATGGAAACTACAGAGCTGAGCTGAATTCAATCTAGAGTAAGCCCCTCAAGGAAAGTCAGGCTACAGCTAGGGTTAACACAAGAAGTTAAGTACCTCCCAGGGGATAAGGGGTGGGTCGTCCGCCGTGCCAGCTGTCCTGCCCTTCAGACATGCCCTGTACGTCCTGCTGTTCCATCAAAAATAATGGGCTTGGCTTTAAGGGGCAAACACTTCTGCTGCCAACACAACGGCTCCAGTGTCCCACACAAGCTATGCTACTGAAAAGAGAGAGAGGGAGAATCAAATACGAAAAGGTGGAGTCCAGCAACATGTGACAACTTCCTTCAGGCATGCTGGCAACTTCCTGAATGCCATGCGATTATGGTTATACTAGCAAGGCAATGCATGGGACATAGGCCATTGCAGGTCCCACATCCTCCAGATCTCTAAACAATGGACACAAAAACAGCAGACAGGTGGCCTAGGCTTCCTGTCTCGGTTAAGATTTTTGTTATCACCACTGTTAGTAGTCCACTTAAAAAATTAATATACAATTATAAAAATATGAAGACATGGGCATTTTAGATTTAGGAGTAGCACTTGCATTGTGCACTGGAGCCGCAAGGATGTCCAGCATGAAGTCTGCCCAGTGCTGCTCTGCTCCCAGCAACTGATTAGCACCCGGCCACGGTCAGCTTTGGGGTGATCCCACCTCACCACAGTTAACCTGCGATGATCAAAGGTCTTTGGGGGTAGGAAAACTATAAATGTGAAAAGATACTCTGTCTACTCATATTATGAGAAGGAATAAAATTCTACCCACTCAGCATTCTAATCCTGCCCTAAATCCATCAACTAGTGTGACATTAAATTGAGCTCAGCCAATGACCCTGATCACCTCAGTTTACAATCCTGGGAAGAACCATGATGATCTTGAAATCAACAGTACTCTTTTAATCAATATGCATCAGGTAGAATGTTCTTACACTAGAGCTGAACTAGGGAAAAAGAATCATTAACATCCAAAGCATAAAAATCAAAATAGAATTACAAAGTACTAAAGAACATCAGACTTTGGGTAGGAACAGAATAAAAAAAAAATAATTCACAAACTCAAAAGATACAAAGTTTGGACAACAGTATTAGCTGAATGAGAAAAAAGTTGGAGACATCGACTTGCCTAAATAATCATATATGCTATAATAGTCTAGCTTGGCAAAGGTGTGTTCACCAGATACCTCATGGTGGAACAAAGGACAAAGTGGACCACAGGCTTACAGACCTACTTACAGATCAGAAAAATACAATGAAACTTGAATACAATGTATAAATGAATATAAACTACTGGGGAAATCCAGAGATATAAATAATGGCCTAGAACACAGGAAGAATTTTAGAGCGCTAAAGTCTATGAGTGGGAATACTTTATAGTCTCTGAAACAATCCATCCCAGAGCCCGGTAACAATAGGCACTTTGCAAATGCTGAAGAAGTCTACACCAGAATCTTTTAAGAAGGTCAATGAGAAAGTGACATTCCAGATGTCAAGGTCACATTAGAAAAATAAAATTAGTAAGTTGTTTTATATTTTTGTATGATTTAATGGAGAAGGAAATGGCTACCCACTCCGGTATTCTAGGCTGGAGAAACCCCGTGGACAGAGGAGCCTCGGAGGCTACAGTCTATGGGGTTGCACTGAGTCGGACATGACTGAAGTGACTTAGCATATCATGATTTAAAGCATCTTTTGAGAATTATGGTTTACATCTACCATTTGAACTGTGTTCTTCCTTGCTCAAACCATCAAACCATTTAAAGTGGTTCAATGTATAAGGCATGAAAATAAATTAAAGAGAATAAGGAATATGCTAAAAGCACAAGAAAGCTTTAAGGTAAAGATAATATAAGCCAGCCCAGCACAGCAGGAATGCCCTGGAGAAACGATACCCCCAAGCCCAGAAAGTTTATATTAGTCCCCGAGCAGCCTGGTATCTACAACCCCAGACCACCCCATTAAGAAAGCTAGAAACAAGCCATGATAACAGGCCCGTTATACAAGAGTCCATTTCTTAAACCCTACCACTAATACCCACTTACTTTGGAATTCTTTAATGTGCTAGGAGTGCTTTCTGGAATGGCTGGATTCTTGGAGATTCGAGCAGCAAATGGCTCATACATATGGTACAGAGATCGGATCACACATGCCCGAAGACAGTGCAGCTTCTCCATTGACTCTGGTCGTAGGCGCAAAGGCAGAGAGGCATCCAGTGTGTAGTGTCTGAAACATGACACATTACTCCTACCAGTAAGCGACCTGTCTCTTCTGTTCTAGGCCAGGCTCCTAGGACTCCTGGGCTCTGTACAAATTTTACGTTACTATTCCACTGGCAGTAGTCAGTTTGTCCCTACTGCTCTCATGTGGTCTCTCTCTCTTACACACACACACACACACACGTACAAATCACCATCTCCTTCACTTCTCAGCTACTTTTCTTTGTTATGCAAAACCCAATTCATATATACCTTATAATCCTGCACTTCTCTATTCATTTAACATTTTTAAATCCTAGTTCACTTTAAAAAGGGAAAGTCTCTGACTTGATACTAGTACAATATACTTCAGTTACTCAAAAAGAACTTGCACTGGAGAAGATCCACCAGGTTCTCTTGTCACATGTCTCAGAAAGTTCTCTACTCCCTGATAACCTCAACATCCCCTTCCACCATACTCTTACAAACAGTTTATAATCTTCATTTCACTTCTAACCCAGCATCAAAAGTTAGCCCTCTTATTAATCACATCATTCACTCTCCTCACCACTGCAACTATACAGAGCCACATAAATGCAAAGACTATGCAATCAAGATGACTAGCAAATCTAAGAAAACAACCAACCCAGTTGGAAAGATAAACAGATGGGCATCTATAGTTTCTGAGAATTCTAGCTAAGATAAACCTCTGAAGCAAAGTCAAAAACAGTTATTTTTGAGACCTTACTTTTGCTGAAAGTATTAGGTTGGTGCAAAAGTAACTGTGGTTTTACAATGTTGAGCTTTGCCACTTCATATTGGAATACATTCTTAAATAAATATGGATATATTATACATCATTTTAATGTACATTTCTCACTTTGGTTTTTTTTTTTTTTTTTTCGCTAATGACATTACTTGCTGTTTATTTTGCATTTACTTTAGACTATGGAAATGATGTTAGACAAGAAGCAAATTGGAGCGGTTTTTTATTTGAGTTAAAAATGGGTCATAAAGCAGCAGAGACAACTCAGAACATCAACAATGCATTTGGCCCAGAACTGCTACCAATCACAGTGCAGTGGTGGTTCAAGATGTTTTGAAAAGGAGACGAGAGCCTTGAAGATGAGGAGTGTAGGGGCCAACCAGTGGAAGTTGACAACAACCAACTGAGAACCATCATCAAAGGTGAGCCTCTTAGAGCTATAGGAGAAGTTGCTGAAGAACTCAACATTGACCATTCTATGGTCATTTGGCATCTGAAGCAAATTGGAAAGGTGAAAAAGCTCAATAAGTAGGTGCCTCATGAGCTGACCAAAAATAAAAAAAATTGTCATTCTGAATTGTCGTCTTCTAGGGCTTCCCTGGTGGCTCAGAGGGTAAAGCGTCTGCCTACAATGCGGGAAACCCAGGTTTGATCCCTGGGTCGGGAAGATCCCCTGGAGAAGGAAATGGCAACCCACTCCAGTACTCTTGCCTGGAAAATCCCACGGACGGAGAAGCCTGGTAGGCTAAGGTCCATGGGGTCGCAAAGAGTTGGACATGACTGAGCGGAGTGACTTCACTTTACATTAGTATTCTACTCAACAACAATGAACCATTTCTCAATCGGATTGTGATATGCAATAAAAAGTGGATTTTATACAACAACCAGCAATGACCAGCTCAGTGGCTGGACTGAGAAGCTCCAGAGCACTTCTCAAAGCCAAACTTGTATCAAAAAAGGTCATGGTCACTGTTTGGTAGTCTGCTGCCCATCTGATCCACCACAGCTTTCTGAATCCCAGCAAAACAATTACACCTGAGAAGTATGCTCAGTAAATTGATGAAATTCACCAAAAACTGCAATGCCTGCAGCCAGCACTGGTGAACAGATTGGGCCCAAGAATTACTCTCTACAACCATGCCTGAATGCACAGTGCACAACTGACACTTCAGAAGTTGAACAAGAAAAAAAAAAAAAGTTGAATGAATCGGGCAATGAAGTTTTGCCTTATCTGCCATATTAACCTGACCTCTTGCCAACTGACTACCACTTCTTCAAGCATCTCAACAACTTTTTGCAGGCAAAACGCTTCCACAAGCAGCAGGAGGCAGAAATGCGTTCCAAGAGTTCACTGAATCCGGAGGCGTAGATTTTCATGCTACAGGAATAAACAAACTTATTTCTTGTTGGCAAAAATGTTTTGAATGTAATGGTTTCTATTTTGATTAACAAAGATATGTTTGAGCCTAGTTACAATGATTTAAAATTCACTGTCTGAAATGGCAACTACTTTTGTACCAACCTAATAAATATTCTGCTTGGGGGTAAGGAGGTAATCATAGGGAAGACAATTACCTGAATGAATTAATATCAATTTTAAAGAGGAGCTCAAGGAAGTCAAAGCTAGGTTCATGCCCAGGCATGAATTAGAGAAAGTGAAGAGGTCACCATCCAGGGAGTAGCATCAAATCAAAAACAATGAAATCAGCCACATAGATAACATAGTGAGCTTTCTGTGGTCGCACCTTCGGTACAACCTTGTCCAAAAGGCAGCAGTGCAAGTGACAGTCCAGGCATTCTTACAAATCAGGGAAAAATTCACAATGTCCTCAGGACGGATATAGGAGGCCAGCAATAGCCAAATATCCATGGGATACTCTTCTCCTCCAGTCCCGTTCAGGTCTTCTGAAATAGAAAAAAGAACTATAACCTCTGACCTTATATTATAAGCACATATAAAGATCCCTAATCATTTCAATTCTCCCAGGGCTTGCATAGTTAAGAAAATAGTTTAAATAGGTCCAAGGAAGCCTCTCAAACTCACATTTCCTGCTTATTGCAGCTGCTAAAATTTTTGGTTTCCTGTTGCCCAAGTGGATAGGTTGTGTTCTTAAGGCCTTTATTTAACCAGTATTTACACGCTATTTTGAAGTTTTCAAAGTACCTTAGCATACATTATACCATTCAACTCCAATAATATGAAAATAAGGAAAATATTACTGTGCCCATTTTACTATATTATTGTGGCCCATATTACTTTGTGCATGTAGTCAAGGTAAACAAAACCCAGTTTTCTCCAAATTCCAACTTTATACTATAAATTCTACTCTTGATTTCCCTTGCAATCCCCATCCATCATTTTCTTCAGTTCAGTCATTTAAAAAACAAAACTGATTTTTATATAGTATAAGGAATCCTCAAAGTACAAAATAAAAACTAAGTAAATTACAATGTATTTTCATTACTCAATAATTGCTTGCGCATATGTTTTTTTTCTTCTAATTTCTGGTTTCACTATCAGCTTGGTCTACAGTTCTGGCCACGGGCATCCAGTAATCAAAGACACCCTGTGAGGACATATCCTCACTTCTTCCTCCTTCAGACCTTATTAGTGTTAATTCTCTTGACCCTGAGGTCCATTATACATGTCAGATTCAAGTAAAAATCCACACTCCATAGAGACACCAGAATCTGGTCTAACTCTAAACTTTAGTTGAGACTTAGTCATATAGTTATCCAAAACCAAGGTTTCTTTGTTTCCAGGGCAAAGCCCTGAAGCTGCATCTGCTTTTCTAGTCACTTCCTGCAGCTCTATAAGTCAATTAGGTTCTTGCATTAGGTTCTTCATAATGGAGACCAATGCTTCTAAAACATTGTTTCTTGTGGTTCCTACGCTTCTTGAAATCTCCAGCGACCATTTAAGGCTCAGCCTACAGCCCTTGGGGCCCTCTTCTCCCACATTAAATCTCTCTCTCAGAAGGCAAACAACTTTCAGCAATTCCTCCACTGAGAATCATGATGACTTTTACAAAGCAGAGTACTGTTAAAATTTTTCTATCTTTAGGGACAAAATTCAGTGATTATAAAAGTTGCCAATATTCTTTTTTTGCAAATATTTTATACATAATTATTAAGAAATTTCAAAACATAAATGGAATCAGTAAAGGAAAGCTTCATGTAGATAAGTTATGTAGGACATAAAAAATTTGATAGGCATAGGTTAAGAGGAATTATTCCAAGTGAAATAAACAGCTAACATGAAGCCTGAATATTCAGAAAAACAAAACATATGTGAAGGCAATAAACAGATAAGTTGAGCAAGATTTTGATGATATTAATAAACTGCTGTTAACTTTTTTACATGTGATAATTTTTTAAAGCGCATTTATCTTTTGGAGATAATTACCAAAATATTTACAGATATAATAGTGGGATGTCTGGAAACTTTCAAACTAATTGTGCATGTGTGTTGAGATTAGGGGTGAGGGGTTAGTGGCTAAAACAAAAACAGCCATGAGTTGGTAACTGTTGAAGGTATGTGATAGCCACATGGGATTCATTATACTATTCATTCTTCTTTTGTATATGTTCCTTTTTTAAAAGAAAAAACAGGCGGGGCGGGGGGCGAGACTGGTTTGATGAGAATAAAGGACCTTAATGAGGGTAAAGTGGAGCAAGGAAGTAAAAGATGAATTATAGCTAAGAGTTTGTAAACCACAAGTCATATGTCTGATAAGTAACTGGGCTCCTGAATACATAAGAATTATTACAACTCAGTAATAAAAATATAACCTAATTTAAAAATGAGTGAAAGATTTGGATATTTCTCTACAGATGATATACAAAAGGCCAATAAGCACATAAAATATTCAACATTAGTATGCAAATGAAAACCATGAGATACCACTTCACATTCACTAGAATGGCTATAGTTTAAAAAGTTAAACAAATAACAAGTGTTGGCTAGGATGTGGAATTGCTAGCCGGACATAAAATGGAAACTTCATAAAGAAAGCTTGGCAGTTCCTCAAAAAGTTAAACACAGTTACCATGTCATCTAGCAATTTCACTCCTACCCAACAGAAATGAAAATACTTCAGACAAAAACTTGTCCATGAGTGTTACTAGTAACATTATTCATAATAGTCAAATAAAAAGGAATGAAACACTGATGTACGCTACAATACGGATGAACCTTGAAAACACTATGCTAAGTCAAAGCAGTCAGATGCAAAAGACCACATATTATATGATATATGATTTCATTTATATGAAATGTCCAGAGTAGGCGAATCTATAAAGACCGAAAGTAGTTTGGTGGTTGCCTGGGAGGAAGGGATGGGTGGGAAAGAGTGTTAGGAGGGAATTAGGTTTGGGTTGACAGAAATGTTCTAACTTAGATCATGTTGATGGCTACAGAACTCTGTGTGAACATATTAAAACCATACATTGCACACTTTAAAGGGATGTATTTTGTCTCAACAAAGATGTTTTAAAAATCTGTAAGCTCTTCTGTGGAATGTGCTCAAAACCAAAGAAGAAAATCAAGAGCAATATCTAACATTGATACAATGGTGACAATAGGCAGGGATTTCAAGCAAGAAAGAGAGAAGAATGTCTATTAGCATCCTTGGTTCTGGAAAAGAGTGGTATAACTGACAATAACTGGCATAATTGCAAAGCAATGTCAGTTCATTTATTACTGATTATTTCAATTGTCATTGTTCAGTTGCTCAGTCGTGTCCAACTCTTTGTAACCCCATGGACTGCAGCATGCCAGGCTTCCCTGTCCTTCACCATTTCCTGGAGCTTGCTCAAACTCACATCGAGTTGGTGATGCCATCCAACCATCTCATCCTCTGTCGTCCCCTTCTCTTCCCGCCTTCAATCTTTCTCAGCATCAGGGTCTTTTCCAAGGAGTCAGCTCTTCGCATTAGGTGGCCAAAATACTGGAGTTTCCGCTTCAACATCAGTCCTTCTAATGAATATTCAGGACTGATTTCCTTTAGAATGGACTGGTTGGATCTCCTTGCAGTCCAGGGGACTCTCAAGAGTCATCTCCAACACCACAGTTCAAAAGCATCAGTTCTCCGGTACTCAGCTTTCCTGATGGTCCAACTCTCACATCCATCCACGATAACTGGAAAAACCATAGCTTTGACTGGATGGACTTTTGTCGACAAAATAATGTCTCTGCTTTTTAATAGGCTATCTAGGTTGGTCATAGCTTTTCTTCCAAGGAGCAAGTGTCTTTTAATTTCATGGCTGCAGTCACGATCTACAGTGATTCTGGAACCCAAGAAAATAGTCTGTCACTGTTTCTGTTGTTTCCCCATCTATTTGCAATGAAGTGATGGGACTGGATGCCATGATCTTCATTTCTGGGAATTTGAGTTGTAAGCCAGCTTTTTCACTCTCCTCTTTCACCTTCATCAAGAGTCTCTTTAGTTCCCCTTCACTTACTGCCATAAGGGTGATGTCATCTGCATATCTGAGGTTATTGCTATTTCTCCCAGTAATCTTGATTCCAGCTTATCATTCTTCCAGCCCAGTATTTCACATAATGTACTCTGCATATAAGTTAAATAAGCAGGGTGACAATATACAGCCTTGACATCCTCCTTCTCCAAGTCTGAACCAGTCCATTGTTCCATGTCTGGTTCTAACTGGTGCTTCTTGACCTGCATACAGGTTTCACAGGAGGCAGGTCAGGTGGTCTGGTATTCCCATGTCTTTAAGAATTTTCCACAGTTTGTTGTGATCCACACAGTCAAAGGCTTTAGCATAGTCAACAAAGCAGAAGTAGATGTTTTTCTGGAATTCTCTTGCTTTTTCTATGAAGCAACAGATGTTGGCAATTTGATCTCTGGTTCCTCTGCCTTTTCTAAATCCAGCTTGAACACCTGGAAGTTCTTGGTTCATGTACTCTGAAGCCAAACTTGGAGAATTTTGAGCATTATTTTGCTAGCGTGTGAAATGAGTGCAATTGTGCTGTAGTTTGAACATTCTTTGGCACTACCTTTCTTTGGGATTGGAATGAAAACTGACCTTTTTCCAGCCCTGTGGCCACTGCTGAGTTTTCCAAATTTGCTGATTATTTCAAAATATTTTAACAAATGCAAAAGTCTGTTATCTGATTCTCAAGTATAGGTGAAAGTTCTCATAGATCTGAGACAAAAACTATACATTATTATTTTAACTTCCCTCTGACTCTAGCTGATCATCTAGCTTTATCAAAAGGTACCCTGAGACCTCACTGGTAGTGCAGTGGATAAGAATCTGCCTGCCAATGCAGGGGACACAAGTTCAATCCCGGATTCAGGAAGATTCCACACGCCATAGAGCAACTAAGCCTGTGCACAACTATTGAGCCTGTGTGCTACCACTACTGAAGTTCACGTGTCTAGAGTATGTGTTCCACAACAAGAGAAGCCACCACAATGAGAACCCCACACACCAAAACAAAGAGTAGCCCTCACCCACTGCAACTAGAGAAAGCCCCCACAAAAGGCAAGAGAGACCCAGTGCAGCCAATACGTAAATAATTTTCAAAAATTACAAATAAAAAAGAATAGGTATTCTAGGCTCCATTCCAAGAGTATGAGTTTTTAAGTCTGGAGCAAACCAGTGAATGATGGATTGGCACATTATATACCATTAATCTAACTTTCTTTGTTTCACTTGTGTAAGTTTTATCACCACTAATACATAAATATCACATATGTTTCTATTTACTACAGTACCTAGTAGACATAAAGCAGACATTAACAACTGCAGAGTACATACATATCTAACTGAAATGAAAATGGTTATATAAAAATCCAAATACTTAGAAGAACATTTTTGTCAAAAGTTTTCTTCCTTACACATTCAGAAATCCAGAAATGCAAAGGCTTTTTGTTCTCCTGTTGTTAAATGGATTTTACCTGATAATGTTCTCAATCATAATATGTTCTCAACGAATGGCTACTACAGTTTACAGCTCCAGAAATATACTGTTACGACTCTCCTTTCCTCTCAAATTTAGATATAAGTGGAAAGCCCTGGTATATTAAAGTCCTGTCCTACTCCTAACATTCAAACTCGGGTTCCCTACTGGTATCACCTCTTGTGTTACTGAGAAGTGACAGCTTCAAGTTATCACCACAGATACGACTAATAATCCAAAAGAAAGCAAGCCTTGTACCTCTGTGCCTCTTGCTTTTCTTTTTTCTGGAGATAGTTCTCTCATGGATGCTTTCCTCCTGGGCATCAGTCTCACCACTGCTGTCGATGATGTCACAGGGCTCACCAGCCCCAGAAAGAGCTTCCACTGCAGGAACCTGGGAGGCTTCCAAGCCACAGAGAGATTTTACTAGAAAAAAATAAGAGAATGAGACAGCAGAGCCTAAGCCTATGGCTTAGGCATGGTGTCAGCATACATGAGGAAAAGAAAACAGAAAAACAAAAAAGCAAAAGCAGTGTGGGAGTCTGCTAAAGAAAGCTGAGAATGTTTAAAAAAAAAAAGAAAAGCATTTTAAATACAAAAAATTGGAAAGCAATGGGCAAACTGATTCCAAAATTGCAGAAACACATCACACCTGTAATAAGGGAGTGAAACACATCAGACCTGAAATAAGGGAGTGAATTATTCTCCACTACAAACCCCGCAGGATAAAAGCAAAAAGTGAATGCTATTTTCATTTGCATAATTTCTGAGGAGAATGTTGAGAGGAATTAAATCCAATTTAACCTTAATCCTGGGCGAGAGACAGTACTTATTATAAAAACACAAGTTTCAAGGTTGAAAGTAAGAGAAGCATGAAAAAAGGAAAAAAAAAGTGCTTCAAGGTTGTTACACAAATAGCAGTTAAGTGAAGAATAATATATGTGAACAATAGGAAGAAGATTAATAACCAGGAAGAAAGCAGTGGAAACCATAGAAGAGTAATCAAGGACTTATTTTTTAATAGAAAGACAAATAAAATATTACCGCTACAGAAACTTCTACTGCTCTTGGCTAATCTTTCCCCTCCTCTGAATATTAAGTAACAACGGAGGACAGCAAACACGTTTACAGGAAGATTCCCAAAGGACTGTAAGAAAAACACTGGGGCAGAACCCCAGGAAAATAAAAAACCTAGTTTACTACCTGAGTCTGAAAAGACTCGTTGGAAGCCTACCTTCCTGCTGAACAGCATTGGCGACAGCTTTCTTGACCCTTCCAGACCTCACGACTGCCGGATCCGAGTTGGCATAATCCGCCACGGTCACTGAAACACAGTACCAACCCTCAAAGGAAAAGGCGTCCCTCCTCAGCTTCCTCCCCACCAAAATTCCCTGCGCACTCCAAGTTCCCAGAGGGCCCCAGCCGCCCTCCCATCGCAGACAGGCGAGCACTCGCCACGGTGCCTTCCAGCCCAGCTTCCAGCCCCGTCTTTCAACGCCCCTGCCCCTCGCCCACCTCTTCCTGAGCAGGCGTCTTGGGCCCGGAACTTGAGTCGCTTCCCTCTCTTGGGCATGGCGACCGTGTCGGGGCGAGGCCGGGTTAGAGGGCCAGGTCCCCGGGCCATGTTTCAGGCCAGAGAGCGGGATCTGTGAGCCTAGGGCCAACTCCGGCCGGCTCCGCTGCCATCCCGCTCCACAGACCGCAGCTCCCGCGAGGACTTAGGCCCCGACTCCGCGTCGCATCGGCCGCCAACTCTCCTCTTCAGAAACCAATCACCCTCTGGTTTAGGGAGTACGTCATCATCCGGCGCCTGCAGATAACCCTGCGTCTGGGTTCCTAAGTGGTTGGGAGCGTGTCTTTATGGGCCGTGTTGGTTTTGTCCGACGTCTTATAAGGTAATTTTGTGTCTCAGACCGAAACCTACAACCCTGTTGATTAGAACTGAGTTTACCTTCTTGTCTCCTCAATTTTTCTGCTATTGTCTCGGTCCACCCGCCAGGTTCCCTTCAGTACACCCAAAGCGCGTTTATTGTCATTCTCGTACTCATCTCTCAGGCCACAAAGGCTTAGTGTAACATGGGTAAGTCTTCACTCTTAATTTCTTATACTAAAGCTATACATTTCTGAATTCTGAAATTTGGAGGAAGGTTTCTTAAAAGTTTATTGATTTACACCATCCTCCAAGATAAATTGGAGAAGGAAATGGCAACCCACTCCAGTACCCTTGCCTGGAAAATGCCATGGACAGAGAAGCCTGGTATAGCCATGGGGTCGCAAGAGTCGGACACGACTTAGCGACTAAATCACCACCACCACCAAGATAAATACTAGTAGGGTTGATGAGGAAAGAATGGTGTCTCCTTTGTTTTGAGTGAGAAAAACTTCACGAAACTAAGGTTATAGAACTGTGACGGAGCAGGATCCTGGTCTAGTATCCAGTAGGAATAAGTTATTGTGGGTCCTAAATGAGGTTCTTTGTCCTTCTAACTTCTTTGCAGCTACCAAAAGGTGCTAATCCCTGCCTTGAGAAGCATGGTACTTAGGGACCAGGAACCCAAGCAGGACCCACCAGACAGTGCCATCCTAACATGTTTAGGATCAGACTTATGTTTTTAATCTAATTAAACATAAACATAGACATTTGTTAGGCACAAACCACGGGCCTTTTACTAACATTGTGTAACACTAGAGATTGTGCTAATAAGGTTGAATCCGGAACTGTATTAGAAATTAAATATAATTGACTGTAGTCATGAAATAGTCAAACTTAATTTATCTAAAGTAATAACATGAACAAGGGTCTAACAGACTGAACTAAAAGAAATTTGTTTTATTTTTAAAATAATTTTCCATGTAATTGATATTTGTAGTCAAAATGCAGCTGGTAAATCTCCAAACCTTCTCATTTCACAACAGTAATAAATTTGCAGGGGATGTTGATTTGGATCCCTGGTCAGGGACCTAGGATGCCACATACCAAAACAAAAAAATAAATAAATAAATGGAAGCAATATTATAACAAATTCAATAAAGACTAAAAAAAGAATATGAAGATCTTAAGCAAAGCTCTTCTTGAGTTCCTTTGGCCACATTAGTGGAACAGAACACGTGTAGATCTTTTATTTCACCTTTTACTCAGTTCACTTCAGTTGCTCAGTTGTGTTCGACTCTTTGCGACCCCATGAATCACAGCATGCCAGGCCTCCCTGTCCATCACCAACTCCTGGAGTTTACCCAAACTCGTGTCCATCGAGTCGGTGATGCCATCCAGCCATCTCATCCTCTGTCATCCCCTTCTCCTCCTGCCCCCAATCCCTCCCAACATCAGGGTTTTTTTCCAATGAGTCAACTCTTCACATGAGGTAGCCAAAGTATTGGAGTTTCATGAGAAATATCATGAGACACGCTGGGCTGGAAGAAGCACAAGCTGGAATCCAGATTGCCGGGAGAAATATCACTAACTTCACATATGCAGATGACACCACCCTTATGGCAGAAACTGAAGAGGAACTAAAAAGCCTCTTGATGAAAGTGAAAGAGGAGAGTGAAAAAGTTGGCTTAAAGCTCAACATTCAGAAAACGAAGATCATGGCATCTGGTCCCATCACTTCATGGGAAATAGATGGGGAAACAGTGGAAACAGTGTCAGACTTTATTTTTTTGGGCTCCAAAATCACTGCAGATGGTGACTGCAACCATGAAATTAAAAGACACTTACTCCTTGGAAGGAAAGTCATGACCAACCTAGATAGCATATTGAAAAGCAGAGACATTACTTTGCCAACAAAGGTCCGTCTAGTCAAGGCTGTGGTTTTTCCAGTGGATGTATGGATGTGAGAGTTGGACTGTGAAGAAAGCTGAGCACCGAAGAATTGATGCTTTTGAACTGTGGTGCTGGAGAAGACTCTTGAAAGTCCCTTGGACTGCAAGGAGACCCAACCAGTCCATTCTAAAGGAGATCAGTCCTGGGTGTTCATTGGAAGGACTGATGCTGAAGCTGAAACTCCAATACTTTGGCCACCTCATGCGAAGAGTTGACTCATTGGAAAAGACCCTGATGCTGGGAGGAATTGGGGGCAGGAGGAGAACGGAATGACAGAGGATGAGATGGCTCTTACTAAAATGCAGCAATTTTAAATTAATGACACTGTCAGAGTCCATATTTGAAGATACACATTTTTTTCTAGTAAGGTAAGTTGTAAAAGTTACTAAAAGAGCTGTTACTTTTTCAAGTTCCAAAAATTTTTATTGAATTTTTCAAATTAAAATTTCCTTCAACTTATAGACTTAATTTGGGGATAAATTGATATCTATATACTATTGAGTCTTTCCACTCAGCCGTTGGAAATGCATCTCCATTTAATAAAATCTTCCAAGTCCCTTAATTATTTTAACTCAGACTTATTGTTCTTGTCAGTTTTTCTTTATGTTTTGTTGAAGTTTAGTTAATTCACAATATTATATTAGTTACAGGTGTACAACATAGTAATTCAATACTTTTATATGTTATAATCCATTTAAAAAGTAATGGCTATGTTTCCCTGTGCCATACAATATATCCTTGTTGCTTCTTTATTTTATGTGTAAGTACCTTGTATCTCTTTATCTCTTACCCCTATCTCGCTGCTCCTCCTTCCCTCTCCCCACTGGTTTTTTCTCTGTATCTGTGAGTCTGTTTTGTTACTACATTTATTTGTTTTAGTTTTTAGATTCCATATGTGAGTGATAATATACAATATTAGTCTTTCTCAGTGTAACTTATTTCACTGGGCGTAAAACTCCCTAGGTCCATCCACATTACTGAAAATTGCAGAATTTCTTTTCTTTATGGTCAAATACTATTCTATTGTGTGTGTGTATGCACATATATACATATTAATTTATATTTGGACTTTTTGATGGTGTGAGGTGATATCTCATGGTTTTCATTTGTATTTCTCTGATAATTGCTAGTGCTGAGCATATTTTCATGTCCTTGTTGGTCATCTGTATTTTTTCTTTGGGAAAATGTCTAGTCAGGTCTTCTGCTCACTTTTAAATTCGGCTGTTTGTTTTTTTGATATTAAGTTGTATGAGATGTTTATATTTTTGGATGTTAATCCTTTATTAGTCATAAATAAAGGCTGTCTTTTTGTTTGGTCAATGATTTCCTGTGCTGTGCAAAAGCTTTTAAGTTTAATTAGGTCCCATTTGTTTATTTTTGCTTTTATTTCTTTTGACTTAGAAGACAGATCCAAAAAATATTGCTGCAATTTATGTCAGAGTGTTCTACCTATGTTCTCTTGTAGGAGCTTTATGGTTTCGAGTCTTACATTTAAGTCTTTAATCCATTTTGAGTTTATTTTTGTATATGATGTGATGAAATATTCTAATTCCATTGTTTTACATGTAGCTGTCCAGTTCTCTGGCACTATTTACTGAACAGTGTACATATTCTAGCTTTTTTTCATTGTATATTCCTGCCTCCTTTGTTGTAGATTAATTGACCATAAGTGTGCAAGTTTATTTCTGGAATTACATTTATTTATTCTGTTGCCTTGACATATGGGTTTGTTTTTATGCCAGTACTGTGCTGTTTTTATTACTGTAGCTTTATAGTATGATCTGAATTGGGGCGTGTGATACCTCCACATTTGTTCTTGTTTTCTCAATATTGCTTTTGCTCTTTGGGATCTTTTGCCGTTTCAATAAATTTTAGGATTATTTGTTCTAGTTCTGTGAAACATGTTATGGATATTTTGATAGGGGCTGCATTAAATCTCTAGATTGCTTTGGGTTGAATGGACATTTTAACAATATTATTTCTTCCAATCCAAGAACACAGGATATCTTTCCATTTCTTTCTATAATTTTCAAATTTTCCTTCATTAGTAATTTATAGTTTTAGGTATTTCATTCCTTGGTTAAATTTATTTCAAGGTATCTTATTCTTTTAGGAAGCAGTGACAGATTTTATTTTCTTGGGCTCCAAAATCACTGTGGATGGTGACTGTAGCCATGAAATTAAAAGACGCTTGCTCCTTGGAAGGAAAGCTATGACAACCCTGAGCAGTGTATTAAAAAGCAGAAACATCACTTTGCCCACACAGGTCTGTATAGTCAAAGCTATGGTTTTTCCAGAAGTCATGTACAGATGTGAGAGTTGGACCATAAAGAAGGCTGAGCACCAAAGAATTGATGCTTTTGAATTGTGTTACTGGACAAGACTCTTGAGGGTCCCTTGGACTGCAAGGATATCAAACTAGTCAATCCTAAAGGAAATCAACCCTGAGCGTTCATTGGAAAGACTGTTGCTGAAGCTGACGCTCCAATACTTTGGCGACCTAATTGAAGAGCATACTCATTGGAAAAGACTCTGATACTGGGAAAGATTGAGTGCAGGAGGAGAAGGGTGGTAGCAGAGGAGGAGATGGATGGATAGCATCACCAACTCAATATACATGAGTTTGAGGAAACTCTGGGAGATAGTGAAGGACAGGGAAGCCTGGTGTGCTGCAGTCCAAAGGGTCACAAAGAGTCAGACACAACATTAATACTGAAGGACAAAAATATCTTATACTTTAAAAAAAATTTTTTATTTTGTAATTGAAGGATAATTGCTTTACAGAATTTTGTTGTTTTCTGTCAAACCTCAACATAAATCAGCCATAGGTATACATATGTCCTCTCCGTCTTGAGCCTGCCTCCTATCTCCCTCCCCATCCCACTCCACCAGGTTGATAGAGAGCCCCTGTTTGAGCCCCTGTCGGAGTCATCAGTTCACTGAGTCATCAAATCCCCATTGGCTATCTATTTTACATATGGTAATGTAAGTTCCCATGTTGCTCTCGTCATACGTCTCAGCCTCTCCTCCCCCTCCCCATGTCCATAAGTCTGTTCTCTAGTCTGTTTCTCCATTGCTGCCCTGCAAATAAAGTCATAGGTAGCATCTTTCTAGATTCCATATATTTACATTAGAAGGAAATGGCAACCCACTCCAGTGTTCTTACCTGGAGAATCCCAGGGATGGCACAGCCTGGTGGGCTGCCGTCTCTGGGGTCGCACAGAGTCGGACACGACTGAAGTGATTTAGCAGCAGCAGCAGCCGCAGCATACTATATTTATCTTTCTCTTTCTGACTTACTTCACTCTGTGTAATAGGCTCTAGGTTCATCCATCTCATTAGAACTGACTCAGATGCATTTCTTTTTATACCTGAATAATATTGCATTGTCTATACATATCACAGCTTCTTTATCCATTCACCTGCCAATGGACATCTAGATTGCTTCCATGTTCTAGCTATTGTAAATAGTGCCTCAATAAACATTGGAGTACATATGTCTTTTTCAATTTTGGTTTCCTCAGGGTATATGCCTAGGAGTGGGATTGCTGGGCCATAAGATGGTTTTATTCAAGGTTTTTTAAGGACTCTCCCTGCCATCTTCCATAGTGGCTGTATCAATTTACATTCCCACCAGCAATGCAAGAGGGTTCCTTTTTCTCCACAGCCTTTCCTGCACTTATTGTTTGTAGATTTTTTTATGATGGCCATTCTGATTGCTGTGAGATGGTATCTCATTGTAGTTTTGATTTTTGCATTTCTCTAATAATGAGTGATGTTGAGCATCTTTTCGTGTGTTTGTTAGCCATCTGTATGTCTTCTTTGGAGAAATGTCTGTTTAGGTCTTCACCCCCTTTTTTTATTGAGTTGTTTGTTTTTCTGGTATTGACTTGTATGAGCTGCTTGTTTATTTTGGAAATTAATCTTTTGTTAGTTGTTTCATTTGATACTAATTTCTCCCATTCTGAGGGTTGTCTTTTCACGTTGTTCGTAGTTTCCTTTGCTGTGCAAAAGCTTTCACGTTTAATTAGGTCCCACATGTTTATTTTTGTTTTTATTTTCATTACTCTAGGAGGTGGGTCATAGAGGATATTGCTTTTATTTATGTAATTGAGTGTTCTGCCTATGTTTTCCTTGAAGAGTTTTATAGTTTCTGATCTTACATTTAGATCTTTAATCCATTTTGAGCTTATCTTTGTGTATGGTGTTAGGGAGTGTTCTAATTTCATTCTTTTACATGTAGCTGTCCAGTTTTCCCAGCACCACTTATTGAAGAGGCTATATTTGCCCCATTGTATATTCTTCCTCCTTTGTCAAAAATATGGTACCCATAGGTGCATGGGTTTACTTCTGGGCATTCTATCTTGTTCCATTGGCCTATATTTCTCTTTTTGTGCCAGTACCATACTTTCTTGATGACTATAGCTTTGTAGTATAATCTGGTCAGGAAGGTTGATTCCTTCAGCTCTGTTCTTTTTTCTCAAGACTGCTTTAGCTATTCGGGGTCTTTCATGTTTCCATATGAATTGTGAAACTCCTTGTTAGGAGGTTTCTCAGAGTACATTTCCACATAACCATGTTGGCTATAGGTATAGTACTAACTAGTCACAGAATTCTCTGCTCAAACCAGTGTTCTCACAGAAGTGTCCAGCATGTACTGTGTATGTCTCTAAGCTAATGAGGAACATGTGGTGTGTGAACTTGAAACTCTGAGCCTCTTGACAAAAGCTGTATTTTCTGCTTCTGAAAACTTGGTAGTTTTAGACTGAAAGTTACATGAAAAACACTTCAGTTGCTTTTATTTTATTAGGTTCAACAACTGCCATAGTCTAACCCTTGAGTTTTTTTTTAAAGAAACAGGCTGCATGCAAACTCCTTGTTAGGAGATCATCTCAGAGTACATTTTTACCTAACCAGGTTAGTTACAGTTGGAGTACAAACTAGTCCAGAACTCTGGTCAAACCTGTGTTCTCAGAGAAGGATCCAATATGCCCTGTTGGTGCATTTTCACTGGTCAGAAACATGCTGTGTGTTAACCTTGAAAACTGACATTTTCCTTAAAGCTGAACTATCTGCATCTGAAACCTAGTATATTTTAGACTGAAAGTTACTTAGAAAACACTTTGCTTGCTTGTGTGTTATTCAGTTCCACAACTTCCTTAGTCAAATCCTGTTGGTTTTGGAAACCAAAGAAAGCTGCTTGCAATTCCTTGTTAGAGGGTTATCTCAGAGTACATTTTCACCTAAGCAGGCTAGGTAGACTTAGAGTAGTCTCTGGTCCAGAACTCTCTGTTCAAAACGAGTGTTCTTACAGGAGGATCCAAGTGCTCATGTTGTGTCTTTACATTCTTCCAAATCACGCTGTGAACTGGGAAATCAGAGCTTGCTGGCTAAAGCCTCTTCTCTGCCTCAGAAAACTACTTAGATTTTACAGTGTGTTACCAACAAACCCTTTGGTGGCTTTGCTTTGTTTCTGATCGATCACTTCCAGATCTGATTCTTGAGTTTTCTGAAAGAGAGAAGCTGCTTGCACCTCCTGTGAGGAATTCATCTCAGAGCACATTTGCACCTCACCAGCTTAGCAGTAGTGACAGAAGTAACTACGCACAGAACTCTCTGCTCAAAGCAGCACTCTCCCAGGAAGATCCAGTGTGCCCTGTTTGTGTCTTTACATTCTGATTTGGAAACATTATGTGCCTGAACCTTGAAAACCAAGTTTTTGGTTCAAGCTGTATTTCCTGCCTCAGGCAACTAGCCTCTTCCAACACGATTTGCTGCTCGCTTTGGCTTTGTGGAAACAGACAACTTCCTACTCTAATCCTCAAGTTTTGGAACTGAAAAAGATGCTTGCAACTCCTCATTAGGTCATGTCAGAGTACATTTTCACCTATCCAGGTTTCCTATAGTTAGAGTGCTAACTAGTCACAGAACTCCCAACCCAAAGCATGTTTCCAGAGAAGGTTCCAATGGGCCTGTTTGTGTCTTTACCTTAGGAAGGCACGTGCTGTGTGTGAATGTTGAAACTGAGCGTCTTTTAATTTCATGGCTGCAGTCACCATCTGTACTAACGCATATATATGGAATTTAGAAAGATGGTAACAATAACCCTGTATACAAGACAGCAAAAGAGACACTGATGTATAGAACAGTCTTTTGGACTCTGTGGGAGAGGAAGAGGGTGGGATGATTTGGGAGAATGGCATTGAAATACGTATAATATCATATATGGAACGAGTCGCCAGTCCAGGTTCAATACACGATACTGGATGCTTGGGGATGGTGCACTGGGAAGACCCAGAGGGATGGTATGGGGAGGGAGGAGGGAGGAGGGTTCAGGATGGGGAACACATGTATACCTGTGGCGGATTCATTTCGATATTTGGCAAAACCAATACAATATTGTAAAGTTTAAAAATAAAATAAAATTAATTAAAAAAAATAAAAAGAAACTGAGCATTTGGTGAAAGCTCTATTTCCTGACTCGCAAAACTAGTCCATTTTATACTGAAATTGACCTCCAAAACACAATGGTGCTTTTCTTTTATTGCAGTCAACAAATTCCTTAAGTATTGCTTTATTCAGTTCAACGGCATCCATAAGTTGTGACATTTTACAAGGTTCAGACACAGCAAGCACATCATGCTGTGTGTGAATCTTGAAACCCGAACTTTGGGTTCAAGCTGTATTATCTGCCTTGGAAAAGGAGGTCGTTTTCCACTGAAAGTAACCCGAATAACACTTTGGTTGCTTTGGGTGAATCCATTCAACAGCTTCCTTAGTCTGATCCCTGAGTTGTCTGAAACAGGCAAGCTGCTTGCAACTCTTTGCTCCAGGGTCATCTCTGAGTCTATTTTCACCCAACCTGGTGAGTTATCGTTCAAAGCATTAAAGAGACCCAGAACTCCCTGCTTGAACCACGGTTTCCACAGAATTGTGTGCCCTGTCTGTGTCTTTGCAGTCTCCAGAATCATGCTGTGTGTCAACCTGGAAAACCAAGCTCTTTTAGGGCTTTTCTTCTGCCTTGGGTCAGTTACTTGAAAAATGCTTCGGTCAACTTTTGTTTTAATCATATCAAAAACTTCCTAGTCTAAACCTTGACTTTTCTTAAACAAACAAGCTGCATGAACATCCTAGTTTGGAGGTCATCTCAGAACATTTGCACCTAACCACGTTATTATAGCTAGGGAACTAATTAGTCACAGACCTCCCTGCTCACATCAGTTTTCTCACAGAAGGCTCCTGTGGGCCCTGGGTGTGTTTGCAATCTTTGGAATCATGTTCCATGTGAACCTTGAAACTGAGCTCTGGTCAAAGACATACATTCTGGCTCAGAGAACGAGTTAATTTGAGATGGAAAGCAACCCTGAGATGCCTTGCTTGCTTTTGTTTTATTCTCTTCAACAACTGACTTAGTCTAATCCTTGAGTTTTTCCAAACAACCAAGCTGCTCGCAAATCCTTGTTAGGAGGTCCATCTCAGATGACATTTTCACATATGCAGGTTAGTTATAGTTAGAGAACTAGCAAGTCACAGAACTCTCTGCTCAAACCAGTACACCTAGAGAAGAATCTGAGTGCCCTGTGTGTGTTTTTCCATTCTTCAGACTCACGCTGTGTGGGAACATAGCAAACTGAGCTTTTGGCTCAAGCAGTCACATTGCAAATCAGCAAACAAGTTGGGTTTTGACCCATTTCCTGGAAAAACACTGCCATCTCCTTCATTTTATTCAGATTGACAGGTTCCTAGTCTAATCCTTGAGCTTTCTGAAAGAAAGAAGCTGCTGGTCATGCCTAGTAGGGGTTCTTCTAAGAGGTCAAGTACACCTACAAATGTTAGTTATAGTTTACTGTCTGCTCAAACAATGGTTCTCCCAGAAGGATCCACTCAGCCCTTTTGTGTCTTTATGTTCTTCAGAAATATGCTGTGTATGATTCTTGAACCCCAGCTTTGGATTAAAGCTCTATTTTCTGCATCTGAAGCCTAGTTGATTTTAGACTGAAAGTTACTTGGAAAAACTTTCCTTCTTTATGTGTTGTTCAGTTCCACATCTTTGTTAGTCAAATCCTGTTCATTTTGGAAATGAAAGCAAGCTGCCTGTAACTCCTTATTAGAGGGTCATCTCAGGGTACACGTTCACCTAAGCAGACTAGGTAGACTTAGAGTGTTCTCTGTTCACAGAACTCTCTGTTTAAAACCAGTGATCTCACAGGAGGATCCGAGTGCCCAGAAGAATGTGTTTTCACATTCTTCTGAATCATGCTGTGAACCAGGAAGTCAGAACTTGCTTTCTAAAGCCTCTTTTCTGCCTCAGAATACTACTTAGATTTTACATTGTAAGCTACTGACAAACCTTGTGGTGGCTTCACTTTGCTTCTGATGGATCACTTCCAGGTCTCATTCTTGAGTTTTCTGAAAGAGAGAAGCTGCTCGCACCTCCTGTGAGAAATTCATCTCAGGTGCGATGTCTGGGTTCTCCTCTCCAGCTGTGATGGTGGGACACTCTCCAGGTTGGACGGGTGGGGCTCCTCTCTTGTTGTGGCCATGGGCTTCTCTTGAGTTGTGGCATAGGCCTCCTCTCAAGTTCAGGAGGGGACTCGCAGCTCCTAGCTAGTAGCGGCGGTGCCTCCTCTGGGGGTTCTCTGTGGGGAGGCTGTTCTCTCTACTAGTGGCCTTGGGGGCTCCTCGCTAGTTTTCGCAGGGTTGCTCCACTCTAGTTGTGACAGGCTCATCTCGAGTTACTTCAGGGGCCTCCTCTCTATTTGCGGTACAGTGGCTCCTCTCTGGGCGCAATGTGCTGCTGGCTCCTCCATACTTTTGGCAGGGAAATCCTCTCCAGTTTTGGCAAGGAGCTCCTCTGTTTGTTGCTGGGGTCTCCTTCCCTGTGAAGGCATAGGGCTCCTGTCGAGTTGTGGTGGGGGACTCAGGGTTCCTCTCGAGGTGTGACAGGTGACTTGGAGCTCCTTTAGAGTTGTGGTGGGGCCTCCTCTCGAGCTGCGTGGGGCAGCTCCTTTCTAGTAGCGATTAGCACGCTGGCTCCTGTTGAGTTGTGTTGTGCGGTAGTGAGAGGGTAACAGGCAGGAAGGCCAGGGGTCTCCAAATGGAGGAAATAGGCCGCAAGTGTCAGACATTAAAAAAAAACTAATTAATTTATTTTAATTGGGGGCTAATTACTTCACAATATTGTAGTGCTTTTTGCCATACATTGACATGAGTCAGCCATGGGTGTACATGTGTCCCCCACTCTCAACCCCCCTCCCACCTCACTACCCATCCCATCCCTCAGGGTCATCCCATTGCACCATCCCTGAGCCCCCTGTTTCATGCATCGAACTTGGACTGGCAATCTGTTTCACATATGGTAATATACATGTTTCAATGCTGTTTTCTCAAATCATCCCACCCTTGCCTTCTCCGACAGAGTCCAAAAGTCTGTTGTTTACACCTGTGTCTCTTTTGCTGTCTCGCATATAGGGTCATCGTTACCATCTTTCTAAATTCCGTATATATGTGCTAGTATACTGTGTTGGTGTTTTTCTTTCTGACTTATTTCACTCTGTATAATAGGCTCCAGTTTCATCCACCTCCTTAGAAATGATTCAAATGCATTCTTTTTAATAGCTGAGTAATATTGATGCTTTTGAACTGTGGTGTTGGAGAAGACTCTTGAGAGTCCCTTGGACTGCAAGGAGATCCAACCAGTTCACTCTAAAGATCAGTCCTGGGTGTTCTTTGGAAGGAATGATGCGAAAGCTGAAACTCCAGTACTTTGGCCACCTTATGTGAAGAGTTGACTCATTGGAAAAGACTCTGATGCTGGGAGGGATTGGGGGCAGGAGGAGAAGGGGACAACAGAGGATGAGATGGCTGGATGACATCACTGACTCGATGGACGTGAGTTTGAGTGAACTCCGGGAGATGGTGATGGACAGGGAGGCCTGGTGTGCTGCGATTCATGGGGTCACAAAGAGTCGGACACGACTGAGTGACTGAACTGAACTGAAGCCAAAAGTCTTAAGAGCTTGAGCAGCTCTTAAGTCTTAAGACTGAGCAGCCAAACTAAACTGAACTGAATATTCCATTGTGTATATGTACCACAGCTTTCTTATCCATTCATCTGCTGATGGACATCTAGGTTGCTTCCATGTCCTAGCTATTGTAAACAGTGCTGCGATGAACATTGGTGTACACGTGTCTCTTTCAGTTTTGGTTTCTTCAGTGTGTATGCCCAACAGTGGGATTGATGGGTTGTATGGCAGTTCTAGTACCTGTTTTTTAGGAATCTCCACACTGTTCTCCATATGCTGTACTAGTTTGCATTCCTGCCAACAGTGTAAGAGGGTTCCCTTTTCTCTGCACCCTCTCCAGCATGTATTGTTTGTAGACTTTTTGATAGCAGCCATTCTGACCATTGTGAGATTTTACCTCATTGTGGTTTTGATTTGCATTTCTCTGATAATGAGTGATGTTGAGCATCTTTTCATGTGTTTATTAGCCATCTGTATGTTTTCTTTGGAGAAATGTTTTTTTATCTCTCTCTTAAGCGGCAAGAGGAAACAAACTAGTGTTACATTTTTTTTTTTTTTCCTTCTCTATACAAATTTAAAAAGAGGTTTCTCTTAAAATTCTGCCATAATGACACCTGGCTCCACCTGAACTTAACTTTTCTCAAACCTTGAGGTAATCACTGTATTTTTCTTATGGAAATGTTTGTCTTAAGCTATGTTAATGTACTATATATTTACCCCAGACTTTGTCTTCAAGTCGGTTCAGCCTAAAGGCTCAACTGACTTGACAAACCAGTAAGGTATACTCATACATTGTTCTCCTAATCTATATTAATGAAATTGTATACTTGTATGGAAATCTGCCTTTCTTCAGGATTCACGTCAATCATTTTATGGCCTGGGATGACTCACCTGCTGCCAAGGTTATCTCAAAATGCATCTTGTGGGTGAGGGGCCTGGTGCCATTTTCTGAGTTTTGAGACATTTCCTTTCTTTAGTTAGCAGACTGCTAGTAACTATATAACTTCCAGCTAAAGACTAGCAGGGGGGTACTCTTTCTGCGCCTTCTGATGTCTATGTCAGAAGCTTTCTCTATCTCTTTTATACTTTAATAAAACTGTATTACACAAAAGCTCTGAGTGATCAAGCCTCATCTCTGGATTGAATTATTCTTCTCCAGAGGCCAAGAATCCCGGTGTCTTTTGTGGTTTAGCAACCACCTTTCAGAAGGCTACTGTATAGTTATGGCATGGGGCTCCACCCTAGTTGCAGTGGTGTCAATTAACGTTTTTGTTTCCGCTTCTCTCTAGTTGTGGTTTGCAGACTCCTCTCTAGTTGTGGCAGGGAGTGGGCGGGGGCGGGGAGGGGGGGGCGGTGGGGGGGCTCTGCTTTAGCTGTGGTATTGGACTTCCTCACTTGTTTGGGTTGAGTGCTCCTCTGGAAATGCGGTGGGGGTGGTGCCTCTTGGGAATCCTCTCGAGTTGTATCAGGGGGCTTGGGGCTCATCTTGAGTTGCGATGGGGAACTTGGTTTTCCTCTCAAGTTGCATCAGGGAACTCAGAACTCCTCTTGATTTGTGGCGGGAACTCAGTGTTCCTTTCGATTTGCAGCATGGGACTCAGGGTTCCACTTGAGCTGTGGCAGGGAACTCAGGGTTCCTCTCGAGTTAGAGGGGTACTGAGGGTTCCTCTCAACTTTTGGTGGGGCCTCCTCTCAAGTTGCCTTGAGGCGATTCATCTCTAACAGGGATGTGCAGGGTGGCTCCTGTCTTGTTGCAGTTTTGGCACGGGGCTTCTCTCTAGTTGAGGTTGGGGTCAACTCTGTAGTTTTGGTGGGTTCGATTCTCTCTAGTTGTGATGTGCAAGCTCCTCTCTACTTGTGGTGTGAAGTTCATCTCTATTAGCAGCAGAGGGCCTCCTCTGTATGTGTGATGCCCAGCGGGCTCCTCTCGAGTTGTGTTGGAGGGCTCGTCTTGAGTTTCGGGGCTGTGTCCTCTCTGGTTGGGGTGTAGTTGGCTCCACGGGGGAGGTCCTCTCTACTTTTGGCGCTAGGGTTTCCTCACTATTATTAGTGAGATTGCTTCTCTCTAGTGAGGGCCTCCACTCAAATTACTTCAGGGAGCTTGTTTCTCTTTGCGGCAGAGGAGCTTCTCTCTAGGTGTGATGTCCTGTGGGACTCCATTCTACTTGTGCCGGGGGAATTTGCTTCAGTTTTGGTCTCAGAGCCTCTCTGTCATTTTGGCCCGTGGCCCTTTTTCTTGTTTCAGCCTAGGGCTCCTGACAAATCCAGCAGGGAACTCGGGGTGCCTCTTGAGCTACAGCAGGGGTCTCCTTTCTAGTTACAGTGCTGACCTCCTCTTCCGTTATGATCCATGTGTGAGTTCCATTCTAGCTGTGATGTGCATGGGCACTTTTCTCTAACTGTGGTGTGTGGGCTCGGCTCCTATGTCCCTGTGACAGGCTTGTCCATTCTAGTGGTGGCAGTGGTTCTCCACTCTAGATGCGGTACAGCGGGCGCGGGGGCGGGGCGCCTCCCTAGTTTCCGCAGGGCGCTTCTCACTAGTTGTGCCTGAGGGTCAACTATCTAGTTGTGGTGTGTATTCAACTCTCTAGTTTTAGCAGTTGGGCTTCTCTCTGGTTGTGATGTGGTGCTCCTCCCTAGTTCTGCTGTGCCTGGAGACGTCCTCTCTGGTTGTGGAGTGGGAATTCCTGTTTTGGTGCGTTATGCTGTGCGACTCTTCTCTAGGTGCAGTTTGCTGGATCATCTCTATTTGTGGTTTGAGGGGCTACTGCCTAATAGTGCTTCCCTGGTGGCTCAGAGGGTAAAGCGTCTGCCTGCGGTGCGGGAGACCCAGGTTCATCCCTGGGTCGGGAAGATCCCCTGGAGAAGGAAATGGCAACCCACTCCAGTACTCTTACCTGGAAAATTTCATGGACGGAGGAGCCTGGTAGGATACAGTCCATGGGGTTGCAAAGAGTCAGACACGACTGAGCGACTTCACTTTCCTTTCACCTAATAGTGGTGTGGAACCTCCTCTCGAGATGTGGTGTTCGAGATTGCTCCTTTCTAGGGGCAGGATGTGGGGCCTCCTTTCTTCATGCTGAGTCTGGGTGGGCTCCTCTCTTGTTGCAGTGTGTGTTCACCTCTCTAGTTGTGGTTGGGGACTTCTCTCAAGTTGCACGGGGGGACTTTGTGTTCCTCTCGAGTTGAGGTGGGGCCTCCAATCGAGTTGTGGTGGGGTTGCTCCTCTCTAGTAGCAATGTGCAGGGTGGCTTCTGTTTAGTTGTGATGTGTGGATGGCTAAATTACCTGTGGCATGGGACACCTCTGAGTTGTTGTGGAGGGTCAGCTCGTAGTTGTGTTGGGTGGGCTCCTCTCTAGTTTTGATGTGCAGTCTCCTCTCGAGGTGTGTTAGGGGAGCTCTTATCTTATTATGGTGTACAGGAGGCACCCCTAGAGTTGCAGTGAAGTGTTCCTCTTGAATTGTGGAGGGGGTTTCTCTCTCTGGTAGCGATGTCCACAGGCACTCTTTCCAGATGTGGTAGGGTGAACGTGCTCTCTAGTTTTGGCATGGCCCCTCCTCTTTAGTTGTGGCATGCGAGCCTTCTCTCTAGTTGTGGAAGGAGGCTTCTATCTAATTGCGATGTGCGGGAATGCTCATCCCCAGTTGCTATGTTCAGGGGGCTGCTCTCTAGTTGTGGCGAGGTTACTCCTCTCTGACATTGGTAGGGGGCATCTACTCGACTTGCAGCAGGGAGGTCGTCTCTGTTTGCAGTGGAGGGGACCCTCTCTAGGTGCTATGTCCGTTGTCTCCACCTCAGTTGTGGTAATGAGACACTCTTCAGTTTCAGCGGGTGGGCTTCTCTCTCATTGTGGCCATGGACTTTTCTTGAGTTGTGGCACAGGACTACTCTCCAGTTCAGGAGGAGACTCGGGGCTGTACTCTAGTAGTGGTAGTGCTTCCTCTGGGGGTTCTCTGTGGGGAGGGTGTTCTCCCTGATTGTGGAATTGGGGGCTCCTTACTAGTTTTCATGGGGTTGCTCCACCCTAGTTGTGAGAAGCTCATCTTGAGTTACTTCAGGGGCTTCTTATCTATTTGCAGCAGAGGGGCTCTTCTCTAGGCCCAATATGCCGGAGGGATCCTCTCTAGTTTTGGCAGGGGAATCCTCTCCAGTTTTGGCGGGGGGTTCCTCTGTTTGTCCCTGGGAGCTCCTTCCTTGTGACACTATAGAGCTCCTGTTGAGTTGCGGTGGGGAACTCTGGTTTCCTCTCGAGTTGGGACAGATGATTGGGGTTCATTTAGAGTTGTTCTGGGGCCTCCCCTCGAGCTGCATGAGCAGCTTCTCTCTAGTAGCGAGTAGCAGTTTGTCTCCTATCTAGGTGTGATGTGCAGTAGGCTACTGTAGAGTTACAGTATGGGGCTCCACTATAGTTGCAGTGTGGTCAACTGAGGTTTTTGTTTCTGCTCCTCTCTAGTTGTGGTTTGCAGACTCTTCTCTAGTTGTAACAGGGGGGCCTCCTCTTTAGTTGTTGTATGGGGCTTCCTCTCTGGTTGTGATAGAGTGCTTCTCTCGATTTGTGGTGGGGGTGACTCCTCTTGGGAATCCTCTGGAGATGCATCAGGGTCCTTGGGGCTCGTCTTGAGTTGCGACAGGGAACTTGGGGTTCCTCTTGAGTCCCGACAGGGAACTTGGGGTTCCTCTTGAGTTGCAGAAGGGGAATAGGGCCTCCTCTTTAATTGAGGTGGTTGAAATTGGGGTTCCTCCTGTGTTCCAACAGGGGAGTCAGGCCTCCTCTCAAGTTGAGGTGGGGAACTCGAATTTCTTCTCGAGTTGCAGCAGGGGATATCAGGCCTCCTCTCGAGTTGCGAGGGGGATCTCAGGGTTCCTCTTGATTTGCATCAGGAATCTCAGTGTTGCTCTCGAGTTGTGATGGAGAAATCGGAGTTCTGTCATTTGAAACAGGGAAGTCAGGCCTCCTCTTGAGTTGAGGCATAAAAATCGTGTTTCCTCTTGAGTTGTAGCAGAGGAGTCTGGCCTCATCTCGAGTTGAGGTGTGGAACTTGGGTTTCCTCTCGAGTTGCAGCAGGTAAGTTGGGTCTCCTCTCGAGTTGCAGCAGGGAATTCAGGGTTCCTTTCGAGTTGAGGCTGGACAATCGGGATTCTTGAGTTGCAGTAGGGAGCTCAGCACTCCCCTCTAGTTGTGGTGGGAATTCAGTGTTCCTCTTGAGTTGCAGCGGGGAACTCAGGGTTCCACGTGAGTGGTGGTGGGGAACTCAGGGTTCCTCTTGACTTGCCTTAGGGCCTCTTCTCGAGTTGTCTTGGGGAAACTCCTCTCTAGCAGGGATGTGCAGGGTGGCTCCTATCTTGTTGCTAGGTGGGTAACTACTCACTAGTTTTGGCATGGGACTTCTCTATAGTTGTGGTCAGGGTCAACTCTGTTGTTGTGGGTTTGATTCTCTCCAGTTGTGGTGTGCAAGTTCCTCACTAGTTGTGGTGTGAAGTTCGTCTCTATTAGCAGTAGAGTGGCTCCTCTCTAAGTGTGATGTCCAGTGGGTTCCTCTGGAGTTGTGATGGAGAGCTCCTCTCGAAGTGCAGGGCTGTGTGCTCTCTGCTTGGGGTGTGGGTGGATCCACGGGGGAGGTCCTCTCTACTTTTGGCGCTAGGGGTTCCTCACTAATATTAGTGGGATTGCTTCTCTCTAGTTGTAAGGGTCGCCACTCGACTCACTTTAGGGAGCTTGTCTCTATTTGTGGCAGAAGGACTTCTCTCTAGGTGTGATATCCTGGGGGACTCCGCTCTAGTTGTGCCTGGGGAATCCGCTTCAGTTTTGGCCAGGGAGCCCCTCCGTCATTTTGATCAGTGTGCCCTTTTCTTATTACAGCCTAGGGCTCCTGTCAAATTGCAGTGGGGAACTCGGGGTGCCTCTTGAGTTGCAGCAGGTAACTTGGGGTTCCTTTGAGTTGTTGTAGAGCCTCCTCTCGAGCTGAAGTGGGGCAGATTCTCTGTAGTAGTGATGTGCAGGCTGGTCCCTGGCGAGTTGCAATGTGCAGGTGGCTACTATCTAGTTGTGACATGGGGCTCCACTCTAATTGCAGTGAGGGTCCACTCTTTATTTGTAGTGAGTCGGCTCCTCTCTAGTTGTTTGCAGGCTCTTCTCTAGTTGTGGAAGTGGGGATCCTCTTTAGTTGTGGTAGCTAGATGTGGGAGAGTGCTCTTCTCAAATTGTGATGGGGTGACTTCTCTCTGGTTGTGATGAGAAGGGGCATTTTCTAGTTGCTATGTGCAGGAGCACATGTGTACTCCTATGTGTACTCTCTAGTTTTGTCAAGGGGGTCTCCTATTTAGTTGTGGTATGGGACTTCCTTTCTTGTTGTGGTAGAGTGATCCTCTCAAATTGTGGTGGGCTAGGCTCTTCTTGGGAATCCTCTGGAGTTACATCAGGGGGCATGGGGCTCATCTTGAGTTGCAATGAGGGACTCAGGGTTCCTTTTGACTTGCTGCAGGGGTATTGGGCCTCATCTCGATTTGAGGCGGGGAACCCGAGGTTCTCAAGTTCCAGCTGGAAACTCGGGGTTCCTCTTGAGTTGCAACAGGGGATTTAGGCATCCTCTTGAGTTGAGGCAGGGAACTCGGGTTTCCTCTCGAGTTGCAGCAGGAGACTCAGAACTCCTCTCGAGTTGCAGCGGGAACTCAATGTTACTCTTGAGTTGCAACAGGGAAGTCAGGCCTCCTTTTGAGTTGAGGCCTGAAACTCGAGTTTCCTCTGGAGTTGCGATGGGGATCTCGGGATTACCCTTGAATTGCAACAGCGGAGTCTGGCCTCCTCTCGATTTGCAAGGGGTAACTCGGGATTCCTCTTGAGTTGCAGCAGGGAGTCAGAGCTCCTTTCAAATTGCAGCCATTACTCAGTGTTCCTCTCGAGTTGCAGCTCGGGACTCAGGGTTCCACTTGAGCCGTGGAGGGGATCTCAGGGTTCCTCTTGACTTGTGGTGGGGACTCCTCTTTAGTTGTCTTGGGGTGACTCGTCTCTAGCAGCAATGTGCAGGGTGGCTCCTGTCTTGTTTTTTTTTTTTGTCACTAATTTTGTCATGGGACTTCTCTATCAAACTTTGGGCAGGTTCAACCCTGTAGTTGTGGTGGGTTCGATTCTCTCTAGTGGTGATGTGCAAGGTCCTCTCTGCTTTTGGTTAAGTTCATTTGTATTAGCAGTAGAGGGCCTTCTCTCTTTGTGTGATGTCCAGCGGGCTCCTCTAGAGTTTTGGTGGAGGGCTCCTCTAGAGGTGTGGGGCAGTGCCCTCTATGGTTGGGGTGTGGGTGGCTTCACGGGGGAGGTCCTCTCTACTTATGGCGCTAGGGGTTCCTCACTAATATTAGTGGGTTTGATGCTGTCTAGTTGTGAGGGACTCCACTCGACTTCCCTCAGGGAACTTGTCTCTATTTGAGGCAAAAGTTCTTCTTTCTAGGTGTGATATCCTGGGGGACTCCACTCTAGTTGTGCCGGGGGAGTCCGCTTCAGTTTTGGCTGGGGTCCCCTCTGTCATTTTGACAAGTATCCCCTTGTTACAGCCTAGGGCTCCTGTCAAATTGCAATGGGGAACTCGGGTCCTCTTGGGTTGCAGCAGGTGACTCAGGCTTTCTTTAGAGTTGTGGTGGAGCCTCCTCTTGAGCTGCAGTGGGGCAGATGCCCTCTATTAGAGAAGTGCAGGCTGGTCACTGTCTAATTGCAATGTGCAGAAGTCTAGTATCTACTTGTGGCATGGGGATCCACTCTGATTCCCCTGAGGGTCCACTCTCTATTCATGGAGGGTCAGCTCCTCTCTAGTTGTGTTTTGTAGACTTCTCTCTTTTTGTGGCATGGGGGCTCCTCTTTTTATTTTTTAATTTTGTTTTACGATCTTTTTAAAAAAAATGAATTTATTTAATTGGAGGCTAATTACTTTAAAATATTGTAATGGCTTTCACCATACATCAACACGGATCAGCCACAGTGTACAAGTGTCCCCCATCCTGAACTCACCTCCCACCTCCCTCCCCATCCTATCCCTCAGGGTCGTCCCAGTACACCAGCCCTGAGTACCCTGTCTCATGCATCGGACTTGGACTGGTGATCTACGTCACATACGATAATATACATGTTTCAATTCAAATCATCCTACCCTCACCTTCTCCCACAGAGCCCAAATGTCTGTTCTTTATCTCAGTGTCTCTTTTGCTGTCTTACATATAGGGTCATCATTATCATCTTTCTAAATTCCGTATGTATTTATTGAGTTCAGTTCAGTTCCGTCGCTCAGTCATGTCTGACTCTTTGCGACCCCATGAACCGCAGCACACCAGGCCTCCCTGTCCATCACCAACTCCTGGAGTTTTCCCAAACTCATGTCCATTGAGTTGGCAATGCCATCCAACCATCTCATCCTCTGTCGTCCCCTTCTCCTCCTGCCCTCAATCTTTCCCAGCATCAGGGTCTTTTCAAATGAGCCAGCTCTTCACATCAGGTGGCCAAAATATTGGAGTTTCAACTTCATTATCAGTCCTTCTAATGAACACCCAGGACTGATCTCCTTCAGAATGGACTGGTTGGATCTCCTTGCAGTTCAAGAGACTCTCAAGAGTCCTCTCCAACAGCACAATTCAAAAGCATCAATTCATTGGCGCTCAGCTTTCTTTATACTCCATCTCTCACATCCATATATGACTACTGGAAAAACCATAGCCTTGACTAGACGGACCTTTGTTGACAAAGTAATGTCTCTGCTTTTTAATATGCTGTCTAAGTTGGCCATAACTTTCCTTCCAAGGAGTAAGCGTCTTTTAATTTCATGGCTGCAGTCACCATCTGCACTGATTTTGGAGCCCCCCAAAATAAAGTGAGCTACTGTTTCCCCATCTATTTGTCATGAAGTGACGGGATCGGATGCCATGATCTTAGTTTTTGGAATGTTGAGCTTTAAGCCAACTTTTTTACTCTCCTCTTTCACTTTCATCAGGAGGCTCTTTAGTTCTTCTTCACTTTCTGCCACAAGGGTGCTGTCATATATGCATTAATATGCTGTATTAGTGTTTTTCTTTCTGACATACTTCACTCTGTATAATAGGCTCCAGCTTCATCCGCGTCGTTAGCACTGATTCAAATGCATTCTTTTTAGTTGCTGAGTAATATTCCATTGTATATATGTACCACAGCTATCTTAGCCATTCATCTGCCGATGGACATCTAGGATGCTTCCATGTTCTAGCTATTTTAGACAGTGCTGAGATGAACATTGGGGTACATGTGTCTCTTTCAATTCTGGTTTCCTTGTTTTGTATGCCCAGCAGTGGGACTGCTGGATCATATGGCAGTTCTATTTCCCATTTTTTGAGTAATCTCCACACTGTCCTCCATAGTGGCTGTTCTAGTTTGCATTCCCACCAACAGTGTAAGAGGGTTCCCTTTTCTCCACCCCCTCTCCAGCATTTATTGCTTGTAGATTTTTTGATAGCAGCCATTCTGACTGGCGTGAAATGGTACCTCATTGTGATTTTGATTTGCATTTCTCTGATAATGAGTGATGTTGAGAATCTTTTCATATGATTAATAGCCATCTGTATGTCTTCTTTGGAGGAATGTCTGTTTAGTTCTTTGGCCCATTTTTTGATTGGGTCACTTTCTCTCCTGATACTGAGCTGCATGAGCTGCTTGTATATTTTTGAAATTAATTTTTTGTCAGTTGCTTTGTTTGCTATTATTTTCTTCCACTCTCAAGGCTGTCTTTTCACCTTGCTTATAGTTTTCTTCATTGTGCAAAAGCTTTTAAGTTTAATTAGGTCCCATTTGTTTATTTTTGCTTTTATTTCCATTACTCTGGGAGGTGAGTCATAGAGGATTCTGCTGTGATTTATGTCAGAGAGTGTTTTGCCTATGTTTTCCTCTAGGAGTTTTGTAGTTCTGGTCTTATGTTTAGATCCTTAATCCATTTTGAGTTTATTTTTGTGTATGGTGATAGAAAGTGTTCTAGTTTCATTCTTTTACAAGTGGCTTACCAGTTTTCCCAGCACCAGTTGTTAAAGAGATTGTCTTTAATCCAGTGTATATTCTTGCCTCCTTTGTCAAAGATAAGGTATCCATAGGTGTGTGCATTTATCTCTGGGCTTTCTATTTTGTTCCATTGATCTATATTTCTGTCTTTGTGCCAGTACCATATTGTCTTGATGACTGTAGCTTTGTAGTATAGTCTGAAGCCAGGTGGGTTGATTCCTCCAGTTCCATTCTTCTTTCTCAAGATTGCTTTGGCTATTCGAGGTTTTTCGTATTTCCATACAAATTGTGAAATTATTTGTTCTAGTTCTCTGAAAAGTACCATTGGTAGCTTGATAGGGATTGCATTGCATCTACAGATTGCTTTGGGTAGTATATTCATTTTCACTGTATTGATTGTTCTGATCCATGAACATGGTATATTTCTTCATCTATTTGTGTCATCTTTGATTTCTTTCATCGTTTTATAATTTTCTATATATATGTGTTTTCTTTCATTAGGTAGATTTATTCCTAAGTATTTTATTCTTTTCATTGTAATGGTGAATGGAATTGTTTCCTTAATTTCTCTTTCTGTTTTCTCATTGTTTGTGTATAGGAATGCAAGGGATTTCTGAGTGTTAATTTTATATCCTGCAACTTACTATATTCATTGATTAACTCTAGTAATTTTCTGGTGGTGTGTTAGTGTTCTCTTTAGAGGATCATGTAATCTGCAAACAGTGAGAGTTTTACTTCTCCTTTTCCAATCTGGATTCCTTTCATTTCTTTTTCTTCTCTGATTGCTGTGGTGTAAAATTTCCAAAACTATGTTGAATAATAGTGATGAGACTGGGCACCCTTGTCTTGTTCCTGGCTTTATGGGAAATGCTTTCAGTTTTTCACTATTGAGGATAATGTTTGCTTTGGGTTTGTCATATTTGGCTTTTTTTCCTGTTGATTTATGTTCCTTTTATGCTTGCTTTCTGGAGGTTTTTTTAAATCATAAATTGATGTTGAATTTTGTCAAAGGCTTTCTCTGTATCTATTGAGATAATATTATCCTTATCTTTAAATTTGTTAATGTGATATATCATATTGATTGATTTGCAAATATTGAAGAATCCTTGCAACCCTGGGATAAAGTCCACTTGGTCATGATGCATGATCTTTTTAATATGTTGCTGGATTCTTTTTGCTAGAATTTTGTTGAGGATTTTTGTGTCTATGTTCATCAGTGATACTGGTCTGTAGTTTTCTTTTTTTGTAGCATCTTTGTCTGATTTTGGTGTTAGGGTGATGGTGGCCTCATAGAATGAGTTTGGTAGTTTACTTTCCTCTGCCATTTTCTGGAAGAGTTTGAGTAGGATAGGTGTTAACTCTTCTGTAAGTTTTTGGTAGAATTCACCTGTGAAGCCATCTGGTCCTGGGCTTTTTTTTGTTGTTGGAAGATTTTTTATTACAGTTTTAATTTCTGTGTTTGTGATAGGTCTGTTAAGATTTTCTATTTCTTCCTGGTTCAGTTTTAGAAGGTTATAGTTTTCTAAGAATTTGTCTATTTCTTCCCAGTTGCCCTTTTTTTGGTCCTATAGTTGCCAAGAGTAGTCTATGATCCTTTGTATTTCTATGTTCTCTGTTGTGATTTCTCCATTTTAATTCTAATTTTGTTGATTTGATTCTTCTCCCTTTTTTTTTCTTGATGAGTCTGACTAATGGTTTTTCCCTTTTATTTACCTTGTCAAAGAACCAGCTTTTAGTTTTGTTGATTTTTGCTACAGTCTCCTTTATTTCTCTTTCATTTATTTCTTCCCTAATTTGTATGATTTATTTTCTTCTACTAACCCTGCGGTTCTTTATTTCTTCTTTTTCTAGTTGCTTTAGGGGTAAAGTTAGATTATTTATTTTTCTCTTGTGTCTTGAAGTAAGCTTGTATTGCTATTAACCTTCCCTGAATGCTGCTTTTACATAATCCCATTGGTTTTGGGTTGTCGTGTTTTCATTTTCATTTGTTTCTATGCATATTTTGATTTCTTTTTTGATTTCCTCTGTGATTTGTTGGTTATTAAGTAGTGTGTTGTTTAGCCTTCGTATGTTTGTATTTTTAATACTATTTTTCCTGTAGTTGACAACTAATCTTACTGCATTGTGATCAGAAAAGATTCTTGAAATGATTTCATGTTTTCTAAATTTACCAAGGAAAATTTATGGCTGAGGATGTGCTGTATCCTGCAGAATGTTCCGTGTACAACTGAGAAAAAAGTGAAATTCATTGTTTGGGGTGAAATATCCTATAGATATTAATTAGGTCTAACTGGTCCATTGTATCATTTAAAGTTTGTTTCCTTGCTAATTATCTGGTTGATCTATCTATAGATGTGAGTTGGGTATTAAAGTCTCCCACTATTATTGTATTGCTGTTAATCTCTCCTTTCATACTTGTTAGCATTTGCCTTACATATTGCGGTGCTCCTATGTTGGGTACATATATATTTATAATTGTTATATTTTCTTCTTGGATTGATCCTTTGATCATTATGTAGTGTCCTTTATGTCTCTTTTCACGGCCTTTATTTCAAAGTCTATTTTACCTGATATAAGCATTTCTTCTCCTGTTTTCTTTTGTTCTCCATTTGCATGAAATATCTTTTTCTAGCCCTTCACTTTCAGTCTGTCTGTGTCCCTTGTTTTGAGGTGGGTCTCTTGTAGACAGCATATATAGGGGTTTTGTTTTTGTATCCATTCAGCCTATCTTTGTGTTTTAGTTTTGGCATTCAGCCCATTTACATTTAAGGTAATTATTGATAAGTATGACAATGTTGCCATTTACTTTGTAGTCTTTGTTTAGAGTTTATAAACCTTTTCTCTGTTTTCTGTCTAGAGAAGATCCTTTAGCATTTGTTGAAGGGCTGGTTTGGTGGTGCTGAATTCTCTCAGCTCTTGCTTATCTGTAAGACTCTCATTCTCTTTCATATTTGAATGAGATCCTTTCTGGGTATAGTAATCTGGTTGTAGGTTTTTCTCTTTCAACACTTTAAGTATGTTCTGCCATTTCCTACTGGCCTGAAGAGTTTCTCTTGAAAGATCAGCTGTTATCCTTATGAGAATCCCCTTGTGTGTTATTTGTTGCCTTTGCCTTGCTGTTTTTAATATTTGCTCTTTGTGTTTGATCTTCATTAATCGATTAATATGTGTCTTGGGGTGTTTTGCCTTGGGTTTATCCTGTTTAGGACTCTCTGGGTTTCTTGGATTTGGGTAGCTATTTACTTCCCCATTTTAGGGAAGTTTTCAACTATTATCTCCTGAAGTATTTTCTTATGGCTTTCTTTTTGTCTTTTTCTTCTGGGACTCCTATGATTCGAATGTTGGGGCATTTAACGTTGTCCCAGAGGTCTGTGAGGTTGTCCTCATTTATTTTAATTATTTTTTCTTTTTTCCTCTCTGCTTCATTTATTTCCACCATTCTATCTTCTATCTCACTTATCCTATCTTCTGCCTCAGTTATTCTACTGTTGGTTCCCTCCAGAGTGCTTTTGATCTCAGTTATTGCATTATTCATTATTGATTGACTTTTATTTCTTCTAGGTCCTTGTTAAACATTTCTTGCATCTTCTCAGTTTTTGTCTCTAATATATTTATCTGTAATTCCATTTTGTTTTCAAGATTATGGATCGTCTTTACTATCATTATTCTGAATTATTTTTCAGGTAAACTCCCTGTCTCCTCCTCTTTTGTTTGGCTTGATGGGCATTTATCATGTTCCTTTACCTGCTGAATATTTCTCTGCCTTTTCATTTTGTTTATATGGCAGTGTTTGGGGTCGCCTTTTTGTAGGCTGGGAGTTTGTGGTTCCTCTTTATTGTGGAGGTTGCTCCCTATGGGTGGGGTTGGAGTAGCGGTTTTTCAAATGTTCTTGGTTAGGGAAGCTTGCTTCTGTGTTCTTGTGGGTAGAGCTGGATCTGTTCTCTCTGGAGTGCAGTGAAATGTCCATTAGTGAATTTGGGGGTATTTTTGGGCAGCCCATATTTTAATGCTCAGGGCTGTGTTCCTGCATTGCTGAAGAATTAGTGTGGTATATCTTACTCTGGTATTATATGTCTTACTCTGAAATCGTTGTAGCTTGGTTTCAGTGTAGGTATGGAGGCTTTTGGATGAGCTCCTGTCAATTAATGTTCCCTGGAGTCAGGGGTTTTCTGGTGTTCTCAAGTTTCGGATTTAATTCTCTTGCTCTGGCTTTCAGTCTTATTCTTACAGTAGCCTCAATACTTCTCCATCCGTACAGCACAGATGATAAATCATGTAGGTTAATGGTGAAAAGATTCTCCACAGTGAGGGATTCCCAAAGAGGTTCACAGAGTTACATTAGAAGAGAAAAGGAAGGAGAAAGATAGAGGTGACCAGGAGAAGAGGGGGAATCAAAAGAGGAGAGAGAAATCTAGCCAGTAATCAATTCCTTATGTGCTCTTCACAGTATGGAACACCCAGAGAGGTTCACAGAGTTACATAGAGAAGAGAAGAGGGAGGAGGGAGATAAAGGTGTCCAGGAGGAGAATAGGGGAAGTCAAAAGGGGAGAGACCAGTAACCAGTTCCCTAAGTGTCCTCCACAGCCCAGAACACCCAGAGAGATTCACAGACATAAGTAGAGAAGAGAATGGGGAGGGAGGAGATAGCAGTGACGTGGGGGAGAAAAGGAAGGGTGCAAAGGGGGAGAGAGCAATGAAGCCAGTAATCAAACCCCTAAATAAAGATGGGTACTGAAAATTAGGTTATTAAAGGTAAAAAACTGATGACAAATACCAAAAAGCAAAGATTAAAAATCTAGACTAGAAGTTAGATTCTCAAAAATACAATATTAAAAATACAAAACAAAGTCAATCATGAAAATTATAAAAAATTTATATGAAATTTGCTTCAAAAATAGCTAATAGTAGGTTATAAAAATGAAAATTAAAGGAATAAAGAATGTAAAAATAAAAGAATAATAAAACTAAAATTAAGAAATGATATTAGTAAAAATATATCTAGGAATTTCTCTGGAGCTGTTGAAGGCAGTGTGTGGTCATTTGTTTCAGATGGTTCCTTGTTCCAGCTTATACTTCTTCTCAAGGTCTATAGGCCTCTTCCAATGCTTAGTCAATGTTAACTACAGGGTTTTAATCTGTTACACTTGTCATTTCCATAATGGTTCCCTCTTCTTTGTTTATTTTGGCTTCATCTGTTTGCAGGTCTCTTCAGTGTCTAATTTCCTCTCTGACACAAGGGGGTGAAAAGTGAAGTTGCTCAATCGTGTCCGATTCTTTGCAACCCCATGGACTATAGTCCTACCAGGCTTCTCCGTCCATGGGATTCTCCAGGCAAGAACGAGTACCCCAATGTTCATCGCAGCACTGTTTATAATAGCCAGGACATGGAAGCAACCTAGATGTCCATCAGCAGATGAATGGATAAGAAAGCTGTGGTACATATACACAATGGAGTATTACTCAGCCATTAAAAAGAATACATTTGAATCAGTTCTAATGAGGTGGATGAAACTGGAGCCTATTATACAGAGTGAAGTAAGCCAGAAAGAAAAACACCAATACAGTATACTAACGCATATATATGGAATTTAGAACAATAACCCTGTGTACGAGACAGCAAAAGAGACACTGATGTATAGAACAGTCTTATGGACTCTGTGGGAGAGGGAGAGGGTAGGAAGATTTGGGAGAATGGCATTGAAACATGTAAAATATCATGTATGAAATGAGTTGCCAGTCCAGGTTCGATGCACGATACTGGATGCTTGGGGCTGGTGCACTGGGACGACCCAGAGGGAGGGAATGGGGAGGGAGGAGGGAGGAGGGTTCAGAATGGGGAACACGTGTACACCTGTGGTGGATTCATTGTGATATTTGGCAAAACTAATACAGTTATGTAAAGTCTAAAATAAAAAATAAAAATAATAAAAAAATAAAAAGAATACTGGAGTGGGTTACAATTTCCTTCTCCAGGGGATCTTCCCAACCCAGGGATCGAACCTAGGTCTCCCGCATTGTAGGCAGATGCTTTAACCTCTGAGCCACTGAAGGTGGTCACTTATTTAGGCTCACTTGTTCAGTTGTGTTATGGGGTGGGAGGAACACTGCAAACAAATATCACTGGCATGTACGGGGAGTGCTCGCAGTGTTTGGACCTCACTGGGTTTACCCCAGCTCAGGGCAGCGTGTTCTTTCTTGGTCTACACTGCTCAGGCTCCAGGTTGCTCTACAGCGGTGCTGTCCAAAGCAGACCCTGCATTTTGTGCACTTCCCAGGTCTAAGCTGCTCAGGTTCAGGTTCTTGGGGACTCTGCAAGGGCACAGAATAGGTTGGGTGTGCGTTTTGTGCCCTTCCTAGGTCTGAGCAGCTCGGGTGACCAGGTGCTTGGGGAGCGCACTGTCCCAAGTGGGCTGTGTATCTTAATCACCTCCCCATTCCCGGCCCCTCAGTTTCCTGGGTGCGCCACGAAAGCACCATCTCAGGTGTGCTGTGTGTCTCCTCTTGGGTGCTGATCTCTGGCTGCAAGCCTCCTGGCAAATGTCAGTTGTCCAGGATCCCAGGAAGACATGGTTAGCAACTGGGAGCTTGCTCACAGTTTGAAGGAGGATGCTGTCTCTGGGGCCGAGATTGCACCTTGCCTTCTGGCTCTGGCTGTCGCCCGCCTGTCTCTCTGCCTCTTGTCGGGGGGAAGGGGCCTGTCCACAGCCGGCTAGTTCTCCTTTGGTATTTGCTCAATCCTTTGTTCTGTGATCCTGCCAGGCTGTGTCTTAGGTTAGAGCTATTTGTAAGAAAGTTCTCTCTCTCTCTTTTTTTTCTCTTTCTGACTAACCCACAGTTTGGTTTGCTATCTCACGTTGGTTCTCTTAGACTGTCTTCAGGGCATTCAGCCCCAGTCCTTATGCTAACCATCTACCTGTGCCTCCCTATCCAGCCCCAGCTCGCTGGTGGCAGACGTGAGCTTCTGGGCTACTTCTCTGCTGGGAGTTGTGGTTAGGCATGCATTCTTTGTCCACCCCCCCCACCCCCCCCACCCCCCCCCGCCCTGTTATGTTGCCCTCTAAGATTACAGAATTCACCACAGACCCACCAGTGAGAGGGTTTCCTGCTGTTTGGAAACTTCTCCTCCTTCATGACTCCCTCCCCTGGACTGGTCTTCATCCCTAACTCTGTTGTCTCTCTCTTTGTCTTTTAGATTTTGTCCTACTGAGAGAGTCAATTCCTAGGCAGGTTGATAAGAAGTCCGGGTATCCCCAAGGAGAGAAGGGTCTGGGATTCTCGAGGAGGAGATAGGGGTCTGTAATTCTCAAGGAGGAGGAAAGGACAAATGTTTTTTTTCCCCCTACACTCCTTAGTCTTAGTCACATAAAACATTTTTGTCTTTAAGAACTGATGATTACACAACAAACAACTCAGTTTCAACTCTGTACTAAGGAACCAGAGATCAAATTGCCAACATCCACTGGATCATTGAAAAAGAAAGAGAGTTCCAGAAAAACATCTATTTCTGCTTTATTGACTATACCAAAGCCTTTTACTGTGTGGATCACAATAAACTGGAAAATTCTGAAAGAGATGGGAATACCAGACCACTTGACCTGCCTCTTGAGAAACTTATATGCAGGTCAGGAAGCAACAGTTAGAACTGGACATGGAACAACAGACTCATTCCAAATAGGAAAAGGAGTATGTCAAGGCTGTATATTGTCACCCTGCTTATTTAACTTCTATGCAGAGTACATCATGAGAAACGCTGGGCTGGAAGAAGAACAAGCTGGAATCAAGATTTCTGGGAGAAATATCAATAACCTCAGGTATGCAGGTGACACCACCCTTATGGCAGAAAATGAAGAGGAACTAAAAAGCCTCTTGATGAAAGTGAAAGAGGAGAGTGAAAAAGTTGGCTTAAAACTCAACATTCAGAAAACAAAGATCATGGCATATGGTCCCATCACTTCATGGCAAATAGATGGGGAAACAGTGAAAACAGTGATAGACTTTATTTTTTTGGGCTCCAAAATCACTGCAGATGGTGACTGCAGCCATGAAATTAAGACACGTACTCCTTGGAAGGAAAATTATGACCAACCTAGATAGCATATTAAAAAGCAGAGACATTACTTTGCCAACAAAGGTCCATCTAGTCAAGGCTGTGGTTTTTCCAGTGGTCATGTATGGATGTGAGAAGTGGACTGTGAAGAAAGCTGAGCGCTGAAGAATTGATGCTTTTGAACTGTGGTGTTGGAGAAGACTCTTGAGAGTCCCTTGGACTGCAAGGAGATCCAACCAGTGCATCCTAAAGGAGACCAGGCCTGGGTATTCATTGGAAGGACTGATGCTGAAGCTGAAACTCCAGTACTTTGGCCACCTCATGCAGAGAGTTGACTCATTGGAAAAGACCCTGATGTTGGGAGGGATTGGGGGCAGGAGGAGAAGGGGATAACAGAGGATGAGATGGCTGGATGGCATCACTAGCTCGATGCACATGAGTTTGGGTGAACTCCTGGAGTTGGTGATGGACAGGGAGGCCTTGCGTGCTGTGATTCATGGAGTTGCAAAGAGTTGGACACGACTGAGCGACTGAACTGAACTGAAGGATTATATAACAACAATGTATCCTGCTTGAGGACAGTTTCTCCTTCCTGAAAACCTTCTGGCTAATCCTGTTATCTTAAAATGTAAATTATTGGAGTGGGTCTAGTAGGATCTTTACAACCTCCAGACATTCTTTTGATTCATTGTAATAACTAACTAAAAGTATATTGCTCCCTTGATAACACTAGTGAAAGGGATACTCTTTCTGCCCCCTTCTGATGTCTATGTCAGAAGCTTTCTCTATCTCTTTTATACTTTAATAAAACTTTACTACACAAAAGCTCTGAGTGATCAAGCCTCGTCTCTGGCCCCGGATTGATTTCTTCTCGTCCAGAGACCAAGAATCCTGGCATCTTTCATGGTTCAGCAACAACCTTTCACTACCTACTTTCCAAGAGAAAGGGCTGCCTTTCTGGGTGCCTGGTGTCCTCTGCCAGTGTCAAGAAGTTGTGTGGAAGTTGCTCAGCATTCAAATGATCTTTTGATGAATTTGTGGGGGAGAAAGTTGTCGCCCCATGCTGTTTCTCTGCCATATTAGGACCGTGTTCTCCTCTTTAGTTGTGATAGTTGGGCTCTTCTCTAGTTGTAGTAGAGTGCTCTTCTCACATTGTAAGGGGGTAACTCTTCTCGGGTTGTGATGAGAAGGGATGGTTCCCCTAGTTGTGATGTGTAGGAAGCTACTCTCTAGTTGTGGCAGTGGAGGCCTCCTCTTTAGTTGTGGTATGGCATTTCCTCTCTTGTTGTGGTAGAGTGCTCTTCTCAAATTGTGGTGGGGTAGGCTCCTCTTGGGAATCCTCTGGAGTTGTATCAGGGGGCTTGGAGCTCCTGAGTTGTCATGGAGAATTCAGTATTCCTCTCAAGACGCTGCAGGGGAATCTGGCCTCATCTTGAGTTGAGGCGGGGAACTCGGGGTTCTCGAGTTGCTGCATGAAACTAGGGGTTCCTCTCAAGTTACAACAGGGGATTCAGGCCTCTTCTCGAGTTGAGGAGGGGAATTCAGGCTTCCTCTCAAGTTGCAACAGGGGAGTCAGGGTTCCATTAGAGCTGTGGTGGAGGCTCCTCTTGAGCTGCAGCGGGGCAGATCCTCTCAAGTAGTGATGTGCAGGCTGGCCTGTGTCTAGTTGCAATGTGCAGGAGGCTACTCTTTATGTGTGGCATGGGGCTCCACTCTAATTGCAGGGAGAGTTCACTCTTTATTTGTGGTGGGTTGGCTCCTCTCTGGTTGTCATTTGCAGACTCCTCTCTAGTTGTGGCAGGGGGCTCCTCTACAGTTGTGGTAGTTTGGCTCCTCTCTAGTTGTGGTAGAGTGCTCTTCTCAAATTGTGAGGCGGGTTACTCTTTGGTTGTGATGAGAAGGGATGCTTTTTTAGTTGTGATATGCAGGAGGCTATTCTCTAGTTGTAGCAGGGGGGGCTCCTTTTTAGTTGTGGTATGGTGCTTCCACTCTTTTTGCAGAAGAGGGTCCTGCTCGAATTTTCTGGGGTAAGTTCCTCTTGGGAATCCTCTGGAGTTGCCTCAGGGTGCTTGTGGCTCATCTTGAGCTGTGACGGGTAACTCGATGTTCCTTTCGAGTTGCCTCAGGGGAATTGGCCCTCATCTTGAGTTGTGGCATGGAATTTGGGGGTTCTTCTCGAGTTGTGGTGGAAAACTTGGGATTCCTCTCGAGTTTTGATGGGGATCTTGGGTTTCCTTTTGAGTTGCAACAGGAGAGTGGGGCCTCCTCCCAAGTTGCAGCAGGGAACTTGGGGTTCCCCTAGAGTTACAACAGGGTAGTCAGGCCTACTCTCGAGTTGAGGTGGAAAACTCAGATTTCCTCTTGAATTGCAAAAGGGGACTCTGGTTTCCTCTGGAGTTGCATGGGGGAACTTGGGCTTCCTCTCGAGATGCTGCAGGGCAGTCAGGCCTCCTCTCGAGTTTAGTGGGTAACGTGGGGTTCCTCTCCAGTTGTGGCGGGAAACTAGGTGTTCCTCTTGAGTTGCAGCAGGGTACTTAGAGCTCCTCTCAAGTTGTGGTGGGAACTCAGTGTTCCTCTCCAGTTGCAGTATCGGACTCACAGTTCCACTTGAGCCCTGGTGGGGAACTCAGGATTCCTCTCGAGTTGGAGGTTACTCAGGGTTCCTCTCAACTTGTGGTGGGGCCTCCTCTCGGGTTGTCTTGGGGCGACTCGTCTCTAGCAGGGATGTGCAGAGTGCCTCCTGTCTTTTTCCAATATTGGGTGGCTACTCACTAGTTTTGGCATGGGACTTCTCTATCGTTGTGGTTGGGGTCAACTCTGTAGTTGTGGTGGGCTTGGTTCTCTCTACTGGTGTTGTGCAAACTCCTCTCTATTTGTGGTGTGATGTTCTTTTCTTTATTTGTCTACTCTTTATTTGTGGTGGGTGGGCTCCTCTCTAGTTGTCATTTGTAGACTCCTCTCTAGTTGTGGCAGGGGGCCTCCTCTTTAGTTGCAGTAGAGTGCTCTTCCAAATTGTGATGGGGGTGACTCCTCTTTGATTGTGATGAGAAGGGGTGCTTTTTCTACTTGTGATGTGCAGGAGGATACTCTCTAGTTGTGAAAGGGGGCGCCTCCTCCTAAGTTGCGTTATGGGGCTTCCTCTCTTGTTGTAAAGTTCTCCTCTTGAATTTTGGTGGGTTACTCTCCTCTTGGGAATCCTCTAGAGTTGCATCAGGGGGCTTGGGGCTCATCTCGAGTTTCAACAGGGAACTCAGGGTTCTTCTTGAGTCACTGTATGTGAATTGGGCCTCATCTCGAGTTGAGGCAGGGAACCTGGGTTTCTTCTAGACTTGCAGCGAGTAACTAAGAGTTCCTCCTCATGTGTTGCGAGGGGGAAATCGGGGTTCTTCCTGAGTGGCAGCAGGTGAGTCAGGCTCCTCTCGAGTTGAGGTGTGAAACTCGGATTTCCTCTCGAGTTGCAACATGGGAATAGGGTGTCCTCTGATGTTGCGAGGGGGAACTTGGGGTTCTTCTCAAGTTGCAGCAAGGAAGGGGGGCCTCCTCTTGAGTTGCAGCAGCCAACTCAGGGCTCCTCTTGAGTTGTGGTGGGAAACTCGGTGTTCCTCTAGAGTTACGACAGGGATCTCAGTGTTCCTCTCAAGTTGCAACAGATGAGTCAGCTATCCTCTCGAGTTGCGGCAGGAAACTTGGGGTTCCTTTTGAATTGCACTGGGGATCAGGGTTCCTCTTGAGTTGCAACAGAGAAGTCGTGCTTCCTCTTGAGTTGCAACGGGGATCATGGGGTTCCTCTCGAGTTGCAGCAGGGTCATCGGGCCTCCTCTCAAGTTGCAGGTGGGAACTCAGGGGTCCTCTTGAAATGTTGCAGGGTAATCGAGCCTGATATTGAGTTGCAGTGGGGAACTTGTTCCTCTCGAGATGTGGCAGGAAACTCAGGGGAACTTGGGGTTCCTCTCTAGTTGCTATGAGGAACTCTGGAATCCTCTTTAGTTGTGATGGGGAAATTGGGGTTCATCTCATGTCACTGCACAGGAATCTGGCCTCATCTAGAATGGAGACAGGAATCTTGGGGATCTTCTCAAGTTGGGAGAGGAACCTCGGTGTTCCTCTAGAGTTGCAACGGGGATCTAGGGGCTCCTCTCCAGTTGCAACAGGGTAGTCAGGCCTCCTATTGAGTTTAGGTGGGTAACTCAGGTTTCCTCTCAAGTTGCCACAGGGGAGTTGTCCTTCCTCTTTAGTTGCAGCAGGGTAACTCGGGGTTCCTCTTGATGCAGATGGAAACTCGGAGTTCATCTCAAGTTGCAACAAGGGAATTGGGCCTCCTCTTGAGTTACAGTGGGGAACTCAGGGTTCCTCTCGAGTTGCAGCAGGAAACAGTCTTCCTCTCAAGTTGCAATGGGGAACTTGGGATTCCTCCAGAGGGGCAACGGGAATCTCGGGTTTCCTTTCAAATTCCAACAGGGGAGTCAGGCCTCCTCTTGAGTTTCTAGGGGGACCTTGGGGTTCCACTCGAGTGGCTGCAGGGGAATTGGGCCTCATCTCAAGTTGAGGTGGAGCACTCGGTGTTCTTCTCGAGTTGTGGTGGGAAATGGGTTTCCTCTCGAATGACAACTGGGAACTTGGGTTTCCTCTTGAGTTGCAATGGGAAACTTGGGTTTTCACTCGAGTTGCAACTGGGGTGTCAGACCTCCTCTCGAGTTGTCTTGGGGCAACTCATCTCTAGCAGGGATGTGCAGGGTGGTTCCTGTCTTGTTGCAATGTTGGGAGGCTGCTCACGAATTTTGGCATGGGACTTTTCTATCCTTGTGCTTGGGGTAAACTCTGTAGTTGTTGTGGCTTTGATTCTCTCTAGCGATGGTGTGCAAACTCCTCTCTATTTGTGGTGTGAGATTCGTCTCTTAGAAGCAGAAGGGCTCCTCTCTATGTGTGATGTCTAGCAGGCTCCTCTGGAGTTGTGCTGGAAGTGCGGGGCTCTCTGGGTGTGGAGTTGCATCCTCTCTGGGGTGTGGGTGGCTTAACAGGGGAAATACTCTCTACTTTGGCTGCTACAGGTAACTCATTAAAATTAGTGGGATTGCTTTTCTCTATTTGTGAGTTACTCCACTCGACTTACTTCAGGGAGCTTGTCTCTATTTATGGCAGAAGGGCTTCTCTCTAGGTGTGATATTCTGGGAGCCTCCACTCTAGTTGTGCCTGAGGAATCTGCTTCAATTTTGGCCGGGGAGCCCCTCTGTCATTTTGGCCAGTGGCACCTTTTCCTGTTACAGCCTAGGGTTCCTATCACATTGCAGCAGTGAACTCGGGGTGCCTCTTGAGTTGCAGCTGGTGACTCGGGTTTTCTTTAGAGTTGTTGTGGAGCCTCCTCTCGAGCAATAGTGGGGCAGATCCTCTATGGTATGGTATGGTATGGTATGGTATCCTCTATGGTATCCTCTATGGTAGTAATCTGCAGGCTGCCCCTGTCTAGTTGCAAAGTGCAAGAGGCTACTCTCTAGTTGCAGCATGGGTCTCAACTCTAATTGCAGTGAAGGTCAACTGTTTATTTGTCATGGGTCGGCTTCTCTCTAGTTGTTGTTTGCAGACTCCTCTCTAGCTTTGGCAGTGGGGTTCCTCTTGACTTGTGGTAGATGGGCTCCTCTTTAGTTGCGGTAGAGTGCTCTTCTGAAATTTGATGGTGATGATTCCTCTCTGGTTGTGGTAGAAGGGTCGCTTTTACTAGTTGTGACATGCAGGAGGATTCTCACTAGTTTTGGAAGGGGGAGGGCTCCTGTTTAGTTGTTGTATGGGATTTCCTCTCTTGTTGTGGTAGATTTCTCCCCTCGAATTGTGGTGGGGTAGGCTCCTCTTGTCAGAGAAGGCAATGGCACCCCACTCCAGTACTCCTGCCTGGAAAATCCCATGGATGGAGGAGCCTGGTAGGCTGCAGTCCATGGGGTCGCTAAGAGTCAGACACGACTGAGCGACTTCACTTTCACTTTTCACTTTCATGCCTTGGAGAAGGAAATGGCAACCCACTCCAGTGTTCTTGTCTGGAGAATCCCAGGGACGGGGGAGCCTGGTGGGCTGCCGTCTATGGGTTGCACAGAGTCAGACATGACTGAAGTGACTCAGCAGCAGGCTCCTCTTTTGTAGCCTCTGGAGTTGCATCAGGGGGCTTGGGCCTCATCTCGAGTTTCAGTGGGGTACTTGGGGTACTTCTCAAGTCACTTCATTTGAATTGGGACTCATCTCGATTTGAGACAGGGAACCTGGGGTTTTTCTAGAGTTGTGGCAGGAAACTCGGGTTCCTTTTGAGTTGCAAAGGGATCTTGTGGTTCCTGTCAAGTGGCAACATGTGAGTCAGGCTCCTTTCGAGATTAGGCGGTAGCTCGGGTTTCCTCTCGAGTTGCAACAGGGGAGTAGGGCATCCTCTGGTGTTGTGAGGGGGATCTTGGTGTTTGTCTCATATTGCAGCAGGGGAGTCGGGCCTCCTCTCGAGTTGCAGCAGACATCTCGGGATGTGGCGGGGATCTCGGGGGTGGCAAGTTGTGGCGGGGATCTCAGGGTTCCTCTTGATCTGCAACAGGCAATCAGGCCTCCTCTCGAGTTGCAGTGGGGAACTCGGGGTTCCTCTTGAGATGTGGTGGTAAACTTGGTGTTCCTTTAGAGATGTGATGGGGAACTCAGGATTCCTCTTGAGTTCTGACAGGGTACTCAGGATTCATCTCATGTCACTGCAGGGGAATTGGTCCTCATCTAGAATGGATTGGGGAACTTGGGTTTCTTCCCAAGTTGTGATGGTAAACACTGTTTTCCTCTTGAGTTGCAATGGGGATCTAGGGGTTCTTCTGGAGTTGCAACAGGGTGGTCAGGCCTCCTCTCGAGTTGAGTTTGGGAACTTGGCTTTCCTCTTGAGTTGTCACAGGAGAGTCGCCTCCTCTCGAGTTGCAGGGAGTAACTTGTGGTTCCTCTAGAGATGTGGAAGGCAACTCGGGATTCCTATTGAGTTGCAGGGTGAAACTCGGGTTTCCTCTTGAGAGGCTGCAGGGGAATCAAGCTTCATCTTGAGTTCAGGTGGGGAACTGGGGTTCTTCTCAAGTTGCGGTGGGAAATATGGGGTTCCTCTCAACTTTTGACCGGCATCTCGGGGTTCCTCTCGAGTTGCAACGGGGATGGGGGGGGGGGGCTCTCGAGTTGCAAGATTGAACTAGAGGATCCTCTCAAGTTGCAGGTGGAGAGTTGGACCTCCACTTGAGTTGCAGCAGGGAACTCGGGGTTCTTCTCGACTTGGGCCGGGAAACTTGGGGTTCCTCTCGAGTTGCCAGAGTGGTCTCAGAGCTCCTCTTGTGTTTCATTTGGAACTCAGTGTTCCCTTTGATTTGCAGTGTGCCACTCAGTGTTCAACTCGAGCCATTGCAGGGAACTTGGTGTTCCTCTCGAGTTGGGGTGGTACTCAGTGTTCCTCTTCACTTGCAGTGGGGCCTCCTCTAGAGTTGTTTTGGGGCAACTCATCTCTAGTAGGGATGTGAAGGGGGGCTCCTGTATTGTTGCAATGTCTGGAGGCTACTCACTAGGATTTTCATGGGACTACTCTAACTTTGTGGTCGGATTCAACTCTGTAGTTGTGGTGGATTCCATTCTCTAGTGGTGATGTGCAACTTTATCTCTACTTGTGGTGTGGGATTAGTCTTTTTTAGCAGCAGAGTGGCTCTTCTCTATGCGTGATACACAGGGGACTCCTGTTAAGTTGTGGTGGAGGGCTCCTCTCAAGGTGCAGGGCTGTGTCCTGTCTGGTTCAGGTGTGGGTGGCTCTAGTGGAGAGGTCCTTTCTACTTTTGGTGCTAGGTGTTCCTCCCTAATATTAGTGGGATTGCTTCTCTCCGGTTGTGAGAGACTCCATTCAACTTACTTCAGGGATCTTGTCTCTATTTGTGGCATAAGAGCTTCTCTCTTGTGGGCCTTCACTCTAGTTGTGCCAGGGGAATCCACCTCAGCTTTGGCCAGTGAGCCCATCCGTCATTTTTTCCAGTGGCCCCTTTTCTCGTTACAGCCTTGGGCTCCTGTCAAATTGCAGCAGGGAACTCCCGGTGCCTCTTGAGTTGCAGCAGGTGATTTGGTGTTCCTTCAGAATTGTAGTGGTGCCTCCTCTCGAGCTGCAGTGGGGTAGATCCTCTCTCGTAGCGATGTGCAGGCTGGCCCCAGTCTAGTTTCAATGTACGGGAGGCTACTCTCTAGTTGTGTCATGGGGCTCCATGGTATTGTAGCGAGGGGCCACTCTTTATTTGTGGTGGGTCAGATCCTCTCTAGTTGTCGTTTGCAGTCTCCTCTCTAATTTTAGCTGGGGGCTCCTCTTCATTTGTGGTAGTTGGGTTCCTCTTCAGTTGTGACAGAGTGCTCTTCTCAAACTGTGATGGGGTGACTCCTCTTTGTGATGAGAAGAGGCATTTTTTCCATTTATGGTGTGCAGGAGGCTACTCTCTACTTGTGGCTTGAGGGCCTCCTTTTAAGTTGTGGCATGGGACTTTTCTTGTTTCGGTAGAGTGCTCCTCTCAAATCGTGCTGGGGTAGGCCCCTCTTGGGAATTCTCTGGAGTTACAATAGTGGCTTGGGTCTAGTCTCAAATTGCGATGGAGAACTCGGGGTTCCTCTCGAATGGATGCAGGTCGATCAGGTTTCATCTCCAGTTGAGACGAGGAACTCGTGGCTCCTCCTGACTTGTGGCAGGAAACTCGGGGTTCCTCTCAAGTTGCAACAGGGAAGTCGGTCCTCTCGAGTTGTGAGATGGAAATCAGAGTTTCTCTCTTGTTGCAGCAAGGAAGTCAGGCCTGCTCTCGAGTTCTAGCAGGGAACTCGGGATTCCTCTAGAGATGCTGTGGGAAACACACGGTTCATCTTGAGTTGCGACAGGGAACTCGGTTTTCCTCTCGAGTTGGAATTGGGAACTCGGGATTCATCTCAAGTTGTAATGGGGAACTTGGGATTCATCTCATTTTGCTGCAGGGGGATTGAGCGTATCTAGATTGGAAGCGGGGAACTAGGGGTTCTTCTCAAGTTGCAACAGGAAACTTGGTGTTCCTCTCAAGTTGTCATGGGGATCTTGGGGTTCCTCTCAAGTTGCAACAGGGTAGTCAGGCCTCCTCTCAGGTTGAGCTGGGGAACTCGGCCTTCCTCTCGAGTTTCTACAGGGTAGTTGGGCGGCTTCTCGAGTTGCAGGGGGTAACTCAGGGTTCCTCTCGAGTTGCCGCAGAGATGTCAGGCCTCCTCTGGATTTGCAGTGGGAAACTTGGACTTCCTCTCAAGGCAACTGGGATCTCTGGTTTCCTCTTGAGTTGCAACAGAGGAGTCGGGCCTCCTCTCAAATTGCGACAGGCATCTTGGGGTTCCTCTCGAGTTGTGTGACAGATCTTGGGGTTCCTCTTGAATTGCAACAGGAGAGTCGGGCTTCCTCTCAAATTGTGAGGGGCAACTCGGTGTTTCTCTCGAGACTATGCAGGGGAATCGGACCTCTTCACTATTTGCAGTGGGAAACCAGGGTTTCTCTCGAGATATGGCAGAAACCTTGGGGTTCCTCTCAGGTTTCTGTGGGGAACTTGGGATTCCTCTAGAGTTGCAATGGGGACCTCATGATTCATCTCATGTCACTGCATAGGAATCAGGGCTCATCTAGACTGGAGGTGGGAACATGGTGTTCCTCTCGAGTTGTGAAGCAGTTCTGGACATACCTCTTGAGTTGAAACAGAATAGTCAGGCCTCCTCTAAAGTTGAGGTGTGGACCTCAGGTTTCCTTTCGAGTTTCAGCAGGGGAACTGGGTCTTTTCTCAAGTTGCAGCAGGAATTCGGGGTTCCTCTCTAGTTCCAGTGGGAAACTCCGGGTTTCTTTCAAGTTGCAACAGGGGAGTCAAGCCTCCTCTTGAGTTGTGGTGGGAAACTCGTTCTTCATCTCAAGAGGTGACTGGGACTTCGGGTTTCCTCTTGCATTGGTGAATTTAACTCAGATGACCATTATTTCTACTACTGTGGGCAAGAATTCCTTTGAAGAAATGGAGTAGACATCATAGCAAAAAAAAAAAAAAAAAAAGTCCAAAATGAAGTGCTTGGATGCAATTTCAAAAACGACACAATGATCTCTGTTCATTTCCAAGGCAAACCATTCAATATCATGGCAATCCAAGTCTTTTCCCCGACCCATAATGCTGATGAAGCTGAAGTTGAATGGTTCTATGAAGACCTACAAGACCTTTTAGAACTAACACTAAAAAAGTGTTTTCATTATAGGGGACTGGAATGCAAAAGTTGAAAGTCAAGAAACACCTGGGGTAACAGGCAAATCTGGCCTTGGAGTACAGAATGAAGCAGGACAAAGGCTAATAGAGTTTTGCCAAGAGAACACACTGGTCATAGCAAACACCCTCTTCCAACAACACAAGAGAAGACTCTACACAAGGACATCACAGATGGTCAACACCAAAATCAGACTGATAATATTCTTTTCAGCCAAAGATGGAGAAGCTCTATACAGTCAGCAAAAATAAGACTGAGAGCTGACTGTGGCTCAGATCATAAACTCCTTATTGCCAAATTCAGACTTAAATTGAAGAAAGTAGGGAAAACCACTAGACCATTCAGGTATGACCCAAATATGACCTAAATCAAATCCCTTACAATTATACAATGGAAGTGAGAAATAGATTTAAGGGACTAGATCAGATAGACAGAGTGCCTGATGAACTGTGGACAAAGGTTCATGACATTGTACAGGAGACAGGGATCAAGACTATCCCCAAGAAAAAGAAATGCAAAAAAGGAAAATGGCTGTTTGAAGAGCTCTTAAAAGTAGCTGTGAAAAAAAGAGAAGCCAATAGCAAAGGAGAAAAGGAAAGCTATACCCATTTGAATGCAGAGTTCTAAAGAATAGCAAGGAGACTTATGAAAGCCTTCCTCAGTGATCAGTGCAAAGAAATAGAGGAAGACAGTAGAATGGGAAAGACTAGAAATCTATTCAAGAAAATTAGAGTTACCAAGGGAACATTTCATGCAAAGATGGGCTCGATAAAGGACAGAAATGGTATGGGCCTAACGGAAGCAGAAGATATTAAGAAAAGGTGGCAAGAATACACAGAAGAACTATATAAAAAAGATCTTCATCACCCAGATAATCACGATGGTGTGATCACTCACCTAGAGCCAGACATCCTGGAATGCGAAGTCAAGTGGCCTTAGGAAGCATCACTATGAACAAAGCTAGTGGAGGTGATGGAATTCCAGTTGAGCTATTTCAAATCCTAAAAGATGATGCTGTGAAAGTGTTTCACTCAATATGCCAACATATATGTAAAACTCAGTGGCCACAGGACTGGAAAAGGTCAGTTTTCATTCCAATCCCAAAGAAAGGCAATGCCAAAGAATGCTCAAACTACCACACAATTGCACTCATCTCACATTTCTGACACGCTAGTAGAGTAATGATCAAAATTCTCCAAGCCAGGCTTCAATAATATGTGAACCATGAACTTCCAGATGTTCAAGCTGGTTTTAGAAAAGGCAGAGAAATCAGAAATCAAAATGCCAACATCCATTGGATCATTGAGAAAGCAAGAGAGTTCCAGAAAAACATCTATTTTTGATTTATCGACTATGCCAAAGCCTTTGACGGTGTGGATCACAGCAAACTGTAGAATATTCTGAAAGAGATGGTTATACCAGACCACCTGACCTGCCTCTTGAGATATCTATATGCAGGTCAGGAAGCAACAGTTAGAACTGGACGTGGAAAAATACACTGGTTCCAAATAGGAAAAGGAGTAGGTCAAGGCTGTATATTGTCACCCTGCTTATTTAACTTCTATGGAGAGTACATCATGAGAAACGCTGGCTTGAAGAAGCACAAGCTGGAATCAAGATTGCCGGGAGAAATATCAATAACTTCAGGTATACAGATGACACCACCCTTATGGCAGAAAGTGAAGAGGAACTAAAAAGCCTCTTGATGAAAGTGAAAGAGGAGAGTGAAAAAGTTGGCTTAAAGCTCAACATACAGAAAGCTAAGATCATGGTTCCTGGTTCTATCACTTCATGGGAAATAGATGGGAAAACAGTCAAAATAGTGGCAGACTTTTTTTTTTTTTTTCTGGCTCCAAGATCACTGCAGATGGTGATTGCAGCCATGAAATTAAAAGAGACTTACTCTTGGAAGAAAAGTATGACCAACCTAGACAGCATATTGAAAAGCAAAGACATTACTTTGCCAACAAAGGTCCATCTAGTTAAGTCTATGGTTTTTTCCAGTGGTCATGTATAGATGTGAGAGTTGGACTATAAAGAAGGCTGAGCACTGAAGAATTGATGCTTTTAAACTGGGGTGTTGGAGAAGACTCTGGAGAGTCCCTTGGACTGCAAGGAGATCCAACCAGTCCATCCTAAAGGAGATCAGTCCTAGGTATTCATTGGAAGGACTGATGCTGAAGCTGAAACTCCAGTACTTTGGCCATCTGATGCAAAGAACTGACTCATTTGAAAAGACCCTGATGCTGGGAAAGATTGAGGGCAGGAGGAGAAGAGGACGACAGAGGATGAGATGGTTGGATGGCACCACAGACTCAATGGACACCGGTTTGGGTGTACTCCGGGAATTGGTGATGGACAGGGAGGCCTGTTGTGCGGAGGTTCATGGGGTTGCAAAGAGTCGGACATGACTGAGCGACTGAACTGGAACTGGAACAAAGCAAAAATAGAATCACACATGTTGCAAACAAACTTAAAGTTACCAAGAGGGAAAGGTGGAAGGGGAGGGGTACACTGAGAGATTGGGGTTGAAATATACAAACTAACTTGTCTAAATAGATAGCTAGTAAGACCTACTGTGTGGAGAAGGAAATGGCAACCCACTCCAGTATTCTTGCCTGGGAAATCCCATGGACAGAGGAGCCTGGTAGGCTACAGTCCATGGGGTCGCCAAGAGTTGGACACAACTGAGTGACTTCACTAAGAACCTACTGTATAGCACAGGAACCCTACTCAATACTCTGCAATAATCTATATGGGAATAGAATCTTAAAAAGAGTCAAAGTATGCTTATGTATCACTGATTCACTCTGCTGTATAGCTGAAGCTATATAACATTGGAAATATACTGTATTATCATAAAAATTAATTTAAAAAGAGTAAGTGTAAAGCAATAATACAAAGATAAGATTGTCCAAAGAGGAGTATTTTCTTTTCAGGATCTCAACATTTTGCATATTAAAGTATATGATTTATTTAATGATAGATTGTATTAAGATATTTATTTTGCAAACTATACAGTTAGAGCTAAAAATTAATAAGGAACATTGGATAAAAAAATGGTTCAGTTCAGTCGCTCAGTCGTATCTGACTCTTTGCGACCCCATGGACTGAAGCACACCAGGCCTCCCTGTCCATCACCAACTCCCAAAGTTTACTGAAACTAATGTCCATTGAGTCTGTGATGCCATCCAACCAGCTCATACTCTGTTGTCCCCTTCTCCTCCTGCCTTCAATATTTCCCAGCATCAGGGTCTTTTCAAATGAGTCAGTTCTTTGCATCAGGTAGCCAAAATATTAGAGTTTCAACTTCAGCATTAGTCCTTCCAATGAATATTCAGGACTGATCTTCTTTAGGATGGAGTAGTTGGATCTCCTTGCAGTCCAAGGGACTCTCAAGAGTCTTCTCCAACACCACAGTTCAAAAGCATCAGTTCTTCGGTGCTCAGCTTTCTTTATAGTCCGGCTCTCACACCCATACATGACTACAGGAAAAACCATAGGTTTGACTAGATGGGCCTTTGTTGGCAAAGTAATGTTTCTCCTTTTTAATATGGTGTCTAAGGATACATAAATACTAAAAGTATATTAAAATCACAAAACATAATAAAAAACAATGAAAACATATATGTATAAGAGAAACAAAACACAAACAGCAAGGCAGTAAATTTAATCATATTTATAAAACCGCTATTAAAATGTATAGCAATCCAATCAATATACAGCATGGTGTTGATATTGTTCAGTGGCTGTCTCATCTGACTCTGCAACCCCATGAACTGCAGCACGTCAGGCTTCCCTGTCCTTCACTATCTCCTGGAGTTTGTTCAAACTCATGTCCATTGAGTCAGTGACGCCATCTCATCCTCCATCGTCCCCTTCTCCTATTGTCAGTGAGCTGGCCCTTTGCATGACGTGACCAAAGTATTGAAGCTTCAGCTTCAGCACCAATGCCCCCAGTGAATATTCAGAGTTGATTTCCTTTAGGATTAACCAGTTTGATTTCCTTCCTGTTCAAAGGACCCTCAAAAGTCTTCTCCAACACAACAGTTCAAAAGCAGCAATTCTTTGGCACTCAGCCTTCTTTATATTCTAACTCTCATATCCATACGTGACTACTGGAAAAACCATAGCTTTAACTATATGGAGCTTTGTTAGCAAAGTGATGTCTTTGCTTTTTAATACCCACTCTAGTTTTGTCATAGCTTTTTTTCCAAGAAACAAACACCTTTTGATTTCATGGCTGCTCACCATCGACACTGATTTTGGTGCCCAAGATAATAATATAGAGCATGGTGACTATAGTTAAATAATTTTGCATATTTGAAAGTTGTTAAGAGAAATTTTTAAAAATTCACATCACAAGAAAATAATGCATAACTTTGGGTGGTGATGGATATTAACATTGATGGATATTAACATTAGACATTGTGATGATCATTTAAAATATGTTGTTCAGCAGAAGTTAATATAATGCTATAAGTCAAGTATATCTCTACTAATCACTGAATTTTAAAGGTTGTGCTTTATGTTATGTAAATTATGCCTCACCACTATTGCTAATTTAAGCATCAAAGCCTAATGAAAATAATAATGACGTTGTGTTGTTAGGCTAAAATATATCTATAAAGCAAATTAATATGCATAAATATGTACAATGAATACTTACACCATTATGTGTCATGCTAAATCATCAGTCTAAAAGTATACATGTTGCAGCATGCTATAACACCTTTTTTTAAGTGACCAAAAGTGAGGACTCTGGCAGAGTCTGGCTTTATGCTCTTTAAATACATCTGTTTTATTGACATACAATGAACATCATTCCCTAACCTTCTCAGAACTACATTGGACCAGGTGATTAGTTTCTACAATGACATATGGGAGGAAGTGATGTGTTTATTACATATAGAGGCTCTGAATAGTGTATTTGTTTCCTTATGTTCTGTCTGTCTGCCATCTCAGGTTTCTGCATGCTGAAGATCCAGTAGGAACTACTAAGAAGTAGGAACAGTGGGACTCCTAGATGGAAACGACCAGAGTTTCTTCTTCACTGACTGCAAACTTGTTCTGTAATATGATTGCAAGATGTTTCTTTATTTTGTTACACTGATATATTTGAGGTATTGTCTCAGAGTGTAGATTTGTTTTCAGGTGATGATGATATTGAATTGAACACAGAAACATTCAATTCACTATCCTAACTATAGATTTAAGGATTAGATCAGTTTACTCACATGGGTGATGGGTGACAGACATTCAGTTTTTTCCATCCTATAAGTAAAACTTAGTTGAAACAAATCATCAGTGCAATTCTCATTTGTAAATAAGCATGACAAATGTTTATTTACATTTGTCATGATGGGTACAACATCAATCCTAAAAAAGAGTACATAAGTCCAATTTATGAGGAACATGCTGTAATAAAGAGAAGCAAATTTAAAAGACAAAAAAGAAACACTATTTTAGAAACACAAATAGTGTTTCAAATTGTCAAAGAATCTCTAAACAGAAAGAAAAAATGTGCTTATGAGCAGAAGTGGATATTGGCCTTGTAATCTCATTCTTGATTATTTTAGCTACATACCCGCCTAGAAGTAGCTGAAATAGAAAAAACATTTTGTAGGAGGGTTTTGTTTTTTTTTTCTGTCTTAAATAATTGGGTTTAAATGTTGTTTTTTTTTTAAATTATTAATTGGAGGATAATTGCTTTACAGTGTTGTGTTGGTTCTGCCATACAACAAAGTAAATCAGTCATAGGTGTACATACATCCCCTCTGTTTTTAACCTCCCTCCCACACCCCACCCCATCCCCCCGCAGGTTGTCACAGAGCTTCAGGTTGAGCTCCCTGTTTTATATATTTAGAAACTTCCCGCTAGCTATCTGCTTTACATATGGTGGTGTGTATGTCTCAATGTTAATCTTTCAGTTTGTCCCACCCTCTCCTTCCCTCACAAGTCTGTTCTCTATGTCTGCATCTATATTCCTGCCTTGCAAATAGGTTTCTCAGTGTCATTTTTCTCAAGTACACACACATACATATATATATATATATATATATATATATATATATATATATTTATTTATTTATGTGTGTTAATATAGGATATCTGTCTTTCTCTTTCTGACTTACTTCACTCTGCATAACAGGCTCTAGGCTATTTTTAAGTTGCCTTTCATTTTGAATCTGCTAGATACCTACGCTGATGACCAATTAGATATCCTAACATGAATAAAACTACCCAGATTTTTGTCAGCAGATACAACATGCTTTAATTTCCACAGAAGTTAATCTAGGAACAGTGTTCCACTTCTGAAAAGGGATCCAATCCTCCCCACAGTATATTGGAAAGAACAACAATATCACATTTGTGTATTAGTAAGTGATACTCTTTTCTAAAGATGTGAAAGATGAGATCTGAATGAATTATGGGAATAAAATTAAGGAAGGCAAACTTACATCAATTACTAATGGTCTGAAATGCAATAAATTGAAAGTTTTAATTTTTTTCCAGAAAGTACTATTGAAGAACCTACTTCATCTATTTTTTTATGTGTCAAAAATTAAATACATTACTGATGGTGATAAAGAAAGTGAAGATATAATGGTTATGGGAGTGCTATTCTTTCCCTTTCAAACTGTGATGCTAAAGAAGTCTCTTGGATGCAAGGAGGTCAAACCAGTCAGTCCTAAAGGAAAGCAACTCTGAAGAAAGCTGTGGTACATATACACAATGGAGTATTATTCAGCCATTAAAAAGAATACATTTGAATCAGTTCTAATGAGGTGGATGAAACTGAAGCCTATTATACAGAGTGAAGTAAGCCAGAAAGAAAAACACCAATGCAGTATACTAACGCATATATATGGAATTTAGAAAGATGGTAACAATAACCCTGTGTACGAGACAGCAAAAGAGACACTGATGTATAGAACAGTCTTATGGACTCTGTGAGAGAGGGAGAGGGTGGGAAGATTTGGGAGAATGGCATTGAAACATGTAAAATATCATGTATGAAATGAGTTGCCAGTCCAGGTTCAATGCACGATACTGAATGCTTGGGGCTGGTGCACTGGGACAACCCAGAGGGATGGAATGGGGAGGGAGGAGGGAGGAGGGTTCAGGATGGGGAACACATGTATACCTGTGGCAGATTCATTTTGATATTTGGCAAAACTAATACAGTTATGTAAAGTTTAAAAATAAAATAAAATTTAAAAAAAATAGATGAAGTAGGTTAAGATATTTACACTCACGTGTGCCATGTGTGTGTACTCAGTCACTCAGTCATGTCTGACTCCTGCTAACCCATGGATTATATAGCCCACCAGGCTCCTCTGTCCATGGAATTTTTCATGCAAGAATATTGCAGTGAGTTGCCATTTACTTCTCCAGGGGATCTTCCCGACCCAGGAATTGAACCTGCATCTCCTTCATTGGCAGGCAAATTCTATACCAATGCCCCACCTAGGAATCCCCACAAGCCCTAGAAAAATAAAAATCCAAATTTATAAATCAAATGTTATAATTAAACTGTTAACTCTTTTAAAGAGAAATTAACCTGAAGGAACAAAATCTACAAAAGAAATTAAACCTATAAAGTGACATTATCATTAGATAAATAAATGATGTTGTCTACAAGTATTAGTAATAATTTTTAGTTATAGAGACTGAGTATCCCTTGAGTTACACATTTGAAAGAGAGAAGCAGGTGTATAGTGAAGTGTTGATTCTTTTTTCTTTCCTGTTAGGATATTTATGATGGATTAATTCTTGATTTTATCTGTCAGTTCAGTTAAGTCGCTCAGTCATGTCCGACTCTTTGCAACCCCATGAATAGCAGCACGCCAGGCCTCCCTGTCCATCACCAACTCCTGGAGCCTACACAAACCCATGTCCATCGAGTCAGTGATGCCATCCAACCATCTCATCCTCTTTTGTCCCCTTCTCCTCCTGCCCTCAATATTTCCCAGCATCAGGGTCTTTTCCAGTGAGTCACTTCTTCACATCAGGTGGCCAAAGTATTGGAGTTCCAGCTTCAACATCAGTCCTTCCAATGAATACCCAGGACTGATCTCTTTTAGGGTGGACTGATTGGATCTCCTTGCAGTCCAAGGGACTCTCAAGAGTCTGCTTCAACATCACAGTCCAAAAGCAGGTTTTATCTGTACCCTCTGGTTAATTTCATATACATTACTGAAAGATCAACTGGTAAGGATTAGTTATATTCATACTAATTTAAATACAGCTTATAGGCAGGCAGTGTTAGGCATTTTTTAAGGATATATTACTATTTATGATATTACGTAATTGTGTGTGAATCTTTGCTTGGAAAGTGAAAGTCACTCAGTCGTGTCAGATTCTTTGCAACCCCATAGACTATACGGTCCATGGAATTCTCCAGGCCAGAATACTGGAATGGGTTGCCTTTCCCTTCATCAGGGGATATTCCCAACGCAGGAATTGAACCCAGGTCTCCTGCATTGCAGGCAGATTCTTTATCAGTTGAGCCATAAGGGAAGCCCAAGAATACTGGAAGGGGTAGCCTATCCCTTCTCTAGGGTATCTTCTTGATCCTGGAATTGAATTGGGGTCTCCTGCATTGCAGGTGGATTCTTTAACAACTGAGCTATCAGGGAAGCTCTTAATTTTCATTTAATTACTAATCTGTTCCTTGATATTAAGTGTACAAAAAGAATCCATACATATATTTTTTTTTCATTGCAACTTTGTTAATTCAAGTAAGCTCTAGCAAAGATTCTAAGTAGGAAATGCATTTTGGAAATCGGTATGAAGCATAGTAATGAGAGCAGTATGACATTGCTGTGTCAGATGTTTGATATTCAGTTTTTATAACTCTTGGAAGAAGTGGGAAGAAAAGATCCAGATATTCAGCTCCCTCTGGTTACACATGGAATAATTTTCTTAATTTACACTGAGAAAGTGGATGTAATGAAAGGTTTTTATTCTATTTTAAAATTATTGTTCACAAACATATGACTTATAATTTAGTCTTGTGTTCATTCCTCATCACATATCTAATAAAAATTCTCCCATGAGAAATGAGTCACAAATACAAATGGTGGTACCAGCATATTTGTAAATAATTTACCAGTTATCAAGGCAAAGTATTTTTTTCTACACATTTTAAGCAAAATTCTAGCGGTTTGCTTATCTGAAAGTGTTAGAGTTGGGTAAAATTTAAATGGCTATGAAAAAGTGGATTTGTTTTAAAGAATAAAACACAATTAATTAGTTTTCTTATTTAAAATGTAGTCAAACTGACTTCAGGCAGAAAACCTCAAAATACGTAATAATAGTAAATGACAATATAATAATTGGGAATAATTACACTATCAATAAACATGGGAAGAATGAAATTAAATCATATTTCTGTGAGCCCTCTGAGACAAACATTAAAAAGTGACCTTTCATATCTTCAGTGTTTTCTTAAGTAATAATTTTTTCAAAGCTGCAATCACATCCTTAGTCCTAAAGACTGTATATCAAGGGGTTAAACACTGGCATCACAGCAGTGTAGGAAACAGAGAGCATTTTGTCGGTTCCTGCGGAATGATTTGATTTGGGGCGTAAATAGGCAGTAGTCACGGAGCCAAAGAATAAAAGCACAAGGGTGAGATGGGAAGAGCAGGTGGAGAAGGCTTTGGACCGGCCTGTGGCTGAGCGCAGCTTTCAGACGGCAGAAATGATTTTGACATCAGAGCCCAGTATCAGGAGGAAAGGAATCATGGCAAACAGCGCAGCAACCGCATAGACACAAATTTGTTAAGCGCAGTGTCCCCACAGGCCAGGGTGATCAACGGGGGATATCACAGAAGAAGCCCTCGATCTGCTGTGAAACACAGAAGGGCAGTGAGGACACCCGGTATATCTGTGCCGTGGGGACTGGAATTCCCGCACCCAGGCGCCAGCAGCCGACTGCAGGCCCCTCCTGTGGGTCGTGAGCAGAGGGCGGCGCAGAGGCTGCACGTGGACGCACAGGACACGGGCCTCGCCCCCAGGAGGAGCGCCCCCGGAGCAAGGAAGAAGCGTCTGATGGCGCAGCTCAGCGAAGAAACGCTTCTGTCCTGAGTCCAAAGGGTCACTAGAATCCTAGGGAGAGTGACAGATAAGTAAATTTCCAGTGACGAGAAATTTGCAAGGAAAAAATACAGGGGCGTCTGGAGCACAGGGTCTACCCTCGTGATTATTATGATAAGACTATTTCCTGTTAAGATGAATATGTAGATGAGAAAGAAAATTCCAAATAGAAGTCCCTGGAGGTTTAGAAGATGCGAAAATCCCAGGAGAACAAATGCCATGACTGAAGAGAAATTGCCTTCTGCTGTTTGATCTCCTGGAAGCATCTGCAAAAAAAAAAAAAGTATACACACACACACACACACACACACACACACACACACATAAAATCAATGTAAAATCCTCTATCTCTCTGAGTTGCAGTTTGCCAAGTGATAAAATGTATGCACTGCACTTTCAAAACTCACTAATTTGAGTCCTAGAAAAGCATCTAAATTTGATATTAAGCCATAGTTTAAAGAAGTTCATTCTTTCACGAAAAATAATCCATCAGAAAAGAGTAATATCAGGAATTAGGTCTGCTGATACATGGCTGTATTTTCCCGTTACTGATAGTGAAATAATTGATGCTGCATTTTGTTATTCAGCTTTGTGAGGCGAATATATAGCAAGAAATCTGACAATTTTATTTAGAATGACCTTTCCATCAGTTCTTTCTTATGTTATTTCTTTTAAATTAATTGTATTTGTTTATATTTTGATTTAAGCTATCCAAATATTTTTGAGTCATCATGCAACTATAATTAAAAAATAAGCCAGAAAAAGTGATTTGCGGGATGATCTTTGTGGTTTTTTTTGTTATAATAGTTGGTATAGTCAGTTTATTTCAATTGAAAGAGTCAAAAAGAACTCAGCCAAAGAGGTTTTTATCAAATCTCAAACACTGATTTTGCATTTGAGTGATAATTCCTGCAATCAACAGCCATGCTTTCAATAAATTTCAACACAAAAATGTTATATAAATCAACTAAGATCAAAGTAAATAAAAGGCATTATTGAGACTGAATTTTAAGCATGTACAACTCAAAATACAAGTTACTTTTACTGCCACAGATAATTTCAGGGGAACATAGAATGTATCATTTATATATACTTCTCCTTCCTGGGAACTAACATATATAAATAACCCAATAAGTATTTGATTTATGAATGGATAACAATATCCAGTATAAATTAGATTACTATATCCTCCACTAATGATTGGTATGGGATGCACTATTCTCATTATTGTGTTTTGTGTTCACCTCTCTCTCTCTGCACATTGAAGTCTTGTCTTAATTCTTCTCCAATATTGTAATAATATCCTTCTTCCATATTTTTATTAAGTAATATGGGGAAAACAAATCAGAGAAAAGTAAAAATAACAATTGAAAAACAAATTGGAAATTAGCAGTCTATAACTGAGTACTAATTTGCTTGACTAAGATTTGAGACAAGTTCTTAGGATGCAATGATAAGTAATTTTTGAAATTTCCACACGTATTGTGAATATTAAATAGAAATTGCATGATAAAACCTTTTGAAATGTAGAGAAGTTATTAAGCAATTTCTATCCAATATCTAATTCCCTCCTTAAATATTATAGTAGCATAAAATCTTTCTTTCATATAAAATACTGAGGATTTTCTCCATGAATTTGAAATGTCTTCCAGGTGGTGTCAGGGATACCATTCATGCATGGCTTTATTATAATACTGAAAAATATTATGTATTCATCTATGACAGTGAAAGATGTATATACTGATCGCACGTTGTGTTGGACTCATATTATTTCTGTTTTAATAATCTAAAACACTAAAAACGGAGTTACAAAGAAAAAGTGTACAAACCAAACAGTTGGTGACTACAAATTCCATTCTAAGTCCACTATTTATTTCAGACTTTGATGAACAGTTTCTATTTATGTTAAATGATTTTATGTTTACTTTCCAAAACAGTTTAATTGAAATTACAGTGTTCTGCAACACAGAGGGGTTTCCCACATGGCACTAGTGGTAAACAATCCTCCTGCCGGTGCAGGAGATGCAGGAGTTGCAGGTTCGATCCCTGGGTCTGGAAGATCGCCTGGAGGAGGAGATAGCAACCTTCTCCAGCATTTTGCCTGGAAAACTCCATGAACAGAGGAGCCTGATGGGCTACAGTCTAGGAGATTGCAAAGAGTCAGACACAATTGAGCACGCATTCACACATGCAATACAGAGATGGTGGTATTATCTACCACATCTACTATAAGGCTCTCCACACTTTATTTTCTCAGATGATACGTAAGCAATAAAACAATTATGAGCTGGATGAAATTCAAGCAACATAAACAGAGAAAAAAAAAGAAGAGGACAAGAGAAAGAGAGGCAGAGAGAGAAGGAAAGAGGAAAAAAAGAGGGAAGAAGGGAGGGAAGGAGAGAGGGAGGGAAGGAAAGAAGGGAGAGAGAGAGAAATGGAAATTCAACCTATAAATTATTCTCAGTATTTTCATAACAAAATATTCACCTTAGTGAATCCCTGGTGGCTCAGCAATAAAGAATCCACCTGTAATGCAGGAGACATGGGTCCAATCTCTGGGTCAGGAAGATCCCCTGGAGAAAGAAATAGCAACCCGCTGCAGTATTCTTGCCTGGGAATTCTCTTGGATGGAGGAGCCTGGTGGGCTGCAGTCCATGGGGATCGCAAGAGTCAGACAGGGCAGTGACTAAACCACCACCAGTGTTTTCAGTCTCCGCCTAATACTGGAGATGAGAGTAGGATTGTGGTTTGATTGTATACTTATATCCCTTCACTGTAGATAGAGAAAGGCAGTGTCACGTCACTGCTCTAAAATTAATTCTACTCAAACTTTTCTTTTGCAGAAGTCCTTCCAAGTGAACAGTAAACAAGCTTGATTCTTTTAATTGAGGCTTTTTGTTTGTTTATTTGTTTTTCCTTTGGGTTGGCTTCTTTTCTCTTTTACTTTTACTTTTTTCTTTTATAGGCCAATTTCTCTTTTACTTAGCTAATGACCTCAGGGCTCTAACTCCCTCTGGATGAGGACAAAGACAGTTATATTTGTAGTCTGATCTTGTAGTATTTGTTTAATCAGAAAAGTATAACATCAATGATTTTTCTTTTAATGCCCTAAAATGTTAGATTCCTTTTCAAGAGGACTTTCCTTTTGGCTCAGATGGTAAAGAGTCTGCCTGCCTGCAGTGCAGGAGACCTGGGTTTGACCCCTGGGTCAGGTAGATGCCCTTGAGAAGGGAATGGCTACCGACGACGCCAATATTCTTGTCAGAAAATTCCATGGACAGAGGAGCCTGGCGGGCTACAGTCCATGAGAACAAAGAGTTGGACACAACTGAGCAACTAATACTTTTCAAAGTAGTGTTTCTTCAGAAATAATACTGTATTTCATTGATTGTAGTATGCAAACACTTTTAAAACATTTAAAAATAAGCCAATTACTGCCTTCTTCAGTAAGTTTTCCTACATTTAGAATTTTCTTCAAAACTGCCTCAACTATTTTAATAACTTGTTACATCAAAACTAACAATACATTTCAAAATTCTTTTAGTCATTTATCTCACTAATTTTCTAACAGAATAATGAAGATGTTGTCTGAAATATAGTCTAACTTGTCAAATTTAATATGTTATCTTAATAGCCTGTAAATATTCAGGTTTATAAACTTTGATATTTAAGATGTGATTAACTAAGAGAATCAATCTAAAATGTAAAGAACACTTTTGATGTAAAAATTCATGCTTACGTTCCTGGATTGGAATGAAGTTATTTTCCTTCTTTGATATGGAGTATTTTAAATGTTGTTCTATTGATATTCAACTTTAAATAATTTGAATGTTAGGTGTTGCAAATGTCTTTCTAAATCATTTTTCCCTCCAAAGCAAATAGTGCTCTTTAAGTAGAAATAGATTTCTTTTGGCCTTGGGAATTAGTTCTCTCCTGTATCAATGTGCTCTTGCCTGGGGAATCCCAGGGACAGGGGAGCCTGGTGGGCTGCCCTCTCTGGGGTCACACAGAGTTGGACACGACTGAAGCGACTTAGCAGCAGCAGCGTATCAATGTAAAATTGAACCAGCTCATTGTACTAGCCATTTAAATATTTTGGAAAGCAACCAAAAATGCCCCTGGCCATAGCATTCCTTTTCAGTGATGTCTTACTCTATTCTGTAGTGCTTTAAATAACAAGGCAACTGACTCCAGGATTCTTGCCTGGAGAATCCCATGGACAGAGGAACCTGGTGGCCTACAATCCATTGGGTCACAAAGAGTCAGAATGACTGAGGCTACTTAGTACACAAGCACATAAATATCCTAGGGGAATTAGGACATCTAATGTTGATGGAGCAATGGAATCTAAGACATTTAAAAAATTTCCCAACACAAATATGACTGATTTTTGACAAAGGTTCAAAATCATTCAATTTATTTAAGAAAAAATATATTGTCTTAAAAAAGTTATTAAAGCATTGCACATGCAAATCCAAAGAAACAAACAACAACAAACCCTGAACTTCTATGTAAACCATAAAACCTTATTTAAAAATTAACTCAAAATTGATCAAATGAGGGAGAGAAATGGTGATGCCATCCACCCATTTCATCTTCTGTTGCTCCCTTTCCCTCTTGCCCTCAGTCTTTTGCAAACAGGCACACATGCACACACAAACACACAGAGATGTGTTTCCAGAAACTGGATGTGTGATTCCGGGGGCTGTGTGTGCGTGTGTGTGTGCTCAGGTGCTTCAGTCGTGTCTGATTCTTTGTGATCCTCAGGCTGCCCTAATTGGTTTGCTGTAGTTTCTCATTAAATTTGACAATATTTTAAAATTAATATATATTAACAGATACAGACATAGATGAGATATCTAGATACAGATACAGATTATAAATATCCTGTGGCTTCCCAGGTGGCGCTAGTGGTAAAGAATCCGTCTGCCAATACAGGAGACCTAGAAAATCCAGGTTCAATCCCTGGGTCAGAAAGATCCGCTGATAGTTTGTCAGTTTTGAAGAATCAGTCCATTTCATCTTATTGGCAATTTTATAGACACAGAGTTAGTAAAAGCATCTTTATTAATCCTTTAATAATATCTATAGATTTCAATGTGCCAACTCTCATTCTTTGTGTTTAATACATGTGATATGTCTTTTTTCATTGTCTATTTTTTAAAAGTCATATCTACTTTATAAAATTTGCAAAGTATCAGCTTTTTACTTGATTGTCTTTCTCTATTTTTTTTTTTTCTTTAGTTTTGGTGATTTCTACTCTCTTTGTTTTTTCTTCTTTCTGTTTGATTAGATTTATTTCACTATGACTTTTAGAATTTATTGTGGTGAAAATTTAATTTATTGACTTAAGATGTTATTTTAATGTTCTAAATGTTCAGTACTATAATATTTTGGTTGAGTACTGCTTTGGCTGCATCTCACAGATTGCGATATGTGATATTTATATTAAGTAAAAATGTAGATCAGTAAGAGGAAGACCTCCAGATACTTGAAAAGTTACATAACATATAACTCTTCAATAGTGATAGCTTTCAATGCATGGACAAAATATTTCTAAAATGTATTGTGCTAACTCTCTTTCCATTATTCTTTATACAAGTCTGTTTATTCCTGCTTACATGTGTGCATGCTTAGTCATCTCTGAGACACTTTGGACTGTAGCCCACCGGGCTCCTGCTTCCAGCTTGTACACCTGAAAAGGAATAAGTGTGTATTCCCCTTCCCCTCCCCTTTCTGTAGTCTAGGAGATGGTGAGGTCTACCTGGTTAGTGTGAATGTGGAGATGGAAAATTCATGTTGAACATGACCTAATTGTCCCAAGTCTTCTAAGATTTCTTACTTTTGAATTGTTAATGACAAAGACAATTCTCTTCAAGACATTATTCATTTAAATTTTTTTTAGAACATCTTTATTTTTATTTTATAGCATCAGTAATATGTAATCATAAATTTCTGATTTTACAATACTTCCATTTCTTAATAATCACAAAATACAGGAAAAGAGGTAGAAAATCTTAAGGAATACTGATGGCTGAATGGCATCACTGACTCGATGGACGTGAGTCTGAGTGAACTCTGGGAGTTGGTGATGGACAGGGAGGCCTGGCGTGCTGCGATTCATGGGGTCGCAAAGAGTCAGACACGACTGAGCGACTGATCTGATCTGATCTGATGTACATTTAGCATCAGCAAAAAGGGCATTCTTTTCAGAAGAATTAAAAATAGATCCTTTCTTCTTACTGTTAATTAATTTATAAAACCCTGATTCAGATAATCTTTTTACTTTTCTGATTCTCATCATTATATTATCAAGTGAGAAATTACAGAGTACTGTGTAATATGCATGTGTGCGCTCAGTCGCTTCACTCTTCTGACTCTTTGGGAACCTATGCACTGTAGCCCACCAGGCTCCTCTGTGCATGGCATTCTCCAGGCAAGAGTACTGGAGTGGGTTGCCATGCCCTCCTCCAGGAGATCTTTCTGCTCCAGGGATCGAACCCATGTCTCTCATCTCTTACATTCCAGGCAGATTCTTTACCACTGAGCCAAAGGAAATGTCTTGTAATATATTTGGCCAATATATCAAAGATTACAACTTCATTATCATTATCATCAGTCATTTAAGTATTAAGATTTATTAAGTGATTACTACATAGTAAGCATATATTTAAGTAGTTTGCATGTAGTATTAAATCAGGGTATATCACAAGAACATTTAAAAAATTATTTAAGTTGTACGATAGTAAAAGGAATTATTAAAATGTGTTCTCATCCAATACCAAGGGAATCATTTGTTTGTTAAAATTAAATTCTATGGCAAACGAATGAGAAAATATTAAAGTAATATTGGCATGTTTTCCTTTTTATCCTAAAGGAACCAGACTTCTGAACTGCACTCACCAATTTTAGGTTTTCATTTCCTATTTCAAATTGATTTCATAAACTTTCTCTAAACAGTATTAAATGCATTATGATATAGCTGATTTACATATCATAATCCCTACATCAAAGAAAATTTTCATTTCAGTGGAAATACTGGAACAATAAACATGAATTATTTGAGCAAAAATAAAAGTGGCTCTATTTAGATGAATTATATATAGTGATTTTCTCTTTGAGTTGTATAAACAGAAGCATTGACAGTTTTCAGAAGTTAGATAAACCAACAAATATGTCACAAGATTTGAGGAAATCTCTGAACCTGAGATTGAGTTTAGAATATAAGTACAGTTTGTACAGAATTTGAATAATTATAATATTTCTTGCTTTAGAAATGCTTTTATACAGACAATTCTATTTATTATTCATAAAGAGTTTCCATTTGACAAATAAAAAGTTGAGACAAAAAATATTTGAATAAATGTGGAACACTCCACTCTTGATATTAAGTTTTGCTTTCTTACTTTTTCTGGCTTTTCTTTGACATCTTAGTTTCAGTATGCTTTTCAAATGTACTATCCTACCCAAACAGCAAGGAATAATTTATAAAGGGGATTAAAAAATGAGAGAAAACCTTACATACATAAACAGCAGATACAATAAAAAGAATAAAGCAGATGGCAGTTTCTGCGGGAAATGGGTGGCTCAACAAATGTAGGTGCATGCTGCTTGCTAAAAATATTGATGATTCATTCAACAAGCAATTTTAATCAGTATCCAAGTACTACACTCTACATTGATTTAAGTATGTGAATAAAATTTGGTAAAGGTGTTGGGACAAGGTATTGAAAAAAGGAGGGATGATTGCATAGACTCATATATAATGCATCTGTCAGCCACTAGCTTCTGACCATTTAAAAGACTCATTCATAGCATTTTTGCATTTCTAACAACCACATTTTTATTGAGAGAATTGTATAATAATGGAAAAATTTGAATACCTTTAGTACTGTAATGTGTAGTTTAAGATATTGTAGATGGTACATATATAAATATTATATGGCTTCCCTGATGGCTCGGATGATTAAGAATCTGCCTGCCATGCAGAAGACCTGGGTTTGACCCCTGGGTCGGGAAAATCCCCTGGAGAAGGGAATGGCAACACACCCCAGTATTCTTGCTCTTGTATGGACTATTGGTTCTGCCCCATATTTGTCTACATTTTTGCAGCAGAAATCTTGACTTTTGTCCTCACTTAATACCCTTAGAATATGTAGTTAGTTGTGTATCTTATTTTCAGTGACTTGTTTTCTATTGGCTTTCAAATAAGTTAACACATAATATGAAAATACATGTATAACCTACTGAAAAAAATGAAGTAATTTACTACTTCTGCAAGAATGAGTAAAAAGAGTATAATTTCTAAATATACACACATGTTGCTGCTGCTGCTGCTGCTGCTAAGTCACTTCAGTCATGTCCGACTCTGTGCAACCCCATAGACGGCAGCCCACCGGGCTCCCTGGGCCCTGGGATTCTCCAGGCAAGAACACTGGAGTGGGTTGCCATTTCCTTCTCCAAATATACACACATGCACGCCCCACAAAAAATATGCTTGATCTCTAACAGGAAAGAGAGGAAGGAGAGATTTACATTTTCAGTGGGAATCCATGTTTATACTTTGGAAGTGAAGTGAAGTGAAACTCTCTCAGTTGCGTCTGGCTCTTTGTGACCCCATGGACTATACAGTCCATGGAATTCTCCAGGCCAGAATACTGGAGTGGGTAGCCTTTCCCTTCTCCAGGGGATCTTCCCAACCTAGGGATCAAACCTAGGTCCCCCACATTGTGGGTAGATTTTTTACCAGCTGAGCCACAAGGGAAGCCCAAGGATACTGGAGTGGGTAGCCTATACCTTCTCCAGTGAATCTTCCCAACCCAGGGATCAACCGGGGTCTCCTGCATTGCAGGCAGATTCTTTATCAGCTGAGCTATCAGGGAAGCCTGAAATAACCTTCGCCCGAACAGGGCCTTAAACCCTGGACCCTCAGACTAGAAGTCTGATGCTCTACTGACTGAGCTATCCGGGCTCTTATACCTTGGGGGAAATTCCAAAGAAGCAATCAAATTGATTCATCTTTAATGTATTCTAGAAGTTAATGAATCACATTTAGTGGAAGAAATGTACTATGCATTGCCCAAAAAGATCTACAGAAAAAACAAAAGAAGCTAGTAATATAGTTAATGCAAAAAAGGTGGGAAATCTCAACCTATCACATTCACATGCATGATTAACACAAACACATGCAAAAAAGGAAGAATGAAAAAGTTGAATGGGATCATCAGTAAAACAGCAATTGTTGAGGATGTGGGTAATTTAGGAAGATCTCACAGATGAGTTGTGGGTGGTGTCTCTTTCATGCAGTAAGTGAGTTAGAGGTGAACATTCTAGCCAGAACTGCTTTTGTAAACATAAACCTGGATGTACTTGCCTCTTTCGTCTTGAGTGTTCCTGGACCAAAAGAACAGCTTAAAATTCCTTTTCTCTCAACTGAGAAATCTGAATAGAACTTATCACTACTGATTTATGGACTTTACACTGAAATATACATGTTTGAAAACTAGTAACATCCCATAATATTATATAGTCAGCTCATCAATTTTATTTATAAGGAAAAAATGAAATATGTAGAATGTTAATGCCAAACAAGACTTTGGAAATACCACGGGAAAACCAACACTTTAAAAATTAACTATATTCATCCCTAAAACTATCTTAGGTCGCTTACAATATATTTCACCATACAATCAAATTAACTTTCAATTGACAATAATTAAACACAATTGAGAGGTGAAGAGAAAAACACAGGCTATAAGAGCAAAATCACTAATGTAAATGAATTTAACTCAAATTTTTGCATTTTTGAGCATTCAGATGAAGAAGTGAAGTGAAGTTGCTCAATCATGTCTGACTCTTTGCTACCCCATGGACTGTAGCCCACCAGGCTCCTCTGTCCATAGAATTCTCCAGGCAAGAGTACTGGAGTGGGTTGCCATTTCTTCCTCCAGGGGATATTCCCAACCCAGGGATTGAACCCAGGTCTCCCGTATTGTAGTCAGACACTTTACCATCTGAGCCACCAGGGAAGCCCAAATTATAATCACATATCTTTAGAAAAAGTGATAATTCATGGCAGAAAATAAAGATTAAATGGATAACTTTTCTTACTAATTGATTTCATAATGATGAAAAATGTAATTCACAACCTGTTAGACACCTAGCAATTATAGGTTTGTTTTCTAATGGAATTGGAAAAAATGAATGGTGTACCATCTTTTATATATATATAAGGAAACAAAAGCCAAAGAAAGTGGAATAACAGTACTTTTGATTGAATCATTCCCACAGATGAAATATGAAGGGATGGAAGCAGAAGACAACATATCCACAGTTATACAATTTGTACTCCTGGGGTTTTCTACCTTCCAAACCTCCAAGGGCTACTGTTTGGGGTGTTCTCCATTATTTACATCATTATCTTAACTGGAAATAGTCTCATAATAATACTAACTATGCTTGACCCAGCTCTGCAGAAACCCATGTATTTCTTCCTGGCAAACTTTTCCTCTTTGGAAATCTGTACGTGTCTGTCACTGTCCCTAGGATTCTGGTGAACCTTTGGACTCAGGACAGAAGAATATTTGTCCTGGACTGTGCCACCCAAATGTGCTTCTTCCTTATCCTCAGAGCCACTGAGTGCTTCCTCCGGGCAGTGATGGCCTGTGACCGCTGTGTGGCCGTCTGTGACCCTCTGCACTATCCCCTGGTCATGACCCCAAAGCTGTGCCTCCAGCTGGCTGTGGGCTCCTGGGTCAGTGGAATCCCAGTGCAGACAGGGCAAACGTGCCAGATCTCTCTGCATTTCTGTCATTCGAATGAGATTAACCACTTCTTCTGTGACATTCCCCCCATTCTGAAGCTGGCCTGTGGAGACACTTCTGCACATGAGCTGTTGGTCTATGCAGTAGCTCTGTTGTTTGCTGCCATCCCTTTTTGTTGATCCTTGCCTCCTATAGCCAAATCATTTCCACTATTCTGAGGTTGCCAACAGCCAGAGGACAGGCTAAGGCCTTCTTCACGTGTTCTTCTCGCCTGTTGGTTGTGGTGTTATTCTTCAGATCTGCTGCCATTACCTACTCAAGACCAAAATCCAGTCATTCTGCAGGAACTGACAGACTCCTCTCTGTTCTACACCATAGTGACTCTGATGTTCAGTCCCATGATATACAGCCTTCGGAACAAGGATGTGATTACAGCGCTGAGAAAATTATTACTGAAAAAATAATGTGATGATTTTAATTATAAATGTTTTATTTGTTTGCTAAACAGGTAACAGAGAAACATTTTCAGCTTCTATCTTCCCTCTTTAAGGAGTAAGCCACTTCTATTCTCAGATGCACTTATGAATACTTTAGAAAACTAATCCACAATTTACTGCGCTTGGATAAATACCAGATAAGTGAGTCATCAATCCTCCATGTCTAAGGAATAATCCTGCCTCATGAATTACATGGTAATTTACACATTAAAAAAGCTGAAACAAAATTGAATCCGGTAAGTTTTTTGGCTTAAATATACTAGAAAATATGTTTATTTATCTAAATAATTATCTCTATCTCTACACTTGCATTTGTTGGCATTCTTTGATTCTATAGCACAGAAAATGACTATAAGCAGTTGAAAATTGAATGTTTGAAGGAGGGATTGAATGAGTGAATGGGTAAATGAATATTGCTAGTGCCAACATCAGATTGCTAGCAAAAAAATCTAGATTTTTCAGAGAACCAATAATATTGGGAGCATATTTGCTTATTTACTATAAACTCACATGAAATTACTGCAATCATAAAACCAAAAGAATAGCATTCATAGACTTTGTTCTCTTCCTAAGTGCATGATAAAAGAGTACCTTCCTACTCATCTTAACTGGTTTATTTTGCACATATTTGCATGTTCTACTTAGCAAATTTGATCCAAAATAATTTGCTTTGCATTATTTCATCCTTTACATAACTGCATTCTAACAGCTAAGTCTATGTCAATTTGAATTTTTAAAAGAAAATATATATAGGGTATAAAAGTGAAGAAAAGTTTTAGAAGTTATTTTCAGAATTACCCACAGTCCGTACAATTGCATTACATTAGTGTGTCTGGACTCACCTCCCATGTCTTTATCCCCTCCTTTAGTGTTGAAAACTTCAAATCATTGACTGATATAATCAAGGAAAGTGAACATATCTCACTAGGATTATGAATGCCCATCTTTCCAATTCCATCCTCAAATCAGCAACATTAAGAGATGATTTGTTGTAGCTGTCCCTGAGAACTTCTGCTATAGGTCTTTTGACAATTATTCCATTCTGTAGTTTTAGTTTCAATTATAACCTAACTGTCTTTATCCTGGGATGTACTATCATATGGTGTATCAGAGAATAATTTATGGAAGTTAATGGTTCAATCAAATGAAGACCACATAAGCCAGTCATGCTATTTCATTGGGAGATTGTGATAGATATTCTCTCCAGGTGAGATGAACTAGAATCCCTGGAAACAAGTGCACTACATTAGTTGACAAAATGGACTTTATAGATATGATTAATATCATAAATCATTGAGATGGGGAGATTATTCAGGTAGAACCAATCTGATCACATAAGCCTTAGAAACAAGAAGAGAAAGAAAAGCAATATTCAAAACATGGGTTATCACAGATGGAACAGAGAAAAGGAGGGCTCATTTTGTCAGTGCTGGCTCCAAAGTCTGTTGGGACAAAGAGCAAGGACTGTCCTGATCTCTAGAAAGTGAACATGGCATTTGACCAGTTGCCAGCAAGGAATCAGTCCTCTGTCCGACAACCTCAAGGAAGAAAATTCTGCCAATAATTTAATTGAACAAGAAAGATGGAATACTCACTAGAGCAAAAAAAAGAATGTGGCCCTCCCAACAGTTTTGACCTATCATCTACAGACCTCCAAGATAATAAACTAAAACTGCAAGAGACAGCTAATACACAGAAGATAATGATGTCTTTCACAGAAAATAATATGAGATGGTGTAGCCTTGCTCAGGATATACAAATTCAAAACTTCAATCTCATAACCAATTTAACTGTACTACAAGAAGAGACTTCCCTGGTGGCTCAGATGGTAAAGCGTCTGCCTACAATGCAGGAGACCCGGGTTCAATGCCAGGGTCAGGAAGATCTCCTGGAGAAGGAAGTGGTAACCCACTCCAGTATTCTTGCCTGGAAAATCCCATGAACAGAGAAGCCTGGTAGGCTACAGTCCTTGGGGTCGCAAAGAGTTGGACACAACTGAGCGACTTCACTTTTCTATGAGGATTTGAAATATTCAATTTCTCAGCCTCCTTTCCAGCTGAGTATGAAACAATGACTCAATTTTGGCTAATAACATGAAGATAGATGTCAACAAGTGTTTAGTTTTTTGTTTCCACTACTTTCATCCTTTGTGTTAGTCCCTCAGTCATGCCCAACTCTTTGTGACCCCATAGACTGCAGCCCCCTAGGCTCCTCTGTCCATGGGATTTTCCAGGCAAGGATACTGGAATGGGTTGCCATTTCCTTCTCCATCTTTCATCCTTGGAATGGTGCAGAAGTCATATCTAAGAATGGGAAAGCAGGAGAGCATAAGAAACCTGACACTCCAATGTCTTTATTTTTAAAGTATAAGACTAGTCAGACCACCCCCCCAGAAGTGCTCTGTGAAGCAAACAAATGTGTTTTATTTCACAGGCTTAAATAAAATTCTAAAGGAGAGTATATCTGTATACATATTAATGTCTCACAATGTTTGGTGGTACTAGATAGTACCTCTTTTGTGTCTGTTCATCTGGTGAAAAGCTGTATTGTGGCAGGAAATGTTTCTCAGGAATGTAGATTTTGGTGTTTTTTTATTTTTATTTTTTTTAATTGGCAGATAATTGCTTTACAATGTTGTATTGGTTTCTGCCACACAACAAGGTGGATCAACCCTAAGGGTACATATGTCCCCTCTCTCTTGAACATCCCTCCCATTCTCCACCCCATCCCACCTCTCTAGGTTGTCATAGAGTACTGGGCTGAGCTGTGTTATACAGCAACTTCCCATTAGATCTGCTTTGCACATGGTAATGTGCAAAGATTCAGTGCTACTCTCTCAATTTTCCCCACCCTCTCCTTCCCCTGCTGTGTTCACAAGTCTGTTCTCCATGTCTGTCTCTCTAATCCTGCCCTGCAAATAGATTCATCAGTACTATTTTTCTAGATTCCATTTTATTTGCATTAATATACAATATTTGTTTTTCTCTTTCTGACTTCCTTCACTCTATATAGCACTTCACTCTAGATTCATCCACCTAATTAGAACTGACACAAATTCATTACTTTCTATGAGCAATATTCCATTATATACATGACCACACCTTCTTTATCCATTCATCTGTCAGTGTACATCTAGGTTGCTCCAATGTCCTGGCTATTGTCGATAGTGCTGCATATCTCTTTGAATTATGGTTTTCTCAGGGTCTATACCCAGGAGTGGGATTGCTGGGTCTTATGGAAGTTTTCATGGGGGATGATTTTGATCACTGCCTCCTTTACATTACAGACCTCCATTTGTAGTTCTTTAGGCACTCTGTCTATCAGATCTAATCCCTTGAATTGATTTGTCACTTCCACTGTATAATCAATAATAAGGGATTTGATTTAGGTAGAGTGCCTGATGAACTATGGAATGAGGTTCGTGACACTGTACAGGAGACAGGGATCAAGACCATCCCCATGGAAAAGAAAGGCAAAAAAGCAAAAAAGCTGTCTGGGGAGGCCTTATAAATAGCTGTGAAAAGAAGAGAAGCGAAGAAAAGCAAAGGAGAAAAGGAAAGATATACTCATTTGAATGCAGATTTCCAAAGAATAGCAAGAAGAGATAAGAAAGCCTTCCTCAGTGATCAATGCAAAGAAATAGAGGAAAACAATAGAATGGGAAAGACTAGAGATCTCTTCAAGAAAATTAGAGATACGAAGGGAACATTTCATGCAAAGATGGGCTCGATAAAAGACAGAAAAGGTATGGACCTAACAGAAACAGAAGATATTAAGAAGAGGTGGCAAGAATACACAGAAGAACTGTACAAAAAAGATCTTCACGATCCAAATAATCATGATGATGTGATCACTGACCTAGAGCCAGACATCCTGGAACGTGAAGTCAAGTGGGCCTTAGAAAGCATCACTACGAACAAAGCTAGTGGAGGTGATGGAATTCCAGTGGAGCTATTTCAAATTCTGAAAGATGATGCTGTGAAAGTGCTGCACTCAATATGCCAGCAAATTTGGAAAACTCAGCAGTGGCCACAGGACTGGAAAAGGTCAGTTTTCATTCCAATCCCAAAGAAAGGCAATGCCAAAGAATGCTCAAACTACCGCACAATTGCACTCATCTCATATGCTAGTAAAGTAATGCTCAAAATTCTCCAAGCCAGGCTTCAGCAATACGTGAACTGTGAAATTCCAGATGTTCAAGCTGGATTTAGAAAAGGCAGAGGAACCAGAGACCAAATTGCCTACATCTGCTGGATCATCGAAACAGCAAGAGAGTTCCAGAAAAACATCTATTTCTGCTTTATTGACTATGCCAAAGCCCTTGACTATGTGGATAACAATAAACTGTGGAAAATTCTGAAAGAGATGGGAATACCAGAACACCTGACCTGCCTCTTGACAAATTTGTATGCAGGTGAGGAAGCAACAGTTAGAACTGGACATGGAACAACAGACCGGTTCCAAATAGGAAAAGGAGTTTGTCAAGGCTTTATATTGTCACCCTGCTTATTTAACTTCTATGCAGAATACATCATGAGAAATGCTGGGCTGGAAGAAACACAAGCTGGAATCAAGATTGCTGGGAGACATATCAATAACCTCAGATATGCAGATGACACCACCCTTATGGCAGAAAGTGAAGAGGAACTAAAAAGCCTCTTGATGAAAGTGAAAGAGGAGAGTGAAAAAGTTGGCTTAAAGCTCAACATTCAGAAAATGAAGATCATGGCATCTGGTCCCATCACTTCATGGGAAATAGATGGGGAAACAGTGTCAGACTTTATTTTTGGGGGGCTCCAAAATCACTGCAGATGGTGACTGCAGCCATGAAATTAAAAGACACTTACTCCTTGGAAGAAAAGTTATGTCCAACCTAGATAGCATATTGAAAAGCAGAGATATTACTTTGCCAACAAAGGTCCGTCTAGTCAAGGCTATGGCTTTTCCAGTGGTCATGTATGGGTGTGCAAGTTGGACTGTGAAGAAAGCTGAGCACTGAAGAATTGATGCTTTTGAACTGTGGTATTGGAGAAGACTCTTGAGAGTCCTTTGGACTGCAAGGAGATCCAACCAATCCATTCTGAAGGAGATCAGCCCTGGGATTTCTTTGGAAGGAATGATGCTAAAGCTGAAACTCCAGTACTTTGGCCACCTCATGCGAAGAGTTGACTCATTGGAAAAGACTCTGATGCTGGGAGGGATTGAGGGCAGGAGGAGAAGGGGATGACAGAGGATAAGATGGCTAGATGGCATCACTGACTCGATGGACGTGAGTCTGAGTGAACTCTGGGAGTTGGTGATGGACAGGGAGGCCTGGCGTGCTGCAATTCATGGGGTCACAAAGAGTTGGACACGACTGAGCAACTGAACTGAACTGAAGAGTATGAAATGCTAATCGTTCAGTCATGGTTGACTCTTTGCAACCCTGTGGACTGTAGCCTGCTAGGCTTCTCTGTGCCTGGAATTCTTCCGGCAAGAATACTGGAGTGGGTTGCCATTCCCTTCTCCAGGGTATCTTCCCGATCCAGGAATCAAACCTAGAACCTCTCACATTCTAGCTGGATCCTTTAACCTTCTGAGCCACAAGTAGCATAAAATCCCTCTGCAAATTAGTAGCAGAGGATGAATTTGTCTTTCCCTAACAAGTGATGCAAAGAGCATAACCACTAGATGGCAGAGTGACACTGTAATTTAAATCAAGGCACAAATAATGTGCATTGATTGCTTTAGAGAAAGTAGCAGAAACTGATAGAAAGCAAGATGTTCGTGGTTTAAATATAACTTTGAAAACATTTTATTCCATGAAGGAAAAATGTGATCTGTCATGTCGACTGACAGAGGATGCTGAGTCCACCAAGCCACGAGCACGGCTCCTGCACCCCCGTCTCCCGCTCAGGCTGGTGAGCCCTGAGGAACTCTGGGTTGAAACAGAGCTGCACCCTGAGGGAACACAGGATAGAAAAGAACAGGGTCCTGGCCCTAAATAGTCCAGGTGCAGCTCAAAGGGATGATTTCAAGGAGCCCAGACTGTTCCCTCTCCCCAGGCGCAGAAAAGCCCTAAATTTGTTAATGTGAGCTATCTGGTTTTCTTTAATTTCCAGTAATCTTTTGATGGTCTGACTACCTGGTTTTTGTTGCAAAATGCATATACATTCTGACCCCTCCCTTCCCTTTTCAGAGCAGTTTCTCTGAACTAACTGAGACGTTGTCTTCCAGATTTGTGTGTGCATGGCCGCTCAGTCATGCCCGACTCTTTGGTGACCCCATGGACAGTAGCCTACCAGGCTCCTCTGTCCATGGGTTTCTCCAGGCAAGAGTGTTGGAGTGGGTAGCCAATTCCTCCTCCAAGGGATCTTCCTGACCTAGGGATTGAACCTGGGTCTCCTACATTACGGGTGAATTATTTATTATCTGAGCCACCAGGGAAGCCCCTTATTTTCTAGGTTTAAGTCCATAGAATAAAAAATAATTCTGTTTTTAGGTTGTGTTTTTTTGTTAGTTTGTTTTTGGTCAGTTGGTAATTTCATGTCTCTTTCAGGAATAAGGAAACCAGTGTTCAAAGATAGCAGTTTACTAGATCACATTCAAGCAGCAATTCACCTTTGATTTTTATCTTTGTTTTTCCAGTTTTCATTTTTGAACTAGGAGTGATGTGTTGGCTTTTGGTCACTTACATAATCACATAGTTTATGTAATGAAGAGTGTTAACACTTCATCTCAATTAATTTTATAAGAAGTAAATACACAAAAACATGGTTAATAATGTGTGCAGATATTAGTATAAATATTAAAATCCTTACAGAAGCAAATACTATTAATGTATTACAAAAACAAGAATGCATAAGGAAGTTATAATGTTATTAACATATATATATATATAAAATTCAATGACAAAGCAAAAATATTAATAAGCCAAAAACTATAGGAGATGAGAGGAGAAATAAACAGACTCTAAATTCAAACTAAAAACAATATAATATATATATAAAATGTGATTGTGTTTCTGTTATAATCCCAAATAACACAATTACATTATATCACAGAAATCTTCTAATAAGGAATAGAATTTTTTCCAATCTTTCTTAAGAAATTTTAAAAATTGACTTATGTCAATTTTTTGACATAAAATTTACTTATGTCTTAGCCCATAAGTAAAACACAGTAATTTTAATAATAAAATTATCATTTATTGGTTACTAGCAAATACAAGAGTAAATAAGGCAATCCATTTAAGACTGTAAAATCATGCCTTTAAAAAATTACAAAGGAATAATATAGACTACCATAGAAAAAATTAGTATATGAGATATAATCTAGGTGATAAAATAAATTACATGGTACAGCATACTGATATCAACAAAAGTAAAATAGACAAAGCATTCTTCTGGCAAGGTCTATTAAAAGGCCTTAAGATAGCATTAGGATGTAAAATTTAATCTTCCCACCCATCCTCCCCAAAACTTTTCAGACCAGGGGAATCAAATGAATAAACCATACTTTTTGCATCACTGTGGGAAAGATAAGCACATGAAGTGAAATTTACCTGTAAGTAAATAAACACTCATAAGGAGTGCAAAGACCTCTGGGTCTCAAATTACCATAATTCTAAGTGTGTAGAATGAAGAAATTTGAAGACACAGATTAGAAAAGAGAAAAGGAAAGTGGAGATCTTATTAGTGGGACAAAACAGGTAAAATAAATAATAAAGTTCTACTTACATAACCAGTAATTGAAAGCAGGTCAAAAGTCTGATAGGAAGCAGCACTGGCTGCAAGAAAAAGGCTAGCGATTGTATAGGATTTGAGGTGCAAACTCCAGGGAAACTTCTTTCTAAGATAAAGGACGAAAGGAAAAGGATGACAATAGAGTTATAAATGTTGCAAAATGAGTAAATTATAAGGATCTTCCAGAAACAAGATAAAAGAAACACACACACACGAAACTGATAATCAAAATCTCTCAACAACCATGCATTTTACATAGAGAGGGATAGATAGATAGATAGATAGATGGATGGATTTAGGTATATGCTGATGATGAAGCTGAAACTCTAGTACTCTGGCCACATGGTGTGAAGAACCAATGTGTTGGAAAAGACCTGATGCTGGGAAAGATTGAAGGCAAAAGAAGAAGAGAGTGGCTGAGGATGAGATAGTTGGATGAGATCACTGACTCATCAGACATGAATTTGAGCAAATTCTGAGGGATAGTGAAGAACAAGGAAGCCTGGCATACTGCAGTCCATGGGGTCTCTAAGAGTCAGACACAACTTAGCAACTGAACAAAAACAAAATAGATACATTCATACATATCCGTGTGTGTGAGTATATGTATATGTGTATGTGTATTCACATATACTTCATTTCACTACACTACAGAAGAAAACAGCACTAAATTAGAATTCTTGTAAGCCACAGAAAACCCAAAATTTACTCCAATAAGTTATCAAAAAAAAAAAAGAAAAGAAAAAAAATCTGTATCCATACAATGCTACTACAAAAGGAGGGGGGAAAAGCGTAAAATGTGTCAAAACATTCCAAACAATGAATATGTCCCTGTAATAACATCACATGTACACAAAGACACAGTCAGAGAGAACAGACAAAAATTGTAACACTCTGAATTGAACTAAATCTCCTTAAATAATTATTCGGAAATATTAAAAATATGTCATAAATATAAAATAAAACATGAATAGAAAAAAGAGATTATGCCAAAAAAGAGCTGGTTGAACTCAAGAAAGAGATTGTAAAAAAAAATAATTTTGTGAGAAATCAAGATTAAATTGCAATGTAGAAAAAAAGGGATAGGGGACTTCCTTGGTGGTGCAGTGGTTAAGAATCCACCTTGCAACACAGGGAACACAGTTCAATCCCTTGCTGGAAACTAAGATCCCACCAGTGGAGAAGCAACTGACACCCTCCCCCACTACAGTGAAGAGCCCAGGCAGCGCAATGAGAGATCCCTGTGCCACAGCTGAGACCTGATACAGCCAAAGTAACAAAGTAGTTAAAAAAAAAAAAAAAAAGATAGAAAAACATTGCATGATTTCACTTACATGAAATATAAGAAGAAGATTCACAGAGACAGGGTATATTAAAGGATATCTGTGGCAGACGGAAAGGAGGTGTTTTGGAAATATATAGTGGTTACACAATATTGTAAATATAAGCAATGCCACTGAGTTGTGCACTTAAAGCTGAAGTGCCATTTTAAAAATGTAAACATTTGAGGAATATGGTCTCTGGAGCTTGAATAAAATGCTGTCAGAGAAGAGAAAATACTGTCTCAAAATGTTATTGAGAGATAAGAAAAACATAAGTAACCACAAAAAGACTTGGTATTACCTTCCATTACAGGGATGAGGTATATAAGGGAGCTATTTGGGTGAACTGTGGACAGAAAAATCAACAGTGAAAGACATTGAGGAAGAATGGACAACAGATTGTGGTAACTTTCAAAGTGGTTTTATTATTGATAGACTATAGGAGATTCATGCTGGAATAGCCAGCACCCTCCGCAAACTGAATTGAGGCAGCATCAATGTTTTCCTTTTACCTGCAACAAAGAGTTTCCTTCTCTTTCTTTGCCTCTTCTTTCTGAGGTGTGAGTATTATGGACTTTCTTTTCAGGTCATTAGAGTTTTCTCACAATTGTCCCCATAATAAAATAGAAGCTGATTTGTGCTTAGTTTCCATATACACAGGGAAAATATGAGTTGGTCGGTATAATTATTTTTAGGTCTTTGAATAATGTTCAGAAAAGTTCAGCCTCACTTTGGTCACATTATCCTAAAGGGAATTTCCAAACTCACAGAGATACTGCAATAAATGTCTGCAAGTTAAATATCTCCCAGTTAAAGTCGCTTAGAAACCAGATAGGAACCTTGTGTTGTCTTTGTTTTAATGTTCACCATAGAATATAATAAAAGTGTTATTTAAAGAGAAATAAAGAATAGTTGTCAACATAATTGATGGCACCATTTTGTTCTCTTAAATATTAAAATAAAACTGGGAAAAGCCTTTTGAATTTGCTTAAGGAAAAAGCTGGACACCTTACCTTAGAGAGCAGGTAAGTTCTATTTTCAGATTTATACAGAATTATTTATATAATGAGACATATCACTACATAGTCATAGAATTTACTGGTTAATTTACATTATGGTACTGTGAAATATTACATGTACCTGAAATTAAAGCCAAGTATCTGGCGAGTTGGACATGAATTATCTTTTCTTTAATCAATCCACAATTAATCACTATTTCTAGATCAATATGTTTTTAGAATTTATTATTCAAATATAATTAAATGATCATTTGCCCCTTGGCTAATATTTGTTAGAAAACTTTAACCACATTTTCATACAGTCAACATTTGAAACTATTGCTCTATCTACCTGGTAATACAGAGCATCTCTTTCATGGCTACATATTTTTTGTACAACTCATGTGTGATAACTTATCCTTCCATGTCAATTGCATAAAGTAATAAAAATGACAGTGATAAACATTTTTTCATAATTTGGGGAATGTTAAAGGGAAGCTAGTAAAGCAGAAAGTCAGTGACTTATATTTCAGTAAAGGATACAGAAAATCTGTTAAGGAAAAACTCAAGAAGAACAAAGTATGTTAAATCACGCTGCTCTTACTTTCTATTAATTGTCTGAATGTGCCATATTTGTAGCTTGAGTTTCTCACTCCTGTATTTAAAAACACCACTTACTCTATTACAATTTGGCCAAGACAGGGCTGTCTATTAAAATAGGAGGTTAATGAAGATGATCTGAATAATTATTCAAAATAAATGAAAGAGTGGTGAATAGAGCATGGTCAGATTTAGTTCTGTACAGTTTGGAGACCACCCAGGTTGGAGACAACCAGGGTTTTAGGGCAAGTGACTGAGTTTTAATATATAAGACTACTCTTAAGGGTCTAGTCTCCACAGTAAGTCAAGGGAGTGAGAAGTGGGGTAAGGTTACAGGGATGGATTTATGTGACCTTCAAATGATTTTTCCTAATAGAATACTAGCAAAAATTAGAGAGCAATTCAAAGGTGATCTTTCTGAGTCTCTATCATTCTGAAGTAAATTTTATTATAAGCATTCTGTGTTTTTATGTCTCTTAAATACATGACAAAATAATTATAATGATAATGACATGTAATTAAAATGAATTTCATTTCATTCTATCAAATATTGAAATAAAATTTATTTACTTGACAAATACATACTGAATACTTGAAATAAAGTATAGAGTGAGGAAATAATGGGAAAACTAACAGAATTAATAATTTAATTCATGATGAGACACAGTGCCATATAATTGATTAAATGAAGAATGTATTGTATAATCTAATTCATCAAATCCTTCATAATTTGTCATTATCCAGTCACAATCTTATTATGGGAGAACTAGATAACTAACTTACTAAATGAGAATTTCAATAAAGCCTCCTAGGTGATTTTAGTCTTTTTTCCACCTAGCACAATTCCTGAAACATAGTAATTGATAACTGGTTAATAACTTTTCCCACATCCAAAAGAGATGAGTTTTATTTTCCTTTCTTTAGAGATTAAATAAGTAAGATGGCTCAGAAAGTTTATATAATCTGTTTCAAAGTCAGACATTCACTATTCAACATAGATTTGAATGGCGTAAATTTTGTTTGGTTTTGTTTTTCATTATGTCCAGGTTAGGGAGAAAATGAGGCACTGGCCCTAACTCTCACCAAGATAAGATTGTTTTAGAGTGATAAGCTAAAGCATTGAACAGTATCTGGTAATTATTAGAAAAACAAACAAACAAACAAAAAAACGAAGCAAGGTAGATAGTTCTAAGAATCACAAGACTTAGAGTATTTGAGTAACCATAGCATGGTGGGCTGTAGTTAGTGAACTCTACCTGGAAGTTGTAGATGTCACAGAGTTTAATACACTGTGATAGTACTGAGCAAAGATTGTTTGAAACTGCTAGTCCAGGTTCACTACTTCAGGGAATCATTAGGGATTCCAGAGAAGAATACTTAAGTTTGAACTATAGATGATGGAGCCTTCTATATACCTGGATCGGAGAAAGCGAATTTAAAATATCAGGCTATAAAAGATCCAAGGAAAAGGAAAGCTGGAGGAGTTGTGTTTCTTTCTGAGACTATATCAGTTAATCTTAAAAGAAATGAGAGACAACAACCTAGAGGGGAGTTGTAAATTTATTCTGATTTGTTTGGAAAATAATAGTCATCAACATCCAGGTACTGACTCCTCAAAATTTATGTCGGAACCATGGACAAGGAGTTAGGGTCCAGCAGAGATCCTTAAACATGTAGTTTAACTCCCATTGCTTATTGATGCCTAAACTGAAATACAAAAAAGGGATGTGGCATACTCAGGCCAACAAGTTAGAAAATAGTGCAACGAGATGAAGGAGACAATATTTTGCTTCATTTTCCAAATAGTCCAGTATTTTAAAGAATACCTTCTGTTGATATAATTATTAATTTTTTTAAATATGAAAATGATGCTTATAGACATATGAGTCACTCTTTCTTATTTTCCATAGAAATACCTTAAAATAGGGAAAATGCTTTCAAGTTGTTCAGGAATATAGATTATGGTTTTGAGTCATGCATTAAAAAGTTTTTATATTTTAAAATGCAAATTAATTTGTAGGTATTTCCCACATATTCCCTCTCTTTCTAATGGCCTAGACTGAGTGCATTTTCAGGATTAAAATTTTTTAAATAATTTTCAATTTGCCTGAAATATTCAAGCATTGGTAAGACAAAAGAAGGTGCATTTTAAAAGCTTTTGTTTATTTTCTAGGTAATTCATAATCATTTCATTGATTTTCCACTTTTAGTCTGCAAATGCACTTACCAAAATGGCATTTACGTTGTCTTTTTCAAATATGATTTGACCTACTATCTGATAAAGAATCTCAGAAGTAGGATTTTAAGGGAAAAAATGCTGAGAAGATATAAGTTAATTGATCAATTCATGCAGTAAGTCAAGTATTAAATAAAGAATAATCTGTGATTGAATGTATAACTTACAGTGTTTCCCACCAAATCAGAAGAATATAATTTAGAGGAGAAGTTAGAATAGAGCCCTGCATTCTTTTAAATTATTGGGGATTATTTTAAAAGCCTAAAATGTAATTGTTAGTTGAATAAGATGGCTTATTTGACCACTACAAATATCCTTTCTTCACTATTCAGTTGTTACATATTTAAAAGTCATTTTGCGGCCATTGATGATGACTCTCATACACTAGATAGATTTGCAGTTTTTCTCTTCCAAACCCTACTTTATGTACACAGATTCGAATGGCCATTTCACTGAAAATGAAAAATAAGGAGAGGAGCATTACAGATTTGAAAATAAATTGTGAATATATTGGTTCTGAAGTTTGGAGTAAATGAAATAAAATATTTTAAATACTAAGGTCTTGTGTTTTATATAGTTGAAGTAGAGAATTTTGGTGTGATTTAGTGGAATGATTAATTCTCAGTAGTTCTCCCTAGTCTATGCTTCTTGAACTTCTGCCAGTAGAAAGGTATTGGTTTGTTCAAAAGCATAATAGTTCAGTTCAGTTCAGTTCATTTCAATCGCTCAGTCGTGTCCAGCTCTTTGTGACCCCATGAATCGCAGCACGCCAGGCCTCCCTGTCCATCACCAACTCCCGGAGTTCAGTCAGACCCACGTCCATCGAGTCAGTGATGCCATCCAGCCATCTCATCCTCTGTTGTCCCCTTCTCCTCCTGCCCCCAGTCGGTCCCAGCATCAGAGTCTTTTCCAATGAGTCAACTCTTTGCATAAGGTGGCCAAAGTACTGGAGTTCCAGCTTTAGCATCATTCCTTCCAAAGAAATCCCAGGGCTGATCTCCTTCAGAATGGACTGGTTGGATCTCCTTGGAGTCCAAGGGACTCTCAAGAGTCTTCTCCAACACCACAGTTCAAAAGCATCAATTCTTGGGGCTCAGTCTTCTTCACAGTCCAACTCTCACATCCATACATGACCACAGGAAAAACCATAGCCTTGACTAGACGGACCTTTGTTGGCAAAGTAATGTCTCTGGCTTTTCAATATGCTATCTAGGTTGGTCATAACTTTCCTTCCAAGGAGTAAGCGTCTTTTAATTTCATGGCTGCAGTCACCATCTGCAGTGATTTTGGAGCCCCCCAAAATAAAGTCTGACACTGTTTCCACTGTTTCTCCATCTATTTGCCATGAAGTGATGGGACCAGATGCCATGATCTTTGTTTTCTGAATGTTGAGTTTTAAGCCAACTTTTTCACTCTCCACTTTCACTTTCATCAAGAGGCTTTTGAGTTCCTCTTCACTTTCTGCCATAAGGGTGGTGTCATCTGCATATCTGAGGTTATTGATATTTCTCCTGGCAATCTTGATTCCAGCTTGTGCTTCTTCCAGCCCAGTGCTGAGCAGATTATTAGAGATGGTTTTACATTACTTTACAGCAGTGACTAGAAGGAGGAGGTAAAAATAACAGGAATGGAAGAGAGAAAAGGCAGCCTGAGATACTAAGACATGTGATATAGGAACAGAAAGAAGCAAACGTTTTCAGGATGACTGATTATTAGGAAGAGTTGAACAGCTTGAGTACATCGATTAGAAAGAAGCCAATTTATGCAAGTGAGTAAGACCCTGTATGAGACTAAAATTCAAGTGAAACCTACTATTAACCTCAAATGCCTTACTGAATATGGAAAACAAATATTTTTGAAGTTTGAGATGATACCTTTTGAAAAAAATAGACGTAATTATACTTTGCTTGTTATCCTTTTGTTTGACTATAAAATATAAGTCTATCTGTAAATTAAGCACATTTGTAAATTAATAATATTTGTAAATTTGGTACAACAGATTTATAGCTGATTTTGGCCATGTATATATACCTCATGATTCCAAATTGGTTGATTTTTTTCTATTTATCACATTTCCACCTAGGATAGGTGGAAGGAAATTTCTCACATATAACATTATCCACATATAAGTGCTTTTTTATTTTCTCTCAAGGTTTCATTTCTGTGTCTATTTTCTCAATAACAAATAGTGAGAATAGGAAAGGGATGACTGATTTTTTCTACAGTACCATTTCTTGAATTCTACCAGGGCATATTATCCAGTTATGTTTGATAATACATGCTAATAGAATACTTGCATAAATATGCTGCATTCTACAGTGTTAGTTTTTAAATCATATATCAAAGTTGTTTATCAGGAATTAATATTTTCCAGAGAGGAACAAAAAGAGCATAAGGAAAGCCTTTCAAAATAAAAATCAAATCTTTTTCTTCAAGTTTTGAATGCCTTCCATTTTAAAATGCCCATGACAAGGAATAATATACATCATTGTATTTACATATTTATAAAGATTGATAAGTATTTAATTTCAGGTGGCTACAAACTGCTCTGAATCATGAAAAATAGGAATAACATCACAGAATTTATTCTCTTAGGACTTTCGCAGAAAAAGGAAATTGAAATTCTCTGTTTTTTACAGTTCTTACTTTGCGGCAATTCTGATCAGAAACCTATTTTTCATGATTTCTATTGCCTCCAGTCAACTTATGAAGCAGCCCATGTATTTCTTTCTGAGGCACCTCTCCCTCGCAGACCTTTGTTAAACCTCCAGTGTGACCCCCAAGTTGATCGCTGACTTGCTGGCTGCAGTGCTGGTAGCATTGCTTGTTACCATGGCTGCATGACACAGCTCTTCACCATGCACTTCTTTGCGGGGATCGAGGTCTTCATCCTCACGGGGACGGCCTATGATTGCCATGTGGCCATCTGCAAGCCTCTGTGCTGCACTCTGATCATGACCAGACAGAAGTGCATTGCCATGATCGCTGCTTCCTGCACTGGGGGCTTCCTGCATTCCTTCGGTCAGTTTCTCCTGGCCATCTTTTTACACTACTGTGGCCCCAACAAAATAGATCATTACTTCTGCGATGTGTATCCTTTGCTGAAACTGGCCTGCACTGACACCACCAGAATCGGTCTCCTTGTCATTGCCAATTCGGGCCTCATGGGCCTGGTGACTTTTGTGGTCTTGTTGATATCCTATGCTATGATCTTATACACTGTCAGGTCCTACTCTGTAGAGAATCGCTGCAAAGTTCTCCACCTGCAGTTCCCACATCACTGTGGTAGTCCTCTTGTTCGCTCCTTTATTCTTCATTTAACGTTAGCCCACCAACTACTTAACCAGAAGACAAAGTGTTTGCTCTTTTTTATACTATCATTCCTCCCATGCTCAATCCTCTAACCTACATGCTGAGAAACTTGGTGATGAAGAATGTCATAAAGAAACTCTGGTGCCATATCGCAGTAAGAAAGGAAATGAACTAAAAGATACCTCTGATTTTCACCACTGAACTTGTTGAATATACGAATTTTTTACACTGAAGACTTTTAAATGTATAACGTTTGCCTTATATGCTTTTTTGTTTCATTTTAACAATATATAGATTTAAGTATGAGCAAAAACTTACAACTCCCTGGATTTATCCAGATTCTCTGCTGTGCTCTTTTCTAGTTTTCTTGTTTTCTTATTTATATCTCCTCTTTCCCTCTGATGTTTTGGCTGTGTAATCAATTTAGATATTTAGCAGTAGACTATCAAAGGCATCATGTAATACAAATCAGCACTGAGAACCCATAGAACCCATTCTTGTATGTGACTTTATTCAATAAAGCCAATTCCGGGTAGCAATGATTTAGAAGATAATTCCAACATTTTACTTGCATCATTTAAAGAATATTCTAAAAGACCAAATTTTGGACCCGCAACTATATTTCTTAAAAATATAGCTTTCTATTCTGATAATTGTGTAGCCAGTGGCAATCTGGAGCTTCTCATATGTCCAACACAGGTACTGTTACCTAAGCCCCACATCAATCTCTTTTCTTTTGTTCAAAGGAACTGTCTCTCCCAACTCTGTCTGTGTAAATGTGGACTGCAACTCTGGCTAATTCTAGCACCTGATAGTGTATATTTGTTATGGGCATGTGTTCTGGACTCAGAATTGCTTACTATGAGGACTGGGACATATGCTTAACAAACCATCCATCAAGTGATAATAATAGCCCAGCACATAGTCTTGTGAGGATATGGGCAGGACTGAAACACTGCTTGGTCACACAGTAAGTGCTCAATACGTATGAACTATTTTATTGCCCAGTCTCCTGTTATGTATCAGAAATGTAATCATTCTGATAATAACTTTCCTTTGGAGCAGTGAGGGTGTGAGAATGGGGCTCATATTAATGTCATGCTCCTATTACTAGGCTTCCCTGGTGGCTCAGACAGTAAAGAATCCACCTGCAATGTGGGGGATCTGGGTTCAATCCCTGGGTTGAGAAGATCCCTTGGAGGAGCTCATGACAATCTGTTCCAGTATTCTTGCCTGGAGAATCACCATGGAGAGAGGTACCTGGCAGGCTACAGTCCAGGGGGTCACAAAGAGTAGGACATGACTGAGTGACTAAGCACAGCACAGTGTGCAATGGGCACCTATTACTGGTGAAATTATTTTTTTCTTAGAGTGGGCAAGTGGAGAATATCATTTAAAATCAATGGTCACATCTTTGGCATTGTTCAAGTTAATAGCCATTTTTCCAGTAGGAATTGAAAGTCATCCTGGAACACCTTTGCCCAATGTCAGAAATGACTAGAAGCAAGATCAGGCCACTAGATAACTGATTAGGAATGGGCAAAATCTCAAAAGTCTTTTAAAAAAACTTCGTGGATATGATGTACTTGCATGAGAATTTGTTTTCAAGTTGTAGAGAGTGCCAGGTTAGATAAAAATGGGTGTCAATGTTGAAGCTTCTTAAAGTGGGTTCATAATATAAAAAAGAAAAATAGCATAGTTCTATGACTCAGTTGAAATGCCCAACAAATAAACGTAAAATATTATGTGCTAGAAATTTTATAGGAAGATCCTAACATATTTGCTTGTTGTTGTTTTAAATCTAGCTCTTGACAGCTCTCTGAAAACTCCCTGGATAGGGCATGCACAGTATACACATCAGAGAACATAACAGAGCAGGAAAGTGAAATATTACTTTCTGGTGTGAAATAAGCAGGGTCTTTAATAAGAAGACCAGCCAACCCTCAAAGTTTCTCTCTGCTTCAGAAGCCCTATCCTCCAACCAACCAGACTTGTATTATTGAAAAATAAAACTTCAAAAATTAACACAAATGTTTCTGCTTTATTTTTCTTCTTGGAATAAAAGTTGTGAATGTGGATTATTAAAATACTTGGAGTCTGCAGCAACATGGATGGACCAATAAATTACGTTAGCAAGTAAAGTAAGTCAGATAGAGAAAAACAAATATATGCAACCACTTACATGTGGTTTCTAAAAAAAAAAAAAAAATTACAAAGATGGACTTATTTACAAAACAGAAAAAGACCCACACACACAGAAAACAAACTTATGGTTACCAAAAGGAAAAGGGGAGGGGAGGGATAAATTTGGGAGTTTGGGATTAACAGATACAGACTGCCAAATATTAAATAGATAAACAACAATGGTCTATTGTATAGCTCAGGGAACTATACTCAATATCTTGTAATAACCTATAATGAAAAGTAATCTGAGGTGGAAAATATACATACATATGAACACACATATATATGAACTGAATCACATGACTATATACCCAAAACCAATACAACATGGTAAATAAACTATAGTTTAATAAGATAAGCAAGCCAACACTTCATTGTCAATATCAATCATTAACCAAGGAATTATGATTTAACTCCTTCACTTTTGCACTGTGATCTCCTCCCTTCTCAGCTTCTCAAGAGCATCAGTCATATTTCTCTCTTCAGTTGAATCATTAATAGCACATATAATATCAAGAAAGAACAGTGAGATTCTTTTTAATTTAGTGAGTGATCGTACTAGTTCTTGCATTCAGGTTATTATCTCCCTTTAATTATTTTGGCTAAGACATTGTACAACTCAAAAGAGAAGTTGACTCACACAAAATAATATCAATGTCAACAATGTCTGGCCATAGAAATTCAAATTGTGTCAGGTGAAACGCAATTAATGATAGTCGTTTGGATACTTGACTAGTTTTGCATCAACTTATAAGTTCATTTTAGCACCTCTTAGTGTTTCAAAGAATAGCAAGAAGAGATAAGAAAGCCTTGCTCAATGCAAAGAAATAGAGGAAAACAACAGAATGGGAAAGACTAGAGATCTCTTCAAAAAAATTAGAGATACCAAGGGACCATTTCATGCAAAGATGGGCTTGATAAAGGACAGAAATGGTAGGGACCTAACAGAAGCAGAAGATATTAAGAGGGGTGGCAAGTATATACAGAGAAATGTACAAAAAAGATCTTCACGATGAAGATAATTATGATGGTGTGATCACTGACCTACAGCCAGACATCCTGGAATGTGAAGTCAAGTGGGCCTTAGAAAGCATCACTACGAACAAAGCTAGTGGAGGTGATGGAATTCCAGTGGAGCTATTTCAAATCCTGAAAGATGATGCTGTGAAAGTGCTGAAATCAATATGCCAGCAAATTTGGAAAACTCAGCAGTGGCCACAGGACTCGAAAAGGTCAGTTTTCATTCCAATCCCAAAGAAAGGCAATTTCAAAGAATGCTCAAACTACTGCACAATTGCACTCATTTCACACACTAGTAAAGTAATGCTCAAAATTCTCCAAGCCAGGCTTCAGCAATACGTGAACTGTGAACTTCCAGATGTTCAAGCTGGATTTAGAAAAGGCAGAGGAACCAGAGATCAAATTGCCAACATCTGCTGGATCATGGAAAAAGCAAGAGAGTTCCAGAAAAACATCTATTTCTACTTTATTGACTATGCCAAAGCCTTTGACTGTGTGGATCACAATAAACTGTGGAAAATTCTTCAAGAGATGGGAATACCAGACCATCTGATCTGCCTCTTGAGAAACCTATATGCATGTCAGGAAGCAGCAGTTAGAACTGGACATGGAACAACAGACTGTTTCCAAATAGGAAAAGGAGTTTGTCAAGGCTGTATATTGCCACCCTGCTTATTTAACTTCTATGCAGAGTACCACATGAGAAATGCTGGGCTGGAAGAAGCACAAGCTGGAATCAAGATTGCTGGGAGAAATATCAATAAGCTCAGATATGCAGATGACACTACCCTTATGGCAGAAAGTGAAGAGGAACTAAAAAGCGTCTTGCTGAAAGTGAAAGTGGAGAATGAAAAAGTTGGCTTAAAACTCAACATTCAGAAAACATTGAGCCATGAAAAAATGCAGCCATGAAATTAAAAGATGCTTACTCCTTGGAAGGAAAGTTATGACCAACCTAGATAGCATATTGAAAAGCAGAGACATTACTTTGCCAACAAAGGTCCGTCTAGTCAAGGCTATGGTTTTTCCTGTGGTCATGTATGGATGTGAGAGTTGGACTGTGAAGAAAGCTGAGCACTGAAGAATTGATGCTTTTGAACTGTGGTGTTGGAGAAGACTCTTGAGAGTCCCTTGGACTGCAAGGAGATCCAACCAGTCCGTTCTAAAGGAGATCAGCCCTGGGATTTCTTTGGAAGGAATGATGCTAAAGCTGAAACTCCAGTACTTTGGCCACCTCATGCGAAGAGTTGACTCATTGGAAAAGGCTCTGATGTTGGGACCGACTGGGGGCAGGAGGAGAAGGGGACAACAGAGGATGAGATGGCTGGATGGCATCACTGACTCGATGGACGTGAGTCTGACTGAACTCCGGGAGTTGGTGATGGACAGGGAGGCCTGGTGTGCTGCGATTCATGGGGTCGCAAAGAGTCGGACACGACTGAGTGACTGAAATGACTAACTGACTGAAGGAATAAATATCTGTATAACATAAAAATGTCCAAGATTTACACTTGAGTAAAACTTCTATAGATTAAAAAGAAATGACCCACAACTTCCTATTCATTTATTTAAAATATTATACATTTGATTATTTTCTTGTTTATTTCATTATCCTTCTCTTTCCTTAGTCTCCAGCCTCACTGAGGACAAAGGCTGTTTCTTTCACCACTAAATACATCTTCTAGGGCTTCCTGGGTGGTTCTATGGTAAAGATCCCACCTGCCAATGCAGGAATGTGAGTTTGATGGAGAAGGAAATGCAAACCAACTCCAATATTCTTGCTGGAAAATTCCATGGACAGAGGAGTCTGACAGGCTACATTCTGTGGATTTGCAAAAGAGTGGGACATAACTTAACGACTAAACAAATGCATTCTCCATAATAAGTTCTGTCCAAGTCAGACCTTTTAGAATTAGGGATAGTAAATATTTTTTATATGAATAAGTTTATGAGACCATTTTGTTTTTGCTATAGTTCTTTTTAAAATATATATTCTGCAATATAGATATGGACAATTCAATCAGAAAAAAGCATATATTTTTACAAAGGAGTTTGTCTTACAAAGATAAATAGGGAAATTGTCTGCACATCTGCAAGAGATCCCATGGTGGCATGTGAACTTCCTGAAAAGAAAAAAAAAAAAGAAAGAAAGCATAGGGTTAAAGCATAGGAGTTTTTTCCAGGCATCAGCCAGAAATTATAATGCCCTAACAAGCTTTTTTTTTCTCCTCAGGAAAAATTAAGTCTTAAATCCTGGGTATACTCTCTGAACTTTTAATTCTGTCTATAGGGTTCTCAGTATTTCCCATGGCAACTCACTTCACTCTCCCTCAGCTAACTGATTCTGCCCCGTCCTGACAAATGAGCATTATACACTCCATGTACATAGTCATTATATACTCCATTTCCTCATAGTCTCCATGTCCCATGTCTGATCTCAGTGCTTTGGATGTTGATGTAATTGGGAAATATAATTAACAACTTTGGCATATTTATTTATTAGGTAGAAATTGAGAAATTGAAACTATGATTTACATCTTTGGCAAAGTATACTGATGTGAAAATTCTATATCTTCAGAGATATTGAGACCTTTTCTATATTACACATTCTGTCAGAATTCTCCTTAAATGCCAATTTAACATCAAGCAGAATATATCATAGGAGATACCCCTCGTCCAAGGTAAGGAGCAATGGCTGTGCTTTGCTGGAGCAGCCGTGAAGAGATACCCCACGCCCAAGGTAAGAGAAACCCAACTAAGATGGTAGGTATTGCAAAAGGGCATCAGAGGGCAGACACACTGAAACCATACTCACAGAAAACTACTCAATCTAATCACACTAGGACCACAGCCTTGTCTAACTCAATGAAACTAAGCCATGCCCGTGGGGCAACCCAAGATGGGCGGGTCATGGTGGAGAGATTTGACAGAATGTGGTCCACTGGAGAAGGGAATGGCAAACCACTTCAGTATTCTTGCCTTGAGAACCCCATGAACAGTACAAAAAGGCAAAATGATAGGATACTGAAAGAGAAACTTCCCAGGTCAGTAGGTGTCCAATATGCTACTGGAGATCAGTGGAGAAATAACTCCAGAAAGAATGAAGGGATGGAGCCAAAGCAAAAACAATACCCAGCTGTGGTTGTGACCGGTGATAGAAGCAAGGTCCGATGCTGTAAAGAGCAATATTGCATAGGAACCTGGAATGTCAGGTCCATGAATCAAGGCAAATTGGAAGTGGTCAAACAAGAGATGGCAAGAGTGAATGTCGATATTCTAGGAATCAGAGAACTGAAATGGACTGGAATGGGTGAATTTAAGTCAGATGACCATTATATCTACCACTGCGGGCAGGAATCCTTCAGAAGAAATGGAGTGGCCATCATGGCAACAAAAGAGTCTGAAATGCAGTACTTGGATGCAATCTCAAAAAGGACAAAATAATCTCTGTTCGTTTCCAAGGCAAGCCATTCAATATCACAGTAATCCAAGTCTATGCCACAACCAGTAATGCTGAAGAAGCTGAAGTTGAATGGTTCTATGAAGACCTACAAGACCTTTTAGAACTAACACCCGAAAAAGATGTCCTTTCCATTATAGGGGAATGGAATGCAAAAGTAGGAAGTCAAGAAACACCTGGAGTAACAGGCAAATTTGGCCTTGGAATATGGAATGAAGCAAGGCAAAGACTAATAGAGTTTTGCCAAGAAAATGCACTGGTCATAACAAACACCCTCTTCCAACAACACAGGAGAAGACTCTACACATGGACATCACCAGATGGTCAACACCAAAATCAGACTGATTATATTATTTGCAGCCAAAGATGGAGAAGCTCTATACAGTCAGCAAAAACAAGACCAGGAGCTGACTGGGTCTCAGACCATGAACTCCTTATTGCCAAATTCAGACTAAAATTGAAGAAAGTAGGGGAAACCACTAGACTATTCAGGTATGACCTAAATCAAATCCCTTATGATTATACAGTGGAAGTGAGAAATAGATTTAAGGGCCTAGATCTGATAAGATAGAGTGCCTGATGAACTATGGAATGATGTTCGTGACATTGTAGAGGAGACAGGGATCAAGACCATTCCCATAGAAAAGAAATGCAAAAAAGCAAAATGGCTGTCTGGGGAGGCCTTACAAATAGCTGTGAAAAGAAGAGAAGTGAAAAGCAAAGGAGAAAAGGAAAGATATAAGCATCTGAATGCGGAGTTCCAAAGAATAGCAAGAAGAGATAAGAAAGCCTTCTTCAGTGATCAGTGCAAAGAAATAGAGGAAAACAACAGAATGGGAAAGACTAGAGATCTCTTCAAGAAAATCAGAGATACCAAAGGAACATTTCATGCAAAGATGGGCTCGATAAAGGACAGAAAAGGTATGGACCTAACAGAAGCAGAAGATATTAAGAAGAGATGGCAAGAATACACAGAAGAACTGTACAAAAAAGATCTTCATGACCCAGATAATCCTGATGGTGTGATCACTGACCTAGAGCCAGACATCCTGGAATGTGAAGTCAGGTGGGCCTTAGAAAGCATCACTACGAACAAAGCTAGTGGAGGTGATGGAATTCCAGTTGAACTATTTCAAATCCTGAAAGATGATGCTGTGAAAGTGCTGCACTCAATATGCCAGCAAATTTGGAAAACTCAGCAGTGGCCACAGGACTGGAAAAGGTCAGTTTTCATTCCAATCCCAAAGAAAGGCAATTTCAAAGAATGCTCAAACTACCGCACAATTGCACTCATTTCACACACTAGTAAAGTAATGCTCAAAATTCTCCAAGCCAGGCTTCAGCAATATGTGAACCGTGAAATTCCAGATGTTCAAGCTGGATTTAGAAAAGGCAGAGGAACCAGAGATCAAATTGCCAACATCTGCTGGATCATGGAAAAAGCAAGAGAGTTCCAGAAAAAACATCTATTTCTGTTTTATTGACTATGCCAGAGCCTTTGACTGTGTGGATCACAACAAACTGTAGAATATTCTGAAAGAGATGGGAATACCAGACCACCTGATCTGCCTGTTGAGAAATTTGTATGCAGGTCAGGAAGCAACAGTTAGAACTGGACATGGAACAACAGACTGTTTCCAAATAGGAAAAGGAGTATGTCAAGGCTGTATATTGTCACCCTGCTTATTTAACTTCTATGCAGAGTACATCATGAGAAATGCTGGGCTGGAAGAAACAGAAGCTGGAATCAAGATTGCCAGGAGAAATAGCAATAAGCTCAGAAATGCAGATGACACCACCCTTATGGCAGAAAGTGAAGAGGAACTCAAAAGCCTCTTGATGAAAGTGAAAGTGGAGAGTGAAAAAGTTGGCTTAAAGCTCAACAGTCAGAAAACGAAGATCATGACATCTGGTCCCATCACTTCATGGGAAATAGATGGGGAAACAATGGAAACAGTGTCAGACTTTATTTTTCTGGGTTCCAAAATCACTACAGATGGTGACTGCAGCCATGAAATTAAAAGACACTTACTCCTTGGAAGAAAAGTTACGACCAACCTAGATAGCATATTGAAAAGCAGAGACATTACTTTGCCAACAAAGGTCTGTCTAGTCAAGGCTATGGTTTTTCCAGTGGTCATGTATGGATGTGAGAGTTGGACTGTGAAGAAAGCTGAGCACTGAAGAATTGATGCTTTTGAACTGTGGTGTTGGAGAAGACTCTTGAGAGTCCTTTGGACTGCAAGGAGATCCAACCAGTCCATTCTGAAGGAGATCAGCCCTGGGATTTCTTTGGAAGGAATGATGCTAAAGCTGAAACTCCAGTACTTTGGCCACCTCATGCGAAGAGCTGACTCATTGGAAAAGACTCTGATGCTGGGAGGGATTGGGCGCAGGAGGAAAAGGGGATGACAGAGGATGAGATGGCTGGATGGCATCACTGACTCGATGGGCATGAATCTGAGTGAACTCTGGGAGTTGGTGATGGACAGGGAGGCCTGGCATGCTGTGATTCCTGGGATCGCAAAGAGTTGGACATGACTGAGCGACTGAACTGAACTGAAAACTGAAGCACAGGAATTGTAATGAAATTGCCACTGTATTTGTTTCTTTTTACAGTCTAAATATATCAAGCAGAGAAGGGAAAGCAGGAGAAAGGTAAACAGATGTCTTCCCCAAATTAGTGGAGAATCAGAAGTTCCACATTATTGGAATCTGGGGAGATCTTCAGAGATTATCTAATCACTTTTATTTTATGAATGGGAATCTGGGATCCTAGGGAATGAACAATTAAGTAACAGAATGGGAGGAAAAAGCTAGGTATTTTGCCTACTTATATAGTGTATTTACCAGATGACTACCTGAATACAGGTATATCTGCTTCTAATTTAGAGAACTGAAGAGATTCTTTTATATAGTCATGCAGATTGTGTGGGTGAATTCTCTAAGAAATTAAGGGAAGAAGCTTCTTGTTTATTGTACATCTTGTTTATTGTATTGTGTTTGGGGGAACTATGTTGGAATTAGAGGAACCCATTTCTCAGTATATTGTTTCCAAAGTAGGCAACTATAATTACAGACTGATAATATGTAATTCAAATAACTTCTGAATGTTAATTTATTTTGAAAGAGGAGATAATCTTGCAAGAGAAATATAGACAAATAGGAAAAGCAGAGTTGTAAATATATTAACCTAGAGATGCTACAAATAAAGTTTAAGAAATATGAAAGTTTCATGGAGTAGTTCACATGAAGGAATTATTTCCTCTTAAAAGTCAAAAAGGATTATGAGTCTACTCATAAAAGTGATTTGTTCTAATACAGGCACACCTCAAGAAACAAGAAAAAAGTCAAATAAATAACCTAACTCGACACCTAAAGCAACTAGAAAAGGAAGAAATGAAGAACCCCAGGGTTAGTAGAAGGAAAGAAATCTTAAAAATTAGAGCAGAAATAAATGCAAAAGAAACAAAAGAGACCATAGCAAAAATCAACAAAACCAAAAGCTGGTTCTTTGAAAGGATAAATAAAATTGACAAACCATTAGCCAGACTCATCAAGAAACAAAGGGAGAAAAATCAAATCAATAAAATTAGAAACGAAAATGGAGAGATCACAACAGACAACACAGAAATACAAAGGATCATAAGAGACTACTATCAACAATTATATGCCAATAAAATGGACAACGTGGAAGAAATGGACAAATTTTTAGAAAAGTACAACTTTCCAAAACTCGACCAGGAAGAAATAGAAAATCTTAACAGACCCATCACAAGCAAGGAAATTGAAACTGTAATCAAAAATCTTCCAGCAAACAAAAGCCCAGGTCCAGACAGCTTCACAGCTGAATTCTACCAAAAATTTAGAGAAGAGCTAACACCTATCCTGCTCAAACTCTTCCAGAAAATTGCAGAGGAAGGTAAACTTCCAAACTCATTCTATGAGGCCACCATCACCCTAATACCAAAACCTGACAAAGATCCCACAAAAAAGAAAACTACAAGCCAATATCACCGATAACATAGATGCAAAAATCCTTAACAAAATTCTAGCAATCAAATCCAACAACACATTAAAAAGATCATACACCAGGACCAAGTGGGCTTTATCCCAGGGATGCAAGGATTCTTCAATATCCGCAAATCAATCAATGTAATACACCACATTAACAAATTGAAAAATAAAAACCATATGATTATCTCAATAGATGCAGAGAAAGCCTTTGACAAAATTCAACATCCATTTATGATAAAAACTCTCCAGAAAGCAGGAATAGAAGGAACATACCTCAACATAATAAAAGCTATATATGACAAAGCCACAGCAAACATTATCCTCAATGGTGAAAAATTGAAAGCATTTCCTCTAAAGTCAGGAAGAAAACAAGGGTGCCCACTTTCACCATTACTATTCAACATAGTCTTGGAAGTTTTGGCCACAGCAATCAGAGCAGAAACAGAAATAAAAGGAATCCAAACTGGAAAAGAAGAAGTAAAACTCTCACTATTTGCAGATGACATGATCCTCTACATAGAAAAACCCTAAAGACTCCACCAGAAAATTACTAGAACTAATCAATGACTATAGTAAAGTTGCAGGATATAAAATCAACACCCAGAAATCCCTTGCATTCCTATACACTAATAATGAGAAAACAGAAAGAGAAATTAAGGAAACAATTCCATTCACCATTGCAACGGAAAGGATAAAATACTTAGGAATATATCTACGTAAAGAAACCAAAGACCTATATATAGAAAACTATAAAACACTGGTGAAAGAAATCAAAGAGGACACTAATAGATGGAGAAATATACCATGTTCATGGATTGGAAGAATCAATATAGTGAAGATGAGTATACTACCCAAAGTAATTTATAGATTCAATGCAATCCCTATCAAGCTACCAACAGTATTCTTCACAGAGCTAGAACAAATAATTTCACAATTTGTATGGAAATACAAAAAACCTCGGATAGCCAAAGTGATCTTGAGAAAGAAGATTGGAACTGGAAGAATCAACCTACCTGACTTCAGGTTCTACTACAAAGCCACAGTCATCAAGACAGTATGGTACTGGCACAAAGACAGAAATATAGATCAATGGAACAAAATAGAAAGCCCAGAGATAATTCCAAGCACCTATGGACACCTTATCTTTGACAAAGGTGGCAAGGATATACAATGGAGAAAAGACAATCTCTTTAACAAGTAGTGCTGGGAAAACTGGTCAACCACTTGTAAAAGAATGAAACACTTTCTAACACCACACACAAAAGTAAACTCAAAATGGATTAAAGATCTAAATGTAAGACCAGAAACTATAAAACTCTTAGAGGAGAATAGAGGCAAAACGCTCTCCAACATAAATCAGAGCAGGATCCTCTATGATCCACCTCCCAGAATATTGGAAATAAAAGCAAAAATAAACAAATGGGACCTAGTTAAAATTAAAACCTTTTGCACAACAAAGGAAACTATAAGCAAGGTGAAAAGACAGCTTTCAGATTGGGAGAAAATATTAGCAAATGAAGCAACTGACAAACAACTACTCTCAAAAATATACAAGCAACTCCTGCAGCTCAATTCCAGAAAAATAAATGACCCAATCAAAAAATGGGCCAAAGAACTAAATAGACATTTCTCCAAAGAAGACATACAGATGGCTAACAAACACATGTAAAGATGCTCAACATCACTCATTATCAGAGAAATGCAAATCAAAAAACCACAATGAGGTACCATTTCATGCCAGTCAGAATGGCTGCGATCCAAAAGTCTACAAGCAATAAATGTTGGAGAGGGTGTGGAGAAAAGGGAACCCTCTTACACTGTTGGTGGGAATGCAAACTAGTACAGCCACCATGGAGAACAGTGTGGAGATTCCTTAAAAATTGGAAATAGAACTGCCTTATGACCCAGCAATCCCACTGCTGGGCATGCATACCGAGGAAACCAGAAATGAAAGAGACATGTGTACCCCAATGTTCATCGCAGCACTGTTTATAATAGCCAGGATATGGAAGCAATCTAGATGTCCATCAGCAGATGAATGGATAAGAAAGCTGTGGTACATATACACAATGGAGTATTACTCAGTCATTAAAAAGAATACATTTGAATCAGTTCTAATGAGGCAGATGAAACTGAAGCCTATTATACAGAGTGAAGTAAGCCAGAAGGAAAAACACCAATATAGTATACTAATGCATATATATGGAATTTAGAAAGATAGTAATGATAATCCTGTATGCGAGACAGCAAAAGAGACACAGATATATAGAACAGTCTTTTGGACTCTGTGGGAGAGGGAAAGGGTGGAATGATTTGGGGGAATGGCATTGAAACATGTATAATATCATATAAGAAATGAATTGCCAGTCCAGGTTTGATACAGGATGCTTGGGGCTGGTGCACTGGGATGACCCAGAGGGATGGTACAGGGAGGGAGGTGGGAGGGGGGTTCAGGATGGGGACCACGTGTACACCCGTGGCAGATTCATGTTGATGTATGGCAGAACCAATACAATATTGTAAAGTAATTACCCTGCAATTAAAATAAATAAATTTAAATTAAAAAAAAAAAAAGAATTTTCCACAGTTTGTTTTGATCCACACAGTCAAAGGCTTTAGCATATCAATAAAGCAGAAGTAGATGTTAAAAAAAAAAAAAAAAAGAGAATAACATAAATTGCTTCCCCAAAGGTTTGGGCATTAATAGAGAATACCTTTTAGAATCATGAGGGCATGGAGGGAGAGACTGAAGGTTGAATTTAAAATGCAAGACTTTGGAGACAAACAACAGATAAAAAAATCTGTATCTAAACAAACTTCCTTGATGCCAATGATGTCCCTAAACATAATACTGTATAGGTAACTATCTATTTAAAATTTAAAAATAAAATTTAGATTTAGTAAATATTCATATAGTTTTCTATAAAGTATGTCAGTTCACACCTCCACTATGACTTTTCAGTGTGAATCATCTGGGTTTTCCACATCTTGTGTTAGCCGCTCAGACGTGTCCAACTCTTTTTGATTCTATGGATTGTACCCCACCAGGATCCTCTCTGTTCATGGAATTCTCCAGGCAAGGATACTGGAGTGGGATGCCATTCACTTTTCCAGAGCATCTTCCTGACCCAGGGAATGAACCCAGGTCTGTTGTAGGCAGATTCTTTACCATCTCAGTCATCAGTGAAGCCCTTCCACATCTTAAAGAACACTTATTGTTGTCTGTCTTTTCAATCCTCGTCCATTGTGTAGAATATCTAATTCCCTGATGACACAAAAAGCTGGAGATAAACTTATATGAATATCCCTTTTGACGAAATGTCTCTTAATGTCAAAATTCTGTATAGGTCAGTTAATTGGGCTTGATTGATGGGACTGGGCCTTCTGTAACCCACTGGACTGGAGATGTAATTTTTCCATCCATTGGTATGTATGTATGCATTCAGTTCAGTTCAGTTGAGTTACTCAGTCCGATACTTTGTGACCCCATGAATTGCAGCACGCCAGGCCTCCCTGTCCATCACCATCTTCCGGAGTTCACTCAAACTCACTTCCATTGAGTAGGTGATGCCATCCAGCCATCTCATCCTCTGTCGTCCCCTTCTCCTCCTGCCCCCAATACCTCCCAGCATCAGGGTCTTTTCCAATGAGTCAACTCTTCGTATGAGGTGGCCAAAGTACTGGAGTTTCAGCTTTAGCATCATTCTTTCCAAAGAAATCCCAGGGCTGATCTCCTTCAGAATGGACTGGTTGGATCTCCTTGCAGTCCAAGGGACTCTCAAGAGTCTTCTCCAACACCACAGTTCAAAAGCATCAATTCTTCAGCGCTCAGCCTTCTTCACAGTCCAACTCTCACATCCATACATGACCACAGGAAAAACCATAGCCTTGACTAGACAGACCTTTGTTGGCAAAGTAATGTCTCTGCTTTTCAATATGCTATCTAGGTTGGTCGTAACTTTCCTTCCAAGGAGTAAGCGTCTTTTAATTTCATGGCTGCAGTCACCATCTCTAGTGATTTTGGAGCCCAGAAAAATAAAGTCTGACACTGTTTCCACTGTTTCCCCATCTATTTCCCATGAAGTGGTGGTACCGGATGCCATGATCTTCATTTTCTGACTGTTGAGCTTTAAGCCAACTTTTTCACTCTCCACTTTCACTTTCATCAAGAGGCTTTTTAGTTCCTCTTCACTTTCTGCCATAAGGGTGGTGTCATCTGCATATCTGAGGTTATTGATATTTCTCCCGGCAATCTTGATTCCAGCTTGTGTTTCTTCCAGCCCAGCGTTTCTCATGATGTACTCTGCATATAAGTTAAATAAGCAGGGTGACAATATACAGCCTTGACGAACTCCTTTTCCTATTTGGAGCCAGTCTGTTGTTCCATGTCCAGTTCTAACTGTTGCTTCCTGACCTGCATACAGATTTCTCAAAAGGCAGGTCAGGTGGTCTGGTATTCCCATCTCTCTCAGAATTTTCCACAGTTTATTGTGATCCACACCGTCAAAGGCTTTGGCATAGTCAACAAAGCAGAAATAGATGTTTTTCTGGAACTCTCTTGCTTTTTCTATGATCCAGCGGATGTTAACAATTTGATCTCTGGTTCCTCTGCCTCTTCTAAAACCAGCTTGAACATCAGGAAGTTCACGGTTCACATATTGCTGAAGCCTGGCTTGGAGAATTTTGAGCATTACTTTACTAGCGTGTGAGATGAGTGCAATTGTGCAGTAGTTTGAGCTTTCTTTGGCATTGCCTTTCTTTGGGATTGGAATGAAAACTGACCTTTTCCAGTCCTGTGGCCACTGCTGAGTCTTCCAAATTTGCTGGCATATTGATTTCAGCACTTTCACAGCATCATCTTTCAGGATTTGGAATAGCTCAACTGGAATTCCATCAACTCCACTAGCTTTGTTCATAGTGATGCTTTCTAAGGCCCAGTTGACTTCACATTCCAGGATGTCTGGCTCTAGGTCAGTGATCACACCATCGTGATTATCTGGGTCATGAAGATCTTTTTTGTACAGTTCTTCTGTGTATTCTTGCCATCTTTTCTTAATATCTTCTGCTTCTGTTAGGTCCATACCATTTCTGTCCTTTATCGAGCTCATCTTTGCATGAAATGTTCCTTTGGTATCTCTGATTTTCTTGAAGAGATCCCTAGTCTTTCCCATTCTGTTGTTTTCCTCTATTTCTTTGCATTGATCGCTGAAGAAGGCTTTCTTATCTCCTCTTGCTATTCTTTGGAACTCTGCATTCAGATGCTTATATCTTTCCTTTTCTCCTTTGCTTTTCACTTCTCTTCTTTTCACAGCTTTTTGTAAGGCCTCCCCAGATAACCATTTTGCTTTTTTGCATTTCTTTTCTGTGGGAATGGTCTTGATCCCTGTCTCCTGTACAATGTCACGAACCTCATTCCATAGTTCATCAGGCACTCTATATTCTTTGCAGCCAAAGATGGAGAAGCTCTATACAGCCAGCAAAAACAAGACCAGGAGCTGACTGTGGCTCAGACCATGAACTCCTTATTGCCAAATTCAGACTTAAATTGAAGAAAGTAGGGAAAACCACTAGACCCCTAAGACAAGTGACTCCCAAATCAAGGATGACTGGCCTCAGAGATACTCAAGAGAAATATGGATCAAATTAAAGAATGAAAGTATTAAAATTTTTAGAGAATGGGATGGGGACACAGTTCATGCATGATTGTCTCTGAGATTCTGGGACTGCGAACATATGAATATTTGTATTATCTGTTTTATATAACTGAAATTGTGTTAAATATATCATGTTAAGAAGAGTAGACCTGGGCAGAAGGATCCACACAGTAAACCACACTGCCTTTCTTGCCTCTCTGTCACCTGTGCTATCAGCATCTCTACAACTGGGTCCCAGACATTCTTCATCATCTCCCCTATGTAGCAGCAGCTTTCAGAGGCGAGAATATCAGCCCTGGAATATGACTGCCTCTCCACTCTAACATTTCATACATAGGCACCCTTCCACCCTCTTACCCAAAAGCTATCACCTTTCTGCTCCAGTGAGTCTTCACAAACTGTCTATCTCTCATATACTAAAGTTGAACAGACCTGAGAGTTTAATGGGGAAAAAGAATTCTCGTTATGTTCAGAAACTTGCCATAGCTCTTTCTGCTCCACACTCATGGAAGATGAAGAAATTGCAAAGCAATATATTCATTATCTATATCACTCATCAACTATATTTCTCTATTACAGGATATAATAACATCCGTACATCATTGAAACAAAACAAAGCAGAGATCTTGTCAGAAGACTAGGGTTATCTGGAGCAACTAATTGTAAGAATCTTGCCTTCAATCTGAGGGCATAAATTCCTTAATATTAGATTGAAGTAGCAAAAATGGTCATAAATGCTATACAAATTTATGTGGAAATAGACTGATTTAGGTTAGATGAATTTGTGCTGCAAACACTACAGTGGTGTACGAATTTATCATTATTATTATCATTTTATCAGTTATATCAAGTTGGAAATATTTCCCAAAGGGTCAATTTAACTTCAAGGCATTTTAGCATTATTTATTTCTTCTTATTACTGAAATATAGAAACAAATGGCAATTTAGCAATTAAGACAGTAAGATGATATTAACCCTCCACTTCCATTTCCTTTTTCATAACTAGGAATTTTCAAGTGTGAGGGATGACTGCTGAAAACTGCACTGTGTTTGCTGAGTTCATATTCTTAGGACTTTCCGGTAGACAAGATGTGCAGCAGGGGCTTTTCGTGCTCTTCCTGCTGGTTCACATCATAACTGTGGTTGCCAATGTCGGGATGGTCCTGCTGATCAAGAGGGACCCCAGACTGCACACACCCATGTATTACTTCCTGAGCAATCTGTCCTTTTGCAACATTTGCTATTCTTCTACTATCTCTCCCAAGATGCTGGCTGATTTCTTATCTGAGCAAAAAAAGGATTCCATATGATGTATGTGCCATCCAGATGTACTTTTGTGGAGCCTTTGGAGATGTGGAATGTCTCATGTTGGCTGTCATGGCTTATGACTGTTATGGGCCATTTGCAATCCACTTCTTTATACAATTGCCATGTCCAGGGGAATCTGTACCCAGCTTGTGGTTATTGCCTACATCATAGGCTTGGTTGATTCAGCAATCCATACCTGTTGTACATTTCAGTTGTCATTCTGCAATTCCAATATCATAATCACTTTTTCTGTGACATCCTACCCTTATTAGCCCTCTCCTCCTCAGATACATCCATCAATGAGATTGTGATGTTCACTTTTATTGGCTGTGTTGTGGGGACCAGCATTATCACTGTCCTCCTCTCCTACAGCTACATCATAACAACCATCCTTAGGATGAACTCAGCTGAGGGGAGATGCAAAGCTTTCTCTACATGTGCTTCCCACTGAACCGCTGTGGCTATATTTCATGGCACACTCCTGTTCATGTATTTCAGACCCAGCTCCGGTTACTCCATGGGCACAGACAAAACGGCCTCTGTCTTTTACACAGATGTCATCCCCATGTTAAACCCACTGATTTATAGCTTAAGGAATAAGGATGTAAAAGGTGCCCTAAAAAAAGCAACCAGCACTAAATTATGTTCTGGGTGATACAGTACTTTCATCCTAAAGTATTTAAAGATTCTAAGAGAAGCAGTGCAGGAACTTTGACATAGATTCTTGTAGTCTTACTAGTACAGTTTCTGAATATTTTCCACTACTTACACTTTCACCTAAGTCAGTTTAGGGAATAGTCATTACACTGAACTCTCCAAACTAAGGAAGAGTAGTAATAGGATCACTCTTCTGTTTTGCAAAGAGGGTTTTTTACATGTCTTTTTTCTTTTCTTGGAGAAGTCTCAGTGAGATGTCATGCACAGAGCAACCCCTGACCCATGTTAATTTGACTTACCTTCCTAAAGGCTCCTATTTATTTATTTTTAATAATAGGCTTAATAAACTTGCTGAGTCAGATGGGAGTGTTAGTGGGTCAAATTAGGTTTGTTTATATCCTTTTTATGTATTTGTTTCACCCTAACAAGCTCCATCATAACATTTAGAAGCAAATAATTTTTAAGTAAGACTGAATGAGAAATTTATCTCTCTAGACTAAATATTCCATAAAAGTTTGGTCCTTCCTGTCTAGTTCACTGTTGTCTACCATGTACAATGCTTAGCCTCAGGATGCAATTCAAAACTATTTATTGAATAGATGAATGAATTAGCCTGAAAAACTAATTAAAAAATTGAACCTTTGTAAATTTATAAAAAAAAAAAAATCATTTCCTTAATTTCATTCTAGTCTGTTCACTTTAGGTGAAATCCATCTGCACTGCTATCTTTCGCCTTAAGCAAAAATGAGAATCTGGGACAAGAATTATTTGATGTAAAAATCTGCTGAGTTTCTCTTCATTCTGCCTCAGTTATTATCATCAAACATCCCCTGATTTTCCAGAAACCACTGGAGAGGACTTTGTTAATGAAAACTATTGCCTGCCACATCAGTAAACAAAGGTGTTTGTAGTCATGAAGCTGTCATAATACAGCTGCCTGGTCAGTGAGCCCTGAGGGAACTCAGGATGAGAAAGCACAGAATAGGTTTTCTTAAGGTAGGCTGGCCCCAGATAGCTAAGTTCAATTCAGTCACTTAGTCATGTCCAACTCTTTGCAACCTCATGGACTGCAGGACACCAGGCCTCCCTGTCCATCACCAACTCCTGGAGATTACTCAAGCTCATGTCCCTTGAGTTGGTGATGCCATTCCAATCATCTCATCCTCTGTCAACCCCTTCTCATCCTGCCTTGAATCTTTCTCAGCATCAGGGTCTTTTCCTATGAGTCAGTTCTTTCCATCAGGTGGCCAAAGTATTGGAGCTTCAGCTTCAGCATCAGTCCTTCCAATGGATATTCAGGCTTGATTTCCTTTAGGATGGACTGGTTGGATCTCCTTGTTGTCCAAGGGACTCTCAAGGTAGCTAAGGTGCATATCAAAGGAACAGTGTCAGAGAGCCCAAACTGTTGCATCTTCCCATACACAGAAAAAGTGCTAAATTCTTTACTTTATCTGGTTTTCTTTTGTTAACGATAATCTTTTGGTGTTCTGATTATCTGATCTTTTGTTGCAAAATCTTCTATCTCTCCTGGCTCCCCCTTGCCTCTTCAGAATTTGCTTCTGCAGAACAGTTTCTTAGCACTATCCGAGATGCTGTGTCCCAGGCTTGAAGTCCTCAGAATGTCTGCCAAATAAAATATAACTCTCAACTTTTAGTTTGTGCATTTTTTTTTCCCAGTGGACAATTTCATCTCCCCAGTGGGTTCATAGCATTACACTAGTTAAAATTGAAAAAAAAAAAAAGAAAAAAGAAACTGAATGCCCTGTTGATATAATTTAAGTTGTAAAAGAAGAGCTATTAATAAAAATATATTTCCCTTGGCGGGGGGTGGGCTGGGGAGAAAGAAGCAGTAGTTATGTTAGCATGTCATGTGTAATAATTTATGCCGTCTCTCTACATAACTATGAAATAAATTGGAATAATATTCTAAAAAAAAATTTAAAGTTCTATTCTCCTGGTATCCAATTAGCAATTAATCCAGCTGTAAAAATGAAACACAATTTCAGGTTCTTGGAAATCTATTTTTTTTATTAAAATATAGTTGATTGACAAAGTTGTATTAGTTACAGGTGTACAGAAAAGTGATTCATATCACTTTTTTTGCATATGTTTGTTGTTATTTAATCACTAAGTCACATGTGACTCTTTTATTACCCCATGGACCATAGCCATGCTTCTTTGTGCATGGGATTTGCCAGGCAAGTATACTGGAGTGGGCTGCCATTTCCTTCTTCAGGGGATCTTTCTGACCCAGGGATTAAACCAGTGTCTCCTACTAAACCCATATTTATATATATATTTATATATACTGGTGACCAAGAAGGTAAAGAATCTGCCTGCCAATGAAGGAGAAAACAATTAATTTAGCACACACTTGCATTCCCAACACCATTTTCTGCTGTTTAAGACAAAGCATTTGGTTCTTATCACCCTCAGGCTGTCATTTCCTTCTTCCCCATTGGAAGCCCGCATTTGCCAAGGCCTATGTCACCACTGATCTGCATAGACAGAACCCTCTCTGTCGTGTAGTTTCCACTGCCATGGGTGAGCTGAGGGCTGGCTTTATAGACAGTGCACCATCCACTGTGCGAGGCTCCCCTCTGCCCCATCTGGAGTAAAGGGGGCACAGTGACTGCTCCTCCGACTTGTCTGTAAAGCAAACACAGAAAGGTTCTTCTCTATTTCTTTACGTGGCTTCACATTAATAATCTGGCCACTCTCTTACCTGCAAATTGTAGGAATTCGTGTGAATTTCTCATTCGTTTATAATTTTTTTTGTGCTTCATTTTACTGTGTGTGTGTGCTCACTCAGTTGTGTCCGATTCTTCGTGATCCCACAGACTGTAACCGACAAGGCTCCTCTGTCCATTGGATTATCCAAGCAAGGATCCTGGAGTGGGTTGCCATTTCCTCCTCCAGAGGATCTTCCCAACCCAAAGATCGAACCCCTGTCTCCTGTGGCTCCTGTATTGGCAAGCGGACTCTTTATCACTGAGCTACCAAGGAAGCCCATACACACACACACACACACACACACACACACACAGGCAACATTGCTCTAAATCTCATTTCAATACTTCGATCATGCCATGAAATTTTCAATCTCCAATCAATTTCTTATTATTTTTCCTGTTTTGTCTCTTGTTCAGTATTCTGTTTGACAAATTCTTCATATGGAGTTCCATTTATCCTCCCTTTCTCTGTTTTGTATCCAGAACACCAGCTGGCACACATACATAGAATAAATGTTTGTATTGAGTTAAGATTATCAGGTCAGTTCTGACCTTGGATGGCCAAAATTCCACTTGAACGTGATGCACAGACAACACATATTGGAGTCAATTTCATTCATCATTGACTTTCTCATGTGGTGAAATTAAATGTCTGCTGTCATATCCATAAACAAAAAATGTAACAACCATCCATGATTTCTGGCCTCCAAATGTGAATGAGGGCTCCCAAAACTGAGCGCCAGCAGATGCTGCCACCCGCACAGGTGTTTGCTGAGAGCTCAGGGAATGCAAGCAGCAGCCATCTGCCACATCGGCCACGCCTTAAGGTGAGCGAGGAATTAAGGATGCAAACAATCAGGAGACAGAATTTGGCCCCAGACAGCAAGCTCCGGGAGCTGGTGATGGGCAGGGAAGCCTGGCATGCTGCAGTCCATGGGGTCTGGACAGGACTGAGGGACTGAACTGAACTGAGCTGAAGTGCATATGAAAGGAATGAATTCAGTGAGCCCAGAGGCTTGCATCTTTCCATATGTAGAAGAAAAATTAACTCCTTAACTTGATATCTGATTTTCTCTACCTCACAATAATCTCTGATGTTCCGATTCTCTGTCCCCTTTGTTGCAAACTTGTGTACAGCCTGACTCCCCCTCCTGCCTCCTTGAGTGGTTTTCCTGTGGCTACTGATGCTGCCTCCTGGCCTCAGAGGCCCTAACATTCCCAACAAGTGAAATGTCTACTTTCAGGTTGTGACTATATTATTTTTTAGTTGACAATGTTTACTTAAAGGCCTTCTAATTCTCAATTCGTGAATGGATATATTTGGCTTCATTTCAGTTCACCACTGTCCTGTCACATAAAACTTCTATTAATTGATAAATTGCTTTGAACAAGTCAAATCAGATAGCAACTATCATCCTCCAATTTTATGTATAATAATCTACCATTTTGAAAGTCATAATATATTTTTGCTCGAGATGTTCTTAAGATATAGAAAAACACATTACATCATTTCCTTTGTGTGTACTCGACTCCTCTGTAGAACTCTAATTGCTCAGGTAAGTTTTCCCATTGGGATTTGGATATCAGAGTGTGTGATCCTATTTTACACATAGAAACTGATGTTTTGAGGATAAACATACTTAGGGTAATACATGTTTTAAATTCTGAAAATGTATCTAACAAAAACAACAGCAGAAACAAAAACCTAATGTTTGACACATGATAGTGTTAAAGAATCTGCCTGCCAATGCAGGAGACATGGGTTTGATTTCTGCATCAGGAAGATCCCCTGGAGAAGGAAATGGCAACCCACTCCAGGATTCTTGCCTGGGAAACTTCAAGGACAGAGAAGCCTGGTGGGCTACAGTCCACGGGGTCACAAAAGAGCAGGACAAGACTTTGCAACTAAACAACAACAGCAAACCTTAAAACAAACCTCACCATTACTGGACTCTGACTAGGAATCAGAATTAACACTGTGCTTATTATATATTATTTATTTTTAAGAATGGACAGAGCTATATATCAATTACAGCTGAACTGATTTTTATATTATCTGTCCTATCTTATGGTAATGCATTGATCCCAACAACTGTCAAGACACAAGTAAAAGGATTCAGGCAGATAAGAGGGCTGACTTTAAGGGAGAAGGAAAAAAATGTTTTAAAAAATAATGATATTACTCAGCCATTAAAAATAATGGAATAATGCCATTTGCAGCAGCATGGATGGACCTAGAGAGTGTCATACTGAGTGAAGTAATTCAGACAGAGAAGGAGAAATATCATATGACATCTTTTATATGCAGAACCTAAGAAGAGTTGATACAATGAACTTATAAAAACAGAAAGAGACTTACAGACTCAGAGAATGACCTTATGGTTACCAGTGGAAAAGAGTAGGGGGAGGAGAATGGGACCTGGGGGTGAGCATGCACACACTGCTGTAGTAAAAATGGACAATCAGCAAGGACCTACTGTATAGCACAGGGAGCTCTGTGCAATGTTATGTGGCTGCCTGGATGGATGCAAGTTTGAGGGGGAATGGACACATGCATGTGTATGGCTGAGTCCTTCTCTGTTCACCTAAAACTACCACAACATTGTTTGTTAATCAGATATACTTCAATACAAAATAAAAAAGCTTAAAGAAATTAAAATAAAAGGAAAAAAGAAAAAGTGACCAAGGACTTCCCTGGCAGGTGAGCACATTGAGTTTTGGGGAAATAACTATATTATTTACAGTAATCTTCTAAGCTCCACCATTTCTAACATTTCCATTTCTTGGGAGGTAGTGTTTATTGAAGAATGTCCAGTGTACAGAATGTCCAAACTCTGGACCTGTTGTTTGATTGGAAAGCTATGCAGTCCTGGACTATTCACTGGGCTGAAATCATCAGTTCCTTCTAAATAAAACTGAGAGTTGATCAGCACTGTTTAAAGAGCTGTGAGAATTAAATTAGATGAGAAAGTTTACTTTGAAAATTATAAGATGAAAATGTATTAATGTCAGATACACACATTTACCCAGAATTTGCCTAATCTACCTAGAAACAATGCAGATGCAGAAACGAACAGATGCAGAAAAATAGGTGTTGAACAATGAAGAATCTACAATTATTATTGTGTTTGTAGTTCATTTTCTATACCCCAAAAATAGCTTCACAGATAGTTGTGCTTATTAACTCTAAATGTATACACAGTTTTAATAAGACATTTAGTTTTGTTAAGAACTTGGAACAAAAGATAGGACAGGAGGTTAAGATTTTAGTAATGTGCTTAGATTATGTTCTGAGACAGAGAATATGAGATGACAATGAAAATGTTTTCAAATCTGAAGTTATTTAAATACTGAGTTTGTAAGAGCCATGAATAATGTAAATTGTTAAAGAAAAAAATATATGTGTATATAACATATATGCACACATATTTAACTTATCTTTAACTTTTATAGGCAGGAACAGTGAGGTACAGGAAGGCCTGGCATGCTGCAGTCCCTGGAGTCCTAAAGAATCAAACACTTATTTAACGACCGAGCAACAATAACAATGCATATAGCATTACAGGCATCAAAGGTTTTCTTACTTTGTTCAATACGTAATATGTTATGAAATGTACTGCCGGGGTCCAGCCCCGGTGGATCCAGGGAAATCCAGGGAAGTGGGGATGGCGTCAGCGAGGATCAGGAAACAACTGCTTAATTAAACGGTAATTAAGGATATAAAGAGTAATAGAATAAGGATAGCTCAGTGAGGAAATTCGGTGAAGAAAAGAGGCCGAAATAAGGATAGCTCAGTGAGGAAATTCAGCGGAGAAAAGATGCTGAATAATTCAGCCAGAAGGTGAGAGAAAGAACGACATGGGGAGACCAAGATTCGGTGAACAAGGCCCACACTTTATTTTCCAAAGTAGTTTTTATACCTTAAGTTATGCATAGAGGATAATGGGGGAAGGGGTAGAGTCATGCAGTAAGCCAGGCTTTCTTCCTGCAAACTTATCATATGCAAAAGTTTAGGTGATTTGCATCATCTTCTGGCCAGGAGGCCTGTTAACATTTTAAGACCCTTTCTTCAGAAAACTTATTTTTCTCTAAAGGTGATTAGCCAAGCGCCACCCTCCAAAAGCATTAGATAAAGTTGCATTCCTACAGAGCAAAGGTGTGATGAGCTATAACAAGAAAAAGAATTAACTCAAGGGTCCCAGGTTGCAAACATTAAAGCTACTACTTACACAAATTATACAGCAGGTAAGGGATATGGAGACTTAGCAGCAAACATTGGCCCAACAAGTGAAAAACCCTTCACCAATACAATTTCTAATCAATCTTTTAACTGCTCAAAGGAATCTGTATTTAGACAGTTTGGAACATCTCCTGCCTCTCACAGTGGGGAGGCTCTGAGCAATCACATGTGGCCGGAAAAACCTATTCAGGCAGGCTAGAGGACTTCCAAAGGAGTTTGTAGGTTGAAACACTGTCACACCCAGGAATTATTAACTGGAGCTGTAAGTTACCTCTTTTTTCAGAGAGAGGTAGTGGGGGACAGCACCCTGTAAAGTCAGAGGTGTAGGTGAAAGCACAAAGCAGAAAGTAGGCAGACTCTGTTTTTGCGGGTAGATGCTCGAGAATTTCCAGGGGGACTCCTGAGGCTCGATCCCACCTTTGCGTATGCCGAGCCTCTTTCCTCTTGACCTTTGCCACAGGCGGAGTGCCTCACGCTGACTCCCGGCAGTGATAGAATTCCAGTTGAGCTATTCCAGATCCTGAAAGATGATGCTGTGCAAAGTGCTGCACTCAATATGCAATATGCCGGCTCCCGGCAGTACACAACATAATTCAAAGAACCACAATATCGTAAATCAGGAATTCATAAATAGACTGACAAATAGAATGTAAAGCTGGATTTTTGCCAACAGTGGGGAGAGAAATCAATTATCTCTATCCTGGGCAAAATGTGCCTGTCTATAGACAAGTGTCACTTGCATTGCTATGGGTTATCTACAATTTACAGAGCTGTGGACTAAAGCAATGACAAGAGATAACATAGAGAGGTGGGTAGGTGAGCATTTATAACATCTTTTATCATTTTAATCAAAGGGGCCACCCAATATTCCTGAATATTATTGTATTGCCTAGATGAATTTAATAAATATGCAAGCATTTGGATTTCTCTAGTTGTATTTCATAGCTTGGATTTCAGATAACATAAAGTAGATATATGGAATTCTGCAGAATTACTACTGTGTTGCCAGCTTTAGAACAGTGAATGAACAAGATGGTGAAGATATTGAGCCTAGAAGGAAATTTAATACGATTTGATGCTGCTGCTAAGTTGCTTCAGTCGTGTCCTACTCTGTGCGACCCCATAGACGGCAGCCCACCAGGTTCCCCAGTCCCTGGGATTCTCCAGGCAAGGACACTGGAGTGGGTTGCCATTTCCTTTTCCAATGCATGAAAGTGAAAAGTGAAAGTGAAGTCGCTCAGTCGTGTCCGACTCTTAGCAACCCCATGGACTACAGGCTACCAGGCTCCTCTATCCATGGGATTTTCAAGGCAAAAGTACTCGAGTGGGGTGCCATTGCCGAAGGCACTGTCCTCTTCAGTTTATAGGTGATGAAGCTGAAATTCTGTGATTACTTGGCCTGCTGAAGACTTTATAACTGCTAAGTGGCAGAGTTAGGATTTAGTTACTTATATAACTAATTCTGAATCTTACCTCCTTCTATTTCATCAGTGTATTTCAAGAAACTTTAACTGGTTTCTTTAGTCCTCAGAGGCAAATTCTCAGCTCAAGGTGAGAAATAAAGAACTTCTCCTCTACATGTATAAGGCTTCAACTGAAATAGAAATGTATCTATTTGTTGTGTAAACAAAAATACCACAAAGGAAAAGAGAGGCTAGTTACTCAGTCTGCTATGTATCAATGTAACTAACCTCAATCACTTGAAGTTGGTGACAGATGAAAGAGTTGATGAAAGTAAGAAATTCAGAGTTCACTCGGTGGTTTGATGGTGTCTCATTTAATAAGGGGGAAAATATATATATAGCTTTAAGAAATAGAAGTATAAACAATCAATTCAATTAAATAAACTATCTCAGGCAATTCCCTGGCCATCCAGTGGTTAGGACTTTGTGCTTTCAATATAAAGTAGATGGGTTCCATTGCTCATAGGGAACTAAAGTCCTGCAAGCTACATGTCTCTGCCAAACATTAAAAAAAAAAAAAAAAGCAATTAACTAATTAAAAAAAATGTATTTCAGTTGAAAAGCTATGCTTATACTAAACTTACTTTATTTATGCCCAAGTGTAATGGCGGTGCCAAGTGGATTTAGAATTACTATTCTAACTACTTTAATTATTTTCCTTTGTAGCTTCTCTTAAGATTATTATCAACATCCCCATTGGTACCCTGCTGACATTCCAACCTCCAGGAACCCTGCAGAGAATGCAGGTGGAGAACAGCGCTGTGAAGACACAGTTCTTTCTCTTGGGATTCAGTGACCACCCAGAACTGCAGAGTGCTCTTTTTGCTGTGTTTGTGTCCGTCTACTCTGTTACCCTGATGGGCAACCTTGGGATGATTTTATTAATCACAATCAGTCTTCACTTGCACACCCCTATGTACTTTTTTCTCCACATTTTGTCTTTCATAGATGCTTGCTACTTTTCAGTCATTGCCCCCAAATTACTTGTGGACTTAATTTCTGATAAGAAGACCATTTCTTACAATGGCTGTGCTGCACAGTTATATTTCTTCTGCTGTTTGGTGGGCACAGAGCCTTTTCTCTTGACGGTCGTGGCTTATGACCAGTACATAGCTATCTGCAACCCCCTGCTTTACACTATTATGTCCAAGAGGATTTGCTGCCAGCTTGCAATTGGAGCGTTTTTAGGGGGCACCATGAGCTCAGTGATTCACACCACTAATACCTTTCACCTGTCTTTCTGCTCCAGTGAAATTAACCATTACTTTTGTGACATCACCCCTCTCTTCTCTCTGTCCTGCACTGACACCTACATCCATGACATTGTACTGGTGGTCTTTGCTAGTTTAGTGGAAGCCCTATGCCTTCTAACAGTTCTCTTCTCTTATATCCTCATCATAGCACCCATTCTTAAAACAGAATCTGCTGACAGAAGAAGAAAAGGATTCTCCACTTGTGCATCCCATCTGATTGTGGTCTCTATCAACGATGGTACCCTGATCTTCATTTATTTGCATCCCAGTGCTTGCCATTCACTGGATATGGATAATGTGACCTCTGTGTTCTATGCATTCATTTTTTTTAAATTTTATTTTATTTTTAAACTTTACATAATTGTATTAGTTTTGCCAAATATCAAAATGAATCCGCCACAGGTATACATGTGTTCCCCATCCTGAACCCTCCTCCCTCCTCCCTCCCCATACCATTCATTATACCTATGCTGAACCGCTTGATTTACAGTCTGAGGAACAAAGATGTGAAAAACGCTTTTAGGAAAATGATTAGCAGGAAATTTCTTTCTTAAGAAAGGATGAAACTGAGGCTGACAACTTTTCTACCCTGTTTCTTGACCTTTAGTTTTAACTAATGGAAAAGTCAGTTTAGTATGGGTGTTCCCTAATTCTACATGCAATGAAGCCTCAACTACAAAATTGGGCCAGAAGCTAATGTTAGAGCCAGGCCCTGTTACATATGTCTAATTCTTTATCATTTTAAGGTTTTTTTTTTTTTTCCACACTCATTCATGGTTGGTGGAAGTTTAAATTAGTCTTCTTTATGGAAGATAATTTGCTATTATTTGAATGAAACATATAACTCACCTGGAATTTGAAAATTAAATATGCAAGTATCATTTAAACCAGTAATTCTAGCAATTGAACCTGCAAAAGTTTACCACTTTCAAAGTATTCATTGCATCAGAGCTTATAATCAGTTCAGTTCAGTTCATTTGTTTAGTTGTGTACTACTCTTTGCAACCCCATGGACCATAGCATGCCCGGCTTCCCTGTCCATCATCAACTCCCGGAGCTTACTCAAACTCATGTCCATCGAGTCGGTGACGCCACCCAACCATCTCATCCTCTGTCGTCCCCTTCTCCTCCCACCTACAATCTTTCCCAGCATCAGGGGCAAACTATTGAAAATAATCTAAATATCTACCAAAAGGAAATAGGCTAAATGAAATAAATTTGAACTTTCATATTTTTTTCTCAGGAGTAGATTTACTCTTCATGTAATATTCTATATTTCATATTCTTACTCTTTGTCTCTCATTTTGTTATTATTATTTTTCTCAATATTGGTTAAGCTTTTGATATATATTGCAGCACTCTTTTGTGAAAATTTATAAATGAAATTCACTGAGATTCTTTTTTAATTAATTTGATTTCCATGGCAGTATGTGTAGATGGTAGAGGCTTCTCTGAGGCTCAGTGATAAAGAACCCGCTTGCCAAATGCAGGAGACACAGGTTTGATCTCCGGGTCAGAAAGATCCCTTGGAGGAGGAAATGGCAACCTATTCCAGTATTCTTACCTGTGAAATTGCATGGACAGAGGAGCATGGCTACAGCCTATGAGGCCACAGAAGAGTCAGAGAAGACTTAGGGACTAAATAACAGCAACCACATGCAGATTGAAGCTTAACTGTACTCACACTAAAAAGGCTTTCTCAAAAAAAAAAAAAAAAAAAAAAAGACAGAAAGAAAAGAAAAGAAAAGAAAGAAGAAGCCTCCCTCAAATATTAAATCCTACATGAGTTTTTTTTCCTGCCATCCATTTCAATTATGATGTAACTCATATTCTAAACCTCACTAAATTTTATAATAATGTCATTTGTGTCTGTAGTTATACCCCTGTATTAAATTTCACTTCAGTTCAGTCACTCAGTCCTGTCTGACTCTTTGCAACCCCATGGACTGCAGCACGCCAGGCCTCCCTGTCCATCACCAACTCCCGGAGCTTGCTCAAACTCATGACCATTGCATAGGTGATGCCATCCAACCATCTCATCCTCTGTCATCCCCATCTCTTCCTGCCTTTAATCTTTCCCAGCATCAGGGTCTTTTCCAATGAGTCAGTTCTTCAAGTCAGGTGTCCAAAGTATTGGAGTTTCAGCTTCAGCATCAGTCCTTTCAAAGAATATTCAGGACTGATTTCCTTTAGGATTGACTGGTTGGGTCTCCTTGCAGTCCAAGGGACTCTCAAGAGTCTTCTCCAACACTACAGTTCAAAAGCATCAAATCTTCAGAGCTCAGTTTTCTTTACTGTCCAACTCTCACATCCATACCTGACTACTGGAAAAACCATGGCTTTGTTAGCAAAGTAATTTCTCTGCTTTTTAATATGCTGTCTAGGCTGGTCATAGCTTTTCTTCAAAGGAACAAGTATCTTTTAATTTCATGGCTGCAGTCATCATCTGCAGTGATTTTGGAGCCCCCCAAAATAAAGTCAGCCACTGTTTCCACTGTTTCCCCATCTATTTGCCATGAACTGATGGGACCTGATGCCATGATCTTAGTTTTATGAATGTTGAGTTTTAAGCCAACTTTTTCACTCTCTTCTTTCACTTTGATCAAGAGGCTCTTTAGTTCTTCACTTTCTGCCATAAGGGTGGTATCATCTGTGTATCTGAGGTTGTTGATATTTCTCCCAGCAGTCTTGATCCCAGCTTGTGCTTCATCCAGCTCAGCATTTCTCATGATGTAGTCTGCATATAAGTTAAATAAGCAGGGTGTCAATATACAACCTTGACGTATTCCTTTCCCTGTTTGGAACCAGTCTGTTGTTCCATGTCTGGTTCTAACTGTTGCTTCTTAACCTGCATACAGATTTCTCAGGAGGCAGTTAAGGTGGTCTACTATTGAATTTATTCATTATTTTTTTAATTGGAACCCTTGCATCTTTATCACATTATCTTCCCTAGTGCATATAATGAGTAAAATTTTATGAAATAAAAACAATTTTACTAGTGAGAATTTCCTGGCTGTCCAGTGGTTAAGACTCTGCTTTTTCAATGCAGGGGATTCAGGTTCAATCCTTGGTTGCAAAACTAAGATCCCAAGAGCCATGAGACACAGTCAAAAAAAAAAATTATTTTTATATTGACTGTTTTTAATTCAGATTATATGCTCATAATAGACAGCAACTGTTTCTTTCTCTTGCAGTTTTTGCCTCATTCTTCAGAAGGGTACCATGTTACACACATGCCTATTTAAAGATAACTGCCATATGACCAGCAATCCCACTGGTGGGCATACACACCAAGGAAACCAGAATTGAAAGAGATACGTGTACCCCAATGTCCATCTCAGCACTGTTTATAATAGCCAGGACATGAAAGCAACCTAGTTGTCCATCAGCAGATGAATGGATAAGAAAGCTGTGGTACATATACACAATGGAATATTACTCAGCCATTAAAAAGAATACAATGGAATCAGTTCTAATGAGGTGGATGAAACCAGAGCCTATTATACAGAGTGAAGTAAGCCAGAAAGAAAAACATCAATACAGTATGCTGCTGCTACTGCTAAGTTGCTTCAGTCGTGTCCGACTCTGTGTGACCCCAGAGATGGCCGCCCACCAGGCTCACCCGTCCCTGGGATTCTCCAGGCAAGAACACTGGAGTGGGTTGCCATTTCCTTCTCCAATGCATGAAAGTGATAAGTGAAAGTGAAGTCGCCCAGTCATGTCCGACTCTTAGCGACCCCATGGACTGCAGCCTACCAGGCTCCTCTGCCCATGGGATTTTCCAGGCAAGGGTACTGGAGTGGGGTGCCATTGCCTTCTCCGCCAGTACAGTATAATAACTCATATATATAGAATTTAGAAAGATGGTAACAATGACCCTATATGTGAAATAGCAAAAGAGATACAGGTGTATAGAAAAGTCTTTTGGACTCTGTGGGAGAGGGAGAGGATGGAATGATTTCAGAAAATAAACATGTATACTATCATATGTGAAACGAATCACCAGTTCAGGTTCAATGCATGATACAGGGTGCTCTGGGCTGGTGCACTGGGATGACCTAGAGGGATGGGATGGGGAGGGAGATGGGAGGGGGGTTCAGGATGGGAAACACATGTACACCTGTGGTAGATTCATGTCAATGTATGGCAAAACCACTACAATATTGTAATTAGCCTCCAATTAAATAAATTTTTATTTAAAAAATAAAAAAAAATAAAGATATTGTGAATATGGTGGATTTAAAAAAAAATAATGCAGCCTGGAACTATCAAGTTCATCAAAGTCTGGTTTGTAAAATATTTTCTCAAAAATATATACAGTCTGAAATCCCTTTGAAAGGTTATTGTTGAATCATGTGAAGACACCGGGATTCTTGGCCCCCGGAGGAGAAAAATTCAATCCGGGGCCAGAGACAAGGCTTGATCGCTCAGAGCTTTTGTGTAATAAAGTTTTATTAAAGTATAAAGGAGATAGAAAAAGCTTCTGACATAGGCATCAGAAAGGGGCAGAAGAATACACCCCTGCTAATTTTCAGCTGGATGTTTTATAGTCACTAGCAGTCTGTTAATGAAAGAAAGGAATGTCTTAAAATTCAGAACGGTACCAGGCCCCTCACCCATAAGATGCATTTTGGGATAATCTTGGCACCAAATGGTTTATCCTGGGCCATAAAATGATTAACTTGAATCTTGAAGAAGGGCAGATCACCATACAAATAGTTTCATTTACATAGATTAGGGGAACGATATCTGAGTATAACATACTGGTTTATCAAGTAGGTTCTGAGGCAAGAGGCGGAACCAACTTGAAGACAGAGTTTGGGGTAAATGCATAGTACATTAGCATAGCTTAAGACAAACATTTCCATAAGAAAAAGACATTGGTTATCTTTAGGCTTGAGAATAGTTAACTTCAGGCAAAACCAGGTGTCCTTATGGCAACACAGTATTTTAAGAGAAACCTCCTTTTAAATTTGTATAGAGAAGGAAAAAATATCACTAGTTTGTTTCCTCCTGCCGCTTAAGAGAGATAAAAAATGTCTGACACTTGCAGGTTATTTCCTCCATTTAGAGACCCCTGGCCTTCCTGCCTGTTACCCTCTCACCTTGATTGGTAAGCAGTTAACATTTCTAATAAAGGGCATCCTCTGAGGGCCAGAGATGGGAACCAAAGCAGATGGATGGTGAGATGATAGTCCGACTGACTGCAGAGCAGTGGCCAGTAAAGAGAGTGTGGGTGGAGAGTCTAAAGTCAGTGATAAACCCTAAGGTAGTTGAATAGTGTGTGAGAGGATGAATTAGAGAGCAAAGTCTTCTAACAATAAAAATGTGTTCTGGGTTATAAATCTAATTCTACTCATGGCAGTAAAGAAACTAACTTTACAAGAAGGGTTTTGTCCACAAAATCAGTAGTGAGGTGGGACTTGTGACATCTGGAAATTAGACTATTAAGGTACTTTTCAGGCATCTGGCCAAGATTGAAAATGGTGTGGCCAGCATGGGTCACTGTGAAGAAATCTCTGCTAAGCTCTAGCAGGAGGGAAGGCAGGGTCAGGAGAAGCTAGTCCTTAGGGTTCTGGGCAGAGAACTCCAGATATGAGCTGCAGCTGAGATGTGCAACTAGAATCTCTAAGACTGGCATGCATGCACGCTAAGTCACTTAAGTCGTATCTGACTTTGCAACCCCATGGACTGTAGCCGCCAGGCTCCTCTGTCCATGGGATTCTCCAGGCAAGAATACTGGTGTGGGTTGGCATTCACTTCTCCAGGGGATTGTCCGAGCCCAGTGAGCTGGCTATAAACTGAAAGATGAATCCTATAGACTCTATCTCGTGACCTCATGTGATAAACTACACCATCTTTTCTTTCAGTACCAGAATTTAGTCCCTGATGAGGAGTTAGTTGGCTAAGGTCACAGGTCTAACAAGTAAAATGTAGTATAAAGATTAGAACTCAGTTCTTCAATCTTCCAATCTTCTTCAACTTCAGATCTTCTTATTACCTTAAACTCTCTTCCATCTTCATCATTTTCTCAAAATGAGCATAAATCAAAACCAAATCAAACAAACAAAAACAACCCATTTTCCTGATCCTCTGTAAACACTATTAAGTCAAAACTTTGAAAAGATAAAAATAGAAAAGGGATTTTTTTCATTACATATATATTTGAAAAATGGTCAGTGAAGCTAATTTTACATGATATGAATGGGCTTCATTATTATAAAGATCAGACATGTCCAACTCTTTGCAACCCGATGAGCCATAGGCTCTTCTGTCCATGGAATTTACCAGGCAAGAATACTGGGGTGGGGTGCCATTCCACATTCCAGGGAACCTTCCCAACCCAGGGATTGAACTCACACCTCTTGTGTGTCCTCCACTGGCAGGCTGATTTCTTATCACTGGTGCTGAAACAGGAAACTAGGTTCTGTTCTTGGAGCGGAGGAATGAACTCCACAAACTAGCAAACACTCACACAGGCAAAGTTTACTTTAGAAGATAGAGATGCAAAGCCCTTAGCATAGACACCGACAAGGAGAGAAGAGCCCCCAAAAGGTGGGGATTACAACAGCTTTATATATTTATTAGTATTGATCTGTATATTTTTGGCTGACTTGTAACTTTAATATGCATCATTTTTGACCAATTAATTTAAACTTCACAACATCCAGTTTGTCATTTTTATGGCTTTCTTGGATCCCCAAGTTTCTCAGGTTTTCCAGACATTGTGACACTGTTCCTTGACACTTTCTTAAGACCCCAGGCCATTATTTCGGGGCTAGATATATATGTTTAGGAGCTAATTGTCTACCTGGACCTTTTCTCCTTGATAGACTAAACAGCAGTTCATGATTGTATTGTCCTGGGTCTGAATGTTCTATGACTTACCAGACCAGGGAGGCATTCCTCTGAATGCCTGGAAATTGGAAAAAGGGAGATGCTTACTTGAGAAGAAAAAAATTGAAATTAAAAAACAAAACAGGAAATGAGGTTTCAAAGTCTTACACTGTCTAGAAATTTCAGCACCACCTGAAAAGCCTAATGTTTGCAGATATAAATACTTTCATATGTTCTTAATAAATTTCATTGGGTTGTGAAGAGCTTTAGACAGTGATTGAGAGTTCCTGAAATGTGCTATATTCTATGAACTATAAATTATTTGAAATATGAGAGAAAATATTGAAGAAACAATAAAATGTTTGTCTAAAATTCCAATTCATATTAGAATTCTAATTCAAATAATCTGCTGAAAATTCCAAGTTTTTTAATATGTTGTTTCCTTCAAATGATATCTTGATTATAAAATCATCAGCACCAAAAGAATATTGAACATAAGTGAACAAAACCTAACCTAAATAAAAATCTGTATAAGCAATTGCTCTCTCCTAAAATTATAAAGAGTGCCTCCATGTTCCTTTCATGGCCACAACCTAAGATAAAATGAATGTTTCTGAGAACTTTAAATTGTGTTGTTTTCACAACTGGATTAATTGCTAATTGAATACAGGCAGAACAGAACATGCAATTAATTAAGCTTTTGGAAAATATTTCAGGGATTAACTAGCATACAATAATTTAGCACTACACAATTGTGATAACCACTGTTAAAATTTTGTTTAGAATATTATTCTAATTTATTTCATACTTTCATAGATAACATAATCACTATATATAGCATTCTAATATAACTAATACTTTGTTCCTCCCCTGCAAAGGGAACTATATTTGTGTTAATATATGATTTAACATATATGGTTTATGATATGAACTATATTATGGGGCCTTTCAGTTTATTTGCTTACTTATTTTCATTATTAACTAGTGCAATGCTATGAACCCACTGGGGAGACCTCTTTGGTCTCCTTGGTGTTCTTTGGAGGATCGGGGATATTTGCTGATATAATTAAGGCCGAATGAAGAGGAAATAAGGCAGAATGAAGAGTTTTACAACAAATAATTCCTGTCTCTGACTCTCATTTCTGTATAGGGCAGAAGAAAACATATGCACATAGATTTCACCTAAAGTGAACATGGTAGGATAAAATCAAAGAAAAGAGCAATTTTTTTGATCATTTTACAAAGGTTCAATCTTATATTAGTTGTTCTGGCTGCACTCATACATGTGTTGTTCAATAAGTATTTTCAAATTGAATTCTCAGACCAAGCACTGTAAGTGGCAGCGTAGAAAAAATGCTGAACAGGATAGTAAGCATCATGCTTTTATGGAATATTTAGACATGGAGGGAGGGTTCTTATTTATTCTTATTTATTTATTTACTACTTATTTTTATGTGTTATGATGGAATATTTATGGGGTGATACAAGTACGTAAAAAGGGTACAAACAAAACTAATCTGATACAGTAACACTGACTGAGCAAGTCTATTAAGCCTATTGTTTTAAAAAAAAATGGAGCCTTTAGGGAAGTAAGTTTAACTGACATGGACAGAGCAGTTGCTCTTCTCATGATACCTCACTAGGGCCTCTCAGAAACAGAGGAAAGAGATGTAAAAAACACCTTTTGTGCAAAACAGCAGAGACCCTATTGCTACTCTTCCTTAGTTTGGAGAGAAGATTAAGATCATTAAGGCCTGCTCCCTACACTCAATTTAGGCACAATTGAAAATAATGGGAAGTTCAGAAGGTTGTACTGGTGGGTTATAGGAACTTATGTCAAAGTATTAGAGCTTCAGCACTCAGAATCTTTAGAGATTTAGAGAACAAAAGTCAAGAAATAGGGTAGCAAAAGAGACACAGATGTATAGAACAGTCTTTTGGACTCAGTGGGAGAGGGAGAGGGTGGGATGATTTGGGGGAATAGTATTGAAATGTGTATAATACCATATAAGAAACGAATCGCCAGTCCAGGTTTGATACAGGATGCTTGGGGCTGGTGCACTGGGATGACACGGAGGGATGGTATGGGGAGGAAGATGGGAGGGGGTTCAGGATGGGGAACACATGTATGCCTGTGGCAGATTCATGTTGATGTGTAGCAGAACCAATACAATATTGTAAAGTAATTAGCCTCCAATTAAAATAAATAAATTTAAATTAAATAAAAAAGAAACAGGGTAGAAAAGCTGTCAGCCTCAGTTTTATCCTTTCTTAAGAAAGAAATTTTCTGCTAATCATTTTCCTGAAGGCATTTTTTACATATTTGCTCCTAAGGCTGTAAATTAAGGGATTTAACATAGGTATAATCAATGTATAGAACACAGAGGTCACTTTATCAATAGCCATTGAATGGACAGTGCCAGGGCACAAATAAATGAAGATCAGGGTACCATGGTAGATAGAGACCATGGTCAGATGGGAAGCACAAGTGGAGAATCCTTTTCTTCTTCCCTCGGCAGAACCTGTTTTAAGAATGGGTGCTATGATGAGGATATGAGAGAGGAGAACTATTAGAAGACAGAGGGCTTCCACTAAACTAGCAAAGACCACCAGTACAACGTCATGGATGTAAGTGTCAGTGCAGGACAGAGAGGAGAGAGGGGAGGTGTCACAAAAGAAATGGTTAATTTCACTGGAGCAGAAAGACAGGTGAAATATATTGCGGTGTGGACGATTGAGGTCATGGTGCCTCCCAGAAATACTCCAATTGCAAGCTGGCAACAAATCCTCTTGGACATAATAATGATGTAAAGAAGGGGTTACAGATGGCTATGTACTGGTCATAAGCCATGACTGTCAAGAGAAAAGACTCTATGTCCTCCAAATAGCAGAAGAAATATAACTGTGCAGCACAGCCATTGTAAGAAATGGTCTTCTTATCAGAAATTAAGCCCACAAGTAACTTGGGGGTTTGCAGGCATCTACGAAAGACAAGATGCAGAGAAAAAAGTACATAGGGGTGTGCAAAGGGGGACTGGCTGTGATTAATAAAATCATCCTAAGGTTGCCCATCAGGGTAACAGAGTAGATGGACAAAAACACAGCAAAAAGAGCACTCTGCAGTTCTGGGTGGTCACTGAATCCCAAGAGAAAGAACTGTATCTTCACAGTGCTGTTCTCCACCTCCATTCTCTGTAGGGTTTGTGGAGGTTGGAATTTTGACTGGGTACTGCTGTTTATAATAACCTGAAGAGTCAGAAAACAAATAAATATGAAAACGGCTGAAGTAATTAGAACACTAATTCTAAATCCACTTGGGCATCCTGGTAACCCCTAGGCATATGAACAGTAAGCACAGAAAATGTATGTATTTCCAGTTGAACTGATAACTTACTGCTTCTATTCCTTAAAGCTATCATTTTTCCACATCAAATGACACAGCATCAAACCAGTGGGTGAACTCTAACCTCTGAACCTCTTACTTTCATTTACTCTCTCAACTTTCACCAATGTGAATGATCATGGTTAATCACATTGCATATAGCACACTCAGTAACTCACTTCTGTTCCACTTTGCAGTATTTTTTTACTTGCACAACAAGTTAAAGTATTTCTATTTCAGTTAAAACCTTGCCTAGTTAGAGGAGTCAAAGTACTTTATCTCTCATACATTGAGAAGCACTTTGCCTCTGAGGAACAAAGGAACTTCTAAGAGTTGCTTGTAAAATAGAAAGAGAAAATATTCAGAATTAGTTACTGAATCAGTAACAGAATTAGTAACTGAATCCTAACTCTAATGCTCAGCAGTTGCAATTCTTTAGTCAGGCCAAGTAATCACTAAGTTTAAGTTTCATCATCATTAGTATGAAAATGACAGTGCCTGTCTCATCAAATTATATGTTAAATGATTTTCTTCTACAGTTAAATATCTTTAGCATCTCATTGATTCACCGTTCTAAAGTTGGCAACATATTAATAGTAGGTAGTACATCCATTTTTTATTTTTTAGATTATAAGCCAAGCTATGGAATCTAACTAGAGAAATTTTCATGCTTGGACAATTACTGAATTAATCCAGGCAATATAACGAGTATTCAGGAATATTTCAATGTTTAATGATAAATTGTAACAGATGTTTAAAAAGGGTCACCTACCCACTTCTCTTAATGATGCCTGCATTCTCTTGCCATTGCACTAGTCTACAGCTCTGTAAATTGTAAATAGCCCAGAGAAACACACATGATACTTGTTTATAGACAGGTACATTTTTTTCCAGAGACAACTGATTTGCTCTGTAGTGGAAAGGCAGTTTTGTATCTATTATCAGTTTATTTGTGAATTCCTGATTTATAATATTGTGATTCTTTGAATTATCTTTTGTAACATTTATAGCATCTTAATGAATAAAATAAGTAAAATCTTTTACATGTGCACATTTTATATAAGTACAAAGTTCATATGTACATATATAGAGAAAGTGAAAGTCGCTCAGTCATGTCTGACTCTTTGTGACCCCATGGACAATACAATCCATGGAATTCTCCAGGCCAGAATACTGCAGTGGGTAGCCTTTCCCTTCTCCAGGGGATCTTCCCAACCCAGGGATTTAACCCAGATGTCCTGTATTATAGGTGGATTCTTTATCAGCTGAGCCACCAGGGAAGCCCATATATATGTATATCTATATATAGACATACATATATATACATTTTATGTCATATATAATGTGTATATATATATATATATATCATGCATATATAATTCTTCCTTAACAACCTACATCACACACAGCTCCTACAAGTTCAGCATTTGCATAATGTCTGATTTGAATATATTTTCATTTTCATTTTATATACTCTATCCCAGATTATGATCTAACCACATTACCAAAATCTTATCCTCCTGTTTTTTCTCAATTTGTTCCAGATTTTTAATAAAAGTGAATGTCTTTTGAAACTTTTCGTACATTTAGAATTAATAGGCATAATGCAACTATTTACCAAGCTATTCTTTGGGTATAGAAAATCAACTATGTATACAATTATGATTGAGGATTCTGGATTACTTAATGTCTATTTTTCTACATTTGTTCTGTTAGCTAAATTAACAGCTTCCCAGGTCACTTGAGTAGTAAGGAATCTGTCTGCCAATGCAGGAGATGAAAGAGATAAATTAGAGTAAATGTGAAAATCTGGCATGGATACATTGCCATCTTATAATTTTCAAAGTGCTTTCTCATCTAACTTAATTCTCACAGCTCTTTAAAATATGTTGGCCACCTCTACTGAAGAGGAACTGATGATTTCAACCCAGTTAACAATCCAGGATTGCATAACTTTGCAATCAAAGAGTCAGGGCCAGAGTTTGGACATTCTGGATCACTGGGCACTCTTCAATAGATACTACCTCCCCAGAAATGGAAATGTTAGAGACAGTGTTACTTAAAAGATTAGCATAACCAAGACAGTTATTCCTCAAAACTTAATGTGCTGAATTGGATATAGGGCTATCAGCTTAAAGCTAGCATAAATCTTGATTTAGAGTTTGTGCTCCAACAGGTTTACATCTTTTGACACAGTATCAGAGAAGATGTGCTGTGGTGGTTGAACGCTTGGACGACAGAGCCAGTGTGTCTGGCTCTTCCACCTCATATTTGTATGACTTCAGCAAAATTTCAACAACTATATGATTTCATTTTCTGATATGTACATTACGTATTATAGTGACACTTGTCTACAGGGTAATGATGAGGATTAAATGAGCTAATATGTGTATTTTCAACAGTGTTTTTCACACAGCGAATATTCAATGTGTGATGTGTGTGTGCTTAGTGTGTCCACCTCTTTGCAACCCCATGGATTTTAGCCCATGAAGCTCCTCTGTCCATGGAATTTTCCAGGCAATAATGCTGGAGTGGGTTGCCACTTCCTCCTCCAGGGGATCTTCCCAACCCAGGGATCAAACTCAAATTTCTTCTGCCCCCTGCATTGACAGGTGGATGCTATACCACTGCGCCACCTTGGAAGCTAATATTATTAAGCTATTGAGGCAAGTTTGAACTTCTTGAGAAATTAATATTTATTATTTTATTATCAACCAGGATTCCTTTTTCCTCTAAGCAAAGGGTTAAGCAAAGAAGGGAAGCATCATTGATCTAATAGTTAATTCATTGGAATTATACTTTTATGAAATACAGATGGCTTCCTCCTTAGAAAATATTAACTCTTCTTGAATGATAGCCCATCTGCTTTGTTCTGCAAACATAGAGACAAGACTGTCTATTGACTAAGGAGTGAGCAATTGCCACTCTCTGAAGGCAAGAAAAAATACAATTATATCTTTTCTGAGCTATTGTTTCTTTTGTAATAATGAAAAATGACTATTCAAAGGTGAAAGTGAAAGTGAAGTGGTGTCTGACTCTTTGAGACCCTATGGACCGTAGCCTACCAGGCTGCTCCATCCGTAGGATTCTCCAGGCAAGAGTACTGGAGTGGGTTGCCATTTTCTTCTCCAGGGGATCTTCCCAAACCAGGGATCAACTCGGGGTCTCCTGCATTGTAGGTGGAGACATCAAATAAAGAGACTCATCTTTAGGGACAACGTTTAAATAAGCTTGAGGCTTTGACCATGAGAAACAAACACTTCTTTGCGAGGTGTTTTTCTGCGAAACCTCGTATTTCTATTCACAGATGTACAGGACCTGAAGAGAACAATTTATATAGAGAACATTAAGTGTAATAATATTTCAAGTTTATTACACACTTCAAGTCTGAAAGAAAATTTCAAGATTCAAAAAAGAAATATAAAAGCTAAATAGAACAAATGGAAAGGGAAAATAATACAGGAAATAAAAAACAGACACCATTTAGGAGCCAACTACTATGTTTCTATGTACTTGGCAGGTGAGCAGGAAAACAGGATTTTGGAAGAGTTTAGCAAAATTCTATTAGCAAAATATCTATTCTTGCAGGAATTTCTCTTTGTTGATACTAGTCACTACTTAATTTTTTTTCTACTCCCTTAAAAACATTCTTCTAACCTCACCCCTGTGCTGTTACGTGGGTGTTGATAATTGATGCCATCAATGCAATACTGTAAGAGGAGATGGACAATATAATAAACAGATTGAGTCAGCCTTAATGGATATGTACATGCTTTAAAAAGAAATAATAGGTGATTAGAACAGTGTTAACATTTAGATTCTTTTTTTTTTAATTTAATTTTATTTTTAAACTTTACATAACTGTATTAGTTTTGCCAAATATCAAAATGAATCCGCCACAGGTATACATGTGTTCCCCATCCTGAACCCTCCTCCCTCCTCCCTCCCCATACCATCCCTCTGGGTTGTCCCAGTGCACCAGCCCCAAGCATCCAGTATCGTGCATCGAACCTGGACTGGCAACTCGTTTCATACATGATATTTTACATGTTTCAATGCCATTCTCCCAAATCTTCCCACCCTCTCCCTCTCCCACAGAGTCCATAAGACTGTTCTATACATCAGTGTCTCTTTTGCTGTCTCGTACAGCAATGGTTGTTGTTACCATCTTTCTAAATTCCATATATGTGCGTTAGTATACTGTATTGGTGTTTTTCTTTCTGGCTTACTTCACTCTGTATAATAGGCTCCAGTTTCATCCACCTCATTAGAACTGATTCAAATGTATGATTGAGACCCCCCGCCGCGGGTCCCAGCAGCTCGGGCGGCGGGAGGAGCGGCAGCGGTCAGGCTACCCCGCTTCGCGAAGGCTCTCGGCGCGCCGCGGCCCTTAGGCACCCGGCTCTCGCCCGCCCCGTCGCCACGATGCCCAAGAGGAAGGTCAGCTCCGCCGAGGGGGCAGCGAAGGAGGAGCCCAAGAGGTGGTCGGCGAGGTTGTCAGCTAAACCGGCTCCTGTAAAAGTGGAAACGAAGCCAAAAAAGGCGGCGGGAAAGGATAAATCTTCAGACAAAAAAGTGCAAACAAAAGGGAAAAGAGGAGCAAAGGGAAAACAGGCGGAAGTGGCCAACCAGGAGACTAAAGAAGACTTACCTGCAGAAAATGGAGAGACTAAAAACGAGGAGAGCCCAGCCTCTGATGAAGCAGAAGAGAAAGAAGCCAAGTCTGATTAATAACCACACACCGAGTTCCTGTCAGTGGTCCCTGTTTCCCTTCTTGTACAATCCAGAGGAATATTTTTATCAACTATTTTGTAAATGCAAGTTTTTTAGTAGCTCTAGAAACATTTTTAAAAAGGAGGGAATCCCACCTCATCCCATTTTTTAAGTGTAAATGCTTTTTTTTAAGAGGTGAAATCATTTGCTGGTTGTTTATTTTTTGGTACAACCAGAAAATAGTGGGATATTGGAAACGGGAGGCTTTGATTGTCTTGGGTGTCAGCTTAACATTCCATAGATGGGGGTAGCTTTTATATCCTGTAACACAAAACCATACTAAATGACAGTTGGAGTCAGTTGTGCATTTAATGTCTTGAACACTTTAAATTACTTCTCTTCCCATATTGTTTTGGTAGAATTATTTCCTACAGCAAACCACTTTTTGATCTTGGCTCTCCTGGTCAGAATTTTGTGCACTATACTATAACATCTTTGGTCGTGGTAGTCCAGTTTTCCTAGTAACTTGGTTAATGTGCTGTGAACGATTGACAGTTTGGGTATGTAGTGTATATGATATTAAATTGTGAATCAGTGGGACTTATGATGTAACAACGTATCAATATTTGAAGATATTGGTACTTGATATCCTGTTAAGAAAAGTTTGCTCCAAATTTTAAGCTGGAAAGTCACTGGAATAACTGTTAAGAATAATAACTACATGATATTTTAGATTTTTGGTACATATGTGAAGAATTGTGTACAAATGGAAATGTCTGTGTAGTGATCCTCAAAACAACCAATAAAATCTCAGTTATAAAAGAAAAAAAAAAAACAAAAAAAAAACAAATGTATGATTGAGAAGATGCAAGAAAGGTTTAACAAGGACTTAGAAGAAATAAAAAAGAGTCAATATATAATGAATAATGCAATAAGTGAAATTTGAAACATTTAGATTCTTAATCAGAGTCCAATATAGTGAGAATTGTTTTAATATCATGTGTCAAATGTTTGGGCTTCTTTGCTGCTATTGTTTTTGTTAGACATACCTTGATCATTTAAAACTTGTGTTACTCGGGAATATTTATTATCAAACTATCAGTTTCTACCTGTAGAATAAGTGACAATGAACTTAAAAGAACGTAAAATCCCATCAAGTTCTAATCCCCTGGGATTAAGATAAGGTCACTATCTTTTTCATTCACCTTCTCTCTATACTGTGTCAGCAGTGGTTCATTTTTCACAGGAAAAGTCAATTTTGATACTTAAAAGAGAAAAATTGATCTACTGCATTATTTTTTAATAATCTGATTTGAATGGCCTTCTGTGTTCGTAGAAGAAATTTGTTCTTTCCTCAGGAAGACTGCTGTTCTCTAGGATAATTCAAGACCTTTTATATTTCTCTGAGGCTGTTGAGACTAGTTTTCTGATTGCACATCAGATCCCAGGAACACACACTGATACCCAATTCCCAGTGGGAATATTTACCTGCATAATTACACTTCTACTGAGAAATTGTTTAAACACAAAATTAAGTGATGTCATATGTTTTTCTACACATTAAGAATGTCTCAGGGAAACATATTATTATATTATGGCTCACAAAATGGTATGTTATTATATGTAAAATTGTATTATATATTTGCTATCTAATTTTATTTAGCCTGCTTAAAGCAATTTATCAAACAATTAACAGGCTATACTAGGATCGTGGAATAAACTGGTACAGCCTCAAATTCGGAGAAGGCGATGGCACCCCACTCCAGTACTCTTGCCTGGAAAATCCCATGGATGGAGGAGCCTGATAGGCTGCAGTCCATGGGGTCGCTAAGAGTCGGACACGACTGAGCAACTTCACTTTCAGTTTTTACATTCATGCATTGGAGAAGGAAATGGCAACCCACTCCAGTGTTCTTGCCTGGAGAATCCCAGGGAAGGGGGAGCCTGGTGGGCTGCTGTCTATGGGGTCACACAGAGTCGGACACGACTGAAGTGACTTAGCAGCTTAGCAGCCTTAAATTGGTGCAGTGATGCTCAGGCCAAAGCTGTGACAGCATCTTTGAGGAGGAAGAGCAGGAAGAGAAAGACTCTGAGTTCGGGAGCTTCTGATGATTCAGTGACAATGGACTCTCCCACAGGAGTGCTTTCTATTATATGTCAAATCTGGGAAACCAAGTGACAAATTTTGTGTTTCTTCTGAAAAAAAAAAAAAAAAAAAAGAAGAAGGGGGAAAACATGTTTATATTAACTTCAGAAAATTATAGGCATCAAACACTGTCTTTTTTTTTTTTTTGGCTTTATTTTTATTTTTATTGAACATGTTTTAAAATGCAATCATCAAATAATTCAAAATGTTCAATATTCCAGTGGATCTCACTGACTAAAAGATTAAAATTCAAGTATGAGCAGAAATCAATGTAATTCCTAACTTTAATCTATCACTAAATTGAGCTGATAAATTCAATTAGATATTTTGTTGGACCTTGAAACATAATCAGTGATCTAATTTAGAGCCTGATGGAGATGGACTCTTTCTTTGGGAAATGTCCTAAGTCTGCCAAAGTAGGGTGACAGCTTTTATGATCCTATATAATCCAAGCTAATTGTTTTATTCAGTTATCAGTCACATAAATTTGCAGTAGGTTTGTACAATTCCCTTGTTGGGGAGTATGACCCATCTCTTTGAAATTAGTGGCTCATAAGGACAGTTACCAGAGAAGGCGATGGCACCCCACTCCAGTACTCTTGCCTGGAAAATCCCATGGATGGAGGAGCCTGGTGGGCTGCAGTCCATGGGGTCACTAAGATCGGACACGACTGAGCGACTTCACTTTCACTTTTCACTTTCATGCATTGGAGAAGGAAATGGCAACCCACTTCAGTGTTCTTGCCTGGAGAATCCCAGGGACGGGGGAGCCTGGTGGGCTGCCGTCTATGGGGTCGCACAGAGTCGGACACGACTGAAGCGACTTAGCAGCAAGGACAGTTACATTTCGAATTGTGCAGAATATACAAAAGAGAATTTCAATATATGCTGAAGATTATCATCATTTTTACCTATCAAATTAACAAAGGGATTTAATTAATTACAATAGTAGTGGTCAGTGTCGATAAGGACTGAGAAAGCTGTAACTCTGGTATACATTTTTCTGGAAAGCCACTGGTAACATATTTCCCAAGTCTTAGCCTTGAAAACCATAAAAGCTATATGAGTTTTTAATGAGATTTTTTTTTTCTTGACAGTGAAAATGGGTCTCCCCGTCATGTCCAACTCTTTGTGACCCCCATGGGCTGTAGCCTGCCAGGCTCCTCTGTACATGGAATTCTCCAGGCAAGAATATAGGAGTGGGTAGCCATTCCTTTCTCCAGGAGATCTTCCCAACCCAGGGATTGAACTCAGGTCTCCCACATTGCAGGTGGACTTATTATTTGTTAGTTATTAAAAGAAATAATTTAATTACATTTTGATAAAATTGAGAAAAAACTATCTCCAAAGCTACAATGTAACATTGTTTAGAATTCTAACTATAGGGAAAGTTAACAGTAAAAAAATATAACTTTTTTTTTTAAAACTATGGGGCATCATATCTTGGGTAGAAAATTATCATGTTATTTAAAATTATGGTTTTGCATTTTTAAAAATATGGTTAATTAAAAAAAATAAAGATATCAAATTGCCCATGTAGTGTATATATGCAGATGTAAGTGAAGATGTATATGTAGAGGTATTAATGCACAGAGATTTCATATGTTATCACTCTCATTTGGCTACAACCCTAAAAAGATAACTCCTTTATCCATATTAAGAAAGGCAACTAAAGACTTCCCCAAGGTCTCTCATGTACTACAGGGCAGTTTCTATGTGAGTAGGATCTACCATTCGGACATTTTCCTGAGGAAAAAAACAAATGAAAATCGAGCAATTTTATTCTCTGCCCTCCTTCCTAGCAGCAGGAGAATTATACATGCTTTCATATATACAGTAATGAGATTGAGTCAAGTACTGGAAATCTTGGTATTCAGTATAACTGGTGTATTCTCCATGCACGCATGCCAAGTCACTCAGTCGTGTCCGACTCTTTGAGACCCCATGGACTGTGGCCCGTCAGGCTCCTCTGTTCATGGGGTTCTCCATGCAAGAATCCTGGAGAGGGTTGCCATGCCGTCCTCCAGGGGATCTTCCAGACCCTGCGATTGAACCCAAGTCTTTTACTTCTCTTGCACTGGCAGGTGGGTTCTTTACCACTAGTGCCACCTGGGAAGTGCATATTCTCCATACCTTGAACTAATTTCCTTAACATTGAAAATTCTCCAATTCTTTAAATTGAAAACATATCACTTTCAAACAACAAATCAAAGCAAAACAAAACAAAAACAAATTGTAGCAACAGTAGCAACAAAAATGGAGTGATTTGCCTACTTCAGAGTTAAAACAGAAAAACCAACTTGGAAAATTTCCTTCCTTAAGTTTTAGACTAATAAGAAGAAGCTGCTACTGCTACTGCTAAATCACCTCAGTCGTGTCCAACTCTGTGCGACCCCATAGAGGGCAGCCCACTAGGCTCCGCTGTCTCTGGGATTCTCCAGGCAAGAATACTGGAGTGGGTTGCCATTTCCTTCTCCAATCCAGGAAAGTGAAAAGTGAAAGTAAAGTCGCTCAGTCGTGTCGGACTCTTAGCGACCCCATGGACTGGAGCCTACCAAGCTCCTCCATCCATGGGATTTTCCAGGCAAGAGTACTGGAGTGGGGTGCCATTGCTTTCTCTGAAGAAGAAGCTAATCCATGATAAACCCATAGCTTCATCATTTTACTCCCTCTTTATTCTTAGTGATATTTCTTGTTCTAAAGTCTACTTTCTACTTTGTTTTATATCAATATATTCATGCATGAGATGCTTTCTGCCATTGTATATTTAACTCAATACATTATCATAATTAAGATTTCTTTAGAAGCAGTTTAAGTCACTCATTTTAGAGGCACATGAGTTTAAAAAATGAGTAACATCAATGTAAATTATACTCTACAGCAGCTATAGGAGTTACCAAAAATGAATTGAAATCTAAAGATAAATAATAGAAGAATATGGAATTTTACATCAGTATTTATTGAAGAGCATCAATGCCTGTAATGTTGCCATATTAAATATTTCTCTTGATTATGCCACACACTAATTTTTAAATCATGATCAGAGGACTTAAGTAATATGTATTTCCATTTTTTCAGAATAAGAATAAAGGAATTGTGTCCCTGAATCAATCAAAAAAATTAGTCATCCTTTGTCAAGATAGAGAAGAAACATGAAAATTTATGCCCTGAAAATGGATTGTTTATTACTGATTTGAGTCAAGATTAATATAACATTTCTGCTACTTTCCACTGATATTCTAGTTAATGTAAATATCAAGCAATGATTTATAGAAGAATATATTTTATTTATGAATATATAAAATAATATTGGTTATCACTACATATCAAAATGTTAACCAGAAAAAAGTGATTTACATAATTCATCTTTTTAAGTTTGAAATCATATAAGCATTTGAAATTACCCCATTGAACTGTTTTCAAGTTTTTACTTCATCCTCATGAAAATAGAATTATTTCTCTTAATATTTTTCTCAAAAGATTTGGAATTTCATTCAGACACAAAGATTATAGAACAGAAAACAGATGTGTAAGTAATTCTAGCAAAACTGATGAGGCAACAGATGAAAGAAAATATAAATATGATTGCTAATTTCAAATTAGATACATGTACCTATGAGGGTGAAAGTGAAAGTTGCTCAGTCATGTCCAAATCTTTGCAACCCCATGGACCACAGTTCATGGAATTCTCCAGGCCAGAATACTGGACTGAGTAGCCTTTCCCTTCTCCAGTGGATCTTCCCGACCCAGGAATCGAACCTGGATTTCCTGCTTTGCAGGTGGATTCTTTACCAACTGAGCTATCAGGGAAGCCCCTAAATATTACATTGCTTAGAGGAAAATGTAATCCTCCCTGATATATATGGTTATATAGATTAGATTATTTCTATGTTTAGATTATACTTAAAAATTAGAGCTATTTTAAAGCAATGTTCAAGTCCCAGGAAAGCTATTAGCTCTCAATTTTTACAGCAAATCTACTCAATTGTTTTATGGAGACTTTCTAGAGAGTCCTGTTAAAGAGAACTAAGATACAGGCTTGATCAAACTGCCATGTGAAGTAATAATATATGTATAATGATTGGTAAGTGATAGACAGACAACACAAAACATACAACACATATAAAGTATCTTTGTTTTGTTCTCAGTATTTCAAGAAGCAAGCTAATTTTCTTAAGCCTCTTCTAAATTCTTTCATTCTCTATACTGAAACTTTCTTCCAAAATAAGTTAGAATTGTAGCTTCAATGTATGCAAAATTTTATTTCTTCAAGCACCTAGCAAGATACCTTGTAGGCATATGACATGAAATAATAGCTTAAAATATGTTTGAATCATTGACTCTTGACCACAATGTTCTTTCAGTTCAGTTCAGTTCATTTCAGTCGCTCAGTCGTTTCCGACTGTTAGCAACCCCATGAAATGCAGCATACCAGGCCTCCCTGTTCATCACCAAATCCCGGAGTTTACTCAAACTCATGTCCATCAAGTCGGTGTTGCCATCCAGCCATCTCATCCTCTGTGGTCCCCTTCTCCTCCTGCCCTCAGTCCTTCCCAGCATCAGGGTCTTTTCCAATGAGTCAACTCTTCGCATGAGGTGGTCTAAGTATTGGAGTTTCAGCTTCAGCATCAGTCCCTCCAATGAACACCCAGGACTGATCTCCTTTAGAATGGACTGGTTGGATCTCCTTGCAGTCCAAGGGACTCTCAAGAGTCTTCTCCAACACCACAGTTCAAAAGCATCAATTCTTTGGCGCTCAGCTTTCTTCACAGTCCAACTCTCACTTTCAAGTAAAACTTTTGTCATTCTCTTTTATTTCTCTTTAAAAATCTGTCTATCCTTCAAGGCCAAGTAAAAGATGCATGATAGCCATAAATGATTTTGTACAGTCTCTTCCCACCAACTGTATTATGATATTAACTAACACCACTGGCTTGGGAGGTTCCTGAAAGTAAAACTATATCTTTCCCTGTCATCTATTCACTAAATTTAAAGTATAAAATTGGTCATTTATTTAAGACTACTTTTTAGTCATCAGGAAAAAAGTAATAACAGAACTAGAGTTTACAGCACACGTACAATATGTTTGATATATTATCTATATTCTTTTGTTCTATATACCACTTTATGAACAAAATAATATTAAACTGGTTTTGTAGATAATGACTGAGTCAGGTCAATCCATCTTCTCTGACTTAGTTAGTCAGAACTAGGTATAGTCTCCTGATCTAAAATTCATATTTTTTCCATTGTGGTTTTTGTTTTTCAAATCTAAAGTTATTTTTTAAGTGAATTTTTGACATAATCCATTCAAAATCAGAAAAGTGTTCTTTAATAACCAAAGTAAATATTTAGCAGTTGCATGCCTTCAATGTGAAAACAATTTTGTTTTCATTAGTTTGCTGACTGTGTCCTTGACCCCCTTATTTCTCAGACTGTAGATCAGGGGATTCAACATGGGGATGACCACCGTGTAAAACACAGACGCCACTTTGACTGTGTGCCTGGAGGGTGTGGAGCTGGGCACAGAGTAGAGGAAGAGGATGGCGCCGGGGAAGATGCCGATGGCGTCAGGCGGGAGGCGCGGGTGGAGGAGGCTTTGTGACGACCAGCAGCTGACTGCGTCTTTAGGTGGCGACAACAGTGAGCACGCAGGACGTGAGAGTGACGAGCAACGTGATCACCTCATTAAAGGTGGCAACAGGGAAAAGCAGCGGCTGGCTGAGAGAAGGATCAGAATAACAGAGGGACAGCAAGAAAGAAAGCTCACAGAAGTGATTGATTGTGTTGAAACTGTGAAAAGATAATTTGACAGCAGAACACGTGAGAGTCAAGGAGCAAGCTACTCCCCATGTATATGACGTGACCACTAACATGGCACAGAGTCTCTGGCACATGACGACTGTGTAGAGCAGAGGGTTGCAAATAGCCACGAAGCCGTCATAGGCCATCACAGCAAACAGAATTAATTCAGTCACCACAAGCGTGCAAACGAGAAAGAACTGCACCATACATCTCCCAAATGAAATGCTTAGTCTTCTGCAAGTAGGTTCACCAGCATCTTGGGAGCAATGATGGAAGAATAGCAGAAATCCACAAACAAGAGGTGGCTGAGAAAAAAGTACATGGGGGTGTGCAGTTTGGGGTTAACTTTGATGATGACCATCATCCCAAGGTTGCCTGCTATGCTGAAGTGGTAGATGGCCAGAAATACCAGGAAGAGGGGGGCTTGCAGTTCTGGGTAGTCTGAGAACCCAAGAGGGCGAATGTGGCCCCAATGGTTATATTTCTCTTGGTCAGAGACATTCTTCCTGATGGACAGATCTGAACATCTGTCTTGGAAATAATATATTAGGAGAGTGACTGACACATCTATTTGCCATGAAGTGATGGGACCAGATGCCATGATCTTCATTTTCTGAATGTTGAGCTTTAAGCCAACTGTTTCACTTTCCACTTTCACTTTCATCAAGAGGCTTTTTAGTTCCTCTTCACTTTCTGCCATAAGGGTGGTATCATCAGCATATCTGAGGTTATTGATATTTCTTCCAGCAATCTTGATTCCAGCTTGTGCTTCTCCCAGCCCAGCATTTCTCATGATGTACTCTGCATATAAGTTAAATAAGCAGGGTGAAAATACAGTACTTGGATGCAATCTCAAAAACGACAGAATGATCTCTGTTCATTTCCAAAGCAAACCATTCAATATCACAGTAATCCAAGTCTATGCCCCAGCCAGTAACGCTGAAGAAGTTGAAGTTGAATGGTTCTATAAAGACCTACAAGACCTTTTAGAACTAACACCCCCAAAAGGCTCAATATACATAGTTTATATACCAGTTTTTATTCATCTATCTAATAAAAAAATAAATATAACTTATAATACGTGATAGTGAGAGAGAAAAGAATAAATAGTTCCAGGCCTCAAAGATTTCACTGAAACACACATAAAGGATCTTCCTAGTGCCAGTGAGTACCTACATGTTGTCAAAATGTAATCTCGGTACAATGTTGAGAGGTTAACAGTAATAACCATTGTTCAAACTTGAGGAAACTGAGAAATTAAGAAGTTTGTGTTACTTGTCAAATTAAAAAATAAGAGTCAAATTGCCTATCCCGGTTTTCATAAACTCCAGTGTAGTGCTTTCTAACGTTAGTATAGACACACAGAGAGATACTTCATTGAGCAAGTGAATTTAATGTAGAAATTTACATAAATCATAATGAAAGCACAAATAAAGTATCAGTGACACATATGAGCCAAGGTTGAAGGAAGAAATGAAGTTTAAACACATAAAGGAAGGATGAATAAAGGTCATTTCATCAAGACACAGAAAAGAAATGTACACAGAGGTTAGAAGTCCACCTATGAGTCACAGTAATAATTTAATGCATATTTTTAAAGTAAGCCAGAAGAGAGTAATTAAAAGTGAGAAAAGAGGCAAAAGTCAACAATGCTGCTATTCAAAACAAGGGTTATTAAATAATTGCATACATAGAGGTACCTGATGGTCTATAGTCTGTGGGGTCCCAAAAGATCTGAACCTAACTTAGTGACTAAACAACAACCAAGCAATACATACACATAAATAATATATAAATATATCTACATAATATGTAGGCATATACATTCATAAGCATACAGACATAGCTGGGAGATATTATAGGTTTGGTATATTCACTTTATTGTGATAAGGCAAATTAGGCTTCCCTGGCAGCTCAGACAGTAAAGAGTCTGCCTGCAGTACAGGAGACCCTGTTTCGATCCCTGGGTCAGGAAGATGCCCTGCAGAAGGAAACAGCTACCCACTCCAGTATTCTTGCCTGGAAAACCCCGTAGATGGAGGAGCCTGGCAGGCTACAGTCCATGGGGCCACAAAGAGTTGGACACGACTGAGCGATTTCACTTTCTCTTTCCAATAAGGCAAATATCATTAATAAAGCAGGTCAAACACATTTTCAGTGTGCATATGTCTAAGTATGCACACTGAAATATTGAGTCTAAGAAATGTACACATATTGGGACTTCCCTAGTGGTCCAGTGGTTAAGAATCCACTGTCCTTTTCAGGGGACCTGTTCTTGATCCCTTGGGGGGCAACTAAGATACCACATGCCACAGGGAACTAAACCCAAACACCGCAACTAGAGAAGTCTACATGCCACATAGAAGACCCAGCACAGCCAAAATAAAATAAAATAATTTAAAAACTTTATACAAATCAATAAAAACTAAAAAATATACATATTCTAGTTGAAAAATACTTTAGAATGCTAACCACCATCTAAACCTGCTATGCAGCATTTAAGATGACTTAGCCACTGGCAGCTGTAACTTGCACAAAGTCATAAATGAAATCATTGATAGAATGAGCTTATATGCTGCTCTTTGGTTTTTGCCATCTGGCCCTGTGTTAGGAAGAGCAGAGCCAATGACGGTGCAGGAGACCATGCTCCCTGCTCAATGCAGAGACGGTTTAATGGGTCTGCCTGGAGGATCTCTCCCAAGTCACTTCTTATCTGACTGCATAACTTCTCCTTCAACCAACAATGCTCAAAGGAGAGTCTGTTGTGTGTGCCCTGGAATATACCAAACATTCAAGAATTCCATGCAACTTCATTTTTCAGAAACAAGGATTCCTCTTATTCATTCATGTATTACCTGGTGAATTATCCCAATTAGAAAAGCAAAAACAAATTCCCAAAACTTAAAACATGAGTGCTGTGAAGTACTGCTTTCCAGAAAGCCTGACATTATTGTGTGTGTGTGTGTGTGTGTGTGTGTGTGTGTGTAATAAAGTTTTATTAAAGTATAAAGGAGATAGAGAAAGCTTCTGACATAAGCATCAGTTAATCAAGATTTTTCCAACCCTTGACATGACTTCTTGTTTCTCTCTGGTTTATATATCTTTTTTTCCTCAAAAAATAAGGACTTTACACAGGCATTTTAGACTATACAGTGATGTTTTGAAATTAGATATTAGTGGATTGATGATCATAATATATCTATTTAGTAACTATTTTTGTTGTTGTTCTTCGTATACCCTGAAAGTATTGCCAGTTTTAAAATTCATCTCCCTGAGGGAGAGAGTTCCATTACAGGAAGAATAAAAAGACATCTATAAAGAACAGCACGGGCAGTGATGTTTTATATCATCTGGGCAAAATGAACTCTCTGCTTATCTATTTATCTAAGTCTTAAAGGCAAGACAGGTTTTTTTTTTTAAGTAATTTAAATATAAACTTATAATTGAATTCTATTTAATGATTATTTTAATAAAATATATAATAAAATTATGAAGTTGTAAGTTTTTGATGAACTATATTTATACAAATAAGATACTATAATTTTATTAAAGTATTGTATCAAAAGATTCAAGGACATCAACAAGTTAAATTGCCTAAACTTTTTAATTGCACATTTTAATCAAGTTGCATTTAAGAAAAGCTGATATGCTTAGTTGCTATATGATAAGACTTGAAAATGTCTTTGTGGTAACATCAGAAATTAAGAATGTCAGTAGTTTTAAAGACAGCATAACAAGCTGCTCCAAAACACTAGTTTAAAAACCAAAACCAAAACCAAAAAACAGCTGCTTATTGCATGGATCACTATACATGAGTCAGTAATGTCAGTACCCTCATGTGATCTTGGCTGGTGTACTTACGTGTATTTTATCAGCTTTGCAGTCTCGGTGATCTAAGAAGGCCTCATACTCCAGTTGGGAGGTTGCTAAATGCTATTTCATGGAATAGGGGTGTAAGGCATATTGCTCATTATCCAATAGGCTGGCTTGTGCTTATTCACATGGCAGTTTTTCTAAGAGATTATGCAAATTCCAAGAGATTTTGAGAAAGCCACAGGGCCATCAGATGCTTGAAGATGGCACAATATCTCTTCAGCTACCTTTTATATCAGTCAAAGCTAGTCACAAAGTAGTCTACATTCAGAACATGGAGAGATTGATTCCACCGTTAATCAGAAGAGCAGAAAGGGGCGTGGATACCTGGATAACTGAAGAACTGGGATCATGTTGAAAACTACCATATTGGATAGCAAATCACCTTAAAAGATATAACTTCCAAAATTTTAGTCTTCAGCAAAATTAGAAGGCAATCTAACTTTAATGTATTACTTTCAAAAATTTGAGGAAAGATCATTGTGAGAAATTGGCTGAAATATTTATGTCATTCCTATTCCAGCACAAATTCTGACAGAGTCTATTCCCATTTCCATTTAATACTCTCATATATTACGAGTGTTTAGATCTTTTGACAGGTAGACATTGCAGAATTTATCTAGACATATTGAATAGAGAGAACAGTGTACAAATTATTCAAGAAAAAGTGAGCTATTAATGTTAGGTGAAGTAAAAGTTGCTCAGTTGTGTCCAACTCTTTGCGACCCCATGGAATTCTCCAGACCAGAACACTGGAAGACTGGTATTTCTGTTTTTCAATATTTATTCATTTGACTACACCAGACCTTAGTTGCAGCACATAGTCTTTCAGTTGAAGCACGAGGAATCCAGTTCCCTGACCAGAGATCAAAGCCAGGATCCCTGAATTGGGAGTGTAGATTCTTAGCCCCTGGACCACCAGAAAAGGCCCAAGATCTTGTATTTCTAATTTGCCAGATTGAATAGGTCTCAAGTACTGTTTTTTAAAAGCTAGGAGTTTAGTTGAGAGGGTTTCCCTGGTGGCTCAACTGGTAAAAAATCTGCATGCAATGTGGGATATCTGGGTTTGATCCCTGGGTTCGGAAGATTCCCTGGAGACAGGAAAGGCTACCCACTCCAGTATTCTGGCCTGGAGAATTCTATGGACTAGTCCATGGGGTCACAAAGAATTGGACACGACTGAGCAACTTTCACTTTCTTTAGTTGAGAAGGATACAGACATTTTATTCAGGAAAGAAAAAAAAAAACCTGATAATGTTTTTGATGTCTTCATAGGCAGAATAATAGCTTGAAATGCATGTTAGGCAGGTACTCACCATGTTTCCTTTTTGTATGTAAAATTTTCTGAGATCTAGTCTACCATTTTTAAGTCTCTGGTGGACTCTATCACTGGAGAAGGAAATGGCAACCCACTCCAGTATTCTTGCCTGGCAAATCCCATGGATAGAGGATCCTGGTAGACTAGAGTTCATGGGGTTGCAAAAGAATTGGACACAACTGAGTGACTGAACAACAATCATAGCTGGTTATGTTGCCACACTGGAGCTCTTTTGAAAACACATTCGGAATATAGACCATGTCTTATCAAATTTCATTCATGCCAAGTAACCTGCATATACAATATGCAAAAATATCCAAATATGCAAACACAGTATTTATTCAATTAAAAAAATTATTGTTGTATCATTGACTCAGTATTGCACTCTGACCTCCTTGTTTCTCAGGCTTTAGTCTCCTGGATAAGACTCCAATGTTGGAATATGTCTCCTAGAACTCTGTCTCTTCTGTTTTCCAAACCAGGGTACATAATATCTATTTTATAAAAGTATCTCTCTTAAGGAACTTAAGGTTCCTCTGAAACCTTCTATTATACTTATTGTTTTCTATCTTATACAATTTCTACTTTGTAGAGTGCCCTACTATCATCACTGAATTTTCATCCCTTGAAGGATGAACACTATGTCTTAACTGCTATTTGTACTTTTTGTAAGAGGAAACCATGTTATTATTGAGAGCCTAGTCTACCATAGGTATTAAAAAAGGAGGATGAAATTAACAATTATTAAGGTTACACAAGTATGCCACATGATATTTATGTCCTTTAATCTTTGTAATCAGATTATTTTGTCTAAAATTTTACATGAAAAAGACTTGAAAGATTGCTAACTTTTTTTCCAGTAAGTAAGAGAGAAAGTCAAGTTTAGTATGGTTAAGCAAAACACATGTACTTTCTATTTTATGTATTAACACTTCATTAATAATAAATTTCTTTTTATCAACCAACCTTTGCAGACACAGTTTATTTACATATCAAGGGCAAAATCTTCCAGAATAATGTTTAGTACGAAAATATTTTAGAGTCCATGATGTTGGAGACTGTCTTTGACACCCTTATTTCTCAGACTGTAGATCGGGGGATTCAACATGGGGATGACCACTGTGTAAACACAGATGCCACTTTGATTGTGTGCCTGGAGAGTGTGGAGCTGGGCACAGAGTAGAGGAAGAGGATGGTGCCGGGGAAGATGCTGATGGCGGTCAGGTGGGAGGCGCAGGTGGAGAAGGCTTTGCGGCCACCACAGGCTGAAGGCATCTTGAGGATGGTGACGACAATAAACACATAAGACAGGAGAATGATGAGAATGTGCTGACCTCATTAAAGGTGGAGAAAATGAAAAGCAGCAACTGGTTGAGATAAGTATCAGATAAAGAGAGGGAAAGCAGGTAAGAGAACTCACAGAAGAAGTGAGTTGATTGTGTCAAAACCTCAAAATGATAATTTGATAACAGTACAGGTGAGTATCAAGGAGCAAGCTACTCCCCAAGCATAAGATTCAACCACTAACATGGCACAGAGTCTCGGGAACATGGCCACCATGTAGAGCAGAGGGTTGCAGATGGCCACGAAGTGGTCTTAGGCCATCACAGCTAATAAAAAGGACTCAGTCACCACAATGGTACAAACAAAAAAGAATTGTATTACACAACCTACAACTGAAATGGTTCTGTCTTCTACCATGAGGTTCACCATGGTCTTGGGAGCAACAAAGGAGGAATAAGAAAAGTCCATGAAGGGGAGGTGGCTGAGGAAAAAGTACATAGGGGTGTGCAGTTTGGGGTTAATTTTGATGGTTGGAATCATACCAAGATTCCCTGCCATAGTGACACTGTAGATGGTAAAGAATGTCAAGAAGAGGGGGACTTGCAACTCTGGGTAATCGGAGAAGCCCAGGAGAGTGAACACGGCCCCACTTTTATTTCTCTCTGATAGAAACATGGCTTCTGTTTGTCAGAATCTGAATCAGTCCTAGAAAGAAAAATATTAAGGGAAATAAGGATGTAAGACACTTGGTTAACTATTCCTTTCCAAAGCTGGAAGAGGAAGCAAAGTGTCTCTTTTAGAACCTCTCTCTGTGTTTCTTACTCACGATTGCTAAATCTCTAAAATTTAAAAAAGATAACCATTTAAACTTTTCTTTAAATAGCACAGTACCATTATTGAACTTTTTAGTTTGAATTATAATTTCAACATTTAGAGATAATATGAAATCAAAAGATTTGGGAGTTATTTTAAGTGAAATCCTTCTATAACACTTTTAGGTCCTCTTGAACATTATAAATTCATAAAAGATTAGCCTAGCCTAGTACCATAACAGATTATTTCAGTCCTAAAACTAGCAGCAGAAATGAGAAAATTTTAAATTACACTTTGCATCACATGTTCACAATGTGACACTAAGAATGACCCCTCTAACAGTTTACATCTGTACCTTTATTGTTAATTCCACATGATACTTTAACATTTACTTTTGTTTCTGACTCAGTAAATCTATTGTCAAAATAAACCTTAGTTAATTTTTTTCAGATAGTGTTCTTCTCAACCCAGGGAGCCCTAATTATCCCACCTCATTGCTTGTGGAATAATAACACTGAACAAATAATAAGGATAATACAGTCTATGTCTTTATCAAAGACACGACAAAGCAGAAGACAGAGATCCTTGACTTTCCCTCTAAGAGGCAAATAAGGATCAATCTACATGTCTGTGACTGGAATCTTGATCCGGACTCCCGGAAATTTTCCATTTGTCTAAACGAGAATCTATGTTCAATGTCTTAGTACTAAGATACTCCATTTACTCATAATCATGTTCCAATTTGTGACAAACTAGTGATCTTAAACCTATGGGAAATTGTCCAATGAAAATGTACATATCAGAGAGCTATACTAGAAGGCAGCAGCAGGTGAGATGACAAAGGAAGTTGAGAAAAATGTAACTAACTCTACTAAAGATTCTAACTTAGAAATGCCCATAAATAAAGACATTTATTCTGTCCCTATATTACCTGTAAAAGAGAAAGATCAAACATTTAAGGTAGTACTTCAGTGTGATATTTCATGAGAAAATGCTAATAGAAAAGAATTGTATTTCTCTAATTGGTGACCAATGACTTCTCAAGGGATAGTGATAAAGAATCCACCTGCCAATGTAGGAGATGCAAGAGATGCAGGTTCAATCCCTGGGTTGGGAAGATCCTCTGGTGGAGGAAATGGCAACCCACTCCAGTATCCTTGAGAGGAAAATTATGTGGACAGAGTCGGGTTGGCTATATAGTCCATGAAGTCACAAAGAATAGGACACAACTGAGTGACTCAGCACACATGCATGCATAATTGGTGACCTACACCTCTTAGACCCTACCATACCAGGACTTTTCTCTATCATTTCCGATAAGGTTGTCTCTAGTCCCATAACTCAAGAAATAGATTTTATATGGCTCAGCAGTGATGTCATATCATAGGCAAAACTGAGACACTCAAGATCCCTATATCTTCCTATACTCATAAATTTGAGTATAAATTTTAAAAAGACAATCTATCACAAAGCTAGACATTCTAAATATAGCTGATTTGTCTAAGCCCCTTGAAAATTAATATTAAACTAATGTTTTATTTCATCCAATGGATTTTGTGACCCAAATGTTATTTTTAAATTGCTGGTGAGTTTCTTTGGATTTAGGAAATATGACAGCTAATATCTTTCCTATATCTTTCTTCTCTATTTTGTTTAATTTTTGCTCTCAAGGCTGGTTTACATACCTAATTAAAAATAGTGCCTTTTACTTTTCTTTCACTAGCATTTGTTTAATCTCTGCTTATTTTTTTATTAAATATTTGTCTTTATTTCAATTTGACTACTCCTTCAAAAGTTTGTAGACACCAGATAATGCACCTCTCACAGATTCTCAGAGCTCTTCTTACCCTCCATTCCAGGCACTTGTTTGTGTTCAGTCACTCCATTGCTTCAGACTCTTGTGAACCCATGGACTGCATGTAGCTCACCAGACTCCTTTGCCCGTGGAATTTTTTCCAGGCAAGAATACTGAAGTGGGTTACCATTTCCTACTCCAGGGATGTTCCTAAACCAGGGATCAAACCTGAGTCTCTTGCATCTCTTGCACTGGCAGCAGATTCTTTACCACTGTTCCACCGGGGAAGCCTTGTTGTTTTAAGGGCTCAGCTGAGCCAGTTCTCACACAAAGCTCTGTAGGCTGAGTCCACTTCCTCTTCCTTTACAGTTCAGATTGGTAACTTTCACAATGACTCAGTATTACTCAAGGACTCTCTATGTCTAAATGGTAAATTTTCCCTCACACTGTTTTTCTAATACCCTACTTAGAAAATAATATTAATTTTTGTTTAGAATCTTATTTTTGAATTTAATTTTGGTTGGAAGGGATATATACAGATATACCTGCTCCCTTCTGAGCCTCCCCCTCCCTCCCATGCCTTCTCCTAGGTCATCACAGAGTGCCAGGCTGAGCTCTTGTGTTTCACAGCAGCTTCCCATGATACCTGCTGATGGGTGAAAGTAGAATCTCTCCTGGTTGGGAGTGATGGATATAGCCTTATATCTAAAGTCACAACCTATGGGGCAGAAACCCTAGAGACTGTCTGTTTCCTCATTCTCTTAAAGCCTTGAAATGATTAAAATTAATCACAATTCTCTGATGTAATTCTTTTTTGTGTTCTATAAAACCTGGAGCAGCATTAGGGACATTTCACATGAACATTTGTAGGTTAAAATCACTTCTCTCAGACCCTTCCTCACACTGATACTTTTTTACAGTTATAAATTATGTAATTATAGATGAAATCATTATTAAATATTAATTTAAGGACTATAACATGCCAGGCATAACCTTGTTCCTCCATAATTTTACTCTAACATATGGAAGAAGTATGAAGGTCCAGCATTTAGATCATCATAATTCATTGAGAGTTAAAGCAGAGATATTTACTAAGTTTAATATTTAGTTTGGACAATGAACTGATCCCTTTAAAATAACTGTTCTGTTCGATTGCACCACCACATCCATTCCATTAATTACTTCTGTTTATTGAATTATTGAAATAACACATATTCATTGTAGAAACCAAGGACTATAGAATTTAAATAAGGAAAATTAACACAGTAGAAATAATTCAAGTCCATTTCAAATCTCACAGTCAAGTTTAGTAAATATGACCAACATTACCTGAAGTAAAAGATAAAGGTGAGCATCTCCAGTGGTGCAGTGTGGGCATCATTTATCCCCTGAAATGATGTGATGAGAAACTTCATCTCTGTGACATTCTTTCCACAGAATCTATTATCTCATCTTACTATAAGAAAATTATTAAGCAAACCCATATCTGCAAGCATTCTACAGGATACCTCATCCATACTCCTTAAAATTATTGAAGCCAAAGGGGGAAAAAAAAAAAAAAGGAAAGAGTCAAAATTTGTCACGATCAGACATTAGGGAGACATGGTGACAGTACAGTGTGGTACCTGGATTGGGTCCAAGAAAACAAAGGGAATTAAAGGGAAAAGCTGATGGAATCCAAGTAAAATTTAGATTTTAGTGATCATATTGTACTAATATTTATTTTTATTTTATTGTGGTAAGAACATTTCACATAGGACCTACCAAATTAAGATATTTTAAATGTACAATACAGTATTGTTGACTACCAATATGATTTTTGTACAGTATATCTCTAGAACCCATTTAACTTGCTTAATTGATATTTTATGTCCATTGATTTGTAACTTCCTGTTTCCTCTCCTCTTGCCTCTGACATCTATCACTCCACTTTTTGACTCCATGAACATATAAGTGGAGTTATACAGTATTTGTCTTTCTGTGACTGACATATTTCACTAAGCATACTGTCATCCATGTGGTAATTTACTGCATAATTTCTTTTTTTTTTTAATGCCATTTTTATGTACATGCCACATTTTCTTGATCCACTTTTTGGTCCATAGACATTTAGGTTATTTCTAATCTTTGTTATTGTGAATAGCTCTGCAATGAACAAGGGAATGCTAATCTCTTTTAAATCATCATTTTAATTCTTTTGAATTAAATAAATATTTGAATTAAATAAATAAATATTCAGAAGCAGAGTTACTGGATTATCAGAGCATATATTTAATTTTTATACTATGAAAGGTCATCATACTATTTTCACAAGTATATTTAAGTAACAATCAGAAGGCATTTTTTCCATGCCAGTTCTCACTATCATAATTCTTTATCAGTGATTTTTTTCAGAGATTTTCAATTCTGACTCTATTGATATTTTGGACTGGATTATTCTTTTTATGGGACCTATCCTGTGCAGCTTCTCTGGCCTCTGTCCACTAGATGATAGTACCTTCACCCCTGGCCCCTGCATTATGACACCAAAAATGCCTCCAGATATTGTCTATTGTCCCCTTGGGAGGTGAGGGGGAGTGAATAAACCACTGACCATCTTTTACTCGATTCTGGTAGATTTTCATGTCCTTCTAGTTAACTTATATGCAATTAAATATCTATTTCCTTATCTCCCAAATATTATTATATAAGCCACGTGTATTATCGTCAATCCTGGGAAGCGTGGTATCTAAAATGTTTATCCTTACAATTTCTTCCCATTGTTTTTGCTTGTGGTCTTGCGAGTCAGCACTTGTTTTTCCATGCCAGGCCAATTGGTGTAAAGAACAGTGCAGGAATGGTGAAGAGGAGCTACCCCACGTCCGAGGTCAGGGGCGGCAGCCGAGAGGAGCTACCCCACGCCTGAGGCCAGGGGCTGCGGCAGGGAGGAGCACCCCCACCTCCAAGGAGCGGTGGCTGCGCTGGTGCAGGAGGGCCTAGCTATTCCATGTTCAAGGTCAGAAGGGGCGGTGGTGAGAAGATACCCCTCGTCCAAGGTAAGGAGCAGCGGCTGGGCTTTGCTGGAGCAGACGTGAAGAGATATCCCACGTCCAAGGTAAGAGAAACCCAAGTAAGACAGTAGGTGTTGCAAGAGGGCATCAGAGGGCAGACACACTGAAACCATATTCACAGAAAACTACTCAATCTAATCACACTAGGACCACAGCCTTGTCTAACTCAATGAAACTAAGCCATGCCCGTGGGGCCACCCAAGACGGGCGGGTCATTGTGGAGAGGTCTGACAGAATGTGGTCCACTGGAGAAGGGAATGGCAAACCACTTCAGTATTCTTGCCTTGAGAACCCCATGAACAGTATGAAAAGGGAAAATGATAGGATGCTGAAAGGGGAACTCCCCAGGTCAGTAGGTGCCCAATATGCTACTGGAGATCAGTGGAGAAATAACTCCAGAAAGAATGAAGGGATGGAGCCAAAGCAAAAACAATACCCAGTTGTGGATGTGACTGGTGATAGAAGCAAGGTCCGATGCTGTAAAGAGCAATATTGCATAGGAACCTGGAATGTCAGGTCCATGAATCAAGGCAAATTGGAAGTGGTCAAACAAGAGATGGCAGGAGTGAACGTTGACATTCTAGGAATCAGAGAACTAAAATGGACTGGAATGGGTGAATTTAACTCAGATGATCATTATATCTACTACTGCGGGTAGGAATCCCTCAGAAGAAATGAAGTAGCCATTATGGTCAACAAGAGTTCGAAATGCAGCACTTGGGTGCTATCTCAAAAACGACAGAATGATCTCTGTTCGTTTCCAAGGCAAACCATTCAATATCACAGTAATCCAAGTCTATGCCCCAACCAGTAACGCTGAAGAAGCTGAAGTTGAACGGTTCTAGGAAGACCTACAAGACTTTTTAGAACTAACACCCCAAAAAGATATCCTTTTCATTATAGGAGACTTCAATGTAAAAGTAGGAAGTCAAGAAACACCTGGAGTAACAGGCAAATTTGGCCTTGGAATACGGAATGAAGCAGGGCAAAGACTAATAGAGTTTTGCCAAGAAAACGCACTGGTCATAGCAAACACCCTCTTCCAACAACACAAGGGAAGACTCTACACATGGACATCACCAGATGGTCAACACCAAAATCAGATTGATGATATTCTTTGCAGCCAAAGATGGAGAAGCTCTATACAGTCAACAAAAACAAGACTGGGAGTTGACTGTGGCTCAGATCATGAACTCCTTATTGCCAAATTCAGACTGAAATTGAATTGAAAGTAGGGAAAATCACTAGACCATTCAGGTATGACCTAAATCAAATCCCTTATGATTATATAGTGGAAGTGAAAAGTGGATTTAAGGGACTAGATCTGATAGATAGAGTGCCTGATGAACTATGGACTGAGGTTTGTGACATTGTACAGGAGACAGGGATCAAGACCATCCCCATGGAAAAGAAATGCAAACAAGCAAAATGGCTGTCTGGGGAGGCCTTACAAATAGCTGTGAAAAGAAGAGAAGTAAAAAGCAAAGGAGAAAAGGAAAGATATAAGCATCTGAATGTAGAGTTCCAAAGAATAGCAAGAAGAGATAAGAAAGCCTTCCTCAGTGATCAATGCAAAGAAATAGACAAAAACAACAGAATGGGAAAGACTAGAGATCTCTTCAAGAAAATTAGAGGTACCAAGGGAACATTTCATGCAAAGATGGGCTTGATAAAAGACAGAAATGGTATGGGCCTAACAGAAGCAGAAGATATTAAGGAGAGGTGGCAAGAATACACAGAAGAACTGTACAAAAAAGATCTTCACGACCCAGATAATCACGATGGTGTGATCACTGACCTAGAGCCAGATATCCTGGAATGTGAAGTCAAGTGGGCTTTAGAAAGCATCACTATGAACAAAGCTAGTGGAGGTGATGGAATTCCAGTTAAGCTATTCCGAATCCTGAAAGATGATGCTGTGAAAGTGCTGAAATGAATATGCCAGCAAATTTGGAAAACTCAGCAGTGGCCACAGGACGGGAAAAGATCAGTTTTCATTCCAATCCCAAAGAAAGGCAATGCCAAAGAATGCTCAAACTACCGCACAATTGCACTCATCTCATATGCTAGTAAAGTAATGCTCAAAATTCTCCAAGCCAGGCTTCAGCAATATGTGAACCGTGAACTTCCAGATGTTCAAGCTGGTTTTAGAAAAGGCAGAGGAACCAGAGATCAAATTGCCAACATCTGCTGGATCATCAAAAAAGCAAGAGAGTTTCAGAAAAACATCTATTTCTGCTTTATTGACTATGCCAAAGCCTTTGATTGTGTGGATCACAACAAACTGTGGAAAATTCTGAAAGAGATGGGAATACCAGACCAGTTGACCTGCGTCTTGAGAAATCTGTATGCAGGTCAGGAAGCAACAGTTAGAACCGGACATGGAACAACAGACTGGTTCCAAATAGGAAAAGGAGTTTGTCAAGGCTGTATATTGTCACCCTGCTATTTAACTTCTATGCAGAGTACATCATGAGAAACGCTGGGCTGGAAGAAGCACAAGCTGGAATCAAGATTGCTGGGAGAAATATCAATAACCTCAGATATACAGATGACACCACCCTTATGGCAGAAAGTGAAGAGGAACTAAAAAGCCTCTTGATGAAAGTAAAACAGGAGAGTGAGACAGTTGGCTTAAAACTCAACATTCAGAAAACTAAGATCATGGCATCTGGTCCCATCACTTCATGGGAAGTAGATGGGGAAACAGTGGAAACAGTGTCAGACTTTATTTTTTGGGGCTCCAAAATCACTGCAGATTGTGACTGCAGCCATGAAATTAAAAGATGCTTACTCCTTGGAAGAATAGTTATGACCAACCTAGATAGCATATTCAAAAGCAGAGACATTACTTTGCCAACAAATGTCCATCTAGTCAAGGCTATGGTTTTTCCAGTGGTCATGTATGGATGTGAGAGTTGGACTGTGAAGAAAGCTGAGAGCTGAAGAATTGATGCTTTTGAACTGTGGTGTTGGAGAAGACTCTTGAGAATCCCTTGGACTGCAAGGAGATCCAACCAGTCCATTCTGAAGGAGATCAGCCCTGGGATTTCTTTGGAGGGAATGATGCTAAAGCTGAAACTCCAGTACTTTGGCCACCTCATGCCAAGAGTTGACTCATTGGAAAAGACTCTGATGCTGGAAGGGATTGGGGGCAGGAGGAGAAGGGGATGACAGAGGATGAGATGGCTGTATGGCATCACTGACTCAATGGATGTGAGTCTGAGTGAACTCCGGGAGTTGGTGATGGACAGGGAGGCCTGGCATGCTGTGATTCATGGGGTCGCAAAGAGTCGGACACGACTGAGAGACTGAACTGAACTGAACTGAAGTGAAAATCTTATTTAGAGAAACCTTGTTGATTCTATTTCTCCAGAAGTTTCCTTTTAATTCTTTTAAATTCAATTTTGGTTAAATACCTGCCTATTCTACCTTGCACAGTTCTACCCCGAATGGCAGAAGCAGAGAGACATGCACCAAAGAGTCTCAGGGCCCCTCTGTCCTCACTCCCAGGAAACACTTGTTCAGGACACTGCTATGAAGGAGTTCAGCTAAGCCAGGCCCTTCTAAATATCTTTCAGGAAAATATGCACTTCTTGTTCCTGATATGTAATGTTTGCGGTGACTCAAAATTTCCCCAAGTGATTTCCCTCATGAAGAAATAACTGAAGCTAAGGTATCTATTAGATACCCTACATGGGACTGTGGAAAAGGCAGCCCCACGCCCCTGCCCTCCAGAGGACTTGTTGATTTACCTGGAAGGCCGAGTCCCATATGTCTCCTCCACTCTCTGTGGCACAAGGCCCTAGAGAGAATCCCTTTCCTTCCTCTTCAGAGGCTCAAAACAAGCAATTAAAGCTAATTATTGTTTTCTGATGCAATTTATATTTCTTGAAAACATGAGGAAAAATCAATAGCAGACTTAGAAACATTGTATATGAAAGTAAATCAAAAGTTTAACTGTCACCTTCTCACTAAGCCCCATTATCATTCCCAGAGACTCCAAAACTGTTGCATAATGACATCACAGCAAAAGTACGGAGAAGGCAATGGCACCCCACTCCAGTACTCTTGCCTGGAAAATCCCATGGACGTTGTTTTTGTCTATTTCTTTCCATTGTTCACTGAGGAAGGCTTTCTTATCTCTCCTTGCTATTCTTTGGAACTCTGCATTCAGATGGGTATATCTTTGCTTTTCTCCTTTGCCTTTAGCTTAACTTCTTTTTCAGCTATTTGTAAGGCCTCCTTAGACAGCCATTTTGCCTTTTTGCATTTCTTTTTTTGGGGATGGTCTTGATCACTGCCTTCTATACAATGTCAGGAACCTATGTCCATAGTTCTTCAGGCACTCTCTCTATCAGATCTACTCCCTTGAATCTGTTTGTCACTTCTACTGTATAATCATTAGGGATTTGATTTAGGTCATACCTGAATGGTCTCCAACTGTTTGAGACCCCATGGATGGTCATCTGCCAGGATCCTCTGTCCATGGTATTCTCCAGGCAAGAATACTGCAGTGGGTTGCCATTCCCCTCTCCAGGGCATTTTCCTGACCCAGGAATTTAACCCAGGTCTCCTGATTTGTAGGCAGATTCAGTGGTTTTCCCTACTTTCTTCAATTTAAGTCTGAATTTTGCAATAAGGAATTCATGATCTGAGCCACAGTCAGCTCCTGGTCTTGTTTTTGCTGTCTGTATAGAGCTTCTCCATCTTTGACTGCAAATAATATAACCAATCTGATTCAATATTGAGCATCTGGTGATGTCCATGTATACAGACATCCCTTGTGTTGTTGGAAGAAGGTGTTTGCTATGACCAGTGCATTCTCCTGGCAAAACTCTGTTAGCCTTTGCCCTGGTTCATTTTGTACTCCAAGGCCTATTACTATTCTGTTTTCCATCTCTTTAATTTTGTCATTTTGAAAGTGTTATATAAATGGAATCATATAGTATGTAACCCATAGCCTTTTGATACTGGCTTATTTTCACTCAGTATAATTCTTTTGCAATACCACCAAGTGTTGAGTGTATTGAAAGCTCAATTCTTTCCATTGCTGAATAGTATTCCATGGAGTGAATGCTCCATGTCTAAGGGCAAATAAGAAGCCCCAAGAAGATGATAGGAGGGGCAAAATCATGTTTAGAATCAAACCCCATACCCACCAGAGATGCTCAGATGGCTGAAACAAAGCCTTGTGCACACCAGGACCCAGAGACCCCACAGAAACTGAGCCAGACCTGCCAGAGTGTTTGAGTATCTCCTGCAGAGGCATGGGTCAGCAGTGGCCAGCTATGGGGACATGGGCTCTGGCTGCAGTAGACCTGGGTCATGCAGGGTGTGGCATAAGCCCTCTTGGAGGATATCACTATTTGTGCCACTATAGAGCCGCCAAGCAGGTGACCCACAAACCACACAGAACAATAATACCAAAGAAAGTCTTGCACTGTTAAAAAAGTTCTAGGACCCACAATATATTTCCCAACCTGGGGATCTGGCAAAGGGACTGAGAACTCCCAAGATATTCTCTTTGGAGGCCAGTGAGATTTGATTACAGAACTTCCACAGGACTGGGGAAACAGATTTGGAGTACATGTTTGTTTGTACAAAGTACAAAACTTTGTGCACACAAGGAGCCAAGAGATAGGAGCAGTGTCCCCACAAGAGACTGAGCTGTACTTACCTGTGAGTGTCCAGGGGTCTCTGGTGGAGGCATGGGTCAACTGTGGCCTGCTGCAGAGTCCAGGCACTGAATACAACAGTGTGTGCACAAGTCCTTGTGAAGGTCAGCATTACCACAATTACCCCCACCACAGTTTGCCTAGGCCAAACAACAGGGAGAGAACACAGCCCTGCCCATCAACAGAGAGTTGGATTAAAGATTTACTGAGCATGGCTCTGCCCATCAGAATAAGACCTAGTTTCTCCCACAGTCAGTCTCTCCCATCAGGAAGCTTCCAAAAGCCTCTTATCCTTATCCATCAGAGGGCAGACAGAATGAAAAACACAATCACAGAGAACTAACCAAACTGATTACATGGATCACAGCCTTGTCTAACCAGTCTTGTCTGATTCTTTGTGACCCCGTGGACTGTAGCCTACCAGGCTTCTCCGTCCATGGGATTCTCCAGGCAAGAATACTGGAGTGGGTTACCTTTTCCCTCTCCAGGGGATCTTCCCAATCCAGGGATAGAACCCAGGTTTCTTGCATTGGAGGCAGATTCTTTAACCTCTGAGTCACCAGGGAAGCCCTCAGTGAAACTATGAGTCATGCCATATAGGGCCACCCAAGACGGACGGGTCATGGAGGGTTCTGACAAAACGTAGTCCACTGGAGAAGGGAATGGCCAACCACTTCAGTATTCTTGCACTGAGAACCCCATAAACAGTATGAGAAAACTTATATCAGCACAGAAATTATGTGTATACCTATGGCTGATTCATATTGAGGTTTGACAAAAAACAGAAAAATTCTGTAAAGCAATTATTCTTCATTACAAAACAACAACAACAACTTAATGTATGTAAATAGTCACAGACCAAACTATGGTAGGGGTAATTGTGGTAATGGCAACCTCCTTCAAAAGGACTTGTGCACGCATTGTTGTATTCAGGGCCTCTGACCCCGCAGCAGGCCACTGTTGACCCATGCCTCCACCAGAGACTCCTGGACACTCACAGGTAAGTACAGCTCAGTCTCTTGTGGGGACACTGCTCCTATTTCCTGGCTTCTGATGCTCAAAAGGTTTTGTTTGTGCCCTTTAAGAGTCTGTTAGAGGAAGTCCTGTGGAAGTTCCATAATCAAATTACAGAATTGGGCAGTAAATAGTCCAAACCTGAAAGCAACCCAAATGTCCCTCAATGTATAAAGCAAATGTTAGAGCATTCACACCATGGAATATTATTCAGCAGTGGAAAGAAATGAGCTTTAGATACACTCAACACTTGACTAGATCACAATAGAATTAATACTGAGTGAAAATAGCCAGTATCAAAAGGCTATGGGTTACATACTATATGATTCCATTTATATAACACTTTCAAAATGACAAAATTAAGAGACGGAAAACAGAATAGTAACTGTCAGGGATTAGTAATGGGGAAAGGGATCTTTGTAGAGGTGGAACAATTGTGTATCTTTTTTTTTTTTTTTTTCCGGTTGGATTCATGACTTGCAGCATCTGTCTCTATCAGGGATTGAACCTGTGCCCTGGAAGTGAAAGCTCTGAGTCCTAACCACTGGACCACCAGGGAATTTCCAACTATTCTGTCTCTTGATTGTAGTGAGAGTTACACAAATCAGCACATGTGATAACACTGTATAGAACCACACACATAAACATGCATGCACATCCACTCATTCACATACACACACAAGTGCATGTGAAACCGGCAAAACTGAAAAAAGGCCTCTAAAAAATACCAATGCCAGTTTTCAGGTTTTAACATTGTACTATACTTCTGTAAGATGTTATCATTGGGGAAAACTGGGGAAAGGCTACACGGAACCTTTGTGTACTATGTATGATGTTTCTTGTGAATCTATAATTATTTCAAAATAAAAACTTAAAAGAAAAAAACAAATCAACAGGGCCCATTGGTCATCTGTTCCTTAATTTCCCCAAACAGGTACCTCCTTTGAATACCCAACATCGGCATATGGCCATCTGGTCCAGACACCCAGGAAAGAAGCTGACTTCAGTCTCTCCCCTCCCGCATCCAGTTAGGTACCACTTCCTAGCTCAGTCAACCCTGATAAAAATCTCAGGAGCAGATTTCCCCCTCTCTTATCACTGCCACTCCAGAGCCATATGACCACATCCATCCCTGTCAGTCTCAGCCACACCCAAATCCAATTTCAACCCTCCTGTGGGTCAACTTCACCAACACAGAATTCCTCACCCCAAATATTGTAATGTTTTCCACATCTGTGCCTTTCAGCAAACTTTCTCTCACCTGCTGAGAAAGTCCTCATATCCTCTCTCAAGCTTATAAGAACTTTTACAAATGGCTTCAAATCTTGCCTCATGATGAAGATTACTCCAGGTCCCCCAAGACCAAGTAATTGTCACCTCTTTAGCAACTGCCCTGTTCTTCCCACAGAATTCTGTCCTAGTGCTTGTCACCTTAACCTGTAAATATTTAGTTGTATGTTTGAAACCCACCTCCTAATTTTGCAATCATCTATCTGGTGGTTAGTTTCTCTCATCTTATTTGAATAAAAAATATGCATGTTGGACTTCCTGATGGTCTAGGGGTTAAGAATCCATCTGCCAATGCAGAAGACACAGGTTGGATCCCTGGTCTGGGAAGACTGCATATGCCATGGGGCAACTAAATGCACGAGCCACAACTACTGAAGCCCACGCACCCTGGAGCCTGTACTCTGCAACAAGAGAAGCTACTGCAATGGAGCCTGAGCACTGAAACTGGAGAGTAGCCCCTGCCTGCTGCAATTAGAAAAAGTCCATGCAAAGCAATGAAGACTCAGCACAGCCAAAGATTTAAAAATAATTAAAAAATTGAAACTATGCATGTTAGGTACATTATGAATGGAACAGCATTTTCTGTGTTGGACTGAGGAATTCTCAGCAATTTCAAGAAAAAAAATCCTTCTGTATTATTAAATGACTACTTAAATAGACCTTTAATACATCATACATTCCAGAGTTTATGGGTAGTCTCTATAGTACTTGTTGGCCTGTATTTCCTCTAAACTTGAAAACTAGCTTTTCAAGAGGTATATTCTTCATAGTCCACAGACTAAGATACCACAGTCCCACAAATCTTTCCTCCCCAGGTAAAATGAACAACTGGAATGTTGTTAAATGCCAAGGGCTAAGGGGAATTTGCAAAATGGTAGTCATGTACACACAGCAATGGTGAAAACAGACACACAGCAACGGAGACACAGACAATAGCTATGGTGAACATATACACACAGCAATAGCGGACAGGCCCATAGTGATGGTGGACACTGACATGCAGCAATCTCAAACTGAATGGCTATTCAGGGCCCCTGAAAATATCACAATCACGTATTGGCAAATCATTGTATATTGGTGAGTAAACAAAAAGTTCAGAACCAAATACAGATCTAGAAGCATTCAATTTCCTAAATAAGTTATCGACTGGGAAAAAAAAAAAAAAGCACAACCTAAAAGTTGAGAATTATGTTTCATTTGGGGACCTTACTGAGAACTATAGCCTGGGAGACAGCGTCTCAGAGAGCTATGAGGGAGAGAGCTCAAAGAGGTAAGGGATGAGCCAGGATGTATAGAAGTTTTTGCTGAAAAAACAAAACAAAAACATGTAGTCAAAGATTAAGATTACTGATAATCACAGATAAGCTGACATCTCAAGTTAATGATTATAGTTGCCTTTCTGTGTATGGGCAGATGCAAGAGTCTGGGCTCACTTGAAATCATTCCATTGATGTGCATATTAAAGGGGTCCTGTCTGGGGCCCTCATCCTGCTTCTCTCCACCCCAATCCCTTCAGGTACACCATCTGGGGCAGCTGCAGTGGCCAAGAGCCTAATGGCAAGCAACATTCTTTGTTTACTAAAATGGCAGGCAATATTTTTTGTCCAACGTTCAGTGAAGGAAAATATAGGAATTTTATATCCTTATAAAATTGACTATTCCTTTAATTGGCTAATTGCCCAGCTAAAAATTAGTTGTTGCAATCATGGGAGACAAGGAGGGGAGGGGTGGATGATGCATCCCTCAAGAAGAATGTTAAAACCATCAAATGCTATTCCTGTTCATGAATAATTACCTGTCAGGACTTTTCTTTGGTAGTAGCTAAAGCCCTTAGCAGGTACCTGCAACCATCAATACTTGATACCACTGAAATACCTCTGCCTTATTCACAAGAAAAAGCAGATGGTCTTCCACATAAACTATTACTTTCCTGTATCATCAGCAGAATGGTGGTGGTGGTGGTGTAGCCACTAAGTCATGTCTGACTCTTGCAACCCCATGAACTATAGCCCACCACGTTCCTCTGTCCATGGAACTTCTCAGGCAAGAATACTGGAGTGGGTTGCCATTTTCTTCTCCAGGGAATATTCCTAATCCAAGATTTAACCCGAGTCTCCTGTATTGCAGGTAGATTCCTTACAAACTGAGCCACCAGGAAAGCTTTAAAGGGATTTAAAGCAGGTACAGTGAACATTTGTGGCACAAGGTTGGAAGCATCCATCTTACCTGCTAGCACCATTCCTCTAATGTCTGCCTGCCACCATAGACAATTACTGGGGAAGGTTCAATACATGTATGTCAGGAGAGACTGTTTGCCCAGGAGAGCTGAATATAGTTATTACATAGGGGAAGGACAAAAAGTATTTCCTGTACTCTACCATTTGTTAATGCTCCCAAAGAGAGAATCTAGAGGTAGATCACAGAACAGAATTTATATAAAAACAGTCACTGGTAGAAACAGACAAGTATTCTAAACAAGTCAATACTACATATGAGGATGTGCAATTTGTGTTCTTCCAAGGTGAGACTTCCAGATGGACAGAAAGAAACTGCAAGAAAAGCAGAAGCAAACAAGTGCTCCCATCATCAAATACAGTTTAGGTTTAAAACTAAAACGTGAGAAAAAAGAACAGTGGGGATCAAAGCCAGTGTGAAACCAACATAAAAATCATTCCCAATTTTTTAAAAATTTATTAAGGATTCATTCTCCATGGACTTTTAAAAATTTATGATTATAGTGCTCATTTTATTTATTCTCTATTTTGAGAAAAGTAATTATAATATTCCCAAATCTTCCTTTATTCTAATTGAAGTATAGTTGACTTATAATGTTGTGTTAGTTTCAGGTGTACAGCAAAGTGATTTAGTTACACACATGTATATATACCTATTCTTTTTCAGATTCTTTTCCCATATAAGTTATTACAGAATATTGACAATAGTTCCCTGTGCTATACAGTAGTTCCTTGAAGATAATCTATTTTATATATAGTAGTGAAAAGAAACTGAAGTCGCTCAGTTGTGTCTGGCTCTTTGCGACCCCGTGGACTGTAACCTACCAGGTTCCTCTGTCCATGGGATTTTCCCATATATAGTACTGTGTACATGTTAATCCCAAACTCCTAATTTGCCTCTCCCCCTTTCCCCTTTGATAACCATAAGTTTGTAAGTCTATTTGTTTTGTAAATAAGTTAATTTGTATCACTTTTTAGATTCCACATATAAGTGAAGAATTTGAGGACAGCAGTATTAGCAGATCTTTTTTCTTCTCCCTTTTGAGAAACCTTAGGTATTTTGTTCCAGGTGAGTACATATTAAAACACAGCCCTGTGATTTATAAACAGGTCTGTGGCTGGAGCAGCATTTCTCAGGAAGTGTGAACACTGAAAAGGCACAACACAGCAACCCTCCCTCCATTCCAGCCTTTCAAGCAATGTCTGTGCTCCCAGCTCTATATAGGTGCCACCCATCCCCTCCACAAACAGACTGCCTTCACCATCTACTCCTTGTTTTAAGGGGATGGGACTTAGAGTGCACTATGATACATTTTTTGTTAAATTATTATCTCATTGAATGCTATCTCATTAGAATGCTTTCATGATTATTAAAAATTTATACATATTTTAACCCCCTGCCCCCAAAGTATATCCTCTTTGCTGGGGCTGGAAGGCAGAAACAGGCATCCAGCATATTTCCTAGAAGCATTCTATAGACAAAGCATACATTGGAAAAGAAAACATGTAAGCATAAATTATTTTTCAAAGCATTAATATTGTTGTTGTTCAGTCACCAAGTCATGTCCAACTCTTTGGGAGACCACGGACTGCAGCATGTCAGGCTTCCCTTTTCTTCACTATCTCTGAGTTTGCTCAAACTCACATCCATTGAGTTGGTGATGCCACCTGACCATCTCATCCTCTGCCACTCCCTTCTCTTCCTGCCCTCAATTTCTTCCAGCATCAGGGTCTTTTCCAATGAGTCGAGTGTTCACATCCAATGGTCAAAGTGTTGGAGCTTCAGCAACAGTCCTTCCAATGAATATTTAGGTTTGACTTCCTTTAGGATCAACTAGTTTGATCTCCTTGCTCTCCAAGGGACTCTCAAGAGTCTTCTCTAGCACCATAATTCAAAAGCATCAATTTTTCAGTGCTCAGCCTTCTTTATGGCCCTACTCTCACATCTGTACATGACTACTGGAAAAACCATAGCTTTGACTAGACAGAGCATTGTCAGCAAGTCATGTCTCTGCTTTTTAATATGCTGTCTAGGATTGTCATAGTATATACTTACTATTTCCATATATATTATTTTAAACATTTAATTAAATATCCAATACTATATTTTAACATGCACAATATACACAGCTTTCCAGAAATGGAATTACCAGTTACATCTAAGGAAAATCTTACTTGAACTTCACCAAGTGTTCACCATTTTAGAAAATTCCATTAGTGGTGATAAAGGTAATTTTTGTTGCTGTATTCAAAGGGGTTATAAATAAAAGGACAAATATTGATTACCTTCACCATACTTTCTGGTTCAATAATTTACATGCATTGATGAAATTAAATGCACCAGGTTACTGAGTTGTTTCTACTTTAGAGTATAGACATCAGAGCTTTAAAGTTATAAATGTAGTTTTTTGTCTATTAATTTCTTCTCAGAATGGTAAAGGAAAGGTGGACAAAGAATGCTGATGCCATTTCAGTAAACCAAGGATGTTGCTGCCTTCAGCCACTACAGCCGCCTCCTCTGTGAGCCCTGAGAGGATATGGGAGGGAGTAAAACAGGACACTGGCCCTAAGTAGTTAGGGTGCACATCAAAGGGATGCTTCAGTGAACCCAGACTGTTGCATCTTCCTATACACAGAGAAGCACTGAGGTCAACTTGAGATATCTATTTTTGTGATTAGCAGTCATCTTTTGATGTTCAACTACATGTTTTTCCCTTTTGTATATCCTTACCTCCTTGGGACAGTCACTCAGAGCTCTCTGAGAGGCTGTATCCCAGGCTTATATCCTCAGAATGTCTGCCAAATAAAACATAGTTCTCAACTTACAGGCTATAATATTTTTCAGTAGACAATAACATATGTGTTAGGAAAAGGAGGCACTGAATGGATAGGATTGAGAATTAGCAGTCTTGTCTAAGGATTATCCATCTGGGATGACCAATTCTTCTGCAGGAAGCTCACTCAATAAAGAGGCTCTAAAAGGAAAGGAAAGTGGTAACACTGGAGCTTCAAAGGCAAATGTTGCAACATGGAATGATGCAGTCAACGTCCAGGGATTAATTCCTGAGGGTGCCTGGTCATTTGAAATGAGAGAGGGCAGGAAAGGAAAAGGAGAAGGTCTGGAGCAGAAGGAAGCTCCATAGAGCCATAAGTACAGTCTCTATTCAGGGCCCTTGGGGATGAACAAGGAAGCCAGTGACTGTGATGCACTGGAGAAACACAGGACGTCAACCCAGGCAGCTCTCAGCTGTGCTTTATGTGGGAAACATAGTGCCAGAGACCTGACTTCTTGCCACAACTATGAGAAAGTGAGAGTCTTTATTTCATATGTCAAAGTAAAAACTGACCCTCAGATTACCTTTGTGGAACATCTGATCACAGTTCCTCTTTCTCCTTAAAATATATGTCATCACTTAAGTAACGATCAAAAGCATGATGTTTTAAAAAATACTCTATTTAAGAGAACGTGTCAAAGCTAGTGTTATGTTTACTATAAATAAATGGATTTATCTGGTAAATATTTCTTTGGGATGCTTACTGGATTCCCAGTGGGAATATGCTACTAAGGAAAAGAAGCAGACATGGAACTTACATGGTTTTGGAGGAGATGACAGTAAATGCTGGGGCTGTGTCTGGAACATCCAGGCTAAGTGCTCTAAGGGTGAGGTTGCTCTGAGTTTATAATAGGAGGGTCTTTGACCTGGAAGAATGAATGAGGAGGAAGGAGGGGATGAGAAATGCTTCCTAGGAGGAGATGGTGAGCAGAAGCTTCCATCTGAGAGCAGCTTGTCAATGGAGTTCTAGGGGTGGACAAGAAGGTTCTGAGAAGCAGACACCAAGTGGCTGGAGGGTAGACAGATGGGAGAGCTGTTCTCCAACGTGCCTACCCTTGGATTTCACCAATCAAATTAGAATGTCAAGTTAAAATGAGGTAAAAATGCATGTGAATATTCCCATGTCATTCATTTCCAGTGAAGCCGAGTTATCATTCTAATTTTCATTTTCCAGGAATTCCCTGGAAGCCATTTATCTAAAAGGAGCATAGTTATCAAAACCTCAGTTGCCACCTTCATTGCGTGGCAGGCGATGTCATGTCTCAGATGGAGTAGAAAGAAACGTAATGTCTGGATTTTACTAAGTCCACAGCATCGATATGTTAAGTGATCCGAGATCAACAGGCTTTCTTTTTAAATTCTGACATCACCTTAATCACATTCATACTTGAAAATGAGGAACACAGATTCCAGGAACCAACCCAAAAAGCAAAGAAATGCAAGGGTAGTTTTCAAACAGCTATGTGGGGAACTTAATTTCCTTGGGCTCCAATATCACTGCAGGTGGTGACTGCAGTCATGAAATTAAAAAACGTTTGCTCCTTGGAAGGAAGGCTATGATGGACCTAGATGGCGTATAGGAAGCAGAGACTACTTTGTCAACAAAGATCTGTCTAGGCAAAGCTGTGGTTTCGTATGGATGTGAGAGTTGGACCATAAAGAGGCTGAGCACTGAAGAATTGAAACTTTTGAACTGTGGTGTTAGAGAAGACTCTTGAGAGTCCCTTGGACTGCAAGGAGATCAAACCAGTCAATCTTAAAGGAAATCAACCCTGAATATTCATTGGAAAGACTGATGCTGAAGCTCCAATACTTTGGCCACTTGATGCGAAGAGTTGACTCCTTAGATAAGACCCTGATGCTTGGAAAGATTGAAGGCAGGAGTAGAAGGGGATGACAGAGGATGGATGGCATCACCGACTAAATGCACATGAATTTGAGCAAGCTCTGGGAGATGGTGAAGGATAGGGAAGCCTGGTATGCTGCAGTTCATGGGGTCACAAAGAGTTGGATAGGACTGAGCGATTTAACAACAACTATGGAGAACATCCTCTGGAGAAGGAAATGGCAATCCACTCCAGTACTCTTGCCTGGAAAATCCCATGGATGTAGGAGCCTGGTAGGCTATAGTCTATGGGGTTGCAAAGAGTCAGACACGACTGAGCGACTTCACTCACTTCACTCATGGAGAACATCAGTAATCCTATTACACTTATTTGAAGAAACTAGTGATTAAATGTTTCATAAAACACAAATCCAGTAAAGACCTCTAGAAAGTGATGGGAACAGATGGTCAATCTAGTTCATTTTTACTAAGGTACCACAGTGCACACCTTTGAGGATGCTCTGTCCGCTGCTGTGTGCTGGATCCATTTCCATACTGAGGTTTACAATCTGGCAACCAGGACACTAAGTAAAGATCACTCCAACTATGAAGCCTGCCTGTGAAATCCAATCTTGAAAAGTGTAAATTTAAACCTCTAATTCTTTCTACCTTGCCTGCTTTTTTCCCTCCTTCTAATTGGATTAGTTGTTTAATTACAAAGGGATGTGGATTTTTTCCCTTTTCTTTTTAATATCTTTTCTTGGACTAAAATTCTAATAGGACTTACTTCCAAGGTTTGCTTTTGTCTTACTATTTAAGATTATTTCTGTTTCTTGAATCTGAAATAAAGAAAACTGAACCAGTCTCTGAAAAAAAAAAAAATACAAGGACATTTTTACAGGCACATTTCTGACTTTATGTTAAATGTTTGATTCAGTAAAAACAAACAAACAAAAAAAAAAGGATTCTACCTCAACTTCTCTTCCATCCTCCCAACCTCTGTCCACCACTTCTCACTGGACCATATGAAGAGTATGTATTAAGAATTGGAATCAATAGATATATTGAGCCATCCATAAATACTGCATAGTTTATGAAGAGATATTACTCTCAGAACTCAATGGCAGTCAATAACCCAAAGTTAACTGTAAAGATTTTTGCTTTTAAAAAAGTCAATAGGATATACTGTATTTAGAATCTCTGGATTTGCTAGGATTTAATTCCTCAGGAAATAGGTATTGGGCCCTCAAGGCTGTGGCTTTTGAAATTATATCATGTTTTTAGATCTGGAGAGAAAGCTCCTTGCCAAACATATGCCATCAGGGGAAAATAAAGATTACATTATCAACAAGGCTGCATAACAAGAGCATCTGTCTGTTCCACAGAGGTCACACACAGCTGCTTCAAAACATGCCAATGATCTGGAAGCATCTGCTGCTGCTGCTAAGTCACTTCAGTCGTGTCCGACTCTGTGCGACCCCATAGATGGCAGCCCACCAGGCTCCCCCATCCCTGGGATTCTCCAGGCAAGAACACTGGAGTGGGTTTCCATTTCCTTCTCCAATGCATGAAAGTGAAAAGTGAAAGTGAAGTCACTCAGTCGTGTCCAACTCCTTGAGACCCCATGGACTGCAGCCTACCAGGCTCCTCCATCCATGGGATTTTCCAGGCAAGAGTACTGGAGTGGGGTGCCATTGCCTTCTCCACTAGAAGCATCTGGCAAAATGCAAACATGGATTTACAGCAAAGGATTCAGACTGGCTATGGGTGCTACTCTCAAGGACAAGTAGTGGAAAGACAAGTAGGTGTTCCTTGTACCCCTGAAACAAATATAACAATGTATGTCAATTATATTTCAATAAAAAATGAAATGGAAAAAATAAATCACTAATTAAAAGATCATTTATCATATATTTACTAGGAAAAATTGAGTTTAAACATTAGTCTATTTTCTACTAGATAAAACTTAAATAGCACTTCAAAGTACCATTATCGCCTAAGGGGAAGAACATGATCGTGAAGGAGGAGGTGGACGTGGAATACATGTCTCTGCATGGATACATCAGGAATACACCTTAAGACACAGAAGTGTACGCAGAACACTAGCTGAGAGAGGACAGGAATACATGACCGGTGGTAAAGAATATATAGAACCATGCAAAACTCAAGATCAAGCCCGAGGCTCTGCAGTGGGAACACTGAATCTAAGATCCTAGACTACCAGAGAACTAACCCTAGGGAGTATCAAATAGCAAGAACTTCCACAAAGGAAACTACTTGAATACAAGACCAACCAACACCCAACCACCAGTAGAACCCTGTGCACAATCCTTCATCCAAACAACAAACAAAACAAAAATACAAACCCAATCATCAGCAGAGAAGATTACCACCTCACTCAGCTTTGCCCATCAGAGGAAAAAAATAACTCAGCATTAATCTCACCCTATACAAAGCTTACACAAACCCCTGAATCAAACTTAGGAGGGCAGAAACCAAAAGGAAAAAATAATTCAACCTTGAAGTCTGGGAAAAGGAGACCTCAAACACAATAAGTTTAAAAAAAAAAGAAGACGAGAAATACTGCACAAATGAAGGAACAAACTAGAAACACAAGTGCAAATAAATGAAGAGGAAATAGGAAAACTACCTGAAAAAGAATTCAGAATAATGATAGTAAAGATGATCAAAAACCTTGAAAACAAAATGGAGAAAATGCAAGACTCAGTTAACAGAGACCTAGAAGAATTAAAGAATAAACCTACAGAGACAAACAACACAATTACTGAAATTAAAAATACTCTGCTGCTGCTGCTGCTGCTGTTGCTAAGTTGCTTCAGTCGTGTCCGACTCCATGCAACCCCATGGACTGCAGCCTACCAGGCTTCTCTGTCCATGGGTCCAGGCAAGAACACTGGAGTGGGTTGCCATTTCCTTCTCCAAAATAGTCTAGAAAGAATCAGTAGCAGAATATCTGAAGCAGAAGAACAAATCAGTGAGCTGGAAGATAAAATGGTGGAAATAACTTCAGAAGAGCAGAATAAAGTAAACAGAATGAAAAGAACTGGGGATAGTCTCAGAGACCTCTGGGAAAATATCAAATGCACCAGAATTCGAATTATAGGGGTCTCCGAAGAATAGAAAAAGAAAGGGCATGAGAGATTTTTTTTGAAGAGAATATAGCTGAAAATTTCCCCAGCATGGAAAAGGAAATAGTCAATCCAGTCCAAGAGGTACAGAATACCATACAGGATAAACCCAAGGAGAAACATGCCAAGACACATACTAATCAAACTAACAAAGACTAAATACAAAGAAAGAATATTAAAAGCAGCAAGGGAGAAGCAACATGTAACATACAAGGGAAATCCCATACATTTAACAGCTAATCTTTCAGCAGAAACTGCAGGCCAGAAGGGAATGGCAGGATATATTTAAAGGGAAAAATCTACAACCAAGATTACTGTACCTGGAAAGTATCTCAATCAAAATTGATGGAGAAATCAAAAGCTTTTCAGACAAGCAAAAGTTAAGAGAATTCAGTACCACCAAACCAGCTTTACGACAAATGTTAAACAGACTTATATAGTCAAGAAATACAAGAGAAGAAACAGATATACTAAATCAAACCACAAACAATTAAGAAAATGGCAATAGGAACAAATATATCAATAATTACTTGAAATGTAAATGGATTAAATGCTCCAACCAAAAGTCACAGACTGGCTAAATGGACACAAAAACAAGACCCATATATATTCTGTCTACAAGAAACCCACTTCAGGCCTAAAGACACATATACATTGAAAGTGAGAGGATGAAAAAATATATTCCATGCAAATGGAAAGCAAAAGAAAGCTGGAATAGCAATCCTTATATCAGACAAAATAGACCCGAAAATAAAGAATATTACAAGAGATAAAGGACACTGCATAATGATCAAGGGATCAATCCATGAGGAAGACATGACAATTGTAAATATCTATGCACCCCACATAGGAGCACCTCAATACATAAGACAAACACTAACAGACATAAAAGGAGAAATTGACAGTAACACACTAATAGTAGGACACTTCAACACCCCACTCACACCAATGGACCGATCAACAAAACAGAAAATTAATAAGGAAACACAAGTCTTAAATGATACATTAGATGAGATGGATCTCATTGATATCTTTAGGACATTGCATCCAAATGCAGAAGAATACACTTTCTTCTCAAGTGCATACAATACATTCTCCAGGATAGACCACATCTTAGGTCACAAATCAAACTTCGGTAAATTTAAGAATATTGAAATTGTATAAAGCATCTTTTCTGACCACAACGCTATGAGACTAGATATCAATTACAAGAAAAATAACTGTAAAAAACAAAAACATGTGGAGATTAAACAACATGTTTCTATATAACCAACAGGTTACTGAAGAAATCAAAAGGGAAATCAAAACATTTATCAAAACAAATGATGATGAAAGCATGATAACTCAAAACCTATGGGATGCAGCAAAAGCAGTTCTAAGAGGGAAGTTTATAGCAATACAATCCTACCTCAAGAAACAAGAAAAGCATCGAATAGACAACCTAACTTTACACCTGAAACAACTGGAAAAGAAAAACAAAAATCCCAAAAATTAGCATCAGGAAAGAAATCATAAAGATCCAAGCAGAAATAAATGAAAAAGAAATGAAAGAAAAATAGTAAAGGTTAATAAAACTAAAAGCTGTTTTTTTTTTTTTTGAGAAGATAAACAAAATTGACAAATCTTTAACCAGACTCATCCAGAAAAAAAGACTGAAAATCAAATCAACAAAATCAGAAATGATAAACGAGAGGCTACTACAGACAATGCAGAGATACAAAGGAATATAAGGGACTATTACAAACAACAGATGGTGATGGACAGGGAGGCCTGGCGTGCTGCGATTCATGGGGTTGCAAAGAGTCGGACACGACTGAGCGACTGAACTGAACTGAACTGAATTGATATGGCAATAAAATGGATAACCTGCAAGAAATGAATAGATGCTTAGAAAAGTTCAATCTTCCAAGACTGAACCAGGAAGAAATAGAAATTATGAACAACCCAATTACAATCACTGAAATTGAAGCTGTGATAAAAAATCTCCCAAAAGAACAAAAGCCCAGGACCAGATGGCTTCACAGGATAATTCTATCAAACATTTAGAGAAGAGCTAATGCCTATCTTTCTAAACTCTTTCAAAAAATTGCAGAGGAAGGAAAACTTCCAAACTCATTCTACGAGGCCACCATCACCCTGATACCAAAACCAGACAAAGGCAACACACAAAGAAGAAAACTACAGGCCAATATCACTGATGAATGTAGATACAAAAATCCTCAACAAAATTTTAGCAAACAGAATTCAGCAACACATCAAAAATTTCATACACCATGATCAAGTTGGGTTTATACCAGGGATGCAAGAATTCTTCAATAAATATGCAAATCAGTCAATGTGATACACCATGTCAACAAATTGAAAGATAAAAACCATATGATCATTTCAATAGATGCAGAAAAAGCCTTTGACAAAATTCAGCACCCATTTATGATTGAAATTCTTAAAAAATGTGCATAAGAAGGAACATACCTCAACCTAGCAAATGTCATATATGATAAGCCCACAGCAAACATTATTCTCAATTGTGAAAAACTGAAAGGATTCCCCTACAATCAGGAACAAGACAAGGGTGTCCACTTTTACTGCTATTATTCAACATAGTTCTGGAAGTCCTAGCTACAGCAATCAGAGAAGAAAATGAAATAAAAGGAATCCAGATTGGAAAAGAAGTTCTCACTCTTTTCAGGTGACATGATACTGTACATAGAAAACCCTAAAGATCCTATCAGAAAATTACGAGAGCTAATAAGTGAATTTAGCATTCGTAGGATAAACTATCAATACACAGAAATAACTTACATTTCTATATAGTAACAATGAAGAATCAGAAAGAGAGATTAAGGAATCAATCCCATTCACCGCTGCAACAAAAATAATTAAATATCTAGGAACAAACATATCTAAGGAGACAAAAGAACTACGCACAGAAAATTATAAGAAACTGATGAAAGAAATCAAAGATGACATAAACAGATGGATAGATAGTCCATGTTTCTGGGTAGAAGAATCAATATTGTAAAAATGATTATACTACCAAACACAGTCTACAGATTCAATGTGATCCCTATCAAATTACTAATGGCATTTTTCACAGAACTAGAACAAAAAATTTCACAATTCATATGGAAACACAAAAGACCCCAAATGCCCCAAGCAGTCTTGAGAAGGAAGAATGGAGCTGGAGGAATCAACCTTCCTGACTTCAGATTATACTACAGAGCTACAGTCATCAAGACAGTATGGTAGTGGCACAAAAACAGAAATATAGACCAATGGAACAAGATACAAAGGAGGCAAGAATATACAATGGGGCAAAGATAGCCTCTTTCATAAATGGTGCTGGGAAAACTGGATAGCTACATGTAAAAGAATGAAATTAGAACACTTCCTAACACCATACAGAAAGATAAACTCAAAATGGATTAAAGACCTAAATGTAAGGCCAGAAACTATGAAACTCTCAGAGGAAAACAGAGGCAGAACACTCAATGACATAAATCAAAGTAAGATCCTCTATGACCCACCTCTTAGAGTAATGGAAATTCAAAATAAAAGTAAACAAGTGCGACCTGATTAAGCTTAGAAGCTTTTGCACAGCAAAGGAAACTATAAGCAAGTTGACATGACAACTCTCAGAATGGGAGAAAATAATAGCAAATGAAACAACTGACAAAGAATTAATTTCAAAAATATACAAGCAGCTCATACAACCCAATACCAGAAAAACAAACAACCCAATCAAAAAGTGGGGAAAAGACCTAAACAGATGTTTCTCCAAAGAAGACATACAGATGGCTAACAAACATATGAAAAGATGCTCAACATCGCTTATTATTAGAGAAATGCAAATCAAAACTACAATGAGATATCATTTCATACCAGTCAGAATGGCCATCATCAAAAAGTTTACAAACAATAAACGCTGGAGAGGGTGTGGAGAGAAGGGAACACTCTTACACTGTTGGTGGGAATGTAAATTGATACAGCCACTATGGGAGATGGTATGGAGATTTCTTAAAAAAAACTAGGATTAAAACCATGATATGACCCAGCAATCCCACTCCTAGGCATATATTCTGAGGAAACCAAAATTGAAAAAGACATGTGTGCCCCATTCATTGAAGCACTATTTACAATAACTAGAACATGGAAGCAACCTAAATGTACATTAACAGATGAATGGATAAAGAAGCTGTGGTACATATACACAATGGAATATTACTCGGCCATAAAAAGGAACATATTTGAGTCAGTTCTAATGAAGTTGATGAGCCTAGAGACTATTATACAGAGTGAAGTAAGTCAGAAAGAGAAAGATAAATATCATATACTAATGCATATATACAGAATCTAGAAAAAATGGTACTAAATAATTTATTTGTAGGGTGGCAAAGGAGAAACAGACATAGAGAATAGACTTATGGACAGGGGGAGAGGGGAGGAGAGGGTGAGATGTATGGAGAGAATAACTTACATTACCATATGTAAAATGGATAGCCAGTGGGAAATTGCTGTATGGCTCAGGAAACTCAAACAGGGGCTCTGTATCAACCTAGAGGGGTGGGATGGGGAGGGAGATGGGATGGAAGTTCAAAAGGGAGGGGATATATGTATACCTATGGCTGATTCATGTTGAGGTTTGACAGGAAACCACAAAATTCTGTAAAGCAATCATCCTTGAGTTAAAAAATAAATAAAATCTTTTAAAATACCATTATTAAACATTATGGCAAATTTAAGGCTCTATTCAGATATATTTCCAATACTGTTTCAGACCTGAAATGAATATTTACAGTTATATTGCACAATAAAGTTTGAAAGATTTCCAAGGAGACCCCAAGCCAGATTCAAGTGCACAAATAAATTTTTCCTTCCAGAGGCACCTTCATATGAGCAAGACTTGAGTCTTACAGAGTCACAAGTGACATGGGACTTATATGCAAAATAAGAACAAACCTCCCAAGCCTCAACCCTCCCTATTGTCCATGCCAATTATTGACTCTCAGCCCTCAGTTTACCCCACTGACCCCATTCTTCACATAGTGGACAGGCCTTTCAACATCTTGCCTTTTGGCCTGTGAACACAATGTTAAGCTCCGCCAGTACAGGGCACTGGAGGGACACAGCCAGTGGAAAAGTGCTCTTCCTGATTCTGGCACACAGGGGTTGATCTCTTCTTTCCCCGCTGCTCAAGTGATTCGCTCAGGGGAGCCATCTGCACAGGTGATCCAAAATGTGGTTGTGTGAGAAAATAGGGGTCCTCTGGCCTCAGCTGTAGCCACAAACCAGAGCACACAGAGTCCTTTCAAACTTTGCAGGCCTGACTGGTGTCCAGTGACCTCTTCAGCCCCATGTGGACACCAGGCACTTGGCACCTGTGCCAGCCAGGGCTCACCTAATACTCCCTGGCATCTGCCTTGGCATCCTGTCCCATGACAATGGCCCCCAATGCTTCAGCATCTTCGAGGAGCTGGTACTTCACCCACATCTCTGATCACCTCCAGCTATATTCCCCTCCCTCACAGTTTCCTTTGAGCCTCCCTACTGGTCCTTGAAGAAGGCTGAGTGCTGAAGAATTGATGCTTTTCAACTGTGGTGTTGGAGAAGACTCTTGAGAGTCCCTTGGACTGCAAGGAGATCCAACCAGTCCATTCTGAAGGAGACCAGCCCTGGGATTTCTTTGGAAGGAATGATGCTAAAGCTGAAACTCCAGTACTTTGGCCACCTTGTGCAAAGAGTTGACTCATTGGAAAAGACTCTGATGCTGGGAGGGATTGGGGGCAGGAGGAGAAGGGGACAACAGAGGATGAGATGGCAGGATGGCATCACTGACTTGATAGAGTCTGAGTGAACTCCGGGAGTTGGTAATGGACAGGGAGGTCTGGCATGCTGCGATTCATGGGGTCGCAAAGAGTTGGACATGATTGAGTGACTGAACTGAACTGAACTGAACTGGTCCTTGAACCTTGAATCAGGCTTGCTGATACCTCAGGCAGGAAATCATCCCTGAAATATCCACGTGGCTTCTCTTTTCCCTCCCCTGAAATTCCTACCCAAAATGCCATCTTTCATATGGTATTTACAATTGTACACATTACCCTGGGCAATCTTCATTCTCCTGAAGTACAACTTTGCTGGAAAGAGTATTTCTGGCTGACATTTTTTATCATTCAGTATTTTAAGAATGTCATTCTGCTCTTGCCTGGCCTGCAGTTTCTGCTGAGAAATCTGATGATGGCCCAATGGGAGTTCCTTTGTAGGGTTCTTTTTTTTGTTTGTTTGTTTTCTTGCTGCCTTTAAAATTCTTTGTCATTGACTTCTGACAGTTTTAACATAATGTGTATTGGAGAAGGTCTTTTTGTGTTGAGATAACTAGGAGTTCTCTTAGCCTCATGGACTTGCATATCCACTTCCTTCCCCTGTCTGGGAAGTTCTCAGCTGTTATTTCTTTAGATAATCGCTCTACTCCCTTCTCCCTCTCTTCTCTTTCTGGGTACCCATCACTCTGTTGCCCCTTATAAAAGAATCAGAGAATTCTTGTAGGATTTCCTTACTTTTTAAAGATCTTAATTCTCTATTATCTTCTATCTGAATCATTTCTAGATTTATATCTTCGAGTTCACTATTTCTTCCACACAGTCTGCTCTATTTCCAGTACTTGCTAATGAATTTTTCATCTTGTTAATTGAGTTCTTCAGCTCCAGAATTTTTGTTTGTTGGCTTTTTAGAGCTTCAGTCTCTTTGGTACAGAATTCCTTCTGTACAATAATATTATTACTGATCTCATGGTAATGCCTTTCTGAGTTTTCCTGTGCTTCTTCACAATGGCCATTTTGAATTGTCTTTCACTTGGATAATACTCCTTCCCCCCCCCCCCCCCCCCCCCCCCCCGGAGGACTGTTGTTTCCTTTTTGAAACACAATGTTACCTTGGTTTTTCATGGTGCTGGATGAGCTGTTCTTCTGCAAGCACATGTGAAGTAGGCAACACCTTTCTTCTTTAGGTAAAGCTTTTTTTTTAAACTTGATTCTAACATTTAAGGGAAGGGAAAGTTGCTCAGTCGTGTCTGATTCTTTGTGACCCCATGGGCTATACAGTCCATGGAATTCTCCAGGCCAGAATACTGGAATGGGTAGCCTTCCCCTTCTCCTGGGGATCTTCCCAACCCAGGGATTGAACCCAGGTCTGTCACATTGTGGGCGGTTTCTTTACCAGCTGAGCCACCAGGGAAGTCCAAGAATACTGGAGTGGATAGCCTATCCCTTCCTCAGGGGATCTTCCTGACCCAGGAATTGAACCGGGGTCTCCTGCATCACAGGCAGATTCTTCACCAGCTGAGCTACTAGGAGCTAACATTTTAAAAGGTCAGTAAAACTAATACAATTATGTAAAGTTTAAAAATAAAATAAAATTAAAAAAAATACAAAAAAAAAATTAAAAGGTCAGTGATTAGAGCGCTTTCTTCTATTTCCAGTAGGTGGAGCTGTGGCATACATTTGTGTGTCTCCACCTGCATGGCCTCTGCAAGTGTTGCAGGTGACCTGGGTACTGATGCTGGTGTTACTGGGACGTGGGTCACTTCCACTACGTTCCAGGGCCTCCTGCATGTTCAGGGTGTAGGGGTCCACAGGCACAGTCTTTGGAGGTGAGGAGGCAGGTGGCTGCAGTCCCTGATGCCCAGCTCCCATGGCCCAGGCGTTTCAGTGGTCAGGAAGCTGGAGTCCTATACAAGCTGCCTGACCAGTGCTGCCAGGCTCCCTGGGGACATGGGCTGAGCTCGCAGCCAGACTAGGATCACAGGTATCACCTTCACTGTCTCAGGCCCTGCTTTCTCTACGTGTCCTGCCCACCCGCCTTCAGATGCACAGATCCGAGGAACTCTCAAGAGACCTGATGTGCTGAGTAGAGGCATCTTTGTTGAGTTATGGATGTTTTATGATTATATATTGAAGGGGAAAGAAACAGATCATCTCATTCCACTCTGATGCTGGACATCGTTAAGATGCCATTTTCACATAATAATTCTTGGTAAAAAGAAACATAACTGGAAAAAGACACTTTAAAAGCTATATGTTCAATTATTTTGTAACAGGTAAAGACCAACAATATCAATTTATAATTATATAATAGACACTTTCCTTGACATTTTATAACAGATAAATTTCTGAAAGCCTGGGTTTATTTCAACTGTACCACAGTAGTATTTTCAAAAGTATATAATTTGTGTACTATCTGTTCTTTTTTATGCCTGACCCACTCCAGTGTTCTTGCCTGGAGAATCCCAGGGATGGGAGAGCCTGGTGGACTGCCATCTATGGTGTCGCACAGAGTCGGACACGACTGAAGTGACTTAGCAGCAGCAGCAACATAGGATTTTTTAGATAAAGAGGAAGTAGCGGTGATGCAGCTGCAATGGGCTGGGCATGCTCCAGGAAAGCCGGGGGTGGGGGGGCACACTGCAAAGGGCCAGGACGTGTCACTGAGCTGGCCTCGCTTAGCCTGTCCACTCGCTCTCCCCACACCTTCAATAGCGCAGAGGAGACATGCAATGTCCGCTGCAGTCCACTGGCTTGGGGTGCTGCCCCTTATAATACATGATGAATGAGAAGTGCAGCTGGAGCCCCATCCCCTGGGGACTGGCACACATACTGATTTCACGTGGCTGGAACCACACCCTCTGTTGTGCCTTTGTGTAAGGGCAGGAGAAGAGGGTTGGTTCAGGAAAGTAACCTCATCTCAGGAAGAAGCACAACTTCAGCCTATTTAATGCAGCTCTGCTCCAGCTGTAAAAGCTGGAGGGGGAGGGACACAGAAGGGCCCCAGAGGTCCACACAGACACATGGTCATGTGGCTGCCACCTCATTTCTGTGAGTCATAGGTAAACACAGAGGCTTTAACAACTGAAAAACGGGGAGAACTGTGTTCTGCATTGCACACAAAATAAATAAACTACAACTGGGTCCAAGTCTTGGGTTCATCTTGGGATCAATGAACTGGGACAAGAAAGTTCGCATATCCAGTCAATCCACTGGGCATCCAAAGGTCAAGACAACCTGAGAAAAGGGAAAACTTCCTCTAGCAGCTTCAACAGCTTTTGAGGCAAAAGCCTCTGAAACTGCATTAACAAGAAGGAAACGAACATACTGATGCTGCCTAAGACAAAACGTCACTTACTAAATTTAAAACACTGTTTGAAAAAAGCACACAAAAATCTGATAAACTACTTCTGGGATAGTAATGATTAACTTCTATTCAGGTAGTTATCAGTTCTGAATATTTGAATACATATTTCTGAAATTATATTTAAGAAGGCAACATTACTTTTTACACTGATCTTTCAAAAAAGTACAGTATTTGAAATAGTGACATTCACCATTTTCATCTCTTTCATTGATAAAACCATACCAAGAGCAAAAAACAGTACAACTCTCAGATCGTTCTTTAATTAACTAGTAATTATTATATTATACATAAACCATTGTGCTAAGCATGGAATATGAAAATCCTATTAGTAAGGAATTTATGGGGAAACAGTGGAAACAGTGGCTGACTTAATTTTGGGGGGGCTCCAAAATCACTGCAGATGGTGACTGTAGCCATGAAATTAAAAGATGCTTGCTCCTTGGAAGGAAAGTTATGACCAACATATTAAAATATGTCATTTTAATTATTAAAATAATTAAAAAGCAGAGACATTACTTTGCCAACAAAGGTCCGTCTAGTAAAGGCTATGGTTTTTCCAGTAGTCCGTATGGATGTGAGAGCTGGACTATAAAGAAAGCTGAGAGCCGAAGAACTGATGCTTTTGAACTATGGTGTTGGAGAAGACCCGAGAGTCCCTTGGACTGTAAGGAGATCCAACCAGTCCGTCCTAAAGGAGATCCGTCCTGAGTGTTCATTGGAAGGACTGATGTTGAAGCTGAAACTCCAATACTTTGGCAACCTGATGTGAAGAGCTGACTCATTGGAAAAGACCCTGGTGCTGGGAAAGATTGAAGGCAGAAGGGGAGGACAGAGGATGACATGGTTGGATAGCATCACCGACTTGATGGACATGAGTTTCAGCAAGCTCCAGGAATTGGTGATGGACAAGGAAGCCTACTGTGCTGCAGTCCATGGGGTTGCAGAGTCAGACATGACTGAGCAACTGAGCTGACTGACTGATCCATTTAACATTTACTGAATAGTTCCTATGTGCCCAGTACTACCTGAATCTAAGTGCTCGGGATGTTGCTGTGGATAAAAGAAATAGTTCTGCCATCTTTGGCCTTGTATATTAATGGACATGACTCAGGAATTAGTATGAGTTCTGTTTGTATACAAGGCATATTTTATTACACAAGGCATCTCTTATTTATAAGGGATGCTTTAAGTTCCTCTACTGAAGATAGTGATCAAAACAATCCAGAATATTCCCACCTAAACCAGTATCACTGTGAACCACTCCACAAAATGATTGTTTTCCTGACACAGTAAAAGTCTGAACCATCAGATTTAATGACATCAACAATATAAAAAAAACCACAAATGTAACCAGTTTCAGTTGGTGCTGGTTCTCCTTTCATGGAGTACGATGGTAAGAAATTCTGGGTAGCTATCTGGTTTTTCCACAGTGAGAAATTTCTATTTTGTGAAGTTACTTTACTTTAAAGGCAAAAATCTCCCAAAGAAAATACTCTAAATCACTGCAAAATAAACTCTCCTTATAAATACAGTTGTCCCCAATGTTCTGTTTTTTTTTTTTTCTGTATATGTTTCTGCACATGGATATACCAGCTTAAAATAAAACATTCATGCCTTCATATAATGTACAGACATATACCCTATGTATCTGCAGAAAGACATGTACATAAGTACATGGAATATGTGTATGAGATACAGTTACACATACATCAGTGAAATCTGACACGGTTACAACCTGTTGAAGACATTGTTCTCCCTGGTGTTTCCTTGTTTCTTCCACATGGTTCTTGGTTGAGAGCGGGTTGGCAGGAAGGATGAGGGAAATGAAAGCTCTGAACACCTCTAAACAGTTCCATTTTTTCCAAGTTTTCCATCATGTAGTGACCACCAGGTAACAAAACACTCATGCTTTCCTCTCCAGTTCATTAATGAGTCACACGCCTGTGCCCACAATGGGCACCAGATACCAGCACTGCGTTCACCACAGCTGTGTATTTCACCTGTGGACTGGGTGATGCTTCATGAGAAATACCTGCCCATGAAGGTCCTGGCCTCACAGAGACATCATGTGGGCATGTGCTTTAAAAGTACCGAATCTAAGAACAGACATACAGGTGGAACACCCTGTTCTCAAGGGAGAGGTTGAGGAAGAGGGTCAGAAAAGCCCAGGAGCAACCAAATCAGGTCCCATTTAAACACAGAGTCTTAAATACCAGGCAGACCACAGACAAGAACAGAAACCAAGGAAGAAAATGGCCACACTGAGACTTTCCTAGATTCAATCAAGCACATTGAAGAGAGAATCGCTTTCTTACTACATGAATCAATGTTACTTAATGCCAAGCCCCAGCAAAAGTCATTTCACACAGCCCCCCCAGACTGCACTTCCCCAGAGCACATGCCCTGGTCGGTTCTCCTCATGCCAGTTTCCTGCCACTTTTTTAAAAGAAAGTGGTACTAGGAAAAAGATACCATGTCCTGACGCTCAGTGAAGGAAACTGTGGCAGACAGAGAAACAGAGACAGAATGAAATCACATCCCACTTCACCACAACACAGCATGTGTGACTTGGGCAGGTGGTGTGGACTCTCTCTGCCAAGTTTCCTCATCTATAAAATAGAGCAATAATAGCAGCTACTGAGGGTTTTCACATCAAGAGTAAATGCATCAGCACATCACACAATGTTCCTCTCAAATTACCTTCTGCCTAAGCATTGATTATATTTCAAAAGAAGGAATCTGAAAGACGGCACATACAACATGTTTTGAATCACAATTTTTAAAACTATGAGACCATGCATTTATTCAATACATTTCTACAAAGTATAAATTTTAACAAATCCAGACTTATGTAAATTCAGTGCCCCTGTATCAAACTTCCTCAGAGGACATGGAGGCAATGAGCCGAGAAGTGGACATTGACAAGAACTGTGCGTGTGTCAGATTTTCACACAGAAAACCTCCTGTTACTCACATTCTTATACAGATCTTGAAAGGTCTTCAGGTCAACCACAGAATTGTCCAAGTTCACCACAGCTGTGTGAAAAAGACAAAAAGAAAGTATAAACTGCCATAAAACAGCTGTGAAAAGTGTCTGACCACCTCAAACAATAGTGACCATCCACAGAGCAGATTTCATGTCCTGCAGGCAGCAGGGGCGCTCTGCCTTCACCGCAGCTGCTCCCCATCGACAGAGACTGAGCTGAGCTGGGAACGTCAATGCGGCAGGTGCCAGGTGTCACAGCTTTCACACTCCACAAACACAACTCCCAAGAACAGGCCCCCATGGCCAGAGAGAAACCCACAGTCTGTCTCTTTCATGACTCACCTGAATAAATTTGAAAAATCTGCTTAATACCAGAAAAATAGACAACTCACTCATGTTACTGCCACATCCTAGTTCTATGCCAATAAGTGCACATATCTGCCAATTTATCTAAAGACATTTGGCAAAGGCTATATCTAATCACTAAATTGATAGGCTTAATATGGAAACAGGTGCATTTCCTGTTACAACCCTTTAAATTGTAATAATCAAAGGATAATTCTCCACTTGAAATCAAAACTCCACCTGAAGCTTTCTGCACACTCATGCCAGTCTTCTGTTTCACAGTTTGCATGGATTGCCAGTGATCAAGGATGTTAAGAGCTCTGACAATAAAAAGTTCTTTAATTAAAAAAATCTTACAAGCCATGAGAAGAGTGAGTGTATCTTGATCGATTAACTCAGTTAGAGGAGTGTTGCAGTTTCAGAAGTGGTGAAAGCACCGGGTACTTAAAGTATTAAAGGCAGAGGGGACTGGGAGAAGCAGAGGCCATAGTCTCTTCCGCCAGAGTCGAGCTGTGAGCTTAGTCCTGCTGGGCCAAGAGGATGTGACTCCAGCAGGGCTTTCCCTCCCCCATACAGCCGGCTATGAGTAGTTAAAGCTCAGAAACAACAGGGAATGGATTAGAACAGAGGCAGTGCCATCTTATATTTGAAAAGCTTGTATCTTTTTTAGAAGCAACTTTTTATGCATTAAAGTCACATTAGAGAGACTTCCCTGTTGGTCCAGTGGTAAAGAATCCAGCTGCCAATGCAGGGGACATGGGTTTGATCCCTGATCCAGGAACTAAAGCCTCACATGCCACAGGGCAACTAAGCTGCAGCTACTGAGTCCATGCACCACAACTAGAGGGTCTGTGAGCTGCAATAAGAGATCCTGAATGATGCAGAGAAGATTCTGTGTGTCACACCTGAGACCTGAGGCAGTCAACTTAATTAGTTAAAAGAAATCACGTCAGAGAAATACTAATGTCCCCCATGATTATCGGTTATTTTATTCCTCTGGACAATGAGCCATCAAACTAACCCTTACATATGAATATATATATCAACAGAGAAAACAGAAAATCTTCATAACTGAACAAATGACCAAGCATGACTTAATACACACCTAAACCAGCCCACCACATTTTATACATATTAACAAGATGTTGAGTAGACCACAAAATTATTCCAAGTGGATCATGATAAATATGTGTGCTCTTTAGATTTTTGTACATTTAAATATTTTGGAAAAAGTTTTTGTGAGACCCAAGTTTTTAGTCAAAACCATCTGTAATACAATGAAAGGAACATGCCAAGTTTCAGTGTGTAAACTCTGATTTTCTCTGTCATAGGTTATAAGTTCACAACTGTTTTTTTTTTTTAAATCCATTAATAGTTTAATGCATGAGATGAGGAAATAAGTTTGTGTTATGACATTGTTTGACATTTTTGTTGTGACTTAATAGTCATAAATAGTTCATGTACCTTGAGAAGACAGGATATAACTATACATTATACATTCTGTTCTGTTTATATATTCTAAATCCTTATTTGTATTTTTCTTCTTGATCTCTTTTGACCAAAGTAGTTTAAAGTTACTCTTATCAATGTGCTTGTCTCTCCTTGTAAGTACTATGTAGTTTCTTTCTTACATAGTTGCATCTGTATTTTGAGGGGCAAAATTCAAATCTATTATAATTTCATTGTGAATGGTGGCTGTTAGTATTAAGAATATGTTTTCATTGTTTTGTTGTTGTCCACATAATGTTCCTGGCCTGAATTTTAAGTTGTCACATGTCAAGATCATAACCCTTGCTTTTTTGATTTGCATGTGTTGGGCCTAATTTCACTTCTCTTCATACTTTAGCCTTTCTGAAATATTTTGTTATAGCTAAGTTTTATTTAGAAGCAGAAGATATTAAGAAGAGGTGGCAAGAATACACAGAAGAACTATACAAAAAAGATCTTCACGACCCAGATAATCATGATGGTATGATCACTCACCTAGAGCCAGACATCCTGGAATGAAAAAGTCAAGTGGGCCTTAGTAAGCACCAGTATGAACAAAGCTAGTGCCAGGTGATGGAATTGCAGTTGAACTAGTTCAAATCCTAAAAGATGATGCTGTGAAAGTGTTGCACTCAATAGGCCAGCAAATTTGGAAAACTTAGCAGTGGCCAAAGGACTGGAAAAGGTCAGTTTTCATTCCAATCCCAAAGAAAGGCAATGCCAAAGAATGCTCAAACTACTGCACAATTGCAGTTGTCTCACACCCTAGCAAAGTAATGCTCAAAATTCTGCAAGCCAGACTTCAACAGTACATGAACCATGAACTTCCAGATGTTCAAGCTGGATTTAGAAAAGACAGAGGAACCAGAGATCAAATTGCCAACATCTACTTGATAATCAAAAAAAACAAGAGAGTTCCAGAAAAGCATCTACTTCTGTATTACTGACTATGCCAAAGCCTTTGACTGTGTGGATCACAATACACTGTGGAAAATTCTTCAAGAGATGGGAACACCTGACCACCTGACCTGCCTTTTGAGAAATCTGTATGCAGGTCAGGAAGCAACAGTTAGAACTGGACATGGAACAACAGACTGATTCCAAAAAGGGAAATGAGTACATCAAGGATGTATACTGTCACCCTACTTATTTAACTTATACACAGAGTACATCATGAGAAATGCTCGGCTGGATGAAGCACAAGCTGGAATCAAGATTGTTGGAAGAAATAACAATAACCTCAGATATGCAGATGACACCACCCTTATGGCAGACAGTGAAGAAGAACTAAAGAGCCTCTTGATGAAAGTGAAAAAGGAGAGTGAAAAAGTTGGCTTAAAGCTCAACATTCATAAAACTAAGATCATGGTATCAGGTTCCATCACTTCATGTCAAATAGATGGGGAAACAGTGGAAAGAGTGACAGACTATTTTGGGGGCTCCAAAATTACTGCAGATGGTGACTGCAGCCAGGAAATTATATGATGATTGCTCCTTGGAAGAAAAGTTATGACCAACCTAGACAGTATATTAAAAAGCAGAGACATTACTTTGCCAACAAAGGCCCATCTAGTCAAAGCTATGGTTTCCAGTGGTCATGTATGGATGTGAGAGTTGGACGATACAGAAAGCTGAGCACTGAAGAATTGATGCTTTTGAACTGTGGTGTTGAGAGTTTCTTGGACTGAAAGGAGATCAAACCAGTTAATCTTAAAGGAAATCAGTTCTGAATATTCACTGGAAAGACTGATGCTGAAGCTGAAGCTCCAATACTGTGGCCACCTGATACAAAAAAACTGACTCATTGGAAAAGACCCCGATGGTAGGAGGAGAAGGGGAAGACAGAGGATGAGATGGTTGGATGGCAACACCAAATCAATGGACGTGAGTTTGAGTAAGTCAGGGGAGAAGTCCGCCTGGCTCTCCTGATCAGCAGGCAGGTCAGACCAAAATGGAGACGCAGTGCAGGGCTTTCAGGGCACCTGGCAGCAGCTGCCTCTGTCCACAACCATACCACTCTGAACAGGCCCGATCTCGTCTGATCTCGGAAGCTAAGCAGGGTCTGGCCTGGTTAGTACTTGGGTGTGAGACTGTTTGGGAATACTGGGTGCTGTCATCTTTTTGCCTCCCCTCTCCTTTTGCCCCCAGGCCCCAGGCACGTTTAGCGCCGCAAAACCCACCTGCCCCTGACCCCTGGCACCCCACCATGCTCAGAGCCGTCACCTGCCTTTAGGTTGGCCAGCCGGCCGGTCAGTCAGCCAGCCAGCCGGCAGGCCTGGAAGGCACCAGAGTCCCTACTGTTGGGTCCCTGAAGCCCCAGCCCCTCCCTGGGTGGGTGGCAGGGGCTTCGACTCCTGCAGGACACCTGGGTTGCCCTTGCGCGGCCTGGGAGCCCCTCCACATTCAGCTCCCAGGAACCCAGATGACCATCTGGTCTCTGTCTGAGGCTCCCTGGGCAAGCAGGGCAAAGACTAATAGAGTTTTGCCAAGAAGATGCACTGGTCATAACAAACACCCTTTTCCAACAACACAAGAGAAGACTCTACACATGGACATCACCAGATGGTCGACACCGAAATCAGATTGATTATATTCTTTGCAGCCGAAGATGGAGAAGCTCTATACAGTCAGCAAAAACAAGACCAGGAGCTGACTGTGGCTCAGATCATGAACTCCTTATTGCCAAATTCAGACTGAAATTGAAGAAAGTAGGGAAAACCACTAGACCATTCAGGTATGACCTAAATCAAATCCCTTATGATTATACAGTGGAAGTGAGAAATAGATTTAAGGACCTAGATCTGATAGATAGACTTCCTGATGAACTATGGAATGAGGTATGTGACATTGTACAGGAGACAGGGATCAAGACCATCCCCGTGGAAAAGAAATGCAAAAAAGCAAAATGGCTGTCTGGGGAGGCCTTACAAATAGCTGTGAAAAGAAGAGAAGCGAAAAGCAAAGGAGAAAAGGAGAGATATAAGCATCTGAATGCAGAGTTCCAAAGAATAGCAAGAAGAGATAAGAAAGCCTTCTTCAGCGATCAATGCAAAGAAATAGAGGAAAACAACAGAATGGGAACGACTAGAGATCTCTTCAAGAAAATTAGAGAAACCAAGGGAACATGTCATGCAAAGATAGGCTTGATAAAGGACAGAAGTGGTATGGACCTAGCAGAAGCAGAAGATATTAAGAAGAGGTGACAAGAATACACAGAAGAACTGTACAAAAAAGATCCCCATGACCCAGATAATCACGATGATGTGATCACTGACCTAGAGCCAGACATCCTGGAATGTGAAGTCAAGTGGGCCTTAGAAAGCATCACTACGAACAAAGCTAGTGGAGGTGATAGAATTCCAATTGAGCTATTACAAATCCTGAAAGATGATGCTGTGAAAGTGTTGCACTCAATATGCCAGCAAATTTGGAAAACTCAGCAGTGGCCACAGGACTGGAAAAGATCAGTTTTCATTCCAATCCCAAAGAAAGGCAATGCCTAAGAATGCTCAAACTACCACATAACTGCACTCATCTCACACGCTAGTAAAGTAATGCTCAAAATTCTGCAAGCCAGACTTCAGCAATATGTGAACCATGAACTTCCTGATGTTCAAGCTGGTTTTAGAAAAGGCAGAGGAACCAGAAATCAAATTGCCAACATCCACTAGATCATGGAAAAAGCAAGAGAGTTCCAGAAAAACATCTATTTCTGCTTTATTGACTATGCCAAAGCCTTTGACTGTGTGGATCACAATAAACTGTGGAAAATTCTGAAAGAGATGCGAATACCAGACCACCTGATCTGCCTGTTGAGAAATCTGTATGCAGGTCAGGAAGCAACAGTTAGAACTGGACATGGAACAACAGACTGGTTCCAAATAGGAAAAGGAATTTGTCAAGGCTGTATATTGTCACCCTGCTTATTTAACTTCTATGCAGAGTACATCATGAGAAATGCTGGACCGGATGAAGCACAAACTGGAATCAAGATTGCTGGGAGAAATATCGATAATCTCAGATATGCAGATGACACCACTCTTATGGCAGAAAATGAAGAGGAACTAAAAAACCTCTTGATGAAAGTGAAAGTGAAGAGTGGAAAAAGTTGGCTTAAAGCTCAACATTCAGGAAACGCAGATCATGGCATCTGGTCCCATCACTTCATGGGAAATAGATGGGGAAACAGCAGAAACAGTGTGAGACTTTATTTTTTGGGGCTCCAAAATCACTGCAGATGGTGACTGCAGACATGAAATTAAGAGACGCTTACTCCTTGGAAGGAAAGTTATGACCAACCTAGATAGCATATTCAAAAGCAGATACATTACTTTGTCAAAAAAGGTTCGTCTAGTCAAGACTATGGTTTTTGCTGTGGTCATGTATGGATGTGAGAGTTGGACTGTGAAGAAGGCTGAGTGCCGAAGAATTGATGCTTTTGAACTGTGGTGTTGGAGAAGACTCTTGAGAGTTCCTTGGACTGCAAGGATATCCAACCAGTCCATTCTGAAGGAGATCAGCCCTGGGATTTCTTTGGAGGGAATGATGCTGAAGCTGAAACTCCAGTACTTTGGCCACCTCATGTGAAGTGTTGACTCGTTGGAAAAGACTCTGATGCTGGGAGGGATTGGGGGCAGGAGGAGAAGGGGATGACAAAGGATGAGATGGCTGGATGGCATCACTGACTCGATGGATGTGAGTCTGGGTGAACTCCGGGAGTTGGTGATGGTCAGGGAGGCCTGGCGTGCTGAGATTCATGGGGTCGCAGAGTCGAACACTACCGAGCGACTGAACTGAACTGAACTGGGCAAGCCTCAGTCAATCCTGGAGGCTGCCCCACCACCGGCCCCACCATCAACCCCAGCCCCATCCTCACAGGTGACCGCATGTGCTGCACGCATGCAAGCACACACCCACAGAGACACACAGACACAAATACACAAAGACACACCCAGCCTCTGAGATGGGTCAAGAGCCGGAAATCCCAGGTATCAGAGACAGAGAAAGAGAGAGAGAGAGGCATCAAGAGGACCACACAGCCTTCCCATCCCCTGACCTCCACACACTCCACCCTCCATTCTGAGTATCCACCCGGCCCCCCGTTGACCCGACTACACCCTCGCCCACCGACACACTCACACACACACTCTCACTCACTCACCCTCTGACCTGGGGACGGGGTCTGGGTCTTGCCTAAGGTAGCCAATCCGAAGGGGACCTTTGAGATCTCAGCTGCGAAGAAGAAGTCTTGGAGACCCTACTGGTGACTGCCAGCCCCAGGGCACCGTGTCCAGCCTGGGCTCGGCCCAAGGCTGACGCCCCTCCCTTGGGGAAGCTGCTACTTCCTCACAGTCTCTCTCTGAGGTATGTCATGGTGGGTGCCAGTGTGTCTGTCTCGGATCGGATGCCATTCTCTTTCCCGTGTCTGTCTCGCGTTTTCCGTCTGTCAGTGGCTCTGTGTCTCCCTCTCTCCTTCTGTGCCTCCGTGTGTGTGTGTCTGTGTGCGTTGTGTGTGCTCGCACACGTGTCTGTCTCCCCCTCGCCATCTTTGAGTCTGTCTCTGAACCTTTGTCTCTTTCTGACTCTGTGTTTGCTGATACCGGGCCTTCCATCCCTTCCTCCGCCCCCGGCTTCTCCCAGGTGCTATGACTTTGGCTCTTGCTGGCGAACTTGCGTCTGTCGTCTGTCTCACTTGGCCTGGCTGCGTGTGAGTGTCTGTGTGTCTGTCCGTGTGCTTGCCTGTTGCTCAACTGCTCTCTCAGGAAGGTCCTGAGCTTGGGGCGTGGCGTGGAGCAAGGGGGAGTCTCGGTAGGGCAAAGGGGCGGGGCTGACGCTCTCCAGTCGACCACACTGGTGGCTCCCTGTGCGTTTGGGCACTGGGCAGGTGCGGGGCACGATGGGCGCTCCGGGCCCCGGCTGGACTGCACCTAGGCCCAAAGGAGGCTCAGAGGACCACGAGCCGCTGGCAGCTGCGGGCCGCCAAGCCAGACACCTCTGGGGCCACATGGCCCTATGCAGCGAATGGGATGGGGCGGGCCTGGAGAGGCCCAGGGTGGGAGAGCGCTGAGACCTCCTAGCCCCTCACCCAATCTCCCAGCCCCCACACACACTCCCAGCCGCCTGCTCTGGGTCCCAGAAGCCTTCCGGACGCGGGTGCTGGCCAAGGGTGGCAGTGTGTGGGGGCCGGGTAGCTTCGGCCGGCCGCCTGGCTGCCCGCCTTGGCTGCCTGGAGTCTGGTGGCGGGTCCTGCGGCGCATGTACAGCACATGTCAGGGGAGAAGTGCGCCTGGCTCTCCCGACCAGCAGGCAGGTCAGAGCGAAATTGAGATGCAGCGCAGGGCTTTCAGGGCGCCAGGCAGCAGCCGCCTCTATCTACAAGCCTGAATAGGCCTGATCTCATCTGATCTCGGAAGCTAAGCAGGGTCGGGCCTGGTTAGTACTGGATGTGAGACCACTTGGGAATACCGGGTGCTGTCGTCTTTTTGCCTCCCCTCTCCTTTCGCCCCCCGGCTCCAGGTGCGGTTGGCGCTGCAAAACCCACCTGCCCCTGATGTTCCCATTTCTTTGCCCAGAAAATGAAACTAACTACAATATACCTGCAACCACAATAAGCACCCACACACCCAGGCTATTTTCCAGCTATACTTACATGCTATGAGGACATGATCCCTTTTCGGTACATGTAAAACACAAAATGACACGCTCATGTCATTAGGTATTTTTAAAATTAGATTAGCACTTTGCCCTTCTTTACACATCAGTCATGATTACTTATCTCAATAGCTAGTTTCTATTTTATGTCAGGAAGTATCTACTAAGACAGTCACTGTTCATATTATTCTCTTAAGTCTGTACAGTGATGGAAGCCAACTCCCTAGCCTGGAAGGACGGGGTCCTGGGCACCGTATCTGACTTTTGACAGTTGACTTGCACTTTCAACAAGAGATAATGTGCCCTCGCTAAGAGGCACTGAGTGATTGTCATCTGAGACAGAATCTATGGGACTGCAGCTTCTTCACGCGGGCCGGATGCATGTTGATGTATGGCAAAACCAATACAATATTGTAAAGTAAAAATAATAATAATAATAATAATAATAATAAAGAAAACCTAAGGGATAGCCAAGGCTACATTTCCTTCTGTTTTTTAAGCTAGGGGATGCTTTCTGTGAAGCTTACATGGGAGTTACAAAAATAAAGACATAAAAGAGCCTCCAGGAACTACCAGCGATCGTAGATTGGAGTCAGAGAATGATTTCTCCTACCCATCCTTGCATCGCGGTGAGGAACTGAGGCCCAGACACAGCTGGTAGGGAGACAAAGACGAGTCTGTCTCCCCACTGTCCCACTTCTCCCCATCCCAGACTGGCACACAGACCAGATGCCTGACAACACGTAGCAGTTACTCTGGGGGATACCTCAGACTTTTCTAATTTAGCAGCATTTTAGTTCACATATGTGACAGTGCACAGAAAAAGTAAAAGGCATTCATGGTTTAAATCATACAACGTATTGTTAACCTTCATTGAAAATTCATTTCACCTGGATTAAAGCGTGGTCTCCACCTGGGCCCCACAAGCCTCCTTTGGGCTTCTCCTCTCCCGCTGCCCCACCCGCTAAGCACACTCTGGTCACACTAGCCTTCCTGCTGCCCTGTGCACACAGTCCTGCTCCCTCCAGGGGATCTGGGTGTGTGGGGATCTCTGAACACATACCCTCTTTCTCCCTGCTCCATGGATCACCCCATTCCCTGTTGCTCTCTCCACAAAGTCGATCCTCAAACAAAATGCTATAGAATTCACTTGTTTGCTGACTTATTTCTCTATCTTACTTGACTAAATCAAACTCTATGAAGTCAGATACTTTGTAGATTCTTTTCCTTACTGACTCCCCAGCACCTAGAACAGTGCCTGACACACAGTAGATGTGTGAAATATTTGCTGAGTGTTGTGGGAGGGGATGAAAGGTGAGAGCAAAGAATGATGAAACCACGGAAACAAAGCGGGAGCCCCAGGAGAGTGGGTGCTGAGGCGGGCACAGGTCACCATGCCATTGCTAGGGCTGCACCTAAGTTCAGGGCACATCTTTCAGAACAAAATCACTGAGAACAGTATGGCATAATCACTCACCAACAGGTATCACTGTGGCAACAATACTAACAAGCAGCTTTAATACACAAGTGTTTTCCCAAATACTATATTTCACTAAGTTAATCAAAAGATGTTTCTCTTATACTGACAGATCTCTATTTTCAACTCAACACAAGAGCTGGCCATTTTTAAAGAAAGATCTTTAACATCAAAGTGAGGACAGTTAATATTAAAGCAAATCCAGGCTCTAGAACACTTCTGTTTTCTGCTGGTTTTAATCATCTTCAAATCCTCCAAAACAACAGACTTGAGACGAGACCCTGGGGCTTTGTAGATACGAGGACATTTTCTCTTCGTTGTCTGTCTATGCAGGCGATGCAGGCAGAGCCCACAGGGTCTCCAGGGGGGTCACAAATAGCCTTTCCCTTAGAGACACATACAGTGTTTCCTGTTTTTTTTGTTTTTTTTTTTAATAGTCCTAGGTCATGCAACCTGCTCCAAAAAGCAAACATCTGGATTCTGATGGTAAAAAGAATGTCATCACCTCACCAAAACAAAGAACTAGAGAGTGTTATCAATATTCCACTGTTTTGAACACCTACATCTAAACTTTGATCTGAATTGAGTTCATCCTCTCACCCTCACCTCTTTCACTACTTCCTTGAATCAGTGTGTTATGCCTATGAGAAATTTATACATCAAAATATTCTTTTCAAGATCATAAGCTGGAGCACAGGAGTTCTAGAGGGTCCAGATTTTAAGGTGAAAGAAATGTACAGAAAAACTACAAAGTAAGGGGGAAAAATGAGAATAATCAAGAGAAGAAAGAAAAACAAACGTCGAGGAGAAGGGAAACAAGAAGAATAAGAAGGAAAAAGAAGGAAGGGGAAGCAAAAGAGTAAAGGGAAGCATGAAAACTCACAAAGGGCTGCCCACTGAGGGATACACAGGCTGGCCTCTGCCCAGTGCAGGGCCTCTGAGTACTGTGCCAGTCAGGAGCCGGTGGGAAGGTAGGGGAGAAACCCACTGTGTTCCAGTGTCCTCAGAGTGTGGACCCCTCATGCAAACTACCAGGTCACTGGCCTCCCACCCCTCCTCCCAGAACTGGGGAGCTTTTCAGAACTGCCTTCTGTCAGCCCTGCATCCGCAGACAGTCCCTCTTCATCATCAGGACAGGTGTTTTCAGAGTGACCCAGGGAGAGCTCTCAAGAGCACATCTCACACTGCCAACTCCTCCACCCACCCTTCCTAAGGATTAAGAAAGTCAGTTCAGTTCAGTTCAGCAACTCAGTCAGGTCTGACTCTTTGCCACCCCACAGACTGCAGCACACCAGGCTTCCCTGTCCACCACTAACTCTTGGAACTTACTCAAACTCACGTCCTTCGAGTCGGTGAAGCCATCCAACTAGAAGTCCAAGAAACTAGACTGGTTTAAAAAAAAAAATTATTGTCTGAAGTAGAGTGGGAGAAAGAACATTCCTGACAAAAATTTAAATGCTCCATTAAAAATAAAAAAAACAAAAACCTCACAAAAATTTCTGGGTGCTCCACAATTCCAAATATGCTTCAAAAATGATCTCTTTATCATCACAAATAAGCCAGTGACTTACAAAACAAAACACACCTGGATGAGGTTTACATCTGTAGAGAGGACAGGAAGAAAAAAGATAGGATATGCAACTCAATGGACATGGGCTTGGGTGGACTCCAGGAGTTGGTGATGGACAGGGAGGCTTGGTGTGCTGTGGTTCATGGGGTCACAAAGAGTCGGACACAAGTGAGTGACTGAACTGAACTGAACACGGGCTGATTTAACAAAAACTGAACATGGAAAATCATCTCCAGGAGACATGGTTGATCTGCTTGAGAGCATTTTATTCCTGTGTCAGGTGGCAGGTTGAGAGATAACACCCCCTGGCCCCTTACAGAATCTCTGCTTTTCCTCAAGTGAACATGGAGTCAAGCATCAGGACAAACCTGGAAATCAGTTGAGAATGTACTTCACACTATATTTCATCCCACAGAAGCTCCTTTATTTAGAAGCCATAGAAACACTTCTTTTGGATACTAGAGGACAGAAGAGTTGTCCTTCTGAGACTATTTCTTTTCATCTCACAGCCATGGGGCATGATCCAGCTGTGTTCCCACTTCCCTTTCTACCTTAAACCTGAGGGATAAATGTCAACCACCTTTAAAAACTGCAAGTCCTTCTGAAATTCATTTCAGCATTTTGGTTCACCTCAGTACTATACTCAATTTCTTTCAATTTGATCTATTTCCCTCTCTCATCTTTTTGTATACCTCACATATTCATAAGCTGCTCATATATTTTTTTGGAACCAAGGTGGATTACCATTCTTTTAGCCAGTGAGTAAACACAGGTCTTAGGATTCCTATACAAAAAGTTTGTCATGTTTCTACCAGCTATCCTTCTGTATTTTCCTCCAGGATTTTCTGTGCCCAAATTGCTTTTCTAAAATCAGTCGTCTGTTCAATGTCTTGACCATTCACATTTTTAAAGAAAGATAATGGACTTGGACTTCCCTGTTGGTTCAGTGGTTAAGAATCTACTTGCTAATACTGGGGACAGGAGTTTGATCCCTGATTCAGAAAGATCCCACATTCCAAGGGACAAGTAAGTCCACGAGTTGCAACGACTAAAGCTGGAGTGCCTAGAGCCCATGCTCCACAACAAGAGAAGCCACTGCAATGAGAAGCCCCAGCACCACAACCAGAGAAAGTCTGCACATAGTGACAAAGACCCAGCCCAGCCAGAAATAAATAAATAAAATTAAAATTTTCGGAAAGCATTTATTCAAACAAAGAAAAAAGGGACTTTCCGCAGTCCAGTGGTTAAGACTCCATGTTCCCACTGCAGGGGGCCCAGGTTTGATCCCTGGTTGAGGAACTAAAAGTCCCACATGTAGCAATGAAGATCCTATGTGCTGCAACTAAGACCAGGAACAGCCAAATAAACATATATACTTTTAATTTTTTTTTTTTTTTACAAAAAAGGAAGATAACGGCCTTGATTTTCCAAAGATGCACCAAGAATGATCAAGTCACTCTCACACCTTGACCCTGTTCTCCACGAATTCAAAACTAAAATTAAGTCTCTCTGCATAAATCTATCAAGTAACCTTTGGAGCTTGGTGATGAGCCCTTAAAATGGTCCTCAGTCTCTTTCAGCACACGCAGAATTCCATCAAATATAATACTTGCATTCATGTGCTAAGTAGATATTTTATTAATATTTGTATCTTTTTCAACAAAATATCTTCATTTATTCACTCAATATTTAAGTATATACTGTATCCAAAGGTCTTGAAATGTTAGTAGTCTACACAGAAGACAGATAGTAGATACAGATCAGATCTAAACCTAAGTAATGATAGAGATATGAATAAAATGCCAGGAGGCTCCAGAAAAACCACCGTGGTGGGGGTGGGTTGCATCAAATAAGTATAGGGAAATGAAGAGAGAGAAGATAAGGAGAAAAGATAACTGGAAAGGATCCCTTCTTATTAACGTTTCTGCTACAAACTTCTGGAGCAAGCACATTACTCTCTAACTTCCTTTCCAGCCTGTCCTTCTAGGAGATTTCACTCTAAGGACTTCAGATGGTCAGCCTCAGCACCTCAGGCTTCTCTGTGGAGGAAACACAAAGACACTGTAGGAACCGAAGATCCCCAAGAACCCATAACCCCTGAGGCCTCATTGCAGCCTCTGCACCTAGATTCACATAGAGGAAGGTCAGTTTCTTCACCAGTAGATGAAGGTGGAGAAAACCAGTTTCACAAAATGGATTGTGGAAAAACAGAAGTGCAGTCCCCGAGAAAGGCAGAAAAGGCAGCACCATAAATCTGAATTAGCCTGCCATGTGGATTAGTGGGGCTTCCCAGGTGGCACTAGGGGTAAAGAATCCACCTGCCAATGCAGGATACAAGGGGACCCCAGTTTAATCCTTGGGTTGGGAAGATGGCAATGGAAACCCACTCCAGTATTCTTGCCTGGAGAATCCCTTGGACAAGGAGACTGGGGGATACAGTCCATAAGTTTGCAAAGAGTCAGACACGACTGAAATGACTTAGCATGCACACATGGGGATTAGTAAAGAGTGTAAAGAGGAGCCAAAAGGCCAAAGAAAAGTCAAAGAAAACCAAGTTGTCAATTTTCTAAGATAGAACCACAAGTCTTTCTTCTTCAGAAAGAAAAATAATCAGTGAGTTGTTTTACTTTAAAACAAAGCTGCTGGGCATACACACTGAGGAAACCAGAAGGGAAAGAGACACGTGTACCCCAATGTTCATCGCAGCACTGTTTATAATAGCCAGGACATGGAAGCAACCTAGATGTCCATCAGCAGATGAATGGATAAGAAAGCTGTGGTACATATACACAATGGAGTATTACTCAGCCATTAAAAAGAATACATTTGAATCAGTTCTAATGAGGTGGATGAAACTGGAGCCTATTATACAGAGTGAAGTAAGCCAGAAAGAAAAACACCAATACAGTATACTAACGCATATATATGGAATTTAGAAAGATGGTAACAATAACCCTGTGTACGAGACAGCAAAAGAGACACTGATGTATAGAATAGTCTTCTGGACTCTGTGGGAGAGGGAGAGGGTGGGAAGATTTGGGAGAATGGCATTGAAACATGTATAATATCATGTATGAAACGAGTTGCCAGTCCAGGTTCGATGCACGATACTGGATGCTTGGGGCTGGTGCACTGGGACAACCCAGAGGGATGGAATGGGGAGGGAGGAGGGAGGAGGGTTCAGGATGGGGAACACATGTATACCTGTGGCAGATTCATTTTGATATTTGGCAAAACTAATACAATTATGTAAAGTTTAAAAATAAAATAAAATTAAAAAAAATAAAATCAGTTCAATAAAAAGGATTTTAAAATGTAAAAAACAAACAAACAACAAACAAACAAACAAACAAAAAAACAAAGCTGAAAGGGACCACATGCTGCAAACAGTAATTTTAGCTGTGAAGTCACTACACACAGATCACAGTCAAGTGCACTGGAAATAGTTTATCACTATTAATAATCATATTATCAGTATTTGCAATTAATATGTATTTTTCAAAAAACGTAGGGTCTATGCATGGTTTTCAGTGTTACTGACATTGTCACTTGCCTGCTTATGACAGGGAGGGTGAATGGTCCCAGAATGAGAATGCCCTGCAGAATCCCACAGAATCACAATAGGAAAAGTTTAGCAAGGGCCATTAGACCATTTTGGACAAAACAGTTACTGGGCTCTTGGGTTTATTAACAGATCAGCTGGAGAAAAAATAAGTCACTACATTAAACTATTTTCTACTTATCTCCACCATCCTCTTTAAGAATACACATTTTAAAAGGAGACAAATTGTTATATTAAAAATTGCTACTCTGGCATTTTGCAAGTTATATCGAATAACAAAGAAAAAATTAGTTTGCAAATGTCTCAGCCTCAATTCCAACTATCATCTCTTACCAAATTAAAATTCATATTATCACTAAGTAACTTTCTGTCTAGCATTCCTCCAGTTTACAAAAAAAATCAGTAACATAAAATGTTTCATAACTTTTTTAAACTGCCCTAAAATTTTAGAGGATAATATAAATGTTTCAGTTAAAGTTGAGAAGTTCACCCTAGCAATGAAAACAATGAAAACATCACCCTAATCATTGGTGTCAAACACAAGATATGAACAACTGTTAAAATATCTCTCTATGAAATTGATTGATTCTACTGTAGCTACACCCAGCTATTTCCTAACCAGGAAGTAACTTCTAGAAAAACATCTACTTCTGCTTTATTGACTACTCCAAAGCCTTTGACTGTGTAGATCACAACAAACTGTAGAAAATTCTTAAAGAAATGGAATACCAGACTACCTTACTGCCTCCTGAGAAATTTGTATGCAGTTCAAGAAGCAACAGTTAGAACTGGACATGGAACAACAGACTGGTTTCAAATTGGGAAAGTAGTATGTCAAGGCTGTATATTGTCACCCTGCTTATTTAACTTAGATGTAGAGTACATCATGTGAAATGCCAGGCTGGATGAAGCACAAGCTGAAATCAAGATTGCTGGGAAAAATATGAGTAACCTCAGATATGCAGATGACACCATCCTTATGGAGGAACCCTGAGTTTCCCGCCTCAAGTCAAGATGAGGCCCTAGTCGCCTGCACCAACTCGAGAGGAATCCCAAGAGGCCCCTCACAACTCGAAAGGATTCTTGACTTCCCATAGACAACATGAGAGGCTCCCTCAGGTCCCCGTGGTAACTCGAGGGAACCCACACTTCCTGCCGCAACTCGAGAAACACCTTGAGATTCCCGCTTCAATGTGAATTGAGGCCTGATTCCCCAGCCGTGACTCCAGAGCACTCCTGCACTCGCCCTCGCAACTTGAATGGAGACTTGACTTCCCTGAGGCAACACAAGAGGCTCCCTGAGTTCCTCGTGGTACCTGGAGAGGAATCCCAAGCCTCCCGCCGCAACTCGAGACAAACCAAGAGATTCCCCCATCAATGCGAGATGAGGCCCTTTTCTCCTGCAGCACCTCTAGAGCAATCCCAAGTTCCCTCTCAAAACTCGAGAGAAGGTTTGACTCCCTTCATGCAACTCAAGGGGGCCCAGAGATCCCCGTCACAACTCGAGGTGAAAGCCGAGTTTCCCGCCACTACTCAAAAAGAGCCCTGTGTGTCCCACCTCATCTGGAGATGAGGGCCCATTCCCTGCTTCAGCTCAAGAAGAATCCCAACTTCCCCTCGCACCACAAGAGGAGGCCTGTGTCACCAACTGAATCTTGAGTGGAACCCCGCAGATCCTGTTGCAAGGAAAAAGGATGCCAGATAAGTCCTGATTCCCCTGCACCGGCTGCAATGGAACAGAGAGTATCCCCTCACAACAGGACGGGAGGCCTATCGCCCAAGCCTATCCTCTTGAAAAAGCCCAAATTCCCCACCTGAACTCCACCAGAGGCCTGATATCTCTTTGAAAACTCGATAGGAATGCAGAGTTCCATGCCTCAACACCAGACGAAGCCTGACTCCCTAGTTGAACCTTGATATGAAGCCCGAGATCCCTGTTGCCGCCAGAGAGGAAAACTGAGTTTCCCGACTGAACTTTAGACACGGCCCTATTCACCGGCAGTGACTCTAGAGGAATTCCAACGTGTCCTTCACAACTCGAAAAGAAACCTTACCACTCTGAGGCAACACGAGTTGGTCCCTGAGGTCCCTGTGGCAACTCGAGAGGAACCCCAAGCTTCCCGCCACAACTCGAGAAAAACCACGAGATTCTCCCCTCAACGTGAGATGAGGCCCTTTCCCAGAGCAGTGTCTCCAGAGAAATCCCACATTCCCTCTTGAAACATGAAAGGGTACTTGACACCCTTGATGCAACTCAGGAAGGTCCCCGAAATACCCGTCCCCACTTGAGAGGAACACCGAGTTTCACACCACAACTCAAGAAGAGCCCCGTTTTCCCCCTCCTCAACTCGAGATGAGGGTCGATTCCCCTGCTTCGTTGGGAAAGGAATCCGGACATTGCTGTCGCCCCTCAAGAGGAGGCCGGTCTCACCTTGAAACTCGAGCACATCCCAGGGAGTTGTGCCTCAGTTCGAAAAGACCCTGATTTCCCCATCCACTCCAGATAAGCCTGATTCCCTTGCACGGACTTGACTGGAACCCCGAGAACTGACACAAAACACGAAGGGAGGTGTGACAGCCCTGTGGCACCTTGAGAAAAAGCCCCAGACCCCTATGTCTATTCGAAAGGAAGACTGACACCCCTTTTACACCTTGAGAGGGAAGCGGACTTCCATGTCTCCACACGAGATGAGGCCTGACTCCCCTGTTTAAACTCCACAGGAACCCCAAGATCCATGTCAGAACTGGAGAGGAACCCTGAGGTTCCGGCCTCAACTCAAGATGAGGCCCTATGCCCCTGCACTGACTGGAGAGGAATCCTGAGAGGCCCCTCGCAACTCGAACGATGACTTGACTTTCCTGAGGCAACACAAGCGGGTCCATGAGGTCCACATCGCAACTCGAGAAGAACCCCCAAATTCCCTCCAAGCCTCGAGGAAAACCACGGGATTCTCCCCTCAACGCAAGATGAGGCCCTTTCCCACTGCAGCGTCTTGAGAGAAATCCCACGTTCCCTCCTGAAACTCGAAACGGTACTCGACACCCTTCATGAAACTCCAAAAGTTCCCCGACTTACCCGTCCTCACTCGAGAGGAACAATGAGTTTCCCGGCACACCTCAATCTGAGCCCATTTGCCCCTCCTCATCTCGAGATGAGGGTCGATTCCCCTGCTTTGCCTGGAAAGGAATCCCGACGTTCCTGTGGCACCTCAAGAAATGGCCAGTCTTACATTGAAACTTGACAGGAACCTTCGTGGGTTGTGCCACAATCCCAAAGACACTGATTTCCCCATTCACTCGAGATAAGGCCTGATGCCCCTGCACCGATTCGAATGGAACCCCAAGAATCAAGTCACAACACAAAGGGGCACTGACACCCCAGGTGCATCCTCCATAAAAAGCCGCACTTTCCAAATCCAACTCGACAAGAGGCCTGACACCCCATTCACAACTCGAGAGGCAAGCCGAGTTCCATGTCTCAACACAAGATGAGGCCTGACTCCCCTGTTCAAACTCCACAGAAACCCCAAGATTGATGTCAGAAATGGAGAGGAACTCTGAGGTTCCTGCCTCAACTCGAGATGAGGCCCTACTCATCCCTGCAGTGACATGAGAAGAATCCCAAGGTTCCCCTCGTAACTCAAAAGCAGATCTGACTTCCTGAGGAAACACAAGCGGGTCTCCTAGGCCCCCACACAACTCGAGAGGAACCCTAAGCTTCCTGCCACAACTCCACAAAAACCATGAAATTCTTCCCTCCACACGAGATGAGGTCCTTTTACGCTGCAGTGTTTCCCAAGAAATCCCACGTTCCCTCTTGGATCTCGAAAGGGAACTTGACACCCTTTATGAAACCCCAGAAGCTTCCTAAGATACCCGTCCCCACTTGAGAGGAATGCTGAATTTCCCGCCACAACTCAAGAAGAGCCCCGTTTTCCCCTCCTCAACTCGAGATGAGGGTCGATTCCCCTGCTTCATCTGGAAAGGAATGCCGGGGTCCCCGTCACCTCTCAAGAGGAAGCCGGTCTCAAATTGAAACTGGAGAGGAACCTGGGGGTCTTGCCACAATTCAAAAGACACAGATTTCCCCATCCAATCGAGATAAGGCCTGATTCCCTTGCACTGATTCGAATGGAACCCCGAGAATCAACTCACAACACGAAGGGAGGACTGATACCCTGGTTGCAAATTCGAGAAAAGCCCCAGGTCCCCAATTCAACTCGACTGGAGGCCTGAAACCTCTTTTACAGCTTGAGAGGAAAGCAGAGTTCCATGCCTCAACACAAATCGAGACCTGACTCCCTGTTTGAAACTGCAGATACACCCCGAGATCCACATAAGAACAGGAGAGGAACCCTGAGGTTCCTGCCTCAACTGGAGATGAGGCCCTCTTACATTACACTGACCTCAGAGGAATTGCTAGAGGCCCCTCACAACTCGAAAGGATTCCTGACTTCCCATAGGCACCATGAGAAGCTCCCTGAGGTCACCATCGGAACTCGAGGGAACCCAAAGTTTCCTGCCACAACTCGAGAAAAACCTCGAGATTCCCCCTTCAATGCGAATTGAGGCCCGATTCCCCTGCCATGACTCGAGAGCAATCCCACGCTCCCTCTCGCAACTCGACTGCAGACTGGACTTCCCTGGGACAACACGAGAGGCTCCCTGAGTTCCCCATCATAACTCGAGAGATACGCCAAACTTCCGGCCGCAACTCGAGAAAACCACGGGATTCCCCCGTCATTGTCATCGTGAGATGAGGCCCTTCTTTTCCTGCAGAGCCTAGAGAGCAATCCCGAGTTCCCTCTCAAAACTCCATAGGAGGCTTGACTCCCTTTAGGCCACTAAAAGGGCTCCAGGAGATACCCGTCGCAACTCCAGAGGAGAGCAGAGTTCTTTGCTTCAACTCGAGATGAGGCCTGACTCCCCAGGTGAACCTTGAACGCAACCCCGAGATCCCTGTCACCACTGGAGAGGAACACGGAGTTTCTGGACACAAGCCTAGATGAGGCCTATTTCCCCTGAAGTGACTTGCGAGGAATACCGAGGTGCCCGTCACGACTCGAAATGAGACTTGACTTCCCTGAGGCAATAAGAGCGGGACCCTGAGGTCCACGTCACAACTCAAGAGAAACTCCAAATTTCCTGCCAAGCCTCAAGGAAAACCATGGGATTCTCCCCTCAATGCGAGATGAGGCCCTTTCCCACTGCAGCGTCTTGAGAGAAATCCCATGTTCCGTCTTGAAACTCGAAACGGTACTCCACACCCTTTATGAAACTCCAGAAGTTCCCCGACATACCCATCCCCACTCAAAAGGAACACCGATTTTCCCAGCACACCTCAATCTGAGCCCCTTTGCCCCTCCTCATCTCGAGATGAAGGTCGATTCCCCTGCTTTGTCTGGAAAGGAATCCCGACGTTACCGTTGCCCCTCAAGAGGAGGCCAGTCTCACATTGAAACTCAACAGGAACCCTCGTGGATCGTGCCACAATCCCAAAGGCACTGATTTCCCCATCCACTCGAGATAAGGCCTGATGCCCCTGCACCAATTCGAATGGAACCCCGAGTATCATGAAAAAACATTAAAACCATCTTTAGTGAAAAATATCCATATAGAAAAGGCCATGCCAATCCCATATTCACCATGTCTGCTTTAAATCCATCAAGTTTGTCCAAATCACTGAAAATCTCAGTAACACTCTTTTTTAAAAAAAAATTATTTTATTTTTTAACTTTACAATATTGTATTGGTTTTGCCATATATCAACATGAATCTGCCACAGGTATACATGTATCGCCCCCCCCCCCAAAAAAAAGGATGAGAAGAAAAGATATATTCATACAATTGAACAATTGCTGAAAGGGAAGTGGGGCTGTGGATTACATTATACTGTAGAAACCATATGATTTCCTGATTTTGGAGATTATGTGCAGGTTTTTTCAGGAGAATGCACCCATTTTGGATAAAATATATAGAGTATTTTAGATGATGTGGCAAATGCGAGCCCTTTTCCCATTGCTAGGAGTTTTCTGTACATTTTAAATTCCCAGAAAGTAAATTATGTTTCAAAACAAACAAGTCAATACCATAAAAGTAAATCAGATTAGACAGGCATGAAACTTTCCTATAGAGGTCAAGACTTACCCAGACAAAGTTCAAGGGATGCTGTGATGCTCACTGCCCTTGAAGGAGTCCACATGGAATGAAGAAGTACTGTGGGAAGTCTATTAGTAACCACCATGCCTTGGGTCCTCTGGATGACCTATTGCAGGAGAAACAGATTTTACAAATAAAATTTTCCCAATAACTTTGAGAGAGTCATTTCTTAGGCAGGTTGATAAGTCTAGGGGTCCCCAAGGAGAGAGGGGTCTGGAATTCTCAAGGAGGAAGAAAGGACAAACTTTTTTTTTTCCTTCTCTACATTTCTTAGGATTATATAACAATAATGTATCTTGCCTGAGGACAGTCTCTGAATTAAACCTTCTGGGTAATTCTGTTATCTTAAAATGTAAATTATGGGAGTAGGTCTGGTGAGGTCTTTACAACCTCCTGACATTCTTTGGATTCATTGGAGAGTATGTAACTTCATTGCTAACACTAGCAAGGGGGTACTCTTTCTGCCCCCTTCTGATGCCTATGTCAGAAGCTTTCTCTATCTCCTTTATACTTTAATAAAACTTTATTACACAAAAGCTCTGAGCGATCAAGCCTCATCTCTGGCCCCAGATTGAATTCTTCTCCTCCGGGGGCCAAGAATCCCGGTGTCTTCATGTGATTCAACAACAACATTTCAACTTCACAAAAAGTTGTTAGACTACATTCAGTAAAGTTGAATAATTTCCAATCAATTTACAATCATATAAAATACAGCTTACAATCTCAATAAATATATAAAAATCATTTGCGTTTCTATACACTAATAACAATCAGAAACAAAAATTAAGAAAGTCCCACTTATAATTGCATCAAAAAGAATAAAACATCTAGCAACAAACTTAATCAAGGACATAAAAGACCAGAAGTCAGAAAACTAGAAAGCACTGATAAAGAAACCAAAGAAAACACAAATAAACAGAAAACTATTCCACGCTCACACACTGGAACAATGAGGAATTAAAATGTCCATTCCAACCAAAGCCATCAACAAATACACTGGCTGCAATCACAAAATAATATTCAGTGGCCTTTTTCACAGAAATAGAAGTATTCCTAATATTAGGCTGCTAATATTGAACTGGACCTTAAATGGCCAAGAAGACTCTGAGAAAGAAGAACACCGCTGGAGGCATCTTCCTCTCCGACTTCAAACTACATCACGGACCTGTAGTAACCACCACAGTGAGGAACTGGCAGGAACACAGACACATGGAATCCAGGAAAGAATATAGAGCCCAGGAATGAACCCACATGTACATGGTCAGTTCATGAAAATCAAACCAGGAACGAGTGAAGAGGAAAGGACAGTCTTCTTAAGAAACAGTGAGAGGAAAACTGGCCATCTACTCGGAAGAACATCAGTGAAGGTCATCCTCTGGAACGTCTAACAGAAATTGAACTGAAAACCCGCCATTTTGCACATGGAGCTCTTTCCCCCTCTGAGTCCTCTGAGATGGACCTCCGGTCAGCACTCAGCTGGACACAGGAAACGTCTACTTCATCCTCATTTTACCCTCTTGCAGTGCCTCCCTGCTGGTGGGCACTGAGGCAACCCTGCTCCTCTCAGCTGGGACGCAGCCCCGTTACCCAGGAGCCCGAGCCCTGAGGGCCCTGAGGAGACAAAGCTCCCGCCAGCTGGTCACCGAGCCCAGTCTGAAGGCAAAGCGTCCTGCGCCCGTGGGTCAGAAGGGGTTTTGGCGCCCCCTGCGGGCCGCCAGAGAAGAGCGGGCAGCCCTGCGCTCACAAACCTCAGAAGGCTCACCCAGAAGCAGCTCTGCTGTGAGCACTCAGACTGGAAGCCCAAACTGAAATGGAGCAGAATAGCTCCATGACTCTCCTCAAAACATGGCTAAGAAACAATCAGAGCCTGTATGGAATGCAGCCATAAAAAGGAACACAGTTGAGTCAGTTCTAATGGAGGGGATGAACCTAGAGTGTATTAAACAGGGAAGTCAGTCAGAAAGAGAAAAACATGGAATCGAGAAGGATGGGTCTGATTAATCTGTTCACATAGCAGCAACGGAGATGCAGACATAGAGAACAGACTTACGGACAAGGGTGGGGAACAAGAGGGAGAGGGTGAGATGAATGGAGAGAGCAGCATGGATGCATGTACACCAACATTTGTAAATAGACAACCAGTGGGAATTTGCTGTTATGACTCAGGGAACTCAAACTGGGGCTCTGTAATAACCTAGAGAGGTGGGGATGGATGGGATGTGGGAGGGAGATTCAAGAGTGAGGGGACACACGTACACCTATGGTTAATTCATGTAGATGTATGACAAATCAAACCAATATTGTAAATCAATGATCAATCAACTAAAAATAAATAACTTAAAAAAAAGATGAAATGAACAGAAACACAAACTTTGCAACTAACACCGTGATTCAATTTAAAAAACTATAAAATTTTAGAAAACAACAAAAGATTTACATGACCTTTGGTCTGGTGATGAGTTATAACACACAACAAAAAAGCCAACTTACCAAATTTGGAATATAAATTATTTAAAACATTGACTTTTACAATTTTATACATTTACTCTGTGAAGGACCTTATTCGAGAGAACCAAAAGACACACTATTAAATGAACCACTGACCACCCACCCTTGCCAGGCAACAGAGAAGAGAAAGCACTTGCAGGAGTCATCTTACAATGGGAGGTCCTGGTAAGGAACAAGGGACTAACAAGCTACCACCAACCAGGATTCTGGAGAGGTCAAAAAGAGATAGGAGACTGCAGTCCAGAGGTCCTAGCAACTTCCCAGGATCCTCCTCTCTGGAATCCATCTCGGCTGAGTGATGCGTGTGCCCCCAGGAAGGATCCCAATTCAGAATGACTGGCAAGAGACAAACCAGAAACTAACCCAATGACCATAAACCCTGAGACGGTGAGCCACGTGGCAGAGCAGTTCTCTCCGTTTCCCTCATCCTCCTGCCCTCCGCCCCGGCAGCCCTTCCCAATGCAGTCTCTCGCTTTGACGGCACTCCTCACCACGGACAATTCATTCCCAAGTGTCAGACAAGAATCCATTCTCAAGCCCTGAAAGGGATCCTCCTTCCTTCATCAAAACCACAATCCAGGAGAAAATATCTTCCAAATGCTACCTTGTAGAGAAGGCAGTGGCACCCCTTCCAGTATTTTGACTTCAGAAATCCCAGGGACAGAGGAGCTTGGTGGGCTACAGTCCAACAGCAGGGCACTTCTGAGGGGAGGAAACAGTCCCAGGGAAGCTGAAGCACTCGCCGAAGGCCCCAGAGCTTTGGATGGCACAGCCAGAACTGTGGCTGAGGACTCCCAGTGGCCAGGCCTCTTGATCCTGGCCTCTCTCACTAGGTACATGTGTGGAAAACTAGAATTAAAAATATGCCTGAGGGCTTCCCTGGTGACTCCGTGGTAAAGAATCCACTTGCCAGTGCTGGAGATGCAGATGTGATCCGTGCTATGGGAAGATCCCACATGCTATGGCGCCCATGTGCCACAACTGCTGAGCCTGTGCTCTAGATCCTGGAAGACACAATGCCGAGCTCACATACTGCAACCACTGAAGCCCGTGAGCCTGTGCCCCACAAGAGGAGCCACTGCAGTGAGAAGCCCGCACACCACTAGTTATACACGATTGCTGAAAAAATATCCTGAATACATGTACAGATATCCCATAGCGATGCAAAGACTTAAGATGGCAATACCATGGAATGCATCTTCAATATGAAATGAAGATCAAATATGACTTGATCACTCAGAGCTTTTGTGTCATAAAGTTTTATTAAAGTATAAAAGAGATAGAGAAAGCTGCTGACATAGACTTCAGATGGGCACAGTAAGAGTACCCCCTGCTGGTCTTTAGCCAGATGTTATACAGCCACTAGCAGTCTGCTAAGGAAAGAAAGGCAATGTCTCAGAGAATGAATGGCACCAGGCCTGTCACCCACAACATGCATTGAGATAACATTGGCAGCAGGTGAGTCATCCTGGACCATAAAATGATTGACATGAATCTTGAAGAAAGGCAGATTTCCAGGCAAATATATCGTTTCATTAACATAGATTAGGAGAACAAGGTATGAGTAAGACATACTGGTTTGTCAAGTCAGTTCTGAGCCTTTAGGGGAAAACAACCTGAAGACAGAGTCTAGCGGAAATACATAGTATATTAACATAGCTTAAGACAAGCATTTCCTTAGGAAAAAATGCATTGCTTAGCTCAAGGTTTGAGAAAAGTTAAGTTCAGGTGGAGCCAGAAGTCATCATTGCAACACAGAATTTTCAGAGAAACCTCCTTTTAAATTTGTATCGAGAAGGGAAAAAATGTAACACTACTTTGTTTCCTCCGGCTGCTTGAGAGAGAGAGAAATAAACATCTGACACTTGCAGCCTATTCCCTCTGTCTGGAGACCCTCGGCCTTCCTGCCTGTTACCCTCTCAGGGCCTTTAGGAAGCAATACACAAGCTGACCCTAACACACACGTGGAATAACAAGGGACTCCAAAGAGCCAGAACAATCACGTGAGTCTGCAGTTTTAAGGTCCTCTGGTATGCTGTGCTAAGTCGCTTCAGTCACGTCTGACTGTCAGAGCCCGCCAGGCTCCCCTGTCCATGAGAATTTTCCAGGCAAGAATACTGGAGTAGGTTGCCCTGCCCTCCTCCAGGGAATCTTCCCAACCCAGGGATCGGATTCCTGCATTGGCAGGGAGGTTCTTTACCACTAGCACCACCGGGGGCAAAAGTGCCTAAACGGAGATCAGGGAAACCCAGTTAGGAGAAGGGACTCAGAGGAAAGGAAGTGAGGCAAGGAGACTCTTAGTCACACTCAGAGAAGCCCGGCAGGTAGTTCTGCAGGTGGAAGAGGGGAGGAAGCAGGCTGGAGCTGTGTAAAAGATGAAAGAGGGAACTAAAGCAGGGGCCCCCAACCTCTAGGATCTAACGCCTGATGATCTGAGGTGGAGCTGATGAAATCATACTAGAAATAAGTGTTTGTTCACTCAGCTGTGTCCAACCCTTTGTAGCCCACCAGGCTCCTCAGTCCATTGAATTCTTCAGGCAAGAATACTGGAGTGAGCTGTCATTTCCTTCTCCAGGAGATCTTCCCCACCCACTGATTGAACCCGGGTCTCCCACACTGCAGGCAGACTCTTTACCAACGGAGCCACCAGGGAAAAAAAAAAAAAAGAAATAGAGTGCACAATAAATGGACTGCACTTGAAACATCCCAAAAGCTTCCCCCACCCCTGTCTGTCAAAAAATTGTCTTCCAAAAAAACTCCCGAGGTCAAGGAAGGAACTTCAAGTGTACTCGACTGTCCCAGGTTGCTGGCTTAGGGAGATGCTGAAGCAGGGGTGTCCTAAGAGGTAGAACCTCCCTTGCGTGGGGTCCTCAACAGACCTCCAATAGCCTTGGTGATGAAGGGAGAGATTTGTTTCATTTTTTAAAATATCCTTGTGGGATAAACTGAAAACTTAGCAATTCTTTTACAGTCTTCCTAATAAAATGTTTTCTTTCTTTACTGATCTGTGAAGTACCAACTGTGACAATCACTGTTCTAATATGCCTCACAGTGTTGCCGACATTATGGATATAATTATGTGAAATTGAACTTATTCAATAAAAATGATGAAGCATCTACCCTGTGCCCAGCACTTTCCAAGGGTTGGGGAGTACAGTGAAAATACTCCATAAGATGCACAGCTGGTAGGAACATTCTTTAAAAAAGCCTTTTACATTTCCACCAATAGTTTATTCTCAATGTCAACACTTGCCAATTAATGACCATGCTGGGTGGGAAGCTCATTAAAAACCCAGGAGCCAGAGTTCCTGGAAGGATATCCCATTCTCCCTTGGACACTCCTCCATCCGCTCTGGCTCTCAGTTTCCTCATCTGCAAAATCATGGACAACTGACTATAATTCATCCCTGGAACCCAAGTCTATTGAGGGGGAGGGGAAATATTACTCCAAGGCCTGGATGAGAGACCAGATTGAAAGAAAAATATGTCATTGCTGGTTTTCAGTCAAACAGACAGATACAATGAAGGAAGGAGCCCCTGGCCCTGCAGGATCTGCCTAGGGCTCTAGTCTGGGAAATTCTTACACATCAGGAGATGGCTCCGAGCTGGATTTCCACCAAGAACATCCATGCAAAGGACAAGACTGCAGAGCTCTGTGCCCATTAGCCACAGGAAGAGACTGCCTCCCAACAGCCAGCAGCATTTACAAGTGACCTTCTAAGGCCTTCACCAAACTACAGGGGCAACTCTGTGTTTTCTGTTTCCCTCACTTTTCTGACTCTTTTCTTAAAAAAAAACCCCACACATTTCTTCATAGAACGCCACTGTGGAAGGAAAATAGGCCTTCAAATTTTTAGACCTCAATTTGCAAAAAACTTGGAGCTTGATTTTTTTTTTTTTAAATTAAAGCACCACATAATTTAAATTTTTTACACGTTTTAATTATTCAGTTCCAAAATACCAAACTTATTGCACAGGGTTCCCATGGAAAGGACCCCTCTCAGCAGGACAGCCACAGATTCCACCATGAAAGGGCAGCAAGGTGCCCTCCTCCCTTCTTTTCTGCCTGGGTGGCCACCAGGTGTTTAAATCCATGCACCCTACTAAATATCTAGGGTGAAACTGGTGGACCCTTCCCTTTCCCATCCCAGCAGGTGGTCAAGGGCCCACTTGGCTGCAAAGTCGCAGAAGCAGGGCTGGGCCAGCTGGCCAGAGTAAGGGTTATGAAGTCCCCACAGGTGAAAACACCAGGCAGGATAAATCCCTTGGACTTCCAGCAGGCACTAGGCTGCTTGGGAAAACCCGCACAGGTCTGAGCTTTATGCGACAGGTTAAAGAGGTAAAGGCCTTGACCCCAAAGGCGAGGCCTTTCCATGACCGCCAGGTTAGGGGGCTCTGAGACTGTGCCAACAGAGAGGGCAGAATACGTGGTTCCCTGCTCCACCGAGTCTCAGTTCCCTTACCTGTGGTTCACACCCCTCCACTCCACTCACTGGATGCCAATCGCTGGGAACCCAGGAGCTCAAGAAATGGGCATTCCCAGACACAGTGGAGACCCCTGAGAGCACAACTGGGACCCCCTGCCCTGGACGCACTCCTGGTGTGCCACGCCCCCATGCCCACTTCCAGGAGAGGCCCGTGGGCCTCACTACTGCCTCAGATGAAACACAAGGACAAGCAAATCCACCCCACAGAGACAAGCCAAGCTTTTTATCAGCTGATCTGTCTATAATTCAGGGATAAAACTATGACTACAGAAAGGAAAGATGACCTGTCCTAGGACGGCCATGATATTCTACAGAACCAGACAAAATTGGTTACAAGGAAACTTCTTTTTTTCTTGGAAACTGTAAAGCTGGTTCTTTTGCATATGCAATTAAAAACAATTAGCTTGTTACAAAGGCCTGCCTAGGGCAACGCTTGAAGTTAATCCTTGCCACAGAATTCAACAACTTCCCTAGTGTCTGCCTACAATGTGGGAGACCTGGGTCCAATCCCTGGGTTGGGAAGATCTCCTGGAGAAGGGAATGGCAACCCAATCCAGTATTCATGCCACCACCCCCCTTCCCCCACCGCCAACCCCCCCCCCCCCAAAAAAAAGCGGTTCAAATAAATATTTTAAATCTCAGGTGGAAAACTAGAAGATCCCTTGTTCGTCTGTCTGGATTTATGTATGTCTCAGTGTGAGTCTTCTGTTTTTTGATAATATTGCTCAAGTTCTGAGTTCTTATTTAAATGGTCTGAAGAAAAGGAAGCCCTTGCAAACCAAATAGTTGTAAATACAAGAAAACATTGACCTAAATGAATTTCAGATTCACGTGAACTGGGAAATAGTCAATATTAAATATCTAGTATTTTTTTTTTTTGCTACTCTACTATAGACATGTCTAAGAGTCACTAACATTAAGCACAAAATTTTCATAGTGCCTAGGTTTATTATAAGTTAAAAATTGCTATATTGTTATATCTGTCACAAGCTTGTCAACAAGAAAGTACCTCTAAACAATAACAAAAAAAACTAAAAAATGTAACTATGATATGAGCTTTTAGATAAACTATTAACAATAATTATACTCTAAAATTTATATTTTTATAAATATATTATTATTATATTCTAAATTTTTTCTCAACATTGAAACTCTGTTATCTAACACAAAAGCTGCCTCATGGCAGTCACTCAACAGTCACTTGCTAAAGACTGGACTCAACAATTCCACAAAATGAGGTGTGTACTGATATAATGTCATACATGTCCACATCCCATGTAATATCCATGGACTGGAAACAGTGTAAATACCTATCAACAGGGAACTTGATTAAATACACAGTAAGGCATTAATACAATGGAATACGACACAGCTGTTTAAACCAACGTACATGTCTAGATATAGCAACTTACATGTCTACTTACACGTACCCACTTGTGAACAAAGCAGGGCACAACCACGTGTGCACATTGCAGTGCCACTGGTACCAAAAGTGTGTGTTAGTCACACAGTCATGTCCGACTCTGCTGGGGTCCAGCCCCAGTAGGATCCAGGGAATCCCTCAGGATGACAGCATCGGCGATAATGAAAGTAAAAGGGGAGAGAAAGAGGCTTGATCTTCCTTGGTTTACACAGAAAGCCAATAAAGCTCCTGACATGGAACTTGCTCTGTTCACGGAGGCTGCAGATGCCCTCTCGGTGGGTTGAGGACGCAGGACACCGCCTCCCCGGTGAAGATGCAGGGCACCTTCCCAATCGGGTCTTAGAAGCCCAGGCAAAAAAGTGAAGTCAGAGAGCCCCTGTGCCCCCAAGGAGTCATCCTGAAAGAAGAACAGAGAGAGAAAGAAAGAAAAGGAAAGAAAGAATGACACGGGGAGACCAAGCTTCGGTGAAGGAGGCCCATAACTTTATTTTCAAAAGGAATTTTTATACCTTGACTTGTACATAGAGAGATATGAAAGATGCAAAGTCATATAGCGTCAGCCCAAACATTACATCTGTTTTGTCTTTATCGAAACCAGGATTTTTCTCTGCATACCTTTCCCATAAACAATGTTGTGTACGTTATCTTCTGGCCTTGAAGGCCTGTGGAGATTTTATGACCCTTTTTCGATAAAGGCTACTCAACCAGAAAACTTAATTTCCCTTGAAGTGTTTTTTCTTTATATTTCTAATCTATGTCAGCCTCAGAAAGTGCTAAACAGAATTACATTCTCACGGAGCAAAGGTGCAGTAAGTTACAACAAAGAAAGAACCAATTAGCTCAAAGGTCTGATGTAGTTAATTCTAAGGCTACTACTTGTTTTTCTTACATTCCAACTATGTTAACTGATGCACTCCCAGGTGCACAATGGATAAGGGATATGGGCACTTGGCAGCAAGCATTGGCTCAACAATGAAACCTTATACCAGCACTACTCTAATAGTTTTTAACTCTTTGAAAGGCTCTATATTTTTATAATGTTTTAGGCTTCCCGTGTCTCTCACGGTTGGGAGGCTGTGAACAATAACGTGCGTAGCTGCAAGAGTCTGGATAAACCTGTCAGGTAAGCTAGAAAGCCATCAGAGGGGTTTGAATTGAAACACTCCTATCATGCCCAGGAGACTTATTAACTAAAGCCCTAAGTTGACCTTTTCCAGAGAAAGGTGGTCAGGGATAGCCCCCTGTTAATGTCAGAAGAGTTGGTGAAAGGCACAAAATAGTAAGACAGACAGATTCTGGTTTTGGGGTAGATGCTCAAGCAGATCCAGGGGGTCCCTTGAGTCCTGATCCACCTTGCTCATCAGATCTCTTCCACATAAACTTGTCATGGGTGGGATCACCCATGCTGGCTCCCCGCACGACTCTTTGTGACTTCATGGACTCAAGGCAGTCAGGCTCCTCTGTCCATGGGATTCTCCAGGCAGGAATATAGGAGTGGGCTGCCACGCCCTTAAAGAAGACAGTGAATCTTGACTGAATTGTTTGTTGGGGGAGAGTACTCATTGGAAGCTTACAAGAAACTATTAACAGTGGTTATTCGTTTGGAGGGTAGGTGGGAACTGGGTGGATGGGTGTCAGAGGTGGGAGAAAAAAACTCTACTGACTACCATTTTATACTTTCAGATTTGGGAACCCACATGAACATGGTTTATAACTCAGTACATGAATTTTTAAGTGCTCAAGGACAAGAACCCAGTAAATTCTGTTGAATGAATTACAACACACATGAGAGCTTCCCCATCATCTGTTCCCCTCTCCACCACCTACCCTGTCACCATTGCTCCCACTGCCACTGCCCTGGGAAGACACAGGATGCTTTTTAAAAGTTCCATCATCTTAAACTTTTAAAGCCATACTTTCTAACTATCCATTTATAGTCATAAACCCCTCCATCACTCTTTACAACTGACAAAGTGCTTTCAAACCTATGATCTAATTGGGTCCTTAGGACAACCTGAGACAGTTTATGTTTTGAAAGTGAAAGTCACTCAGTGGTGTCCGACTCTTTGTGACATCATGGACTACAGAGTTCATGGAATTCTCCAGGCCAGGATACTGGAGAGGATAGCTTTTCTCTTCTCCAGGGGATTTGCCAACCCAAAGATAGAACCCAGGTCTACTGCACTGCAGGGGGATTCTTTACTATTTGAGCCACAAGGGAAGCCCAAGAATACTGGAGTGGGTAGCCTATCCCTACTCCAGCAGATCTTCCTGACCCAGGAATCAAACTGGGGTCTCCTGCATTGCAGGCAGCTTTTTTTTTTTTTTTTTTTTTACCAACTGAGCTATCAGGGAAGGAGAAAATTGAAGTTTTGGGAAATTAAGGGTTCTGTCTGAGATCACGCCTCTGAAAATGACACAGCCAATCCTGATTGCCTGATGAGGATGGCACCTCCGTCAACATCCTTCCCAACTCTAAAAAGGCATAAAAGAAAGATGACAGGAAGTCTTTCACAGATTTTGTGTCAGTCCCATGACACTCTAGGTCAGATTGATGTATGTGTGGGTCAGTCTAGGTTGCGGTCCTGGGGGACAGGACTTGCTGAGAGAGGAAAACAGCCAACTTTTGTTTTGATTGTTACACTCACCCAACAGGGAAGAAAAAAGGAAAGGAAAATGTTCTTGGCTGGCGTGGAGAGAACGCTGCCAGAAAATGGGATGGATGCTCTAACTTGCTGAAGACATCCCCGGAGGCCCCATTAACACCATGATACTGAACCAGAGAGATGCTGAACAGTTAGGAGTGCTGCTGATTCCTTGGCAACTTTTGAAAGCAAGCTTATGTTTCCACTGACTGAAGCAAGGGGTGGGGGTGGGGGGGGGTGGGGGGAGGGGGGAGTGGTGGGATGTCTAAGGATGGAATTAGAGAATAGGAGGATTTGGCTGCTGAGGACGGAGTTGCAGGTTGTCCTTGGTATGTATAACAACAAGTTTCCCTACATCAGATTTTCCTCTGGTTCCATTTCTTAACCTCTGGACTGACCCTAGAGTCCCAGATTCGTGTGATGCTGCAAAAGAATGAGAAGGAGGAGATGCACCCTTCACGACCACGATCTAAACACACTGCTCGAGCTGACTGGGGACTTAAGAGAAGAGCAGCAGCAACAGTGGAAATGATGAGATTTCATTAGTGTGCCCCCTGAATTCATCGTCATCTAAGACACAGCATGTGATATAGGGAAATTGTGTAATGTGCACCATCCAGGGCCATTCATAATGGTCTCAGAACAAATGAAGGATTCACATGTTCCCATTAGCAAGAGTCTAACTGGAATAAAAAGGTGACCCAAACAAGCTCCTCTGACCCTGTCTAAGATGGAAGACCCATCACCTTAGGAAAAACAGACTGTTTGTGTCATAACATGATTTATTTACCCTGCATAGGAGAGAAAGCAGGATACTCACCTTCACAAAGAAAAAGCAGAGAGGACTTCCCTGGTGGCACAGGGGATATGAATCTATCTGCCAGAGCAGGGACATTTGTTCGATCCCTCGACCAGGAAGATTCCACAAGCTGCAGATCAACTAGGCCCATGTGCCGAAACTAGTGAGCCCACAACCTACAACTACTGAAGCCCGTGTGCTCAGAGCCTGTGCTCTGCGACGAGGGAAGCTACTGCAATAAGAAGCCTGTGCGCTGCAACGAAGAGTAGCCCTCGCTTGCCATGACTAGAGAAAAGCCCTCACGGCAACAAAGATCCAGTGCAACTGAATATAAGTTTTTGATTTTTTTTTTTAAGGCAGATAATTTTTAGTTTTAGTTTTGTTTTTTCAAGGAAGGAATAAGTAACTGTCCATAACTCTTCATCTAATTCTGACACCTTCAATTCACACCTATTTTAATCACTGCAGAGAAAGTAAAATTTTCTCAAGGAATATCATAAAATATAAATGCTAGCACCTTAGTTTTATTTTAAACCTAAATTCTCAAATGAACTAGCTAATTTAACTCAGCTCTGATGTGGTACCTTTCAAAGTGGGCAGAAGGAGCCAAGATGTGATACATACAAAGTCCATCAACACCTCAATTTGGCTCTGCCAGCAGCTCAGCAACCTGGAACAATTAATTCTCTTTCCCCAAAAGCTTCTGACTCAGTGCAAACATACATACCCACCCTCTGTTATCTAAGAGATCAGGATGATGAAAGGGAAAAGGAATTCTCCCCAAGATCAATATTTGACCACCCAAAATAGGACTGCCTTCACATTAAAACAATTCTCCACAGTCCCATTGTTCTGTTTGTCTTGAATGATGGAAAATCTAATTGCAGTAAAATGTTAATAGCTTCATTGTGTGACCACAGGGCTAATCAGTTATATATCTAAAGAGTTTGGGGCTCAGCTGTGAGGTATTTTTGGATCAATATCAAATCTCTTGACCTCAATGTACTATTACCAAGGATTTAGTACATGAAGCAAAAATCCCACAAAATGGAGAACCACAGGACCAAGACTAAAAAGATTTAATATGAACATGCTATGGTCTGATCTAGGCTGGGGATACTCAGGCTTATACTTGGTGAGTCCAGTTCAATGTGGAGTGGGTGCTGGCACAGATTAAGAGTCAGGTAGGAAAGAAAAAAAAAAAAGAGTGGGGCAGGGGGAAAGAAAGGTGCTTAGATCCATGTGGGGAGTGAAATATATGACAAGCACTCAGAAAATTTTGGCAAATCTTGAAGAGGGGTCAGGGAGTTGAGAACTGTCAGTAGGGCAGGCCTAAGGAAGGAACCCTGGGTAATGTATGGAAAGGAAGAATCAACACTTTTCCTCAGTCAGATGTACTTGCCCACTATGAGAACAGTTTCTGTGCAAAGAACATGAAGAAAGCCTCCAGGTGCCATGGAGCCCTGGGCAGGAGGTTTGGAAGAACAAGGCCACTCCCCTAGGCCCAGCCACCAGACAAGAGAAAGACAGCGCCCCCACCCAGGGCACCACAGATGGGGAAAGAAGGAAACCACCTAATACATGCACATTGCTTCATTAACCCACATCAGAACTGTCTCCTGTGGTCTGTCACATGGTCTTATAAACACCTTGGTGGGGGACTGGGAGCGATGGGCCACGGCCTCCCTGCTCCCCTGGCTCAGTTGCAACAATGCCACTGCACAGAGAAAGCAATAGTCCTTGAAATATCCCCACAACTCAGGCATCTGCCTCAGACTGAAAGATGCCTTTTCTATCTTCATGCCCAGAGTGATTTGGATCCTTCTGTTCCATGGGAACTAGATCCTGCCACTAAGGGTTTGCATGCTGCAACTGAAGATCCTGCATGCTGCAAGGAAGACTGAAGATCCCACATGCCACAACCAAGACCCAGCAGGGCCAAGTGAAAACATACATAAGTATTTGAAATCAACAACAGAAGTAGTCATAACAGCTCAGTGTATTGAGTGCTTACTCTCAAACACCTCACTAAAGGCTTTTCCTATTGACATTCCCTACATAGTTAAATCAGGTCACATCCGCCCTAAGATACAGATGTTACAATGGCTTCCAATTTACAGAAGAGGAAACTGAGGCACAGCATGCCAACCTTCAGATCATCTTGTTCCCTCACTTTGTGAGGAACCTCATGTCACACAGTACAGCCTGAGGACTCCCAGAGTTTATGAGCAGTGCTTGTTAACTTCTGGGAGGGCTGTGGAGAGGGTGAAAAATACTTCTTGATCTGGACTTTGGAGGAGGACTCTTGACTCCCTTGCTCACAACATTCATATGAGTCTGCAGCACAGGGTATAGCCAATTCTTACCCTAGTGTCTTCTTGAACCTCCCAGTCATGAGAAAGTTGCCAGCTGCTGCCCTTGTGAACAGTTTGAAAACTGGAGAAGGCTAGAAAACATCCTTCTGTTCTCTTGAGTGTCTGGAAAGATGGCATCTTGGAAATTGACTCCATGAGGCAAGAGATTATAGTTCTCATCCATCCTAATGGAAAAAAAAGGAGGCAAGAGCTGTAGACTGGACACCCATGGGGTGTACCATCTTGAATCGAGAGTCAACAGAAGACTGTGACAAGTGTTGCCAGTTATATAACGTCTTTTTTAAAGTAGAGTTTAATTACAATGTTGTGCTAATTTCTGCTGTAAAGTGACTCAGTTATACATATACATACATTTTTAAATATCTTTTCCATTATGGTTTATCCCAGGAGATTGGATATGGTTCCCTGTGCTAAGGTAGGACCTTGTTGTTTATTCCAAATGTAACAGTTTGCATCTGCTAACCCCAAACACCCAGTCCGTCCGTCTCCCTCCCTCCATTCCCCTTGGCAACCACAAGTTTATTCTCTGTATCCATGAGTCTGTTTCTGTTTTGTAAATAGGTTCATTCATGCCATATTTTACATTCCACATATAAGTGATATAGTATTTATTCTTCTCTTTGTGACTTACTCTGCTTAGTATAATTATCCCTAGTTCCATCCATGTTGCTGCAAATGGCATTCTTTCTTTCTTGTTATGGCTGAGTAATATTCATATATACGTACCACATTTTCTTTAATCATTCAACTATCAAGGGACATTTAGGCTGTTTCCATATCTTGGCTGTTGGGAATAGTGCTGCTATGAACATGGGGGTGCATGTATGTTCCTGAATTAGAGTTTTGTCTGGGGATATGCCCACGAGGGGGACTGCTGGATCATATGGTGGTCCTATGAATTTTCTGAGCATCCCCCATACTGTTAGCCATAGTGGCTACCCCAACTTACATTCCCAACAACAGTGTAGGAGGGTTCCCTTTTCTCCACACTCTCTCCAACATTTGCTATTTGTTCTGTTTTTGATGGTTGCCATTCTGCCTGATAGGGGATGGTACCTGGTTGCAGCTTTGATTTGCATTTCTCTAAGATTTAGTGATGCTGAGTATATTTTTATGTGTCTACTGGCCACCTGCATGTCCCATCGGCATGTCTTCTTTGGAGAAATGTCTATTAACGTTTTCTGCCCATTTTTTGATTGGGTTTTTTTTGTTTTTGTTGTTGTTGTTGTTGAATTGTACGGTCTGTATATTTGAAATTAAGCCCTGGTCTATTGCATCATTTGCATATATTTTCTCCCATTCTTTAGGTTGTCTCTCTCTCTCTTTTTTTTTTTTTTTTTTTTACAGTTTTCTTTGCTGTGCAGAAGCTTGTAAGTTTGATCAGGTCCCCTTTGTTCATATTTAGTTTTATTTCTACTATCTTGGGAGACTGACCTAAGAAAATAAAGGTCCAATTTATGTCAGAGAACATTTTCCCCATGCTCTCTTCTAGGAGTTTTATGGCGTCATGTCTTATGTTTAAGTCTTTAAACCATTGTGAGATATTTTTCTGCAGTGTGAGGGCATATTCTAACTTCACTGATTTACATGCAGCTTCCAATTACACATCTACATGGCTCACATTAGAGGAGTCACTCTCTCTGATTGTTTCTCTACCTCACACTGCACGTGTCTCTCCTTCAGTTTTTCAAAGCACGTGAATTGGGGGATGGGTGTGGGTGAACATTTGTGTATCTCCCATGCCGCCTTCTTTCTCCTAGTGGAGTGCTCCTTGTTTCCTGGGCAAAGGAAAGCCAATTGCAATGACCCAGGATTCAAGTCCTATGACTGCTACTTATCTCCTGTTTGACACACAACGAATTTCTTAAATTCTCTAAGCTTAAATGTACAATCTATAAAACAAGGAGTTCTTTGTTTAATGGTGGTGTAAGGAGTGTATTTTTAAAAAAAAATATGTAAAGTATTTAGCACAGAGTAAGCACAGTATAAAACTTAACATTTTTACAGAACCCTGCATAAAGTACCTGTTGGCAAGATAGAGAAGTCAAGAGAAGGAAAAGGAGAGATGGAAGCGGCACTCCAGCCCAAAGTAGGCATTTGGGGGCTCACCAGGGAGTCTCCACTGCCACTTTCTCCTGTGACACTGACCAGAATCTGTTCTTCTCTCCAAGGGGCCCAGAATAACAGAGGAATGATTTGTATGTGGTTGTTAACACACATCATGGCAACACAGCCCTGTGAAATAGAAATCTTGTCAGACTACCATTTGACTCTGTATCTCTGCTCTAACGTTTTATAAATATGTCAGAGAAAAAGAGAAAAGAGCTGGCTGACCACCAGAGAGCCAGTGGACAAAACTGTATTTCATTATAAAATTGGAAAAGAAAATAATATCTTCTTAAGTACTGTGGCTGTTTTTACTTTGGAAAATAAAGTTTTATTGTTGAATAGTTTTAGAGCTGGTTTCCCTATATAAAGACATGTAAAAATCTAAGTTTCTCCATATCAAGAAGGTACTATCTCATTCCTTGCCAGTTTTATTTAGAAACTGTACTTCTCCAGCATTTTTTTTTAATTCAACTTAATCTGGCTAAACCACTCAAGCCAACACAAAGCACACCATGTATTCTAAACTTAGATATTCTGGCTTTAATATGGAAAACGTGTTACCGTGAGCTTACGGACACCCCTCTGTGGAACCTTCTGTCTTCTTTCTCAGTGATGTAAAATCTCAAGAGCTAAAAGTTAGTCTGCAGACCAAGGTCATGGGCATTCCAAATATCCTTAATGCTATGCCACATACTGGGAAGATGGGACTTATTGTCCAATCACTATCTGTTAGATTCCATTTTGAGGTGCCTCCCAGTTCCTCTGTATCAGCCTCTTCCTCCAACTGGAGAGAACCAATGCATTAGGGTTCCACCTGCTGTTTTCTATTGCAAACTTCAGTTGAGCCCATAACCTGAACCCTTATCTACATGCATTTCGTCATGACCACACGACAAACTTTCATGGAACTTCACAAGATTCCAGGAGTCTCCCAACAGACAAGGCCTGGTCTAATTCACTTCTCTGTTCTTCAAAGCCCTGTGAGCACCTTCCCAATCCCTTAATGCCCCCGACCCCAGGCCCTTCCTCTATAAACTTTTGCTATTTGGAAGAGCCTGGCATTGAGGTCCGCTGGCAGCTGATATGAGCGAATCTGAGTGAAACAAGAGGACAGCTGGGCTGCATTCCACACCAGTCCCATCTTGGCATTTAAGCAGGTGTGCAGGATTGAGTAACTACACATTTCTCATCTAACCTGCACCAGGTGTTCTGCATCAGTTACTAGGATTTAATCTCAACCAACCTTGTTTGGCACATTATGAAGGTGAGGCTCTTGAGGTTCTCGACAAGGTCAGTAACTTGCTCAAAATGACAGGAAGAATGGAGCCAGAATTCCAACAACCATCTGATTCCAAAGGTGTTTGGATTGGTTTTGACCACTGTCCATCCCAAACAACTTCCACGGCATCCACTGTAAAATATAGCTTTCCTCCTCTATAAGGATTCTACCTCAATTAGGGTTCCACTTTCTTATTTCAAACTCCAGGAGACACCATCCTCTGAACTCTTATCCACAGGCATCTAATCTGCACCACAGACCAACTTGCATGGAACTCAACCAGAGAGGGCTCCTGTCCGATTGCCCTTCATACTCCTCAGAGCACTGTGACCAGGGCCTTCTTCCCCCATTACCCCCCCGCATAAACCTCTGCTATTGGGAATAGGCTGTTTGTTGCTGGAAACCACCTTGAGCTTTGGCCTGAAACACTCTTCCCTGGTCAAGCACGGGAGCCATCCCTGTTTTTCCAACAGTGTTAGCCAGTGACACCCAAAATCTCTGTAGACTCAACATGAGGGGCACCAAAGAGCAGAAAATGGGAAGGAGACCAGGGGAAACATCACTTAACATCACCCAGACAGGATTCTGGAGGAGTTCCAGAGCCTGCTGGGGATAAAGGTACCTCTGCTGGCCAGGCCAAGTGGCCAAAGGGATGGTATGGGCGAGAGTTGGCAGGCTCACCTGAGGAAGACGAAATAGGAGTAATTCTGGACCACGGTGTGGGAGTGATAGGAGAAGTAGCCCAGGCCGGTGAGGTTGAGCCTGGAGCCCCCGGGCACCTCGAGCATGCTGCCCCATGCCTGGTCGCACAGCATCTCGATCTCAGCGGAGTAGAAGAGCCCCGCGTCGCTGGCCTCATACTGCCAGGGCAGGTAGCTGTACAGGCCGTGCATCTCCTCGTGCAGCGCCAGCACCTTGGCGTACACGATGATCTCGGCCAGCTCCGCTCGGCAGCCCTCGCTCAGGGGTCTCCACTCGGAGGGCAGCTGGCAGCCGCAGGCGACCTCTAGCCCGCCAGCCAGGCAGAGCGCTGCGAGCAGCAGCGGGTGCAGCATACCGGCGGCGAGGGCGAGCGGCGGGCGCTACCCGGGGCGCATGGCCGGGGGAAGCGGGGAGCCCCAAGGCAGCAGGGAGAGCGTCTGGGAACCCGAAGTGCCGGGCCCCACCAGTGGGAGGGGCAACCCGGGGCGCTCGGCTCCGCGCACTGCTGGGGAAGCTCAGCGTGCTGCTCCCTCCTCCGCCGGGATCCCCCTGCGGGGCCTCGCTTGGGAGGCTTTTAAAAGGGCACGGGTAGGGCCGGCCACCGCCGCCTCCTGCCCCCCGTGGCTGGGGCGTGGGCTGCAGCGGGAGGGGCGGAGGCGGGAAGCCGTGCAAGATCGCGAGGTGCTGGGGAGATAGCGCAGTCGGCGCTGGACCGGGAGTTCCAGGGCCGAATTCGGTGTTTGCGCCAGCGCGGAAGTCCGCGGCCGAAAAGTCAGTGTGGGGAGAGGTGGCCCAGCCCTCTTCCGGATCCCTGCGCACAGACCAGGTGGAAGCTTTGCAGGCACAAAGCGCGCTCCAGTCATGGCCTTCTTAGAATGATTGCCATCAATTGCCATGAGTACTCAGCCTACGTTTTTGCATTTTCTGAGTAGTTCATTTACACTCAATGGCACAGAAATCGAACTTTACTGTCGCAGAGTTTACCTTGGAAATTCTGTGTGATCTAATAAACTTTTCTGCTCTCCCTTTCCATCTCTTATGTTTTAACGATGCTCTTAGGAAAGCCTTCAACATCGGAAAAGCCAAAGCCACATTGCTTGGATTTTCCTACAGCTACATGGTCTCATGATTAACCTCATTCCTACTTTCAGATTCTGAACACCCTACACCTGAGAAATAGATTCAGAAGTTCCAAAGAGCTTTTCACAAGTCAATGAGTGACTCTGAAGAGACCTAAACTCCACAGTTAAATCTTTATTTCTAAATTAGGCAGTTCCTTTTATCTCCCAATTGCCTTAATTATTCTTCATGTAGTAAGAAAAAAAAGATTATTTATAAGTATAAATATTTTGTATAGTCAAAACATCATATATATGTAATAGCATGGATATAATACACATATCATCGTACATATGTCATACATATTATATTTACAATAAGTTGATAAGCAAAACTGCTGTAAAATGGAAGGCTCTTTGTTCTGCAAGCATCTTATTAACCAGGCTTTCTGCAAGTTTAAGTCTTAGAACTCAGCCAAAGTCTTCTCTGACTGAAAGGAAGAGTTCTTAGGGAATTCAGAAAGGAAAGGTAAGGAGAAAAGTGGGGAGAGGGGAAGAGAGAAAATTCCAAGGCCTCACATCCCGTGACAACAAAATCTTCCTGTGATCCCCAAGTCTTCAGTTAGGACAATTAAATTCATGCATGCTTCTTGTGGCAGGGTAGAAATCCAGCTGGCGTGAGGCAGGGACTCAGGAGGAAGAGGCCATGAGCAGCATGGTCTCAGGGAACCAGAAGACCCTGGGAAGGCTTTGGGCGTGCCTTGAAGTGAAATGGCCAGGACTTCAGCCAGTGTGGCGGCCCAGCTTCTGAGGGAATGAAGGCTAAAGATCCATAAGGTCTTAAAGATCCATAAGACACCAATACAGAATCCAACTGGTGACTCAGTGGACAGATGTGTGCTTAATCACTCAGTCATGTCCTACTCTTTGCAATGCCAGGGACTGTAGCCTCCCAGGCACCTCTGTTCATGGGTTTCTCTGGGCAAGAGTACTGGAGTGGGTTGCCATGCCCTCCTCCAGGGGATCTTCCCAACCCAGAGATCAAACCCAGATCTCCCACATTGCAGGCAGATTCTTTACCGTCTGAGCCACCAGGGAAGCAGTGACTCAATGGACCAGATTCTTAGTCCTACAAGATCATCTGTGTTGGAAGAGGAAAGAAGTAAGAGTAAGAGCTCCTCACGGACAATAACTAACCTCTACATAGCTGGAAGTCAGACTGGAGCCTCAATTAATTCTGTAGAAAACAGTTATATTGAGGGAAGCAATGGACAGTAGTCCCAATGGTATATGACTCCTCCTGACTACCCCACCACCACCATGGGAGATGGTAGAGTTAAGCTTTTCCCACAGCAGAAATGGCATTTGAGGATGGCATCAGACATCCTACATTAGGACTGCCCATTTGTCTCTCCTTCAATATACGAGTTAAAACATTTCATAACGTCTAAGTCTGTTCAGGGTGCCATGGCAAAATACCACAGCCTGAGGGGCTTAAACAACAGACATTTATTTCCCACAGTGCTGGGGGCTGGAAGACCAAGATCAGGGTGTCAATGGGATTGGTTCCAGGCTAGTAAACGGCCACCTTTCCTCTGTGTCCCCACATGGCCCGTCTTCTTTGTACATGTAGAGAGACAGAAATGTCTGGCCCTTCTAAGGACACCAGGCCTCTCAGATTAGACCACACTCTTGTGACCTCATTTAACCTTAATCACTTCCATAAAGGTGCTATCTCCAAATACAGTCTCACTGGGGGTTAAAACTTGAACAGAAAAATTCAGGGCAGAGAGGAGGGGATGTGAACAAGGGACAGAATTCAATCCATAACAGTCATTTAGCAGGTGTTCTGCAGGTTTGTAGAGAAAGAGGGGATATAAAATGGTTTATATTTCTGGCACGCTAACTTAGAGCAAGCATTGCCAAATTATAATATTAACAATAACAACTGCTAACATTTATTCACTGCTTACTATGTGCCAAGCACTATTGTAACATATCGCCTATGTTATCGTAATGAATGCTCCAAACACTCAAAATGGGCACTGCTATCATCCTCAGGTTAGAGACAGGGGACTTAGGTACGGAAAGGTTAATTGACTTACCCAGGATCACATAGCCAGAAAGGAACTGAGCCAGGATTCAAACACCAGCATCAGATTTCAGAGTTCATGTTCTTAACTACAGCATTAAAATATGGATAAAACAAGCAATGTTTTAAAGGCACAAGTGGGCCCTTTATCAAGAAACAAGTAGAGGGGACTTCCCTGGTGGTCTGTGGATAAGACTTCATGCTCCAAATTCAGGGAACCCAGGTTCAATCCCTGATCCAGGAACTAGATCCCACATGTTACAACTAAAACTCGGTGCAGCCAAATAAATAAATGAATATTTAAAAAGAAGCTGAGTTTATAAATAGTAATAACCTTTGCAGAATCACCAGTGATGGCTAAATGGGGTAGTAACCGGACTAACATTAATTTTGTTTTCACCAGCAGCCCTGCTCAATTTAAATTAAGTTTATTTTAAGTTAGTGCTGTAACTTATGCAGACAAGAGAATAAGGATTTTTTTTTAAATTGTATCTAGTGCTTCAGAGGGCTGGAAAAAGTTTTTCTCTTTCTACACACCTGAAGACCCTGATTATTCTTTCCATTTAGATGAACAAAGAAGTGAAAATCAGTATGTACAGCTGATGTCTCTCTTGTTGTATAAACTGGACAGAATCAAAACTCTTCCAGTACTACCCAGAATGCATTTTCCAGATGCAGGGGCCTATGAGGGTTGTCCTTCTCCTGGATTCTTCACAGACACATCAGTCATGTTTTTGCTTCTCTAGAAGGTCTGGCAAAGTGCCTCCCTGATTGGGATTGTTCACCTGGAGCCCTGGACATATGTGAGCATCCCCTGGTGAGCAGCTCCCATTTGGGGACCAAGATCTCTAAAGAAGCAGAGCTCAAGGAAGCCAGGATGGGAAGCAAAAATTCTACAGCTGGGTTGTAGGTTCAGTAGTGAAACAAGTGGCTTCCACCCCTTGATTACAAGACCCATATGTTCTGGCTGTTGGGGGAAGATAGCACCATTATGCTTCAAATATACACTATATCCTTCACAGCATGTACAACACCCTTTAACATTGCACCCCATCCTTTCAGGATGTTGATTCCCATCTGACACACTTGAGTCTTCATTAGCTATCACACTGTCTTAGTAAGCTTTCAAAATTTGCCCAGTTATTTCTAGGTGATGCCGTCCTCGGTAAAACCAGTTAATTCCACGGCCAAGGGCACATTGCTGTATTCCCTTTGCCATCAAAGAAGAGATGCTATGAAAACCACTGATCAGAAGCAATGCTACAGGAAGTACCACGATGCTCAAAAATGGGTTCTGTGGACAGAGTTCCTGGAAGAAGCACTGTGGGGCAGGAAAAGCAGATCGACACCTAGAATGTATCTACTCCAGTGAGGACAAGTCTCTGCTCCCTGCAAGATGGAAGAGGTTCAGTGTAGTCACTTCAGTCATTTCAGTCACTCGGTTGTGACTGACTCTTTGCAACCTCATGGACTGCAGCACGCCAGGCTTCCCTGTTCATCACCAACTCCCAGAGCTTGCTCAAACTCATGTCCATTGAGTCAGTGATGCCATCCAAACATCTCATCCTCTGTCATCCCCTTTTCCTCCTGCCTTCAATCCTTCGCAGCATCAGGGTCTTTTCAAATGAGTCAGTTCTTCACATCAGGTGGCCAGAGTATTGGAGCTTCAGGATCATTTCTTCCAATGAATATTCAGGACTGATTTCCTTTAGGATTGACTGGTTTGATCTCTTTGCAATCCAAGGGACTCTCAAGGGTATTTTGCAACACCACAGTTCAGAAGCATCAATTCTTTGGTTGTTAGCCTTCTTTATGGTCCAACTCTCACATCCATACATGACTACTGGAAAAACCAAAGCTGTGACTAGACGGGCCTTTGTCAGCCAAGTAATGTATCTGCTTTTTAATATGCTGTCTAGGTTGGTTATAGCTTTTCTTCCAAGGAGGAAGCATCTTTTAATTTCATGGCTGCAGTCACCATCTGCAGTGATTTTGGAGCCCCCAAAAATAAAGTCTCTCACTGTTTCTATTGTTTCCCCATCTATTTGCCATAGAAATGATGGGACCGAATGCCATGATCTTCATTTTTTGAATGTTGAGTTTTAAGCCTTTTCAGCTTTTTTTGCTCTCCTCTTTCACTTTCATCAAGAGTCTATTTAGTTCCTCTTCTCCTTCTACCTTAAGGGTGGTGTCATCTGCATATCTGAGGTTATTGATATTTCCCCTGGCAATCTTGATTCCAGCTTGTGCTTCATCCGGTCCATCATTTCGCATGATGTGCTCTGCATATAAGCTCAATAAGCAGGGTGACAGTATATAGCCTTGACATACTCCTTTCCCAATTGGGAACCAGTCAGTTGTTCCATGTCCGGTTCCAACTATTGCATCTTGTCTGCATACAGATTTCTCAGGAGACAGGTTAGGTGGTCCGCTATTCCCATCTCTTTAAGATTTTTCCACAGTTTGTTGTGATCCACAAAGTCAAAGGCTTTAGTGGAGTCAGTGACGGGTGCAGCCCCTGCCCAGCACCCCAGCACTCACTCATTCTCATCCACCGTCTCTTCCATGTCCAACATGGCCACCTCTTCCCTCTACAGAGATAGAGAGACAGTCCAGGTGGGCAGAGGGCCAGCCACCCATTTCTGTGGGAAGCGCTGAGCCTGCCATTCCCCAGCCCTGGACCAGCTGCACCAGGCCTGTGCCCCTGTCATGCAGAGATGCCGTCCCAGCAGGGCCAGGCTGCAGGCTCTGGAGTCTCCTGCAGCCAGGCCTCTGCCCAGGGAGTGGCTCAGCGATAGGGAGGAACCCGAAGGGTCAGCCGACGCCTGGGGCCAAACTCAGGACCCATGGTCACGGGGAGGGGCTGCTGCATGTGGTTCTGTCTGTAAAGCTCTCAGGGCCACCACGGGGCAAACACAGAGGATGGAGCAGGGCTTCAGGGCCTATGGAGGCCGGAGGGAAACGCAGGGGACACGCAGCTCCAGAGCCACCCAGGGCCACTGTGTTGGTGGCTGCACAGACACACACAGGTAAACAGCCGGGGGTTCACCCTCACATACGGTCACACACACATAGCACACACCAGACACACACCAACACACACAATACCAGACACACACCAGATACCAGATCCACAAAGGCTAAACGGAAGGGAGCTCACCCTCACACATGGCACACACACACAGCAGACACACACCAGACACACCACACATGGGGAGTGCAAGCTGAGCAGGGAATCCATGGAGAATCACAGATGAGGGAATGCCCACATCCCAGCCTGTGTGGTGGTTCCCTGGGGACCCTGGGTGGGTGTGGGGTCTGTTCATCTCTCACAGCCACCGTCTCTATGAAAAGCCCAGCTCCATGGAGCTTCTCCAGGGTGTCCCCCATGCGGCACTGGGAACAGAAGCTGGGGCTGAAGCCCCCCCTCCCAAGGCCTGTGTGGAGGCAGCCCAGGGTCCCGCATGGGGAAGCGTCTTACTGTCCTGTCACTGTGAGCACAGGGACAGGCCAGAGGGGTGGCTGGGAGGCGGGCATGGCTCAGGACACGGGCTCCAGGCCCCATGTGTGTGACCGTGGGAAGGTCATTGGCCCCCTGTGCCTCAGTTTCCTCTTCTCCAAGGGGAGGAAGGCTGGGGTGAAGGGAGGCTGCACCCAGTGCTGTGGCCACCAACCTGTGACTCAGGCCGCGGTGACAGCACCCTGGATGGGGTGCTGATGCCCACTCACCTGTCCCCCAGACCCTGCCCTCATGACTGAGACACACCCAGGCACCTGTCTGCAGACGTGCCATGAGCGTCAGCTCTGGCAGGTGGCATGGTGCCCACCACAAGGCAGCCCCTTTGTGGCTAAGAGGTGCTGAAGGAGCCCTGCCCGCAGCCCCCAGGGGAGACTGTCTCAGGCGGCAGCCTCAGGCTGGTGACTCTTCTGAGCCTGCTCCCAGTCATCCAGCCCTGCTGGGTCAGAGCAAACAGACCTACAGTGGGGCAGGCAGGGTGGGGCTGGCAACAGGGTGCTTTGGACTGAAGCTGGCTCCCCTGGGTGGGGGTACTCATCCCAAAGAGTCTCCAAATGGGGCCTGGGGGAAGAGCTGCAGGGGGACAGCCGAGGGTGGGTGAGGACTGGGAGGTCAGCACTGCTCGGAGCCCCAAGGGAGCAGTCAGGCCAGGGGCCTGAGCCCCGGGAGAAGTCTGTCACCCTGGGGTGCAGGGAGGCCTCTAGGGAGGGGTTTGGCCAGCCTGGGGTGCGGCTATCACGCTCTCTCCTCTGTGGCCTGCCCTCCTGCCGGCTCTGAGCCACCACATGGCCCTGCGAGCCCCTCTACTCCTGCAAGCACAGCTCCTAAAAATAGAGCTGCTCAAGAGGCAGGTTGGGGTAAGGGAGGGATTCTAGCCCATAGCATGCATCTGAGATCGTGTCTAGGCACTGTTGCCAGGAAGGCGGGGGCCAGGGGGACCTCCAGTTAGGAGGGGGGCCAGAAGGCCCATGCCAAGCCCCCACCCATCCTTTCTAGCAGGTCGCTATCACAGCCAAAAGGCCAGGGTCACCTTTCTTGGGGAATAAAGCAGAAACCATAGAAGGCAGAAAGAACACTGGCCATGCTGTCAAAGGCCCAGGTTTAATACCCAGCTTTGTTGTATGACCTTAGCTGAGTCACTTAACCTCTCTGTGCCTTCGTTAACCTATCCATGAAACAGAAAGGCGGAGGCCCCACTCTCAGCCCTGTGCCCGGCAGGCAGCTGGACCTGACCGCAGCTGTTGGCCCACCCTCAGAGCTGGACCAGGGCAACGTGATCCTCCCAGATTCCTCTCCTGCCTGAAGTCCCAGGGTAAAGAGGAGGAATTCGGGAGGTCAGGCCTCCCAGCTGCACCAGGACAAGAATGAGCCTCAAACGCCCATCTCCAGGTGCCCGCCCCCCCTGTGTTCCTTTAGGAGGGAGTGGTTCTCCCTGCAGAGCTCCAGCAGGCACTCTCCCCAGGAGAGTGGGACGGGGGCACTGGACTCCGGGTTAACACCCTCACCCAGGGAGTCGGAATCCCCTCCCCAGGAAGCAGGTCTCTCCACGCCACTCATCCCGCGCCCTGTCCAGGGTGGGACCCATCCCTGCATCTGCCTGGAAGGGCCTCTGGGGTCCCTGGTCCCCTGGCTGCCTTTGGTGGGCGGCCTTTCTCAGAAGTTCTGACAGCTTCTGAACCCCAGGGAGGAGAATGTGGCCACGAGGACTGTTCTGACTGGTGTGGGCACCCATGGCCTGGCTCTGCTCCCCAGGGAGGAGGTGCCAGGATGGGGGCAGGGGCTCCCCGCCTGGAGGGAGGAGGTGCCAGGATGGGGGTCCCCGAGGGTCGGAACATCATTTCATTTAAAGGCCTGGTAATTATCTCTCCATCTTACAAACGAGGAAACAGACCCAGGGAGGGACAGGTATTCACTCAAGACCTTCCACCCACCCCAGGCCTTCAGTGGGAGGTCTGTGATCAGACCCAAGTCTCCAGCCTCAGGCTGAGGATCAGTTAAACTAGGCTCAGTGATTTATCTCTGAGATAAAGCTCCGGAGGGAAGGGGGCCTCTCCCAGCTCCGACACCCAGTCAGAGTGGACACTGAGACTTGGGACAGAGGGCCCAGACTACAGGGCACCCCTCTGCTCTTAAAGCCTGCCCCAGTCTTACCCAGAACAGGAGCTGCCAACGGACCCGTTGTGCTGTCTGCTCTGCCTCATGGGGTCTGGGAGAGGGCAGGGGCTGGACAGGCTTTAAGCAGGCCCACGGCCCGGGGGTGGGAGAAATGTGTGCAGGAATCACGCTGGAGGTGGCGGGGGCAGAGGGAGAGGGAGTGTTGGCTGCTAGTTTGGCAGGTGCCAGGGACAGGGCTAAGGGAACATGTACTCCAGGCCATATAAGCACAGAGTCGGACACGACTGAAGCGACCTAGCAGCAGCAGCAAACCCACTTACAATGTCCAAGTGGCCAGCAACAGGGGCCTTGCATTTGCTTGCACGCCTGTGTCTGCGGCCTCCAGCACAGTGCCTGGGTCATGGAAGGGCCCGGGACAGGACAAAGAAGAAGAAGCAAACCTGGGGGAGGCCTGCTCTCTGAATTCTCAGGGCCCCCGTCCTGCCCAACTCCTCCTGGGCCCTGAGCCCTGGCCCTGCCAAGGGCAGCCTGTGGGTGATGCACACTCCTCTCCATGGGCAAGGATAACCTCTCCCTGCTTCCCCCCTCGCCTGACCCATGTCCCGCCCGCCCCTCAACATCACTGCCTGGGGAGCCCCAGGCCCCGTCTGTCACACACTCCTCACCTGCTCTGCTATCGATCTGGCCCCGTTTCAGCTGAGGCTGTCATTCCACGGTCCCCGGGGGCCTCTGAGCCCAGTGGCCTGAGTCGCCTTCTCCAGGCTCAGTGGCCCTTCCCACACCAGTAGATCTGGGGTGGGACCGGCTGAAGCCAGGAGCCAGCAGCCGGCACCGGGGGAGAGTGAGCAGCCAGGCCGCCACCCCCTCTCCTGGTCTGGCTCCCGGGGGCCCAGCCGGGCTTTTGTCCTGGCCCAAAATCTCCTGCAATTTAGGAACCACTTTTCCTACACCTTCCCTTAACTCGACCTACTTCAGTGGGTACCTTGTAAGCTCAAAAGTCCTTCAAATGGGACAGAATTTGCTTCCGTGGATGCCTGGGAAAGGGCTCTGGCACCCAAGGCCCCACAGGAAAAGCCTGGCTGTTTCTAGGCATCCATGGCGTGACTGTGTGTGTGGCCTCCAGGGACCGTCCTAAGGCAGGATGGACTGACTCAGAGCACGGGCGGCCGTCCCGGCAGCCGCCACAGCTGGCCTGCCCTGGACACCCTGCCCTTGCACACGAGGTGAAGTCACCTCCCTGAGCTTACATCAGAGGAGGGACGAGAACAGAGATGGTGCCCACAGCCCTGAGGACCCACAGGAGACCTGGCATGGGAGGCAGGTGCAGTCAGGTGGGCGCCCAGGCTGTGTGCTGTCCTCACACGTCACCCTGAGGTCGCCCTGGGTGTGTGACCCCCACCCCCAGAAGGGTGAGTGCAGGGCCTTCGTGTGTAGATGAGTGAGTTCAAGAGGGTGGGTGATGTGGTGCTGCCCTCTGCACCCTGCCCAGGCAGCCCCGATGGGCACTGAGGGCTCCCCCCGGGGGCAGCAGCACCAGACGCCCAGACCCCAGGGCCAGGTGGGCCAAACCCTTCGGCCACTCTCAGACCCCCATGCTGGAGGGATGGCTCTGCTGTGCTGGGCAAACCCACCCACCAGGACCTTCCTGAGTGTAGCAAGCAAGCGCTCAGCACCTCTCGTCCGCTTGCTGACAGTTTCTGGTGGGGCAGCACAGAGCGTGGCCTGCCTCTCTGGGGGTGCCCAGCCCAGCCCTCCTGGCTCCTCCCGGGAACTCCGAGGTTACACAGGTGGTGGTGGGTGGGGATGGTTGGCCAGGGCCTCCGGGTCCCGCTGCCCCCAGCTCCGGGCCGGCATGGGGCCGGCCATGCAAGACCCCCTGCTGGAGGCAGGTGAGTCTGGGCTCACAGGTGGGGCCCCAAGGCCCTTCCATCCCTGGCTGCTGTACGTGGGACAGGAGCCTCCCGCAGGACCAGGCCCACAGCAGGGCTGGGGCAAAGGAGGTATGGGGTGTCACTGACTCCAGAGAAACCCAAGCAGGCACCTGAGAGCAGGGTTCTAACATAAGTCTAGTGATGAGAAAACGTGTGGACCACACACACAATTGTGTGCACACACACGTACGCCCCCGCCCCCCCCACACACACCCCTCAGCCACACACAGCATGCAGGGCTGATGGCACCAGGCTGGCTCTGGCTCCTTGGTCTACACACAGCTTAGCGTCCCCTCTGGTCCAGGAGGGCAGGGGAGCAGAGAACTGCATTTGGGGGCAAGTGTGTTGGGCTGTGGCCACAGAGGATGCTGGCAGACAAATGCTTGCCCCCCTAGGGCCCCCACAGCCAAAACATCATCCCCACGCTGTTTAGTCTCCACTGAAAAGCAAAGCTTCCGAAAAGAGTGATTTTAAAGCTATTATTGGTCACACCTGAGAGTGAATGAGTTTATCTGCTCTTTCTTGAGTGTGGGGAGGGGGCACAGGATGGCTTGGCCAGGGCAGCAGGTGGGGCGTGAAGGGGAGCAAGGCAGGGCCCGGGAGGGGTCAGCATGGCTCCTCCAACCTGGCAGGTGGCACAAGGATGGTGGGGGCCAGCCTGGGAGAGGTACACAGAGACACTGGTGCCACTGGATGGAGGAGGAGGAGGAAGAGCAGGAATCCGCGTGGACAGGGTGGTGAGGCTCTGTGCAGATGTGCAGTGCCCGCATCTGAACAAGGCACGGGGCATGCCTGCCCCAACAGGGGTGTGGGAAAGATGCCAGCCAAGCCACGGGGCATGCCTGCCCCAGAGGGGTGGGGAGGATGCTGGCCAGCGTCCTCCCATATCCAGTGTGGAAAGCGAGTGGGAGAGGCGACCAGCATGGCTGCTGGCCTGGGACTGGCTCCTCACACCTGTGGGACAAAGGGCGGTTAGGACAAGGGGGTTCCCGGGGCAGGGCAGGGATGCCCCCATTTCCCCAGTACCCCCATGCTGGGCAGAGCCCAGGCCTGCAGGGAGGACTGGGCACTGGCTGGCCCGATTCTCCAGGGACAGCGGCCCCAGCCCCTGGGCCCCCTCTCACCTCGGGACCCAGCAGGGGCTCTGGCTTCTTCCTCCACTGGGGCCTCCTGCCAGCTGCCGACTCCCTCTGCATCTCCTGGTTCTGGGCATCGGGACAGAGACCGGGCTCAGGCTGCTGTAGAGCCCCCTGGCCCACCCCTTCCTGGGGAAGGACCCCAGGCCTTCCTCCTTCCGCCCTCTGACCCACAGGATTCCCCATGGCCATCCCACGTGCAGAGCATCTCCACTGTGCTTGGGGCTGTCCCTTCCCTGATGGGTCATCCTATTAAGAGAGGCCTGCAAGGAGACCAGGGCCAGAGGGGCACGCACGGTACCTGTGGGCCCTGCTGTGTTGACTCCTGGGTCCTGCTGATCCACAGGTTGAGCCGCGACTTCACCACCCCTGAGAGCTGCAAGTTCTCCTGAGAAGAGAGCTCCCACCACGGGGCTGGGCTGGCATCTCCAGAGGGGCCCCCTCACCACATTTACATGGCCCAGGCCACCGGACCCTCCCCAAGAGCTGTGTGCACAGCTGGGCTGGGGGCTCAGAGACAGGCATGTCCGGGCCCTCCAGTCTGCCAGATGGACGCAGAAAAGCATGGAGCTGTCCTGCAGTGCCCAGGCTCCAGCTCTGCACACCCTAGCCTCAGCGGCCTGCAGATGCCTGGCAAGCCAGAGCCACTCACCTTGCAGCTGGCAGCTGGACCCTCTCGGCTCTGGCCCACCAGCTCCTTCTCGAAGAGGTGGTGCATGCTGGTGACATCCACAGGAGCCCGGAGGAAGTCAGTGCGGAATGGGTTTGCACACTTGACAGACTCTGATCTCTGGGAGCAGAGAGCACAGGCTGCTGAACCTGGAGGGTGAGGCCCCTGGCAGGCCCAGAACACTCCAGGGACTGGCCTGCTCACCTGTATGGCCAAGAGGTATTGCTCCAGCTTCGGGCCTAATTTGACCGAGCTGGCTGGGAGCCTCCTGCTGGTGCTGCAGGGCAGGAAGACAGGGCAAGGCAAAGCAGGTGAGGCCCTGCCCACCCACGGGACACTGGGCCTGCCCCTGTGTCCCACCTCACTCTGGCAAAGAGAATGCGGCCTCTGTATACAGACGATGGGGGCTCCCTGTCTTCCTGAGACATGGTCCATTTGGCAGAACTCCCCAGGCCAGGATCAGCTGCTGTCCGTGCCCGTGGAGTCAGTCCCGCCTCAGACACTGCTCCCCTCCCTCCACCTTCCACCCCCGGCCCCCAGGCTCCCTATTCCAGATCAACCCCATCCTGCCCTCAGGCACAGGCAGCATGAAAGGCTCGTGACCTGGGTCTGATGCCTCCTGAACCTGGTGCCCCCAACCCTGGTCCCCATGCTGCCACGCTTGGTGGCTGGCCTCCATGTGGACTCCGCTCCAAACCCCTCTGCTCGCCGACCCTCTGTCCAGAGCTGCCTGCAGAGCTCTCCCCACCTCACGTCCCCTGATGCCCTCCTCCCCCTGCCGTCGCCCTGCTGTCTCACAGAACTCTCCCCACCTCATACCCCCTGACGCTAGCCATCTTTTGCCTTCACCCCACTCTCACAGGCTGAGCTCCCCTGACTGCAAGGGGCTCCAGCCCTCGGCTCCCATCCTGAACCCCTGGATCCTCCATGCCCTGTGGTTCCTGCACGTCTCACTCTGAAGTGAGGGCAGCAACTCCCTCATCCACTGTGTACCCCACGTCCCCCAGCCTCGCCCACGACCGCTGACCTCAGGGACAGTCTCAGGGCAGACGGTGCAGCCTGCGTGCATGAATCCCAGTGCTTGACTCAAAGGACCCCAGCGCACCCACTCGCCCCCCCGGCACCCCGTGGCTCAGGACTGCCCTTCCCACCCCCCCCCGCCCCCCCCCAGGCAGCTGGACCCTCCCCTTGCTGCACCTCAGGCCTCAGCCCCACATCAGATGAGCCCTGGGGCCCCCAGGCCCTGACCTGTGAGTTAAGGCCACCTCTGAGCTGTCTTTAGGGGGCCTCATCTGGAAAGAGAAGGAAGGTGCCAGTGAGCAGGGTCCATGGCAGCCATGGCCTTCACAAGGGAGGACTTGGCTCTCAGAACACAGCCCACCCTAGGTTCTCCCCAGCACTCCCCTCTACACAGACCCCAGCCACACCCCCATGAAAGGCCCACCTCAGGCCTGGGGCACGGCCCCTCCCATCAAGCCAGGTCAACAGTCCCCCTTGACACCCCCAGATCTTCCCAGGGTGCCTCCTGCCTGCCTCTCCACTGCCCCGAGCCCTGCAGGGAGGGGCCCACAACAGCCAGGCTCACCCTGGGGATGGTGCGGGGGCTGGAGCATTGCAGGGTGCTGCTGAAGGTGGGCAAGGCCCGTGTCGGCGAGGGGGCCTTGGCCTCAGCCTCCGTGCTGCGAGTCCTCACCTGGACGGAGCAGGGGGCAAGTTATGCAGGAGGACGGGCAGCCTGGAGCCCCGCAGGCCTGGCTCACCCTAGCAGCTGCGGGGCAGTGGCAGCAGGCCAGTCCTCTGCCCCTGCCTGCTGCCTCAGCTGTGGGGGTGCAGCCACAGGCCTAGGGCCAGGCCAGTGGATAGGGCTTCCAGGGGCGGGGAGGGGAGGGCCTTCCAGAAGCATCTGAGGTGTTCCTGGAGTCTGGGCCTGGGATGAGAGTGTGGTGTGGGTACCAGGTGAGATCCCAGCCCAGTCCCCTGTCCTGCGGGCAGCAGAGCAGGCAGGGAGGGGAGACATAGCTGGGGCTGGCCTGGAAGGGGGAGGACAGGAACAAGGCAGGCAGCCAGAGATGCCAGGAGGACAGCAGATGCGAGGACAGGAGACAGGGAGGCCACCAGAGATGCCAGGAGGATGGGGAGGCCACCAGAAATGCTGGGAAGACAGGGAGGCGTGGGGCACTGCGCACCTGCAGAGTGACAGGTGGGAGGCCGCCATCCCGGGGCAGAGGCCCCGCTGAAGACTCAGGCTCCTTCTCAGGCCCAGTGCCCCGCTGCTCCCTGGGGCTGGATGGGCACTCTGCTGAGGCTGAATGCTCCCAGTCCTGGGGCCTCAATGGGGCCATGGCCCTGCCTGGGGCTGGCAGTATCTCGGGGACTGGGGTCTTCTCGAAGACGGTGGCTTTCTCAGACACCAGTCTCTTCTCCGAGTCGCTGGCTTTGTCTGGAACTTCCCTCTTTCCTGAGACAGCTCTCTCCTCCAGCACAGAGATCTTCTGGGACATGGAGCATTTACTGGGGCTGGGGGTCTCAGGGTCCAGGCTTGCTTCTGGCTCAAGTGTCTTCCCCGCAGCAGTCGGCTTCTAGGAGCCCGCATGTGCCCTGCCCGCCAGGCCCCCTCTGCCAGGCCTGCAGTGGAGGAGTGGGTGCCTGCCAGCCCACGTTCTCCAGGGACAGCTGCCCTGACCCCTGGGCCCCCGCTCACCTCGGCACCCAGTGGGGCCTCTGGCTTCTTCCTCCACTGGGGCTTTCTGCCAGCTGCCAATTCCCTATGTGTCTCCTGGTTCTGGGTATCAGGACAGAGACCAGGCTCAGGCTGCTGCAGAGCCCCCGGCCCACCCCTTCCCAGGGGAGGACCCCAGGCCCTCCTCCTTCCACTCTCTGACCCTCAGGCTTCCACACGGCCATCCCACGTGCAGAGCATCTCCACTGCACTCAGGGCTGTCCCTCCCCTGACGGGTCATCCCACTATGAGAGGCCTGCAGGGAGACTGGGGCCAGAGGGGTACACAAGGTACCTGTGGGCCCTGCTGTGTTGACTCCTGGATCCTGCTGATCCACAGGTTGAGCCGCGACTTCACCACCCCTGAGAGCTGCAAGTTCTCCTGAGAAGAGAGCTCCCACCTTGGGGCCGGGCTGGCATCTCCAGAGGGCCTCCCTCACCACATCTACACGACCAGGCCACGGGACCCTTCCCCAGAGCTGTGTGCACAGCTGAGCTGGGGGCCCAGCGACAGGTATGGCTGGGCCCTCTTGTCTGCCAGATGCACGCAGGAAAGCACGGAGCTGTCCTGCAGTGCCCAGGCTCCAGCTTTGCAGACCCCAGCCTCAGCGGCCTGTAGACTGCTGGCGGGCCAGAGCCACTCACCTTGCAGCTGGCAGCTGGACCCTCTCGGTTCTGGCCCACCAGCTCTTTCTCAAAGAGGTGGCGCTTGCTGGCAACATCCACGGGAGCCTCAAGGAACTCAGTGTGGGATGGGTTTGCACCCTTGACGGACTCTGATCTCTGGGAGCAGGGAGCACAGGCCGCTGACCCTGGAGGGTGAGTCCCCTGGCACGTCTAGCACACTCCAGGGACCGGCCCGCTCACCTGTATGGCTGAGAGATATTGCTCCAGCTTTGGGCCTAATTTGACTGAGCTGGCTGGGAGCCTTACGCTGGTGCTGCAGGGCAGGAAGACAGGGTGAGAGAAAGCAGGTGAGGCCCTGCCCACCCACGGGATACTGCGCCTGCCCCTGTGCTCCACCTCTCTTGCAAAGAGAATGTGGCCTCCGTATACAGACTGTGGGGGCTCCCTATCCTCCCGAGACACAGTTCATTTGGCAGGACCCCCCAGTCCAGAATCAGTTGCTGTCCCTGCCTCATGGAGTCAGTCCCACCTCAGACACTGCTCCCCTCTCTCCACCTTCCACCCCCCGGCCCCCAGGACCCCCATCGCAGGTCAACCCCATCCTGCCCTCAGGCACAGACAGCATGAAAGGTTCATGACCTGGGTCTGATGCCCTCCTGAACCTGTCGGCCCCACCCTGGTCCCCTGCTGCTGTGCTGGCTAGCTGGCCTCCATGTGGACTCCGCTCCAAGCCCCTCCACTTGCGACCCTCCGTCCAGACCAGCCTGCATAGCTCTCCCCACCTCATGCCTGTAAGGTGCAACCACTCCATGTTCAACAAACACCTCTCCTGTGTCAGGCCCTGCCACTTACAGATGAGGAGCAAAGACAGGCAGGGAGCTGGCCCAAGTCACACGGCAATGGGCAGGGGAGCTGGGAGTGGTGCCCAGGCCTTCATGCCTTTGTGACCACGTGGGTGCGGTGCAGGCTGAATGCCCCATGGACCCCTCTCCAGGAGCTGGGGAGCTGCACACAAGGCTGCCCCAAATGGCCTGCAGCAGAGGGGCCCCTCCTGTGCCTCCACCCGCCCGCCCGTGGCTCCGGTGAGTTCACTTGCTGGCTGAGTCTCCTGCCAGATCTGCGAACTGGGCTTGTTTGGAGGTGAGAGGAGATGCATCCCCCGAGTGGACCCCATCCTCGTGGATAGGCATGTAGGGGTGCTCAGCCTCGGGGCTGGTGGTCAGACCAGCAGCACCTCCTTCCCATCAGAGACCACAGGGGTCCACTAGCAGAAGGGGGCTGGGCTGAAGGGGCATGGTAAGCCCAGGGCCTGACGACCCCCAGGCATTGCCCCTGGTGCACGAGCCATGCACCCACCCGAGAGGTGGGTTGGCACCCTCTCAGGAGCATGGAAGGATGAACTATGCTTATAAAATGCCCAGGAAGAGTGGCCCAGCTCACCCACGCTGGTCCTGACTGCTGTCCTGACCAGGGTGGGGACCGCAGAAGGTCATCCCACTCCCCAGGCAGGGGCAGCTAGTCCATCCTCACTGGGGTCCCGCCTCCCACCCACACCTCTTGGGGTCCGGTGGGTCCTTGTCGTCTGTGGTGAAGCTCAGGTTCTGGTGTTGCCACTGGTGTTCTCGCTCCTGTTCCTCCTCATCCTCCAGGGTCGACTGCCGGGTGAGGCTGGGGGGTACAGAGGGTCAGCGGAGCCTCAGGGTGACGTCCAGAGCGTCCCCATGGCCGACATCAGGGGGAGGGGAGCGGCAGGCTGGACTTCACCCTGCACCCACACTGGAATGGGGGTCTACTTGCCTGGGTGTCCTGCAACCCCACTGCAATGGGAGTCCACCTGCCTGGGCACCCCCGCACCCCCACTGGAATGGGGATCCACCTACCTGGGTGCCCCCGCACCCGCACTGGAATGGGGGTCCACCCTGCCTGGGCAACCCTGAACTCCCACTGGAATGGGGGTCCACCCTGCCTGGGCACCCAGGGACGTGGCAGGATGGTCACTGCTCGGCCTGAAGGCGGCAGGGAACCTGGCAGAGCCCGGCTTTGATCTGAAGCTCTAAGATGAACAGTTACTGAGAAACATCCCAGCTCCCCAGCTCCCCCAGGATGTCCCAGCCCCCAGACAGAGATCCCAGATGAACCAGCCATCCCCAAAGGGGAACCCAGCATTGCTTCGCTCACTGCCTAGGCACTCCGTCAGCCTCCTTCACCTCTGAAAACCAGTCTTCCCATGGGTTGGAGTGAGGGGCACAGCCTGCCTCTGGCCCCTGGTCACTCTCCCAGGCATAGTCACTCACAGTCATTCATAGTCACTCTCAGAACCATAGTCACTCTCATACCAGTCCCCCTCATAGCCACCCCCTGGACCCCACCTTCCACCATCCCGCCTCCAGCCCCATGTCCCTACAGCCTGCCCCAGCCTCCCACAAGTCATCCTCACCCACCTGCCCGCGCACCTACCTCCCCCCAGTGGCCCACCCCCATTCTAGCCAAAGAACAAAGAATCTCTGAGGAACTGAGCTGGGCCAGCCTCCCACTGGGAACTGTGGGGTCACAGATCCACCGGCAAAATACTGAGAAAGGGAAGTGAGCCCTGCTCTGCACCGGGGGGGAAAGGGCTGGACTTCAGAGGGAGGACAGGACAGCCTGGAGGCCAGAGGCTGGGCCCACGGGGAGGGAGGCTGAGTTTCCCCAGAGGCTGCAGGGGAAGCTCCAGGCCATGTGGGTCAGAGGTACCATCCAGCACTGTCTGGCCCCGATCAGAAGGGTCCGGGGAAGGCAGTCCTCTCGCCTCCCAGCATCACTGCAGGGTAGTAAGGCTCCCACCTGGTGAGCACCCAAACCTGTTCCCCAGCCTCTCCACTGCCCTGTTCCTACCATGGCCTCCCCTGCCTCTACAGAGCTTCACATGCAACCACGGAAGAAGTATCACGGGAGGAGCAGACACATTACCTGGGGGAAACCCACAAATTTTATCAACTGAATGACATATAAACCTAAGAAGCTTCCTAAAGGAAAGAGCCCCCGGACCCTGGGGAGACTTCTGCAGGGCCAGGTCAGACAGCCTGCTTGATCCTCCCACCTAAGAGGGGTCACTTCTCTGTACCTCCCCAGACCTCCTCCCTAAAAGGGGCAGGAGCCACACCATCACCCTGACCTCTTTGTTCAGGCCCAGCATCATGTTCGCTGACCTGGTGTTTAGTAAACTCATGTTTTTTGAGCAGGGTCTGCACACAAGTGGGTTCCAGGGCTCCCCGCTCACGAACAAATGGACAGGAAGGACCAAAGACAAGGGGTGGCAGTGCTGGAAGGGACAGAGCTTCGAGGAGCTGGGTGTGCTGGCAGAGCTGGGATCTGCGGCAGTGGGCAGGGGGATGCTGAACTTAGCAGAAGGGGCCCCAGAGCGGGTGCTTGGAGACCAAGGGAGACGTGGGTTCACTCTGTGTGTGGGGAGTCACTAGGAGACTTAAGTGATGGATTCGGGACACAATTTGAAGGCCGAGTCCACTGGGTTTGCTGGGGGGCTGGATGGGGATGGGGGGCCAGTGAGGCAATGATAAAAATGATGGCAAGTGGGCTTGAGCAGCTCCTGGTGGTGCTTTTAGAAGGCTGGGGGCCATCAGGGAGGGAGGGGTTCAGTGAGATGTCTGCAGCAGTGGTGGGGGGGGACGTGAAGGGTGAGGAGACACTCGCTTGATGGAGGAGGGGGGAGCCAGCCTGGTGGACCGCAGGAAGGGGATGTGCTGGGACTGCAGGAAGGGGCCCACCAGGGCAGTGCTGGACAAAGAGGCTCCCAGACCCTTAGAAAGAGCCCGACTGGACAAGAGACAACTAGGGGTCTCCAGTAGGAGGAGCTGGTGACGCCCAGCATCTGAGAAGGGTTAACAAGAAGCAGTATCAGAAATTTGCAAACAAAGTGTGGAGAGCTTGTCCCATGGGGAGAGAAAAGGCCATGGGACAGAGCACATCCACCATGGTGCCCAGAACATGTGTGCCACCAAACGTGGCACCAGGTACTGGGGGCAGGGCGCTTCTCCTCGTGGGGTCACCAGATCTCTGCCTGACATGTGGGAGCACAAAGGGTCGGCAAACCCTAGGCCCCACACTGGCATCTGCCCACACCTGGCTGTCAGGCTCGCTGATGGTGCAGACCTCAGTGCCCCTGCCTGTCAGGGCTTGACTCCCCCCAAGTGGGTGGGAAGGGCTCAAGCCCAGGCACCACAGCCTTGATCATGGGGTGGAAACTGGACCACTCCAGGCCTCTGCCGTCACTCACTCCACAGGAACCCACGGCCCCTCCAACCAGGCCCTGATGCCCTCATCCAGGTGAGAAAGACCCCCTGCACGTGGCTTCCCCTGGGTCCAGATGGTCAGCCTTCCCCCTGTGGACCCTCCCTCAAGTCCACTGTTTGGGGTCAGCCATGTGCTGCAGAGATGAGAGACCACCCCCCGCAGGGAGACTGGCCCACAGACCCGGGACTCCCCTGCACACCTGCGGCCAGGTAGGGATGGAACACCCAGGATTCCTTGGGCCTGAGCAAGCCTGTTCCCATGCAGGCCACTCAGCCTTCAGGGGAGCTGCTGGTTTGTCGGTGCAACCTGGGTCAGACAGCGTGTGATCTGTTGGAGCCTAGTCTCGGGGAAGTGACTCACCCCAGGCAGCTTTTTGCCCAGAGGGTGTCAGCCCAGGCATTCTGGAGTGACCCCTAGCTGTACACCAAGACCCCACTGCTCACCTCGGTGATGTGCTAACCCCCAACCACACCCCCCAGCCCAACAGAAACGTTATCTCCACCAAACAAAGAGCTACCCCTCTTAAGAGAAGGAAAGGAGAGAAGGGCAATAGGGGTGGAGGTCAGGCTCCCAGGGGGGCGGGTGAAGCCCCAGGAATATGGTACCCAAAGGCCCAGGGCAGTGCCAAAGAATGTTCAAGCTTCTGGACAATTGCATTCATTCCACATGCTGCTAAGGTTATGCTCAAAATCCTTCAAGTTAGGCTTCAACAGGATGTGAACTGTGAACTTCCAGATTGCAAAACTGGGTTTAGAAAAGTCGGAGGAATGAGAGATCAAATTGCCAACATCTGCTGGATCATAGAGAAATAAAGGGAATTCCAGAAAAACATCTACTTCTGCTTCATTGACTATGCTAAAGCCTTTGACTGTGTGGATCACAACAAACTGTGGAAAATTCTTTAAGAGATGGGAATACCAGACCACGTTACCTGCCTCCTGAGAAATCTGGATGCAGGTCAGGAAGCAACAGTTAGAACTGGACATTGAACAATGGACTGGTTCAAAATTGGGAAAGGAGTACAACAAGGCTGTATATCATCACCCTTATAACTTATATGCAGACTATAATAACTTATATGCAGACTACATCATGCAAAATTCAGCTGGATGAATCCCAAGCTGGAATCAAGATTGCCAGGAGAAATATCAACAACCTCAGATATGCAGATGATACCATCCTTATGGCAGAAAGTGAAGAGGAACTAAAGAGCCTCTTGATGAGGTTGAAAGAGGAGAGTGAAAAACTGGCTTAAAACTCAACATTCAAAAAACTAAAATCACGGCATACAGTCCCATCACTTCATGGCAAATAGATGGGGAAAAGGTGGAAGGAGTGACAGATTTTATTTTCTTGGGCTCCAAAATTACTGTGGATGGTGACTGCAGCCAAGAAATTAAAAGATGCTTGCTCCTTAGAAGGAAAGCTATAACAAACCTAGATAGTGCATTGAAAAACAAAGACACTACTTTGCTAATGAAGGTCCATATAGTCAAAGTTATGACTTTTCCAGTAGTCATGTATGGATGTGAGAGTTGGACCATAAAGAAGGCTGAGCATCAAAAAACTGCTGCCTTTGAAATATGGTGCTGGAGAAGACTCTTGAGAGTCTCTTGGACAGCAAGGAAATCAAACCAGTCCATCCTGAAGGGAATCAACCCTGAATATTCATTGGAAGGGGCAATGTTGAAGCTGAAGCTCTAATACTTTGTCCACCTGATGGGAAGAGCCAATTTAATGAAAAATATCCTGAGGCTGGGAAAGATTGAAGGCAGGAGGAGAAGGGAACGACAGAGGATGAGATGGTTGGATGGCATTACTGACTCAATGGACATGAGATTGAGTAAGCTCCGGGAGTTGGTGATGGACAGGGAAGCTTGGCCTGCTGTGGTCCATGGGGTCTCAAAGACATGACTGAGGGACTGAACAACAAAGGGCCCAGAGCAGTGCTCAGCACTCAGAAGCACATGTGTTTGGTAAATACAGTGACCAGTAAACCAATAAACAAAGGAATCAGTGAGTGCTCTGACATGTGCCTAGACAGCACCGGATGCTCACAAGTGCCACTGACAAGAGGCCCCCACAACCTTGAGGAATGCGGGGGTGGGGGCACCTCCATTCTGCAGATGAGGCTTCCAAGGCTCACAGGATCAACAAGGTACATAAGGCAGGATGGCCAGTAAAAGAAGGAGCTGAAGTTCCCAGCCAGGGCAGCCTGTAAACCACAAGCCCCAGTGCCAGGAAGGACACCCAGGGAGGCTCCACCTTCTCAGAAGCCCAGGAGCTGAGCGTTCAGAGGGAGTGGGGTGCCTGGGACTCCCCAGGCCGGCTTGAGCTCCAGTGAAGACTGGGGAAGCAGGTTTGGGGAGACCCAGCGGCCAACAGCTTGTCCTTTAGAGCACCAGGGTCACTGCATGCCAACACCCGGGGGTTCCCAGCCATGGCCACCAGCTGAAGCCCCAGCAGCCGCCCCTGCTGCCCTCACTACCTAGCCAGAACTTGGACATGCAGCCCTCTTTGCTCCAGGCAGGCCTTCCAGCACCCATGCTCCATCCTTAGAGAAAGGGATCTCCTGTTCTCTTCTATGGTTCAGGAAACTCCCTGCCCACTGTGCAGGGGAGAGCCAGTTTAGCTCCCTCCCCCAGGCCCTTCTTTCTGAGTCTGCCCTGCCCATGGTCAGCAGCTGAGGGCAGGGGTATCCCTGTGGGCAGGTTGACCAGCAGAACCCTTCCTTCCTAAGGGAATTGCACACAGAAATCTGCTGTGTGTCAGGTCAGGGCTCAGCTGCCTGGGAAGGGTTAGCAGGGGAGGGCAGAGGCTGCCCCAGGGCATTCTGTGGAGGCCCAGGCTCAAAGGGCAGGACGTGCAGACCTTGGGAGGGGAAGAGCGGGTGCAGGCCTGACACCAGGCCCTGTGACCCAGGGCCAGTGTGCTGCCCGAGGGGAGCTGGCCTCCCCATGTGAGGGGCCACTGTCAGTGGTCAGTGAGGTCCCCTCCAGCCCTGACAGTCTAGGGAGAGGTGCCAGGGAGAACCAGGAGGCTTGGGAGGTGGCAGGGCTGCAGGAGGCCAGGCAGGGAAATGACTAACCCCTCACCGCTCTGTCCTGGGCACCCGACCCACCATCCAGGGCTGGGCATTTTAAACTGGCGCCAAGGATGGGCGGCCCACTGGCTCTCTGCTGCCCACCTGGGCCCTGCCTGGAGCCACACTCCTTACACCCTCCTCAATGCCCCCAACCCTCTCCTGGGAAGCTCGGTTGACAGTGACTCACAGCCCTTCCCTCTGCCAGCTGGGGCTTGTTCCCGGGAGGCGGAGGGTCCTGGCTCCAGCTGCCTCCTGGGCGAGCATTGGCAACAGCTGCGGCAGCTCAGGACCCTGGGGAGGCAGGGCAGCTTCCCCAGAGCACTCAAGCCCACCCCTGCACCCACAGGAGCCCAGGGCCTCTGAGCAGAGGGCCAGCGAAGACCAGACCCTGCACCGTCATCCTCAGTGGACATTAGAGCAGACGCAAACACCAAAGGCAATGTCAGAACCTCCCACCCCCCCCAGACTTCTCTGCACTACACAAGGCCCACACGTGCGTGTGCACATACACCCAAACACAGACAGGGCCCGCCTGGAAACACAGACACTCCCACATCAGAGTCCAAGACCTTGACAGCCAGCCCCACCCTCTGCACAGACCCTCCCTGGGTGCGACTGGCCTCTGAGATGCTGGGCCCCCCGTCCAGAGCACCAAGCACCTCCTTTCTTGGGGCGTATCCTCCCCTCTCCAGACCTCACAGGCCTCTGCTGCAGAGAAGTGAGGACAGAGTCTAGGGGGACCCCAGCCCTGGTGGGGGAGGTACTGCCATGGGGGGGGGGTCCCTGGAGCTTGGGATCCTTGGATGGTGGGGGGGGAGGGGAGGGTCAAAGTCCAGATGGGAGGGTCTGCCCACACCTGAAGAGGCAGCCTGGCCTCACCACACAAACGCCCACCTGGGGCCAATTTCTACCAGCTAGAGCCTTCAGGTCAAGGAGTAGGGACCCACCCAGCACCTGCCCATCCACTACATGGGCCTCAGTCTTCTGAGGGTGGCATGAGGGGGGTCAGGAGATGCTCTTGGGAGCATCTGAACTCCAAGAGGAGTTCAGGTGCCACCAATCACATGAGGGTGCTGCCTCCTGGACACCCCCCCCCCCCCCACCACCCAGGCTTCTCTGACCCTGCCTAGATGTCTAGCAGACAAAGACTAGACACCCAGTCCCTGGACCCCTTGAAGGCCCTATTCGTGAGTGAAGACTGAAGCACAGAGAGGGAGAGTGCCAAGAGAGGTTTCTCAGCCCTGACAGCACCCCAAAACGCTGCGCCCAGAGCCTGAGCCTTATCCCTGGGAGGTCACTTACCCGCTCGGCCTACTCACTGACCCTGCGAGGCAGTGTGGGAGCCTCCTCCCGGGAGGGGCCTCTCAGACTCTTCAGAGAAAGACAAGCAGTCAGGGGCGGCTCAGAAGCTGAGACTTGGCCGTTTACCTCCTGAACGTCTCCTCAGCCCCCAGAGCGGCCTCTCCGGCCTGGACAGCCCTCCGCAGACAGCCTGCTCGGGCCTGCGTCCGCAAAGAGTAAGGAGGGCCAGAACCCCGGCGGCTGCACGGTGTGGCCCCGACCCTGTGGCCCCCGGAGCAGTCAGGACTCAGGCTCACCTGGACAGAGCGTCCCAGCTCTTCCTGCTAACTGACATGCCGCCAGACCTCCGCGCGTCCCGTCGGCTCCGCGCCGCCCCGCGCCCCTCCTGCGGCGCGGGTAGGCTCACCTGGCCGCTTATCTTGGGCTGCGCGCTCACAGCTGCGCCGCCTGCAGCCTCAGATTGGCCTGCGGGTGGGGTCGTCGCGGACAGAACCTCCCCGGTCCCGACCCTGGCCTCCCGGGTTGCCGCACCAGGGGACAGACAGACGGATGGACGGGCGGACAGGCGCCCAGGCCGCGCGCGGTGAGGCGTCCGCCCAGGGTGGGGACCAAGACTTCCTGCTTGGATCCTGTCTAATCAGCCCGCCGGGCCGCCCCCTCCCGCGGGTGCCCGACAGGGAGTGGGGTGCACCACCGGGAGTGGGGTGCCCCGGGTCAAGCCCGCTCTCCGCCCGCCGACCGGTTCGACCTTGGGAAACCCAGCTGGGAAGCGGGCGGGCAGGCGCGCATCTTGGGTCCGGAGCCAGAGCTCTCCCCAGTAGCTCGCGGGGAACTGCGGGCACGCCCCGTGCAAAGCCCGCCCCTCCAGAAAGAAGAGCCGGGATCCCTTCTGCACACTCAGCGCTCAGGGCTCCGAAGAAGCCAAGGCTTCGGAGGCGCGCTCGGACTTTGGGCTGGTGGGGCAGGGGGTTGAACCCGGCTGGCTTCCCCCCGGGGAACAGCGAACAGGGGAGTAGCGCTCGAGTTCTGGAGCGAGTGAGGTACCACCTGGCTCCCTTTAGGTGCACGTCCGGCTGCGCGTGCCTCCCATCCAGCAGGACTTCAGGGGACCAGGGAGGGTCAGTGCCTAGCAGAGGAATCTTGTCTTCCCTGCGCATCAGAACTGTTGCGGCTCCCAGAGGAAGGAGATGTAACCCTCGACACCAGTAGGAGAAGACAGGTGTAGGAGGGCTGGAAATGACGCGGCCTCTTGGGTCTCACTGGCCAGCCTGGCCCCCTTGAGGCGCTGATCTGGGGCTAGTGGTCTGTACAGTGCCTCCCAGCTCTGAGATACCCAGTGAAGGGCTAGCCTGCTGCTGAACAAAAGGCCTGGGCACACAAGGCAGCCCCTTCCCCAAACACCCCCTCCTCCAGGGAGTCCTCCTTCTTGGCTAGAGGAGCTGAACGACTTTCAAGGAATAAGAGCTGGAGACCAGGCTTTGGGCGCTGGCATGGATGGGCCATGTGACCTGGGGCCAGTCACCTGTTTCCTCTTCTGGGTAGTAGAAATGACACTATCCAGCTTCCTTCCAGGTTGTGGGGTCAAATGAGTCTGCCGCTGAATGCGGGAGAACCTGGGGTGAGCACTGAGAGCTACCCAAGGCCATGCCAGGCCACTGGCTCCTCCAGGGAGAGAGGAAATGGGGGTGGCAACAACCTGGCCCCTGCATGCTGGGACTCAGGGCCACCCCTTCTGGGGTGCCTGCTGTCCCCAGGGACCCAGAAAATGTCCTTCCCTTGGTTTGTCAACTGAAAAAGAAAAGTAACCCTTGTCATTGGAAGCCCAGCCCTTCCAGGGGCACTCCATGAAGCCAACAGTTGGGAGTGTCTCTAGACGTTCAAACTCCAACACCAGCACTATGGACACAAAACCGAAAGACACAGAAGGCTGGTGTGCAGACCCCTCCAGAGGTGCAGGAAACTGAGCTTTGTGCATGTGTGTACAGGTCTATTCCAAATTCCCTAACTATTCCTTCTCCTGACACATCCCCTGTGATAACCTTACGTTCATTCTCTAAGTCTGTGAGTCTGTTTCTATTTCGTGAATAAGTTAATTTGTTTCATTTCTTTTTAACTTTAGCATATAAGTGATATTTCCCTTTCTCTGTCTGACTTATTTCACACAGAATGACAATCTCTAGCTCGATCTATATTGCTGCAAATGGGATTAGTATCTTAATGTGAGGACTCAGGCAGAAGGCACCAACCAATACCCAGGAAGAAGAGGGCTCTCAACAGATAAGGAGCCCATGCTGGCACCTTGATCTTGGACTTTTAGTCTCCAGAACTGAAAAAAAGTCTGCATTTCTAAGACATATTTTGTAAGAACACTAAGATAACTACTGATTTCCTCTTCTAATTTATTAATTTTTTATTGGGATATAATTGACATATAATATTATATACATTTAAAGTGTACAACATAGTGGTGTACAGTTTTTAAAGGTTATATTCCATTTATAGTTATTATAAAGTATTGGCTACATGCCTTGTGTTGAACATTATATCCTTTTAGCTTACTTATTTTATGCATGGATCCTCTTCATTTAGGTCAGGGTCTTGATATATAACTATGACTTCCATTTGTTTTTTCAGCTTCTCCTTTTTCTCTTACCCCACCCCTAATTGGTAGAAAGCCTCTATTCTCAACTGACTTGAACAGACTTAAGTAAAACATAGAAACAAATTATTAGATCTTAGTGGTTGAAGTGGCTGCTAATCAGACTGTCCTAGATTTAAGCCCTGAATTTTCCAGTTAACTATGTAGACTTTACTGTGTAAATGGCTTACTTTCTCACAGTTTGTTCCTTCTGTAAAATGAAGAGTAATATAGTATTCTGAGTAAGAAGAAAGCATGAAAACAAAATATTTTGCACAATATGTAAATATTTGATATATGCCATTGTTGTATATGGGGTCCCCAATGAGGCATGCACAGTAAGGGGAGCAAGAGGGAGAGTTGACTGAGTCTCCTTGTAGCTTAGGAGATAGTACTCGGGGCAGGACCTGAGGGTCCCCAAGGAGTTGATCGCAGGGACTGGCTGTAAAAGGAGAAGTGTGCAGATGCTCTGCATGGAGTTTCAGGTTGACCATGCATCCAGAACAGGTGGTTCTGGACTGTAGCTGGGGCGGGGGACTGATGGGTAGAAAGGAGTCCAGATGTGTAAACAAGGACATTTGTATCATCCTGGTGATGCTTTTAAATAATTTTGAGTAGTTAAGTCATAAACAGATTGGCATTTATTAAAAAAAATATTCTGATGGCAGAATGGAGAATAGATTGAAGAAATTTAAAATCAGTGCCTGTCCAGGTTCGATGCATGATACAGGATGCTTGGGGTTGGTGCATTGGGATGACCCAGAGGGATGGTACAGGGAGGGATGTGGGAGGGGGGTTCAGGATGGGGAACATGTGTACACCCATGGCAGATTCATTTTGATGTATGGCAAAACCAATACAATATTGTAAAGTAAAGAAAATAAATCCTAAAAATAAATAAATAATTCAAAAAATAAATAAATAAAATCATTGCCTGGGTGGTGAGTAACAGTCCTGAACTGAAAGAGGGGCAGTGGGGAAGAAAGAGATAGATGTGGGGAATTTTCAGGGTTCACAGTTCTCAGAACTTGAAGTTTGGTTGGATGATTTCCTTGGCTTCTGACTCACATCTGTGAGTGGGTGGTGATTCTCTATGAAGTGTCAGAATAAGAAAGCAAGAACAGGTTTCCCGCAGGATGACTTTTTTTTTTTTGACACCTGATATTTGTGATTCTTTGGGACATGGTAGAATTGGGCAGTTCCTGGAGGACAGAGGAACTGGGGTTACTAGCTTAGGCAATGGGTTATATGCTGAAAAGGTGGGCATATCCATCTCAATCCCAAAGGAAATCAACCCTGAATATTCACTGGAAGGACTGATGCTGAAGCTGAAGCTCCAATACTTTGGTCACCTGATGTGAAGAGCTGACTCTTCAGAAAAGACCCTGATGCTGAGAAAGATTGAGGGCAGGAGGAGAAGTAGGGGGACAGGGGATGAGATGGTTGGATAGGCTCAATGGACATGAGTTTGAGCAAACTCCAGAGGATAGTAAAGGACAGGGAAGCCTGGCATGCAGCAGTCCATGGGATTAAAAATTGTCAGACACAACTGAGCAACTGAACAACAACAATCCATCTCATAAGACAAAGTGGAGAGTATAGTGAGGAGCAGGTGTAGAGGGAGTTGAGGGAATGGTTCCTTGGAGGCTTGGCTGGAGGATATTGTTTAAGATCTGAGGGGTAGAGCTGGCCTCTTGATTCTGAAGTCCAGTCCATGCAGTGATTAGAATTGAGGGTCTCAGGTGTCAGCTGAGATTGAATGCCCCTAGGATGGAGAAGTACATACAGAGAAGAAGACACAGGGCTGGGGGGCTGAGAACAGAAGTATCTGCTGAGGAAGTCAGCAGGGGTCCACAAGGAGGTGGGTCCATGATGACACTGGCGGGTGATACAGGCTTCAGAGGTAGAGAGGAGTTTGCACAAGGTGCGCTTGGAGCATTCTCTGTGTAACTGGGTGCCTAGGTTGTGCAGCCACATTACATGAGAGGAATCAGGAAAAATCACCTTTCAGCTCAGCTGTCACTCGCTTACTTATCAAATCCACCTTGTTGATTTGTCTTGGGTCCTCAGTCCTGGCTCCCCACTGCAGTCCTGTGGTTCTCCATTCAGTGTATGATTGACAGTATCTGAGGACATTTGGTCACCACAGTGTGGGGAGGGGTGCATCTGGCATCTAGTGAGTGGAGACAGTCAAGCACTTCACAGGGCTCCTCCCCCAACAGAGTATCCAGTACCAGTGCCAGCAGTTGAGAGACCTGTGATGTGCATTTGACTGTATCATTTTCCTACATAAAACTTCTCAGTTATTTTTCTGTCAGAATAAAAACCAGATTCCTTGGACCTCCATGACCTGCCTCCTGTTTCAACACGCTCATGCTTCTCCAGCTTGTGACCTTCTCCCTTTCTGTTCCTCCATATCTCATTCTTCACATGCAGAAGTGCTTCTCCATTTCTCTGATGGTCCCTGGGGCTGAGTGAGTGCTCCTGCTTCTGCTCCTGAACTGTTACTTCCTAGTTCATTTTACTTTTTTCAGAGTAAGATGTGTCATTCCTCACCATCAGTGTCTTCCTTTACCATCAGTGTCTGCATTTTCTCTCAGAGGACCTAACCTGTGTCATAATAGGCTGCTCACTTTGCATGCCCCTAATGCACATTACAGAGAAGGCAATGGCACCCCACTCCAGTACTCTTGCCTGGAAAATCCCATGGGCGGAGGAACCTGGTGGGCTGCGGTCCATGGGGTCGCGGGGAGTCAGACACGACTGAGCGACTTCACTTTCACGCATTGGAGAAGGAAATGGCAACCCACTCCAGTGTTCTTGCCTGGAGAATCCCAGGGATGGAGGAGCCTGGTGGGCTGCCATCTATGGGGTCACACAGAGTCAGACACGACTGAAGTGACTTAGCAGCAGCAGCAGCAGCAGCAATGCACATTAAATCTTCCATGGATGTGCCCTCCTGATGTTGCAGTGCTGTGTGCCTGTGTTTATGATGAATGTAGGAATCCTGTCTCCGTGAGTGGTCAGAGCAGACTCTAGTCCTAGACTGTGGATTCCAGTCCATCTCCTCCACTAACTGAAAAGGTTGGGACTGTTACCCAGGCTCACAGGTTAAGATTTCTCATGTAGGATAATAGTATCTATCTTTGATGGTTATGGGCATTGGCTCATGAAGGTGAGTCCATCATGCCCACTTGCTGTTGGGTTCACGGCCACTTCATAGCGACCACATATGTCCCTAGGAAAGTATGCAGATATTGGCACATCACTTACTTATTTGTAGTATCAACCTAATAAAGGAAGTAAACTGAGGCAAGCTCAAATGACCAGAAATTGAATTTATTGGGGAATAGCAGAATACTTGCAATTCAGGAAGTCAGTTGAGGATTTGGGGAGGTTCTGTTTATGGACAGAGAGTAAGAAGAAGGGGCACGTAGTCAGCTTCCAGGCAGTGAGTTCATTGACTATCCTGTAAAGCAGGCATTTAGGGAAGCCAGCCTCTTGGCACCTCAGTTTACTTCCTGGGGGCACATATGCAACAGTCTCCATTCCCTCCCCCAGTTCCATTTCAGGTTGAAACTTCTGTGGTCACTTTCCCATGCTCTGTTGTGTTTGTGTTCAGCTCACTTTGTAGGTAATATGGCCTGAATGAATGAAAGTGCTGCTATCTATTAGGACCTCTGCTTTACTCAGAATTCCTGAGGCAGAGGAACCCAAGGGCTGGAGTCTGTTTTTACTCTTCTCTTTCAAGGGCAGCACCACGTGGATATGCCTAGTTTTCCTGGCTGGATAATTCTTATAGGGTAAAATTTTTGAAGGGAACAGTCAATAAATATTAACATAAAGAAATATGCTTACTATTCTTAGTTTTCTTCAAGGGCCTTTTTGGGGGTCCAATTTCAGTTTTAGTTAAAAAATAGGTATTTCCTAAAAGATGTAATAAGTGGAAATGTGTCAAGAGGTTTTAACTTAGTTTCTTTCCTTGCTGGCTGTACTCTTGCATATTTTCTTTATTTTATACTCCTTTTTTATTTTTTTTAATTGTGAAAATATAATACATTTACAGGAGGCTTGGAAAATACAGAACAAAGTTATCTATAGTTCCACTGTGTATTACAGTTATTCTTTTTAAGGGGACTTCCCTGTAGCTCAGATGGTAAGGAATCTGCCTGCAATGCAGGCAGACCCGGCTTTGATCCTGGGTCCAGAAGACCCTCTGGAAAAGGAATTTCTTTTTAAGTAGATCAATTAAGATTTTTAGCTGAGTTTCAATATCATGCTCTCAGAAATTAATAGAATGAGTATATAGACAAGTAGAAAGATACAGTAGACCTGAAAAGCACTGTGAACCAATTCAACATAATTAACTTAAGATTTATACAATTTTAAAACAACAGTAGGATACAAATTCTATTCAAGTCCCCATAAACTATAAAGTAGGAGACACTGGAATATGTCCAGGGAGATAGGACTAGGTCCAGAAACTTCCTGGTCTAAAGGTACTGAAATCACACTGAGTCTTTGCTCTTATCATTGTGGAATTATGTTAGGGATCAATATCAAAAGATATTTGAAAATAACACACATTATTTTCAAGTGCACTGTGACATTTACCAAGAAAGACCTTTGACTTAGCCATTGAAAGCCTCGATAAAGTTAGAAAACTGAAAAAGCACAGAGGGTGATTGCAGAGAAGAGAGCATTTAAATGAGAAATTAATATAAATGAAAGATTAGTATCAAAGATACTTTAAAAATCCCATGTATTTGGAAATTAAATGTGCACTTTTAAATGATAGGTGTATCTAAGAAGCCATAACAAGGAAATAGAAAATATTTGTAATAGAATAAAAGTGAGGAGTTTATCAGAATTTCTTACATGCACCTGAAACTTCTTTATGCAATTAAATACTATGTAGAGGCAAATAAGTTATTAAAAAATATTGAACATAGCATAACACTTTGTAAATTTGAACAAAATCTGCACCTTAATTAATAATATTGTATCACATGTTAATACTTTTTTTTTTTTTTTTACAGTATGGTATTTCTTTATATTCTCAGAATTGGATTAGAAGTTTCAAACCTCATTCAATTTTTTTAATCACTAAGATAATAAACTTTCTAGATTTTAGCAATAATACTAGATGCCAACATACATGGAAATATATCAAAGTTTTGACTGAATGTAAATTAGAAATCTAGCATCCTATTCATACTAAGTCAAAGAAGTGGAATCAAAACATCATAATGTTTTTAGCTAGGCAAAAATTTATATATCTTATAAAATATATATATATTATACATTCTATATATAAATGTATACAAAAGCTTTTCTGCTATGCCTGATAGTCTTAAGAAAGAACAACAACAAGAGAGATGGAGAAATTGGAAAACATAAACTAAATGAAATGAGAGAACTGAATATGAAATAGAAAAAGTGAAACTAACTAGGTAAAGGTAAAAGATCATCATATAGTCTAGTTGTTTTTAAACATGGCTGCTCATTAGAAACATATCCGGAGCTTTGGAGAAAAAAAGCAATTCCTGGGCATTTGTGTTTTTCAAAAAATTCCAAGATAATTGTGATATGCATCTGGATATTAAGAAGTGATTACAAATTTTCCTATTAAATGGTAGTTTTCAGTTCAGTTCAGTTCAGTTACTCAGTCGTGTCTGACTCTTTGTGACCCCATGGACTACAGCACACCAGGCCTCCCTGTCCATCACCAACTCTGGGAGTTTACTCAAACGCATGGCCATTGAGTCAATGATGCCATCCAACCATCTCATCCTCTGTCTTCCCCTTCTCCTCCTGCCTTCAAATCTTTCCCAGCATCAGGGTCTTTACAAATGAGTTCTTTACATAAAGTGGCCAAAGTATTGGAGTTTCAGCTTCAACATCAGTCCTTCCAATGAACACCCAGGACTGATCTCCTTTAGGATGGACAGGTTGGATCTCCTTGCAGTCCAAGGGACTCTCAAGAGTCTTCTCCAACACCACAGTTCAAAAGCATCAATTCTTCAGTGCTCAGTTTTCTTTATAGTCCAACTCTCACATCCATACATGACTACTGGAAAAACCATAGCCTTGACTAGACGGACCTTTGTTGGTAAAGTAATGTCTCTGCCTCTTAATATGCTGTCTAGGTTTGTCATAGCTTTTCTTCCAAGGAGCAAGCATCTTTTAATTCATGGATACAGTCACCATCTGCAGTGATTTTGGAGCCCAAAAATATAAAGTCTGTCACTGTTTCTACTGTTTCCCCATCTATTTCCCATGAAGTGATGGGACCAGATGCCATGATCTTAGTTTTCTGAATGTTGAGTTTAAGCCAACTTTTTCACTCTCCTCTTTCACTGTCATCAAGAGGCTCTTCAGTTCTTTTTCACTTTCTGCCATCAGGGTGGTGTCATTTGCACATCTGAGGTTATTGATATTTCTCCTGGCAATCTTGATTCTAGCTTGTGCTTCATCCAGCCCAGCGTTTCTCATGCTGTACTCTGCATATAAGTTAAATAAGCAGGGTGAAAATACACAGGCTTGATGTACTCCTTTTCCTATTTGGAACCAGTCTGTGGTTCCATGTCCAGCTCTAACTGTTATTTCCTGACCTGCATACAGATTTCTCAAGAGGTAGGTAAGCTGGTTTGGTATTTCCATATCTTTAAGAATTTTCCAGAGTTTGTTGTGTTCTACTCAGACAGAGGCTTTGGCATAGTCAATAAAACAGAAGTAGATGTTTTTCTGGAACTCTCTTGCTTTTTCGATAATCCAGTGGATCATCCATTGGAACATCTGTTGGATCATCGAAATGGTAGTTTTAGTGATACAGAATTCGTTTATTTTTTGTTGACCAATCATGATACAATGGTATTAAGCAAATAGTAGCTACATAATCACAATAGTAAAAGATGTTTATCAGTTTTCACCATCAACAGCCAGACCCCCCCCCCAAAAAAGATAATTACAATTGCAAGTCATGATGGAAACATGATTAATCTAACAATATAAAATAATTACATACAGTTTAGGTGGTTAAGTAGAGTGATGTGTTAAGTTGAAGTACATACAGGCACATGTTTCCATCTGCCCAGCCAGTCTATGTCTTTTGGTTAATCCATTTACATTTGAGGTAATTATCAATATGTATGACCTTATTCCCATTTTGTTAATTGTTTTGGGCTTATTTTGTGTAGGTCTTTTCCTTCTCTTTGTTTCCTGACTGGAGAAGTTATTTTAGCATTTGTTGTAAAACTGGTTTGGTGGTGCCACATTCTCTTAACTTTTGCTTGTCTCAAAAGCTTTTGATTTGTCTGTCAAATCTGAATGAGAGTCGTACTGGGTAGAGTATTCTTGGTTGTAGGTTCCTCCCTTTTATCACTTTGAATTTATCATGCCATTCCCTTCTGCCTTGCAGAGTTTATTGATATATCAGCTGATAACCTTATGGGAGTTCCTTGTATGTTATTGTTTTTCCATTGTTGCTTTTAAGATTTTATCTTTGTCTTTAATTTTTGTCAGTTTGATTACTATGTGTCTCTGTGTGTTCCTCCTTAGGTTTATTCTGCCTGGGATTCTTTGCACTTCCTGAACTTGACTATTTCCTTTCCCATGCTGGGGAAGTTTTCAACTATCATCTCTTCAAATAATTTTCTTAGGTCCTTTCTCTCCCTCTTTTCCTTTTAGGATCCCTAGAATGCGAATGTTGGTGTGTTTAACGTTGTCCTAGAGGTCTCTCAGGCTGTCTTCATTTTTTTCTATATTCTGTTCTGAGGCAGTGATTTCCACCATTCTGTTCTCCAGGTCACTTATCCATTCTTCTGCCTCAGTTATTCTGCTATTGATTCCTTCTAATGTATTGTTCATCTGTTTGTTTGTTCTTTAATTATTCTAGGTCTTTGGTAAACATTTCTTGCTTCTCCTCCATTCATCTTCCCAGATCTTGGGTCATCTTTACTATCATTATTCTGAATTCTTTTTCTGGAAATTTACCTATCTCCACTTCATTTAGTTATTTTTCTGGGGTTTTGTCTTGTCCCTTCATCTGAAACATAACTTTCTGCTTTTTCGTCCTGACTAATTTTCTAGAATGTGATTTTCATTCTAGGTGCTGTGTGATTGTGTTTCTTCTTACTTCTTCTATCTGCCCTCTGGTAGATGAGGCTAGAGGCTCAGGTGTAGGTTTCCTGTTGGGAAGGACTGGCTGTGGGGAAAACTGGGTCTTTCTCTGATGGGCAGGGCTGTGCTCAGTAAAGCTTTAATCCAGTTGCCTGCTAATGGGAGGGGTTTCCCTCCAACCTGTTGGCCTGAGGTGATGCAGCCATGGAGTCTACTGGCTCTATGGTAGGGATAAAGGTGACCTCCAAGAGGACTTACACCAAAGGACACCTTCCAGGACTCCTGCCGCCAGTGCCTTCATCCCTGTGGCAACCACTGCTGACCCACACCTCCACAGGAGACCCTCCAACATTAGCAGGTTGGTCTGAGAAAAGCAGAAGATATTAAGAAGAGGTGGCAAGAATACACAGAAGAACTGTACAAAAAAGATCTTCATGACCCAGATAATCACGATGGTGTGATCACTGATCTAGAGCCAGACATCCTGGAATGTGAAGTAAAGTGGGCCTTAGAAAGCATCACTATGAACAAAGCTAGTGGAGGTGATGGAATTCCAGTTGAGCTATATCAAATCCTGAAAGATGATGCTGTGAAAGTGCTGCACTCAATTTGCCAGCAATTTGGAAACTCAGCAGTGGCCACAGGACTGGAAAAGGTCAGTTTTCATTCCAATCCCAAAGAAAGGCAATGCCTAAGAATGCTCAAACTACCGCACAATCGCACTCATCTCACACGCTAGTAAAGTAATGCTCAAAATTCTCCAAGCCAGGCTTCAGCAATACATGAACCATGAACTTCCAGATGTTCAAGCTGGTTTTAGAAAAGGCAGAGGAACTAGAGACCAAATTGCCAACATCCACTGGATCATGGAAAAAGCAAGAGAGTTCCAGAAAAACATATATTTCTGCTTTATTGACTATGCCAAAGCCTTTGACTGTGTGGATCACAATAAACTGTGGAAAATTCTGAAAGAGATGGTAATACCAGCTGACCTGCCTCTTGAGAAATTTGTATGCAGGTCAGGAAGCAACAGTTAGAACTGGACATGGAACAACAGACTGATTCCAAATAGGAAAAGGAGTACATCAAGGCTGTATATTGTCACCCTGCTTATTTAACTTATATGCAGAGTATATCATGAGAAATGTTGGGCTGGAAGAAGCACAAGCTGGAATCAAGATTGCCGGGAGAAATATCAATAACCTCAGATATGCAGATGACACAACCCTTATGGCAGAAAGTGAAGAGGAACTAAAGAGCCTCTTGATAAAGGTGAAAGTGGAGAGTGAAAAAGTTGGCTTAAAACTCAACATTCAGAAAACTAAGATCATGGCATCTGGTCCCATCACTTCATGGGAAATCAATGGAGAAACAATGGAAACAGTGTCAGACTTTATTTTTTTGGGCTCCAAAATCACTGCAGATGGTGACTGCAGCCATGAAATTAAAAGACGGTTACTCCTTGGAAGAAAAGTTATGACCAACCTAGATAGCATATTGAAAAGCAGAGACATTACTTTGCCAACAAAGTTCCGTCTAGTCAAGGCTATGGTTTTTCCAGTGGTCGTGTATGGATGTGAAAGTTGGACTGTGAAGAAGGCTGAGCGCCGAAGAATTGATGCTTTTGAACTGTGGTGTTGGAGAAGACTCTTGAGATTCCCTTGGACTGCAAGGAGATCCAACCAGTCCATTCTGAAGGAGATCAGCCCTGGGATTTCTTTGGAAGGAATGATGCTAAAGCTGAAACTCCAGTACTTTGGCCACCTCATGCGAAGAGTTGACTCATTGGACAAGACTCTGATGCTGGGAGGGATTGGGGTCAGGAGGAGAAGGGTATGACAAAGGATGAGATGGCTGGATGACATCACTGACTCGATGGATATGAGTCTGAGTGAACTCCTGGAGTTAGTGATGGACAGGGAGGCCTGGCGTGCTGTGATTCATGGGGTCGCCAAGAGTCAGACACGACTGAGTAACTGAACTGAACTGACTGGTTCAGTCTGCAGTGGGGGCACTGCTCCTTTCTGCTGAGTCTTGGTGCACACAAGTTTTGTTTGTGCCTTGGAGAGTGGAGTCTCTGTTTCCCTCAGTCTTGTGGAAGTCCTGTCATCAAATCCTGCTGGCCTTCAGGGTCAGGTTTCCTGGGGATTCCCAGTACTTTTCCTGGATCCTCAGGCTGGGAAGCCTGATGTGGGGCTCAGAATCTTCACAGCAGTGGGAGAACTTCGTTGGTATCATTGTTCTCCAGTTTGTGAGTCACCCACACCCATGGGTATGGAATTTGATTTTATCATGATTGCACCTCTACAATGATTGCCATATCATTGCAGTTTCTTTTTCTTTGGATGTGTTGTATCTTTTCTTGGTGAGTTCCAGTGTCCTTCTGTTGATGGTTGTTCAACAGCTAATTATGATTTTGGTGCTCTTGCAGGTGGAGATGAGCACACATCCTTCTATTCTGCTATATTGAATCAGAAGCCCACAAAGTTTTTATTTTTATTTTATTTTTAAAATTATTTTTGCTACTTGCTTTTTTATTTGCTTAAAAATTGTTTCAAGTTAGTAACAATTTTATTACTTGCCCAGATTTTTATTTTTTAAATTTATTTTTAAAATTAACTTATTAATTTTAATTGGAGGCTAATTACTTTACAATATTGTAGTGGTTTTTGCCATACACTGACATGAATCAGCCATGGGTGTACATGTGGCCCCCATCCTGAACCCCTCTGCCACCTCCCTCCCTATCCCATCCCTCAGGGTTGTCCCAGTGCACTGGCTTTGAGTGCCATGTTTTGCCGGGAGCCGGCATATTGCATATTGAGTGCATATTGCATATTGAGTGCAGCACTTTCCACAGCATCATCTTTCAGGATCTGGAATAGCTCAACTGGAAGTCTATCACTGCCAGGAGCCAGCGTGAGGAGCTCCGCCCATGGCAAAGGTCATGAGGAAGGAGGCTCGGCATACGCAAAGGTGGGATCGAGCCTCAGGAGTCCCCCTGGAAATTCTCAAGCATCTACCCCCAAAACCAGAGTCTGCCTACTTTCTGCTTTGTGCTTTCACCTACACCTCTGACTTTATGGGGGGCTGTCCCCCACTACCTCTCTCTGAAAAAAGAGTTAGCTTACAGCTCCAGTTAATAATTCCTGGGTGTGACAGTGTTTCAACCTACAAACTCCTTTGGAAATCCTCTAGCCTGAATAGGTTTTTCTGGCCACATGTGATTGTTCAGAGCCTCCCAACCTTGAGAGGCAGGAGATGTTCTAAACTGTCTAAACACAGATTCCTTTGAGTAGTTAAAGGATTGATTAGAAATTGTATTGGTGAAGGGTTTTTCACTTATTGGGCCAATGTTTGCTGCTAAGTCTCCATACTCTTTACCTACTGTGTCCTTGGCAGTGTATTGGTTGATATAATGGGTGTATAGAAATGTAAGTAGTAGCCTCAATGTTTGTAACCTTGGACCCTTGAGTTAATTCTTTTCTTGATTGAGCCCACCTCACCTTTGCCCTATAGGAATGCAGCTTTGTCCAATGCTTTTTTGTGGGCTAGTGCCTGACTTTGGAATAATCACCTTTAGAGAAAATAAGTTTCTTAAAATGTTAACAGGCCTCCTGGCCCGAAGATGATGTAAATCACCTCAACTTTTGCATATGATAAGTTTGAAAGCCTGGCTTTGATTAGGACCAGGAACTGCTGTCCTTGCATGACTCCACCCCTTCTCCCATTATCCTCTATGCACAACTTAAGGTATAAAAACTACTTTGAAAAATAAAGTGCAGGCCTTGTTCACCGAAACTTGGTCTCCCCATGTTGCTCTCTCTCTCAAATTCTGGCTGAGTCTCCATCTGGAGCGCGGAACCCGCCATGCTTGCTAATTATGCCTGGGCTTCTAAGATCCAACCGGGGAGGCCTCAGTGTCTTCTCTCCTTCAGGAGAACGGAAGGACGCCTGCGGCCTACATAAGTGGTGCAAACTTCTTGTCTTGAAGTTTTATTGATCTCCCGCGTAAACCAAGCTACTCAGCCTCTTTTCTCCACTGAATTTTCCTACTGAGCTATCCTCATTCTATTACTCTTTACATCTCTAATTAATATCTAATTGAAGCTATTGTATCCTGATCCTCGCCGATGCCATCCCTGCTTCGAATACCCTGGATCAGCCGGGGCTGGACCCCGACAATGTTTCATGCATCAAACTTGGATTGGTCATCTATTTCATGTATTATGGTATTATACATGTTTCAATGCTATTCTTTCAAACCATCCCACCCTTACCTTCTCCCACATAGTCCAAAAGTCTGTCCTTTACATCTGTGTCTCTTTTGCTGTCTCTCATATAGGGTATGATTACCATCTTTCTAAATTCCATATATATGCATTAATATACTGTATTGGTGTTTTTCTTTCTGACTTACTTCACTCTGTATAATGGGCTTGAGTTTCATCCACCTCATTAGAACTGATTCAAATGTGTTCTTTTTAATAGCTGAGTAATATATCATCGTGTATAGGTACCATAACTTTCTTATCCATTTGTCTGCTGATGGACATCTAGGTTGTTTCCATGCCCTTGTTATTGTAAACAGTACTGGGATGCACATTAGGGTACACATGTCTCTTTCAATTCTGGTTTCCTCAGTGTGTATCCCCAGCAGTGGGATTGCTGGGTCATATGGCAGATCCATTTTCAGTTTTTTAAGGAATCTCCACACTGTTCTCCATAGTGGCTGTACTAGTTTGCATTCCCACCAACAGTGTAAGAGTGATCCCTTTTCTCCACACCCTCTCCAGCATTTATTGTTTGTAGACTTTTGGATAGCAGCCATTCTGATTGGCATGAGATGGTACCTCATTGTGGTTTTGATTTGCATTTATCTGATAATGAGTGATGTTGAGCATATTTTCATGTGTTTGTTAGCTATCTGTATGTCTTATTTGGAGAAATGTCTTTCTAGTTCTTTGGCCCATTTTTTTATTTGGTCATTTAATTTCTGGCATTGACTTGCATGAACTGCTTGTATATTTTTGAGACTAATTCTTTGTCAGTTGCTTCATTTGCTATTATTGTCTCCCATTCTGAAGGCTGTCTTTTCACCTTGCTTATACTTTCCTTTGTTGTGCAAAAGCTTTTAAGTTTAATTAGGTCCAATTTGTTTATTTTTGCTTTTATTTCCATTACTCTTGGAGGTGGGTCATAGAGGATCCTGGTATGATTTTTATCAGAGAGTGTTTTGTCTATGTTTTCCTCAGGAGTTTTATAGTTTCTGGTCTTACATTTAGATCTTTAATCATTTTGAGTGTATTTTTGGGTATGGTGTTAGAAAGTGTTCTAGTTTCATTCTTTTACAGTTGGTTGACAAGTTTTCCCAGCATCACTTGTTAAATAGATTGTCTTTTCTCCATTGTATAGTCTTGCCTTCTTTGTCAAAGATAAGGTGTCCATAGGTGCGTGGATTTATCTCGGCTTTCTATTTTGTTCCATTGATCTATATTTCTGTCTTTGTTCTGGTACCATGCTGTCTTGATGACTGTAGCTTTGTAGTATAGTCTGAAGTCAGGCAGGTCGATTCCTCCAGTTCCATTCTTCTTTCTCAAGATTGCTTTGGCTATTCAAGGTTTTTTGTATTTCCATACAAATTGTGAAATTATTTTTTCTAGTTCTGTGAAAAATACCATTGATAGCTTGATAGGTATTGCATTGCATCTATAGATTGCTTTGGGCAGTAGGCTCATCTTCAGTATATTGATTCTTCTGATTCATAAACATGGTGTATTTCTCCATCTATTAGTGTCCTCTTTGATTTCTTTCATCAGTGTTTTATAGTTTTCTATATATAGGTCTTTTGTTTCTTCAGGTGGATTTATTCCTAAGTATTTTATTCTTTTCATCACAATGGTGAATGGAATTGTTTCCTTAATTTCTCTTTCTGTTTTCTCATTGTTAGTGTATAGGAATGCAAGGGATTTCTCTGTGTTAAATCATGAAACTTTACTATATTCATTGATTAGCTCTAGTAATTTTCTGGTAGTGTCTTTAGGGTTTTTAATGCAGAGGATCATGTCATCTGCAGTGAGAGTTTTACTTCTTTTCCAATCTGGATTCCTCTTATTTCTCTTCTCTGATTGCTGTGGCTAAAATTTGAAAACTATGTTGAATAGTAGTGGTGAGAGTGGGCACCCTTATTTTGTTCCTGAATTTAGGGGAAATGGTTTCAATTTTTTGCCATTGAGGATAATGTTTGCTGTGGGTTTATCATATATGACTTTTATTATGTTGAGGTATGTTCCTTCTACGCCTGCTTTCTGAAGGTTTTTTTTTTTTTTCATAAATGAATGTTGAATTTTGTCAAAGGTTTTCTCTGCATCTAGTGAGATAATCATATGGTTTTTATCTTTCAATTGGTTAATGTGGTATGTCACATTGTTTGATTTGTGGATATGCAAGAATCCTTGCATTCCTGGGATAAAGCCCACTTGGTCATGATGCATGATCTTTTTAATATGTTGTTGGATTCTGTTCCCAGAATTTTGCTGAGGATTTTTATATGTATGTTCATTAGTGATAATGGCCTGTAGTTTTCTTTTTCTGTGGCATCTTTGTCTGGTTTTGGTATTAGGGTAATTATGGCCTCATAGAATGAGTTTGGCAGTTTACCTTCCTCTGCAATTTTCTGGAAGAGTTTGGGTATGATAGGTGTTAGCTCTTCTCTAAAATTTTGGTAAAATTCACCCGTGAAGCCATCTTGTCCTGGGCTTTTGTTTGTTGGAAGATTTTTGGTTACAGTTTTGATTTCTAAGCTTTTAACGGGTCTGTGAAGATTTTCTATTTCTTCCTGGTTCAGTTTTGGAAGGTTATACTCTCCTAAGAATTTGTTCCTTTCTTCCAAGTTGTCTATTTTATTGGCATATAGTTGCTGATAGTAGTCTCTTATGATCCTTTGTATTTCTGTGTTGTCTGTTGTGATTTCTCCATTTTCATTTCTCATTTTGTTGATTTGATTCTTCTCCTTTTTTTCTTGATGAGTCTGGCTAATGGTTTGTCTATTTTATTTATCTTCTCAAAGAACCAGCTGTTAGTTTTGTTGATTTTTGCTATAGCCTCCTTTGCTTCTTTTTCATTTATTTCTGCCCTAATTTTTATGATTTATTTCCTTCTACTAACCCTAGGGTTCTTCATTTCTTCTTTTTTCTAGTTGCTTTAGATTTCAAGTTAGGTTATTTATTTATTTTTTTTCTTGTTTCTTGAGGTAAGCTTATATTGCCATGAACCTTTCCCTTAGCAATGCTTTTACTGAATCCCATAAGTTTTGGGTTGTCGTGTTTTCATTTTCATTTGTTTCTATGCATATTTTGATTTCTTTTTTTATTTCTTCTGTGATTTGTTGGTTATTCAGAAGCATGTTGTTTAGCCTCCGCATGTTTGCATTTTTAATTTTTTTTCCAGTACTGACATCTAATCTTACTGCATTGTGATCAGAAAAGATGATTGAAATGATTTCAATTTTTTTTTTTTAATGTACCAAGGCTAGATTTATGGCCCAGGATGTGATCTGTCCTGGAGAATGTTCCATGTGCACTTGAGAAAAAGGTGAAATTCATTGTTTTGGGGTGAAATGTCCTATAGATATCAATTAGGTCTAACTGGCCCATTGTATCATTTAAAGTTTGTGTTTCCTTGCTGATTTTCTGTTTGGTTTATCTATCCATAGGTGTGAGTGGGGTATTAAAGTCTCCCACTATTATCGTGTTACTGTTAATTTCCCCTTTCATACTTGTTAGCATTGGCCTTACATATTGCAGTGCTCCTATGTTGGGTGCATATATATTTATAATTGTTATATCTTCTTGGATTGATCCTTTTATCATTATATAGTGTTCTTCTTTGTCAGTTTTCACAGCCTTTATTTCAAAGTCTATTTTATCTGCTATGAGTATTGCTAGTCCTGCTTTCTTTTGGTCTCCATTTGTATAACATATCTTTTTCCAGCCTTTCACTTTCAGTCTGAATATGTCCCTTGGCTTGAGATGGTCTCTTGTAGACAGCATATACAGGGGTCTTGTTTTTGTATTCATTCAGCCAGTCATTGTCTTTTGGTTGGGGTATTCAACCCATTTACTTTTAAGGTAATTATTGATAAGTGTGATCCCATTGCCATTTACTTTGTTGTTTTGGGTTCGAGTTTATAAACCTTTCCTGTGTTTCCTGTCTAGAGAAGATCCTTTAGCATTTGTTGAGCTGGTTTGGTGCTGCTGAATTCTCTCATCTTTTGCTTGTCTGTGAAGCTTTTGATTTCTCCTTCATATTTGAATGAGATCCTTGCTGGGTACAATAATCTGGGTTGTAGGTTTTTCTCTTTCATCACTTTATGTATGTCCTGCCATTCCCTTCTGGCTTGAAGAGTCTCTATTGAACGATCAGCTGTTATCCTTATGGGGATTCCCTTGTGAGTTATTTGTTGCTTTTCTCTTGCTGGTTTTAACATTTGTTCTTTGTGTTTGGTCTTCATTAATTTGATTAATGTATGTCTTAGGATGTTTTCATCTTGGGTTTATCCTGTTTGGGAATATCTGGGTTTCTTGGGCTTTGGTGGCTATTTCCTTCCCCATTTTAGAGAAAATTTCAACTATTATCTTCTCAGGTATTTTCTCATGCCCTTTCTTTTTGTCATCTTCTGCTGAGACTCCTATGATTCAAATGTTGGGGCATTTAACATTGTTGCAGAGGTCTCTGAGGTTGTCCTCATTTGTTTTAATTCTTTCTTCTTTTTCCCTCTCTGCTTAATTTATTTCCATCTTTCTTTCACCTCACTTATCCTGTCTTCTGCCTCAGCTATTCTACTGTTGTTTCCCTCCAGAGTGCTTTTGATCTCAGTTATTGCATTATTCATTATTGATCGACTCTTCTGTATTTCTTCTAGGTCCTTGTTAAACCCTTCTTGCATCTTCTCAGTCCTTGTCTCTAGACTATTTATCTGTGACTCCATTTTGTTTTCAAGATTTTGGATCATCTATATTATCATTATTCTGAATTCTTTTCCAGATAGATTCCCTATCTCTTCCTCTTTTGATTGGCTTGGTGGTCATTTATCATGTTCCTTTACCTGATGAATATTTCTCTGCCTTTGCATTTTGTTTAGATTGCTGTATTTGGGGTTACCTTAATGTAGGCTGGAAATCTGTGGTTCTTTTTTATTGTGAAGTTTGCTCCCTGCGGGTGGGGTTGGACTAGTGGCTTGTCAAGCTTTCCTAGATAGGGAAACTTGCATCTGTGTTCTGGTCGGTGGAACTGGATCTCTTCTCTTTGGAGTGCAATGAAGTGTCCAGGAGTGAGTTTTGGGGCGTCTATGGGTTTGACATGACTTTGGGCAGCCTGTATATTAATGTTCAGGGCTATGTTCCTATGTTGTTGGAGAATTAGCATGGTATGTCTTGATCTGGAACTTGTTGGCTCTTGGATGGAGCTTGGTTTCCGTGTAGGTATGGAGGCTTTTGGATGAGTTCTTGTCGATTAATGTTCCTGGAGTCAGGAGTTTCCTGGTGTTCTCAAGTTTTGGATTTAATCCTCCTGTCTCTAACTTTCAGTCTTATTCTACAGTAGCCTTAAGACTTCTCCATCCATACAGCACAGATGATAAAACATCTAGGTTAATGGTGAAACAATTCTCCACAGTAAGGGAGACCCAGAGAGGTTCACAGAGTTACATGGAGAAGAGAAGAAGGATGAAGGAGATAGAGGTGACCAGGAGGAGAAGAGGAGCAGTCAAAAGGGTAGACAGCAGTCTAGCCAGTAATCACTTCCCTATGTGCTCACCACAGTCTGGAACACCCAGAGAGGTTCACAGCGTTACTACACAGAGAAGAGAAGAGGGAGGAGGGAGATAGAGGTGACCAGGAGGAGAAGAAGGGCAGTCAAAAGGGGAGAGACTGATCTAGCCAGTAATCAGTTCCCTAAGTGTTCTCCACAGCCCAGAACACCTAGAGATTCACAGAGTGAAGTAGAGAAGAGAAGGGGGAGGGAGGAGAAAGAGCTGACGTGGTAGAGAAAAGGGAGAGTCAAAAGGGGAGAGAGCAATAAAGCCAGTAATCACACCCCTAAGAGAAAATGGATACTGCAGATTAGATTCTTAAAGGTACAAAATTGATAACAAATATCAAAAAGCAAAGATTAAAAATCTAGAGTAGAGGTTACACTCTCAAAAATACAATATTAAAAATACAAAATAAAATCAATCATAAAAATTATGAAAAAAAATATATATATATGAAATTTGCTTTAAAAATAGGGTCTTTTTTGCAAGGTAATAATAGGTTATAAAAATGAAAATTGAAGGCCAATAAATAACTTCAAATGAAAACATTAAAAAGTGATAATAGTAAAAATATATCTAGGAATTTCTCTGGAGCTGCTGTGGGCAGTGTGGGGTCAGTTCAGTTTCAGATAGTTCCTTGTTCCACCTTGAGAAGACTCAAGGTCTATAGGCCCCTTCCAATACTTAGTCCATTTTAACTACAGGGTTTTAATCTGTTGCATCTGTCACTTCCAGAGTGGTTTCCTCTTCTTTGTTTATTTTGGCTTCCTCTCTTTCCAAGTCTCTTCAGTGTCTAATTTCCGCCCTGAAACAAGGGGGCAAAGACGGTCAATTAGTTAGGTTAGGTCACTTAGTTAGAACTTGCCTGGTGGCTCAGACAGTAAAGCGTCTGTCTACAGTGTGGGAGACCCGGGTTCAAGCCCTAGGTTGGGAAGACCCCCTGGAGAAGGAAATGGCAATCTACTCCAGTACTATTGCCTGGAAAATCCCATGGACAGAGGAGCCTGGTAGGCTACAGTCTATGCGGTGGCAAAGAGTTAGACACAACTGAGCGACTTCACTTTCACTTTCACTTAGTTAGGTTTACTAGTTCAGTTGTGTTGTGGGGAGGGAGGAACACAGCAAAAAAAAAAAAATATATCGCTGGCATGTGTGGGGTATACTTGCAGAGCATGGACCACACTGGGTCTGCCCCAGCTCATGGCTGCATGTGCTTTCTTGATCTACACTGCTCAGGTTTCAGGTTGCTCAGCAGGGTCACTGTCCAAAGTGGACGCTGTATTTTGTGCACTTCCCAGGTCTGAGCTGCTCAGGTTCAGGTTCTTGGGTATTCCACAGGAGCACAGACTTGGTTGTGTACCTGTTTGTGCCCTTCCCAGGTCCGAGCAGCTCAGGCAACCAGCTGCTTGGTGAGCACACTGTCCCAGGTGGGCCATGCATCTTAATCATCTTCCTGGTCCCAGGCACTTGGTTTCCCAGGTGCATTGTGAGAGCACTGTCTCAGGTGTGCCATGTGTCTCCTCTGGGGAGCTGATCTCAGGCTGTGACCCTCCTGGCAGATGTCAACCGTTCAGGATCCCAGGAAGACTTGGTTAGCAACTGGGAGCCTGCTCACAGTTTGGTAGAGGATGCTGGTCTCTGGGGCTGAGAATGGAGTAGCCCATTGCCTTCCAGCTCTGGCTCTCACCTGCCTGCTTCTCTGCCTCCTGCGGTGGGAGAGGGGCCTGTATGCATCCGGCTAGCTCTCCTTTGGTATTCTCTCAATCCTTTGTTCTGTGAGAAGGCCAGGCTGTGCCTTAGGTTAGAGCCTTTTGCGGGAAAGTTCTTTTTTTTTTTTTTCTTTTCTTTTTCTTCTCTTCCTGGCTATCCCACAGTTTGGGTTGCTATCGCAGGTTAGCTCCCTCAGATTGTCCTCAAGTCATTCAGCCTGGGCCTTACCCTAAGCATGCATCCCGCGCCTCCCTGTCCAGCCCCCGCCTCCCTGTCCAGCCCCCGCTCACTAGTGGCCAACACGAGCATCTGGGCTACTTCTCTGCTGGGAGTTGCAGTTCGGTGCCTATTCTGTGTGTGTGTGTGTGTGTGTGTGTGTGTGTGTGTGTGTTTCCCTGCTGGTTATGTTGCCCTCTGAGATTCCAAAGCTCCCCACAGACCTGCCAGTGAGAGGGTTTCCTGCTGTTTTGTCTCTCTTTTTTGTCTTTTATATTTTGTCCTACCACCTTTCAAAGTGAATGGGCTGCCTTTCTGGGTGCCTGGTGTCCTCCACCAGTGTTCAGAAGTTGTTTTGTGGAAGTTGCTCAGCATTCAAATGATCTTTTGATGAATTTGTAGGGGAGAAAGTGGTCTCCCCGTCCTATTCCTCTAATGTCTTGGTTTTTAAACATTTGTATTTACCACAGGATTGACTGTGTGGTGGTTTATGTTATAACCTCCATGTTTGTAGTCATATGGTTCAGTATGAAGGAGAAGGGTTTTAATACATGTTTTGTTAAATACATTTTTTTTGAAAATTATTTCTCTGGACTCCATCATTTTAAAGAACACTCTGTCACTTTTATTTTCATTCTTACTTTTCTTTCTTTATTGTAATTTGTTCCTGGTTACTTTAGTGAGTGGTTGAACTATGACTAGCTCTTGTAGGAATCAGTATCTTAACTTCCATACATCTGAACTGAAGCACATATGTTTTGAGGTTATTTTATTTTGTCAACCTGGTGTTCAGTAAATTTCTAATATGTGCTACTTTTCATGTATTCTATTTTAGAAGGCAAAACAGCTGATTCCCCCACCCCCTCAACCCTCCAACTATGCTTAATTCGAAAGTGTTGTTGTGAAAGTAGCAATGACAGTTGT